>NC_080781.1:138556195-139908695 GCF_020826845.1 Diceros bicornis minor | reverse complement strand
TGTCCATGCAGTGCCAGTGCTTCAAGCGGAAATGCTTAGGACTGTTCCTCTGATCCCTCGGCACCTCCCTTTCAGATCTTCCCTTTCCGGTTTGTCACACACCTGTGTAAGCTTGAATCCTGTATTAAACCCCTTGTTTCTATAATACTTGTCTTGGCTCTGTTTTCCTCACTGAATTCAAACTGAATCATAGGTCAACCACCACCACTACCACTTCACCTCATTTATTAGTCTTGAAAAGATGGAGCTGTCAGAAATAGACCTGCTTCTAAAAACCATTGTGGGAGGGTCTAGGGCTGCTATTATTGTTGTTACATCCATTTCCATCACGATACTCTGGGAAGCAACCCAATTTCTTCATCTATCTTGAGGCCAGGAAAGATAGGTACCAGCAGTTAAGCAAGAAGGAACAATTATTGGACCTTAAGCCATATCCATTCATTCTCAGGGAAGCTTACGGATCGTCACACTATTTGACCTTGCAGCCAAGGGTTTGAGGTAAAGAGAAATAGCTTGTGCTGCTTCTTTCTTTTTCATAACAATCAAATAAAAAGCCATCTTTTTTTTCTCTAAGTGTCTGGTTAGGGACTGCATACTTCAGTTGAAACCTGGAGGAGGCCTGCAGAGAAGTTAAATGGGCTGTTTTCTAGTTGCTCTAGCCTGTACAAAAACATATTCTGCTATTCTTGATTTCAGTTACCCAGGTTCAAAGGCCCCAAGGGACTGATTATTATTTTGTTGTAGCCCCTCTTTTGTTTAGCTAAACCTGTTTGCTATAACGAATTATTCTCTCTCACCCTCTTATGCCTTCCTTTGAGCCATCCCTTTCAGAACCAGTCATCCAAGTTTAGATAGAAACATTTTTCAGAATTGTGTTGAATTGGATTGCAATCCCTGGAGTTCTTTTTCTGTTGTTTCAACCATGGTCTCAGGATGACAGTTGTGGAGGCTGTGTGGTCATTTCAGGATCTTTCATTGGTTTCAGTATGGTCTACTTATTTTTTTAAAGTTTTTTTGTGTCGTTTGGTTTCAAAGAAATTTTATACACCTGAGACGATGCTACAGCTCTTTACCAAAAGGCTCCAGGTCACATTTCCTAATGTATTTTCAGCATCAGCACAATACTTTTGTTATGTAAACTATGGCAAAATGTCATAAGAAATTAGATTCCAGGAAGAAAATCTCAAATAAGCAACCCATTGTATTACTCTTAAATTTTATTAATGCCTTCAGTTTGTGCATCATTTAAAACAAGATATGTGCTTGAAAAAGCATTCTTATACATAAATAGACCAAAGGACAGTTATGTAATTTATCCCTAAAACATGCACATCGTTTTTATTCAGGTGTGTATAAGAAAGGGGAATGAGCTTTAAGTCTTTTTCTTTGTATTAAAGACATTTGGAAATTATTATTCACGAATGCTAAATGTTTTCCTGGAACAAATGTGTTTTCCAATAGGAAATGCTGATGTAATTAAAAGGCATTAGTGTTGGTGAAAAAGACTGGAAAAATGGTTTGTGTTATGCACGATCAGCAGGAAGAGTTCCAGTGGGCCTAAAATATATGTCAAATAAATGAATCAGCATGATTCGAAAGGTTTAGATGGAAGAACAGGTAGCATAAGACAGATTATGTGACACATACATATTCAAGGCACATGACTAGGTTAAACAGGTGGCTAGGTTTTATAGACTAATTTGTTCTTTCATTGGGAAAATATTCAAACGTAACATAATTTCCACTTACTGGCATTTATTGATAAATAAATGCAATTAGATCTAGGGCAGCAAATGCCATCCTTTCAGATACACACCAAAAGTACATACTAGTTAACAGATGCCAGAGTAGCTGAAGCAGTATGATTACACTTGAGTTTTCTCACACTGCAGTTAAATGGATGTTAAACTGTCTTGTATTGTTTCTATACATCATACTGTTGATGCTGAAGTTTCACAAAAGAATTCTTCAAAACTAGGCAGATTAAAAAACTTATTAAACCACAAAGGATGCTCAAATTATTATTCATCAGCAGTCAAACCCAAACCTTGGAGTTGACTGTTGACTATACTCAGTTTGGGTTTTTCTCAGACTCAAAAAATTTTCCCACATGACCTCCCTTCATACAGTTAAAATGCTAGCACGTCCAATGTGGTTCTCTTCTTTTTCTCTGGTGAGCCAGAGGAATTTGCCTCCCCATTCCCTCTACTACCCATTCTATTAACTATACATTTGTCCTAAATATCCACTGAAGAAAAAGGAATATTTAAAAAATCACAACCTTCAACGATATTTAAACCAGCATCTTCTCAAATCAACTGCAATGGGGCAACAGAGGACATCAAGCTCTGCGAGGTTTGTAAATGGTCAAACTTTCTTCCTGAAAGTGAATACTAGGAGGACAAGGATAATTCCATGTGCTTCTAATGGGCTAGCAAAATGTTCCCCATCTGACTTAGATAAAATGTTTAATACTTTACCTGCTTGGGTTCCTAGAAACAAGCAGCACCAACAATTTAACTACAATTCCCCAAAATAACAACAATTCTCCATTTATATTGTTTACAAGCACCTAAAACTCTTCAACGACAAAAGACATTAAAATGAGATGTTAGCAATACTATCTGTCTCTTGAATACTTTTGTGTGCACAAAGTTCACCCACAGTTTTAGGAGACAGCTCATAAGACTGGCAGTTTCCACCCTGGTAATAGCTTTCTGCAATTACAAACAAAAATGTTTCTCTAAGTAGATGACACTAGTTAAACCAAAGAAACAAAAAGCCTTTTTAAGGCTACTGCTGCAATAAATGGTTCAATCTGAAGTGCACTGGAATAAATTGGTTGACAGGACAAAGATAAATCTGGTGGCACAGAACAAGATTAAAACAAGAAAAAGCAAGAAGAGGGTTGAAGAGACCGGCAGACATCATCTGTCTGAATTAAAAGGCTTGAATCACATGGATTGCTTTTAACTTCTTGTTCTCCGATATCCTTGGTTAATGACAACTTTTTCTTTTTTATTTCTTCACACAGCTTGGCCATGTAAATCCACCACAGAGAGGTGACACAATGATATAGATGAACACCTGGAGGGAGGGAGGGAGAAGGCCGTTTTATTTTCTTGAATGTATCATAATATATAAAGCAATTCAAGACCTATTAACAAATATTGGTTCCATTAGAGTAGCAGTTACATAATAATGCAATGCACTAATCAAGTATTTTTAAAGATAGAAGTGGAATTAAAATTATTCTTTCTGATATAACTCTCACCCACTTGAATTCCACTATGCTTTCTTAAGTGGAAGAGAAAGCAGTGAAGTCATTTCTCTTCACTGGGAGCTAGGCAGAATCCAGCTATATGAGAAACTCTTACTGAAACATCATTAATAGTCATAAAGATAAATTACCATAATTCCCTTTAAGTATGATTTTATTATTAAGTATATTTTTAGGTTTTACATGTGAATTAATTTTTCATTATTAGGATGATAAAAAAAATTAAGAAGCATGAGTAGAGACTACATCTACATCAGCTATGAGCAAGAATGTTGCTATGAACCTTTCAGTGGATAATGACACAATAATTATAATTATCAAATCAAAGGAAAGCTGATGACACAAGTAACAAAGCAAAAAGGCTAGTCCTATTATAGATGTATTAGCCTTTTATTTATAGTATTGTAATTTTAAATTATGATATTTTAATAGTATATGCTTGCTCATATTATGATATTCCAAAAATTAGATTTATTTTAAACATTAGCATCACTGCACTAAATTAGTCATTTTCTTTTGCTTTAAATTACAACTTTTTGAGATATTTAAGTGACTGATTTCATTACTTACATGCTTGGGAAAAAATACATTTATGAATTCTATGCCCCCTCCCAAAAGTCAGCAAAGCGTTCTGCCTTACTTCTCTACAAATGTTGGGGGGTGGTCCCAGCAAACTCTGGTTAGTAATGAATAAGTTAAACTACTCACATCATATTCACACACACACAAACACAGATATTTCAGTTTAATATAAAGTTGACTATTTGCCACAGCAGAAACATAAGATTTTTTAAAGCTGAAGCATAATATATCAAGTTAACAACACCTTTTAGCAAAGAATGATATTGCATTTAGAGCAGTGCTCTGCATATGCAATAAGTAATCAATCAATATAATCTGAATTTAACAATAATGCAGCTTCATAAATCAATCTAAATTCATAGATCAAAGAAGAAGGAAGAAGCTAAGCTGAGAAGCCTCAATGTGCCACCTGAGGATCCTGAGCAAGGAGACATTCAAGGCCATGGCACAATTTCCACTATAACTTTGACAGATCTATGGCTACCTTTCTCTCTGTTAGGTAGGTCCAGCTGTCTAAGGTGGAGGACCTTTGACAGGGGTTGAGAAGTGAAGCCAAGTCAGAGGTATCTGCTTGGAGTTAACTTTGGGCTTCTGCAAATAACAAGAGGATGGGGAGGAAAGGCTTCTTTGACAGGCCATGAACTACCCCCAAAGTAAAGCATCCCCCTCCCCCTGCATAGAACGGTGGCTCTCAAACTTTTGGCTCGGGACCTCTTTACACTCTTAAAAATTAGTGAGGACTCCAAAGAGCTCTTGTTTAGGGGGGTTATAACTATCAACACTTACCATATTAGAAATGAAATTTTTAAAAAATACCTATATAATTCATTTAAAAACAAAAATAATAAACCCATTACATATAGACATAACTATATTTCTATGAGATCAGTTATGTGTCAACTTGCCTAGGCGACAGTGCACAGCAATTTAATCAAACGCTAATCTAGGTGTGGCTGTATTTTGTAGATCTGATTAAAGCTCATAATCAGTTGACTTTAAATAAGGCAGATTATCCCACATAATCTGAATGAGCCTGATTCAATCAGTTAAACGGCCTTCAGAACAGAGCTGAGGTTTCATTGATAAAGAAAAAATTCTGCCTGTGAATTAGAGCTTTGCTCCTGCTCCAGAGGTCCAGCCTGCCCTTCCTGACAGCCTGCCATTTGGATTTTGGACTTGCCTAGCCAGCTCCTGCCATTGCATAAGCTAACTCCTTGTGATATATCTCTTAATATATATCCACAGAAATTCAAGGAGTCTCTCTGTTAACAAGTACAAGTTCCATGAAAAACAAGGTTAAACTAAGAATAATAAGACTTCTTAGAAATTTAAAACATGGCTCTGAAAAATAAATAAATAGAAGAGCGATAGCAGAATGAACAGAGCTGAAAATAAAATTAGTTTGCTGGAAGAGTTAGCTGAATGATTCTCCCAGAATACAATGCGAAAAGAGTTTAAACATATTAAAAAGGTTACTAGACATGCAGGATAGTTCAAAGAGGTCCAATACCTGTTTACATAGGGGTTCCAAAAGGAGAACAGCATATAGACTAATTTATATTTATAAACAACAGAACTACTAAATAAATATTAGAAAATTGATCTCATCATGCATTAATACTACATAATGACCTCTTAATATTTACCCTAGAAATGAAAGAATAATTATAAGTGTATTTATTAATGTAGTTCAATACATTAACACTGAATCAAAATAGTCACATTATCAATTCATTAGGTAGAGAAATATCATTTCCTAAAATTCAATGTCTATTCCTGATAAAACTTTTAGCAATCTAGGAATACAAGTTCTTTAATTTAATAATAAATATCTAACAAGAATTCATAGTAAATATTACTCTTATAAATGAAATATTAGAAGCATTCCAATTAAAAGCAGGAACTAAATAAAGATGCCCACTGACATCACAATTATTCAACATTGCTAGTAAATACAAAAAATATATATACAATTACATAAAATTGTGTAAATGTGTGTATGTGTGTATATATATATAAATATAAATTTGATGAAGTTAAAATTATTAACAGATGGTATCATAATTCACCTATAGCAGCTCACAGTCCCTGGACTGTGAGCTAAGAGTGGTTTTTATATTTTCAAAGGGTTGTTTAAAAAAATGAATGTGACACAGACTGTATGTGGCCCACGAAGCCAAAAGTATTTACTATCTGGCACTTGACAGAATGTTTGCTGATTCCTGACCTACAGCATACAGAAGAATCAACTGACAAACTATTACAACTAATAGGAGATATACAAGGTCACCAGACACAAAATAAATCAACTAGAAAAGAGAAAACAGAAATAAAGAAATAGAATCAACTAGAAAATAGAAATATAATTAGAAAATATGGAATCAATTAGAAGATGTAACTTTAGAAGAATCCCATTTCAGTATCGACAAAAATGTTAAATATCCAAGAATATTTGGAATGCCATGCATGACTACTTAAACTAGAAATTCTCAATAGGGAGATGGGGTTTAAGTAGAGTTAATATTTCATAGTGACTTTATAGGAAAGCCACTTCTTGGTCACGTGTTTCACCATTAAAAGTTATATGCAGCTTATTTCAGAGTGCTGATCATTGAGAAAGAATTCCAGCACCTAATTTCTTAGAGATTGAAGAATAAAATCACACACTAAAAAGACAAAACTTACGATTGATACAATGATGATGATGACAGTGAGCTTGAGATTCTTCATACACATGGCTCGGGCAAGATTTCTGCTGGTTGTTTTGAAGGTGACAGACTAGAAAAAAAGCACAAATTGCTTGATCACTGGCATTGACTACATGATTGATTTGCAGTAATACCTGCAAAATTTTTACTTTCATTAATTCTGTTGAAGTACCAATGTTCTTTACCCCTTCCCTCTCTTCACAGGGAGAGGCTAGCCATTCATAAGCACTAGTTCTCAAAAGCAGGACTCTGCCAGGTCTGTGGTAAGCAGTATGAGCCCTCTGGAATGCTTCCCTCCTTTTTCTTCTACACTGTAGCAATGCATATGATGTCAAGCACCAGAAGTGGTTCTTCCCACTAGTGGAAAAGCCTTTTCCTCTTTATGCTTCCAATAAGAAGGGCTCCTTTTAAGCCAGTTGGCTGCAAACACACTTGCTTATTCTGCCCAGGATAATCCTGGGATTTTGAGCCATAAAAGCCTGTTCAATTTCCATAGGAAGGTATGTATTTACTTGTATGAGGGCCAAAAGAACTTCACTCCTTCAGTTATCCATTTGCTTTTGCAACATCAATTTCTCAATATGTACTGAACCATTCCCACTAGGATACAAGCAGTTTAAAACAAACAACAAAATTCCCTAATAGCCCAGCAATTCCACTCCTAGGTATATACCCAACAGAGATGTATGCACAAGTTCACCAAGATATAACCCAAAAATGTTTCTAACTGCACTATTTGTCTTATTCCCAAACTGGAAATGATCCAAATGCCCATAAATTATACTGTGTAGTAAAGAACTTAACCTTGCCCAAAAAGGGGTCTGACCTTTGCCCTCAGCTCTTGGGAGGTCACCTTTGCTTGCCTGGGAGCCACGGCTAGCCAAATAGTAACAATGCGATTTAGGGTAGGGACTACTCACTTAATAAAGACCAACTATATGATTTAGGGTAGGGGCTTTGGGTCACACCTAGAGGAACCAGAGACTAGCGACTGAGATCAAGCAAGTGGACAGTCAATAAAAACTGAACACTGAGGCTTGGGCAAGCTTCCCTGTTGGACAAAACTCCATGCATGCTGTCACACATCTATGCTGGGAGAGTAACATGTCCTTTCTATGGGGAGAGGACAACAGAAGCTCTGGGTTTGGTACCTCCCCAAACTCCACCCTATGTGCTTCTTCCCTTGGTTGAGCTTAATCTGTATTGTTTGTCTGTAATACAACATAACTGTGAGTACAATAGCTTTCATTCAAGCTCAGAATGAAAGTCCTTCTAGTGAATTATCAAGCCTGACGGTGGTTTTGGGAACAAACCAACCTGCACCTGGAGTCAGAACTGAAGGTGGTCTTGGGGACTGTGCCCTCTAAACTGTATAGTTGGTGAACTTCTCAGCTGCCTAAACTCTTTGCAGTTACTCACAAACTAAGTCACAATAAAGAATCCAAGAAAGAAGTAGTGAGCAATGAAACCAATAAACCTAAATATAGTTATGTGATTCAATAGGTTGGGGTAGAGATTCGTCCACAATCTTCAGGTCAATATTTGAACACTGACAAATCACCTACTCAAAACCAGTTCAGCTCTAAAGAATAATTGTTACACCTTACTAAAGCTTCCCTTGGGGATGGCGGGGTGTAGGTAGAAGAGAAAAAGAAGATATAAAAATCCCCGTGAGAATGACAAGGGCAAGCTGACCAGCCTAATGACCTCTTCACTCCATGCAGATGGTTTCAGTAGTAACTGATAATGCCTTATTGAAAAATGAGCAAAGGACTTGAATAACTCCTCCAAAGAACATATATGAATGGCCAATAAGCACATTGGAAAGATGCTCAACATCATTAGTCATTAGGGAAATGCAAATCAAAACTACAATGAGATACGACTTCATACCCATCAGAATGGCTATAATAAAAAGACTGAAAATAACAAGGGTTGGTGGGGACGTAGAAAAATTGGTACCTTGCTGGTGGGAAGGTAAAATGGTACAGCAGCTATGGAAAACACTTTGGCGGTCTCTCAAAAAGCTAAACATAGAATTACCATATGACCCAGCAATTCTACTCCCAAGTATACCCCCAAAGGAATTGAAAGCAAGGACTTGAATAGATACTTGTATGCCAATGTTCATAGTAGCATTATTCACAATAGATAAAAGATGGAAACAACCCAAAGGTCCATCAACAGATAAATGGATAAATAAAATGTGGTATATAAATACAATGGAATATTATTCAGTCATAAAAAGAAATGAAGTTCAGATACATGCTACCACATGGATGAAACTTGAAAACATTACGCTAAGTGAAATAAGCCAGATGCAAAAGGACAAATATTGTAGGATTCCACTTATATGAGGTACCTAGACTAGGCAAATTCATAGACACAAAGTAGATTAGAGGTTACTGGGGACTGTGGGTAGGGGGAATGGAGAATTACTGATTAATGGTTACAGAATTTCTGTTTGGGATGATGACAAAGTTTTGGAAACAGTGGTGATGGTTGCACAACATCGTGAATGTAATGAATGTCACTGAATTATACACTTAAAAATGGTTAAAATGACAAATTTTATGTTATATATATTTTACCACAATTTAAAAAATTATAATGTAATATACCAAAATCCATTGAACTGTACACTTTAAATGGGTCAATTGTATGGTCTGTGAATTATTTACCAATAAAGAAATAATTCAATAAAGCTGTTAAAAAACCAAGAGGTGATAAAATGAAACAATTTTTAAAATACCCGAGTAAACAGAACACAAAAGAAAGAAAAAAAGGAACAACGAGGATGGGACAAATAAAAACCAAGGAGCAACATACCTTACTTAAACCCAGCTCTATCAATATTTGCATTATGTGTAAGTGTAATAAACACTTCAATTATAAATATACTTCATATATTCAAGAAGGTAGATGAAAGGATGCACATGTTAAGTAGACACATGGAAGATATAAAAAAGATCCAAATCAAACTTGCAGAGATGAAAAATACACAAGATGGGAATAAGAGCAAATTACAAACTGCACAAGAAAAGCTAAGTAAACTTGAAGACATAGCAATAGAAACTATCCTAAATGAAACAAAGAAAAAAAGACTGAAAAAAATGAACAGAGCATCAGTGAGGTGTGGGACAACTTCAAGTGACTTAATGTACATGTAATTGGAATCCTAGAAGGAGAGGAGAGGAGAGGAATAGAAAAATCTTTGAAAAAATAATGGCTGAATGTTTTCATAATTTGATGAAGACTACAAACCCACAAATCAACAAACCCAAAGCTGAAGAAACATGAAGAAAACTACACTAAGGCATATTATAATCAAATTTCTTAAAACCAATCATAAAGAGAAAATCTTAAAAATGCCCAGAGGAAAAAAAGATACATTATGTGTATAAGAATGACAGTAGAATTTTTGTCAGACATGACGTAAAAGACAGTGACGAAACATCTTTAAAATATTGAAAAAAATATTAACCTAGAATTCTATACTGTGAAAATATCTTTTAAAAATGGAAGTGAAATAGGGGCCTGTCCGGTGGTGTTAGGTTTGCATGCTCCGCTTCGGTGGCCCAGGGTTCGCGGGTTTGGATCCCGGGCGTGGACTGATGCACCGCTTATCAAGCCATACTGTGGCAGCGTCCCATATAAAGTAGAGGAAGATTGGCATGAAAGGTAGCCCAGGGCCAATCTTCCTCAGCAAAAAGAGGAGGATTGGCAAAGGATGTTAGCTTAAGGGCTGATCTTCCTCACAAAAAAAAAGGAAGTGAAATACTTTTCAGACATATAAACACTGAAAGAATTCATTACTAGCAGACATGCACTACAAGAAATGTTAAAAGACATCCTATAGGCAAAAAAGAAAATGACACCAGATGGAAATCTGGATCTACACAAAAGAATGAAGAGGGTTATCAGAAATGGTAACTACATGGGTAAATATAAAAGACGTTTTTCTTATTATTTAAATCTCTTTAAAAGATAACTGTTTAACCAAAAAAAGTAACAATGTATTGTGAGGTTTATAATATATGTGTAAATAAAAGTATGACAAAAATAGCATCAAGGCCAGGAAGGTAAAATGGAAGTATACTATTGTAAGGTTCTTATACTATCTGTGAAGTAGAATAAAACCACTTAGAGGTAGACTATGATAAGTTAAAGACTTATACTGTAAACCCAAAGCAATCACAAAGTAACAAAACAAAGAGTTATAGCTAATAAGCCAACAAGGGAGGTAAAAATGAAATTTAAAAAGTACTCAATTAATTGAACAAAAGGCAGAAAAAGAAGGAGAAGGGAACAAAGAACAGATGATACAAATAGGAAACAAATAGCAAAATGGTAGATTTAAAACCTTCCCACAAAGAAAACTCCAGGTTGAGGCTGCTTCCCTGGTGAATTCTTCCAAACAGCTAAGGAACAGATAATACCGATAGTACCTAAACTCTTTCGGAGGATAAAGAGGTAACACTTCCCCATTTGTCTGATGAGGCCAGCATATCCCTGATACCAAAGCCTAAAAAGAAAAATAAATTACATACCAACATCCCTTATGAACACAGATGCAAATGCAAAATTCCTGAACAAACCAATAATAAATCCAATAAGGAATTATATAAAAAGGACAATATATCATGACTTTGTAGGAATGCTAGGTTGGTTTAACATTCAAAGCTAAATATTAACTGAATAAAGGAGAAAAACTATGTAATTCTCTCAATAGATGGAGAAAAAAATCTGATAAAATTCATGAATAAAACTCAAATGAGGAATTGAAGGGAACTTCTTCCACCTGATAAAGGGTAACCTATAAAAAATCTACAGCTAACAACATAATTAGTGAAAATATTGAATTTTTCCCCATAAGATATGTTACATGCAAGAATGTCCACTGTCATCACTTGTATTCACTATTGTGTAGAAGGTTCTAGTCAGTGCAGTAAGGCAAGGAAAAGAAATAAAAGGCAGGAATGTACAAAAAAGCTACTAGAACTAAAAAGTGAATTTTGCAAAGTTGCAGGATACAAACCAGGTCAATACATAAAAATCAATTTCATTTCTATATATTAGCTATAAAAATTGGAAAATGAAATTTAAAAATTTACAATAGAACACAAAAGCACGAAATTCTCAAGGATCAATTTCACAAACTATGTGTGAGACCTGTACACCAAAAAATACAAAATACTACTGAGAAAAATTAAATCCTATAAAAAAGCAGAGGTATGACATATTTATGGATAGGAAGACTCAGTGCTGTCAAGATGCCAATTCTCCCTAAATTGACCTATTGATTAAATGCAATCAGAATCAAAGATACAAGTTTTTTTAAAGGATGGAAAATAACAAGCTTATTCTGAAACAGAAATGGAAATGTAAAGGATCTAAAATAGTGATGACAATCCTGAATAAGAAGGTGTCTTCCAATAATAGTTGGAAGATATGGGGAATTCTATAAAGCTATAGTTATCAATACAGTGTGGTACTGGCATATAGGTAGACAAAATGATCAATGAACAAAATATAGAATCCAGAATTAAAGCACCACAGAGGAGAATGGATAAACAAATTGTGGTAGGTAGATTTATACAATTGAGTAGTACAAAATAATAAAAAAAGAATAAACTATTACTACATTGAACAACATGAATAAATCTCATAAGCATATTGGTGAATTAAAGAGGCAGATACACATAACATGATTCCATTTCTATACATTTTAAGAACAGGCAGAACATTATCTAGGGTGATTTAAGTCAGAAAAATGGTTACCTCTGTTGGGGAATATCAACTGGAAGGGCATGAGGCAGCCTTCAGAGGTGTTGGAAATGTTTTGTATCTTATCTAGGTGGTTGTTACATGGGTATAAACATATGTAAAAAATAACTGAGCTTTACACTTATTAAAAGTAGTACACTTACTGCACTTTATTGTATGTATGTTATTCCTCCATCAAGATACTTGTTAGTTAATTAACACTTTCTGCTATTTTGGATCATGTAGTCAACAAAATTAAGAAGACTTTTATTTGGAAAGTACAGACTATACTAATACTTACTGGTCAAACACAGACCATTCCAGCTAAATAGGGTAATCTTCAAGGATTAAGAATAGCTAAGAAAAGGCCTAGAAGTACCAAAGAAATTAGTCTGCTGATCTGGGATCATATACATCCCTGCTCTGTTTGCCCACCAGCAATGGGTTACAAAGTGAGCCATTATAGAACCCCAGTGTTTTGACTTCCTGTATGGTGGCCACTCTTCGTCCAATTACCTTGTGCTTTGATGAAAAAACTGTTATGCGCCTAAGACCTACTGTTAATAGATGTCCCTGTAAAACTAACAATAACAATAAACATTTAAATAGCTCTTACTATGTACCAGACAGTGTTAGGTACTTTGCATGCATTATTTGATTTAACCCTCGAAACACTATGAAGTAGGTACATCTTCATTTTACAGATGATGACAACTGAGGCAGAGAGGTTAACTTGCCTAAGGTCACACAACTAGTAAGTGGCAGAGATGGGATTCAATCCCAGGCAGCCTAACTCTAGAACTTGTGCTCTTAACCACTAGAATCTAGCTGCCAGTAAGAATGACCATGATCACTCACTGATCCATTTCAAGGTGTAAACTTCCACTGTGCATTTAAATTTGTAATTGTGTGGACCCAAATTGTAAGCGATCTCTGCCCTCCCTCTAATTCACTGTATATCTTATCATCCCACCTCAAAACTTTCATCTACTAACCAGATGGAAAATGCAAAGACACAAGTAACTATAGCATAAGTAGGTCACAGGGACATACTGACTCCTTTAAGGCTCACTGGCCCTTCCCAATCCTTGCTTCTTGCTTGATACAAGGAAAGCTCGAGCTGTCAAAGGTAAGCAAGAAAGTGACTGAATTGTCCAATTTTGAGGATTCATACTGGGTCACAACTGGCCTGCTCATTTATTTGTTCCATGTTTTACAAAATGTACAGAGAACAGACTGGTATATGCAGCTGAGATGCTAAATTATGTAGGCATCAATCCAAAGCTTTAAAAGAATTGTTTCTGTATATTAAGTATGTTTTCCAAACCAAAGCTTCCTTAATGGCTATTAATGGTTCATGGTTTTATTTCTATGCCTCATTATTATCCTCATTACCACCATGGAATCAGATAATGGAGGTTAGAAAGGAAAAAAAACACTAAAGTATTGAATTGAAGACATTTCTCTATTATGTCAGCCATCAACCAGTTTCTCTACTTTACATCCCGAAAATTATCATATCCATACTTACCGAATCCACGAGATTTTCTGTTTTATCTATCAATAATTCCAATCTTTCTCCTCGCTGAGCTACCAGATCTGAAAATATTGGGGAAAAAGAAAATACCATGTTTATATTACAAATCTGCTATTTTTGTCTTTGTTTTAAGCAAAATCTAATTTTAATTATAGATGGTATTCTTGACAACTCATATTTACTACAGAAGCGCATATATCTTTAAGACTTTAGTAAAGCTTATCAACTAAAGTGGGGGTTGGCAGTTTTTTCTGTAAAGGGCCAGATACTGAATACTTTAGGCTTTGTGGGCCAAATGGTCTCAGTTGCAATTACTCGACTCTGTCAGACATAGACAATATGTAAACGAATGGGCATGACTGTGTTCCAGTGAAAATTTATGTAGAAAAACAGGCCAGATTTACTCCAAGAGCTATAGTTTGCAAACCCCTAAATTAAGGGTATGATCTGAGAGTAAAAAAAAAAAACAGAACCCTTAAAATGAGTGCGGGTTGGACACTTTCAGAATTGTGGTGTAAGGAGCTCCACAGACCCTCTCCAACAAAACAACCGTAACTGGTAAAAATTATAAAAACAAACAAACAATAAACACCATTTAAAGTCTCTGAAAACTGTGAATGTCCTAAGGGCATACAGCAAATAGAGAAACAGTTATCCAAGAAAATCAACTAATTCCTCAGTAAGAACAGTGAGAGTCTACGGCATTTGAGCCATGACCTACTCCATCCCTCAGCTCAGTGAGATGGAAGCACTTACTCCTGGCAACTACAGCCTGGGAGCTGTCTTTCTCCCAAGGTCCCAGTCAAAGGCTATGCTTTCTCCCCAGGAGGGGCAAGACATCAGCATTTCTCCTCCCACTCCACCTCACCCCCAGCTCCATGATGCAGAGACTCTATTCCAGCATGGCTAATAGGTCTGGGGCTCCCTTCCTCCACCTAGCCCCCACACATAGGGCAGAAGCTCTACCTCAGGTGGCAGGCTAAGAATACTGGGCCCTGGGTGCTCCTGGCCTGACTTACTCATAGAGTGGAGGTTCCAGAATGGGACAGGCAAACCAAGAAGACCACTCCACTGGTAGAGCAAGGGTGTCACTCTAAGAGAAGCAGTCCACTGTCGCTATCCATAGGTCCAGAGCAGTGGCTCAGAGATTGTTCCCAGGGGGAGAGGCAGGCCTTAAGAATAGAGAGCTTTCCCTAAGAGGACAGACTTTATTTGGAACAGAGTATGGGGAAGTTCAAGCCTAAGGGTGCTGTCAAAAACAATGGAGATTTTGGACGTAAGCAATTAAGATGAGGCTGGTAGCTTCATGAGAACAAGATAAACCACAGGCCAGCTAGAAGTTTAATAGAAAGTATCAGGGGAAGACAGCTAAGAAGAACCCTCCTGAGGTCAGAACAAGCATCTAAGACTGGCCTCAAAGACAAAGGAGCCCAAAACTAATTGAATCAGACTGTAGCAATTTATGTTGGGGAAACTGTTGGAAAAAAATAGAGCAATTAGACTGAAATTAGTGGAAGCTAACAGCTGGGTGAGACACCAATAGAGGCAGACCAGCCAGAAGCTTAACAGGGAGATTAGGAAAAGAGACACTCAAAGAAAGCCGTGTCATTCCAGGGTGACGGTGCGCATGCCCAAGGCTGTTCCCTCTGAGAAGCGACAACAGAGGCTGCACACTGTGGGAGAAACAGACTTCAAAGAAAAAGCCCAACTAAACAAACAAGCAAACAACAATCCCTGGGGGTTAGGAATCAGTACCCAGAGTTGTCACAATACATTGTCCAAAATGTCCAGTTTTCAACAAAAAATAATGAGTTATGAAAAGAATCAGGAAAGTGTGACCCACACAGAGGAAAAAGAGCCGAGATTAGAAACTTACTTTGAGGGGGTTCAGCTGTTGGACTTAGCAATGGAATGAAATTAGAAATCAGTAGAAGGAAAACTTATGGGATGAAGTGAAAGCAGTCCATAGAAGGAAATTTATAGCAGTAAACGCTTACATTAAAGAGAAGAAAGATGTTCTAAGACTGAACTGTGTCCTCCTAAATTCATATATTGAGGCCCTAAGCCTCTCTCTTTGGGAGATCATTAGGTTTAGATGAGGCCATGAGGGCTTATGATGGGATTAGTGCCCTTATAAGAAGAGACATCAGAGAGCTTGCTCTCTGTCTTACTTTCTGCCATGTAAGGACACAGTGAGAAGGTGCCATCTGCAAGCTGGGAAGAATTTTCACCAGAACCTGACCATGCAGAAACCCTGATCTTGGACTTCCAGCCTCCAGAACTGTGAGAAAATAAATTTCTGTTGTTAAAGCCACCCAGTCTATGGTAATTTTTTATGGTAGTCTGAGCAGACTAAGACAAAAGATTTCAAATTAATAACCTAAATTTCCACCTTAAGGAACTAGAAAAAGAAGAGTAAATTAAAACCAAAGCTAACAGAGGGAAGGAAACAATAAAGATTAGAGCAGAAAAAATTAAATACAGAACAGAAAAACAATACAGAGAATCAATGAAACCAAAAGTAGGTTTTTTAAAAAGATCAACAAAATTGACAAACCTTTGCATAAAGTGACCAAGAAAATACTAAAATAATCACTTTCAACTTTACAGAAATGAAAGGGATTCTAAGGGAATACTATGAACAAGACTATGTCAATACATTAGATAACTTAGATGAAACGGATAAATTCTCAGAAAGACACAAACCACAAAAACAGACTCAAGAAGAAATAGAAAACCTGAATAGAGCTTCAACAAATAAAGAGATTGAATCAGTAATTTTTAAACTTTGCACAAAGAAAAGCCCAGGCCCAGATGGCTTCAAAGGTGAATTCTGCCAAACATTTCAAGAAGGATTAACACCAATTTTTCACAAACTCTTCCAAAAATAGAAGAGGAAGGAACACCTCAACTCATCCTATGAGGCCAGTATTGCTCTGGTATTAAAACCAGACAAAGATATCACAAGAAAAGAAAACAACAGATCAATGTCTCTTATGAACATAAACATAAAAAAATACTCAATAAAATAGTAGCAGAATAAATCTAGCAATATATAAAAAGGATTATACATCATGATGAAGTGGCATTTATTTCAGAAATGCAAGGTTGATTTAATATTCAAAAATCAATTGTTATAATATACCGTAGTAATGGAATAAAGGACAAAAACCATATGATCATTTCAATAGATGCAAAAAAGCACTTGACAAAATCCAACACCTTTTCATGATAAAACCACTCAACAAACAAGAGGTGGAAGGGAACTTCCTGAACCTGATAAAGGGTATCTATGAAAGACCCACACATAACATCATACTTAATTGTGAAAGACTCCCTAAGATCTCCCTAAGATCAGGAATAAGACAAGGATGTCCATTCTTGCCACTTTTATTCAACAACATATTAAAGGTTCAAGCCAGGGCAATTAGGCAGGAGAAAGAAATGAAAGGCATCCAGATTGGAAAGGAAGAATTAAAATTATCTCTTTTCAGACAGGATGATCCAGTATATAGAAAATCATAAGGAACCCAATAAAAAGAACAGGCAAGAAGGATACTGGAAGAGAGATACTATTAAAGGGAAATTATTCTGACACTTGTCAAAAATAGTAAGAAAGACTTTATTCAACACTATTGCAATAGGGGTCAAGACTATCACAACAGGGGAGAGAAATTGAGATCAACTCAATATAACAAGGACAAGAGGGGTGATGTCAGCATCATGACAGCATAAGACATCCCTCCTTTTTGTTCCCCCTTTTTTAACAACTAATTAGGCATCCATTCACAAACAAAAGTGACCCTGTGGGAGTTGTAGGATCCAGCACCATATCCCAAGGGACCTGGGAGGAGTCTTGTCTACCTGTGCATCAGTAATAGGCAGACAGATCTCAGTATGGGCTGTGGAACCAGCAGGACCAGTGAACCTGCCCCAACTCCTCTTGGCCACGGTCGGGGAAAACCTGAAGAGCGCTGACTTGGGCAGGCACTCACAGATGAGAGAGAATTCGTAGAAGTCCAGCCTTGCCAAGGGGAGATTCCAGCAAGCCATTGGAAAAAACAAAAAACAAAAAAATGAGTTTTGACGCATTAGAGAGGGTAAAAGGAACTTTGTCAGCACCAAGCTTCCCCCAAGGCAAAACAGTGCAGGGTTGACCTAGTGGTGGCGACCTTTCCCCCAGGGAAGAGGGAGAATGGTGAGGGAGTGCCTGGCTACCTCAGCTGTGTGATAAACCACTGGAGAAGTCCATTTCTCTCCAGCAGCACCCAGAGTACTGAGGCGGGACCGCCACGAATGGGGGGAGGGGAGGGAGGAGATCAGGAAAGAGGTAGATAAAAATATCAAAGGACATTAAAAGGATGCAGTTTCTGATGACTGCATGCAGGACTTCAGCAGGAAGGCCGTCCACAAGCCTCTGGGAGACCCTCACCTGATGATCCTCTCACTGGTCCCACAGTCACCCCACTGCCCAGAGTGCTAAACCCACACCTTCCCCAACTCTGCAGTCAGTTCCTTATGCATGCTCCTGACTGCAGTGGCAAGAGCAAGCTCCAATAAAAGCTGTGCTCTCAGAATATCAGACCAGGGTCTGTGGGCAAGAAAGAAACCATAAACTTGACCTGTAGTGCCACCTTCTAGAAAACAGAACAGAGGTTTCCAGCAGACAGCCTGGTGAGTTTAAAAATTATACCACATAAGGGAGCAAGAAGCACGGAGCAGGTGTATCCACACAAGGTCAGAGAAAACCCCAGGTATAACAGGACCAACAAACACTATTTCCCATCTGAAGGCAACTAGTAAAGTTTGGGGCAGTGTCTGCTACTTAAACGCAAAAGCAGCAACACAAAACTCCAAGGAACATGAAGAATCAAGGAAACATGTCATTACCAAAAGATAACAATCATCCTCCAATAACCAAAATCAAAGACATGGAATTTTACAATCTAGCTGATAAAAAATTCAAAATAGCTGTTTTGAGGAAATTCAATGAACTGCAAGAAAATACAGAAAGATAATTCAATGAAATCAGGAAAACAATACATAAACAAAATATGAAATTTAACAGATAGACATCATCAAAAAGAATCAAACAAAAATTCTGAAGCTGACGAATTCAATGAATGAAATGAAAAATGCAATAGAGAACATCTACCTCAGAGTAGACCAAATGGAGGACAGAATAAGTGAGCTAGAGGATAGGAGCTTGGAAATAAACCAATTAGAGGATAATAAAGAAAAAATAATTAAAAAGAGTGAAGAAATCCTATGTGATCTAGGGGACTCCATCAAATGTACAAATATCAGAATAACTGAGGTTCCAGAAGGAGAAGAGAGGGAGAACAGGGCAGAAAGCTTAAATAAATAATAGCTGAGAACTTCCAAAACCTGATGACAGACTTGGACATCCAAGTTCATGAAGCTAATAGATCACCCTACTATCTCAATGCAAAAAGATCTTAAGATACATTATAATGAAACTGTCAAAAGTCAAAGATAAAGAGGGATTTGTAAAAGCAGCGAGAGGAAAAAAACAGATTGTAACCTACAAAGGAACCCCCAATAGGCTATCAGCGAATTTCTCAGCAGAAGCCCTACAGGCCAGGAGAGTGGAATGATATATTCAAAGTGCTGAAAGAAAAAAATTGCCGGTGAAGAATACTCTATACATCAAAGTTATCCTTCAGATATCAAGAAGAAATCAAGACGTTCCCAGACAAACAAAAGCTGAAAGAGTTCCTCACCACTAGACCTGCCACGCAAGAGATGCTGAAAGGAAAAGATGCTAATTAATGACACGAAAACATACGAATGTTATATAATACACTGGTAAAGGTAAATATACAGATTTATAAAATCCTAATTCTGTAATAGGATGGTGTGTTAAACACTTAACTATAGTATAAAGGTTAAAGAAAAAGCACATTAAAAATAATTCCAGCTACTATAATTTGTTAATGATACACAATATAAAAAGAGGTAAATTGTGACATCAAAAATATAAAAGAGGAGGCATAAATGGGTGGAGCTTTTGCATGTGATTGAAGTTAAGTTGCTATCAGTTTAAAATGAACTATTTTATCTATAAGATGTTTCATGTAAGCCCCATTGGAACCACAAAGCAAAAACCTAGAGTAGATTCACAAAAGATAAAGAAAGGGGAAATAGAACACACAAATACAGAAAATCACCAATTTAAAAGCGGAGGCAGAAACAGAGGAAAAAAAGAACAACGAAATTACCAAGCAGCCAGAAAGCAATGATTAAGATGGAATTAGTAAGTCCTTACATATCAATAATTTCTCTAACTGTAGATGGATTGAATTCACCAATCAAAAGGCACAGAGTGGCTGGATGGATAAAACGCAAGACCCAACTATATGCTGCCTATAAGAGAATCACTTCAGATTTAAGTACACACATAGGCTCAAAGTAAAGGGATGGAAAAAGATATTTCATGCAAATGGAAACCAAAAGAAAGTGGGGATAGCTAGACTTAAATCAAACAAAATAAGACCACATGCCAAAAATGGTAATAAGAGACAAACGAGGTCATTATATAAGAATAAAGTGGCCAATTCATCAATAAGATATAATAATCATAAATATATACGCATACAGCATCAGAGCACCTAAACATCTTAAGCAAATACTGACAGATCTGAAGGGAGAAACAGACAACAATACAATAATAGTAGGAGATATAAATACTCCCCTTTCAGCAATGGAGAAATCATCCAGACAGAAAATCAATAAAGAAAGGTTGTACTTGAACCATACATTAAACAAAGTGGACCTACCAGACATATAGAGAACATTCCATCAACAACAGCAGAATACACATTCTTCTCAAGTGCACATGGAATATTCTCCAGGATAGAGCACATGATAAGACACAAAACAAGTCTTAACAAATTTAAGAAGATGGAAATCATACCAAGTATCTTCTCTGACCACAATGGTATGAAACTAGAAATCAACAACAAGAGGAAAGCTGGAAAATCTACAGGTATGTGGAAAATAAATAACACACTCCTCAACAACCAATGGGTCAAAGAAGAAATCAAAAGGGAAATCAAACAGCATGTAGAAACAAATGAACATGGAAACACAACATGCTGAAACCTATGGAATGGTGCAAAAGCAGTTCTGAAGTTCTGAGAGGGAAGTTTATAGAGATAAATGCACGCACGAAGAAAATAGAAAGATCTCAAATAAACAGCCTAACTTTACACCTCAAGGAACTAGAAAAAGAAGAACAAACTAAGCCCAAAGTTAGCAGAAGGAAAAAAATAACAAAGATCAGAGTGGAAATAAATGAAATAGGGCTCAGAAAAACTACAGAAAAGATCAACAAAACTAAGAGCTGGTTTTTGGAAAAGATAAAACAAAATTGTCAAACCTTTAGCTAGACTAAGAAAAAAAGAGAGAAGACTCAAAATCAGAAATGAAAGAGAAGACATTACAACTGATACTACAGAAATGCATAGAATCATAAGAAGCTACTATGAACAATTATATGCCAACAAATTGGGTAACTCAGAAGAAATGAATGTATTCCTAGAAACATACAACCTACCAAGACTGAATCAGGAAGAAATAGAAACTGGATATTCTAATAACAAGTAAGGAGATTGAATCAGTAATCAAAAACCTCCCAACACAGAAAAGCACAGGACCAGATGGCTTCACTGGTGAGTTCTACCAAACGTTTAAAGAAAAATTAACATCAATCTTTCTCAAACTCTTCCAAAAAACTCAAGAGGAGGAAATACTTCCAAACTCAATTTACAAGGCCAGCATTACCCTGATACCAAAACCAGATAAGGACACTATGAGAAAACAAAACTATAGACGAATATCCCTGATAAATAAAGGTGCAAAAAATCTCAAAAAAATATTAGCAAATTGAATTCAACAACACATTAAATGATCATACACCATGATCAAGTGGGATTTATCCCTGGGATGCAAGGATGATTCAACATACACAAATCAATATGTGTGATATACCACATGAACAGAACGAAAGATAAAAATTTATGATCATCTCAAAAGATGCAGAAAAATCATTTAACAAAATACAACATCATTTTGTGATAAAAAACCCTCAACAAATTGAGTATAGAAGGAACTTACTTCAACATAATAAAGGCCACATATGACAAACCCATAGCTAACATCACATGCAATGGTGAAAGGTTGAAAGCTTTTCATCTAAGATCAGGAACAAGATAAGGGTCCCTACTCTCACCACCATTATTCATATAGTACTGAAGTCCCAGGTACAGCAATCAGGCAAGAAAAAGAAATAAAACGCATCCAAATTGGAAAGGAAGAAGTAAAACCGTCATCATTTGCAGATGATATATTATATACAGAAAATCCTAAAGACTCAACCAAAAAACCGGCGAACTAATCAATGAATTCAGTAAACTTGCAGGACATAAAATCAACATATAGAAATCACTGCATTTCTATATACCAACAACAAAATACCCAAAAAAGTAATAAAGAAAACTATCCCAATCATGATACTATCGAAAATAATAAAATGCTTGGGAATAAATTTAACCAAGGAAGTGAAAGATCTGTGCAATAAAACTACAAGACTTTGATGAAAGAAACTGAAGAAGACACAAACAAATGGAAATATATCCCATGTTCATGGAGCAGAAGAATTAATATTGTTAAAAACGTCCATACTACCCAAAGCCATTTACAGATCCAATGCAATCTCTATCAAAATTCCAATGGCTCTTTTCAGAGAAATAGAAAAAACAATCCTAAAATTTGTATAGAACCACAAAAGACCCCGAAGAGCCAAAGCAATCCTGAGAAAGAAGAACAAAGCCAGAGGCACCACACTTCCTGATTTCAAACTATACCACAAAGTTGTAGTAATTAAAACAGTATGGTACTGGCATAAAAATAGACACATGGAGCAATGGAACAGAATAGAGAGCCCAGAAATAAACCCCACATATATGGTCAACTAAGATTTGACAAGGGAGCCAAAAACACTCAATGGGGAGAGGATAGTCTCTTCAACAAATGGTGTTGGGAAAACTTGATAACCACATAAAGAAAACTGAGGTTGGATCCCTATATACACCACTCAAAAAATGAACTCAAAATGGATTAAAGACTTAAATGTAAGACCTGAAACCATAAAACTCCTAGAAGAAAACATACGGAAGAGGTCCTTGACATTAGTCTTTGCAGCGATTTTTAGGATCTGACACTAAAAGCACAAGCGACAAAAGCAAAAATCAACAAGCGGGACTATATCAAACTAAAAAGCTTCTGCACAGCAAAAGAAACAATCAACAAAAAGAAAAGGCAAACTACAGAATGGCAGAAAATATTTTGGATAAGGGGTTAATATACAAAATATATAAAGAATTCATACAACTCAATAACAAAAAATCAATCTGATTAAAAATGGGCAGAGGAACTGAAGAGACATTTTCCCAAGGAAGACATACAAATGGCCAACATGAAAAGATGCTCAGCATCACTAATCATTATGGACATGCAAATCAAAACCACAATGAGATATCAACTTCATACCTGTTAGCACTTGGCTATCATCAAGAAGACAAGAGATAACAAGTATTTGCGACCACGTGGAGAAAAGGGAACTCTTATGCACTGTTGGTGGGAATGTAAATTGGTTCAGCTACCATGGAAAACAGTATGGAGGTTCCTCAAAAAATTAAAAATACAACTACCATATATGATCTAGCAATTCCGCTTCTGCGTATATATGCAAAGGATATGAAAACAGGATATTAAAAAGATATCTGCACTCCCATGTTCATTGCAGCATTATTCACAATAGCCAAGAAATGGAAACAACATAAGTGTCTATCAATGGATGAATGGATAAAGATGTAGTATATATATACAATGGAATATTATTGAGCCATGAGAATGAAGGAAATTCTGCCATTTGCAACACATGGATGGATCTTGAGGGCATTATGCTTAGTGAGATAAGCTGGATAGAGAAAGACAAATATTGTATGATATTACTTATATGTGGAATCTAAAAATGCTGAACTTATAGAAACAGAGTAGAATAGTGATTACCAGGGGATAGGGGGTGGAGGAATTGGGGAGATGTTAAAGGGTACCAACTTGCAACTAAAAGAAGAATAAGGTCTGGAACTCTAGTGCATAGCACACTGGTTATAGTTAATAATACTGTATTATATACTGCAAAATTGCTAAGAGACTCGTTCTTAAATGTTCTCAGGACAAAAAAGAAATGATAATTTATGTGATGTGGTGGAGCAATTAGCTAAAGCTACGGTGGTAATCATATCGCAATATATAAATGTATCAAATCAACATGTTGTATACCTTAAACTCACACGATGTTGTATGTAAATTACATCTCTTAAAAAAAAAGGACAAGTGGAGATTTATAGCCAACAAGCAGAGTGAAAGAGTGGTCAGCGGATGGAAAATTACTAAGAGACATCAAGGGTACGGGATTCTTGCTAAACTGGCCTAAAAGGATCTCTTTACAGGCAGCTCAATGACTTTTACATCAAAGGTAGGGGATGAGGAACTTGATCATCTATCAAGCGTGATCAGATATCAAGGGTACGGGATTGACTTACCAGAATTCTTGGCTAAGGCCAGCTTAGGCAGGCCAAGGACAAAGCCCAAGATGAGGCCTAGTCAAATAGAGGGCTCAGACAGGCCTGTCTAATGTTTGGTCAAGCAGAGAGTCTTCGTCATGTAAGACTTGTACACTGAAAACTACAAAACATTGTTGAAAAAAATTTAAAAAGACCTAAATATATGGAAAGACATCTCATGTTCATGGATCAGAAGTTTAATATTGTTAAACTGGCAATACTCCCCAAACTGATCTACAGATTCAACACAATCCCTATCAAAATCCTAGCTACCTTTTTTGCAGAAACTGACAAGCTCATCCAAAAATTCTTATGGAAATAAAAGGTACCCAGAATAGACAAAGCAATCTTGAAAAAGAAGAACAAAGTTGGAAGACTCATACTACCTGATTTTAAAACTTACTACAAATCTACAATAATTATGTCAGTGCGGTACTGGCATAAGGACAGACATATAGATAAATGGCACAGAACAGAGAATCCAGAAATAATAAACCCATACATCTATGAATAATTCATTTTTGATAAGGGTGCTGCTAAGACTATTCACAATGGAGAAAGAAAAGTCTTTTCAACAAATGGTGCTGGGACAACTGGATATACATGTTTGAGAGAATTAAGTTGGATTCCTTTCTTACCTTATACACAAACATTAACTCAAAATAGATCATAGACCTAAATGTAAGAGCTAAAACTATAAAATTATTAGAAGAAAACACAGGAGTAAATTTCTGTGACTTTGGGTTAGGCAATGGTTTCTTAAAAATATGACATCCAAAGGACAAGTAACAAAAGGAAAAAATAAATTGGACTTCATCGAAATTAAAAACCTTTCTGCTTCAAAGGTCACTATCAAAAAAGTGAAAAGACAACCCATAGAATACAAGAAAATATTTGCAAATTATATATCTGATAAGGGTCTAGTATCCAGAATATACAAAGAACACAATAAAAGACAACCCATTTAAAAAATGACAGTGGATTTTGAATAGACATTTCTCCAAAGATATACAAATGGCCCATAAGCACATGAAAAGATGCTCAATACCATTAGTCATTAGGGAAATGAAAATCAAAACCACAATAAGATACCATTTCACACATACTAGATTGTCTATAATAAACAAGACACAATAAATTTTGGTGAGGATATGAAGAAACTGGAATCTTCATATATTGCTGTTGGGAACATACAATGGTGCAGCCACTTTAAGAAAGTTTGGCATTACTCAAAGGGTTAAACATGGAGTTCCCATGTGACTCAGCAATTCTACTCCTAGGTATATACCCAAGAGAACTGAAAACATAGGCTCACACAAAAACTCGTACACAAATGTTCAGAGAAGCTTTATTCATAATAATCAAAAAGTGGAAACCACCAAAATGTTCATCAACTGATGAATGGATAAATAAAATGTATCCATACAATGGAGTACTACTCAGCCATAACAAGGAATAAATTACTGATACATGCTACAACATCAATGAACCTCAAAATCATTATGCTATGCGAAAGAAGCCAAGATATAAAAGGCCACATGTTATATGATTCCATTTATATGAAATGTCCAGAATAGGCAAATCTATAGAGACAGAAAGGAGATTAATTGTTGCTTAGGTCTGGAGGTTGACGGGGAAAGAGAAGTGACTGTAAATGGGTACAGGATTTCTTTTTGGGGTGATGAAAATGTTCTAAAATTGATTGTTGGAATGGTTGCACAACTCTGTGAATATAATAAAAACCATTAGATTGTATACTTTAAATGGGTGAATTGTATGATATGTGAATTATATCTCAATAAAGCTGTTAAAAAATCAAAGGGAGATGATTAGAAATGTTTTTGCTATATTTTTAATTTGCTGTTTCTGTAATTCTAAAGATAAGTAAGTCGTTTAAAAGGAGTTGATTAAAACAGTTCATTTTCTGGGAACTTTATGCATCTGCAATAAATAATACTGTAGCAGTTGCCTGCTTCTACTTTCAGGCAAAATAAATACATTTGGTGACCAAAAAAGAGGGAAAATAAATTTTTTTTTCCTTTTTTTTTTTGTGAGGAAGATCAGCCCTGAGCTAACATCCATGCTAATCCTCCTCTTTCTTTTGCTGAGGAAGACCGGCTCTGAGCTAACATCTATTGCCAAGCCTCCTGCTTTTTTTTTCCCCCAAAGCCCCAGTAGATAGCTGTATATCGTAGTTGCACATCCTTCTAGTTGCTGTATGTAGGACGCGGCCTCAGCATGGCTGGAGAAGCGGTGCCTCGGTGCGCGCCCGGGATCCGAACCCGGGCTGCCAGTAGCAGAGCACGCGCACTTAACCGCTAAGCCACGGGGCCGGCCCAAGGGAAAATAAATATTAGTAGTTTTTTTCAATAGGTTCTCTAGTCTGCATCTAGGCATATAATTAAAACTAAAATCAATGAAAGGAAATCACTTCAAATAGCCAATAGACATACATATCAAGAACCGCAAAATGTTTCTGCCGTTTGATAATTAATCCCATTCCTGGCAATTAATCTCAAGAAAATAAGAAAAATATAATAGACACAAAAACATTTATAACAGTACTGTTATCGTAATACAAACCTCTAAATCAGTGCCACCTAAGAGTGTTTGCTACTGCTTCAACTAAGTCTATAAGCACATTGTTCAGTTTAATTGACATTTTCATAGCAAGACGTTCTCAATGAAAGAAGCACAGCATTGACTTACATTCTGGAGCAAGCTCCTTATCTGGTTATAAAACAGCATTCTGAGTAACAGCACTCTAAAGAACCCAAGTGTCCAAAATAAGGACACAATTGGTAACCTATGATGTAACTCAACGAAATACTGTTTGAGAAGAAAGTAGACTAACAATAGCTAACAATCATTCAGCTCTTACTATGTGCCAGGCACCATACCAAGTGCTTTACATACGTTACTTCTTTTATCCTGGTCACTGTAGGTTCTATTAGCAACTTTTTGCAGATTAGGAAATAAAGCTCAGAGACGTTAGAGGATTGATGGAGGGCTAACAGCAGGTAGAAAGTGAAATCAGCACTCAAACTCAGGCACGTATGACTCCCAGTCTCGATCACTATATTATACTGCCTCCACAAAACTGAATATAAACTATAATTATAACTATGTATACATGTGGATAAAAATTTAAAAGAAAGAAAATGGAGATGAATCTTTAGGATGGTGAGACCAACAACAAATTTTTAAAAATGTCTTTTCATAATTTGTAACTGTTTTAAGAATAAATGTCAAAGTAATTCAAATAGTAAATTCAAGATTATAAGTAAATGGACATTTATTAAATTTGACAATGTCTCAATTAAATATCTTATAAAGCAATTATATAATCACTTTTGTTCAATTTTATAAAAGTTGCCTGTGAGATATTCCCCTTAGAAGATATATTTAAGAGGGGTTTTCAAACTTGAGTATGCATTAGAATCACCTGCAGGGCTTGTGAAAACACAGATTACTCGGCCCCACTCCCAGATTTTCTGATTCAATAAGTCTGGGGTGGGGCCCAAAAATCTGCATTTCTAACAGGTTCCCAGGGGATGCTGATGCTGCTGACCCAGGGATTACACTGTGAGAACTAGTGCTTTAAAAAAATCAGCATCACCCTAAATCTAAATACCATTGCATAATCAATTAAAAAATAAACATGATGCATTTCTCTGGGTTATTTTAATGTGCTAAATAGGTTCCAGACAAAACATAGGCCAATGGAATTTATATCCCAGTTTTCTTCTAAAGAATACAGAAGTTTTTAGTTTCAGTTTTTGATCCAATTCTTTCTTTCTCTCAATCCAGAGCTACAAACTTTCTAAGGAGGTCAAATAGTTATACTTTAAGTATCTACTGATAATATCAGCTATCTGGGTATCTTCAGTCAAAACTGACTAAATTATTCTAAATTGCTGAACTGTTCTAAGAGTTTCAGAAATTAGTCTTGCTAAGCAAACTAACAAATTTAGAATGAAGAACAGTCATAAGTACTAAGAAGAAACCAGTGATACAGTAAACAGTATCATAGGTAAGTGATCTCCATATCTCAGCTGACAATTAGCTTTCAATAATAAGAATAAGGAAGTGCTGTTTCAGCCTCTTCAGAATAATTTGACCCCAATCAAGTAATCTATTATCATTTCCCACATGCATGAGGACTATGCCATAAAACATACCTATGTTTCTGACCATGATTCCTTTCAGTTCATCCACTTGGGCTTGAGTCTCTATCACTTTGTCTAGGCCCTTATTCTCAGAGTGATGCTTCTATAAGAAAATAAGATTTGACTTACGGTACACAGACATTATTTACAATAGGAAAACAAAAGAAGAGGAATGACATTAAGGAGTGCTATAAAATCATGTCTCTATTGATACAAAGGATATATGTCACTTCATTCAAAAATTGTTGCCAGACCTAGGAAAAAATATAGGCAGCATAAAAAATTCTACATATGAAATGTAAGCGTTATACTATAAAAATATCACCTTATTTTAAATAAAATAAAGCTAAATGTATTATAATATAGCAAATATACATCTGAGACTCTTGGGGCAGAAGTAGGGGGTAATATAATCTGTGCTCAGGCAAGAAAGAAAGGAGAAAAGAAGACTGCAGTTGGGGCAGGGGGAACAGGACAGGGAAAGGGCACCCTAAATTGTTCCCCACTTCTTGGGTATGATGAGGTAGAGGCTGGCCCAGCTTCTGATCATCTGTTCTTATATCTGCTGAGATCAGAGTGTGTGTCCTATTTTTATCGGCTTCTTACAGGATCTAAAAATGTAAGACATTGATAATAGTGTGTATTTTGAAATTATTACACATAGCTAACATTTATGGAGTCCTTAATAAACGATATTCCAGTCACTTCACTGTGCTAAATGCTTCAAATAGGGGATGTTATCTAAGCCACCCAGAAACTCTATGATGAAGATGCTATTATTATCTCCATTTATAGACAAGGATCCTGGCACAGATTCAGAGGGTCATGCACATATCTGGAGCTAATGACAAACCAGCTAAGTTGAAAGTTCTGCTGCCAGAGTGCATTGGTATATCTTTGTTGGTGATGTTTTACACAGCTGCACATATATGAATGTTTCCTAGTGAAAAGTATGAAACAAACCAACTGACTGAATAATAAAGATTTATAACTATTTACAAGAACTCCATCCCCAGAGGAATGCATATTTAGAAGCATAATATAGAAGTGAAAAGGAAAGCATTCAGTCACAATAAATCTTTTTTTTTCTCACTCACAACACAATCATAGATAGAACTTACATCTTTGCAGTCAAAACAGTTTCATGGATAAAAGGTAAGCGTTTTTAAAGGTCTCAACATCATCAGTTGTCAGGGAAATGCAAATTAAAACCACAATGAGATACCACTACACACCCACTAGGACGACTAAAATTAAACAGACAGACCATAACAAGTGTTGGCAGGGATGCAGAAACACTGGAACTGCCGGTGGGAATGTAAATGGTACAACCACTTTGGAAAAAAGTTTGATAATTTGTAAAATTAAACATTACTCACCATATGACCCAGCAATTCCATTCCTAGGTATTTACCAAAGAGAAATAAATACATATATCCGCACAAAGACTTGTACATGGATGTTCATACCAGCTTTATTCATGATAGCTGAAAACTGGAAGCAACTCAAACATCCTTCAACAGATGAATGGATAAACAAGTTGTGGAACATGCATAGACTACTACTTGGCAAAAAAAGGAAACTACTGATTTACATAGCATGGATGAATAGCAAAAGCCTTACACTGAGCAAAACAAGAAAGACACAAAAGAGTACATAATGTATGATTCTATTTATAGGAAATTCCAGAAAAGACAAAAAACTAATTTGTAGCAACAGAAAATAGAGCAGTGGTGGCCTGGGGCATAGTGTGGGGGAGGGGACTGACTGCAAAGGGACATGAGGGAACTTTCAGGGTCATGGAAATCTTTTCTATCTTGAAAAGGGTGGTATTTCACAAATATACACATATGTAAAACTTCACTGAGCTGACAATTAGGTTCATATAGATGAACAGATTCTCATATGACTAATTTAAGCTGTTCAAAAATTAAATTTGCCTCATGGGAGGGTAGAAGGTTAATGTAGAGGTTAAAAGGCCATTTGGCACATTGAGTGGATTTATGCATTAGATGGGTAGTTGAAGTAGATGATCTTTAATGTCCTTCCCAATCCTGAGATACTCTGACCTCTATTAATAGAGAATATCACCGCTTATCAGCTTTCCATCCTAAAATGTCCCCTTTAACTTTCTTTATCAGGAAGTTTTATTATGTTGGCATATAATAACACAACCAGAAAAATAGATTGCAGGTCAGGGTCCCCTATATTCATGGTGCTTTAAGGTAATAAAGAAGATAGGAATCAAAATACTATATCCTGAGAAAGATCTTACCAGCTGTGCAGCCAAGACACTTGAGAACTCGCTATTCATGGCATATGGGAGTGCTGTCTGTGCTCTTGAACCATATGTAGTCTGGAACCTCTTCTTTATCTCATTCAGAAAATTAAAGGCTCGGGAACGTTCAAAGTCCTGAATAGAGACCAACACAGAGTTCACATTAGAAAGTAAACAAAGATGATATGGATGATTAACAACAACCATAAGAACAGCTAAACCTTACTGAGCAATGATTCTATGAGGAGGAACTAGCACTGACCTCATTTTACAGATAAGGAAACAAAGGCTCCAAAAAGAGAACTAACTTGCCAAAGGTCAAACAACTAGTAAATGAAAGAGCTGAGAGTCCAATCCAAATATGTTTGATGACTGCCAACTGAAGATAAGAGCACCTAGGTTAGCTTCTTTTTTTTTTTTTTTTTTGGTAAGGAAGATTGGCCATGAGCTAACATCTGTGCCAATCTTCCTCTATTTCATATATGGGACGCTGCCACAGCATGGCTTGAGGAAAGGTGTGTAGGTCCGTGCCCAGGACCCGAACCTGTGAATCCCGGGCCATCAAAGCGGAGGGCGTGAACTTAACCACTACACCACTGGGCCGGCCCCCTAGGTTAGCTTCTTGAGAGCAGGAATTGGGTTTTACTTCCTCCATATCATTCACAGGATCTATCAGAAGGCCCAGCACAAGAAGATGCTTAATAAATCCATAACAGTAGTACAGTCTTTCATACGCAAAGATAACACTACTGACATAAACTTTGCATTGATTTTCAATAGTGGTAGTACATTTGAAAAGATCAAGTGATATACTCTTGTCTGGTCTCAGCCAGTCAAAAAGTGTGTGTGTGTGTGTGTGTGTGTATCAAATTATAGCTCAAGAAATATAAGACTCAACTCTGAGCATCCCAAATCTAGTGATATTTCTCATCTACTCCAAGTTTTTTCACATCAGTCATTTCAGATATAGCTGGGTTTTTTAAATAATTTAGAAAATACTGTGAAAACAGGGATAAAAATCATTGTGATGATCATTGTGGTTGGCACTCATCTCCATTTCACTCAAGATGATTAGTCTAAGCTAAGGGTTCTTAAACTGGGGTCAATGGTCCAAATTCAAGGGGTCTATGTACTTGGATAGAAAAAACATCACACCATTATTTTCACCAATCTTTAACCTAAATTTCAATTGTGAATGTAGGTAACAAACCAGAGTAGTATTAAACAGTACCTGTGACTTTGTCACCAATAGAAATCTTTTTTTATATACCATCAGTTACAGACATCTCAAAATATCGTTTATACACATCATCACTTCAAAATTATTATTATTAGTTATTAGACTCATTACTAGATCTTATTTAATGAATTCATAAAGAAGCATATACATTACTATATAAATTTTTAAAATACTTTGAATACTGTATTTCAATATAATTGGTTTCATTTATAATCATGTGTTTTACTTCATACATTTAAAAACATTCCAGGAGGGACCCATGAGTGTCAAAGGGGTCTGTGACACAATAAAGGTTAAGAACCCTGGCCTATGGCAACCATGTCAGTTCCACGCCTCCTGTCAGTGATCAATTTAGAAATAAACATGTAACCCTAGTCCTAGCTAATAAGACATGAAAGGAAATCCACTTTGAAAGGAGGGAAAGGGGAGGGGAGGGTGTGCTTCTGGGAAAAGTTTCCTCATTCCTACAAGAAACTCAAGAAGACATAATGCCTCTTCTTTGGACACAAATAAATAAGCACGTGGCTCCATGCAATCATAAGGGGAATGTGTCTAGGAAGAAGCTGACACTAAGGATAGTAGAGGAGAGAAAGGACCTTGATAACGTTAAGTTACTGAGCATTTTGGGTCTAGAACCTACAAATACTCGAAAAACAACCCACCAATGTGAATTCAGGTTTACAAAGCTAATCATAATGTACTGTGATTTTGTTGTCCCAAAGTCCATATACATTAAAAAATTCACTAACTATTGATTGGAGGGATGAAATAATCTATTTAATAGTTCAGATAAATAAATTTTGATAGGATCTGATACCAAAGGGTCATAATTATGAACATCAATTCTCACCACACAATAGGATAAATGTAGAAGTTGCAAGAGGTTAAGCTAAAACTCTACCAAAACCAAGCTGATTTGCATATACCCAGATAGCAACTTTCCTTGTCATTTGTTGCACTATATGATAAATGCAAAGTATAGAAAAAAATTCCCAGCTATGGACAGTTATATTTGCATCACCTTTACCCACCACAGATATAGACAATAAAGAACTGACTCTATTAACAGTACACATAGTTAAATAGCAACATGTCTTCAAGTTACTTACATCATCAGTGATACAAAGATATACAATCCTGTCTTGGCAGATGTAATGAAACAAATAACTGTAGAATAAAAGATACAAAACTTACTGTGGTTATAAGCAATATCTCTTTCACATCTATCTTCTATCTATATATAAGTAAATTTAGTGCTGCCAATGCAACCATATTATTTACAGATATTGTCTATTCTCCCTCTCCCCCTCCCATATATACCTATTTCTCTCAAGTCAAACTGATAAGAATAAATAAGAAATTAAAAGAAAGTCTCTACCCTAGCTACATAGCACAACGGTGCACACATTACTCATTAAAATGATAGCTCCAAAAGCACAATTGGACTCTTAAGGCCTGAACAAGAGATGACATCTTAGGAGGGACACGGAATTAAGATTAACACCCAATAGGCCATATGGTCTTCCTTGCCTTCTCTTAAGATCTCAAAGCAAACACCTTTTCTACCAAATACTCAACAATAACATTTGTTTGGTATCTACATTGAGCCAGTTACTGGACTGGGTGCTGAGGATACAAATAAGCAAAACCATCAGTTGCTGCCTTCACAGAGATCACAGTGCAGGGAATCACAGAGCAGCATGGTAAGTAGGATGACGAGGAGTTAAAGGCAGTGGATGGTGCTCTGGGGACAGAGGAGGCACCTAACAGAGTTTGGTGAAGGATAACAGGAAATACATCCTGGAGCAAGTGATATCTGAGCCAAGACTTGAAAAATGAATATGAGAAGGCAAGGTGAAGAGTGAGTGAAGAGTGTTTCAGAGTGAGAGACCAACAAGCACAAGGTCTTGGAGATGAAAGAGCACGTAATGGGTTTAGGAAAGTAAAATTAGTTCACATGACTAGAGTCCAGAATATAAGGAAAAAAATAAATTGCCTGTACAGATGAGGCTAAAGAATTAAGCAAATACCTGGTTACACAAGACTTTAAAACCTCACTATGCATTAACCTAAAACAACAAACAAAAATCAAAGGGTTTTAGCCTGGGGAGAGTGTGATCAGATTTGCCATATAGAAGAATGCTTTTACTAGACTGTGGAGAAATGACTGAAAGGAGCAGTAGAGCAGGTAAGAAATGATGAAATAGACTAAAATACTACGGGCAATGAAGAAGAAGGAACAGAGAACAAATAGGAGAACAGAACTTGATTACTGCCTATTGGGGGTGAGGCAGAGGGATAACTCAATTTTGCCTCCCAGATTTCTACCTTGGGCAAGTGGATAGACAGGAGTACCTGTTGAATTATACTATTAAACGTTCACATAGAGGCTAGATATGAATTAAAAGGAGGTATGGGAACTCAGGCAAAACATCTTTCTCCACTACTCTGAAAGTGTTCACATCAATACTACCAATGACTTTCACATTGCCATGTCCATTAGCTCTCTCTGAAACATTTGAGAGTGTTGACCACTTCCTTCTTCTGGAAAGTGTTTTCTCTCCACTAGATTTCTTGACACCAGGCTTGCCTGGTTTGTGTGGTAGTCTCTTTCCCTCTCTGTTGATGTTTTCCAATATCCCTGCTTTTCTCACACACACACACTCCTTAGGAGGTGGCATCCACTCTCATGTTTTGTTGTTGATGTTTGTTTTCTGCTACCACAATTATGATGATGATTTCCAAATCTATCTCCTGAGCTCCAGGCCTGCAAACGCTACTGTCTGCTAGACATATCCAATTGGACATACTATAGACAACTTAAACAAAACATGTCCAAAATGGAAGTCATCATTTTCCCCACAAAATTTGTTTCTCCTAAACCACACTTGGGAATAACTTGGTGCAAAGCCACAAAAGGTAATGAGGTATGGTCCTTGTCATCAAGGAGGCAACAGTCAGGGGACAGAGACAAAAACTAAAGATTGCAATTATAATACACTGTGATAAGTGCTACACTATGAATAAACACAGGATGCTATGGAGACACACAAAAACGGGGCGTCTGGCCCAGTCTTGGAGTTCAGGGGTTTCTAAAGAGGAAGGATCTAAGCTCAGGAAGACAAAGTCAGATTTTTAAAAAGCAAATAAGATAAACACATTCCAGTAAAAGGTAATAGCTATTGCGAAGGCTAGGAAGAGAGAAAGAACCCAGCACTGAAATGTAAATAGCTAAGTATGGCTGGAGAACAAAACTGAGGGCTAAAGTAGTGAGAGATGTGCGAGATGAGGCCAGAGAAAGGAGCAGGGGCAGACCTTGAAGAATCTTCCAAGTCACGTTAAGGAACTTGATCTCGAGGGCAAGGAGTACGATCTGAAGGAAGGAACATGATCAGAACTGCCCTTTCAGAAGGATTAAAGTGATAATTAAGAAAGTATTTCATTTGAGACCTGTGAAATGAGCAAAAGTTTACCAGGGGGCCTAGGAGGGGAAGGACATTCCAAGATGTAAGCAAAAGCATGAAAAAAATATGCCAAAGCTTGAAATAACACAGCTAGGTCAGGAAATGGCAAGGAGTCCTATAGAGATAAGGAAGAAAGGTCAGAAAAGGACAAAATTGTGAAGGCTGAGTTTGGGCTTTATTCTAAGAGCAATAGGTTTTAAGCAAGAAAGTATAAGCACAGGAATGTGAAATACAGATTTAAGGAGGGATCAACTAGAAGCAGAAAAACCAGTTAGGAGGAGGCTAGTAGAAATGAGAAACAATGAAGGCCTGAACTAACACTATGACAAGTGGCAACAGAGGAGAGGGAACGGATTGAAAAACCTCTTGTAGGAGAATGGCAAGGATTTGGTGAAGAAGTCAAATAAGATTCTGAAGTTCTAGGCTTAGCCAACTGAATGGCTGGTGATGCTGTTAAAGAAGAAAGGAATAGCAAGAGGAAGATCAGATTTCAGGGGGGAAATACAGTAAAATGGACTTTTTTCTTTTAGTGTACAGTAACAAAAGATATTTTTGATTGGGATGATGGAACATGATTATAGGAAAGTAACCAAAGTAGCAGGTTAAAAGAAAAAACAATTCAGTGATGGAGCCTCACTCCTGAGGATACCAAGCAGGACTGGATCAGGATGCAGGTAGAGAGGCATGGCAGATGGATAACGCTGCCTTCTTGTACTATAACCACATTTTCATTGGATTCCCTATTCTAGTTTCCCTTGTAGCTAGATATGGCTATGTGACTAAGTTTTGGCTGATAAAATGTGAGTGGAAGGTATATGCCCCACTTTCCGGTCTTGCTTCTAAAAGGACTGCACGTGCTTTCCCTGGGCATTTTCCTGGGAACTGACTAGAAACACACAGATTGTAAGCCTAATAAATTTTTGAAGACACTCTAAAGCCATAGTCACAAGAAGCTGGGATTATTTAACCCTTAAGTCAACCTCTGGACCGCTAAACTACACCAGCAAGCAGCAGACCACAAAACCTGTACAGTTCCCAAAGACGACACACTCTCTAACACCCATTTTGGATGTGGTCAGAGAGGATAATGCAACAGAAAAAGACTCCTGGAGAACAAAGCCAGGAGTCAGGGAGAAAAGATGAGGGAGTTCCTCCAATAAAGCAGAACCACTAACCACTCCCGGGTCAGAACAGGGAGTCTTTGAAAATGCTGTGAAGTAGTTATTTGAATACTGCTAGGAAGCAGTGACTTCTACGTGTTTCTCGTTCTTCCCTTTTCTAAATGGGAGTTTGTAGCTTCCAATGCGGTGATGTTGTTCTTATTCTACCACTGTCTATTGGGTTGCACTGGAGGAGCAGGGGAAACATACAACTTGTCTTTTAGTTTATGGTCAATGGGCCATAGGAGCCACCCCTGGGCCTGATGGAAAGGACCGTGTATCACCCAGATTCTCTGGACTTGGAGCTGGACACAGTGACCAAGTAAGTTTTTGGGGCCACCTCCTGCAGACAGAAGGCATGTTCTATGTTTGGGAAGAAGAGTACACCCAGATATTTGGGTGGCCCAGACGAGCAGACTGGAAGATTGCAAGTTGTCTCCTGATATCCTATAACTTCTTCCAGAGTAACAGAGTTTTAGCTGAGCACAGGGCTGCACAGCTAGAAATGACAAATCCTGGCCTCCTTTCCAGCTAGGTTAGCTACATAACTACACAGCGAACAATAAAATGTAAGCAGAAGCTTCTGAACAATAAAATGCCCGGCCACTTCTGGGCTTTGCCTTTAAAAATACTGGGCAAACACAGGGAGGTAACAAGAACTGAAGGAGCTGACTTGGCCAGAGTTGCAAAGCACTAACTGAAAATGGCAGAGCCATCCCACCAGCCCCGAAGTACTCATCTCTGGGCTAGCTCATTAAAGTTAACACTGTGTTTTGGGGTCTCTCTTACAATAGCTAAGACTAGATCCTAAATTATACAAGGAGTTAGCCCTGGAAGCAATAAGGACCTCCTTCAGAGATAAGAACTAAGGAAAGTAGGATGGGTTAAGTAATAAAAGTTTTTCTAAGTATTAATGAGAAAGGCTGAGGTACTTTTTATCTGATTACTAAGATTTCCCATCTATGCCCTCTCCAATCCATTCTCCAACCAGCCACCAAAGTGGTCTTTCTAAAGCAAAACTTGATCATGTCACATCACTGCTGAAAATCTTCAATGCTTTCCCGCCGCCCACAGGGTAAAGTCCAATCTCTTAACATGGCCTATGAGGCTCTCCATGACTTCTCTTCTACCCATCTCTCTAGCTTTATTTTCACCATGCTGGGCACCAGTCACAGAGAACCATCTGTAGTTTCCTAAACATGCCCTATGATCCCATGCCTCCATACTTCTCTACCAGCTGTTCCTTCTACCTGGAATGCCATTCCCCTATCCACTACCTCCCACCCTCTACTATAATTATCTATGGATTTGACTGTCTCCTTCATTAACCTATCCCCTCTATGAGGGAAAATACTGCATAATTTCTTGTTGTATCCCCAGCACCAAGCAATAGTCAAGTGTTCAGTAAATGTTTACTGAAAGAATGTACAAAGGAATATTATTTATCATATCTGTATCGTTTCACATATCCTGGAGCTCTGTATCAGTCATTTTTACATCTAACATTTCCATATCTTTCTTTAAAATATTAATATCACTTCAATGACAGAATAAAATAATTTCAAGTTAAATTTATAATGCACAGAACCAGACATTTCTAAGCTAGTAAATGTTACTGTTCTGTTTGCTTATTCAAATTATCTACTGAGAAGCTAGTTTTCTACTATTCTGATTATAATAATAGAATTAACTTTTTTCCGCCCTCTACCCATGCAGAGCAGAACTCACTTGCCATGTGAGTAGGTTAGTTTGTTATTTTCAGAAGGTATCTTAGCCAGAATCTGCTCTGTCACTTCCAGGAAGTTTCCTCCACACCAAGCATGTTTGGCAAGGATAGTAGTTCCCCTGGCAACAACAGCAAAAAGAATGGCCATGGCTTCAATCTATCAAAAGGAAAAAAGACACACAAGACTTAGAATATTTCTTTGACGCGATCTTTCAAAAGTAACTTACTATCATTTACCAACATCTACATGGAGACAGTAATGACCAAGGTGCTATAACATTAAACATAACAGACTTAAGAAGAAGGTCACAGTCTTGTACAAGCTTACAACCTAAACGTTGATATGTATACATATATAGCAACATACCAAATATGTACACGTATATACAATGTAATGTATATGTGATACACACATATATACATTACATTGATAGGTTGCATTTAAAAATTATACAGCACAAACTGATATCGTTCCTTGAAAAGCAATGACCACAGATAGATGGCAAACGGACATAAAGATGTCTTCATTCTTTAATGCAGTAATCCCATCCTGAAAATTTATCCTAGGGAAATAGTTCACAATAGTTCACAAAGATACCTATTAAGAATAATAATAGCCCATATTTATTAAGTATTTACTATGTGCCAGGAAACATTTTAAGCACTTTACAATTATTAACTCATTTAATCCTTACATCAATGAAATTATACACTATTATGACACACATTGAAATGAGGAAACTAAAGTATAGATGACTTAAATAATTTTCCCAAAATTACAGAGCTAGTAAGTGATAAGAGTTGGGATTTAAACCCAGGCAGTATGGTTCTAGAACCCACAATCTTATCCTCATACTGTATACTGCCTCTACTATAAAGGTATTATCCATAACAGAAACAAAGTTAAAATAACCGAAACCTTCCACAAGAGGGTAATGGTTCTATAAATTATGGTAAGATCCTTCATAAACAAAACATTTCTACAATACAGCGTGAGTTATTTTTCTCATGTTTATGAATTTGTACTATTTTTTCCTACAGAACAGCCTTGTTTCTCTTATCTAATGGCATAAACTTATAAAAAGACATGACCAAATGCCTTCCTATTCTTCAATTAACTCTTTGACCTAATGTTATTTGTTAACATGTTCAGTTTCATCCAGTAGGCCAGTGGTTCTCAAACTGTAGTGTGAATGAGTCATCTTAGGTGGCAGAGTGAGAGTCACTTGTTAAAAATTCAAATTCTTGGCATCCTCCCTTGAAATTCTGATTCAGTAGGCTGGAGGTAGGACCCTGGAATATGTATTTAAGACAAGCCTGTCTGGATTCCCATAACTATATTTGGCAAAACACAGCAACAGACTATAAAGTACTTGAGATTAGGGAATTTACTGATTCCTTCCTGGAATCACAGCACTGAAGGACAGCACAGAGAGCAGAAGCAGCGCTCATCTGTCTCTTAGGATGACTCTTCTTCATTCCACTCTCTAAATGAGGGCATTCCCCAGGGTTGTGTCCTCAGCCATCTTTTTCCTGGATTTCTCCCTACACATACTTAGCAAGTTAAAACTTCCAAATCACTTTCTGATACATTATATCCCTCGATGCTAAAAGCCTCAACTGACCCTGTAACATGCTCCGGGTACCGCTCCATTTCTTAAAATTGTCATTTACACACTATCTCTGCTTATTCACCTCCTTTTAACCCTTCAACTTACTATAATCTGGCTTTTGCCCTCAACACTCCACAAAACCGCGCTTACTAAGATCACCAACAGCCCCTGTTGCAAAATTCAGTGGTCACTTCTCTATTCTTACTTTACTTGACGTCTCAAGAATAGTCAACACCATTGACTAACCCTCCTTCTTGACACACTTCTACATGTCTGGCTCCTTCCAGAGATTAGTTCTGTGCTCTCTTATCCCTAGCTCATCTAGACTTGACATTTTAAACATGATTTATTTGCTGGAGACACGTTGCATACAGAAAAAAAAAAAAGGCACAACCAAAGATCAGGGAAAACCAAAGACAAAACTCAAGGCAGGGGAAAGGCAAATGAATAGGGACTTAGAAAGAAGACTGAGGAGGACCAAATGGGAAAGTGAGAGGAAAGCCAGAAGAGTGTGGCGGCCTGGAAGCCAAAGGGAAAGCAAGCTTCAAGAAGGAACAAGTATCAGCTGCTAGCTGTGCTCACTGATGCACAGTATGAAGACTGTAAAACAGTCACTGAAATTTTATAAGGAAGGAGGTCATTGGTTAGGTAAAAGAAACACGCAGTGGAGTGGAACAAAAACACAAAGAAAGAGAGATAAGAAATCATATTGTTCCTGAGACAGAGAGACGAAAAAGTAGCAGCTTCAGTCCCTTAGGAGCTTCAAGAAAACTGAGTTTGATAACAATACAAAAAGACCATAAGTTCATCATGAACTGACATAAGGTAAATTGCTTAAAATGCTTATCTAATCTTAAATTACATTAAGAAACAGGGTGTCTTGATCTCTTTAAGTACTACTGCCATTATACTCCGTGCTGATTAGGACACATGTGGAATACTGAGTTCAATTCTGGGTACAGTATTTCAAGATTGGACAGAAAGGCAAGAGTATGGGGGAGAGACCTGGAGGCTGTATCATTTGAAGAATGGCTAGAGGAACTAGAAATATTTAATATGAAAAAGAGAAGACTTAGAGGGATGATGACAGCAGTCTTCAAGTTTATATAAAGTACAGTCACCTGGAACAGGGAGCGTGTTATTCAGAATATAACTGGGAACAATGAATATGAGTTATAGGGAAGCAGGGCTTTGTTCAATAAAAGCAGTCCCCAATTAAAAAATGTCTGACTGTTAAACATCAGGTACATAGCAACAGAAACTTTACTTTCCTCTCAGGTATCACTAACAGGAATTTCTTATTCTCTCCTATACTGCTAAAAATCCCACCTTTAATCAAGTCTCACCTGCCCCCACTGTAACTCTCTTGCAATAGAATCTGTAATGTATTAATGAGTATTGGGATAATAGAAACAACTGTGGCAGAAAGAATACTACATTTGAAGTTAGAAAACCTGGCTCTGCTAATTATTAGCAGTATGTGAATGTCTAATAAACCACAAAGTGCTATATAATATTCAAGAAGAAAAAGAATGAAAAGATAAGACAGAGAGAGAAGAAAGAAAAAGATAATGGAATATAAAGGAAAGCCCTGTCTCCACACTGTTCCTCCCTGTTCTCTTATTCACTTCTTGGTTGGTCCCAAAGCCATCATCCCAATTCTACTTCATTCCTGCTAAGAATCCTGTATGAGTTTCCTAGGGCTGCTGTGACAAAGTACCAAAAGCTACAAGGCTTAAAACAACACAAATGTATTGCCTCATAGTTCTGGGAGTCAGAAGCCCGAAATCAAGATGTTGGCAAGGCCATGCTCCTTCTGAAATCTGCAGGAGAGAATCCTTCCTTGTCTCTTCCTACTTCTGGTGGTTTGCTTGCAATCCTTGGTGTTCCTTGGCTTGCGGCTGCAGCACTTCAATCTCTGCCTCCATAGTCACATGGTGTTCTCCATGTGTGTCCATGTCTTCATTCTCTGTGTCTCTTCTCTTCTTATAAGGACACCTACTCCAGTATCACCTCATTTTAACTTACATCTTAATTACCTCTGCAAAAACCCTATTTCCAAATAAGGTCGCACTCACAGGCACCAGGGGTCAGGATTCAACATGTTTTTTGAGGACACAACAAACCCCTGTCCTAGAAACTCACTGTTCCTCCAAAATCATTCCTTCCTTCCCCTCTCCACATATTCACATCACCCCAACTTGCCTCCCTCTCCTCTCCAAAACCTCTATCCTGTCTCTTTCCTTACTCATATTAGAGGCGTGTCCTTCAAGCAATGGGCCAAAAGGGCAACCTCCAACAGCTTGGAGTTAGAAAGTCCTGTTTCTACTGCCTAGAAAGGTTCTAAGGAAAGGATACTTTTGTTCCAGTTGCTATGATTCCCAAAAAAAGATAGGCTATGAGGAATCCAAATGAGAATTTTGGACGTAGTTTTTTATAGAGGAATTATTATAAATTGTGGTGAAGGTCTTTAGGTCAATTCAATTAAAGGTTAAGTAAGATGCTACTGGTTGGCATAACAACCGAAAGGTCATGAGTAGTATTATTTATAGAGGAAAATGCATCCAGAGTTTCAAACAATAATCTTACAAAGGAAGTTTTGGAATATAGCCATTTGTAAGTAAGGGATTCCCTGTATTAAAAGAAATTGCTAACAAAATAGCACAGCAATGATGCAAACGCTCCTCCTCAGTGGAGGCATTTTCAAGTGGAGGTTGAAGACAGTTTCACGGAACTGAGTAGGGAAAAAGATCAAGTCAGTGTTTCTCACACTCAAGTCCATGTGCTTTGAGAAATTTTTAATTCTGTATTTTAATTCTGATAACATTAAAACATGTATATGAATATTCTGGATCATCTACATGTATACCTTATAAATGAGCAATGATCCACAATTTAGTGCTACATTTGCATTATGAAGGCACAGGTGCCAAGAAATGCCCTAAAATGATAGTGCTTAATTTTTAATGTCTTGGAAGCATGTCTGGATGCTCTTAGGTTGGCACATCCTAAAATCATAATGACAATCATGACTCAAGTCTTGTATTCCTATTGTGTTTTTTAATCTGTTATAAAGAGAGAATTTATCTTTTGCAGTAACAATTTACAACTGAAAGAAATCTGCATGGAAAAAAACTTTAAGAATTGAGACTTTTATCTGACATTCTGAAAATGACAACGTAGCAGAATAACATTAACACGTAAATTATCTCAGGCTAAGGAGAAAATAATACTCAAAGATGTGTTTGTATCAAGTGGAAACCAAATAATACCATAACGTGCTGTGTGAATAAAGGTTGTGAAACTGTTCAAACAGAAAAAAGAAGTGGAAGAATTAACTCGTCACGTAGTACATGGTAATAGTCAATGCAAAATTAAAAGAAAGCATTCTGAATCATTATTTATATTATTTAAAGGAGATATATTACGTTAATCCTTGCAACAGTTCCTTAGCAGAATGTTTAATAGGAAATAACACAATGGAAATTAAATCTTTTCCACCCCTGTATCATGGGGCATACTATTAAACTGGCCCATTAAATTAAACGGGGGGGCATGGCAGGTGCTCAGAAAAGAGATGAGAACTCATTTTAAGATGGAGCTATGGAACAAGAGAAGGCATAGAAGTTAGAACAAGCTAGGGAAGGTAAACAAACTAGCCTGATGAGATGGAATGATTCACATTTGTTGAATGAGAAAGTTTAGGGATAAGCCTAATGGCCTTATATAAAGAAGGCCTTGTATAAATTCATTTGGATTGGATCAAATAGTTTTCCTATTTCACTTCAACACATATGTTCTGAGGGTTTACCATCTGGCAGTCTATGTAGTAGACACTGGAGGTATGAAGATCAGTAAGAAAGGACCTCTATACTCAAGGGAGCCATAGTACAATGGGGAATACAGACATAAACAAATAAATGCAATAAAGTGTAATGAGTGAATAATCTACGAATGTACACAATTATTCAGGAGATTTCTTAAAGTTTTGTGATTATCTCACCTTGGATGAAGAAAAAAAGAATGCAGGTGTCAGCCTATGTATTAGGAATTTCCTTAGTATGCTGTTACAATTATTTCTCTTGGAAATGGTGTCAAAGCGTCTATTTTATCCTCACTAGGTTCCCAATGCCCAGTACAGTGCCTGGCATATAATAGTCCCTCAAATATTTGTTGAACAAATGAACAGACACTGAGCATGTTTTGGTTTTAAATATACTATAAATGACACATAATTTTATATTTAGTAGGACCTGGCAAGAAGAGTATTTTGATTACTAAACTATCTCCCTAAGTAAGATAAAGAAGTTGAGCTGAGAGTAATCCAATCCCCAACTCTTCTGCCTGGGTCTTAGGAAGAAATAAGCCAAGGACTGATAAACCACCAATTCTGGTGTAATAATCTTGGAAGAGACAGAAGAATGAAGAACAAACATTGATATAAGGCTCTGAAACCCAATTCAATCTCCTTGACTTTCTCAGGATAGGAGCCAACCCTGCCAACAGTCAATCACCTGTTCTGTTTTGCAGTAACCACCACCACCATATAACATCATCTTGATTATTCCTGTTTGCCCACACCCACATACAAACTTGTAAGCTACCAAGAGTAGCGATCTCCTATGTCGTTTCCAGCTATATCTCTTGCACTTAGAAGAGTGTCTAGCACATATTAGCTGTTCAGTAAATATTTGTTAAACATATGAGTGAGTCTGCTTTCAGCCACTGCTATTCAAAGGGAAAGAATGTCCCAAACATGACAGTATCCTCTGGGATCAAGGGTGAGACAATGGAGGTACAGGCAGTTGAGAGCAATTAATAAGACAGAAAGAAAAGGACTTGATAACTGATTGTTTGTGGGGGTTACGGGAGAGGGAGATATAAAGTATTTACCAATGAGTCTAGTACACAGAGTTTGTTAAATATTGGCTGATAACAATAACAACAACATACATGTCTGACGCTGAGGAAATAGCACTGGGCGGAGATACAGAGTTCCTATCCGACCTGAGGAAGAAGATGAACGTTAACACCGGGCGGTGGAAGAAGGGCACGCAGAGGGCTAGAAACCCACCAAGGAGCTCAGAAGTAGGAGGTGAAGAAGACAGTGACGTCATCGAAACAAAGGCGTAGGGAGGAGTTTTCAGAAGACTCAGGAGATCTCAAGAGATTCAAATGCTACAGAAAGGTCTTGCAGAATGCGAACAGAGGGAAAGTTAACATTTTTCCCCTCCTGTAACAACAACTTAAGTGACGCATTCTGACACTATTTAACTAGAGGCCTTCTCAGCGGCATAACGCACTTCGCCAAAACTAGACCTGACCGACAACTCGAACTGTCGACATCAGAGAAGCCCAAGTCACCCTTGCCCTGCCTCCTCGCTCCACCCCAGCACCTTCCCGTCGACACCTCCACCCTCCCTCCGGCGTCGTCTCCCCGCCTTCCGCCGAGTGCGCCCCGCTCCATTTACCTGTCGGGGCACCCTCTGAGAGCGCCCGGGCTCAGAACACAGGAGCGCGGGTCAGCACGAGTTCAGCGAGTGTCCGCTCCCAGAGGAGGCTGGGACCGGACGCCACCGGCTTCCGTGTAAAGCCCCCCGCCCACGCGCGGCCTCCTGGGAATGGGAGCGCTCCTCCAATGGGAGCGTGTGGCGGGGCGGGGCCTACCGTGTTCCCAGCCCCCGCACTTCCCCGGAGCCGCACTGCATTCCGGGAGTGGTAGTTCCGACTGGCGTATTGTCGAATCTGTCACCCGCTGGGTCAACAACTTTTGTCGTAAACAACATCAAGTGCTGTTCCTCCGGGAAAACGAGAGGATGCAGAGCCACAGAGAGTCCACCAGCATTGAGTCAGCGGGATAAATGTAAAGCCTAGCTTTCCTCGTCATCTCCCCGTTTAGTCTCAGCAGGTAACGTGGCCCGTTACTTCACAGACGAAATAGAATTCATCTGACAGGCACTCCCTCTACTTTCGCTACGAAATTTTCTAACCTTGCACCCCTCAGCGATCGTTTCTCCCATTCTTTTGCAATAATAATAATAATAATAATAATAATAAAAACCACTCTCTTTTGATCTAAGCTCCCCCGTCCCCTTTACATCCCTATTCCTTCTTGCCAACTCAAAAGCTAGCTCCACTGATGAACCCTTCTGTCTCAGGACTCAACGGCTCCCTGCTTACTCGCTCTTTATCAGCATTTAAAGACTGTCAAAGTTTCTCTTATCTAAAACATTCCAAACTTACCTTTGTCAACCTCACACCCCTCAAAACCCTCACCACACACAGACTTAACCTTGGGGTCTTTATCCCACCTCTCCTTTCCAGGCAAAATTCTCAACAGTGTTGCTAAAACAAATAGATACTTTTCAACCATTACCATACTTCAACTCTGCAGGATTGTACGTTCATTATTTCCTGCTTCTTGAAACCCTCTGTCTTAGTCAGTTTGGGCTGTTTTAACAAAATACCACAGACTGGATGCCTTAAACAACAGGAATTTATTTCTCACAGTTCTGGATGCTGGGAAGTTTCAGACCAGGGTCCCAGTATAGTTCGGTTCTGGTGAGGACCTGCTTCCTGTATCCTCACATGGCAAAGAGACATCATCTCTCTCACATCTCTTATAAAGGCACTAATCTCATTTATGGGGGCTCCACCCTCATGACCTAATTACTTCCCAAAGGCCCCACCTCCAAATACCATCACATTGAATATCAGGGCTCCAACATATACATTTGAGGGAGGGGGAACACAAACATTCACTTCATAGCACCCTCTATTCTCTTAGCTCTTTCTAAGATGCTGTACTCTCCTGGCTTCCTGCCCACTTCTGTGGCAACTCCTCATTTTCATTTGAAATGTTCATGTTCCATAGGGCTCTGCCCTACACTCTCTTCTTTTCTTACTCTTCACACTTTTCTTGGGTGATCTTAACCATTCCCATTGCTTTGGTTGTCATCAGTATGCTGATGATTCCCACATATAGGAAGCCCCAACAAGACTCCTGTAACCCAGACTGAAATATCTAATGACAGCTGGGCAGCTCTTTCAAGTACCTAAATCTTAGCAGTAGTCCTCAGTTGACTTAATACATTTCTACTCTCCCCTCTCCCATAACCGGCTCCTCTTTCTCCTCTAATCCCATCTCACTGAATGGAACAACCATGCAATCAGTTGCCCACAGCAGAATGCTGGGTATCATTTTTAATGCTTTCCCTCCCTCAAAGCTCACTTCCAAACAATCAGCAAGCCATATTAATTCTATCTCCTAAATATCTCACTTGTCAAGCTTCAGTTTTCTCATTTTTAAAATAAGGATAATAATAGTACCTGTCTTCAAGGATTGTTGCAATGATTAATGAACAATAGTGCCAGGCAGAGAGTAAGCACTCAAGGACAATAAGTATTTCTTGAACAAGCATTGTATTTGTAATTAGTTATCCTTCATTAGATCTTACATAATGATAGCATTTACTTTTATTTAGTTTATATTTAGCAAGAAAGAAAAGGAAAAATCAGAAATGGTGAGATATTTTGTGCAAGTTACCCCCACTCCACTCCTCAGTATTTTTCCAAGCATGACAAAAATATAGTACTGGTCATAAGGCACTATACACATGGTTCTACTCTAATATGTGCAGGATATACCATACTTTATTTATTGTTATCAGTTCTTAGGGGGCTATAGACAAACTGAAGTATATTCAGAGAATCCTGACTAAAATGATCCGGGCACTAAAAATCAGAAGTAATGTCTTTGTACCTATAGTATCTCCTTCACCATCCCACCCCTGCCCCCAACTCCTCATCGCTTGAGATTGCTCTATTTAGAACAAAACCTGATCACTTCAAAATCCTACTTAAAACCCTTATTGGTTCCCCATTATATGCAGGGTAAAGCCTAAGATCTCAACACAAAATTCATGGCCCGCCATGATCTGACCACTCTCTACCTCTCCTGCTTCATATTCTGCTTCTCTCACCAACACATCCTGTGTTCAAGCCTGCTCTTCTGTGGTGGAATTCACTCATTTATCCATTCATCCATTCCTTCAACAAATATGTACTAAGTTCCTACTATGAGCCAGGCCTGCTCTGGATGCTGGCGATATAGCAGTGAAGAAGACAGAAAATGTCCCTGCCTATATGGAGTTAATACTTCAATACCATGCTCTATCATGCCTCAGTGCCTTTGCACATGCTGCCTCTCCTTTCTATATCTTATTTATTCTTCAGAACCGATCTCAAATATCACCTCTTCATTTTCCAGAAAAGTATATGCTTCTTTTTTCAGCTTTATCCACCATCTGCAAAGGTTTACTTTTCATATTAATATTAAATTTCATTTTATTCAATACCTATCCTTTGAGAGACAGCATAGTATCTTAGAAAGTGAATGGAGTTTTGGAGCCCGACAGTCCTGAGTTAATAGCTGTGTGAACCCTAAATGTTGCCTCAATTTAGAGAGTTTAAGGCTCTATCAAAGCTCCTCTTCTTACTCGATATTTTCTCCTAAAGTAATCTCATCTGTGCTCCAAAATTTGTATCTCGAGCACAAGCCTTTATATTGGGAAATCAAGGAAGGTCTCTCTGAGGAAATATTTAAGCTGAAATCTGAATGTCAAGAAGGAAGCAGCCACAAGAAGATAAGAGAACATAAATAAAGCCAGAGTGACTAGAGGGTAGTGGAAGTGAGGGGAGAGTGGTAGGAGAGGAGATCACGCGGGCCTTCTTTCTACTCCTCAGATACCCCAAGCTCCTTCCCACTTTATGATCTTTGCTCTAGCTCTCTCTGCTTGGAGTTCTGTTCCCTCTTATCGTCTTGTGGCCAGAGGGTCTTGCAAGGCTGTGTAAGCCAGGAGAGGGAGTTTGGATTTTATTTTAGGTATAATGGGACATGATTAGAGAGGTTCAAGCAGAGGATTGATATCATCTGATGTATGGGTTTTTAAAAAGTTATCTGGCTTTAGTTAGCATGCCAATACACTGTATATCCTGGTAATAAATTAATATGTACAGTTTTCAAAATATGTTGGGTAGTTTCTAAGAAAAATACTTCTGGATGTGTACACTAAAGTACATGCAGAACCATTTAAATAGGTGGCTTTATAATTTTATAATTTTCAAATTCAGAAGTTCTGTTACCATTTCATCAAGTTACTGAAGAATAGAATCTCTTTCTTTATAATCCATGATTTTAGATAGTTTGAGTTTATGGAGTAAAGGTTTCAATTTCCATTTCAGTTCCTGCAGCTACCAAGCCTGGAATTATAGAACTGATGATTTTGATAACCTAATCCAGTCTCCTAATTGTACACATGAGAAATCTTCTGGTCTTGACAAAGATTACAAAGCTAAGAAGAGATGGAGCCCAGATTACAAACCAGCTCTTATGTACTAGATGCTCCAGAAATGTCTATTGGGCTAAAATAAGATACATATATCACACAGAGCTCTAGTCATGTCTGGGAGACCCTGGTTTTACATTCTGCTTATCAGGATTGGAACCTGATGTGTTATTTTGTGGTTCACAAACAAATCTAGTGACTGTTGCTTTGGCATCAAAATCATTCACATTATTGCAATTTATCACTGCTCAACAGTGCTGTTTATGCTTCTTTTTTCCTGGATATTTGGACTTGGGCAACTTTTCTTCCTGTTCTTCTATGCTCAAAACAGACCTACCTCAAGAATGCCTGTTCTCCTTTGATATTCACAATCAGCGGAGGGAGCTACCATGTTATCAATGTCTACAAAATCACCAACATTTGAGTATGGCACAGTTTGTTTCTCTTTGTGGCTCATTCTAGTCAGAGTCATCATGTATCCTGCTCTGTGCATCTGAGCCATCAGTAGTTCCAACACCAGCTTTGGCAAAGCAGTTGTGGATTACTTCTGAGGTGTCTATCCTACATAGCAGTGAAATTTCTCATCATATCAAGAACATGCCATTGCTTTATATCTGCAATAGAACAATGCTTCTCATAATGTACCAAGCACTTCCAGCATCAAACTTTTGATGATTTACTATTTCTCAGTTTAATGGCTACATGTAGCCATGGTGCTGGTAGGCAAAAAAAGACTACAGACGTGTTTTAATTTAAACCTAAAGTGTCACATGCAGCTATCAGTAATAGAATGTGCACATTCTGGTAAGCCATTTTTCTCTCTAAGTGCAAGAGCCATTCACAAACAACCTGCTCGATGTTGGTGCATTTTTGTTAACTTTATATACACACAGGAAAGTTGTGTATACAAAGGAAGTTTTCAAATTTCTATATAAGTGATTCTAATTTCTTGCTCCTCTCAGCACTGTAACAAAGGAAAGCTGATGACCCATCTATCTTTATATATTTACTCTTTTTGAAGACAACGGTCTTCTATCAGAGTGTTTGGTTTGGTTGCAGATTATAGAGGTGCGTTAGATTGGCACATCTGTTCAGATTTGGCCTCCCATTTTCAAGATGATCTTCAGCAAATAGAGTTATTATAGATGCTCCACTTTTTAGGTGAAGTGACATGATATTGTGATAATGCTGGAAGCGTTGTTGCCAGTCATAAACACTTGACATTAATTGACATCACCTTCCATCACCTCCCAATTGCTCCCAAAGCAATTTCATTAGCCTTTTCTAAAAACCAATGAGCATCTACATATAGAAATATCTGCCCTGGTCTGGCAAAATTATTCAAGCATTTTATTTACTCAGTTGGCATATTTTGCCCCTCTCATTCTGTTATCAATTTTATCTCCCTTAGCTGCTTGACTTTTACCTTTTCCTAGTTTTCAATAAACATACAGAATATTCATAAGGAAATTCCAAATTTTGTGACCATTTCACTTTTGGACTTTTCTTTCTTATCCACTAACTTCTAGTTCTGGAGCAATTGGGAGATCACTATATTTTCTCTTTAATGGCACAACTAACACTGCATGGAGTGGAACAGAAAAGGCCTGCTTCACAAAACATGACCATCCTAAAAAGAACAAGACCAAGGGCAAGCCTGAGGCTTGGTGTAGGAGATGGAAGGGCAGCACTGACAAGGCAACTCATTGTCTTAAGTTTCAAAGTTTCTAAAGCAAAGGTGATGTTAAATTACAAGAAGGGCTAATTTGAATTATCTTAATAATCAAGTCAAAAATAATGGATACTAATGACTTTGAGGTAGATACTGCTGCTATCAGATAGCAAGTGATTAGTTTTAAGACATAAAAATCATGAACCAGAGGGAAAGAAAGCACTGATTTGAAATTATCCTTCTTTAAAATTTTGATAGAAAATTAAAAACACTTCCAGTTCAAAGTACTAAGCATAAAATCCAGGTATGTTCCATCTGTTGGCTCACTTCTAATTTGATGTAAAGAATCCACATTTTAACAGAATAGCAAACCATAAAACTGGTGTCCCTGTGGAAGAGGCCTGTAACTTGGACTTTGGTTTTTTTCACCTTGGCTCATTTCCAATTGTTCAGGATTTTGACTCCTCAAGCCTTCATCATTTAACCAATTATTTGTTGGTGGAAGGGGCTGGGATTGTTTCTCCACACAAAAACTGACCTTTGTCATAAATCACTTTTATAATGAGAGAACATCCAGGACATATACCCCCATTTTCCCCATTCTCCATCTCTTCCTTGGTGAGGATGAAGATGCCCAAAGAAGTTATCCCTACATGTACAGGGGTATAAATACATCTCCAAAGCATGATTATATTGCAAGTCCATGATTTCCACCTTGGAACAGACCCAGTATGTTCTCACGTTTGTTTTTGCATCAGCTGAATCACTAAATGCTGAACCTCCAGATCTGTGCACAAGTCTTTCTTGTCATTCAGGTCCCAGCTTATACGGCCCCTCCTCAGATGGAGTCTGCCTGACCACTGAACACTATAAATTTTACTGTTTTATTTTCTTTACAAAATTTGTGATAATACAAATAATATTTCATTTTTTATTTTATTTATTTATTTATTTATTTTAATTTTTTGTTTATTATGGTAACATTGGTTTATAACATTGTATAAATTTCAGGTGTTCATCATTGTACTTCTATTTCTGCATGCATTACATCATGTTCTCATGTTCACCACCCAAATACTAATTACAATCCATCACCACACACATGTGCCTAATTATCCCTTTTGCCCTCCTCCCTCCCCCCTTCCCCTCTGGTAACCACCAATCCAATCTCTGTCTCTATGTGTTTGTTGTTGTTATTATCTTCTACTAATGAGTGAGATCATACGGTATTTGACCTTCTCCCTCGGACTTATTTCACTTTGCATAATACCCTCAATGTCCATCCATGTTGTCACAAATGGTTGGATTTCATCGTTTCTTATGGCTGAGTAGTATTCCATTGTGTATATATACCATATCTTCTTTATCCATTCGTCTCTTGATGAACACTTAGGTTGCTTCCAAGTCTTGGCTATTGTGAATAACGCTGCAATGAACACAGGGGTGCATGTATCTTTATGCATTGGTGTTTTCAAGTTCTTTGGATAAATACCCAGCAGTGGAATAGCTGGATCATATGGTAGTTCTATCCTTGATTTTTTGAGGAATCTCCATACTGTTTTCCATAGTGGCTGCACCAGTTTGCACTCCCACCAGCAGTGTATGAGAGTTCCCTTCTCTCACATCCTTTCCAACACATGTTGTTTACTGTCTTGTTAATTATAGCCATTCTGACAGGCGTGCGGTGATATCTCATTGTAGTTTTGATTTGCATTTCCCTGATAGTTAATGATTTTGAACATCTTTTCATGTGTCCGTTGGCCATCTGTATATCTTCTGTGGAGAAATGTCTGTTCGGGTCTTTTGCCCATTTTTGGATTGGGTTGTTAGTTTTTTTGTTGTTGAGATGCATGAGTTCTTTGTATATTTTGGAGATTAAGCCCTTATCAGATGTATGGTTTGCAAATATCTTCTCCCAATTGTTAGGTTGTCTTTTTGTTTTCTTGATGGTTTCCTTTGCTGTGCAGAAGCTTTTTAGTTTGATGTAGTCCCATTTGTTTATTTTTTCTATTGTTTCTCTTGCCTGGTCAGACATGGTGCTTGAAAATAAGTTGCTAAGACCGATGTCAAAGAGTGTACTGCCTATGTTTTCTTCTAGAAGTTTCATAGTTTCAGGTCTTACATTCAAGTCTTTAATCCATTTGGAGTTAATTTTTGTGTATGGTGCAAGGTAAGGGTGTACTTTCATTTTTTTGCATGTGGCTGTCCAGTTTTCCCAACACCATTTGTTGAAGAGACTTTCTTTTCTCCATTGTATGTTCTTGGCTCCTTTGTCAAAGATTAGCTGTCCATAGATGTGTGGGTTTATTTCTGGGCTTTCGATTCTATTCCATTGATCTGTGTGTCTGTTTTTGTGCCAGTACCATGCTGTTTTGGTTACTATAGCTTTGTAGTATATTTTGAAATCAGGGAGTGTGATACCTCCAGCTTTGTTCTTTTTTCTCAGGATTCCTTTACTTATTCGGGGTCCTTTGTTGTTCCAAATAAATTTTAGGACTCTTTGTTGTATTTCTGTGAAAAATGTTGTTGGAACTTTGACAGGGATTGCATTGAATCTATAGATGGCTTTAGGAAGTATGGACATCTTAACTATGTTAATTCTTCCAATCCAAGAGCACGGAATATCTTTCCATTTCTTTGTGTCTTCTTCAATTTCTTTCAGCAATGTTTTATAGTTTTCGGTGTACAGCTCTTTCACCTCTTTGGTTAAGTTTATTCCTAGGTATTTTATTCTTTTTGTTGCAATGGTAAATGGGATGGTATTCTTAAATTTTCTTTCTGCTACTTCATTGTTAGTGTATAGAAATGCAACTGATTTTTGTATGTTGATTTTGTATCCTGCAACTTTACCGTATTCGTTTATTACTTCTAAAAGTTTTCTGGTGGATTCTTTAGGGTTTTCTATATATAAAATCATGTCATCTGCAAATGGTGACAGTTTCACTTCTTCCTTTCCAATTTGGATCCCTTTTATTTCTTTCTCTTGCCTGATTGCTCTGGCTAGGACTTCCAGTACTTTGTTAAATAGGAGTGGTGACAGTGGGCATCCTTGTCTGGTTCCTGTTCTTAGAGGGATAGCTTTCAGTTTTTCTCCATTGAGGATGATATTAGCTGTGGGTTTGTCATATATGGTCTTTATTATGTTGAGGTCCTTTCCTTCTATCCCCATTTTATTCAGAGTTTTTATCATAAATGGATGCTGTATCTTGTCAAATGCTTTCTCTGCATCTATTAAGATGATCATGTGATTTTTATTCTTCAATTTATTAATGTGGTGTATCACGTTGATTGATTTGCGAATGTTAAACCATCCCTGCATCCCTGGAATAAATCCCACATGATCATGGTGTATAATCTTTTTAACGTATTGTTGTATGCGATTTGCTGGTATTTTTTTGAGGATTTTTGCATGGATGTTCATCAGTGATATTGGCCTGTAGTTTTCTTTTTTGGTGTTGTCCTTGTCTGGTTTTGGTATCAGGGTAATGTCGGCTTCATAGAATGAGTTAGGGAGCTTCCCCCCCTCCTCAATTTTTTGGAAGTGATTGAGAAGGATAGGTATTAAGTCTTCTTTGAATGTTTGGTAGAATTCACCAGGGAAGCCGTCTGGTCCTGGATTTTTATTTTTGGGGAGGTTTTGGATTACTGTTTCGATCTCCTTACTGGTGATTGGTCTATTCAAATTCTCTACTTCTTCTTGATCCAGTTTTGGAAGGTTGTATGATTCTAAGAATTTATCCATTTCTTCCAGATTGTCGAATTGGTTGGCATTTAGCTTTTCATAGTATTCTCTTATAATCTTTTGTATTTCTGAGGTGTCTGTTGTAATTTCTCCTCTTTCATTTCTGATTTTACTTATTTGTGCCTTCTCTCTTTTTTTCTTGGTGAGTCTAGCTAAAGGTTTGTCAATTTTGTTTATCTTTTCGAAGAACCAGCTCTTGGTTTTATTAACTTTTTCTATCTTTTTTTGGTCTCTATTTCATTTATTTCTGCTCTAGTTTTTATTATTTCCCTTCTTCTACTGATTTTGGGCTTTGTTTGTTCTTCTTTCTCCAGTTCCTTTAGGTGCATTGTTAGATTGTTTATTTGAGATTATTCTTGTTTGTTGAGATAGGCCTGTATTGCTATAAACTTCCCTCTTAGAACTGCTTTTGCTGTATCCCATAAATTCTGGCATGACATAATTTCATTTTCGTTTGTCTCCAGGTATTTTTTGATTTCATTTTTGATCTCTTCGTTGACCCAGTCATTGTTCAGTAGCATTTTGTTTAATCTCCACGTATTTGTGGCTTTTCTGATTTTCTTCCTGTAGTTGATTTCTACTTTCATACCGTTGTGGTCAGAAAAGATGCTTGGTATAATTTCAATCTTCTTAAATTTATGGAGACTTGTTTTGTGGCCTAATATGTGATCAATCCTGGAGAATGTTCCATGTGCATTTGAGAAGAACATGTATTCTTCGGTTTCTGGATGGAATGCTCTGTATATATCTACGAGGTCCATCAGTTCTAGTGTATCATTTAAGGCCAATGTTTCCTTATTGATCTTCTGTTTGGATGATCTATCCGTTGGTGTAAGTGGAGTGTTAAAGTCCCCTACTATTATTGTGTTACTGTGTGTATCTGTTTTTATGTCTGTTAATAATTGCTTTATATATTTAGGTGCACCTACATTGGGTGCGTAGATATTTACAAGTGTTATATCCTCCTGTTGGATTGTTCCCTTGATCATTATGTAATGCCCTTCTTTGTCTCTTTTTACACTTTTTGTTTTAAAGTCTATTTTTTCTGATATCAGTACTACTACCCCAGCTTTCTTTTCATTGCCATTTGCTTGGAGTATCTTTTTCTATCCCTTCACTTTCAGTTTGTGAGTGTCTTTAGGTCTGAAGTGTGTCTCTTGTATGCAGCATATATATGGATCTTGTTTTTTTAATCCAGTCAGCCACCCTATGCCTTTTAATTGGAGCATTTACTCCATTGACGTTTAAAGTAGCTATTGATAAGTATGTACTTACTGCCATTTTTTAACTTTTTTTTTTCTCAGTGTTTTAGTAGTCCTTCTCTGTTCCTTTCTTCTTCTATACAGAATTGATGGTCACTTTAGTATGACCTCTGTCTGAAAGCTGTACTCTTAACTCCCCTCCTCCCTCCTTTTATGTTTTTGATATCATATCTAACCTCTTTTTTGTGCATTTGTATCCATTACGTTCTAATCATGGAAATAGATAATTTTTCCTATTTGTGGTCTTCTCTTTTCCCCTTAGATCAGTCCCTTTAACATTTCTTGTAGCACTGGTTTCTTGGTGACAAACTCCTTTAATTTTTGCTTGTCTGGGAAAGTTTTGATCTCTCCTTCCATTTTGAATGATAACCTTGCTGGGTAGAGTATTCTTGGCTGTAAGTTTTTTCCTTTTAGCACTTTAAATATATCATGCCATTCTCTTCTAGCCTGTAAGGTTTCTGCTGAGAAGTCAGCTGATAGCCTTATGCGGTTTCCTTTGTATGTAACTTGACGTTCTCTTGTGGCTTTTAGGATTCTCTCTTTATCTTTAATTCTGGACATTTTGATTATGATGTGTCTTGGTGTGGGCCTCTTTGGGTTTATCTTGTTTGGGGCTCTCTTTGCTTCCTGTACCTGGATGTCTGTTTCCTTCCTTAGGTTAGGGAAGTTTTCATCTATTATTTCTTAAAATAGATTCTGTGCCCCTTTGTCTCGCTCTTCTCCTTCCGGGACACCTATAACACGGATGTTAGTGCATTTGATGTTGTCCCAGAGGTCCCTTAGACTGTCCTCACTCTTTATAATTCTTTTCTCTTTTACCTGTTCAGCTTGGGTAATTTCTTCTAGTCTTTCGTCCAGCTCACAGATCCGTTCTTCTGTATCCTCTACTCTGCTTTTGAGTACTTCTAGTGAATTTTTCATTTCCAGTATTGTATTTTTCATTTCTGAATGGTTCTTTTTTATATCTTCCATTTCTTTGTTGACATTCTCACTGAGTTCATCTATTCTTCTCCCCAGATCAGTGAGCATCCTTAACACTCTTAGTTTGAACTCCCTGTTGGGTAGGTTGCTCATTTCTGTTTCACTTAGTTCCTTTTCTGGAGTTTTTTCCTGTTCCCTTACTTGGAATGTATTCCTTTGCCTCCTCATTTTGCCTCTTTCCCTGTGCTTGTGACTACGTATTAGGTAGGTCAGCCACGTCTCCTGCTCTTGGATAGGTGACCTTATGTAAGTGATGGCTTAGGAGGCCTGCAGTGTGCTTCCCTCAGTTCTCAATGTTCCAGGGGTGACCCCTATGTGGGCTACGTGTGTCCTTCTGTTGTGGCCTGTTTGCTCTCCCTGTAGGCACCCAGGTTGGCCAAGTTATGCTCCTAGCCAGCTGTTGTAATGCTCAGCTACTTGTAGTTGTTGTGGGTCCTTCAGTCTCTTTATTGGGTGTGGGGAGCCCCAGCACAGTTGGCTGCAAGTGCTAATACCACTTTTGTGTTGCAGTATTTCTTTTAAGTGAGTAGGCCCCCAGCATGGTAGGTTCTTAGGCTCAGGGGCTTACAATTGCTATAAGCCTCCAGTCTTTAGGTCTCTTGTCAGCTCTCTGAGGATTGCAGCTGGGTGGGGCTGGCTTTAGGCATGGGAACACCCAATTGTTTCAGGCTTTGGAAGGTGGTGCAAACCCCCTATGTGGAAGCACAAGTCTTGAGAAGCACAAGTCTGTAGCTGACAAGCCCCGCTGCGCACAGGTCCACACACACAGTCAACACAGTCCTGCCCCATGTGCACACCCCCACCTCCTAAAATGGACCCAGTACCTCCAAGGCAGGAGCCCCACACACTCCACCACCACCCCACACTCTCCACCTGCTCCTTGCACGTCCCCTGCCCCACTGAAGTGGGCCCGGTCACCAGGCTGCAGAGAATCCCGTCACCAATCTATGCAGGCCCACAAGTTGCCCGAGGGCTTGTTGTTGGGTGGGGCCAGTCCCTAGGGTGGGCTGCCTGCCCTGGCTGAGCTTGATTAAGTCGGTGCTCTAGTGGGTGGGGCAGACCCTAGGCTAACAGTCTCCAGGGAGAACTCCAATGGCATCTGCCAGTGTCTGTGTCAGCACGCCCATGCCAGTCCACAACAATGGCCACCGCCAATGTCCCAATCCCTGGAGAGGTTTATCCTGTCACTGAGATGCACTCAGAGCCTATCAGGTGAATCTCTTTTCACCAAAGCACTGTGCACCTTTCTTTCTGGTGATTTTAGGATGCTTTCTGAAACGGGTGCATTTGTGCATGGGCCCTTTAAGAGCTGGTTTTAATTTCTTTGTGAACCAGGTTTTCTGGGAGTACTCTCCAATGTTTTAGTAGAAAGCAAGATATTATGCCACTCTTCTCGATTGTGCTGGGTCCACAAACTGACTACAGCGGGAGCACTGCCCAGCTCAGGGGCCCACACCTCCAGGGAGGGCTGCGTACCTTTGTGCTGCTCCCGGGTGGCCGTGAAGCACTGCGGCTTGTGAAGGTGGCGTTTTTTCTCTCCAGAAGGGAATTTCTGCGTCTTCCACCTCAATTAGGATTGTTGTTTGTTGCAGGAGTTCCTCTTATCCAGTTTTCAGTTCTCTCTCAGGGGTAATTTTTCCATGAGTAGTTGTAAGTTGGCTGTGTCCATGGGAGGAGGTGAGTTCAGAGTCTGCCTATGCCACCATCTTGACTTCTCTCTCAATATTTTGTTTTTTAGTTGTTTATTGTCTGTTTGTGCCATTAAATTTCGTTTTTTAGTTGTTTATTGTCTGTTTGTGCCATTAAATTTTATTCAATAATAGAAAATATGAATTCCATATGGGCAGTAACTTTATTGCTCTTGTTCACCATTCTTTCTCCTCAAGGTGGCACAGTGTGGGTGCTCAATTACTGTTTGTTGAAAGAATGCATACTAATGAGAAGGGCTAACACTCCTCTGGTATCAAATAGTATTCTAAGAGAAATACATATTACTGCATTTAATCCTCACAGTAACAGTGTGAATTATTATTATCAACCTTGTTTTCCAGATAAGGAATCTGAGGCTCCAAGCAGCACAGAAACTAAGAGGCAGCCAAGGTTTGCCTCTTGTGCTATCTTGGCTTCCTGACCTGGCCCCTCCTGTGTAAATTTCAGAAGCTCCTTAGGAGGGAACACAAGGAGAGGTGGACAATCAGTCTTGGTTGACTAAATCGAATAGTCCCAGATCCATACACTATCTGTTTGCTATCGTATGCCTCCTCCATTTACATTCCTGCCTCCTGGGCCAGGTTGCTTTAGAAGACACTGGGATGGGGGAGGGAGTGGAAAGCGCACATTTCACAGCAAAATGGTTGGAAGGCAGTGAGTAAATGCTAGCGAGGGGCGAAGTATTTCGGAGTACACAGCCCAGGGACCTCGGCAGAAATGCCACAAGGGCCACAGAGCTTGAAGAGGGGTCCAGGACAGAGTCAGAGGACAGAAACCAGGCAGGCAGCTGCTCTGCAAAGGAGGTATGGGGCAGGGCGCCCTCCCTGTAGTTTTCTTCCCTCCAGCAGGGAGTGGACTCGAAGATGAGTCCCCTTAGATACTGAAGTGGTCCCTGAATGCGAGCTCATGATCCGGGTTTGGGAAAGTGGCCAAAGTTTGGGAGAATGACAGAACCTGCAAGCTTCTTGGAGCGGCAAGGGGAGTAACAGTCATGTAGACCAGGTTAGCTTTGGTTTTCTTTTGTCTCTTTCATTGCTTCTTGAAAAGAAAGAGTGGACAGGGTTTCATCTCCTTCCCCACCAGGCTCAGGATTCACATGGAGCACTTCTCTGAAAGAAAGGAGACCGGGGTTAAAATAAAGGTGGAAAACCACCGATGGAGTCCACCCCCATAATATAATACAGTAAGGCTCAAAAGGTTTGTTGTAAGTCACCCCAGAGTTAGAGGCTGCGGAGCTGGGACTAGAACCCCATGCAGTTGCTTTCCAGACCCTTGCTCTTCCCAACTCATCGCAAGGATTTTTTTTTTTCTTCCTACTGCAGCCTTCAATTTTATTTCTAATCTGTGGCGGTGGTGGTTCCATGTAAGGAAAAGAACAAAAGCTTCAGATAGCTCACATGTGAAGGTAATGGTTTTCATGTTATGTTCTAGAGTATTTGAAAGCTGTCAGTCCATATGTAACACAAAGGAAATCAAGAGATGATATTTATTTTTAATATGTCCATCTTACTCCCTTCTGGAGAGTAATTACAGAGTGTTTTGGAAACTCTAAAAAAGTGGCTGGAATTCATTCACACATCCTGTGGCTCACAGGATCACTAGGATACACTCTTGCTCAACTCTGCATTGAAGATTACTACATCTTCACACAGCTGTGCAGACAATTAACTTTGTTGAGAGATGGAAATACTTTTTGTAAGAAGACACTTTCTCACTATATGGAAAGTCACAGAAATTTAAGAGGATTGAAGCAACATATAGGCTAATGGCTTCTATTTAGCAAGCGTTTATTGAAGCCTGCTGAAGACCAGGAACTGGGAGACTACAAACAAGGATAAAACCATGTGCTCACAATCTGGGTGGAGGTATAAAACAGACAAATACATGTGCATGGTACAACGATAATTGATATGAGAGATATTTTGTGAATAAAGTAGGCAGAGGAAGGAAAGGAAACACGTTAACATTTTATTTAGTGAACATATATTTATTGAGTTCCTGCTATGTCCAAGATAAATACAACAGTACACAAAACACAGTTCCTGCCCACTTGGAGATTGCATTTGTTAGGTACCTACTAAGTGTCAGGCAAGCTTTCTTACACTATTTGAAAAAAATATACATGGTCTCAGTTAAGATCCAACAACCCCGGATAGTATCATCTTGAGGTCTATCTCTTGAAATTTCGGCAACAACTAGAATTTTAAAAACAATTCATAGACATCTCCTTATGTAGATATATAAAAGGTCATGGTGACAAATGGTGAGAAAACTCAGGTTTAAAGAGGTTAAGGACCTTGTTAAAGATTAATGGCAAAGCTGAAATTCAAATCCAATGTCTATTTTGACTCCAAAGTCCCTATATACCTTTATACAATGCAGCTTCATGTGGGTCCAAGCCCAAGCTGGCTTCACAGTCAAACTGTATCTTAAAGGATGAGTGGGACAGGAGCATAGCAGAGAAAAAGGTTACTGCGTATGTAATAAATTCCACAGAAGGAACCTCTTTTTTTTCAGTCATGAAGATAACATGATTCGGTTGTCCAGACTTATTGAGAGAGTTATTCGTACAATTTTAGCCTGCCAAATTAGAAAGGCCAACATTCTGGGAATTTTTTTAGAAGTTATCACCATGATTTTAATTTTGACTACCTGCAATTAAACAGAGCAGTTCAGTTCAACAAACTTTTGCTGAGACATCACGGGCCAAGACGTATACTAAGTACTAGAGCTACATGGTCACAAGGAACTCAAATAATAAACGTAACTGATTCATTAAAAAACGTACAAATGTAAGAGTCATTGTGTTCTGGATTTTGTTACAACTCTAGTTTCAATACAATTCATATGACTTCACCTTTTTGACTCTCATCTGTAAAATTATGAGGTTGTATTAGCTGATCTTTAAGAAAAAATTTTATTATCTAGCTGTATTGGGATCTGGCAAAAAGTTTGCTTTCAGTGATTGCTTTTCTCTTTCAAATTTTGCTGCATTCTATTGATTGGTACTTGATACTGAGGAATAACACTGTTATCTTTTGCTTTTTCTTGGTTGGCAGGTGCCGGCAGTTGATACTGATAGAAATTGCATCACATTTGTATTGCCCAAGGAGTACCATACCCTAAGAAACTCTCTTCCTTATATAATCATGAAGAAGTGAGTGTAATGTCCATTCACCAAGAGTCTGGTAGTTTCTTCCCGGAACGATTGGACTAAAACATTGATTCCCTAACACTAGTATATGGATGGGCTGCATCAGAATCACCTGTGTTGTTAGCTGTTAACATAGATTCCTGGCCTACAAAGTCACATTTTTGAGGGTAGAAGATGTGGATCTGTATTTGTTGCAAGGGACCTAGGTGATGCTGGTAAGCTTAAAAAATAACTGGAAAATCAGAGACTATGAAAACCCATTTATTTAGTCCCACAATCTCAAAATAGGATCAGATTCAATCCTAAACCGGGATCAGATTTTTCAATTTGCAGTAGTGCCTACCAGAGTTAACACCACAAATTGTTCGAACGTTTTTTGGTCAATATAACCTAAATCTCTCATTCTGTAGTTCCAAGTACATTTACTGTCCCTAGCAACTGGTACCCTGTAATTCTGGGCTTAAGGACTCTAGGATATACTGCTACCGAGGCCTAATTTCAGTCGCTAGTTTGTAAAACCAATGCAAATGAAATCTGTCACTAGAGACAGATTATAAGCCTCACTTATTTTAAACATTATTCAAAGCCTACTTTCATTTGATGTATCATAAAAGTTTGTTTTGTTACACTAGTAATGCATGATCAGAAATAGAAAATTCAAAAAATGCAAGTATGTAATAAGGAAAATATAAAAATTAACCTTAATCCTACCATTTAGGGCATATATCTCACAAGACTTTATACATACATGTGTAAACGTGCGTGTGTGTATAGAATTACTTTAAATTTTTTTCTGAGTGCTTATAATTGATGAGGTTGTATAGGAAAGGAAAATTCATTATACCTTGGAAAAAGTCCCCAATAAATTGACCACATAAAATTAGTCCTCCTCAAAAATCCCTCCCTGCTAAACAATAGCATCTATACCCTCCATCACATCATTGGTCCTTTATTGAATATTGAATGCTAACAATGCAAATATTACAAATTAATTACGAGGTAAAATTATAAATCTTGCAAAATGTAAAGGATTTCATCAAGTTAAAGTGGTGTTGGGTAACTGCTTCAACATGCCAAAGCCACTGACACAGGAATTAGATCAGTTAGCAATTGAAATGAAGAAAATCTACATGGATAATGAGTGATGGGTATTTTGATATCAAATTAAAGAAGGGTCGTTAGAAGAAATGATGAATTGTTCAAATGTTTTGGCAAAAATGACCCTTTTTATGCTAGGGGGTGAAGGATACTGTATCATGCAATACTTTTATCGGAGAAATACCCCAACCCCCAAACAATTCTTATTTCATTCTTTGTCCATTCTAAACATTAATGCATAGCTGCAATTAAAACCTAAAACCTTCTACATATGAGATTAAACAAATTTATTTTCATTTCATTTTTCTAGATGAAGTCCCAAACAAACCTTTTTTTTCCATCATTTGTGATGAAATCTTGTTCCCCTTTTAGGTTGATTCCCTTTAGGTAGCATTTTAAGTACCAGTTGTCCTTGGATAATGAGGACTTTCTGTGTGTGTGTATGCATGTTATTATTTTTTTTATTGAGATAAGTGACATGTAATATTAGTTTCAAATGTACAACATAATGATTTGATATCTGTATATATTGTGAAATGATCACCACAATAAGTCTAGTTCAAGTCCATCATCATGCATAGTTACAATTTTTTTCTTGTGATGAGAACTTTCAAGATCTACTCTCTTAGCAGCTTTCAAATATACCACACAGTATTATTAACTATAGTCACCATGCTGTACTTTATATCCACAAGACCTACTTATTTTTCTAACTGGAAGTTTGTACCTCTTGACCACCTTCACCTATTTTGCCCACCCCCTATCCCCCGCCTCTGGCAACCACCAAACTGTTCTCTGTATCTATGAATTTGGTGTTTTTTTTTTTCAGATTCCACATATAAGTGAGATCATACAGTATTTGTCTTTCTCTGTCTGACATTTCACTTAGCATAATGCCTTCATGGTCCATCCATGTTATTGCAAATGACAAGATTTCCTTATTTTTTATGGCTGAATAATATTCCATTGTATATATATACACCACATTTCCTTTTCCATTCTTCCATTGGTAGAAACTTAGGTTGCTTCCATGTCTTGGCTTTTGTAAATAATGCTGCAATGAACATGGGGGTGCGTATATCTTTTTGAGTTAGTAATTTCATTTCTTTTGGGTAAATACCCAGAAGTGGAATTGCTAGATCATATGGTAGTTCTATTTTTAATTTTTTGAGGAACATCTGTACTGTTTTCCATAGTGGCTGCACCAATTTACATCCCCACCAAGAGTGCACAAGGATTCCCTTTTCTCCACATGCTCGCCAACAGTTGTTATTTCTTATCTTGTTGTTTTTTTTTTTTTTTGGTGAGGAAGATTGGCGCTGAACTAACATCTGTTGACAATCTTCCTCTTTTTACTTGAGGAAGATTGTCCCTGAGCTAACATTTGTGCCAGTCTTCCTCTATTTTGTATGTGGGATGCAGCAACAGCATGGCTTGATGAGCAGTGTGTAAATCTGTGCCCAGGATCTGAACCTTCAAACCCCAGGCCGCCTAAGCAGTGAGCACAAACTTAACCACTACACCACCAGGCCGACCCCACCTTATCTTTTTGATAATATCCATTCTAACAGGTATGAGATGAAATCTCATTGTGGTTTTGATTTGCATTTCCCTGATGATTAGTGATGTTGAACACCTTTTCATGTACCTGTTGGCCATTTCAATATCTTCTTTGGAAAAATGTCTATTCGGGTCATTTGCCCGTTTTTTAATTGGATTATTTGTTTTTTCACCATTGAGTTCCTCATATATTTTGGATATTAACCTCTTATCAGATGTGTGGTTTGCAAATCTTTTCTCTCATTCTGTAGGTTGCCTTTTCATTTTGTTCATCATTGCTTTTGATGTACAGAAGTTTTTTAGTTTGATGTAGTCACGCTTGTTTATTTTTGATTTTGTTGCTTGTGCTTTAGGTGTCATATTTAAAAAATCATTGCCAAGATTAACATCAAGGAGCTTTTTCCCTTTTTTTCTTCTAGGAGTTCTATGGTTTCAAGTCTTACATTTAAGTCTTTAATCCATTTCGAGTTACTTTTTGTGAGCGGTGTAAGATAGGAGTCTAGTTTCACTCTTTTGCATGTGACTATCCAATTTTCACAGCACCATTTATTGAAGAGACTGTCTTTTCTCCAATGAGTATTCTTAGTTCCTATGTCAAATATAAGTTGACTGTATATGCATGGGTTTATTTCTGGGCTCTTGATTCTGTTCCATTGGTCTATGTGTCTGTTCTTATGCCACTACCACACTGTTTTGATTTGATAGCTTTGTAATATTGTTTGAAATCAGGAAATGCGATGCCTCCAGCTTTGTTCTTTCTCAGGATTTCCTTGGCTATTTGAGACCTTTGTTGGTTCCAAATGAATTTTAGAATTGTTTTTTCTATTTCTGTAAAAAATGCTACTGAAATCTTGATAAGGATTGCATTGAATCTATAGATGGCTTTGGATAGTATGGACATTTTAACAATATTAATTCTTCCAATCCTTGAACACAAGATATCTTTCCATTTATTCGTGTCTTCTTCAATTTCTTTCATCACTGTCTTATAGTTTTCAGTGTAGGGATCTTTCGTCTCCTTGGTTAAATTTATTCCCAAGTATTATATTGTTTTTGATGCTATGGTAAATGGGATTATTTTCTTTATTTCTTTTGCAGATAATTCATTGTTATTGTATATGAATGCTGCTGATTTTTGTATGTTGATTTTTTATCCTGAAACTTTACCAAATTCATTGGTTACAACTAACAGTTTTTTGGTGGAGTCTTTAGGATTTGTTATATATAAAATCATGTCATCTGCAGATATAGACATTTTTACTTCTTCTTTTCCAATTCTGATGCTTTTTATTTCTTTTTCTTGCCTGATTGCTCTGGCTAGGACTTCCAGTACAACAGTGCCATATATATATATATATATATATATATATATATATATATATATATATACATATATAGAAAATCTCACATTCGCTTCTCCATTTACCTGTCAGTTAACAGTTTGCTTCCACATTTTAGCTATTGTGAATAAAACTGCTATGAACATTGGTGTACAACTATCTCTTCCACACCCTGCTTTCTTTCTTTTATTTTTTTTTTGGTGAGGAAGATTAGCCCTGAGCTAACATCTGTTGCCAATCCTCCTCTTTTTGCTGAGGAAGATTGGCCCTGAGCTAACATCAATGCCCATCTTCCTCTACTTTATATGGGACACCACCACAGAATGGCTTGACAAGTGGTGCATCAGTCCATGCCCGGGATCTGAACCTGCGAACCCGGGGCTGCCAAAGTGGAGTGTGTGAACTTAACCACTACACCACCAGGCAGGCCCCTGTTTTCTGTTCTTTTGATATTAGCCATCCTAGTGGGTATGAGTTTTGATTTGCATTTCTCTAATGATTCATGATGTTGAACATCTCTTCATGTACTTATTGGCCATTTGTATATCTTTGGAGAAATGTCTGTTCAAGGGCTTTTCCCATTTTTTTTCTTCTCGAGGAAGATTTGCCTGAGCTAACATCCATTGCCAATCTTCCTCTTTTTGTATGTGAGCTACCGCCGCAACATCGCCACTGACAGACGAGTGGTGTAGGTCTGCGCTAGGAATTGAACCCAGGCCGCTGAAGTTTAGAGTGCTGAACTTAACCATTAGGCCAGCAGGGCTGGCCTTGCCCATTTTTGCATAGAGTTATTTTTTGTTGTTGTTGATTTTTAGGAGTTCTCTATATATTCTGGATATTGATCCATTATCCGATGTATGATTTACAAATATTTTCTCCCGTTCTATAGGTTGCCTTTTTACTCTGTTGGTATTGTCTTTTGATGCACAAAATTTTTAAATTTTCATGAAGTACAATTTGTCTATTTTTTCTTTTGTTTCTTGTGCCTTTGGTGTCTTATCCAAGAAATCATTCCCAAATTCAATGTCATGAAGCTTTTCCCCTATTTTTTTTTCTGAGTTTTATAGTCTTATGTCTTACATTTAGGTATTTGATCTATTTTGAGTTAATTTTTGTATGTAGTGTTAGGTTAGGGTCCAACTTTATACTTTTGCATGTGGATATCCAGTTTTCCCAGTACCATTTGTTTAGAAGACTGTCCTTTCTCCCATTGAATGGTCGTAGTACCCTTGTCAAAAATCATTTGACCATATGCATGAGAGTTTATTTCTGGGCTCTCTGTCGTGTTCCATTGGTCTATATGTCTGTCTTTATGCCAGCACCATACTGGTTTTGATTTGCATTTCCCCAGTGGTTAGTGATTATAAGTACCTTTTCATATACTTTTTGGCCATTTGTATATCTTTTTTGGAGAAATGTCTATTCCAGTTCCTTAGCCAATTTTTAATCTGGTTATTATTTTTTTATTGAGTTGTTTGTATTGCTTATATATTTTGGATATTAACCCCTTATTATATGTATGGTTTGCAAATATTTTCTCCCATTCCACAGGTTGTTTCCTCACTCTGTTGATTGTTTCCTTCGCTATGCAGAAGCTTTTTGGTTTGATGCAATTCCACTTGTCTATTTTGCTTTTGTTGCCTTTGTTTTTGGGGTCTGTGTTGGTTAATTTTATGTGTTAACTTGACTAGGCTAAGGAATGCCCAGATAGCTGGTAAATCATTATTTCTGGGTGTTTCTGTGGGGATGTTTCTAGAAGAGATTAGCATTTGATTCAATAGGCTGAGTAAAGAGATCTGCCCTCAACAATGTGAGAGGGGAACATCCAATATGTTGGAGGCCTGAATGGAACAAAAAAGAGAAGGAAAGGCAAATTCTCACTCTTCTTGAGCTGGGATGCCCATCTTTTCCTGCTCTTGGACATTGGAGCTCCTGGTTCTTGGGCCTTTGGACTCTAGGACTTACACCAGTGGCCCCTTGGTTTTCAGGCCTCTGGCTTTGGGCTGGGAGTTACACAATTGTCTCCCCTGGTTCTCAGGCCTTCAGACGTGGACTGAATTATACCACCAACATTCCTGGTTCTCCAGCTTGAAGATGGCAGATCATAGGACTTCTTGCCTTCCATAACCACATAAGCCAATTCCTATAATAAATCTTTTCATCTCTATCTCTATCTCTATCCCTATATCTATATCTACATCTATATCTATTATATCAAATCATCTATCATATTGGTTCTGTTTCTCTGGAGAACCCTGACTAATATAGGGTCATATCCAAAAAATCATTGCACAGATCAATGTCCAGAAGTTTTCCCTTCGTGCTGACCCATGGCCTAGTGGTTAAGTTCAGTGTGCTCCACTTTGGCGGCCTGGGTTCAGTTCCTGGGTGTGGACCTATACCACTCATTGGCGGCCATGCTATGGCAGCAACCCACATACAAAATTGAAGAAGATTGGCACAGATATTAGCTCAGGGCAAATCTTCCTCACCAAATAAACCAAAGTTTTTCCCTCATGTTTTCTAGTAGTTTTACAGTTTCAGGTCTTATGTTTCAGTTTTTAATCCATTTTAATTTAATTTTGAGTTAGTTTTTGTATATGGTGTGAAATAAGGGTCCAATTTCATTCTTCTACATGTGCATATTTAGTTTTCCCAACACCATTTATTGAAGAGATTTTTTTTCCTCTTTGTATTTGCACCCTTGTTGAAGATCAATTGACTGTAGATGTATGGATTTATTTCTTGGATCTCTATTCTCTTCCATTGGTCTATGTATCTGTTTTTATGCCAGTATGATACTGTTTTGATTACTGTAGCTTTGCAATAATTTTGAAAGCAGGAAGCGTGATGCCTCCATCTTTGTTCTTCTTGCTCAAGGTTGCTTTGGCCATTCAGGGTCTTTTGTCATTCCATATGAATTTTAGGATTGCTTTTTCTATTTCTGTGAAAAATGTCATTGAAATTTTCATAAGGTTGCATTGAATCTATAGACGGCTTAGGGCAGTATGGACATTTTAACAATATTAATTCTTCCAATCCATGGACACAAGATATCTTTCCATTCATTTATGTCTTCTTCAATTTCTTTCATCAATATTTTATAATTTTCAGTGTACAGATCATTCACCTCCTTTGTTAAATTTGTTCCTAAGTATTTTATTCTTTTTGAAGCTATTGTAAATGGGGTTGTTTTCTTAATTTCTTTTTTGGATAGTTGGTTTGTTTGTGAATAGAAATGCAACTGAATTTTGTATCCTGCAACTTTACTGGATTCGTTGATTAGCCCTAACATTGTTTAGGTGGAATCTTTAGGGTTTCCTATATGTAAGATCATGTTATCTGCAAACAGACATTTTTACTTCTTCCTTTCTCATTTTTATGCCTTTTCTTTCTTTTTCTTGCCTAGTTGCTCTGGCTAGGACTTCCAATACTATGTTGAATTGATGTGGTAAGAGTGGGCATCCTTGTATTGTTCCTTATCTTAGAGAAAAAGCTTTCACTTTTTTGCCTTTGACTATGATGTTAGTTGTGGGCTTGTCATATATGCCCTTTATTATGTTGAGGTACATTCCTTCTATACCTGATTTATTGAGAGTTTTTATCATGAAAGGATGTTTAATTTTGTCATATGTTCTTTCTGTATCTATTGAGATGATCATATAATATGTACTCTTCATTCTGTTAATATGGTGTATCACATTTATTGATTTTCATATGTTAACCATTCTTGCAACATAGGGATTAATTCCACTTGATCATGGTGTATGATCTTTTTAATATGCTGTTGAATTCAGTTTGCTGTATTCTGTTGAGGATTTTTGCATCTATGTTCATCAGGTATGTAGGCCTGTAATTTTCTTTTCTTGTAGTGTCCTTGTCTGGCTTTGGTATCAGACTAATGCTGGCCTCATAAAATGAGTTTGGCAGTATTCTGTCCTCTTCAATCTTTTGGAAGAGATTGAGAAGGATTGGCATTAATTCTTCTTTAATGTTTGGTAGAATATACCAGTGAAGCCATCTAATCTTGGGCTTTTGTTTGTCGGGAGGTTTTGATTACTGATTCAATCTCCTTACTTGTTATTGGTCCATTCGGATTTTCTATTTCTCCATGACTCAGTCTTGGTAGGTTGTATGTTTCTAGGAATTTATCCATTTATTCTAGGTTATCCAATTTGTTGACCTATAATTGTTCATAGTAGTCCATTATGATCCTTTGTGTTCTGTAGTATCAATTGTAATGTCTATTCTTTCATTTATAATTTTATTTATTTGCACCTTCTGTTTTTTTTTTCTTGGTAGTCTAGCTAAAGGTTTGTCAATTTTCTTTCTTTTCAAAACAACAACTCCTAGTTTTGTTGATCTTTTCTATTGTTTTCTAGTCTCTGTTTCATCTATTTCTGGTCTAATCTTTATTATTTCCTTCCTTTTGCTAACTTTGGGCTTAGTTTGTTCTTTTTATAGTTCCTTGAGCTGTAAAGTTAGATCATTTATTTGAGATTTTTTTTCATGACGTAGGCATTTATCACTATAAACTTCCCTCTTAGAACTGCTTTTGCTGCATCCCATAAGTTTTGGTATTTTGTGTTTCCATTTTTATTTGTATCAAGGTATTTTTTGATTTCTCATATAATTTCTTCTTTGATACGTTGTTTAGGAGTGTTTTTTAATTTCCCATATTTGTGAATCTTCTAGTTTCCTCTCATTATTGATTTATAGTTTCACATCATTATAGTTGGAAAAGATACTGATATGATTTTAATCTGCTTAAATTTGTTAAAATTTGTTTTGTGGCCCTATATGATCTATCCTGGAGAATATTTCATGTGTACTTGAGAAGAATGTGTATTCTGCTGCCATTGGGTGGAATGTTCTCTATATATCTGTTAGGTTCATTTGGTCTATAGTGTTATTCAACTGTTCTGTGTCTTTATCGATTTCCCATCCAGATGATCTATCTATTGTTGAAAGAGGGCTATTGAAGTCTCCTACTATTATTTTATTGCTATCTATTTATCACTTCATTCCTGTTAATATTTTTTTATGTATTTAGGTGCTCCAGTGTTAGATGCTTATATATTTACAATTGCTATATCCTCTTGATGAATTTACCCCTTTAACATTATATAATGACCTTCTTTGTCTCTTATGACAGTTTTTGACTTAAAGTCTATTTTTCTGATATGAGTATAGCCACCCTTGCTCTCTTTCATTATTTGCATGGAATATCTTTTTCCATTCCTTCACTTTCAGTCTATGTGTACCTTTAAAGTTGAAGTGAGTCTCTTGTAGTCAGCATATAGTTGAATCTTGTGGTTTTTTTCTTTTAATCCATTCAGCCACTCTGTGTCTTTTGATTGGAGAAATTTAATCCATTTAGATTTAAAGTAATTCTTGATAGGTAAGGACTTACTATTGCCATTTTGTTAATTATTTTGTGATGGTTTTATAGTTCCTTTGTTCCTTTCTTCCTCTCTTGCTGTCTTCCTTTGTGATTTGATGACTTTATATCAGTATGCTTTGATTCCTTTCTCTTTATCTTTTGTGTGTCTACTAGAGGTTTTTTCCTTGTGGTTACTATTAGGCTTACATAAAACATCTTATAGTTATAACAGTCTATTTTAAGCTGATAACAACTTAACTTCAACTGCATGCAAAAACTCTATACTTTTACTCTCCACCCCACATTTTATGTTATTGATGTCACAGTTTGCATCTTTTTATAATGTGTATGCATTATCAAATTATTATAGCTGTAGTTATTTTTAATACTTGTGTCTTTAACTTTTATACTAGAGTTGAAAGTCATTTAAGCATCACCATTACAGTATTAGAGTATTCTGACTATATACTTACCTTTGCCATTGAGTTTTATATTTTCATATGTTTTCATGTTATTAATTATTATCCTTTCATTTCAACTTGAAAAACTCCCTTTATCATTTCTCGTAAGGCAGATCTAGTGGTGATAAACTCCCTCAGCTTTTGTTTGTCTGAGAAAGTCTTTATCTCTCCTTCATTTCTGAAAGACATCTTTTCCAGGTATACTATTCTTGGTTGGCATTTTTTTTTCTTTCAGCACTTTGAATATATCATCTCACTCTCTCCTGGTCCGTAAGGTTTCTGCTGAGAAATCCACTGATAGCCTTATGGGGTGTCTCTTGTATATGATGAGTTGCTTTTCTCTTGCTGCTTTCAAAGTCTTTGGCTTTTGAGAATTTGATTATAATGTGTCTCAGTTTAATCTTCTTTGGGTCAATCCTGTTTGATGATCTGAGCTTCATGGATCTGGATATCCATGTCCCTCCCGTGATTTGGAAGTTTTCAGCCATTATTTCTTTAAATAAGCCTTCTGCCCTTTTCTCTTTCTCTTCTTCTGGGAGTCCCATAATGCATATATTAGTTCATTTCATGATGTCCCATAAATCCCATAGACTTTCTTCACTCTTTTTTGTTCTTTTTTCACCTTGACTGGATAATTTCAAATGATCTGTCTTTCAGTCCACAGATTCTTTCTTCAATTTAATCAAGTCTGATGTTGAAGCTCTCTATTGCAATTTTCATTTCATTTATCATATTCTTCAGCTCCAGAATTTCTGTTGTTGTTTTTTTTATGATTTATTTCTCTTTGTTGAACTTCTCGTTTTGTTCATGCATTATTTTCCTGATTTCATTGGGTTGTCTGTGTTTTCTTGGAGCTTGCTGAGCTCCCTTAAACCAAGTATTTTGAATTATTTGTCAGGCAATTTGTAGATCTGCATTTCTTTGGGGTCAGTTACTGGGAAATAATTGCTTTCCTTTGGTAGTCTTATGTTTCCTTGATGATTTTTCTTATTCCTTGAATTTTAGCATTGCCATCTTTGCATTTGAAGAAGCAGTCAGCGCCTCTGGTCTTTACTGACTGGCTCTGGAAGAGAAAGACCTCACCAGTCAGCCTATTTAGGGACACTGGGGTCTCTCAGACCTTTTCTATGTTTGTACCCACTCAACACCTCTTGTTCCCTCTTGGGGGGAAGTTTGGGGATTGTATGCCTTCTCTCAATCCTGCAAAGCCAGGCCAAGTGCTGAGAGCCTTCCATTTATTTTTCTTAGGGCAGTGCCCTGAAGTGTTCAAGGTTATGTGCCTTCTTCCAACCCAGCAGTGTGCTTGTGCACTATCTGCAGAGGCTTGCATCTGCCTTTTGTAGGTGTGTGTGTGGGGGTACCAGCTCCAGGGGAGTGAGGGATGTGTGGAGTTCTGGGGACACTTGTGGACTAGTTGGGGGACACTGTAGGTGGTACATCCTACAAGGTTTGTGTGTGGGCCTCTTGCTGGATTCTGCAAGGTGGGTTGTAGAACCCATTACCCTTTGTTGAGTTCCACACCCCAGTTGCTCTGAGTATTCACCCCTTTTCCCTGCTCCTCACTGCCCCCTGACTACTCATTGTGCCAATCTCCTAAGTATTATGGGTGGGGCAAGAATGAAGTGGACCTCTGGAGCAGCTAGGGAAGCCTGGCACTCACTTTCCCCCATGGGAGAAATCACAGGCTGAGAGGATCTCTCTTGGCACCGAGCTGTGCTGCTTTTGGTAAGAGGTTACACAGGTAAAGTGAAACTGTTCTTCTTATCCTCTTCAATGAGTCTATTCTCAGATTTTTTGCTCCAACGAGGTGCTGAAACCTCTCTGTTGATGTCTATGCTCTCACAAAGGTATTCTCACCCATGGGTAGTTTTCAAAATCTGTGTTTTTGTGAGAGGATGAGGGCTAAAACTGCTATTCCACCATCTTGCTGCCATTACTTTCCTGGGCTAGGAACAAAACCAGGTTTGCCTCAATCAAACATCACGTTCTTTGCACACTACGCTACCACCTTCTTTGCTAATTATATCCATTTAGAATGTGTGTATGAAAATTAAACATGCCTTTTCATCTTACCAGATCTATCAGTAGCTTTTAACACAACTGAGCCTTCCCTCCTTGAAGTTCTTGCCTACCTTGGCTTCCATTAAGCTACATTTCCTGGCTTCCCTCCTATTTATGTGGCTACCTCCCAGTCTCTTTTTCTATGTTCTTCTCCTCCACCTGACCCTTCAATATTGGAGTACTCAGGACTCTTCCTGGGCCCTTTGCTTTCCAACTGTACACACTTTTCCTAAGAAATGTCCTCTACTCTTATGACTTCAACTACCATCGATATGCTGATGACCCCCACATTTGTATCTCCAGCATACACCATTTTTCTAAGCTCAAGACTATATCTAACTGCATACTCTACATCTGCATATCTCATAGATACCTCAAGTTCAATATGTTTAAAATTGAACTAATTATCTCTTTTTCTCAAGCCTGCTCATCTTCTGGGGCCCTCAAACTCAATAAATGATAGTACTATCCACTCAACTGCTCAAGCATAAGCTTACACATCAATCTTATCTATTGTTTCTCCTTCACTCTGTTTATACAATGAATCAAAAAGTCCTGTCAATTCTACTTTCTTAAAAGTCTCTCCAGCTGATTTACTGTTCTACATCTTCACAACCATAACTTACTAACCACAATGCCTGATTGTACTGCTCCAATAGCTTCTTAACTAGTTTCCTCATAAAACCTTTTGTCTCCACTCTAATATTTTCTCTACATAGCAAAGAGTAAAAATTTTTAAATGCACATTTGGTTATGTCATTGCCTTGATCTCCATTGCTCTTTGCAGCTCCCTAATTGCTAAATCAAACTTCTTAACATTGCCAGGTCCCTGCCTCCTTCTCTCCTATCTCATATCCTACCTTGTCTCCCTCACTTTATTCCAAGTATACTGGCCTTGCCTCATTTCCTTAAACATACCAAGTTTTCTCCTGCCTCAGGCATTTGCCCATGTTGGTCTATCAAACCAATTCCCTCCATATAGCTTACTGCATTTTTTAGATCTCTTAACTATCACCTTTGGTTCTGGTCCCTTGAAGACTAGATTATGTCCTTCATTATACATTTCTATAGCACTCAGTGCTCTCACCACTAATAATTATTTAATTACATGTTTATTTCTATCTTCTACTGATAAAATATAAACTTCATGAGGACAGGAATAGGGATTGTATTGTTAATTGTTGTGTCCTCACTACCCGGCATAATGTAAAACTACTAGAAAAAATAACATATTAATGTAATACAGTCTATTCCACTGATAAATAAAAATAAGTTTCAGATTATTTCTCATTATAGCTCATTAATGTCATTACTCCCTTATATTAAGGCATAAAATTGAGAGATAATGTGTTTCAATCATGTCTCCGACTTAGACCTATACTTCATTCTCTATTGCAATCCTATTATAAAATGTGCCTGAGCTGTTGACTCGAAATTTTTAATTTGTATTATATACTGCTTGAAAGTCATGCATTATTCAGTCAGTGTCAAAATGCCCAGAAGTACTTTTAATTCTTCCTTATTTCCTACTGTGATTTTTCAAATCCTGCTGGGTCAGGCAGTGTTGACTCATCTTGGAAAATATACTCATTTGACTTCACTTACTTTGACTTTCAAATAGGAGTTCCTTATATTACAAAAAGAAAGAAAGAAAAATTTTATCTTCTCTTCTCTTGGATACAAAACCAAGACTCAATTATATGTTGTCTACAAGAGACTTGCTTTATTATAAAGACACAAATAGGTTAAAAGGAAATATGTGGCAAGTGGTATATGATAAAAAATAATGAAAAGTGAGCTTGAGTGGCTATATTAATATCACATAGAATAGATTTCAGAATAAGAAATATTATCAGGACTAAAAACAGACATTTCATAATGATAAATGGGTCAATTATCTAGGAAGACATAGCAATCCTAAATGTGTATGCACCGTACAACAGGGATTGAATATACATGAAGCAAAGAGTGACAGAAATGAAAGGTGAAATAGACAAAACATGATTATGATTGGATATTTCAGCACACTTTTCTCAGTAATTGATGGAGCAAGTACATATAATATCAGTAAGGATATGAAAGATTTGAAGAACTCAATCAACTAACATGATTTAATTGGCATTTATGGAAAACACACAACAAAAGCAAATTACACATTCTTTTCAACTGTACATGGAACATTCACCAAAATAGCCATATTTGGAGACATAAAACAAGTCTCAAATTTAAAAGGAGTGAAATCATACAAAATATATTCTCTGACCACAGTAGAATTAAATTAGGAATTTATAACTATAAGATATCTCAAATATCCCTAAATATTTGGAATTAAAACACATTTGTGGGGCTGGCCCAGTGGCACAGCGGTTAAGTGCAATTGCTTTGCTTCGGCGGCCCGGAGTTCACAGGTTTGGATCCTGGGCGCGCACTGACGCACCGCTTGTCAAGCCAAGCTGTGGCGGCGTCCCATATAAAGTAGAGGAAAATGGGCATGAATGTTAGCCCAGAGCCAATCTTCCTCAGCAAAAAAGAGGAGGATTGGCATTGAATGTTAGCTCAGGGCTGATCTTCCTCACCAAAAAAAAAAAAAAAAAAACATTTGTACATAACACATGGGTCAAAGAAGAAATCATAAGTTAAATTAGAAAATAGTTTTAACTGAATGAAAATGAAAACATGGCATACAAAAATTTGTGGGTTGTAGCTAAAGCAGTGCTTAAGGGAAATTTTTGGTATTAAGTGCTTATTATATTAGAAAAGAAGAAAGTATTCAAATCAACAATCTAAGCTTCTACTTTAACAACTAGAAATAGAAGAGCAAATTCAACCTGAAGTGTGGAAGGAAGGAAATAATAAAGAAAGGGAACCAATGAAATTGAAAACAGAAAAACAATAGAGAAAATCAATGAAACCAAGAGCTGGTTATTTGAAAACATTCATAAGCTTTAACTCATACGATCAAGAAAAAAAAGAAAGAAGAAACAGATTATGAATATCAGGAATGAAAGAGGGAACATCACTACAGATCCTACGTATATTAAAAGGATAATAAGAAAAAATTATGGGCCGGCCCCGTGGCTTGGCGGTTAAGTGGGCGCGCTCCGCTGCTGGCGGCCCAGGTTTGGATTCCGGGTGCGCACTGGCGCACCGCTTGTCCGGCCATGCTGAGGCCGCGTCCCACATACAGCAACTAGAAGGATGTGCAGCTATGACATACAACTATCTACTGGGGCTTTGGGGGAAAAATAAATAAATAAATAAAATTATAAAAAAAAATAAATAAATAAGAAAAAATTATGACCAATTTTATACCAAGAGATTTCACAACTTAGATGAAATTGACAAATTCCATGAAAAATAACATTTTTTGAAATTGACTAAAAAATAGGAAATCTGAGTAAGTTTATATTTTATAAAGACATTGAATTCATAATTTAAAATACTACAGGACCAGATGGTTTCACTGATGAGTCCTATGAAACATTTAAAGAAGAAATAATATCAATCTTACAAACTCTTTCAGACATTAGAAGAGAGAATACTTCTCAAGTAATATTTAGGCCAGCATTACCCTGCTAATAAAATCAGACCAAGGTATTACAAGAAGAGTATGCTACAGAGCAACATGCCTTCTGAACAAAGATACAAAAGTACTTAACAAAATATTAGCAAAATGGATCCAGAAATATATATAAAGGATAATGCATCACAACCAAGTGGGGTTTATTCTGGGAATGCAAGGTTGTATTAACACTTGAAAATAAATTGTTGTAATTTACCATATTGATAGAATAAAGGAGAAAAACTATATGATCATCTTAATAGATGCAGAAAAAGCATTTGAAAAAAAATCAAGATCAATTCATGATAAAAATCACTTTTAGCAAAAAGAAATTGAAGGGTACTTCCTTAACCCGATAAAGGGCATCTTCAAAAAAATACCTACTGTTTTACCCTTATGACTAAAAACAAGGCAAGGATGTCCACTCTTGCCATTTCACTTCAATGTTATACTGAGGGTCCTAGCCATTGCAATAAGGTAAATATAAGAAAAGACATAAAGATTGGAAAGGAAAAAAATGCTATCTTTATTCACAAGTGACATTATTGTGTACATGGAAAATCCTAATGAATCTCCACAATAGCTATTAAATACACAAGTGAGCAAGGTCACAAGATATAAGATCAATATACAGAGGTCAGTTGTATTTCTATAAACTAGCAAATAATAATTGGATATTGACATAAAAAAGCAATTACATTTAAAATAACAGCTAAAAACATGAGTTACTTAAAGTTACATTTAACAAAATGTGTGCAAACCTATAAATTTAAAACTTTAAATTTTGCTGACAGAAATTGACAAAAACTTAAACGGAGAGATACACCATATTTATAGATGGGAAAACTCACTTGTGTCAAAGTGTCAGTTCTCCTCATATTAATTCATAGAGTCAACTCAAACTGATCGATATCCCAACAGGTTTTTAAAAGATATTTATGATCTGATACTAAAATTAGTATGGAAATGCAAAGGATCTAAATGCCAAAAAGAACTTTCTAAAATAACAAAGTGGGAGTACTCACACTACCTGATTTCAAGACTTATTATAGGGGCCGGCCTCGTGGTGTAGCGGTTAAGTGCATGCGCTCTGCTGCTGGAAGCGGCCCGGGTTCAGATCCCGGGCGTGCACCAATGCACCACTTGTCAGGCCGTGCTGTGGCAGCATCCCATATAAAGTAGAGGAAGATGGGCACAGATGTTAGCCCAAGGCCAGTCTTCCTCAGCAAGAAGAGGAGGATTGGCATGTATGTTAGCTCAGGGCTGATCTTCCTCACACACACACACAAAAAGACTTATTATAAAGCTGCAGAAATCAAGATAATTTGGTATTGGCAAAAAAGATAGTCATATTGGTTAACAGAACAGAATAGAGCATCCAGAAGTAGACCCACACAGTTATAGTCAATTGATTTTTGACAAAGATACCAAGATAATTAAATGGAGAAAAGATAACCCTTATAGCAGGTGGTGCTGGAACAACTGGATATCCATATGCAAAAAAAAAAAGAGAAAAGAAACTCAACACTTACTTCATGCCACACAAAAATTCACTTGAAATGGACAATAGAAAAAAACATAAGAGAAAATCTTTGCAACCGCGGGGTAAGTAAAGATTTCTTAGGACACAATTGTAAAGCATAAGCCATAAAAGAAAAAACACTGATAAACTGGACTTCATCAAAATTTACAACTTTTGTTCTTTAAAATATACTGTTAAAATAAAAAGACAAGTCACAGATTGTGAGAAAATATTTGCAAAACAGATGTCTGACAAAGGACTTGTATCAAAAGTATACAAAAATTCTCAAAACTTAGTAATAATAATAATGAAATTAATAAAAATAATAAAAGAAAAACAACCTGCAGAAAAAGTGGGCCAAAAATCCAAACAGACATTTTATAAAAGAAGATATACAAATGGCCAATAAGCACATGAAATGATGTTCTACAAAACTAATCACCATGGAAATACAAATAAAATCACAATGTGATACTTCTGTACACCTACTAGAATAGCCAAAATTAAAGGATGTAATGATACCTTGTATTGGTAAGGATGTGGAGAAACTGAAACTCTCACATCTTATTGGTGAAAACATTAAATGGTACAACCACTATGGAAAACAGTTCAGTGGTTTCTTATAAAGCTAAACGTATGCTTTCTATACAACCCTGTAATTCCACTCCTAGGTATTTATCTGATAAATACAAACATTTTTCCGTAAGAAGACTTGTACTTTAATATTCATATCAGCTTTAGTCATAGTATCCCCAACCTGGGAACAACCCAAGTTTGAATCAACAGATGACTAGATAAACAAATTCTGGTATATCCATATAATGTAACACTACCCAGTAATAAAAAAGAATAAACTACTGGTAAATGAAACAACATGGCTGAATCTCAAAAACAGTTTGCTAAGTGAAAGAAGCCAGACACAAAAGGGTACATTCTGTATGATTCCATTTTTATGGAATTCAAATGTAAACTACAGTGACAGAAAGCAGATGGGCCTGAAGGTCGCGGGGCGGGGGCGGGGGGCTTGAGAATACTTTTGTGGTAATGGAGATGTTCAACATCTTGATATTGATGGTAGTTACATGATTATATACATTTTTCAAAACTCACCAAACTATAATGGGTACATTTACTGTATAGAAATTATATCTCAGCGATTAAAAACATTACAAAAAAAGAACAAAGGAGAAATATTTTGTGTAAAAAAGAGTTCAATGTCTGGGGTAAATAAAGTAAAAAAGAGTACAATGTCTGGGATAAATAGGAGAATAAATACAGCTAAGCAATGGATTAACAAATTATAAAAAGAGATTGAAGAAATTTTTCAATCAAAAATAATGTAAAAGAAGACCTTGGAGATACATGTGACAGAAGTAGACGTGCTAACATCTGGGTAATGGGAGTCCCAGAAAGGGAGAAAAAAAATTAAAATAGAGAAGAGGAAAAATTTAAAGAAATAATATAGATAAATTTTCCAGAATTAAAGATAAACAACTTCTTATCGACAGTGCTCTTAAGGAAAAATAGGGAAAAACCCACATCTAGCAATAGTGAAATTTCAGAATATCTCAAGGAGAAAATTCTAAGAGCTTAAAAAGAGAATGAGCAAATTGCCTACAGTGGCATACCTAGTGTATTTATCATCTGGAGCAGAGCATTTTTTAATGCTTTCTTCCTTCATATGACAAAATTATTTTCAATGACAATCATGTAATAATATGCAAAAATCATTATCTTCTTGGTTTCTTCTTTAGTTTTAAAACGATAATTAATTTAAAAAGACTCAATTTCAATTTTAAGCACATTATTCAAAGTCAGTAAAATATTTCATGTGTGAACTAAAACTTTGACTTGTGAGATATTTTTGAAACAAAAATATCCTTTCTGGCATTTCATACTCTGTTACGCTGCCTTGAATTTAAAAACAAATAAAAACTCCAAGTGGCCAAACAAAATGATGGAATTGAAGTAGCTCAGGGTTTTTTTTTTCCCCTTAATCTTTACAACCACTGTACTAATGTTATTTCAAATCCACCATTTAAATGCAGGAATATGTAGTAACAGAGGGGTTGGTGACACAAACTGTACCTGCAGTGAGCTTGAATGATTAGAAATCATTGTGAACTAACTCCCAAATGAATATGTGTAGTTGAGTATGCGTGTGTCATGGGCCAACTGCATAATTGGGATTTCTCTGAATTAACTTCCATGTAGAATTAAAGAGTGAGTGATCAAAATGTGCTAATTTGAATGTTACATATAAATTATTAAGGGTAATTCTTCTTTTTTTTTTTTTTTTTTGAGGAAGTTTGGCCCTGGGCTAACATCTGTTGCCAATCTTCCTCTTTTTTTTTTTCCTCCCCAAAGCCCCAGTACATAGTTGTGTATCATAGTTGTAGAGTTGCAGCTCTTCTACGTGGGATGCTGCCTCAGCATGGCTTGATGCACGGTGAGTAGGTACCCCCAGGATCCAAACCGGCGAACCCCGGGCCGCCAAAGTGGAACGTGCGAACTTAACCGCTAGGCCACTGGGCCGGCCCCTAAAAGTAATTGTTAAAAGTCAACAATAAAAGCATCAAATGTTTAGAACTTAGCCCAATAAAATACTTTTTATTAGTAAAAGGATGGAAAACAAGGAATATCAGGCCAATATTAAGAAAAGGAAAATGGTGTGCCTACCTTAATTTCAGATAAAATAGACTTTTACACAAAAATAATATTAGGTATAGAGATGATCATTACTGAGTGGTAAATGTTTAATTCAAATTTTAAATATACTTATAGCCTCAAAAATGTGAAGCAAAAATTTATAGAATTACAGGGAGAAATTGACAAATCTACCACACAGAGGGAGATTTCAACACATTTCTCTCAATAAGTGTTGGGTTAAGGAGACAAAAATAATTCAGAAGAATATAGAAGATATCAACATTACAATTAAGAACTTTGACCTAAACTTACCAATTTAGGTAAGAAAATATAAAAATTGTGAATAGTTCTAGAATCATGAAATAAATCAAAGCAGTATTTTAAAATATTCCTCCAAAGTAAACACCTTGTCTAGATGGTTTTACAGGAAAGTTCGACTGAATTTCAAGAAGATCATCCTAATTTTAATCAAACTCTTCCAAGTAACGGATAAAAAAGAATACTTCTTAACTTATTCTTTGAAGACAGCATAATCATGATACCAAAACCAGACAAGGACATTACATGGAATGAAAATGACATGTCCATTTCATTTACGAATATAAATAATCCTACATGAAATATTAATAATTGAATCCAATGGTTCGTTTTATGCTAGAGATGTAAGAGTGGTCTAATATTAGAAAATGTATAAAAATAATTTACCATATTAGCAGATTAAAAGAGAAAACTATATGATAAGAGAAATTTATTATAGAAAAAGCCTTTGATAAAATTTTGACTGTGGGAAGAAATGAAGTCTATTTTGTACCAGATAGGAACAAGGAAGAATGTAGTCCTGATGTGTGCCAACAGCCATCCTATGACGTTAGAGGGTGCCAGCCTTAAGATGAATCTAACAACCATGGATGGATGGCAGAATTCAAGGGAGAGATTTGAACAGGAGATATACATTTTGTATTATCAACATATATATGGTGTTTAACACTACACAACTGGTTGAGGGAGGGCATTAAATGTAGATAGAAAAGAGATCCAAGGATGGAGCCCCAGTTTTTGGAAGTTACTCAGTGTTATGGGAATCAGCTGAGACTTACCTTAAACGATCAGAGGAAAAAAATAACTCTGAATTCAGGAACCCGAATAAAAGAGCAAATTCTTGGCTCTCTGAGAGTCAGAACCTGATAACCAAAGGATCATAAGGGCCTAAAGATACACGTTCAGGTATGCTGGTGTGGCCTCCCTTGGATTTCTTCTATTTCTAAGAGAGAGTAGGCTAAATTTCCCCCAGTTGAGGAAAATATCTTTCACCTGGCTTCAGAGGGAAACTTGGGTAGATCTGAGGATGAGGTTAACGTAGGCCATGCCATTTTAAGGTTTAATTTTCAATATTGCCTACACAGGGTTAAGGATGGAAGAATAAATAGGTATAAGAATGTTATCACTGAGTGTAACAAGAAGGACTGATTGAAAGTACATTAAGGAAAAAAACTGAACTTCAAGTCTTTATCATATGTGCTTCCAAAATTAACTGCCCTATGGTTATTTTATGTAAAATAGTAGCCAGAAGACAAAGATGAATTAGAACAGTTCCACAGGGAAACATTGGAATCCTGATACATGTTTATTTTTAATTAGACACCACAAGGGTTAATTATATGAGGTCATTAGAAGAACAACTGTTCCAGATTATCTCTCTGATGTGTGAAAATGTGGCAAGTTGCAATAGCGGATGTGCTTTCTCAGCAACAAAAATACTAAGCCCTATGCTTTAAGTAGAACACCACTGAACTGGAATTGGTCCAGAGGATAAGGAGGATGATAGGAAATCAAGTAAATGCAGGAATTTTTAGCCTGAAAACGAAATGATTCTAGGGTGGCAGGATCACTGTCTACAAAATATTCAAAAAGTTGCCATGTAAAAGATGAAAGAGAATTGATTTGTGTAGCTCTAGTGGGAAAAGGAGCCAGTTCTTGAAGTTGCATAGTTACTGATTTAGAATCAACGTAAGGCTCAACAATTGAACAGTTTGCTTCATGAAATAATGACTCCTCTGTTCAAAATAACTTTTTAGAAGAGATAGAATGATTCTTATTTGGGATACTGGTGAGAGTATTATAGCACTGAGTGGCTGTTGGAGGAAAGAAACCTTAAGATCTAATTTATGATTATTTTACTTTATGACAAAAATACTTTCATCGTATTGGATTCAACCCTGCATGTTATCAATGGAATTGGTATTCCCTTAAAGATTTATGTGATCTGCATTTTTCTTTTCTCTTCCTTCTCAAGTCTTTGACAAAACCATTGAATAGTACCACACTATGGCTTTTCAGGCAGACAGCAATCTATGAATGAAAACACTTTGGACACAATTGCACATAAGATGTATGCAAAATATTTAATGAATGAATCTGCTATGAACAGCCTAACAATACCATTAAGCCCACATTTCATCATCTTATTCACAAGAATAGTATCCAGACACCCCTAATACACCAAACCAGAAGCCTATTAAGAAATGGAAATAATAACAACAATAATAAAAATGGCTGAGATTTATTGATCACTTACTATGTGCTAGGCAGTCTTTTAAGCCTCTCGTATAATGTTATTTATTTTTTTATTTTTTGTATAATGTTATTTTAACACAACCCTTTGAAGTAAGTACTATTGTTATCTCCATTTTAAAAATGACGAAACAGAAGCATAGAGAATTTATGCATCTTGTTCAAACACAACTACTAACTTCCCAAGGTAGGATTTAAATCCAGAAAGTCTCGCTGCAAAGCTCCTGTTCCTGACAACTTCATTTTGTAGTTTGATATGACTTGATTCCAGATAGTTACATGTAATTACTCCACTCTTTTAAATTAGATAAAATATAATTTTTCAAGTAATATGTAAATATCTTTTCATTATAAAGTTAAAACATTACTTATAAAGCTAAAAGTTCTCTTGACCAGCCCTGAAACTCAGTATCCTACCCAAATATTAATTTGGGTCAATGTTATCTGTTTGTTGTATAGTATTTGAAATATTTTTAAATTTTTAATACATATATACAAATATATATGTATACACATGTGCATGCACACATACACAAACACAGTTTTTTTTTTTTAAAGATGTCAACATAGAAATATCCTCTGCAACTTGCTTTTTTTATTCAATAGTATATCTTGGCAATCTTTTAATTACAGTACACAGAGATATCCTTCATTCTTTTTAACTGTTGCATAATATTCCACAGCATGGAAATATTTTTACTTTAACCATTTCCCTGTTGGTGGACATTAGGGTTGTTTCAAATTTTTTGCTATTACAAATAGGGTTGTGGGAGTACCCTTGTCATTTCTGCTCTTTCTCACATGCAAATGTTACTCTAGGGTAAATACAGAGAAGTGGAATTGCATGGTCATTGAGGATGTGCATTTTAATTTTAATATATACTGCTGACTTGTCATCCAAAATGGCTAAACAAACTGACACTCCCTGTAGGAGTGGTAGGAACTGTAGAGAACAGAAGATCTCCTACCTAGTCTAGAAAGTATTAAAAGTTACATCTCCAGCATGACCTCTCAGCTCAGCACCTGACTCTCATATCCAATTTTCTGCTTGATATCTCCACTTTTACATCTAATAGGCATTTAAAATATAATATATCAAAGACAGAACTCCTGATCTGTCACTCCCCTTGCCCTAATCAAAACCTGTTTCTCTCTCTGGTTTCCCTATATCACTAAACGTACCACCATGCACCCAATTGCTCCAGCCAAAAACCTAGGTTCTTAGCCAACCTTGTTTCATCTATATCCCCCACCCACTGCCGTCCATTTTGAAACAAGGTCATGATGTATCATTTCACCCATAAATATTTCTGTATGCATCTCTAAAAGATAAAGACTCATTTTTAAACATTATCACAATACCACATCTAAAGATAACAGCTATTCATTAGTTGCATCTAAAGATAGTATTACATCTAAAGATAACAACTGTTCCTTAATATCATCAAATATCCTTTCAGTGTCCAAATTTCCCTGGTTGTCTTCTACATTTTTTGTAATTAGTTTGTTTGAATCAGGATCCAAGCAATATGCATATGTTGGAGTTGGTTGATACGTCTCTTTAATCTCTTTTAATCTATAGATTTTATTTCTCTTTTCCTTCCTTTCAATGTATTTGTGGAAGAAATCAGTTGTTTGTCCTGTAAAATTTCCCACACTCTGGATTTTGCTAAATTCTGTTCCCCCATTGTGTTATGTAACCTCTTCCAGGCTTCCCTAAATAATTAACTGGTACCACCACTCACCAGTTTCCCTGACCCCTGTATTTCCTGTAGGTAAATATAGAGGCTTATCAGATTTAGATTCAAATTTTAGCAGGAATAAATTATAAGTGGTGTTTTTTGTACTTCCTATTGTATCACTTCAGGAGACACATAATATCTGATTGTCTCTCTTTTTTTGTGATGTTAACACTGATTAGTTTGTTCATGTGTTGTCAGACTGATCTATCCATTATAAACTTGCCCAACCACTTTTCACCTAATAATTTTTGCAGTTTTTGATGATCTTTGCTTAGAACTGTCATTTCATTATAGGTTTCAAAATGATGATATCCTATCATTCTGCTTGTATTTATAAGCTGGGGTTCTTCTATAAAGAAGAAATTTTTGACATCAACCATTTGGTTATCCTGAAGTACTTTCATCAAGAAAGGCAGAAAAAATGTTTGGTTCTTTCCATTTATTTACCAGTTATAATAGATGGTTATTGCCTGAATTAATGCCATGTAATAAACAACTCCAAAATCTCAGTGGCTTACAATAAGTATATATTTCTTGTTCACAGGTCTGCTAGTCATTTGTGGTTCTGTTGGGCTCTGCTAGGCTTGGCTAGGCTTGACTCCAGACTGAGGGTTGGATTCAGGTCTGCTCCATGTATCTTATCATTGTGGGACCACACCAGAGGTTACCCAGGGCAGGTTCTTCTCACGGCAGATGGCAAAAGTGCAAGAACAAGCCAACACATAAGCACATTTAAAGCCTCTGCTTGTGTCATATCAATTCACATTCTAATAGCCAAAGTTACACAGCTAAGCCAAATATACCAAGTGTTCTATTGTCAACTTAATTGAGCTGGAAACTACATTTACCAGAATCCCTTTATTTGAATGGCTCCATGTTAGAGGAATCTGTGAGATTTGGGATGTGGAAGTGAAGCAATGGCTATAATTCTTAAAGGGTCTTCATGATCAGATACTATTCTTTTTTTTACTTTTTTTATTATTGTTTTTGTGAGGAAGATCAGCCCTGAGCTAACATCCATGCCAATCCTCCTCTTTTTGCTGAGGAAGACCAGCTCTGAGCTAACATCTATTGCCAATCCTCCCCCATTTTTCCCCTTTTCTCCCCAAGGCCCCAGTAGATAGTTGTATGTCATAGTTGCACATCCTTCTAGTTGCTGTATGTGGGATGCAGCCTCAGCATGGATGGACAAGTGGTGCGTCGGTGCGTGCCCAGGATCCAAACCCGGGCCACCAGTAGCAGAGCGCACACACTTAACTGCTAAGCTACGGGGCCGGTCCCTCAGATACTATTCTGATTATCTATTGTTAAATAACAAATCATCCAAAGACTTAGTGGCTGAAAAAATTCATTATTCTCTCTTATGGTTCTGTGGATTGACTGGATTCTGCTGAGTTGTTCTCACTTGGGGTCTCACGGCTTCAGTTAAATGGTATCTGGGTCTGGATGTATCTAAAAACATCAACTGGACTGGACATCCAAGATGGCTCATGCACATGGTTGCCTATTGGCTGGGAACTCCGCTAGGGCTGTGGACTAGAGAAGTTACAAATGGCCTCACCATTTGTCTTGTGCTTCTACAGCATGCAAGCTGGGTTCCACGAGGGAGTGTACCAATAATGAGTGTTCCAAGAGGCAGGAATCAGTTTTTATGCCAGGTAAGTGCTGTGCCTAGAACTGGCATAGTTTCATTTACACTATATTCCGTTAGTCAAAGTAGTCACAGGTAGTGCCCAGATTCAGTGGGTTAAAAAACAGACTACATCTCTTGATGAGGGAATGGCAAAGGTCATATTTCAGAAGAGCATATAGGATGGAACATCTTGTTGCAGCCATCTTTGAAAAATGCAAATCTTCTGCAGATATGGTGATAGATGCAGAGGTGCCTGATAGATTCTAGTTTGTCATTGCTGTCCTCTGCTCAGCATCTAGCTCTTCTTCTAAACTGCTGACCCTACTGACCAACAGCATCCCAAGATCTACCATCAGATGCTATGTCCCAAAGAGGTGATAGCTTACACAAAGGCAAAATCTTCCCATAGACCTCTACATGAGCTTCCACTTCATAGTCCTACTTCAGGGGATGGATGTAATTGGATTATCAGATTACCCTGAGAAGCTCCAATTTATCCATTTGCTCTGGTGTTTCAGAGGACTGGCCAGTGACTCTTTCTTTGATCCTCAGTCCTACAGCCACAAGGAACTGAATTCTCCAATAACCAGTGAGCTTGGAAAAGGACCTTGAGCCTTAGATGAGATCACAGCCCTGGCCAACATCTTGATTTCAGCCAGCCTGTTGAGACCTTGAACAGAGGATCCAACTAATTTTGTGCCTCGACTCTTGATTCACATAAGTTATGAGATAATAGTTTGTGTTTGTTTTAAGTCACTAAGTTTGTGGTAATTTCTTACACAATAGAAAACTAACACACTACCTTAAAAATATTGACCCTTCCAATACATGACCATGGTATATCTCTCCATTTATTTATATCTTGTTTATTTGTCTCAACAATGTTTTATATTTTTAGGTATACAGGTCTTACACATATTTCATTTAATTTATTCATCCATGTTTAATGTTTTTGTATGCTTCTGGAAATGGCATTTTTAAGTTTCAATTTCCAATTGTTCATTTCTTAGAACATAAAATACAATTGATTTTTGTATATTGACATTATGTCTTGTAACCTTACTAGTCCAAATAGCTTTTTATGTAGATTCCTTAAGATCTTATACATAGATGATCATGTCATTTGTGAATAGAGTTTTACTTCTACCTTTGCAACCAGTATACCTATTATTTCTTTTTCTTCCCTTACGTGCTGACTAGGATTTCCAGTACTATGTTGAATAGAAATTGTGGGAGTTGGCAACCTTGCCTTGTTCATGATCTTAGGGGGAAAGTATTCATTCTTTGAACCAAGGAAAACATCTTTGTATTCAAGGAAAGATGTATGTTTTCAGTAAAGAACATATAAATAATGGAAATATTTTTGTTTGTTCTGTTAAGAAAGATAAATTTGTCCCAAAGTACTAGGAGGAAAAAAGAAAGGCATGGGATAAATTCTGAATGTAAAAAGAAAGTTTTAGAATGTTTGTTGAAGAGGAACCCAGAGGAAAGAGTTTTATGCATGATCAAGTTGGCTAAGATTAGAATAAATTTAATTAAGTGAATAAATTTTAATATCAGAAGTAAGCTGGTACAAAAATTAGAATTTGGTTTTCTTTTTCTCTTAAAAGGAATAATTTTCTTAAACTCTTAGTCTGCTCTAATAAAGGGGTGATTAAAAGGTTTTTCTTTACCTTTGAGTAATTTTACCTAAAAGACAGAGATCTATGTTTTGTTAAGGTAATTTCCTACGTTCAAAAAGACTGAGGTCTCTCTATTAAGGTTTTTTGACTGTTTTAATGCTCTGCTTGCCCTTGACTGTTTTTATTGTCACTTTGATTGAATGGATAACTAAGCATCATTTCATGGCGACAAGATCAGCAACTCCTTGATCTTGTTTGATCAAGTGTTTTAAAACCTTTTGATATTTTTGACAAGTTCCCCAAAATTCATATCCTAAACGAAGTATTTTGTTTTTGACTTTTTCTTTGGGAATTTTCAGAGGGCCACTGGGACTTCTCAAAGAAATTTATTCTCTCTTCCTATAAAGGGGGAGATACTAATTAGGCTTGTTTGGTATGCTAAATTGCATGGGAAGCATTGTCAAGTAAATGATGATAAACCTTCTTAGGCTATATTGCATAGGTAAATATTATTCACTATTTTAACCCTGATGCCTTGCTTCCAGCATCACAAGAGGAAAAGACCACAACTGCATTCTATTATCTAATTTGGTTTACAGATGGGTCTTCCTTAAATGATAAGCAAGACATTATCAAACTGAATATGCTGTCCAGCCTCAAGAATGCCTGCCACTTTCTATTAACTCTGCTAACTCAGTAAAAGATTTCCTTTTGCAGGCTCAAGAAATCACCATGGAAGAAGAGAAACAGATAACGGCAGTCAAAAGGGGAAATTTTTGACACCCCTTCACAGATGTGGTTTGGGACCAATAAGAAACCCATAGTGCCTATTAGAGCACAGTTGCCACTGCTCCAGCATATATACCAATTAACCTGTCGGGCACGTGAAAAGATGATTTTATGGGGAAAACAATACTTTTGGAAACTTTCTCCCACAGTGGCTCATAAAGCCTACACTCGTTGTGTTATATGCCCAAAATATAATCTAGGAAAACTATTGCATGAATCACAAGGCCACTTTCACCTTCCTAAGGGACCTTTTGAGATATGGCAATTGGACTTTGTCCCAATGCTACCATCTCAAGGGTATAAATATATCTTGTAATGATCTGTGTGTTCTCACATTGGGCTGAGGCCTTTCCTTGCAGAAGAGCGCTGGCTTTAGATAAATTGTTATTGGAGAGAATAATTCCTGTTTGGGGAATTCCTACAGAGTTACATAGTGACCAAGGAACTCATTTCACTGGACAAATAATTAAATCTATTTGTAAAATTTGGCCAATAATGCAGCATTTCCATTGTGCTTACCATTCCCAATCCTCGGGGTTGGTGGAAAGAACTAACAGCACAATCAAAACTCAATTGCTAAAGCTTTCAGCAGCATTTACTCTCTCATGGCCAAAAGCTCTTCCACTGGTGCTCCTTAATCTTAGACCTACACCCTTTGGTAAATATCGGCTATCTCTTTCCGAGATAATAACGGAACAGCCTATGCAATTACACAAAGAAATGTATGAACCAACTTTACTTAAAGGAAATATCTTAATTATTGTCAAGGTCTTATTGAGGCACTTAAAAGAGAGGTTGGTAGCTGATTCTTTTCACAGAGAGCTCCCGGACCTTAAGGATCATGGACTATAACCTGGAGAGTTTATCAGAAGAGGCATCAAATAAAAGACTCTTTGCAGCCCTGTTGGAAAGGACCATACCAGGTACTTTTAACCAATTCATGTGCTGCAGAATCAAAAGGCATAGACTCATGGAGTCCCATTTTCATTAAAAAAAAAAAAAAGCCTTTTCCATCTGAGTGGGTCTCAGTTCCTATTTCTGACACCCGACTTCAACTGACCAATGCAAATATCTTCAAACCAGGATGAGAAGAAGATGGCATCTGTTGTAGACAGCTGTCCCAAGACTCCGGACCAGGCCTGTATTCCCAACCTTAAATCTCCTCATTTAAACTTCTATTATGCTTAAACTGTATACCTATTTTATAATTGTTCCATTTCAGGTTTTCAACATACTTAAAGAAAGTGAATTTTTTGGAACAGACTGGTCTTGAAGGCCAGGCATTTATTGAGTGGCTCCTAATGGAACTCAATGGCTATGTGGAACAAATCTCTGGCCTTGGCTACTGCCTGGAGGGCTAAAACACTGCACCCTGAATTTCCCTTGGATGCAGGAAAGGATTCACACTGAACTAACACCTGTTGCCAATCTTCCTCTCTTTAAGACCAGATAGGCTCATTCAGTGTTTCAGTAGTATGACCACTGAGCAGCTAGCTATGCTTGTTCCTTCCTTGGGGCTAGAGGATGTCATATCACATGCAGAAGCCCTTAACAGTAGTTAAGCAGGAATAGCCTTATTAGATACTGAAATGTCTTTAATGAGAAAGGCTGTCCTTCAAAATAGAATGACCTTAGATATTCTTACAGCATCCCAAGGTGGTACATATATATCATACAAACTGAATGCTGTGTTTTTATACCTGATGAATCTTCCAACATATCATCTCTGTTAAAGCACATGAGAAAAACAGGTGAATGCCTTAAGCAATCCTACACCCAGTCTTGATTTGTTTAGTTGGCTCCCTTCCAGTATTGGCTTCCGTTTGCGACCTGGATTGCAATTTCTATTTCTATTACTCCTTGGAATTCTTGTATTAGTTATAATATTCAAACTAATTACTGATTGCTCAACAACTTGAGATGGTTGATCGATCTTACAACCCTGGACAAATCTCCTTTTCTTATTAAGGCTATGCCTAAGAATTCATTTTTAAGCTAATCATTTCAAGTATTGTATTACCTGTTCTATAATTGTTATAAACAATGTAACTATAGGAAGTCATGTAAAAGCACATGTGCAATGTTTGTGCGATAATCTAAAAATAATTGACAAATTGCATAACCTATGAACCACTTCCCCTGTTAATATATACCTCTATGCTTGTCCACTATATCTGACTATTTCCCCCAACATGGATAACTGGGCAAATCAATGAACTAAAAGCCTAGCACCGGGGACACGATGGACCCAGGGTAGGCAGGAACCACTCTGGAACCGAGGGACAATATTTTGATCAGCAATGCTTTCTATTAAAAGATTATTGATCAAAAGGGAAAAATGACAAGAGATTCTCACATATTGAAGTATATGGGGTAACTATTCAGGTTCAAAACTGATTCAGCTTGAGCTAAAAAACCTGACTTATGGCCTATCAAACATACATTGTACATCTGCTTAACCATTAAAGAATACGCTCTCTTAAGATAAGAATGCATACTTCCCCTCCTACTCCCTATTGGTAACACCCTATTGGTAAGGCTCGGATTAGTCCCTTTCCTGACATCATGGTCATGTTGACCTGCTAATTTGCAACTAAATACCTTTGAAATTTTGATGAAAATGTATCCTGGCTGTGTTTAATGTATGTTCTTTGTTCTAAAAAGATATCAGACTGTACTGAAAACCATGCTTCTCCACAATGCTTTCTAAGGCCTTCCTGGGTTATAACCCTCACTCTGGCTCAAGTAAACTCACCTTATTTCTCTTATATGTAGAATGATTATTGGTTATTTTGTGTCAACACCACAAACCCAGGCCGCTGAAGTGGAGCATGCTGAACTTAACCACTATGCCACAGGGCCAGCCGCTATAGATACCTTTTATAAGACAGAGCTGCAGGGAGACATTTGTTCCCCTTTGGCTCCTTGACCCAGAATTGGTGCTTGCCTCTTCCTCATGTACCTCCTAGAGACCAGCAAGGGCCCAGGCCCAGGGGCCCTTTTTGCCCCCACACATGCTGCTGTAGCTTTGCCCTGCAGTCTTCAATATTTTTGAACACTCCCATGGGACCAGGTAAGATGGTGTCTTGGGCCTCTAACAGAGTTATAAAAGAGTTATTTAACAGAGTTATAAAAGTTTGAGTCTCTCCTCTCTCCCAAATTCCCCAGTATACTCAGTTTTTTTCTTAAATCATTTGTGATTGGGGTAGAAGAGGAGAGAGTGATCAGGAGGTGCAGAGTGAGAAAGAAGTTCCACAACAAAGCTTTACATTTATTTTGGTTTTCAAGTGGACACCTGCTCAGGCTCAACAAATGAACTTCTAATGTTTTACTCCACTCAAAGCTCTGTATCCTCATTGCTGACATTGTATCCTTATTGGAGGTCCTTTGACTCAGCAGTCACAGCATACATTGCATTTTGGCTGCAGGCCCAGGTCTTGCTGCCCCATTGTCATGATAACATTCCTTCAAACTTTCACCGAAAGGAGAGTGAACAATAATCAGAGCATCATTGGAGTGACTTTTTGTAATTCTTGACCTCATTAACAGCTAGAGCAGTGGAGGACCCTTAGTCTCACCTTGGCCCTCCCATCACTGGGGAGAAAGCATTCTCTATTACATCCTGGGGAATCTTCTCATCTCCACCAACACAGCCCACACCCATTCTCATTGCCAAAACTGTAAAGAACTATGAAAGGTCTAGGATTTTACCCTACTTACGAGCTAATAAGATAGCCTATTACTGTTTCATGTATGCTGACAGAAAACATGAAACTCCTAGATTGATACTTACACACTCAGTGGGTTGCATTACAGGAGAGAAATACTGAGATTAGAGTATTCACCAGTTTCATAGTGAACCACTGCTCTTTGTCCAAGGGAGAGACATTACCTCATCCCTGTAGGATGCTCACTGAAAACACAACCCTGAGAAATGATCCAGGTAAAGAGTACTTGGGGCTTTGCATTCTTGGCATATCCAGCAATAACTTGAAGAGATACTCAGGTACCATCATAGATTGTCTCTCCCAACTGAAAAAAGGGCTCACTCAGGAAGAAACAGATCACTTGAGTATCCCTATATTTATTAAAGAAACTGAATTTATAATGAAAAGCCTTCACACACACACACACCAGGCTCAGATGGTTTCACTGGTGAATTCTGCCAAACATTTAAGGAAGAATTAAGTTTGTTCTACGTAGACTCTTAACAAAAATTGAAGAGGAGGGCATACTTACCAGCATATTCTGTGAAGCCAGTGTTACTCTGATACCAAAACCAGACAAGACATTACAAGATATTACAAGAAACAACAGACCCATATCCCATGGGAACATAAATGCAAAAATCAACAAAAAGTATTAGGAAATTGAATTCAGTGATACATAAACATAATCTACAAAAAACATACAGAACTAATAAGTGGCTTTAGTGAGATCAAAGGATATAAAGTCAACACACAAAAATCGATCATATTTTCATATGCTATCAATGTACAATTGGAAACCAAAAATTTAAAAATAATACTATAATACCCTCAAAAAGTGAAATACTTAAGTGTAAATCTAACAAAACATGTATAGTATCTGTATGCTGAAAACTATAAAATGCTCGTGAAAGAAAACCTAAATAAATGGAGAGACATACCATGGATTGGAAGGTTCAACGTAGTAAAGATATCAATTCTACTCAAATTTATTTATAAATTTAATGTAATTCTTATCAAAATCCCAGGAAGGTTTTTCTGTAGATATAGGCAAGCTGATTCTAAAACTTATAAGGGAAATGAACTAGAATAGCTAAAACGATTTTGAAAAAGAATAGAGTTTGAGCAATCACACTACCTTATTTTTTTTATTATTTTTTTTGGTGAGGAAAATTGACCCTGAGCTGACATCGTTGCCAGTCTTCCTCTTTTTTGCTGAGGAAGATTAGCCCTGAGCTAACATCTGTGCCAATCTTCCTCTATTTTTGTATATGGGATGCTGCCACAGTGTGGCTTGATGAGCAGTGCATAGGTCTGCACCTGGGATCCAAACCAGCAAACCTCTGCTGAAGCAGAGCATGTGAACTTAACCACTACGCCATCAGGCTGGCCCCCACACTGCCTCATTTTAAGAATTACTGTAGAGCTACAGTAATCAAAACAATATGACACTGGTAAAGGGATAGACATATAGATCAGAGGAGCAAAATAAAGAACGCAGAAATATGCCCACACAAATATGGCCAATTGATTTTTGGCCAAGATGCAAAAGTAATTCAATGGTGTAAAGATAGTTTTTTCAACAAATGGTGTTGTGATAATTGAACATCAATATTTAAAGAAAAAAAAAAAACAAAACCCCTCAACCTTAACTATACACCTTATAGAAAAATTAACTCAAAATAGAGCATAGATGTAAATGTAGAATGTACATTTATGTACAGAACCATATTCTCTTATAATGCCATTTGAATTTTAAAAAGTAACAAAAGGATAGTTGTATATGTCCATATATACTCATAAATAAATACTTCTGAAAGGATACATTTGAAACCATGAACAGTTTTCTCATGGTTAGGGGAAGGGGCAATGGAGGAGTTTATTTTACATGTTTTACCTTTCTGGTATATTTCCTTAAAAAAAAATAAACACATGCATCCTTTACTTTTATAACAAGAAAGAATTTTTTTTTAAATATTGGCAATACCAAGTGCTGACAAGGATGTGGGCAAATGAGACTCTCATATATTACTAGAAGGAATGAAAAATATGACAGCCACTCTGGAAAATCATTTGGCAGTCTCCTGTAAAGTTAAACATAGAGTTACCATATGACCCAGCAATCTCACTCTTGAGTTTTTACCCCAGAGAAATGAAAACTTATGTCTGAGCGTCAATGTTTGTATCAGCTCTATTCACAATTACCCCAAACTGGAAAGAAGTCAAATGCCCTTCAATGGATGAATCCATGAAACAAACTGTTGTACACTCACACAATACAATGTTACTCAGAATAAAAAACACAAACTATTGATACACATAACAACTTGGATAACTCTCAGAGCCATGATACTGCAGGAGAGAAACCTGTCTCAAAAGGTGCTTTATTTCACTTATATTGCATTCTGAAAAAGTCAAGACTATAAGGATGGAGAACAGATTGTCAGGGTTTATGGATGGAGGGAGGGATGGCTATAAAGTGGTAGAGTGAGGGAGTTTTTGTGATGTTGAAACTGTTCTGAGTCCAGATTGTGGTGGTGATTACATGTATCTATACATATGTTAAAATTCATAGAACTATACATAAAAATAGAAAAAAGTCCATTTTTCTGTATAACTTGAAAATAATATTTAAAATATTTTGCTAGGTTAAAATTTCTTTTAAATGTTAAATGTCAGGAAGCCCACAGTTTTTCTTGCTACACCAGAAATTAAAAACTCAAATGTTTCCAGAGGCCAAACAGGTAAAATAAATTTATGAAGTCCAGGTATAAGAAAATAGGGAATGATAGGGACTGAATTTGAATTATAGAGTGTGTACCCCAACCAAAGACATTCAAATCCAATTAAAAAGAAAACAAGACTGTACATGCATACACACACACACCTACCTCTGGGGCTCCCTGCCCCATATGTTGTTTTTAGGTGACTTCATGTAATCCTATAACTGCAACCATCATCTGAATAAATTTTCTTTTAATATCTGCTACCCAGCTCTTACTCTGAGCTCCAAATATGTATCTTCACATGCCTTCTGGGTATCTTCAACTATATTTCTCACTGATACTTCAAAACTTGATGTGTTCAAAAAATTGTCATCATTTTGTTTTTCACCCAAAGCCTTATCATCCTCTTATGTTCACTATTATGTCTCCTTAGCATAGTTTGACATAGCAGTCTTTACTTTTCTTTCTTAATACTTATCATAGTTTAGAACTCCATTTTTGTTGTTGTTTATTTTGTTTATATCCTGTTTCCTCCACTAGATTGTAACATACATGTGGTCAAGGACTATGTTTGTTTAGCTAGCCACCCTATTTCCAGAACCTGGTCCATGACAGGCATCAATAAATTTTTGTCAAATGTATAAATGGTACCATCATCTATCCCATCACCCAAGCCAAAAACTTGAGATTCACCCTCCCTCACTTGCTATGTTTTCACTCACCAATGAGTCATCAACTCTTATAGATTTTACTTCCTCAACAATTCTCATATCTGTCTGTAGTGCTGCTGCCTTAATCACATATCATTTCTTAAAACATACAACAGTTTTCTTTTAAAGGCCTATTTTCATTATATAAAATTTCTGAAAAGGGGTACTCTCAGTTACTTCTGCTATCATGGCAGCTTTGATCACAGTATGTTTTGACATGGGATTTTAAATTCCCATTACCTTTTCAGCTTATACCATACGCTTAACTGCATTCATTTTATATAGGAGTAATAAAGGCTACCATTAACAAATACCTACTATATGACAAGCAACAATATTATGAAGTAAGTATTTATTGTTGTTACCATTATCCTAATTTTACAAATGGGAAACTGAGGCTCATAGAATTAAATAACTCCTCCAGAGCCACACATCTAATAAATGACAAAGACAGGATTCGAACGCAGGTTTGTTTGACCATCAAAGTGTTTGTTCTTTTTACTACACCAATATTACCTCCAGTCATTAGCAACTATATTGTTATTGATTGCATTTGACTGGCTCTTCAGAATTTCTGAAGTATTCTCACATATTATCTCATTGAATCCTATTTCAATGGTCTGGGAATCTGAAGCTCAGAGAGAGGTCCCTTGAGGAAAGTCAGAGTACACTGGTGGAATCCAAGGCTTCTGATTCTCAGTCCATAACTCTTTGCATTATATGATGCTGCCTTTGTAACTATTCTCAGGCAGGAATCTCATTTCTTTCTCATGTTCTCTATAGCACTTAGCGCAGAGTTGAGCACCAAGTAACTGCTGAATGTGTTTCTTGATTTTATAACTTGACTTAACAGAGTGCTCATATTTTTACAAATACAGCTCCCTGACAACTTGAGTGCTAATATCTATTCTTTTAGTTTCTCAGAAAACAGAAATTCTCATGGATTAATCCACTCCCTAGGTACATGGCCAACCCTTAATTTCTTCTCACTTTTGAATCTTCAATAACTTAACACTCTCTACAGTCTTCTAAACAGGATCAAATCATCTTACTTTATGATCCCTTTTTCTAAGCACCTTCCCTTCACCTTTAATTGAGTCTTCAACTTAAATACCAGTTCAGAGAAATAGCAAAGAACTTTTCTACGCAACTAAGAACTATCACTATTGTCCTGTACAATATTCTTATGTTCAAATACACAGTGAATTGAAGATGATTCTTGTCTCAACTATTCACGTTTCATGTGGAGATTTTTTTTTTAATTGTGGACACTAACATTACCATTGTTGCTACAGGTAAAGCAATACTATGCAGTTTTTTGGGGGGAAAGAGTCAGTCTTGGGTGAAAGGATATAGTGACAATGAGTCAGGAGCTTGAAAATGATCCACCCTGCTGCCAGCATTGCTATAGAATCTCTTGGTGGAGAGCCCAGATCCCTTCCAGTAAGCTGCTCAAAATGTTTGATTCCATTTTTTATTTGGTTGCCAATTTATTAAGTGGTTAACCTTGGACTGCGTCTATCCAGCACTTAATTAATTAAGGCCAGTTTGAAATACCTTTGGAAATCTTACTAATTTCAATACACCAAGCTGGCACATTTATAAGCATCCAGCAATTGCTGAAATACTAAATCATCTTCACTAAGATTCAGTAGTTGCCAGCAGAGCATTAATCAACTGAAGAGCTAATTGTTAAGCTGGAAGAGTAAAAGAAATACAACATTTCTTCTCCCTCTCCCCACAGTTTGGGAGAAGGAGAAAAGTGGTGAGAAATATAGCTTCATGGAATTTCAAAGCTAGAAGGGCCCTTGGAGACTAATTTATCCTCCTTATTGTAAAATAGGGAAAGTGAGACACAGAACAGTGAGTTAGTAGCAAAGGCAGGATTAGATCCCATCATTCTAATACATACGTATTCCTTATTTCTAGAATACTTATTATGGAAAAATGATTCTAAATCACTACTCACCCACTCTATACTTCTATAGAGAATATTTGGAGGAGTGTGTGATGATGCTAAACAGCACTTGTGCATCTCATAGAAAATTGCTGACCCACATTGTTCTTTTCTTCTGTATCATATTGGTGCAGAAACCCAGGGCGTAGTTTTGAAGGTCTAATTCTAAAGCCATTGCTTTCTCCTAAAATGAGAAGTAACCATTTTCCTCATTGCCTTTACATACCTACTATAGGTGTGTCCCTGACATTTGGAGTATCAGGCTACAGTGGTACCTATAACCATTGAATTACAAACAGTGGTTTAGACAAAAAGCATTTCTATTTGGCATTGAACTTTAGGACATGAGTTTGTGGAAGCACTAAACCTCATTAATATTATGCTAAGTCAAACAGAGTAATTTTCATTCTCTGAGTTCACAGCAGCTGAGTGCATGGTGCTGCAGGTGGTAACATCAGCAGAAAAATACAAATTGACAATCCTTGGATGCTGGGAAACCAATTCCCCCACAACACATCAACAATCTATGACAGAAAAAGAGAGAAAGGGGATCAAACGCAAAGTAACCCTGGGCCGGGCAACAATAATAGATATGTCAGTGGTGCTCAAACTGCAGTATGTATAAAAACCACCTGAGAAAAATTGCTAAAATTAAGCTGAATGTAGACAGAGGCAGCCATGGTTCCCAAACCAGGCTATGTGTGTGGTGGATACCCAATTGTATGCAATTACCAAAATTCATCTGACTGTACTTTTAAAATGGATGGATATTATTGTATATAAATAATATCTTTATAAAAATTTTAAAGCTACTAGGTCATTTTATAGAGGAGAAAAGCTTTTTGTCCCAAAATCTATGTAGCCATAGAAGTAAACTCAATGAAACCTTATTACAAAAAGCAAACAGAAATGCTAATATTGACCAAGGAAATACTAGGGATAAATATATTTAAAAGAGAAGAACCAATGAGCACTTTTCAAAATGAGGTCATCTTATTCTTCAAGAAGTCAATTGAAACCACAATTGGTTATCACTTTATTTCTAAAGTTATGAGAAATGAAGCTAAAACTTAATAAATTGGTCAATGACTACAGAGACCACATGGGGAAGGATTGGTAACAGAAGCCTAGACACACTAATTAACATAAGGCAAGTACTAAATACTTTGGCTTGGAAGGAAGCCATGCAGATTCAATGCATGTAATACAAGAAAGTTCAGTCAGGTAGTTAGGCAAAGCCTGATATCTGGAAATTGTTAACGACCTATAGGAATTGGCCCAGGCATACAGTCAATTTCTTGGGGGAGTTTGGCAGCAAAGAGAGTGGAAGCAGGAAGGTAATAACCCTAGGATTGAAATTTAAGTTTATGACTCTATTACCATAGAGGAGAGGTATATGAATACCAGGAAGGTTTTCAGTATAAGAGTATGAGCACAGGTTTGGAACAAGACAGGGACTGTCAAGGGATCTGTAATTCAAGTTGGTACCTTGGTCATGTAAGGAGCTGAAATGGGGAGCTGTTAAAAGGGTCTGTTAAGATGGTATTTTGATAGGAAGTCCCAGAAATATATGAATCCTGACTTATCCCAACTATCTCTCCTTTCTATGAGGTCCCTGAAGTAGATATAGCCACAAAAAAACAACAACAAAATGCTTTATTGTTAGCTGAGAATGTGGACCCTAATCTTAAATAAAAACTCTAGTAGCCTGGTCTGAGTCACATAGAAACATATTCTCTCTCTCTGTTTTTTTAGCCTGAAGGCTTAAGTGGCTTCCTTCCAAGCCCAAACCTGAACCTCTGATGTTACCTTCCAGTAACATGAAAGGTCACATCTTCCAATGCCAGAGAAATGAATCAAGGAAGAAAAACATTTCTCAGTACTAGCACTAAGCTGACCTAGACTTCTTTCCCTAGGCCCAGGTATCATGTAAGAAATGAGAGGAAAATGATGGGAAAGAAAGAGCTAGGGTTTCTCCTAAGGGATAGAGGTTCCCAGCCATCTTACCATTAAAGCCTCTTACATACTTGTCTCCTACTCTTTAACCATCTGCAATCTAAGACAGCTCCCACTAAAGACTTCTTTATAGCTAAATTCAGTGAACATTGTCCAGTCCTCATCTCATTTGACCTCTCCTTGCAGCATTTTACTAAGTGAAACACACTCTCTTCTTCTGCCTTTGATGACACCACACTCTTCTGGCTTTCCTCCTACCTCTCTGGATTCCCTGTTTCAATCTTATTTGGAAATTTCTCCCCCTCTACCCACTCTAAATGTTGAGAGCTCCTCAGAGCTTGGACTTGAACTCTTGTTATCTTCTCGTGCTACATTTCAACCCCAGCTGATCTCATTTGGTCCTATGCCTTCAATTATCAAAGATATGCTGAGGATTCCCAATTTTATATTTTCAGATCAGACCTTTCCTGTGAGCTTCATATCTACATACACAATATTTGTGAGACATCACTTAGATATTTCCTCATAGGCCTTTTGAACTTTACATATGCAAAACTGAACTATCAGTGTTCTCCCCCTTCCCAAATTGTTCCTCTCCAGTCTTCCCCCATTTCAGTAAATGGCACTTATCAGGCTGCTTAGGTCATATACCTGAGAATCATCTAAGATTTCTTCCTCCTTTACCCACTACATACACTTTCACTAAGTATTGTCAATTGCACCATGAAAGTATCTCTGAAACCCATGTGTTTCTATCTCCTAGTTTAGGCCATCATCATTACTTGCCTTGGAGTTGTTAGTGGAGGGAAACTGAGTGAAATACAACCTGTAAACACTTTCCCCCAATTACCTGTACCTAGAACAGTGTCTGGAAGAAAGTGGCTGCTAAACAAGTATTTGTTGAGTGAACATATCTCAAGTCTTTCTTTATATTAATAATTATATTTTTAACTCATCTTTTTTTTCTATTCTTTTCAGTTTCCTAATTTTTAATTCTGCAGTAATATTTTTTCTTTTTTTTTGGTGAGGAATATTAGCTCTGGGCTAACATCCATTGCCAATCCTCTTTTTGCTGAGGAAGATTGGCCCTGGGCTAACATCCGTGCCCATCTTCCTCTACTTTATATGTGGGATGCCGCCACAGCATGGCTTGACAAGCGGTCCCTGCCCAGGATCCGAACCTGCAAACCCTGGGCTGCCGAAGCAGAGCATGCGAACTTAACTGCTACATCACCGGGCCAGCCCCTGCAGTAATATTTTTTGATGTTTGATTTGATTCCTGAGTTCTTCAGGCTGCCTTTTCCACTAATTTTGTTGTTTTATCATTTGTCTTTGAGTCCATGTTTTATTGGACTCATGCAGTATATTCATTAGGGTGTATTCTAAACTACTGTAACAAAGAGACCTCCAAATATAGTAGCTTAAATGAGATAGAAGTTTATTCTATTTCACGTTACAGTCCAGAGGTAGGGTAGTGTGGAGCTGGTGGGACAAATTGTGTAGTTTCCATGTCTGTGTCTAAACTGGCTTCTCTAGTTACCACTATCATATCTACAACCAGTGAGAAGGGAGAAAGGGTAAGGGGAGCACACTCATTCCTTTCAAGAGGAAGATCTGAAAGTGGAGCATATCACTTCTGCTCACATCCCGTTGGCCAGAACTTAATTGTATGGCCACATCTAGCTACAACAGAGGCTGAAAAATGTAGTTTTCTAACTGTGCAACCATATGCCGAGGTGAAACACAGGATTTTTACTATTCAAGGAAGATGAGATGACTTTCAGTATTTATCACTTATTTTCTTCCAGATTTAGTTCTTCTTTTAACTACTTTTCCCCTAAAGCGTGTTTGAATATTTGCCGTGGTATTTCTTTTCACCTTGCTTATGTTTTAACACGGGTAATTCTACCTATTCTAGACCTCCTTTTTGCACTAATATAATGTTGGCAACTTAAAGTTCTTTCCACCTACATATGATGTTCTGAATTAGTGGTTCTCAAACTTTAACTTACATAAGAGTCACCTTGAGAGCTTGTTAAAATACAACTTCCTGGGCCTCATCCCAAGAGTCTAATTCAACAGTTCTGGGGAGGGACCCATGAATTTTCATTTCTAAATTTGGGGGAAGGGTACAAGTGGAAAGCTTAGCTGAGATTTGTGCACAGACTTAGTTGGAGCACCTGGGTTCTTTCTCCTGAGATTTGTTAAATGTTGGTATGACAGTTTACTCTATCTTGTCAGGAGTATAACTTATACCTGATTAGATATCTCCAAGTCTCAAATTGTTCTTACAATTTGACATGGAGTTCTGCAAAATAGCAAGCCCTGTTTGATTTTCCTACCTTTGTGTCATAGTAGACAAGGGTTTCTACTATCAAGAGTTTTCCCTTGATTTTTCCCCAGGCTCCCTACTCACACGTTCAGTCAACTCTCCAAGATTTTATTGACTCACATTCTTATCCCTGTACTCCCCACAGTCATCCCACAGTTTTCTTTTTTTTAAATTTTTTGTTTATTGCAGTAACATTGGTTTATAACATTGTATAAATTTCAGGTGTACCTCATTATAATTCTATTTCTGCATAGATTACATCGTGTTCACCACCCAAATACTAATTACAACCCATCACCACACACATGTGCCGAATTATCCCTTTCGCCCTTCTCCCTCCCCCCTTCCCCTCTGGTAACCACCAATCCAATCTCTGTCTCTATGTGTTTGTTTATTGTTGTTATTATCTACTACTTAATGAAGAAAATCATACGGTATTTGACCTTCTCCCTCTGACTTATTTCACTTTGCATAATACCCTCAATGTCCATCCATGTTGTCACAAATGGCTGGATTTCATAGTTTCTTACGGCTGAGTAGTATTCCATTGTGTATATATACCATATCTTCTTTATCCATTCGTCCCTTGATGGGCACTTAGGTTGCTTCCAAGTCTTGGCTATTGTGAATAACGCTGCAATGAACACAAGGGTGCATGTATCTTTACACATTGGTATTTGCAAGTTCTTTGGATAAATACCCAACAGTGGAATAGCTGGATCATATGGTAGTTCTATCCTTGATTTTTTGAGGAATCTCCATACTGTTTTCCATAGTGGCTGCACCAGTTTGCACTCCCACCAGCAGTGTATGAGAGTTCCCTTCTCTCCACATCCTCTCCAACACATGTTGTTTCCTGTCTTGTTAATTATAGCCATTCTGACGGGCGTGAAGTGATATCTCATTGTAGTTTTGATTTGCATTTCCCTGATAGTTAATGGTTTTGAATATCTTTTCATGTGTCTGTTGGCCATCTGTATATCTTCTTTGGAGAAATGTCTGTTCAGGTCTTTTGCACATTTTTTACTTGGGTTGTTAGTTTTTTTGTTGTTGAGATGCATGAGTTCTTTATATATTTTAGAGATTAACCCCTTATCAGATGTATGGTTTGCAAATATCTTCTCTCAATTGTTAGGTTGTCTTTTCGTTTTCTTGATGGTTTCCATTGCTGTGCAGAAGCTTTTTAGTTTGATGTAGTCCCATTTGTTTATTTTTTCTATTGTTTCTCTTGCCTGGTCAGACATGGTGCTTGAAAATATGTTGCTAAGACCGATGTCGAAGAGCATACTGCCTATGTTTTCTTCTAGGAGTTTCATAGTTTCAGGTCTACATTCAAGTCTTTAATCCATTTGGAGTTAATTTTTGTGTATGGTGTAAGGTAAGGGTCTACTTTCATTTTTTTGCATATGGCTATCCAGTTTTCCCAACACCATTTGTTGTCAAAGATTAGCTGTCCGTAGATGTGTGGGTTTGTTTCTGGGCTTTCGATTCTATTCCATTGATCTGTGTGTCTGTTTTTGTGCCAGTACCATGCTGTTTTGGTTACTATAGCTTTGTAGTATATTTTGAAATCAGGGAGTGTGATACCTCCAGCTTTGTTCTTTTTTCTCAGGATTCCTTTACTTATTCGGGGTCCTTTGTTGTTTCATATAAATTTTAGGATTCTTTGTTCTATTTCTGTGAAAAATATTGTTGGAACTTTGATAGGGATTGCATTGAATCTATAGATTGCTTTAGGAAGTATGGACATCTTAACTATGTTAATTCTTCCAATCCAAGAGCACGGAATATCTTTCCATTTCTTTGTGTCTTCTTCAATTTCTTTCAGCAATGTTTTATAGTTTTCGGTGTACAGGTCTTTCACCTCTTTGGTTAAGTTTATTCCTAGGTATTTTATTCTTTTTGTTGCAATTGTAAATGGGATGGTATTCTTAATTTCTCTTTCTGCTACTTCGTTGTTAGTGTATAGAAATGCAATTGATTTTTGTATGTTGATTTTGTATCCTGCAACTTTACCATATTCGTTTATTACTTCTAAAAGTTTTCTGGTGGATTCTTTAGGGTTTTCTATATATAAAATCATGTCATCTGCAAATAGTGACAGTTTCACTTCTTCCTTTCCAATTTCAATCCCTTTTATTTCTTTCTCTTGCCTGATTGCTCTGGCTAGGACTTCCAGTACTATGTTAAATAGGAGTGGTGACAGTGGGCATCCTTGTCTGGTTCCTGTTCTTAGAGGGATAGCTTTCAGTTTTTCTCCATTGAGGATGATATTAGCTGTGGGTTTGTCATATATGGTCTTTATTATGTTGAGGTACTTTCCTTCTATCCCCATTTTATTCAGAGTTTTATCATAAATGGATGCTGTATCTTGTCAAATGCTTTCTCTGCAACTATGGAGATAATCATGTGATTTTTATTCTTCATTTTTATTAATGTGGTGTATCACGTTGATTGATTTGCGAATGTTGAACCATCCTGCATACCTGGAATAAATCCCACGTGATCATGGTGTATAATCTTTTTAACGTATTGTTGTATGCGATTTGCTAGGATTTTGTTGAGGATTTTTGCATCGATGTTCATCAGTGATATTGGCCTGTAATTTTCTTTTTTTCTGTGTTGTCCTTTCTGGTTTTGGTATCAGGGTAATGTCGGCTTCATCAAATGAGTTAGGGAGCTTCCCCCCCTCCCAAATTTTTTGGCGGAGTTTGAGAAGGATAGGTATTAAGTCTTCTTTGAATGTTTGGTGGAATTCACCAGGGAAGTCGTCTGGTCCTGGGCTTTCATTTTTGGGGAGGTTTGTGATTACTGTTTCAATCTCCTTACTGGTGATTGGTCTATTCAAATTCTCTACTTCTTCTTGATCGAGTTTTGGAAGGTTGTATTATTCTAAGAATTTATCCATTTCTTCCAGATTGTCGAATTGGTTGGCATTTAGCTTTTCATAGTATTGTCTTATAATCTTTTGTATTTCTGAGGTGTCTGTTGTAATTTCTCCTCTTTCATTTCTGATTTTACTTATTTGTGCCCTCTCTCTTTTTTTCTTGGTGAGTCTAGCTAAAGGTTTGTCAATTTTGTTGATCTTTTCAAAGAACCAGCTCTTGGTTTTATTAATTTTTTCTATTGTTTTTTTAGTCTCTATTTTATTTATTTCTGCTCTGATTTTTATTATTTCCCTTCTTCTACTGATTTTGGGCTTTGTTTGTTCTTCTTTTTCCAGTTCCTTTAAGTGCGTTGTTAGATTGTTTATTTGAGATTTTTCTTGTTTGTTGAGATAGGCCTGTATTGTTATAAATTTCCCTCTTAGAAGCACTTTTGCTGTATCCCATAAATTCTGGCATGACATAATTTCATTTTCGTTTGTCTCCAGGTATTTTTTGATTTCCTTTTTGATTTCTTCGTTGACCCAGTCGTTGTTCAGTAGCATTTTGTTTAATCTCCACGTATTTGTGGCTTTTCTGATTTTCTTCCTGTAGTTGATTTCTAGTTTCATACCGTTGTGGTCAGAAAAGATGCTTGGTATTATTTCAATCTTCTTAAATTTATGGAGACTCGTTTTGTGGCCTAATATGTGATCAATCCTGGAGAATATTCCATGTGCATTGGAAAAGAACGTGTATTCTTCGGTTTTTGGATGGAATGCTCTGTATATATCTACTAGGTCCATCTTTTCTAGTGTGTCATTTAAGGCCAATTTTCCTTATTGATCTTCTGTTTGGATGATCTATCCATTGGTGTAAGTGGAGTGTTAAAGTCCCCAACTATTATTGTGTAACTGTCTATATCTGTTTTTATGTCTGTTAATAATTGCTTTATATATTTAGGTGCCCCTCCATTGGGTGCGTAGATATTTACAAGTGTTATATCCTCCTGTTGGATTGTTCCCTTGATCATTATGTAATGCCCTTCTTTGTCTCTCTTTACAGTTTTTGTTTTAAAGTGTATTTTGTCTGATATGAGTACTGCTACCCCAGCTCTCTTTTCATTGCCATTTGTGTGGAGTATCTTTTTCCATCCCTTCACTTTCAGTTTGTGAGTGTCTTTAGGTCTGAAGTGTGTCTCTTATATGCAGCATATATATGGGTCTTGGTGTTTTATCCAATCAGCCACCCTATGCCTTTTAATTGGGGCATTTAGTCCATTGACGTTTAAAGTAGCTATTGATAAGTATGTACTTACTACCATTTTTTAACTTTTTTTCTCAGTGTTTTAATACTCCTTCTCTGTTCCTTTCTTCTTCTATACAGAATTGGTGGTCTCTTTAGTTTGACCTCTGTCTGAAAGCTCTACTCTTTAACTTCCCTCCTCCCTCCTTTTATGTTTTTGATATCATATCTAACCTCTTTTTTGTGCATTTGTATCCATTACATTCTTATCATGGTAATAGATAATTTTTCCTATTTGTGGTTTTCTCTTTTCCCCTTAAATCAGTCCCTTTAACATTTCTTGTAGCACTGGTTTCTTGGTGACAAACTCCTTTAATTTTTCTTGTCTGGGAAATTTTTGATCTCTCCTTCCATTTTGAATGATATTCTTGCTGGGTAGAGTATTCTTGGCTGTAAGTTTTTTCCTTTTAGCAGTTTAAACATATCTTGCCACTCTCTTCTATCCTGTAAGGTTTCTGCTGAGAAGTCAGCTGATAGCCTTATGGGGTTTCCTTTGTATGTAACTTGTCTTTCTCTGGCAGCTTTTAGGATTCTTTCTTTATCTTTAATTCTAGACATTTTGATTATGATGTGTCTTATTGTGGGCCTCTTTGGGTTTACCTTGTTTGGGGCTCTCTGTGATTCCTGTACCTGGATGTCTGCTTCCTTCCTTAGGTTAGGGAAGTTTTCATCTATTATTTCTTGAAATAGATTCTATGCCCCTTGGTCTCGCTCTTCTCCTTTTGGGACACCTATAACATGGATGTTAGTGTGCTTGATGTTGTCCCAGAAGTCCCTTAGACTGTCCTCACTCTTTTTAATTCTTTTCTCTTTTACCTGTTCAGCTTGGGTAATTTCTTCTAGTCTTTTGTCCAGCTCACAGATCCGTTCTTCTGTAACCTCTACTCTGTTTTTGAGTCCCTCTAGCTAATTTTTCATTTCCAGTATCGTATTCTTCATTTCTGATTGGTTCTTTTTTATATCTTCCATTTCTTTGTTGACATTCTCCTGAGTTCATCTATTCTTCTCCCCACATCAGTGAGCATCCTTAACACTCTTAGTTTGAACTCCCTGTCATGTAGGTTGCTCATTTCTATTTCACTTAGTTCCTTTTCTGGAGTTTTGTCCTGTTCCCTTACTTGGAATGTATTCCTTTGCCTCCTCATTTTGCCTCTTTCCCTGTGCTTGTGTCTCTGTATTAGGTAGGTCAGCTACGTCTCCTGCTCTTGGATAGGTGACCTTATACAAGTGATGCCTTAGGCGGCCTGCAGTGTGCTTCCCTCAGTTCTCAATGTTCCAGGGGTGACCCCTATGTGGGCTACGTGTGTCCTTCTGTTGTGGCCTGTTTGCTCTCCCTGTATGCGCCCAGTTAGGCCGAGTTATGCTCCTGGTCAGCTGTTGTAATGCTCAGTTATTTGTAGTTGTTGTGGGCCCTTCAGTCTCTTTATCAGGTGTGGGGAGCCCCAGCTCAGTTGGCTGCAAGTTCTAATACTACATTTGTGTTGCAGTATTTCTTTTAAGTGAGTAGGCCCCCAGCCTGGCAGGTTGTTAGGCCACGGGCTTACAATTCCTATAAGCCTCCAGCCTTTAGGTCTCGTGTCAGCTCTCTGAGGATTGCAGCTGGGTGGGGCTGGCCTCAGGCACAGGAGCACCCAATTGTTTCAGACTTTGTAAGGTGGGGCAAACCCCCTATGTGAGTCTTTGAGAAGCAAAGTCTTCTGCAGCTGACAAGCCCTGCCACCCACAGGTCCACACACACATTCAACACAGTCCTGCCCCATGTGTGTGCCCCGACCTCCTGAAGTGGACCCAGTCTCTCCACGGCGGGAGGCCCACACACTCCACCACTGCCCCACACTCTCCACCCGCTCCTTGTGCACGCCCTCCCCCACTGAAGTCGGCTCAGTTGCCAGGCTGCAGAGAATCCAGTCACCAATCTATGCAGACCCACAAGTTGCCTGAGGGCTTGTTGTTGGGTGGGGCCAGTTTCTAGGGTGGGCTGCCCACCCTGGCTGAGCTGGATTAAATCAGTGCTCTAGTGGGTGGGGCAGACGTGGGCTAGCAGGCCCCAGGGAGAACTCCCATGGCATCTGTGTCAGCACGCCCACACCAGGCCACATCAATGGCCGCCACCAATGTCCCAGTCCCTGGCGAGGTCTCACCTGTCACTGAGATTCACTCAGGGCCTATCAGGTGAGTCTCTTTTCACCAAAGCACTATGCACCTTTCTTTCTGGTGATTTTAGGATGCTTTCTGAAATGGGTGAGTTTGCGTGCAGGCCCTTTAAGATCCGGTTTTAATTTCTTTGTGAACCAGGTTTTCTGGGGGTACTCCCCAATGTTTTAGTAGCAGGCAAAGTCAGATATTATGCCACTGGTCTCGATTGTTCTGGGTCCACAAAATGCCTACAGCGGAGGCACTCCCAGGCTCAGGGCCCCATGCCTCCTGGGAGGCTGCATACCTTTGGGCTGCTCCTGGGCGGCCATGAAGCTGGCGGCTTGTGAAGGCGGCGTTTTTTCTCTCCAGAAGGGAGCTTCTGCCTCTTCCACCTCAATGGTGGAAGTGTCTTCCATGACACTTTTAGAAGAAAACATTGCTCCTCAAATGGGCTGCCATTGAACCCTTGAAAGCCCCACCCTCTAGAACGATGGATATCTGAACAAGGCTCACTTTCCCTCCACTAACAACTTCAAACTATCTGCCTCACCTGGGTCAAATGGCACCTGTGGCCTGGGGACAAATAAAGTTTTTGATACTTTCACAGTATCTTGATTTTTTTTTCTTGAGGAAGATTCACACTGAGCTAATGTCTGTTGCCAATCTTCCTCTTTCTGTGTGTGAGCCATTGCCACAGCATTGCCACTGATGAATGGTGCAAGTCCGTGCCTGGGAACCGGACCAAGGCCACCAAAGTGTAGCATGCCAAACTTAACCGCTGGGTCACCGGGGCTGGCCCACAGTATCAGTTTTTTTTCTTCTTTTTTTTTTTTTTGGTGAGGAGGATTTGCCCTGAGCTAACATCTGTTGCCAATCTTCCTCTTTTTTCTTGAGGAAGATTTGCCCTGAGCTAACATCTGTGCCAATCCTCTCCAATTTTGCATGTGGGACACTGCCACAGCATGGCTTGATGAGCGGTGTGTAGGTCCGTGGCCAGGATCCGAACCAGCAAACCCTGGCTGCTGAAGCAGAGCATGCAAACCTAACCACTACACCACTGGGCTGGTCTCAGTATCGTTTTTTAAATAATTCTTTTACAATAAAAATAATTGGTGCTGGGCTTTTTACACTGTGAACTAGGCAAGTGCCTAAGGACCAATGTCTAGGAGCTCTACAGTATGGCTCTCCACTGATATATAGATGCAGGAGGCCAGATATGTGAATAATTTCAGCTCCAGAAGGAGAAAATAAAACAGATGGAAAATAACCAAATTAATCAAACAATAAAAGAACAATCCCTGAGCTGAAGAAAAAAATGTCTGCATATGAAATACAGTAATTAAATGTAAGTGAGTAATAATAGACTATCTGGGAATGGGTAACATAACTATTAAATATGGACTCTTGAGAGAGAAGGTCCATATTTCTAGGGAAATTCTAATGTCTAGAACTAAATGTACTACATCATCTATGAAAAATTAGAGATATGGATAGTAAAGGAGTGAGAACAGAGAAGCAAACACATTCTAAAGGTTTTATCTGGGAAGGCTTGATTTTAGAAGAGGGAGAAAAATGAAAGTATTCTGAATAAATAAGGAAATATTCTAAATAAAAATTATTGGAGGTGCAGCGAACCCTAATAGGGAAAAAAATCATGTTTTCAAATAATAGTAGAGGCATGTGTCTGAAAGTTGAGGTAACCATTAATGAAATGGTAGACATATTAAAGCTCAAAAAATAACAAAATGAAAACTGAATTAATAGCTTGATCAAATCAGAAAATTTGAGAAAAGGAAAATAGGGAACAACAATGTAAAATAAATAATAATATGTTTATTAAATGACGTGTATTAAATAACATGTAAGAAATTAAATCAAGTGTATAAAACATTATACAAAATGTGGATGTTCTCAGTTGTCTCTTTACAAGACAGAGTCTGTAAAATTGGAAAAAACAATCTAGGCCTATGTTGTTTGCAGCAAAGAAAGAAAATGAAAACAAGTAGAAAATAAAAGACTGTGCATATGCGTTCATTCCACAAATAATTTATGTAATGCTTACTGTGGGCTAGGCACTTCTCCAATTACTGGGGACACAGCACAAAATAAAACAAGATTTTCACTCTCATTGAACTTACACTTTCATAGTAGACAGGGGCAACAAACAAATAAATATATGATATATTAGGTGGTGGTAAGTGCTAAGAAGAAAACTAGAGCAGGGTAAAGGGACAGAGTGAGAATGTGAAGGAAAGCCTCCTTGATAAGGTGACATTTTCACAGAAACCTGAATGAAGAGTGTAAGCAAAACATGCAGGTACTGGAGGGAAGAGTATTCAAAGCAGCGGGTACATCAAATACAAAGGAACCAAAGCCAAAGTATTCTTGGCATTTTTTTATTGAGGTAACATTGGTTTATCATATTATATAAATTTCAGTTGTACATCATTATATTTCGATTTCTCTGTAGACTACATCGTGTTCACCACCGAAAGACTAATTACCATCCATCACTGTACACATGTGCCCTATCACTCCTTTCGCCCTCCTCCCTCCCCCCTTCCCCTCTGGTAACCACCAATCTAATCTCTGTGGCTATGTGTTTGTTTGTTGTTGTTTTTATGTTCTACTTATGAGTGAGATCATATGGTATTTGATTTTCTCCCTCTGACTTATTTCGCTTAGCATTATACCCTCATGGTCCGTCCATGTTGTTGCAAATGGGATGATTTTGTCTTTTTTTTTATGGCTGAGTAGTATTCCAATTGTGTGTGTATATGTGTGTGTGTGTGTATATATATATATATATATATATATATATAGCACAGTATCCATTCATCAGTTGATGGGCACTTGGGTTGCTTCCACATATTGGCTATTGTGAATAATGCTGCAATGAAATTAGGGGTGCATAAGTCTCTTTGAATTATTGATTTCAAGTTCTTTGGATAAATACCCAGTAGTGCAATAGGTGGATCATATGATATTTCTATTTTTAATTTTTTGATAAATCTCTGTACTGTTTTCCACAGTGGCTGCGCAGTTTGCATTCCCACCAGCAGTGTATGAGGATTCCCTTTTCTCCACATCCTCTACAACATTTGTTATTTTTTGTCTTGGTAATTATAGCCATTTTAACAGGTGTAAGGTGATAGCTCATTGTAGTCTTGATTTGCATTTCCCTAATAATTAGTGATGCAGAACATCTTTTCATGTGCCTGTTGGCCATCTGTATATCTTCTTTGGAAAAATGTCTGTTCAGATCCTCTGCCTATTTTTTGGATCAGGTTGTTTGTTTTTTTGTTGTTGAGTGATATGAGTTCTTTATATATTTTGCAGATTAACCTCTTGTCAGATATACGATTTGCAAATATTTTCTCCCAATTGGTGGGTTGTCTTTTCATTTTTTTCCTGGTTTTCTTTGCCTTGCAGAAGCTCTTTAGTTTGATGTAGTCCCATTTATTTATTTTTTTTCTTTTGTTCCCCTTGCCTGAGTAGACATAGTATTCGAAAAATTGCTTCTAAGATGATGTAAAGAGTATACTGCCTATATTTTCTTCTAGGAGTTTTATGGTTCCATGTCTTACCTTCAAGTCTTTAATCCTTTTTGAGCTAATTTTTGTGGATGGTGAAAGATGAGGGTCTACTTTCATTCTTTTGCATGTGGCTGTCCAGTTTTCCCAACACCATTTATTGAAGAGACTTTCCTTTCTCCACTGTATGTTTCTGGCTCCTTTGTCAAAGATTAGCTGTCCATAGATGTGTGGTTTTATATCTGGGCTTTCAATTCTGTTCCATTGATCTGTGTGTCTGTTTTTGTACCAGTACCATGCTGTTTTGATTACTATAGCTTTATAGTATATTTTGAAGTCGTGGATTGTGATGCCTCCAGCTTTGCTCTTTTTTCTCAGGATTGCTTTAGCTATTCAGGGTCTTTTGTTGCCCCATACGATTTTTAGGATTCTTTGTTCTATTTCTGTGAAGAATGTCATTGGGATTCTGATGGGGATTTCAGTGAATCTGTAGATTGCTTTATTTAGTATGGGCATTTTAACCATGTTCTTTCAATCCATGTGCATGGAATGTCTTTCCATTTCTTTATGTCATCATAGATTTCTTTCAATATTGTCTTATACTTTTCCTTGTATAGGTCGTTCACCTCCTTGGTTAAATTGATTCCTAGATATTTTATTCTTTTTGTTGCGATTGTAAATGGGATTGTATTCTTGAGCTCTCTTTCTGTTAGTTAGTTATTAGAGTATAGAAATGCAACTAATTTTTGTAAGTTGATTTTGTACCCTGCAACTTTGCTGTAGTTGTTGATTATTTCTAACAGCTTTCTGATGGATTCTTTAGGGTTTTCTATATATAAAATCAGGTCACCTGCAAATGGCGAGAGTTTCACTTCTTCCTTGCCAATTTGGATACATTTTATTTCTTTTTCTTGCCTAATTGCTCTGGCCAAGCAATGTTGATGTTGAACCATCCCTTTGTCCCCTGGTATACTCCCACTTGATCATGGTGTATGATCCTTTTAATGTATTGTTGTATTTGATTTGCCAATATTTTGGTGAGGATTTTTGCATCTATGTTCATGAGTGATATTGGTCTGTAATTTTCCTTCTTTGGGTTGTCCTTGTCTGGCTTTGGGATCAGGGTGATTTTGGCCTTGTAGAATGAGTTAAGAAGTGTTCTGTCTTCTTTAATATTTTGGAATAGTTTAGGAAGGATAGGTATTAAATCTTCTTTGAATGTTTGGTAGAATTCTCCAGAGAAGCCATATGGTCCTAGACTTTCATTTTATGGGAGGTTTTTGATTATTGTTTCAGTCTCTTTACTTGTGATTGGTCTATTCAGATTCTCTATTTCTTCTTGATTCAGTTTTGGGAGGTTTTATGAGTCTGAGAACTTATCCTTTTTTTCTAGATTGTCCAATTTGTTGGCATATACTTTTTCATAGTATTCTGTTATAATCCTTTGTTATTTCTGTGGTATCTATTGTAATTTCTCCTCTTTCATTTATAATTTTACTTGTTTGAGCCTTCTCTCTTTTTTCTTGGTGAGTCTGGCTAAGGGTTTGTCAATTTTGTTTATCTTTCCAAAGAATCAACTCTTAGTTTCGTTGATCCTTTCTATTGTTTTTTGTTGTTGTTTCTATTTAATTTATTTCTGCTCTATTTTTTATTATTTCCCTCCTCTGTAGACTTTGGCCTTTGTTTGTTCTTCCTTTTCTAGTTCTGTTAGCTGTAGTTTAAGATTACTTATTTGAGATTTTTCTTGTTTGTTAAGGTGGGCCTGTATTGCTATGAATTTCCCTCTTAGGACTGTTTTTGCTGCATCCCATGTGAGTTGGTATGGTATATTTTCGTTTTCATTTGTCTCCAGATATTTTTTGATTTCTCCTTTAATTTCTTCAGTGATCCAGTGATTGTTCAGTAGCATGTTGTTTAGTCTCCACATACTTGTCACTTTCCCAGCTTTTTTCTTGTAGTTGATTTCTAGTTTCATAGCGTTATGGTCAGAAAAGATGCTTGATATGATTTCAGTCTACTTAAATTTATTGAGGCTTGTCTTGTTTCACAACACATGGTCTATCTTTGAGGACGTTCGACGTGCACTTGAGAAGAATGTGTATTCTGCTGTTTTTGGATGGAGTGTTCTGTATATATCTATTAAGTCCATCTGGTCTAGTTTTTCATTTAATTCCACTATTTCCATGTTGAATTTCTGTCTGGATGATTTATCCACTGATGTAAGTGTGATGTTGAGGTCCCCTACTATTGTTGTGTTGCTGTTAATTTCTGCTTTTAGGTCTTTTAATAGTTGCTTTATGTACTTTGGTGCTCCTGTGTTAGGTGCATATATTTATAAGTGTTACATTCCCCTGGTGGAATGTCCCTTTTATCATTATATACTGCCCCTCTTTGTCTCTCATTGTCTTTTTTATCTTGAAGTCTACTTTCACTGATATAAGTATATCAACACCTGCTTTCTTTTGTTTGCCATTAGCTTGGAGTATCGTCTTCCATCCCTTCACTCTGAGCCTACATTTGTCTTTAGAGCTGAGATGTGTTTCCTGGAGGCAGCATATTGTTGGGTCTTGTTTTTTAATCTGTCCAGCCACTCTGTGTCTTTTGATTGGGGAATTCAATCCATTTACATTTAGAGTGATTATTGATATATGAGGGCTTAATACTTCCATTTTATCACTTGTTTTCCAGTTGTTCTGTATAGCCCTTGTTTCTTGTCTTGTGTATTTCCAACTGCCAGTTCAGTTTGGTGATGCTCTATGATGGTTTTCTCAGTTTTCTCTTTATTTATCATTTGTGTCTCTCTTCTGATTTTTTGTTTAGTAGTTACTGTGAGGTTTGTATAAAAGATCCCGTAGATGGGAGAGTCCATTTTCTGATAGCCTCTTATTTCCTTAGTCTAAGCAGGTCCATCCCTTTCCTCTTCCCCATCTAAGTTATTGTCATCACAGTTTATTCCATTTTGTGTTGTGAGCTTGTGATTAAAATGAAGTGATTATAGTTTTTTTAATGCCTTCCTTCACTTTATCTTTAATGTTATAATTGTTTGCTAACCTGTTCTGATAGAGAGCTGCAATTTTCTGATTTTGTCTGTCTATTAATCTCCTTGCTTAAGGCTTTGTAAATCCTTTCTATTTTTTTTCAGGTATGAAGGCATTCTTGATCATTTCTTCGGGGGGGGGGTCTTGTGGTGATGAACTCCTTCCGCTTTTGTTTATCTGGGAACGTTTTTATTTCTCCATCATATCTGAAGGATAGTTTTGCCGGATAGAGTATTTTTGGCTGAAAGTTTTTGTCTTTCAGAATTTTGAATATATCATTCCACTCTCTCTTAGCCTCTAAGGTTTCTGCTGAGAAATCCGCTGAAAGCTGGATTGGGGTTCGTTTGTAGGTTATTTTCTTCTGCCTTGCTGCCCTTAGTATTTTTTCTTAGACTTTTGCTAGTTTTACTACTATATGCCTTGGAGAAGGTCTTTTGGCATTGACGTAATTAGGAGTTCTATTGGCTTCATTTATTTGTAATTCCAGTTCCTTCCCCAGGTTTAGGAAGTTGTCAGCTATTATTTCTTTCAACCAGCTCTCTGCTCCTTTCTCCCTTCTCCCTCTGGAATACCTATAATCCTTCTGTTGCATTTCCTAATTGAGTTGGATATTTCTCAGAGAATTTCTTCATTTCTTTTTAGTCTTAGTTGTCTCTCCTCCTCCATCTGAAACATTTCTATATTTCTGTCCTTTAAATTACTAATTCTGTCCTCCATAATAGCAGCTCTGCTTTTTAAGGATTCCAGATTTTTCTTTATCTCATTCATTGTGTTTTTCACCTTCAAAATTTCTGATTAGTTTTTTTGTTTATAGTTTCAATCTCTTTTGTGAAGAATTCCCTCTGTTAATTAATTTTATTCCTGATTTCATTGAACTATATTTCTGAGTTTTCTTGTAACTTGTTGAGTTTCTTTATGATAACTATTTTGAATTCCTTGTCATTTAGATTGTAAATTTCTGTGACTTCAGGGTTGATTTCTGGGTACTTGTCATTTTCATTCTGGTCTGGAGTGTTAATATACTTCCTCATGCTTTTTGATGGAGTGGACTTTTGCTGTCACATAGCGGTGGTATTTGGTGTCGGATTCCACCAGCCACCACTGGGGGGGGGGCAGGAGCTGTGTTTTCTGAGCCCACCAAGACCCCTGACAATTGTGGCTGTCCATTGGACGCTGTGCTGACAGGGATCATCTGCATTTGCCTACTGGCCGCCACTGCATTACACACACAGGCACAGGTGCTCTGGCAGGGATTCCTTGCTCTGGCTGACTGGTGGAGCTGGTGAGCCAGGCGTTGGGGGGGGAGGTGCACTTTCTTTCACATATGCGATCTCATGTGCCTGCTCTGTGCACCTGGGCTGCTCAGTTTGGTGCAGACACCCCAACAATTGTTTAGCCACCTCAGTGCAGAGTGTTCCCGTGGGCTAGGAGGCAACTCCAAGAGCATACCCATGGAGGACTGCCTTTTCCCGCCTCTTCTCAGAGTCACACACCAGCTGCCATGAAAGATCCTGTGCCCTAGATCTCTGCTGCTTGGGAGGGAGAGGAGATCTGCTTACCTCCTTCCACTGCCTCCCCAGGGGCCCAGCACCTCCACCTTCAGATGTATGGCTGCGTGGATGTCTCAGATGTCTATTGTGTTGTGTGAATGTTCTCTGTCAGTTTATGAATGTCCTTTTCATTGTATCTTATGGGGGAGAGACTATGGGAAGAGCTCACTCCTCCATGATGCTGATGTCACTCCTCTCTTTGCCCGTTTTTTAATTGGGTTGTTTGTTTCTTTGTTGTTGAGGTGTATGAGTTTTTTATATATTTTGGATATTAACCCCTTATCAGATATATAGTTTACAAATATCTTCTCCCAATTGTTAGGTTGACTTTTCATTTTGTTGATGTATTCCTTTACTGTGCAGAAGCCTTTTAGTTTGATGTAGTTCTATTTGTTTATTTTTTCTTTTGTTTCCCTTGCCTGAATAGACATGGTGTTCAAAAAGATACTGCTGAGACCAATGTCAAAGAGTGTACTGCTTATGTTTTCTTCTAGAAGTTTTATGGTTTCAGGTCTTACATGTAAGTCTTTAATCCATTCTGAGTTAATTTTTGGGTATGGTGTAAGATAATGGTCTACTTTCATTCTTTTGCATGTGGCTGTCCAGTTTTCCCAGCACCATTTTTTGAAGAGAGTTTCCTTTCTCCATTATATGTTCTTGGCTCCCTTGTTGAAAATTAGCTGTCTGTAGATGTTTGAGTTTATTTCTGGGCTCTCAATTCTGTTCCATTGATCTGTGTGTCTGTCTTTGTACCAGTGCCATGCTGTTTTGATTACTATAGCTTTGTGGTATATTTTGAAATCAGGGAGAGTGATAACCTTGGTACTTTTGAAGAACAGCAAGGAAGTCAGTGTGGCTAGAGTGCAAGGCCAGGACAAGAGTTAGGCACTCGCACAAACTCAAGAGTGCCTCCTTAAATTTTGTGCCCTACATGCCTCTCTTGCCTCATTCTAGTCCTAGCCTGGACTGAACAACTGGAAAATGGAGTTGTCACTTACCTAATTGGAGAACAGTAGGATAAGAGAGGGTTTGGAAGGAAGGGATGGAGGAATGAAGACTTTAGTTTTAAATATGTGAAACTTCAGATGTCCATTAAACATTCAAGTCAATATGGCCATTTACTACACATATCTGGAGTTGAGGAGAGAGGTCCAGGCTGAAGAAATAAATTTTGGAGATGTCAAGATATAAATATTATTTAAAGCAATGGGATTGGATAAGATCTACTAGGGTGTGAGTACAGAAAAAAGAAAATGTCTGAGGTCAAACTTTAACTAACACTTGAGATTATTTTCCCACCATAAACAATTAAAAAGGTGGACAAAATATATGCAATGACAGTTTTCAGGTATTGGAAAACAAGAGCAAAGGACTGTGACCCCTGAGAGAAGGAAAACAAATGAGGTGGGCCCTATGATTGTTTTGTGCTTGGAGACACCTTCTGGATCATGGTACTGGGAGAAGAATCCCAAGCAGAGCACATCAGTCTCTCTGAGTTGAGAAGACAGAGAATTGAGTTTGAGAATGCTTGGGATGCTAGAATTTTGGGGGTGGAGTACTAAAAAGGGGAGAACTAGTGAGAAAAAAATCTCCAGAAATCTGCATAGGAGTACTCTTCAATCTTTGGCTGAATATTAACCTGTGCATGTATAGCATGAAACCCCATAGGCAAATCCAATAACAACTACCCAGAGCTCACACAGAGCTGAGAGCTATTTGAGTTCTGTCCAGCCAAAGTAAAGATACCTCAGACAAATGTTGGGACATTCAGTAGAGACCCCCAAAGAGTCACATCTTGGTAAATTAGCTATAAAGAAAAGGCTATCTAGACCTTCCCTAGCAGAACTTAAAAAATAAATCTCAAAGAAATCACTTTGATACAAAAGTAATGTAACTGTTCACTAAACTTCAACACTCTTTAAAAAAAGACAACAGAGTCTATTGTCCAAAGATATTAATTCACATATAGTTTACCATCTAATGAAAAATTACCAGGCATGCAAATATTACTCATACCAGGAGGAAAATTGTGGAATAGAAACAGACACAGAATTGATAGATATGATGTAATCAGCAGACAAATACCTTAAACAAGTATTATAAATATTAAATATGCTCAATAATTTAAAGAAAAATATGGACACAATGATAACCACAATAAGACACAATTAACACACCTATTAGAGTGGCTAAAAATTTTTTTAAGTAATGATACCAAGTGCTGATGAGGATTTGGATCAATTGGAACTCTGACACATTCCTGGTGAGTAATGCTACAGCCACTTTGGAAAACAGTTTGGAATTTTCTTATAAAGTGAAGCATACGCTTATTATATGACCTAGCAATCCCATTAATAAGTATTTACTCACTAGAAATAAAAACTTATATTTACATAAAGACTTGTATGTGAATGTGTCTAGCAACTTTATTCATAATTGCCCAAAACTGGAAACAATTGAAATGTCCTTCAAATTGTGAGTGAATAAACAAACTGGTAAATTTACATGATGGAACACTACTAAGCAATAGCAAGAAACAAACTACTGAAACACACAGCAACGTAGACGAATCTCAAATATATTATGTCAAGTTAAAGAAACCAGACTCAAAAGGCTACATACTGTATGATACTGTTTATATGACATTCATGAAACAGCTACACTACAGGGTCATAAATCAAATCAGTGGTTGCCAGGGGCTGAGGATGCAGAAAGGGGTTGTCTACAAAGGAGTTGCATGAATTTTGGGGGTGATGGAACTGTTCAGTATCCTGATTATAGTGGTGGTTATATGATTTTATGCATTTGTCAAAACTCAAAGAATTGTACACTCAAAAGTATAAATTTTACTTGTGTAAATTAAAATTAAATTTTAAAAGATAATTTACTATTTGAAACAAGAACAATGTATTTTGGAATTATAACATATGACAACAATAACACAAAGGATGGGAGGAAGAAAATGGAAGTATACTGTTGTAAGATTCTTACACTGAACCTGAAACTTTAATATATTTGAAGGCAGACTCTGATAAGTCAAAGATGTATGTTATCAACCATAGGGCAAATGATAAAAAAAATAATAATAAATTAAGAGGTGAAGCTATTAAGCTGATGAAGGAAATAAATTTCAGTATATTAAAAAAATCCTCTATACAAAAGAAGGCAATAAAGAGAGAGAAAGAGAGACAAAAAGGAACAAATAATTGATGGAACAATTTGAAAACAAACAACAAGGAAGTAGAATTACATCAACTACATGATTACGTTAAATGTAAATAGTCTAAAAATTATGATTAAAAGAAATTGTCAGATAGAATAAAAAAACCATTATATATGCCTATATAAGAAACTACATGTGCATACAAGAAAATGACCTTAAATATAAAGACATAGGTTAAAAGTAAAAGGATGGAAAAAGATACACTATGAAGATACTATCCAAAAGAAAGAGTAGCTATATTACTATCAGATGAAGTAGAGTTCACAATGAGGTACATTATCAGGGCTGAACAGGATACAACATAATGATAAAGGGGTCGATTCTCCAAGAAGACATAATAATTCTAAATGTGTATGCACCTAAAAACAGAGACTGAATATACACAAAGCAACATCTGATGTAAATGAAAGGAGAAATAGATAAATTACAATTAGACTTGGAAATGTCAACATACTTCTTTCAGTAATTGATAGAACAAGCAGACAGAAAATCAGTAAGGATATAGAAGACCTGAACAACACTAATCACCAGTTAGATCTAATTAACGTTTATAGACCACTCCAAAAACAGCAAAATACACATGATTTTCAACTACACGTGAAACATTCACCAAGAAGGACCACATTATGGGCCATAAAATAAGTGTCAATAAACTAAAAGAGATTGAAATCATATAGAGATTGTTCTCTGACCAAAACATTAAATTACAAAACATTAATTGAACGATACCTAGAAAACCCTCAATTACTTGGATATGAATCAACACACTTCTAAATGACCCATGAGTCAAAGAAGAAAGTAGAAAATATTTAGAACTAATTGACAATCAAAATGAAACACATCAAAATTAGTAGGTCTATAGCTACAGCAGTACTTATATGGAAATTTATAGTTTCCAATAACTATATTAAAAAGAAGAAAGGTCTAAAATCAATGATCTGGGGTAGGACTTTTGGAAATTCTGAGTGAGGACCTCTGCAAGTTCTCTACACGAAAAACAATAAAACTGTACAAAATTTTCAAAAGCCACCATTACAGAACTCTGTAAATTAACCAAAGGCATAAAACAAATTAAAAAGAGTCTATTCAAGAAAAACTGCCAGGGCAGGCCCCGTGGCTTAGCAGTTAAGTGCACCCACTCCGCTACTGGTGGCCCGGGTTCGGATCCTGGGCATGCACTGACGCACTGCTTCTCCGGCCATGCTGAGGCCGCATCCCACATACAGCAACTAGAAGGATGTGCAACTATGACGTACAACTATCTACAGGGGGGCTTTGGGGAAAAAAAGGAGGAGGATTGACAATAGATCTTAGCTCAGAGCAGGTCTTCCTCAGCAAAAAGAGGAAGATTAGCACGGATGCTACCTCAGGGCTGATCTTCCTTACAAAAAAAAAAAAAAAGAAAAACTGCTAAACCTCCCTAAGAATGATGGAATGATGGGAGTCTGTGGCATTTTAGTCTGGGGCTGCTCCCATACCCACCTCCAGGTCCACGCCCTAGTAATTCTCCAGAGACAAGGCAGATCATAAGGAGCAGTAGCTTCACTGCTGGAGGAAGTAGTCCTGCTTTAGAGTTGAGCATGGAAAAAGCCAAGACTGGTATTGTTGCGGCAAACTATCAATGGCAAACTATCAGGGAAGGCCAACATAACAGCTAGCTTGAGATCTTGATATGGGTTGTGGCAAGCAACAGACAAGCAAACAAGCCAGAAATTTAATATGATTTTCTTGGATATGACATCAAAATCACAGGCAACAGAAACAAAAATAAAGTGGGATTGCATCCAACCAAAAAGCTTTTGCACATCAAAGGAAATAATCAACAGAGTGAAGAGAAAACCTACAGAATGGGAGAAAATATTTGCATAGCATACATCCGATGAGGGGTTAAAATCCAAAATATTTGAGGAACTCACTATTCAATAGCAAAAAAACCCCCAAGTGACACAATTAAAAAATGGGCAGAGGTCCTGAATAGACATTTCTCCAAAGAAGACATACAAGTGGCCAAAAGGTACATGAAAAGGTAGTTAACATCACTAATCACCAGGGAAATGCAAATCAAAACTATAATGAGGTATCACCTTACATCTGTTAGAATATCTATTATAAAAATCACAAAAGATAACAAGTATTGGTGAGGATGTGCAGAAATGGGAACCCTTGCATGCTGTTGGTGGGAGTGTAAATTGGTACAGCCATTATGGAAAACAGTATGGAGTTTCCTCAAAATTCAAAAAAATGGAACTACCATACGATCCAGAAATCTCACTTCTTGGTACATGACCAAAGGAAATGAAATCAGGATCTCAAAGAGATATTTGTACTCCATGTTCATTGCAGCATTATTCATAATAGCCAAGATATGGAAACAATCTAAGTGTCCATTGACAGACTAACAGATCAAGAAAATTTATAATATATATATATACAAATATTAGTTACCCTTAAAAAGGAAGGAAATCCTCCCATTTACAGCAACATTGATGAACCTGGAAGTCTTTATTTATTTTTTGTGTGTGTGTGAGGAAGATCAGCCCTGAGCTAACATCCACGCTAATCCTCCTCTATTTGCTGAGGAAGACCGGCTCTGAGCTAACATCTATTGCCAATCCTCCTCCTTTTTTTTTTCCCCAAAGCCCCAGTAGATAGTTGTATGTCATAGTTGCACATCCTTCTAGTTGCTATACGTGGGACACAGCCTCAGCATGGCCGGAGAAGCAGTGTGTCAGTGTGCGCCCGGGATCCGAACCTGGGCCACCAGTAGCGGAGTGCGTGCACTTAACCGCTAAGCCACGGGGCCAGCCCTGGAAGTCTTTATGCCAAGTGAAATAAGCCAGACACAGAAAGACAAATACTGTCTGATCTCATTTATATGTGGAATCTAAAAAAGTCAAACTCATATAAGCAGGGAGTGGAATGGTGATTGTCAGGGGCTGAGGAGTGGGGGAAAAAGGGAGATGTTCAAAGAGTACAAAGTTTCGGTTATGCAGGATAAATAAGTTCTGGAGAGCTAACATACAGCAATGTGACTCTAGTTAATAATACTGTATTGCATACATGAAATTGCTAAGAGAGTAGATCTCAAGTGTTCTCACCACACAAAACAATGATAACTATGTGAGGTGATATATATGTTAATTAGCTTGATTGTGATAGTCATTTCACAATATATGCATATATCTAAACAAATTGTTTTACACCTTAAATTGTACAATTTTGATTTATCAGTTGTACCTCAATGAAGCTGGAAAAAATTTCTAGCTCTTCTATTTTTTAATTTTATTGCCTTATACCAATCACTTACTTTCCAAAACGTCAGTTTCCATATCTGCTGTCAATAGTGATAAAGAAAATCATATCATAAAGTTGTCATAAGGATTAAATTTTATACTTGGAACATAGTAGGAACTCAACAATTGGTATCTATTATTTTTATAATGTAGTTGTTGTTCCCAAACATACTCCTCTAGAAGTACTTTTACAGTACAGAGGCCCAGTGAACCTGCCTTTGTTAATGATTGGAACTCTTGCCAGCAGAAGTCTCCTTCTTTTCTCTAATGATGGCAGACATCACTTTAAAGGAAAGATTCTGCTAGTGTTCCACGTTTCTCCAGTTTATACTTTTTGCCAGAGAGAGATAATATACATTTCCAATTTCAACCAACACTTTTTATGAGAGTAATACTCAAATCATCATCTCCCTGGAGTCTAGGCTGCAATGGGAATGAAATGAAGTCATATATGGGAGAATGAACAGAAAGTGCTGAAGGGAAGCAGTATAATTTCAGGGTTTTAGTTAATTCCAGAAATGGAGAAATGAAATATAGAGGTTCCAGGAGGCAAAGGAAGAGTTTTGGGAGGGAACAGAGTGGAGCAGTACATAGAGCAATGTCTGGCACACAGGAGACATTCAATCAATATTTGATGACTTTGATAAGGATTGTTCCAGTTTAAACTCCCACAATATACATTTATTTCAGGGGTATAGAAATCAAGATTTCTCTTTTAAATATGTTGTTTTATATTATTGTTAAACTTTTAAGTGGAGATTTTAAGTAAGCAGTCTGGAATTCAGGAGAGAGGTTGGGGTTAGAGATATAAATTTGGGAGTTGTGAGTATAAAAATGGTGTTTAAATCAAGGAGACTAGATGATATTAGCAAGAGAGTGAGTGTAGATAGAGAAGAGACGAGGACAAAGAACTGAAACCTTAGGCACTCTAATATATAGAGTTCAGGAGATGAGGAAGGATGATTAAAGGACTTGGAGAAAGAGAAATCAATGAGATAAGAAGAGAACTAGAAGAGTATGATGTACTGGGCACCAAGTAAAGAATGTATTTTGAGGGGCCGGCCCTGTGGCGTAATGGTTAAGTTTGCATGCTCCACTTTGGCGGCCCAGGGTTTGCAGGTTTGGATCCCGGGCACGGACCTACGCGCTGCTTATAAAGCCATGCTGTGGTGGCGTCCCATGTAAAGTAGAGGAAGATGAGCATGGATGTTAGCCCAGGGCCACTCTTCTTCAGCAAAAAAAGAGGAAGATTGGCAACAGATGTTAGCTCAGGGCTAATCTTCCTCAAAAATAAAAAACAAAAAGAATGTTTTTGAGAAGGAGGGTGTGTTGAACATCTTTTATTCCCCATTTCACATGCTCCTGGACCACCTTTTTGTTCAAGACATTGCTGTAGCAGCTGTATGCAGGTATAGTTTGATGCTACCTCATTCAGCTGTATCTCATATTGTTGCTTCCTGCACTGAGGATTCTCTGCTACCACCAAGTGGGACACCTACAGTAGCCTGGTCAGTGATTCTGGATTATGAACAAACCTGCAAGTGCCAATGAGTTAACATCCTCTAGGATTACCCTTGGTCAAGGGGAGATGAAATCTGATGGATAAACACTCTTCTAAGACTGGTGCAAAATTTGGAAGCACATTCTACACAGCTCCAAAGGAGCCTTCAGTGGGAATAATCCACAGATGCCTACAGTAGTAAACAGATTAGTAACATACCCTTGAATTGATGGTCCCTCCTTTCCTGGTTCATTCTTCTCAGTTGCCTTCTGTTTCCTGAATCACCTCCCCAAATAAGCTAACTACATACAAGTCCTTGTCCCAGGCTCTGCTAGGCTTTTTGGGGGAAGCTAAGTTAACATAGAGGGCATGATCAGCTGGGATAAATGCTGCTGCTAAGTTCAGTAAGATGAAGACTGAGAACTGACCATTGGATTTAGCAAGGTAGAATCATTGGTGATATTGACAAGAGCTATTTCAGTGGAGGGTTGGTTCAAAAGGCTGGCTATAGTGGGTTCAAGAGAGAATGCTTCTATTTTCTCAATGATATGTGGCAAGGTCATAGGCTGGGACTGGAGGAATGGGGGAGTGGGGATATTGGAGGTATGATGAGAGAGAAATGTGAAATAGCCTTTTTGAAGAGCTGGAAAATACACTGGAGAAATAAAGTAGAAATGCCTGGTGGTACTGAGGGCCCACTTGATATTTGTGGTTGTGTGTTTTTCTCCAACCACATTCATCTGTTTAGATGAAAATGTGGAACAAGTGGTTATATTTAACTAAGGTTCAGACTTTGTTAGGCAAATGTGCTAGAGGCAGAGAGGGTTAAGGGTGTTGTGATGGACCAGAGAGTGTAAGCTGGGTAAGAAGAGCTTGAGGTAAGTGATACAAATAAAAAATATTGGCGGGGTGTCAATTTTGGTTGGTGTTTGAGGATAATAGGAGTGAAGAGCCAACACTGAAATTATCCAGATCTCTTTACATGCAATGATTTTATCAAAGTTAACTAATTAAATATACTATTATATATTATATACAAGTCATGTCAAATAAGTTCTCCGAATGTAAGAGGGAACTATTAAATATTCTGGGAAACAGGTATTAACTGAGACTGTCCTGGACAAATTGGGACATATTATGACTCTACTCATATAGCCATGTTTATAATGAAAAGAAGTAGATTGTAGTAATTAAAAGCACAAAATTTTTACAGTCATGGTTCCTGGGTTCAAAACCAGGCAGAGAAAGCCTTAGTAACTTACCAAAGTTGCCTAGCACATGGTGGAGCCAACTGTAATCCTTCAGATGAAACACATCAAGGCTGGCTCCTCCCATCTCATACTGTCTTGTGTGTTATTACATTTATCTTCTGATCCTAAATTCAGTGTTGCTTCTGGACTTCAGGTTATGCTCTAGTCTTTTATCAGCAATTACCCTTGATTTTCCTTCTCAGGTCCAATCTCCATTCTGTTTATTTGAAGTTCTCTTGAAATAGATTTCAATGTCCCTACTGTTAACACCTATGGCTAACACCACAACCAAATTTGACCCTTTCTTTAGAACTACAGACAGTCTGATTTCTCATTCTGTCCACATGCTACTTTATGCAGCTCATCCTAGGCTCTTGTGTTAATTGTTGTTGGGCAAAGTACAAGCACTACATTGGTAGTGTAGCTATTAGCAAGGAGCTTTTTGGGTTGGATTTTCTAGGAAATCCTAGACCCCTGAAACATGGCCTCTAACAACTCAATTTTTCCTGAGCGTAGGTCATCGCTTCTTAATCACCTGATAAGTAAGCCCCTGCATGAGGCAGGTCTGGATTATAAATGCCCATCACTATACTTTTAGTCCTCTTGATTTCCACTAATTCGTTGTCTCTCTACCTCTCCCTTAAAAAGGAGGCATTTCAAGATGAAATGAGGATATATTTACAAAACAGATTTTTTAAACTAGCCTGTAATGTGACATATAGAAAATCTAGGCTAATCATGGCTTGTTTAAATTTATTATCATGGCTCAAATAAGAGGATCAAGGAGTGTTTTGTTAAATAAATATATTTTTGTATTTAAAAGTAACATTCAAATAAATGCTTACAAATTGTTGGCAAAATTGAATGATGATTTAGGAACATGTATTATACTTTCAAAATAAGGAAGGCACAAGAGGTTCATTTTATAAATGGTACAGAATTCCATTTTTACCAAGTAAACAAGTAGCCAGATGTATTCCCTTCCTAGGGAAGTAGAAGTAGCCCCCTCTGGAAATTCCTAATATCTGGGATGGATAGGACAGGAATGGTCTGGATACTCTATTCTGGGGCCTTGGAGTTCAAGAAATGTGTTCCTTGTGGTTACAGATCATTCTGAGAACACTAGAGACCCCAAATAGTCTACTTCCTCAGATCAGCCAAGTCAGAAAGCCCCTTCCCTCCTTTCTGGCTTCTATAGAAGTAGCTCCTCCTATTGGGCAGCCCTCCCCCCTGGCTTTCCATGCATACTGCCTTTCAGAGGAGATATCCTCTTTTTGACTCCCTCCCTCCAACCCGATAGGCCTCAGGAATGGAATCTATAAGACCCATAGCAACCCTGGGCTAGTTCAGTCCTAAGGCCATATCGTAGTTGACTGAGTATAGGAAGTCCAGATATCCCACTGCTTTTATATTGCTTTTAATCCCTATCCCAGTGAGGGAGGAAAAAAGAAAAGAATGACCCCTGTCCTCAACTTCTAATTTCTTTGTCACTGAGGCCAAGTTCAGTTTAAAGGTACACGCAACCCACACAAGTGTTCAATCTTGATATGTTATCAGGTAGACACAACACCCAAATGATTGATTAATTAAAATTAAAAACTTTCATTATACTGTTTTACAGACTCAACCTCACATATGTGTTGTACATTAATTCCCTCAAGTATAACATTCCTTCACATTTGTGTAGAATCTTGTACATTAAAAAATGCTTCTGCTTTAATGACACACAAAATCTCTAGGCTTTATTATCTTCATTCTACAGATGGGAAAGCAAAGGTCCAGAGAGGGCACAGAGAGAAAAGCAGCATAGTATAAAGACAAGAACTCTGGCCTAAGAGTCAGCAGATCTGGATTCTCATTCGCCTTTGTCCCTAACTCACCATGTGGTTATGAGTAAGTCACTTCCCCTCTCTGAGCCTCAGTATCTGCAATTATAAAATGAGGTGATTGGGCTTTCTCAATCCTGTTTGCATATGATAATCACCCAGGAGCTTTAAAAAGAAAATCCATTGCTCAGCGACACCTCCAAAGATTCTGATTTAATTGGTCTCAGGGTACTGTGATTTCCATAATACCACATTGACTCAGAAGAAGCCAATCCAGGGAAAGCTACAAATCCAGTCTGGTATTTCTCTTTGAAGCAGAGAAACCTTGTCATTTAGTATAAGATCCAAATACTATGGGGAATATCCTAAAAGGGAGTTTGAAAGGCTGAGAGTGTTAGTGGGGAATACTCTAGGGGAGAGCTCAAGGCTCCATCCACATTTCTCTCTCTCTCTCTCTCTCACACACACACACACACACACACACAGAATCATTCCAGTGGAAGTGCTGTAGGAGTTTGCAAGAAAAGAGTGCTGATATAAGTCAAGGACAAAAAGGAGTTCAAGGATACAACTGAGCCAAGAGGTTAGTGAAATGGGAGTTTTAGGTGAGAGAAAAAAACTGATTATTTTGTTTTTTCTTTATTTCTTCTTTCACATGGCTCATTTCTTAACCTTTGTTTTTCTTTCTGGACCCACATTTAGTATTACTTTCCACTACTTTTTTCTCTCTTTCCTTCAATATAGCTTATGTATTAAGATGAGACTGGAGACTTCTCCTTCTTGGGAGTCCTTCACCTCCATTGGAAGGGGACCCTTTAGAAAAATAATTCAAAGAGTAAAATTGTTTAAGCCAACTAATCTCTGGTATTGTAAAAATTAGTGTTCTTTTCCTTGGATTTCCTTTTTAGTGTTTCTTTTTGTCATCAGAGTGATAAGACTTTGAAGGCTAAGATTAAAGTGTGGGCCTAGGAGAAAAGGGTCAAGGGAGTCATTCAGTCTCCTTTTAGTTTAGGCCTTAGGACATAGGTTCAAAATGAGCCTTTAGGATGCATTTATGGTTCACTTCATCTTATCACAATAGGAGAAGATACAGATGACTGAGGTTAAAGCCCTATATTAATAAAACTGGAGCATCTGCCTGATTGACTGTCTCTGTTTTCTTTCCTTAGTAACCTGCAACAGCAGTATTAGTCAGTTCTTCAAGGACTTGGGGGCTTCCAGATCCTTTTCACCTGTGTCTTTTACCATCAGAGACATGACCATTATCTGGTATAGTCAAAAGGATTGCCTAAATAGTTGGAGAATGACAACTTGTGGGTTAGGATTACACCCTTCTTTTCCAGGGGACTGGCCAGCAAATAAATTTGGGAGCAACATACATAACTTTGATTGTAATGACAGCAAGATCCATAAAAAATGAGCAGTGCCATTCCCAAGATGTCTTTCCTGAGGGCTGTGTGTCTTGTCCATCCTGGTCTTTGAAAGCAGCAACACTAATAGTGTTGTGATGATAAATGATAAAGGATCAACATAAGGATATGGGCCTAGATTAGGATAAAGAGATCAAGGATTTCAGTCTTATCAAACCTTAGGCCGGAAGCTCAAATGGAGTACTACTGACCACAAGTGATTCAGCTCAAATCACCAGAGTAGAAGACTAATTGACAATTTGGAGGTTGAGAATTTTGGCTACATTCACAATTAATAAAAAGTCTACTGGATAACTACAAAGTTTTCGATCTGAGCAACTAGAAGTTTGGAATTGGAATTACAGGAGATAGGAAAGGGTGCAAAAGTCAGGTTTGAGGAGAGAAAGATCAAGAGCTTGGATGAATACGTCATGTTTGAAGTCCCTATTAGATATCAGATTAGAGATGTGAAACAGGCAGTTGGATATAAGTGGGAAGTTCAAGGGAGTAGTTTAGGCTAGGGATACAATTTTGAGAGTCATCATGTAAATGGTACCCAAAGAGCATATTCCAAGGACCAATCCCTGGAATACTTGAATATAAAGAGGTGAAGGAGATGAGGGGACCCAGCAAAGAATATAAAGAAGGAGCAGACAGTGAAATAGGAGGAAAACCAGCAGAGTGTGGGATCCTGGAAGGCAAGTGATGAAAGTGTTTTTAGGAGGACAGTGTGAGCAACTGTGTAAAATGCTGCTGATAGGTCAGGTATGATGAGAACTGAGCAGTAACCACTGGACTCACTAAAGTGGAGATCATTGGAGAAGAGTTTTGGTAGATTGTTTGGAGTGATAGCATGATTTCATTATTCACCTTGAAAATTTTTCAGAATTCCCTTGTGTTCATCTTTTCTTACATGAAAAAGCAAGAATTGAATAAGCGAAATGCATTCAATGCTTTTCTGACCCTGCCTATAGATATGAAATCATATCAATGGGATGTTTTCATTAAATAGATGCTTCAAATTCATGTAAGAATGCTCCGTAGGGCACAAAGAACTATTGTGTATGAAAATAAAAAGATAGTATAGCTCTTAGAATGTCTATGTGATGTCATCAGAATTAGTGGCTGAAATAGAAAAAAATCCAGTCAACCAACAGAATGTTTTATTTTTATGTTGCAATTTTAGCCAAATTTTCCCGAATTTATTAACTTGACTAGTTTTCCTGCTATTATGCTGATGGAGCCTAAATGAACATATGTGCATTAATGTACATGCATTGGCTTAGACATGCTTTTTGAAGAGTTCAGTAAGATAAAGTTTCTTTTTATACTAAGAAGAAGGGTATTTTGAGACTGTGTTACTCCTCTAGTTGAACTAAGGACTTCATTTCCACGCAGAATGAAGCCCTTCAAAGCAAGCCAGAGAATACATAGGTTCAGGAAGGTGAATTTAGTACATTCCTGAGCACCACAATAAAGCTTTATGTACTTTAAAGATGGTAGATTATCTCTAACTCACTTTGAATGAATGTGATTGAAGATATAAGGGAAAAGCACCAACCTAGTATACCACTTTAAGTTCATGTGTCTCCTTATATCCACACACTTGTCTTGCTGTCTTTAGTGGAGCCTCAATGCTACCCCTGCTGCTGAGGCATGAGATGACAAGGTACATGCTTGGGCACTCATACATGCACTACCCTGAAGTACAGGGGAGTTAATATCCCACGGGGGAAGGTATTTGACTAATAAGATGGGAGATAGGAGATGAATTATTCTCCCTTCCTCTCCCCAATGTACTGTATGGATATGCAGTATGGCCTGTCATAAAAGATTGAGAAATCAGCTTATCATGAAACAGATTGTGGCCAACACAGTGATATACTTTAAGTTTTCTCTCCTTCCTTCCCTACTTCACTACTCTTTTTCCTTACTCTTACTTCCCTGGGATTGCACATAAGCTTTTGCTTCAAGCTCTATTTTCTAAGAAACTCAGGCTAAGACATCTGTAAATTATGAAGTCTGGAATTAAGTCATAATTCCACCCAAACCCAGAACTGTGTGACTTTGGACAGGTTTTTTTACCTCTCTGTGCATCTTTCTCCACAATAATAAAATGTTGATGTTGGAAAAGATGTTTTTTAAGGGTCTTTCTGCCTCTGAAATCATGCCAAGGTAAAGGATTGCCAGGTGATGGAAAAGGTAAGGTATTAGAATGACCACTGGTCATCAGTGGATTGCTTACATTTGAATCAGAAGAATGCACTCAATGTAATCAATGAGCTTGAATGTTAACAGTTCCAATCAATCTCAAGTTCCAAAAATAGTTTTAGTTCTACTTTCTGCAGAAAGAAATTGAATTAATTTTCCTGGGACTATAAAGAGAAGGTCAAATAAACTCTTACCCTCCTCGGCACAAGTGAAAATACTTCTCTACTAGCCCTACACCATAAGCTGTCTGAGAAATGTCAACTGGCTACAAGCACGTTTTCAAAGGGAGTAGTGGAGAAGTTTGTAATGCCACCATCTTGGGAAGCAAGACAGCTAATATATGATGTCTGTAACTATTGCTTCACTCCTAACATAGGAGCACATTTGTTTCAACTCTTAGGCTGCAGGTGGACTGGAGTTAGGGAAAGGACTATTCACCATTTGAGGTTTGTTACACCAGAAGGATTTATATTATGTTCCAGACTTCTATACCTGACTCTCGAGCATGGACTTGGGAGTCAGACAGCCTAGGTTCAAGTCTTAGCTCCACCATTTACAAGTTTTGTTACCTTTGGCAAGTCACTTAAACTCTTTGTGCTTCAGTTTTCTCACCTGTAAAATGGTAATCATAACAGTACTTACATCATAGAGTTATTGTGAGGATTAAAGGGGCTAATATAGGTAATGTGCTTAAAATAGTGCTTAGCACATAGTAAGCACTATGTAAGTGTTCACTATATTTATTATAGCTATCATGATGAGGAAAGATGGGCTGGAACCAAAGGAAAACTCTTGGCTAAAGCCATATGAAATGTATCAAGGGACCAATATGTGGAAAGCAGTAGAGTTAGGGGGTAACAGATGACTTAACTGCACAAAAATGCTAAGCAGAAAACACCCTCTAAATATTCCTGTTTATACAGTACATGACACAAAGTAGGAAAATAATGAAAACAGAGCCTCTCTGCAGGATTTAGAGTTCTTTTGTATATATTTTAAATATACATGTGCAATACATTAAAATATATAGAGATATGTGAATATATATATTTACATATATATGTGTGTGTGTGTGTGTGTGTGTGTGTATATGTCACAGAAGAGATACATATGCACACTCACTCACGTGTCCGTGTCCATACCCCAACAGGATCCATCTATACGTAAACCAGATGAAGTCCATATCAGGCCAAATTGGACACAAGTGAAAGCCCTGACTCAGCAGCAGATTGCAACTGCATTTGAGTAACTCTTCAGTTTCTTCTACCAAGTGTAAGGCCATTTAGAAATACACTGAGAAGAGCTCCTCTGGGTGTATGGCAGAGCCCAGGGCCCCTCTGGCAGTGCACAATTTGCCTGAGTATGGACTGTAGTATCGGGATATCAAGGAACGATCAAGGAGGAGGAACTTGTGTTATTTTGGGCCCTGAAACTAATAAGAAAACATCCATAGAATAACTTTAGCTCCAGGAACAATGCACTAGTGTCATAGAATCCTTATGTATCTCAGCTCTAAGCAAATTTCAGGCAGAAGCAGGGAGAAGTGTGTGTTGTTACTCATCACCACCCAGCTTGACCCAGAGAACTGGGCACAGCTTTTATGGCTGGATAAGTTCAAAATTCAATCAGGCAGACTTGTAAGATAAAAAAAATTACTTAAAATTGAAGGATCTGAAAGCAACATAAGAGGTTACAGGTATTGGTTTGGGTTTATAAATGTTCCAAGAAGCCAAACCTTATATATGGCACCATTTGCAGCAATATCATTAACATTATTAATAATCATCATAACATATTTATATATACAAAAATAGAGCGAAGCAATTCTAGAAGAGGAGGTTAAAGTGAAGGTGTGGGGCTATGTGCAGCTCAAATGTCAGTACACTTCAGGAAGATGCAGAACCAACAAAGACTGAGTGGCACATATTTCTATAGTATATATCCAACAAAGGGATGTGGACGTTCCCTTCTTCTTCCCCTCGTGTATGATTATAGATTTCTCCCCACTTCTCCACCCTGCAAAACACATCCATGCACACTTTAAAAGAGATGATATATAAAGTTAGAGTCTGGAAGTCTTAAACTAAGTTGGAGCACCTTGATTTCAAGCAAGTGCCCTCAATCTCTGAATTCCTTAGTGAATTTTGGATTCACTTACAGAGGGAAACTGTATCTAATTCTTGTGTCTTTTAGCAGCAGTCTTTAGGAGCCTGCCATCATCACTGCAGCCTTTTGCCATTGAGAGGGATTCACAGCACAGGCTCTTGGTATTTTTTAAAAGAGAAGTCAGTCCTCTGCATTATACATCTTTCATCTCAGTTTTCCACTGTTGCTGAAATTTAGGTTCTCAGGCAACTGCCACTGCAGACAAAGCCAGGAGCGAGCACAGTGTGTGCAGCAAAGAGTAGGTGCAATGGCGAAGATACAGCTGGGTTAGGGCTTCCTTAAGCTTTTCTTTTCCACACTTGAGCTTCTAAAAGGTGACAGAGCCAAAGATGATGTCCACTGGGGGCAGCCTTGATATCTGATAGTTAATTAGCTACCCACCATGCACTACACAAAGACCACCATACTAACTTGGCATGGTTTCTGAAAATCAAATGGGAATGGCTTTCTGTCATTGTTAATAGAGTCCTAGGAGAAAAGTCCCATGACTTAATGTGGTGCAGGGTAGAGAATATTGAACTAGCAGTCAGAAGGCCTGTATTCCAGTCCCAACTCTGCTGTTAACTCAGTGTGCGGCCTTGGGTAAATCCCTTCCTACCTTCAGGCCTCAGTTTTCCCATCTGTAAAATAAGGGCATTGAACTAGATTAACAGTTAAGATTCATTCCAACTCTAAAGTTTTAGGACTTTTTATATCCATTATTAAGGCCTGAGCCATGCAGTCTCAGGGCAGTTAGCTTCTAAGAGAGAACAGACCTCTGTAATATCCTTTGCTTTGTTCATTTAGCTATAAAGCACGTCTGCCTTTGGCACTTGGGTCAGACATACAAAGTTATGAGCATCCTGATTTACTATCCTACTCAGCATGCTAGTGGAATCTGTCAGTACTATAAGTTGATTACTGGGAAAGGGAGTAAAACTCCAACTACTAATTCAACCTGGAAATGTAAGATAACTTTGCCTCATATGCTCACAAACAGGTGAGTGTGGTTATGAGTGCACACACACATCAGGATATAGACTATTGCTAGTTATCAGTTCATTACAGTAATCCATTTCCCTTAGTAAAAATTAGTAAATAGTATAGCATAGCAAAGTTTGGCGTCAAAGGAAACACCTATGGAAAAACAGCACTTTTGGACGTTAGAGAGAGAAAAGGGGCAGGTAAAGAGAGAGAAAGATAGATCCAACAAGATAGAAATACAGGCAGAGAAAGGTTTACTCTGAGAGAGAGGGAGGGAAGGGGTAGAAAGGAAGAGAGAGAGGAGGAAAAGTAAGAGTAGAGAGGGTGAGAATGAAGGGGAAAGGAGTACAGAACAGAGTAAGGAAAGAAGAGGAGAGAGGGAAAAAGAGAGAAGACTAAAGGAGAGAAGGGCAGTAAACAGGGAGAAGGGATCAGATTCCCTGGAATAGTGAATCCTGCTCCACATGGACCTGTGAAAACCATCTTAGAAGAAAGCTTCCAAAGGCACTGTGGAAAGCAGAGTGACACTCAGAGCCTGCATCGAGAGGCATTACATTGGGGAGCCCCTAAACCTCCGCGTTGCTGGCTCTGTCAGTCCTCAGTGTCCAGACCTCATGCCTATATATCACCTGAATTTGCCATGACAGCCATAAGGGCTGAGGTGGCCGGATGTAAAAAGGTTGAAGAGGGGAGGGATAGATACTGTGAGAAAGAACAAGCATCCTGCACCAGGATGTACTTGGCCATTACCCTGACACTGCAGGAACAAAATTGGTGAGGCCCTAACTTTGGCTAGTTTACTCCTCCACCCCCTCTTCAAAGATGAGGCTTAGGCTTTACTGATGGGGGCTAGAAGGAGAAAGCTCTGGATCCGTTTTGGGCGGGGGTGGGGTGGGTCATACAGACTTTTCCTGGGCCTTGGGGAAGGGAGCACTACCAGAAGAGATTTTTCTGCACACAGTGTTGGTGTGCCTCTTACAGCGGCAGCCTGGTCGCCTGAGGCTATCATAGCCCTGCTGGCACAGATGGAGGCATCCACGGGTAGGCAGGTAGCAGCACAGGCAGGGTAGAAAGAGGGAGATGAGGCTCATGGCTGCCCAGCGGACGAAGCAAGAGCTAGGCCCACAGGAGCAGGGCTCATCAGCACAGTTGTCTTCATCATCAGTAGAGCAGTGGTAGAAGAGGCCCTTAACACAGCAGAGACAAGAGCCATAATCAAGGAGGCTCTCAGCAGAGCAAAGGCAACGCTGGTTGCACAGCCAGCAGGAGGGGAGAGGGCGAGCTGCTGTGCAGAGGACACATTTGCAGCGCCCACACTCCTCGCAGATGAAGAGGTGCTCACTGGGGTGCACTGCAGATTGCTCAGCTTCTCCCTTCAGAGCACCATCAGCCTTTGCGTGGACCCCTGCTGCAGGCTGGGTTCGGATGATGGACTGGCCTGAAGGTGAGGGTGTAATGCTGGCCAAGAGCCTTTGATCAGAGGCAGTGGTGCTATGGGACATTGAGCTGGCAATGCTAGATTGGCTCAGATGCTGAGGCAAGGGCTGCAACTGATGGCACTGGCTGAGACTGCGGGGGAGAGCAGTAGGCATGGTAGCCAGGGACCAATCAGATTTGTGGGTTTGCACGATAAGGGAAGGGCTAGAGAGGGCCTGTTTACAGGGGGCTGGAGGCCGTTCCACATAATCATTGCTAGCATGAGTAGAGCGTAGCTGTTCAATATGCAGAATTTGTTGGAAATCATCTGTCACTGCGACATCCATTTTGCCTTGATTCTTGAGTTCTGAGTGGTTTTGGGTCAGGGTGGCACTTATGGTGATAAAGAGCCCTTGTAGTTACATGGACTTTAGGGCACATCAGAAAATCCTAGGAGAGAAGGAATAGAAACAATAAATGAGAACACACCGACACGAGTACTTTGCAGGGAACCAACAAAGCTCAGGCCCTGTCACCACCACTACCTTCAATCACTTTATGGTGGTCTTCATGTTACACCTTTATTCTGTAATTGACCTCACCTACTTTACAGACTTACAGGCAAGTCTGGTCATCCCATCCAGACTATAAAGCACTTTGGGAGCAAGGATCAGACCGACGATTCCTTTTGTATTCCATCATATGACTAGAGTCACAGGAGCAGCTAGCTCATTCAGATGTTTGCTAACAGAGAAATGTAGGCGTTGAGCATCAAAATTCTAATAAAAATGGAACCTAATTTCAAATGTAAAAGCCATTTCTTGAAGCAATGGTGATGTAAAAGAGAAAGCCTCAAAAGTCTTCCATAGAAGTTGCTCATATATATACATCACCAATCAAAATTCTTCTTTCAGTGAAATTTGTGATAAGCATAAATAAACAGATGAGAAAGGACATGCTTGATTCACTGAATATAGGCAAGCAAGCAAGAGGCAATAATGGCAGAGATATGGCAGAAACAAAGAGGGCAGAAATTAGGCTATCTGTAGAATAATAAGAAAAAAGTCCTCCCAAGAGTGTAAAGAAGCCAAGACTAATCATCTTGCAGTTTTCCTCACTTTATAAGCTGCTTTAACTTATTAAGGAGGTGATCCTTTCTAAATGGCAGTGTGGCTCCAGAATCAAAGTTTTGTATACGTGGGAGTAACACTGGGCATGGGGGGGGACTATAAAAGATGAGCCTCGAATTATTTCAAATATCATCTGTAATTGTACCTATTACCACCCTAAGGCAAGTCTATATTGATGGGATTTACCAGGCAGAATCTACTTGGACTACTTTTCTCTATCTCTACCTTATACAATAAAGTGGCTTTCTTAAAGAGCAGCAATGTCCTTATACTAGATTTAAGCTAAATTGAATATCTAGAATGCATATGCTTGTGTCTCCACTGTACCACCATCAGGAAAAGTTGGGTGGTCATTCCCTGAAGGATTTGATTGAGTCTAGTACTGATAATGGTGATCATGAAGAAAATATTGTACAAACAGTACATCACTGTATTGCACCACCTGGAAGCCAAAAAGGTGTAGACTAGGAAACCTAAACACAAATCCAAGAGTCATCCTGGAAGCATTAGAACCTAGGAAACACTAGCATGAATAAAGTATATATTTGAAATCCATCAGATTTCAGGCCTCCTCCAAATAGATCAATTACTCACACTATTGTATGGGATGGAAAGCTTGAATGAGTAATAGAAATGAACCAGTGAGAGAAGACAGTACTTGATTAGGTTTTCTTAAGCAAGCAAACACGACACTAAAATGTGCCCAAAGCTCAATAACAGGAAAAATAAGGATGAAGTTCATCAAGGACTTAATGGCTAATAATATGACCAGACTCATTGCCTTTTGGGGCTATATCCCCATGCAAACCTCTTTAGTTGAATTTACATTTGTTTTTTTGTGTGTGTGTGAGGAAGATCAGCCCTGATCTAACATCCATGCCAATCCTCCTCTTTTTGCTGAGGAAGACTGGCCCTGAGCTAACATCCATGCTGATCTTCCTCCACTTTATGTGGGACGCCGCCGCAGCATGGCCTGACAAGCAGTGCGTCAGTGCGCGCCGGGGATCCGACCCCGAGCTGCCAGCAGTAGAGCGTGCTCACTCAACCGCTATGCCACAGGGCCAGCCCACATCTGTTCATTTTTTGAAAAGAAGATTTAATTTGGTTAAAAATAACTTTTCTGGCACATCGTATCAAAGAACCAGTCTGGCTATAATTTCACATTTTAGCTAGTTGTTTCGGTATTATTTAATGCAGCACAAAATAATGCAGATAAACAATATGGAAAATCTAAGACTCAAATATCTATATAAACTTTGTCAAATCACTTGCTTTGTTTGGACCTCAGTTTCACCATCAAGATAATCATAGGGGTGGACTAGGTGATTTCGAAGGATTCTGGCCCATTATGGTCTGTAATTATGTAACTACACAATTTGACAAAGGAATTCTCTTCATCCACACCTTTTACATCTTCAGTCCTTGAGTGTAAACTGGGCAACATGCCCTTGTTTATTTGGGCATTCAAAACTGAAATGTATGTCTTTTTTATTTACTCGGACTCACAGCCTCCTGAAGCTTCCCACCTCTGTCTTTGCTGTACCTTTATTAAGATTCATAGTCTCGGTATTGGAAAGGAACAGGTAGCTTTCATTTGAACATCCAAATAAACAAGTACACATTGTTTAGCTAACTTGCAGAGTATATGGAGGTAAGAGCTTTGGATTGAGAAGCGTCTTTTGATAAATTTATAAGAAATGAATTTATTCCACATTGATCAGATAAAGAATGTGTGGGGCCCCTCAAGTCCCTTACACCGTAAGAACAATAACATACATGCTGGACTCATTTAGACTCATTGATGTGCCAATGGAAACCAGATTCAGAACATATTGTGAATTCCAAGAATCAATGACTCAAAGGAAGGCATACAAGGTCTCAAAGTTACAGGAGATAATCATATGGGATTCCAAGGATGTCACTAGGTATCTCAGGGACGCGCCCTGAAGTTTGAAAGCTAAGATTGGAGGAATCTAGGTCATTATAGAAATGACTCAGAACCATGTTCAAAGGGGATCCTGTCTTGGCAGCAGAAGGGTATTTGGTGTTTAGGTTGAGAAGCTATATTTTGATATTGATTAGATTGGTGTAAGACTGAGGAGTTGAGATGCTTGGTTGGGTGATTAAAGGAAGTTTTGGGCATCAGTTTGGGATGATGAGGTACTACTGTCTTGCTTATAGGTAAGGGGATTGACAAGATAAACTCATAAGGTTTCTTCCCGCACTGTAAAATCTTTTATTAGAATGGACTGTGGAAGATCTGCAATACCGTGGGCAGTAGGACATAGGTAATATCAAGGTGTTGAGTAGGACTGAATGACAATAAATTGTTTGCCATTCCCGACATGCTCAATCTGATCTGGCTAATAGGATGAACTGAAATAGATACTGTAAGAGAAGGTAAGAGGAAAAAAAAGTTGAGAAACTAATAGGCAAGAGACTGCTGCAGCACATAGATTAGATGAAAAACTACTACTGCATGCATGTTTATGATTCAGAAATCCACCCATTAAAGGGCCATACATTGTGAGCAGCAATAGTTAAGAAACTGACTGTGCTGTTGGTCAATTCTATATTCTATTAAATGAGAGAGAGAATATACATATCATATATTATTAAATAAGAGCCAAGGTGATTACAAGTCTTGGCTGCACATTGATGGCATCTAGTGATTTCTGTCACGTAGTGCCTCTGCAGTAATGAATGATGCATTGTAAACCCACTCCCATCTCAGTCCCTCTGGCCAGGTGCTCATAGCTTTCTCAACTGTTTTTCTGTAGTCCTGAAATTTGCTATGTTCAACCTAAAGAGAAATTTCTTTTCTTATGCCAACTTAGGCACTAGAAAGCTAAATCCATTCAAGAAATGCTGTTTGTTAATGAAAGAAAAATGTATTTTCTCCCTGGAACCTAAACTCTGCCATATTGAGACTAAAGTTGAAAACTTTCGTATCTAAAGCCCTTCTATGCTAACCCATTAAGACAGTTCTGATTTCTATGATAAATCATCTCTGATACAATATGACTCAATCTCAATTTCAAAGAAGAGGAGGTAAGAGAAGAAGGAGAGCCTGGCTCCTCTTTTCTCCCACTCCCATGGGTTCAATGCTATTTTGTACCTTACTGTGTAACAGCTCTGGGGTGTGCTGCTTTTTTCTGTGCTCTGCTGTTATATACACTCGTTCTCAGAATAACTGAAAGCAAACATAGGGGGAATTTCTGCTATGGCTTTATATGTTTTCTTAGTTCTACTGTTCCAAAGTCTGCTCTCTAAAAATCCCTCTCTGTGCAAAAGCATTTGCATCTCTATCAAAGCACTCCCCCCTTACAAATACCAAGTTGTATATAGTTTACATTACTAACCTCTCAGCCACTGACTGGGCCTCCCTCCTACCGCATACATCTTGCTGGAGCTGCCAGTTTCTCACCACATTTAACTCTTAACTTGTCACTTTGCTACCCTAGTTCTATTCATTACTTTAAAAGTTTCATTAAGACTCATAGCAGTTTATTTCAAACCAGAGAGACTTGCAGTTTTAAGGCCTTGTATTTTTAAAGTTATAAGTGTTTTAGTGATGAGCAATACAGGGGAAAATTGGAATATCAAATGAATTCACATACTTCTAATCCTGAAGAAAATGCTAGTTGTTCATTTTAGAAGTGGGAATCTTTCTTTAAACCCCAAATCCTTTTATAAGAGACAAGAAACTTAAGCTCTAGTTCTAACTCTAGCTCTACTTTGCTGTATGACTGTGGGCAAGTGACTTCTGCTCCAGGCCTCAGTTTCTTTATCTGCAAACTGAGGAGGTATGAAAGGAGGGGTTTTAAAGCCCCTTCTTGTCCTGATGCTCTAAATTTTTTGTGCTGGGTTTGTTGGTTGCCTTTCTCTGTCTCAAAAGTCTTTCATGAAGAATTAGTCTCCTTTCCTTTAGGTTCTTTACTTCCTCATTACTCAGCTCCACAACCCGGAATAAAATACCTCCAAATCCAAGTCACTCAGGTCACTATCTAGATTGTTTCACAGCTAAAGAGTCCTAAAAACAGAAAACACAAAAAACAAAACATATAGAATGTTACAATAAAGTCTTAGTAAATGTTTATCTAGAGGTACAGGGAACAAGGCTAATACTTCCTTGTGGCTAAACTGCTAGCCTATGCCTTATTTGTATGTATGTATGCAGCTGCCGCTGGGAACGTAATTTAACACCTGGTAGATCCAAATTCATGTGATAGCACATTATGTTACAGTGAGGTTTCAATGTACCCAGAAAAGCAACAATAGTTTGCATTTCAAAATAGATTTTCTGTTTAAGAGTTCAAGGTCTGTTTTCTGTTCGTCCAACTTGGTTTGCAGCATGCAGCTGTGAGCAATAATTATAACTAGTTAGACAAATGGAAGGGAGTGTAAACCACTGCCCTAGGTCCTATCAAATGCCTATTGGCTAACTAGACATGCTCACAGGTTCTCACTTTTGACAAAATTGACATATGCCACACAGAGACATGTGCACACACACCCAGGCATGGATCCAGAGATTTCTAAATCATTGCTCTGACTCAATGTAAGTAGGGGGTTATGCCGTGTCAGCTTGCGCCATTTCTACCCAGGGCAAGGTGATGTGATGAAATCTGAACGATGCACAGCCCAGACTTGTGAGCCAATAGCAGACTAGCCCCACGCTGACAGGATGCCCGCTGGGCAGCCAGACTGGCCTCCGCACGAGCTCTCCGTACGTCCTCAGTTTGGGTGGTTAGACTGACCTATAAGGGGCTTAGACAAACATCAAAATGCATTTAAAGGTCAACGGGCTAGAAATTAAATTGACATTCGACTACAAAAGGCTTATTTTGAAGTTCCATTTTGATGTCTAAATTTCCAATACGAACAGTTTTTGCAAGAGCTGATTCATTTAAATTTCATTTAAACGGTTTTCATTTTATTTTACCCACGCGCTTGCGCACGGGCGCGCGCGCACAGACGCACGCGCGCGCGCGTACACACACACACACACACACACACACACACACACACACACACACACACACACACACACGGTGGCTGGAATGAATGGTAATCTGTGCATTGCATAGAAAGAATTCCAGGGTCTTTAAGAGCTAATCTGTATGGCTTACCTTGAGAAAAGGGTTTATCCATGCTGAGAAAAGCAAAGAACTAATGCCCCATCTGGCTCAAAGGACCTCTTCTTCTCCTGAGTCTTTAGGTTTCTCCACCTCTCTTCGGAAAGTCTGAATGAAAACTCCTTCACTGGCAGTGGAGCCAGAAACAGAGATAGTTCTGTCTCTGTCTTTCTGACACAGCAGAGAAAACGGAAAGAAAGAAGAAAAAAGAAAAAAAAAAACGATGGTGGGGGAAGGAGAGTCAGACCTGTAGTGGCAGATACTTTGTATAGATTTTACATGCAGATCTAAATCTTGATGCACGTATTCCCCAAAGAAAGCTCAGCAGGGTAAGTTCACCTCCTCCTCCTCTTTCTCCTCCTCCTTCTCCTATTTCTCCTCCCCCTCCTCCTCCGCCTCTTTCTCCTCCCCCTTCTCCTCCTCTTTTTTTCCCTCCTCCCCCAGCGTTTTCTTTCCCCCTACTTTCCCCTCCCCCTTTCCTCCTCCCCTTCCTCCGCCTTTACCTCCTCCCCCTCCTTCTCTTTTGCCTCCGCCTCCACCTCCGCCTCTGTCTCTTCCAATCTGACATATGAACTGAAGCAGCAGAAACTGCAGTTGTAGACACAGGGTATCTCAACAGAGCAATAGATACCGCTAGTGTGTGATTATTGATATAGTTCAGGGTGTGTTGGTATATAATCTGCAGAGAGCAGGGGGAGGGGGATGAGATTGCAGTGTATTCAGCTCAGCTAGGTAGCTGTTTTGTGAATGTAGATGATTTCTGGAGGTCTTGTGAATGGGTTATAGGGGAGGATGGGAGGGAAGGGATTTATTGCTCCTTGTTATAATTTCCTTCTCTCCCTCTCTCTGTGTCGTTTGCTTTCCCGGAGCTGTAGCTCTTAATGCTTGGCTAAGTGGCGTCATCCAGTTGAAATTGAATCGACCCATTAGAACTCCCCATAGGAATCTCTGTATCCGGTCCCCGGGTAATGACTGAGACAGAATTTAAAGGGGAATGGGCAGAGTGGAGAGTAACAATTTTAAGGAGGCCTCATTTAAATATCTCTGCCAATCACAGTCCTACCAAGCCAAGCAGCCCTTGTTGAGTGAGTGCAGCTTCAATCAGATAAAAAGACAGAGCTTCTCTTTTGTTTAAGGGCTTCTCCCACCTCTTTTCTGCATTCATTCCCACTTTTTCAGCACTAACAATGATTATCCATCCATCATCCATTGGGAAACCATTACCCAACCTACTTTCCTTTTCTACCTTTTTATGTCAAATATTCAACAAATATTTTTGAGTGCCTTCCTTTGTGCTAGCTGGTGTGGATTCAATAAGGAAGACAGACAGAAGCCTGCCTTCATGGAGCCTCCTTGGGACTGCCAGGCTTCTGAAAATAAAGCAGCTTTAGACATTTTCTCTTAAAGTGAAGGACAAAGCTTTCTGTAAATTATCCTCAGTCCACTTTTTAATTCAATAGGAAGGAGTCTTCCTTCTGGGCATCCAGACAGAAGCACTTGGATGAAAACAAGCCTGATATTTAAAATAAAAGAGATCTGATTTCAAGTCCTGCTTCAATGGACAAGTAGCACAAGCTTGACCATCAACATTCTTAGAATGCTTTGGTTACCCCATCTATAAAATTGAGATGGTAAATTGTGACAGTTCAGAGTAAAACAAACCTGTGAGTGAGGACACTCAGATTCTTAATCTTACTCTAACTCCTGTGTGACCTTTGCAATTTACTTTCCCTCTAGTGCCTCAATTTCTACATTTTCATGAGGGGATCTGATTAGGTAATTGCTAAGGTCCCTTCTAGCTCTGACACTCTATTATTTACACCCTCTTAGGAGAGTTAAGAAAACAAAAGAAAGCATGAGATTAAAAACATGTATGGTTGTGTGGGTTTGCATGCACATGTGTGTACGTGTGTCAAAGGTGCTCCAAACTGTTCTGTTCATGTGTATATATGTATGTTTATACACATACATACATGTATATGTGTATGCATATATATAAAAATAATTTATAAGCAAATCTAGATCTCTTCCCAATCAGAATTTCCAGAGTCAAGAGATTTTCCTATGTAAATTCTTCTCTTTTGTAGCTCAAACCTCTTCCCTACTCTTTTTTTGTTTTTTAATTTTTTGTTTATTGCAGTAACATTGGTTTATAACATTGCAAAAATTTCAGGTGTACATCATTGTACTTCTATTTCTGCATGGACTACATCATGTTCACCACCAAAATACTAATTACAACCCATCACCACACACGTGTACCGAATTATCCCTTTCACCCTCCTCCCTCCCCCCTTCCCCTACTCTTAACATTGACTTGAGCTTATCAAGATCATGAAAACCATTAAAGTTAATCTGTAGGTTACCTACAGAAGAGGATAGATTTACTGATATATTCATTTACCCATTTATTCAACAGGTATTTATTGCACATCAACTATGTGCCAAGCACTGTACTAACTAGGTTCAGGTCAAACAGATTAGGGTTCAAAATTTTGCTTCTCAATTTATGAGCTATCTGATTTGGGGCAACTCATTTCACCTCTCTGAGCCTGTTTCTTCATCTTTAAAATGGAAGTAACAATAGTACCTACATTACAGGATTGTGCTATTTCCTGGAGATTGAATAAGGTCTTGTATTTAAAAGGTTTATCACATGTCTGGCAAATAGTAAGTGCTCAATGAACAGTACATATGAATATTAAGAAATTGTTCTCATCCCCAATGTAGCCCATAGGAGAGGCAAGAGATGATTTAAATTTGAAATCCTTTTATTGTTTTAAAGTCCAGCTTTAAATTTGAACAGATATATGCCAAATATATCTTCCTTAATGTGGTTTATTTTCACATTTTATTCTTTTGTTCGAAAACTTATTTCTAATTCCTAGAGCATTAAGTCTAAATTACTTTGCCTGTCAATCAAGTTATTCTCCACACATTCCACTTCTCTCCTCAACATATCTCTTAACATAAGACAGGTTGAATGTTTCACTCTTCTCAGATACCAATGCACAATGGCTACCAATCCAGCTTTCCATATGTATCCTTCACATGAATTATATATATTTATTCATTTTCTACCTTCAGGTCCTAATTCCTCTGTGAATCCTTCCCTGACTACTAAGACTCCTTTCTGCTCTAAAGCTCTATGAGTTTTTACTGATACCCTAATTTATTTCTGCATTGGTAACTCCTACAACACTTTCAGCTATGTTCTGTCCTCGTTATTCAGTGTACTCTGTTAGATATACTGTTCCTTCTTTCAAAACCTTTTTGAGTTAACTGTCATGTCAGAAATTATCTGAACAACTAGTTGCTATAAAGTGTGGAAGGACGTGTTTAATTCATTATAAAACCATAACTTAGAGATTTATAAAGCATAGTAGTAAGGAAGACATTTGGAGGGCAGAGTAATTTTTCTGGTGTCCTTCAAGGTTACTTATTTACTTTTTGGTAATCACTGGCTTTTAGAAATAGATAGGTTGATCTGCACTGCGACAGTATCTCCAAATTCAATTGGAATTGAATTAACATCAACAATGTGTCTATAAAAAGAAAAAAGGCATTGGATTGGGAGACCTGTGTTCACTTCTAGGCCCAACACTGTCACTAACTAGCTGTATGATCTTGGACAACTCAATGAATCTGTCAAAATGTGTTTCCTGAAAAGCGTACACACCATTAACTAAAAAGCTAAGAAAGCATATTTCCTGAAATACACTGACTCTAACAAATTTGTAAAACAAGTTGTCAGGTATCACATAGTGAATTTTGTAATGTCTCAACATCAATTTATGTATATAATTGTACTATCTAGATATCCTATCAAAAATCATGAAACTGAAAATAGTCCTTTAGAAACACAACAGCTTAAAGCACAAATAAAAATATTCGTGTAGATTTCCAACAGCAGGTGATTTATTCATTCAGTAAGCATTAATAGAGTGACCAGTGTGCCAGGGTCTGGGGATACAGCAGTGAAGACAAATATGATAAATGTTATACCTGCCCTCAAAGAGATCACTGTCTAGAATGGGAGACAGACAATTGTAATAAACGGTGGTAAAGAAGAGAACAGATACCTAAACTGAGGTGATTAGGCAAAGTTTTTGCTGAAGTCAGTGACTTCTAGGCTGAAGTCTAAAGGATGTGGGTTAGGGAGGCATTTCAGGGAGAGTGGACAGGATATTCAAATGCAAGGGAGTATACAATGACATGGAATATTCAGGGATATCAAGTAATTTGGAATAGTTAGAGCAAACATTCTTGAAGAGATTTGCAAATGAGAGGGTTCTGTGGTGTAGTGGTTAAGAGTGTAAGCTCTGGAGTGAGTTGGCCTGAGTCAAACGCCAGATCAGCAACTCGCCAGCTGTGTAACCTTGGCCAAGTTATTTAATCTCTTTGGACCTTGGTTTCTCATTTGTAAAATCAGTACAATTTATAAATATCCCTCATCAGGTTGTGAGAATTTGGTTAAAACATATACAATGCTTAGGACAACATGTGGCATGGAATAAACATCTCTACCTACCCACTTGAATTTCAACTCCACGAAGGGAGGAAATTTAGTTGTTGAATCATCATCACTTAGAGAGTGAGTGGTCTATAGTAGGCATTGTTGAACGAATGAATGACCATTAACATAATTATTATTTTTGATGGGTATCATCCTAAGTGGTGAGAAGGTTGGATAATCTCAATTGTTTTCACTGTCGCCTTAATATAGGCCCAAAGAGTAAAGATATAGTAATAAACTAATATATAAAAATAAATGATTATGTATTATTAATATATATTAATATATAATATATAATTAATAAATGAATCCTTGCTCAAGGGGCTCATAATTTAGTAGGAAAGATAGCAAATAGACAAATGTAATAAAGGATGATAAGTGCTATAGAAGGGAGCAGAGGAAATACACCTAATCCAGTATTGAGGGGTTTCTAGAAAAGAAATGCTTTCTAGAAAAGATGACATTTAAACATAAATTTGAAGTATGATAATGACATTGCAGCCAAAGGGAATAGCATGTGCAAATGCCAAGAGGTAAAACACGAGGATGACAAAATGCACTGCAAAAACAATCATCACTGAATCTTCTAAACTCAGCATAATGCCTGGTACAGAGTAGATGCTCAGAAAATATTTGATAAATAAAAGAATGAATAAAAACCATTGCAAGCAGAGATAACAGAATGAACAAAGATACAAAGATGTGAAAACAACATGTTTTATAAACCATTCTAAGAGGGTCCCCTATAGTCATAGCCTGAACAAGTTAGGAGCAGAAATTTTCTCCAGAAAGCACCACCATCATGTTTTATTCATATTCCTAGAATGTACTGAGTTTATTTAGGTTTTACTAAATTGTAGCAGATGGAAATAGATTATACATAAAAAAACAACTTTGTATAATAGTAGAATACAGTGTCTAAAATAATCATTATCAGAATCTTTATCCATAAACCCAATCAAATATCAAAGTCTCTCAGCTTATAATTATAACCCATTCTCTCTTATTTTGTCTGCATAAAATACATATTCTGCACAAATTCTGAAAGTCTTTCCTCATTCTCTTTTTCCCAGAATATAGCCCAAGTCCATTTGAGATTCTGCAAGTTCCTATATGAGGCCAGCTCTATCCATACTCTACTGAAGTCAAGAGGAGCTCTTTAGAAGTGCCAGATGAAAAGCTGACTTATGGTCATTCTGATTCAGCAGTGGCGATGCCAGAAGAAGTAAGCAATGCCAAGGAAATGTGGATTCTTAACCAAGAAGCCTATATGGATAGTGATAATTATTTTCTTTTCCCCAGAAGCTGGCAAACAAGTATAGGAGCAATATCACCAATAATGAGAAAATGGTATAGAAAAGTCAGAAAGAAAAAAATAATCTGAGAATGGAGGAGTAGGAGGGAGGGACAATGTGGTGCTGTGGAAAGAAAGCTGGACTAAGAGTAAGGAAATGTAAATTCCAGTATCCTAACCTGCTGTGTGGCTTTGGCAGGTCATTTTTCATCTCTAAGCCCTATCTTTCTCATCTGTAACATAGTAAGTTTCAATGTAATTCAATAAAACAAACATACACTGAGCACCTACTTAATGTCAGGCAATACACTTGATGTGAAATATACAGAGATGAATGTGATACAGTATGCCATGAAGTAGGCCCTCAACACATACTGGTTGAATCTACAAATGAGTGGTCTTTATCTTCTCATTACTCGCAATCTAGTAGAATAAATGAACATGTAAACACAAAAACTGCAATACAATCTGTCACTAACTCAGATGAGAGATAATTGTGGCCTGAATCAAGGTAGGAACAGTGTGGATGAAGAAAAGCATATTATAGGTAGAATACAGAATAAACAAGACTTATTTGATGTGGGGCGTTAATTGTACCATTTACTGAGATATGCAGGGAACATAAAAAAATAAGCTTTGAGTATGTTGGGTTTGAGGCGCCCATGTAATATCTAAATGGTAATCTAGGCAATATTACATGTGGGTTTTAAGCTTAGAAGAGGATATGGATCAAGAATAGAAATATGAGCACCAATGATGCACAACTGTAAGTCATGTGAATGGATAAGCCTAGTCACAGAGAATGTGTAGAATGTTAGAGTGACAGAACGGTAGAGGTCAGAACCCTGGAGAGCACAGATATTTAAGGGATTGGAAGGAAAGAAGTCCATAAAATTGACTGAGAAGGGATGGCCAGAAAGGTGGCAGGAGAATCATGAGTGTGTGGTCCCTGGAAGCCAAAGAAGTATAATATTTGAAATTGAGTAATCAACTATCAATTCCAACAGAGTGGTCAAGTGAGATGTATAAAGTATATACTGGTTTGGCAATTTGGAGAATACTAGTAAATCTGGTGGAGGTGCATGTAACTTTCAAGCGGTGGTTTTCAACCAGGGCTGCACATTGGCATCATATATAGAACTTTATCAAGCTACATATTCCTAAGCCTCACCTCCCGAGATTCTTATTCAAGAGATCTTGGGTGAGACCCAGAGAATCTGCATTTTCAAAAAGTTTCACGTGGGCCTTGAATGCACCAAGCTTTCTCTTACCTCTAGATCATTACAAACACTATTTTCCTTGCCTGGAGTGATGAAAACTCCGAAATCTACATCTCTGGTCCAGACCTCCTGGCTGAACTCTAGAACTACATATCCAACAGCCTAGGACATCTCCACCCTTCATCTTCCTTTATCCATCAAATGTGATGTAGGGTAAGGAAGGTTGCTATTTTTTGTATGGTGGTTATGGAAAGTCTCTCTCATTAGGTGACATTTGAGCTGTCTCGAACAAAGTGAGAGAGCAAGCCATTCAGCTATATGGGGACAGCATCTTCCACATACAGGGAAGAGTAAATGCAAATCCTTGAGGCCAAAATGTGCTTGGCATATTCTAGGAAGAGCAAGGAGGTCAGCATGCTTATAGTGGAAGGAATGAGGGGATACTGGTAGCAAATGAAACCAGAGAGGTAGCAGAGGGCTGGATCATGTGGAATATTACAGACCATGTTAAAGATTTTGCATTTTGAGAAGATATTATAGGTTTTTGCCCAGAGGAGTGACACAATCTGACTTGTAATTTTAAAAGGATCTCTCTGGCTGCGCTGTGGAGTGTATATTCAGGAGAGGGCCTTAAGGCGGAAGCAGGGAGAAGAATTAGGAGGCTATTGCAATAGTCCGGATGAGAGAGGAGTAACAGGTGGAAGTGATGAGAAGATAGAATTGGAAGTTAGAATTCTGGAACTCGGGTTATATTTTCTTCCATCAAATACCTGTTTTTTCCATTTCAGTGAAAGGCATCACCTATATTTTCCCAGCACAACTTGTGTGTGTGTGTGTGTGTGTGTGTGTGTATCTAAATGTACCTTAAGTCTCTGTCTTTTCCTAATGTGTCCTGACTTTGGCCTGTCTGCATGTCCTAAGCGATCTCCCTAAGTTGCACAGGCATGACATCTCCACAGGACTTACCTCTATGCCACTTATAGTGTGCTTCAAGTATATCTTTTTAGATGGCCTGTCACACTTCCTGCTAGGCCCCTGTGTCCGCATTCATGTACCAGAGGTGTATCATGGAGATGGTGAATATTATATTAAGCATTTGACCACACGGTGCTTAGATTCTGGTATTTACTTGGCAGGACACTTCCCTGCTCCACATAAATACCAACATAAACGCTTCACTTTCTTTAGCTATGTAACTTTTTTCTCCACATTAATCAGAAGTTTTAAAATTTAGGAATGGGGCAAGGAGACTAAGTGGGGCAAGTCCTCATGAATGTCAGGAGCTCTGAGGTAGCTGATGTGTCCATGTTTCACACTCCCCTACAAGAGAGGCCAGCCTGCTGCAGGTGACAACAGCACAGAGGATTACATTCGGTTCTGGGAGCAGTTTATTTTCAGAACTGACATCCTACCCAGTACTAAATATAGCCAGTCCCTTCCTTTCAAACAAGTGTTTCTTTTCTGTTAAACTTCAATAAAGCTCTTAGCTCTGTATTACAAGGTCTCTCTCGCTCTCAATCTCTCTCTCTCTCTCCCTCTCTCTCTCCTGCCTTTATGAACCTTATTCTTGTTATACTCCCTCTCCCCATCTACCTACTTTCCTCTCCCTGGCCTCATTGGTTTATTTTCCTTCTAGATTTCTTACCTTTCCTATTTATCTTCTCTTCTTTCTTGGTGTCCTTCACTATCTCCTCTGGGGCACTTTCCTCTTGATGGTCCCAATTTTTAAAAAGAGAATCTCCTAGGAACCCCCTCCCCTAATAGGTCAAGAGAATACAGATGCCCTAAGGCTAAAATGGGATATTTCGTTTGCTTATTTTTAAATATTCCCAGGCAGGAGATAGCTATGTGTGTCTACTTATGTGCCAACTGACTGACATGTACTATTAATGACATGCTAGCATTTATTGAGCATTAACAGTGTATTATTCTAAGACTTTATAAATATAACCTTTGTAAGAATCCTCCAAGTAAGGCACTAAAATCATCTCCATGTTAGGATGAGGCAACCGAGGCCAAGAGAGGTAAAGGCAAGTTACCTTAGGTCAAACTGTGAATATATAGCGTAAATGGGACTTGAACCTAGGTGGTCTGACTCCAGAGCTCACACCTTTATCTCCCATGCCATACTACTTCGCTATAGTAGGATTAATGTGTATTGTATGCCATCTAAATAAAGAGGGAGCAGTTACAGGAGAAGGAAGAACTGGAAGGGTAACTGCATCTAAAACAGCTTTCAGCTGACTGAGAAGATTGTACTTAACTTTTGCTTTTATTAAAGCAAAATGTGAAGAAATTCAGAGAAACTGGGGTAAAACATGCAAGAATAGGAAAGGGTTTTGCTTTCACTTTTCACTGCATGTTTTGAATTATAATTCTGAGTTTTAGGTACTGATAATCTCTTTACTCTCCAGTTAGACTATGTGAGTTCATCAGGACCCAAACAATTTTTACAGATATATTGCAAATTCTGCACCCATTACAGGGAATGAGTAGTGGAGTAGTTATATCCATACAATGAATTACTACTCAACAATGCAAATGACTTGTTTTTCTCCACTACTATTACCCAACGGCACATGATTATTATTTGTAACAAATTTCCTAAGCAACCTCTCTATGTAAAATACACACACACACATACACTCACACACACACATTCAGTTAAATGGCAAGATATAAGATCAATATACAAAAATAAATTGTATTTCTACACACTAGCTATGAACAATCTGAAAATGAAAGTAAGAAAACAATTTCATTTACAATAGCATCATAAAGGATAAAATACTTAGGATTAAATTTAACAAAAGAAGTGCAAGACTTATACACTGAAAAGTACAAAATATTGTTGAAAGAAATTAAAGAAGACCTAAATAAATGGAGAAACATTCCATGTTCATGGATCAGAAGACTTAATATTGTTAAGATGGCAATACTCCTCAAAGTGATCTACAGATTCAACACAATCTCTATCAAAATCCCAGCTAGATTTTTTGCATAAGTTGATGAGCAAATCCTAAAATTTATATGGAAATGCAAGGGGGCACAGAATCGCCAAAACAATCTTGAAAAGAAAGAACACAATAGGAGTATTCAATACTTCTGATTTCAAAACTTACTAAAAAACTACAGTAATCAAGACAGTGTGGTACTGGCATAAACATAAACATATAGATCAATGCAATAGAATTGGGAGTCCATAAATAAACCCTTACATTTATGGTCAATTGATTTTCTACAACTTAATGGGAGAAAGAATAGTTTTTTCAACAAATAGTGCTGGGACAACTGTATAGCTACATGCAAAAGAATAAAGTTGTAATTCTACTTCAAATCATATACACAAATTAACTCAAAATGGATCAAAAACCCAATGTATGAGCTAAAACTACAAAATTCTTGGAGGAAAGCGTACGGGTAAATCTTTGTGACCTTGGATTAGGGAAAGCCTTCTTAGATACAATAGAAAAGCACAAATGACAAAAGAAAAAATAGATAAAGTGCAACTCTTCAAAATCAAAACCTTTTTTGCTGCCAAACATATCATCAAGAAAGTGAAAATACAACCCACAGAATGGGAGACAATTTTTGCAAATCATATATCTGATAAGAAACTTGTACCTATAATAGACAAATCTTTCAATTCAACAACAACAAAAATAAATAACTGAACTGAAAAATAGGCAAAGGATTTGAATAGACGTTTCTCTAAAGAAGACATACAAATGGTCGATGTATGCATGAAAAGATGCTCAACATCATTAGTTATTAGGAAAATGCAAAGCAAAACACAATTAGATACCACTTCATATCCACTAGGATGGCTAAAATCAAAACAACAGACAATAAGTGTTGACAGGGATATAGAGAAATTAGAAGACTAACACACTTCTGGCAAGTTTGTAAAATGGTGCAACCACTTTTGAAAACAGTTTGAAAGCTCCTCAAAATGTTAAACATGAAGTTATCATATGATATAACAATTCCAAAAAATTGAAAACATATGTCCACACAAAGCCTGTACAAAAATACTCATAGCAACTTTATTCAGAATAGCCAAAAGGTAGAAACAACCCAAATGTCCATAAACTTGATGACTGGATAAATAAAATGTCTTCTATCCACACAATGGAATATTATTCAGCCATTAAAAGTAATCAAGTAGTGATTCGTGCTACAACACGAATCAACCTTGAAAACAAGATAAGTAAAAGAAGCCAGACACAAAAGGCCACATATTGTCTGATTCCACTTATACGAAATGTCCAGAACAGGAAAATCTGTAAAGACAGAAAGTAGAGGGGCCAGCCCTGTGGCATAGCGGTTAAACGCGCCTGCTCTGCTGCTGGTGGCCCGGGTTCGGATCCTGGGCGCACACTGATGCACTGCTTGTCAGGCCATGCTGTGGCAGCGTCCCATATAAAGTGGAGGAAGATGGGCACAGATGTTAGCCCAGGGCCAGTCTTCCTCAGCAAAAAGAGGAGGATTGGCATGGATGTTAGCTCAGGGCTGATCTTCCTCACAAAAAATAAATAAATAAAATAAAAAATAAAAAAGACAACACGCATACACACACCACACACATTAAAAAAAAAGAAAAAAAGACAGAATGTAGATTAGTGAATTCAGGGGCTAGGAAGAGGGGGAAATGGAGAGTGGCTGCTAATGAGTATGGGGTTTCTTTTTGGGTTGATGAAAATGTTCTGGTATTAGATAGTTGTGATGGTTGCACAACTCTGTGAATAGACTAAAAACTACTGAATTGTTCACTTTAAATGGGTGGATTTTATTGTGTGTGAATTATATCTCAATAAAGCTGTTTTTTTTTTTAAAGAATACATCTGGGAGGCTCATGAAAATAGACTCCTGTCATGTATGCTTCTTTACTTTGCCAGAAGTGCCTAAGTCTAATCTCTGACTGATGAACATTTAGAATGTTTTCAGAACTTTTGCATTACAAACAATGCTGCAATAAATATCTTTTACATATACTTTTGGATATTTGTGCTAGTCTATCTGTAGAATAGATTTCTAAAGTGAAAATGTTGGGACAAAGAATACATGTATTTCAATTTTGCTTAATATTACCAAATTGTTCTCCCCAAAACTTGCACTAATTTACATTGCTACTAAGAGTTTAGGAGAATGCTCATTTTCTCACATTCTTGCTAAGTATATCATCAAATTTCTTGACTTTTTTCCATATGAAAAGTAAAAAATGATATCTTGGATTTTTAAAAATATGAGTGAGATTTAACATTTTTTTCATATAAATATTAGCTATTTATATGACTCATTTTTAGAACTGTATTTTCATGTTCTTTGCCCAGTTTTCTATTGAGTTGTGTTTTCCTTATGGACATGTAAGAACTTAATATATACAGTTAAATATCAATATTAATGTATGAATATTAAAGCAATTAGACCTCTGGCATAAACATTAATTTTTTTAATCAGTTTGCCATTGGCCTTTTAACTTCATGCTTTGCAAATGTTTTAAATTGCTTTGCAGTCAAACTGATCAATCTTTTCTGTTATGGGATTATGACATCTAGGTTTTGTGCCATCTCTTCCCTACTTCCTATATTTTGAAGATTTCATGGTTTTTTTGGATAAATATTTGAGTTTATTTTGGTATAAGGATGAATTAGTGATCCAGCAGAGCTACCCCATAGGGATGTGCTGCACAAAGATGCCTTTAAGAGGATATTTTCTTTGACTCTAGAGCTTAAATTTCTTACTAAGATGATTTATGTAGGCACGTCATTCTTCCCATTATTCCTGCTTGAGACTTGGTGGGCTCTTTAAATATGAAGACTTAAGTTATTCTTCAATTTAAGGAAATTTTAGTCCAATATTTGATTCCTTTCTCTCCTTCCTCCCGCCCTTCCTCCCTTTCTTCCTTTATCCCTCCCTCTCTCCCTCCCTCTCTCTCTCTCTTTTTTCTTCTTTCTGTCTACCTCTTTGTCTCTCCCTTCTCTTCCATACTCTTCCCTTCCTTTCCTTTTTGGAACTCTCATTAAATAGATGTTGGGATTCTTATAAATATCTGTATGTCTCTTAATTTTTCTTATCTTTTCTTTGGTTTTTGTGTTGCACCCTGGGAAAATCTCTGTGTTGCATCTTCAACTAAGTAATTCTAGTTTTAGTTGTATGAAGACTGCTAATAACCCCTTTAGTAATGGGTAAATTTTTGGCAATTATGTTTTTAACTTCTAAAACCTCTATACTATGCATTTGTCATATTTGCGTCTGACCAACCTATCAGGAATAGTCTTTCTATATCTGGGAAATTCTTATATTATAATTTTTACCTCTCAAATGTAGAAGTCAAAATTCAAACTTCTAGTCTGTGTTGAAATTAAAATGTCAGAATATGACTTAGGTTCTGTCAATCAGATACCCTTACATGAGACTTTGATTTGGAATTGAAGACATGCATAAAGTGGTAGTGTGTGGTTTCCATTTTTCTGGAATAGGTAGTAGCAAAGGAACTTGGCTTTGGAGGATGGCAGGGATTGCAAGGTCAAGTTCTTAATAAAGTAGTGGCATCAGTGCTGGCAGCAGTAGCTGCTGCAGTAAAGTCAATTTCTTGGCATCTAATGCAAGAGCAACAGCTTTTCTTATCAGGCCAGTTCTGTGGCATTGGCCCTCGGCAATTGTTTCTGGAAACTGAGCCTCAAGATTGGTTTTCCAGCCTTTCTTTAATAAATAACTGCATTATGTACATAATCTCAATTTCAGCATCCCCTTCTCAAACCATTTCTTCCTACCTTTTCTGCTTACTCCTTCTAATGACCCATTCCCAACATTTTCTACTGGGACTTCCAGTCCATTGACCTTGCTACTTTTTACTGCTGCTTTCCTTCTTACCTGACTTGATGTTTCATGGTCCATCATTACAATCACTCCCAGGCATATACCATTAACTCCTTTGCCCCTCTTTCCATTTATCATACTCACCTGGAAAAGAACCTCAAACCTGCTTAAATCCAGCTCTCCACTTATTCTGCTTCCATGTTAACTGGCTTGATCTCCATTTAATTTTAGTCTTCAAATTCATAACCTATGACATTTTCATAACCCACTCTCTAGATGACAATTTTATACCATCTGCTCTCTCCTTACGCCTCCAATATCTAGTACTCCATTCTCATTCTCAACTGATGACACTGCTTAGTAAGCTACCCTGGTTAAGGTTACCAATGACCTCCATATTGCTAATTTCAAACGTTAATTATCAGTCTTCATGTTACTTGAACTATCAGTATTATTTACCTACTCGATTTCTCTCTCCTTCTTGAAACACTTTCTTTACTTGGCTTCCAGGGAACCTCTTTATACTTCTCCTATCTCACTGGTTATTTCTTCTCACTATCCTCTGGTGACATTTTAGTTCCCAGATGCTAAATATTGACGTAACACAAGACTCAATCCTTGGCCCTCCTCTCTCCTCTATCTACACTCATTCCTTAGCTGATCTCATCCAGTCTCATGACTTTAAATGCCTTCTATATATAGAGGACTCTCAAATTAATATCTATAGCCTAAGATCCTTCCCCTGAACTCAAGAATAATATATCCCATTGCCTACTCAACATCTCCACTTGGGAGTTTAATAGCTATCTCCTACTTAACATGTCCAAGACCTCAACTCTTCATTCTTCAACAAAAATAAACTGGTTCTTCTGCAATTTTCTGCACTATAATAAATAGCACCTTAGTTATTCTAGTTCCTCAGGCAAAAATCTTGGAGTTATCCTTGTCTTTTCTCTCTCATGCCCCAAATTCAATCCACCAGCAAATCCTGTCCATATTTTCTTTTAAATATATCCAGAGTCAGACCATACATCCTTATCCCCACTGCTAACACCCTGCTCCAAGCCACAATCATCTCATTCCTGTATCACTGTAATAGCCTGCTAAATGGTCTCCCTGCTTTTACTCTTGCCCCCTCTAGCCTATTGTCAACACAGTTGTCAGAGTGAAACTGTTATATATGTCATATTATGTTAGTCTTCTGCTCATAACCCTACAATGACTTTCCATATATCTCACAGCGAAAGCCAAAATACAATGGTCTACAAGGTCCTACATAATTTGGCTCTCATTTCAATTTCTACCACTCTTTCTCACTCACTCCACTGAAGCCACACAGATCTCCTTACTATTAATCAAAACCCCCCAGACACTCCTTTTGCTTGGAAAATTCTTCCTCTCTCTTCCTGGCTCACTTCATCACTCTCTTTAATTCCTAGCTTGAATATTACCTTATCAGAGAGGCTTTCTCTGACTACTCCACCTACGAAGCACACACACAGACACACATACACACACCCCTGTCATTTGCTGCCTTCCTTACTCTGCTTATCATTACCTGAATCATATATTTTTTTGTTGTCTCTAGCCTCCCACTGAAATATAAGCTCCTTAAGAACAGAGACTTTGTCTGTTTTACTCGCTGCTGTATCCCCACCAGCTAAAAGAGTAGTTGGCACATAGTAGTCACTCAATAAATATTTGCTTATGCTTAGACTAGCCTGCGTGGATTATATTGTTTACAAATAAGAACCTTGATTGTTTCCTTTTTTGAATAGGAGCTTATTTTTATTTTATAAATGTGAGGTATTTAATGTATCCTATGAGTGTGACGAATCTTTCTCTAACTACTATCTGCATTCGTAGTTCTTTTCTGTTTTCTCCATTTACCATTTCCTTAGACATTGATTATTGTGTTGGTTGAGTCTGGTGCCTCTCTTTAATGTTTTTATTTTTCACTAAATTTTTGGTGATTCTTGATTGCTTGTTTATATTTACACATGAAGACCTAGATTAAAAAGTATTTGTGGCTGAAATTCATATCCTCTGTAAATGTGAAAATCCTTGTTCTCTTGGCAGTTAACAGAGAATCTGCTATATCCCTACCTACTTCATTGTACATGGGAGCAGGGAAAAACCAGGAAGTTCCCCTTTCATGGTGGATGGTTAGCTTCTAATCAGTATTCTGATTCCATGTAGCAGTCAGACATTCCATGAGGTACTGCCCTGTTCATCAGCCCTAATGCCCAATCTGATAGCCTTCAATGTCAGAATTATTTATTTAAAAGTCTTCATTTTGGGGCAAACACCAGTGACAGAGGGGAGGATTCATGTAACTATTTATCAGTTCTTTAATTAAATACACCATCTGTCATCCTATGGCCCAATCCCCTTCCCACCTTGCTACCTCTGACCTAGGGTTATTCCAGGGTTATACTGGCAAAATTACTTTTTTGGAGGTCTTTCTTTTTCCTCTGCCCATGCCACTTCCTAAACTCTATTTCTGGTAGTTACCTTATGATGAAAAATGATATTTGATACAACCTACCACCAGGCAAACATATTTTCCACATACGGATATGATTAGCCAAGATTTCATCATTAAACTACTTTAAACATGATTTATAAATGGCAACTGGTTTCATTGATATGATCTGCATAGCAAGATGTTTACTATTTCCTTAAGCATGGCCATCAAATTGTATTCAACATACATACACATCTGGTGCTTACCAGCAGCAGGGATGCTTGAACTAGCATGTCACTTGAACTATACTCAAAGGATTAAGTTGCCAATTGTAATTCTCATCCTTTCTTATTCAGCGTGTGTTCTACAGACCAACATTAGTCCTAAAACTGTTTATTACCAATCCTTGATGAGGTAAATATGATAAATACACAAATCACACAAGTATGATAAATATACTGATCAAATACACAAATAGTAAGTATTTAGAAATTCTTAGAGCATTTTGACATTGCTACTATATCCAAGTGCATGATTTCCTACTTTACAAAATTCTACGGCAGATTCAATTTTTTTTTAAATGATCCTTCACCACGGAGAGTTGAGAAGCCCTGCTCTAGAGTGTCTCAATAATGCTTTTGGTCAGGTGGCATAGTTTCCCTTCTTGTATTACCTTTGTCTTCCTCAGGGTTGGCCTTTAAGCCAAGGGACCTGGCTGCCTTCCAAGCAGTCATTTCCGCATAGCATAATAGCTATAGCCAGTGAACTGATAGTGCATTTCCTGCCACCATACTGTAAAATTATTATTAATGGAATAGGAGAATGCACTTCTGGTTTTGGCACTGATGTTTGGGATGCTGCATCAGGGCTGGTAGCTTGAAAGAGTGAACAATATTTCGGAGTATGGATTAATGGAGACAGAACCACTAGGAATACTTCCTGTTAAAATATGCTATATTTGATCCATTTAGAGATAATTTGATAGGACAACATTTTAAATGAAAATAAGGAAATCTCATTTTATATGTGACCATGAACCTTTACTCAAAGAAGATTTTAGGGAGGTGCGTCTTAGTTCATTTTAAGAAATAATTTTCTAGCAACTGATGCAGTAGTCTTCCTTATTAGGTACGTACTCAATCAGAGACCGATTTATGAACTATCATTGATTCTGTAATAAGTATATTCCAGATTCTGTAATAAGTAGCTTTTAATAATAATCCTGAATTAGTAGAAAATTAGATTAAGCTCTAGGGCCCTTTTCAAGGCAAGATTCTGTAATTATATGCTGGGGTAATTCAGGCATCTAAGGAAGGAAAATTAATTTTGAATCAGGAGCCATTATGTGTGAAGCCCCTGTGATTCCTCTTTAATTTAGAGAAAAATTCTGTTATTCTTCAGAAAGGATGTAATATTGAGGGCACTTGAGGGCCGAAAGTTTGCTTCGAGATATATATGGTTCCAGATCCACAGTTTGGAGCCAAGAGAAGACAATGAAGGGTTCAAAGAAGGAGTAAATGGAAACATGGGCAGAAATACAGAAATATAGTACCTAGAAACCTTGTGTGTAGAGTTAACACTCCCAGTAGCCTTCTTAATAGAACAATCCTGACCATTAAATCATTCATCCTTCAAAAACTACTTATTCCCATGCTTCTAGTCTAGACTAGTTGCAGATTCTGCATGAGTTCATTTATTGTAGTTGTGCAGCAGTCCACTATAGATCAACCAGGTTAGTCCTTTCAGAATTTGAGGGCACCCTAGTGAAGAAAGTAATCCTACAGTAGAAATAATGCAAATGTGCGGTTATTTATTAATGTTAGAGAATGTAAGAGTCCAAACACAACCAGGGTAAAGCAAAGGGTGAAAAGTAACTGGTCACTCTTAGAACTATCTTAAGACTTGACAAATACATAAATAAAAATGTTTTCCTCCCCTCCTCAATTATAAATTGAAGATTAACAGTTGTCCAAGTTGCTGTTGGAGATATGAAACCTTGGAGAATAGAAAGTGAGAAGATTTTCTAATTCTTTATAAGGTCTTTGTATTGTTTTTTGTTCATTAAAAAGAAAAATACTGTAATAACAATATTAGAAAGTTAATATGGTGCTAATCAGGATCTCTTCTACTGAAATAATTTCTTAAAATCGAAGCAATAGGAAGAATTTAATGTCAAACTACCTGTAGTGTCAAACTACCTATAGTGTCTGAATCAGACAGTTTATTTCTGTAAATTATTTTTGACCAAATGTCACAGAAACGAATCAATGTAAAAGATCATTAATATGTATTTGCTTATGGGTATAAAAGAAAATAATGTGAAATGATTTTTTAAGAAAAGAGAAGAATTTTGTTATGAGTCAATTCATACTACTGGAAATATCTTGGATCCAAGACTGAAAGGCAGAAATGTAAATAATGATAGCACTGCTGCTGCTGCCCTAGATTGAATTACAAAACAAGCAGCACATTTAGAAATTTATGCTGGAAAAATCCTTTCAAATGTGTCTGAATACAGAACAGTTACAGTGTTTGTGCAGTCATGCAGTTTGGACTTGTGCCAAGTGTAACGGTCTGATTCCTGGTCCCACCCTCCTGATGAGGAATCTGAAGACCAGGTTACAATTCAAGGTCTCTATGGCTAGTTCAAGCTCCTACCCAGTGTTTCAGAGCCTTCAACTCTACTAAATTTGTTGGTGAAAATAATAATATTAATAATCATTGGTGCTTACTGTGTACCAAGCATTATGCAAGGTTAATTACATATTTTTTCTCAATTAAGTTTCATAACAAACCTATGAGGTAAGTACTCTTATGTTTAGATGGGGAAATTGATGCTCAATGAGGTTAAAAAAAATGCTCAAGGTCAAATTGTTTTATCTGCTCAATTAGAAATCTATTGAGATATCAGTAGTCTCCCTTGATGTCAAGGATGATTTTTGTTTGGAAGACAAGGCCAGGTATCTTAGAACAGTAAGGTCTCCCAAGCTTGAACATTTAGCTGCTGCCCTCACAAGTGACTCCCATCAACAGAAGGTTTTGTCTGTTATTCCTGCTGGTCGTTTTCAGCCACACTTCTAAAAAGTTGTCAGTGGCTCTCAGTAACTATGCTTCATGATGGTCCTTGTACCAGACCCCAGTCTTATAGGCTCCTCAGTAGTGAAGTACCTTAGTATTACAACAGTCTCTGATGCACTCTTACTGACAGAAACAGTTAAGTAATAGGTCAAAGATCTTCACGATCGCCTCAAGGAAACCAGTCTGTGGAATAACAACTAGCTTACCCCTTTTAATCGCGTATCTTTGATTTAAGTAAAATTTAGGGAATTAAAGTTGGTCTGAGATGAGGTAAGTTTCTCCAGCTTGGAGAAAGATGGTTTTCTGTAGAGCTGTTCCGGAGACTGGAGTCACATTGGATCTCTGTTCTCCATAAGAAATATGTGAGTGGTGGGAAGAGACTAGGAATTGAAAGGTGCTTCTATGTTCCTTAGACACAAATTCAGACATTATTGGAAATTAGTAAAGGGCTTTGCGCTCAGTACTTTACCATCCTATTCTTCCTTGATTTCATGTCTTCCTAAAATACAATTTGAATCAGACACACATCAGAAAGAGCCCCTGAGGCTCAATCCAATGAATTGGGGGAGGCTGAAAATCTAGGCATCACCTGGAAAGGTTGCTACAAAATAATCCAGAGGTAAAGTGGCCCCAGGCCAAGCCAAAGGAGTCCATTGCTAAAAGCGGTGCAGCCGGTTTGTGTGGAAGACTTTGTTTCCCTCTAGTAATGCTCTGCACAATGTGAGCAATGGTTGTGTGAGGCTGTGGCTCTGTCTCTCTGACTTTAGTGTCCTGGGTCTGCACTCACGTCATACTTTTTTCTTCTCTCTTTTTTTTTTTTTTTGTGGCTAATTCTGTCTGTGGGATTAGCGTTTGTCCATACAACATGACACTGACAGAAACATGTCAAACTGTGTTTGCTGGGAAAAGTTCCTTCCCCTCAGAATCCGAAGTGAAACCAACACTACGCTTTGCAGAGATATAGATGGCAGGATTGTTGCAGGGAAATGTCACTCCAATCATCGACCCCTTTTGCTGCTACCTAACCACTTCTTGCCCGTTACTGTGGCAGTTTGGGTCCTTTCACACAAATTACCTCAGGAGATCTTCTGGATAGCATTATATCTGTCTGCCCTTGCAAGAGCACATATTATGATAGGACATCACCTGTTCATGCTGTTCTTGTTATTTCAACACTCTTGCTTATTCTTAGCATTTGGCTGGAATTTCTACTGTAGGATTACCATGGAATCTGCACACACACACACACACACACACACACACAACCAGGGTTCCAGAGTTGCCTTGAATTACACTTTTTGAATATTCAGACTTAATTTTCCCGAACTTCTACCTGGTTCATAGGTGGGTTTACCTCCAAAGTCCCAGAGTGGCAAGATTCCTTGAGTCTTAGAGTCTCTTTCCTCTTTCTTCTCCCCTCTGTACCCACTCCTGCCAGAGTAGCCAGGCTACACTAAATTGCATGCCTTGCTGTGTTCCATGCTTCCTGTGGGCAGTCTAGCTCCCAAGAAGAGAAGAGAAAATTGGGCTATGCAAACACATTTTTTAATATACTATAAATATATAAAATATATAATATAAATGGAATCACAGAATATTTGTCCTTTTATGCCTGGCTTATTTCACTTAGCATAATGTCTTCAAGGTTCATCCATATTGTAGCATATATCAGAATTTCATCTCTTTTTAAAGCCAAGTAACATGCCATTGTATGGACAGGCCACATTTTGCTTATCTAGTTGTCCATTTATGGACATTTAGGTTGTCCCTCCCCCTTTTGGCTATTGTGAATAGGAATCGTATGAACTTTCATGTACAAGTTTTTGTTTGAAAACGAGTTTTCACTTCTTTTATATATATACTTGAGTGCAATTGCTGTGTCATATGGTAATTTTATGTTTGACTTTTTGAGGAAATGTCAAATTTTTCCACAGTGGCTGAACCATTTTACATTCCCACCAGCAATATACAAAGGTTCCAATTTCTCCACAGCCTCGCCAACATTTTTATTTTCCAATTAAAAAATTTTTTATTGAGCCAGCCCTGATGGCCTAGTGGTTAAAGTTCTGTGTGCTCCACTTCAGTGGCCTGGGTTCGGTTCCCGGGTGCGGAACCACACCATTCGTCTGTCACTAGCCATGCTGTGGCAGTAGCTCACATAGAAGAACTGGAATGACCTACAACTAAAATGTACAACTATGTGCTGGGGCTTTGGGAAAGAAAAAAAATTAAAAAATTTTTATTATGGCCATCCTGGTGGGTATGAAGTAGTATCTCATGGTGGTTTTGATTTGCGTTTCCCTAATGGAGGAGTGAGTGAGGATCAGAGAAGAGACAGATAAGTTTTTGTTTTCGCTTCACATAAGATATACCAGAATAGGAAGAACTGCTTCCCTCAGAACAGATCTATGAGATAGGTACTATTATTAGTTTTATAAGTGAGGAAACTGAGACTCAGAGAGCTAAAATGACTTACTCGAGGTCACACAAATAGGTAGTGAAGTCCCGTTACCCATGCAGTTTGACCTCAGAGTCTGTACTGTTAACCACAGTGCCACAATGACACTCTGAAACTAAACTAAAATGTCCCTAAGAGCAGACACCATATCTCCTGTATCTTCTATGCTTGCTCCGCCTCTCTCACAAACTAGACAATATTAGACTTTGCACACAGGAGGAACTCTAGAAATATCTATTAGCCAATCATAGGAATATCAAAAACCCTGCTGAAGGGCTCAGAATTATTGAATTAGAAACTGTATAAGTAGAGTAATTGTAACTAGAAAAGGTTTTATTAATACTTCCCGCTGCAGCTGTTCTGAGCACTTCTTATCTGCTCTCTCCCTGGAAGCTGTGTTTTCTTTTCTTCAGGATCTACATTTTTCTGTGTACTGTGTACATAAGAGAGGAATTTTAAAACTGCTCTTGTGGGAAGACCTTCTTCCTGTTTAAAGTTCAAACTTAAAACCAACATTGCATTTTGCACAAGCATGCACGATAGGAAAAAGAATTAAAATAAAAGTATTTACGACCTCTACTCTTCATACATCCACTGAAGAAAATTCTGTCCTTGCACACTATGTTCCTGGACTTTGTTCCAAAGATCAGGATAATGGTTAAGAGAGAGAAATGAAACAAGCCAGGATTTGTTTGATTTACATTGGAAAGGGTAGACAATTACTATAAGAAGAAAAAATTAACCTGGGCTAGATATGAGTGTTTTAGGTAATTTTGAAAGAGACAGAAAGAGATTGGAGTATCTGCTATGCCATAAAGAGTGGAAATTTCAGGAAATAAATGGGTGAAGATTATTTTTTAATAGATAGTTTGCTGCGTGTTGTGAAAGGCATATTAATAAGCAAAAATAAAATGTAATTTTTTTTTTACATTTCTTTTTGGATTTCAGACAATTGTGTATTTGGACATGACACCATGCTGAGACTGCCATGAGGTGGATTGATTTTATGTAGGTTACATTTGGAAGATAAGATCTAATTTTAACAAGGTTGTGGGAAAATGGTGGGAATATAAATTGCTACAGCCACTTTGGGGTATAATCTGGAAGTTCTAGAAAAACTGAAAATATTAATAACCTATGACACATCAATTCCATTGCTTCCCTAGAGAAAAACACACATGTGTATTAGGAGACCTGTACAAGAATATTTTCTATAACCCTGTGAAAATTTGAAAACAGCCTGAATGTCTAATAATAGAGAAACAGTTAAATAAAAAATTGTATATTCAATGGAATGCCATAGAGCAGTCACAATAAATTAATTAAAGGTATATGTATCAATATGAAGATATCTTAAAAATATAACATTGAACAAAGCAAGTTATAGAATGACACACATCATATGATAACATTTATATAGAAAGAAAAATAATACTATATACTTACATATATTTTTATGAGTCCACATATGTGTGCATAAAATAAAAAAGAATTATGGAAGGGTACATACTAAACTTATAGCAGCAGTGACTTCTGGGGTGGGAAAGAAGTGAATGAAATCAGGGATTCTAGACTTATCTGTAATGTCTTAATTCTTTTTTTAAAACTTTTTATTTTGAAATAGGAAATTGCAAAAATAGTCCATAAAATCCTGTGAAGCCTTTCCCCAGCTTCCTCTAATGATGACATCTTATATAGTGTAGTACTATATCAAAACCAGGAATTTGACATTGGTACATTACTGTTAACTAGATCACAGATTTTATTCATTTTTCACTATTTTTAAATCTGAATCTGTGTGTGTGTGTATGTGTATGTGTGTGTGTGGGGGGGGGGTTCTATGCAATTTTATCCCATGTATAGTTTTGTGTAATCATCACCACAGTCAAGATACAGAGCTGTTCCATCAACATAAAGGAACTCCCTTACACTACCTCTTTGTATTCTCGTTCACCCCCTACCATATCCCACCTCCATCCCTGTTCCCCGGCAACCACTAATCTCTCCTTCATTTCTATAGTTTTGTCATTTCGAGAATGTTACATAAATGGAACCATAGAGTATGTAACTTTTAGGGATGGGCTTTTTTTCATTAAGCATAATACCTTTGAAGCCCATCTAGGATGTTGCATCTATCAACAGTCCATTTCTTTTCATTGCTGAGTAGCATTCCATGGTATGGATGTAACAGTTTGCTCAACCATTTGCCTGTTAAACATTATTTGAGCTGTTGATAGTATTTTTCTATTATTAATAAAGCTGCTATTAACATTCATGTACAGGTTTTTATATGAACATAAGTATTCATTTCTCTGGATAAATATCCAGAAGTATAAATGCTTGGTTTTATGGTAATTGCATGTTTAGTTTATAAGAAACTGCAAAAATGTTTTCTATAGTGGCTTTATTATTTGGCATTCCCACCAGGAATGTATTAGACATACAGTTTCTGTGTATCCTCAGCAGCATCTGCTATTATTATTTTTCATTTGAACTATTCTAATAGGTCTGTGATAATATGGCATTGTGGTTTTAATTTGCATTGCCCTAATGGTTAATGATGTTGAATCTCCTTTCATGTGCTTATTTGCCATCTGTATATTATTCATCCTCTTTGGTGAAATGTCTGTTCATATCTTTTGACCATTTTCTAATTGGATTGCTTGATTTTTTTTTTTACTGTTGAGTTTTGAGCACACTTTATATATTGTAGATACAAGTTCTATGTCAGATATGTGGTTTGTAAATATTTCCTCCCAATACGCACCTTGTCTTTTCATCCTCTTAATGTTATTTTCACAGTGCAAAAGGTTTTAACTTTGATGAGGTCCAATTTATCAGTTTTTTCTTTTATGGATTATGCTTTTGATGCCATGCCTAAGAATGTTTCATCTATCTCTAGGTTTCAAAGATTTTATCCTATGTTAACTTCTAAAAATTTTACAGTCTTACATTTTACACTTAAGTCCATGATCTATTTTGAATTAGTTTTTGTATAAGGTGTAAGGTTTAGGTGTTAATTATTTTTTTAGGTGAATGGATTCAAATATTACTTGGATAATTCAAATTCAATTAAAACAGAAATCAGAGGTGGTAATAATATAAGGTTGAACTCATTCTTATATTTTCCCCTTCCAATTCATTCTCCATTCTGAAGGTAGAGAATCTTTCTAAAATACAATTCACATCATGTCACTTACCTGCTTAAATCTCTTCAGTGGCACCTCACTTATCTTAGGATAAATTCCAAACTATTTAATATGAGCAAAAGGTTTCACATAATTTGGGCCCTCTTCAGTCTCATTTTGCCACCCTGCTGTCTACACCCCAAACACATTGTACAATCCAGCCACAGTGAACTTCTTTAAGTTCCTAAAAATGCATTTTTAACTATTACTTTCAGTATTTCAAACATGTTTGGAACATTTTTAAATTCTCTTTTACCTAGTTAGCTCCTACTTATCCTTTAGGTCTCAGCTTGGTCATAATTTCTTCCAAAAAAAGCGTTCCCTGACTCCCCAGTCTGTATTATGCGGCCTTCCTGGGTTCTTACATATAACTCTGTATCACTCTCGTTATGGCACTATTCACGTTGTATTGTAGTTGTCTGTTTACTTGTCTGCCTCTTACCTCCAGATTGTGAGTCTCATGATAACAAGGATTATTTCTATTTTGCTCATAATCATTGTTTAACAGATAACTAACAGTGCTTGAACCATCTTGATATTCAACAAGTATTTGTTGAATAAACAAATAAGAAGGACACAGAATATTTGAATAATATAATTAACAATGTTGAACACATTTAGCATATTGTTAGAAGTTATTCTTAAATGTCTATGCGAAAGTTATAAAATTAATTGTATAATATGCTATGAAGGAAACTCAAAATTTTGAAAAATAAGAAACTTAGAGGACAAATGCTCTGACCACGATTTAATTAAAATGAAAATTAAATAAAAAACAAAATGCAAACACATGGATTTTGTGTTATTTAAGCATAACTTTATGTTGGACAGCAAAAATTCTTAAAATGCAATAACTGTTAAGAAATCATGAAAACTAAACTAAATTGACTTCTGGTTTTTGATATGACATGCAAAGATCTTGGAAGTCACCACTCCTGTCTTCACTACAAGAAAAAAGCTGAAAACTGAAAATTGACAACTCTTCTTAGATCCACCAGAGAACTGAGGTCATGGGGCAAGCCACCTCCACAAAAACTGGAGAGATAGACAAGACAGGTGGATATAGAGAATCACAGCTTAGTGGGAGCAGAAACTGCACTGAAGCCAGCATGGGATAGAAACACTTATAGGGTAATTGGCTAACTGTTGGAGACTGAGCATGGATTAGCTTGAGACATTAAAAAGATCCAGGAGTTCCAGCCTTAGGGGAGCCCCTACACTTTCATGTGTTTTTCCTCTGGGAGTCCCATCATATTTTTAGGATGGAGATCAGAGAAAAATCTCCTCATGCTTCCAGCAGGGATAAGGGAAAAGTAACCATCTTGAAATACACTCAGAGAATTCTATTCTCCTTAACAAAGCCCTGCCTTCAAGGGAAACTACTTTACCAGAACCTAGCCAATGTAGGTTTCACCAGAGCCTAAATGATTTTGGGGAAGGGAACTACCTAGCTCCAGATTCCTTTATTCTTCCAGGTGGGAGAAGAGAAATACCCAATTCTAGCTTGAAGCACTTGTGAAGGTCACGGCCCAGAAGCACAAATTCACTAAAAGACTGAGAAATAATCATAGGACTATAGAATCATTCCCCTCACCCCAACTTTCCCACCACATCAATTTAGATCCTGTGTAATAACAGGGGATAGTAGCTGAAAAGAATTATAAGGATATTTAAAAAGAAGTCTCTAGGAAAACTCAAAACAACAAGAGAGACAAAAACAAGGACACTAGGGGAAACTTTAGCTTCTGATGCCTACAGCTACATCAAACAGTAAACACAGCCTAACTCCTAGACAGATAAAATTAAAACCTCACACTAAAGATCTAGTTACCTTAGTTCCTTTTATCTAACATATCATGTTCGTCTTTCAACAAACAATTACAAAACATGCTAAAAGGCAAAAAACACAGTCTGAAGAGACAGGGCAAGCATCAGAACCAGACTCAGATATGGCAGAGATTTTGGAATGGTAAGACCAGGAATTTAAAATAACCATAATTAATATGCTAAGAGCGCTAATGAAAAAAGTGGACAACATGCATATTGCCCAGATATAAGCAGAGATATGGAAATTCTAAGAAAAAATCAAGAAGAAATGCTGGAAATAAAGAAAAAAACACTATTACAGAGATAAAGAATGTCTTTGATGGGCTCACTAGTAGACCGAACACATCTGAGGAAAAAAATCAGTGAGCTTGAAGATATGTCGATAGAAACTTCCCGAACTAAAAAGCAAAGAGAAAAATGACTGAGAAGAAAGCAGAACAGAATGTCTAAGAACTGTGAGACAACTACAAAAGGTACAACGTACATGTAACAGAAATACTAGAAGGAGAAGAAAGATAGAAAGGAATATAATAAATATTAGAAATAATAATGGCTAAGGATATTCCAAAATCATTAACAGACATCAAACCACAGATCCAGGAAGCTCAGTGAACACCAAGCAGGATAAACACCAAAAAATCTACACCTAAGCATATCATATTCAAATTGCAGACAATCAAAGGCAAAGAGAAAATCTTGAAAGAAGCCAGAGGAAAAAAACACCTTACTTCTAGAAGAACAAGGGTAAGTATTACAGACTTCTCATACAGACAGCACGAAAGCAAGAAGAGAGTGGAGTGAAATATTCAGTGTTGAAAGAAAAAACCCACCAACCCAGAATTCTATGTCCAGTGAAATTATCCTTTAAAAGTGAAGGAGAAATACTTTCTCACATGAATAAAAATCAAGGGAATGTGTCATCAGTAGACTTGCCTTGCAAAAAATGTTAAAAGAAGTTCTTCAGGGAGAAGGAAAATGAAATAGGTCAGAAACTTGGAGCTACATAAAGAGTGTTCAAGAATGCATAAATGAAGGTAAAATAAAATCTTTTATATTTATTATTCTTAAATGACCTAACATAAAATTTTATTCAAAATAATAATATCAACAATATATTGGATGATTATAGCTTATGAATAAGTGAAACATATTACAGCAATGTTACAAGGCATGGAAGAGAGGAATTAGAATTTTGTTATTATAAGGTACTCACACTACCTGTGAAGCAGTACAGTGTTCTTTGAAAGTGGACTTTGATTAATTGTAAATGTATATTGCAAACTCTAGGTCAACCACTTAAAAATTTTAAAAGCAGTATAATTAATATGCTAAGAGCGGAGAGAAAATGGAATCATGAAATGCACTATTAAAACCAAAGAAAGCAAAATAAGACTGGAAAACAAAAAAAGAAAAGAAACAAAGAAAAAGGACAATGAAGAGAAAACAGTTAGAAATAAGATAGATATTAATCTGCTATATCAATGATGACTTTAAATGTAAATGGTCTAAATGCACCAATTAAAAGGCGGAGACTACCAGAGTGGATAAAAAATCCAAGACTCAACTATATGTTGTCTGCAAGAAACCCACTTTAAATATAAAGACACAGATATATTAAAATTAAACGGATGAACAATGATATACCATGATAATACCAATCAAAAGAAAGCTGGAGTATCTATATGAATTTTAGAAAAAGCAGATTTCAGGGCAAGGAAAAGCTTCAGGGATAAAGAGGGGCATTACATAATGATAAAGGGGCCAATTGTCTGAGACACAACAATCCTTAATGTATATGTGCCTAAAAACAGAGCATCAAAATACATGAGGCAAAAACTGATAGAACTGCTAGGAGAAATAGACAAATCTATTATTACAGTTGGAGACTTCAACACCCCTCTCTCAGAAATTAACAACTCCAGAAGGCAGAAAATCAGTAAGGATATAATTGAACTTAATAGCACCATTAATTAACTGGATCTACTTGACATTTACAAAATGTTTCATCCAACAACAGCAGAATACACATTCTTCTCAAGTTCACATGGAATATTCACAAAGACAGATGACATTCTGGGCCTTAACACATTTAAAATAACAAAAATCATACAATGTATGCTCTTAGACCACAATAGAATTAAACAGAAAGATAACTAGAAAACCCCTAAATATTTGGAGATTAAGCAACACACTTCTAAATAATACGTGGATGTAAGATTAAACATCAAAAGAAATTAAAAAAAATTTTGAACTAAAGGAAAATGAAGATAAGACATCAAATTTTATGGGATACAGCAAAAGTAGTGCTTAGAGGGAAATTTATAGCATTAAATGCATCTATTAGAAAAGAAGAGAGATCTAAAATCAATAATCTAAGCTTCCACCTTAGGAAACTAGAAAAAGAAGAGCAAATTTAATCCAAATTGAGCAGAAGAAATAAAGTAATAAAAATAGGGCAGAAATCAATGAAATTGAAAACAAGAAATTAGTCGAGACAATAAAAGAAACCAAAGCTAATGCTTTGAAAAAAATCAACAAAATAATAGATAAAACTCTAGCCACGCTAATGAAGAAAAAAGAGAGAAGACAGAAATTACTAATACCAGAAATGAAATATGGGCCATCACAAGTGATCCCATGGACATTAAAAAATAATAAAGTAATAGTATGAATAACACTAGCCCACACATTTGATAACTTAGATGAAACAAACCAATTCCTTGAAAGACACAATTTACGAAAACACACAAGGAGAAACAGGTCATCTGAATAGGCTTATTAATAGGCTAATTAAAGAAATTGAATAAACAGTTAATAACCTTCCAAAACAGAATACAGCAAGCCCAGATGATCTCACTGGTGAATTTTACCTAACATTTAAAGAAGAAATGATACCAATTTTCCACAACCTCTTCCAAAAAATAGAAGCAGAGATAGCACTTCCTAACTCATTCTATAAGGCCAGCATTATCTTAACACTAAAACCAAACAAAGACACTGCTAGGAAGGAAAATTACAAAGCAATATCTCTCATGAGCATAGATGCAAAAATCCTCAGCAAATTAAATCCAACAATGTTTAAAAAATTGTACACTACAATCAAGTGGGATTTATTCCAGATATGCGACTGGTTCAACATTCAAAAATCAATTAATGTTCATCATCACCAGGCTAAAGGAGAAAAATCATATGATCATATCAGTAAATGCAGAAAAAGCATTTGACAAAGTCCAGCACCCATTCATGATAAGAACTCTCAGCAAACTAGAAATAGAGGGGAACTGCCTCAACGTTATAAAGAACATCTTCAAAATCTTATAGCGAACATCACACTTAATGGTAAGGAACTAGATACTATACTCCTAAGATAGGGAATAAGATAAGGGTGTTCCCTCTCACCACTCCTCTTCAACATTGTACTGGAATTCCTACCTAATGCAATAAGATAAGAAAAGGAAATAAAGGTATACAGATTGGAAAGAAATAAAATTCTTTATTTGTAGATGATATGCTTGTCTATGCAGAAAAATGGACCAACAAACAAAAAGACTCCTGGAACTAATAAGCAATTATAGCAAGGTTGCAGAATACGAGGTTAATATACAAAAGCCAATTACTTTCCTATATACCAGAAATGAACAATCAGAATTTGAAATTGAAAACACAACACCATTTATATTAGCACAAAAAATGAAATATTTAAGTATAAACATTACAAAATATGTACAATATCTATACAAGGATACAGAAAGATAAATCCTGCATGATCTCAATTATATGTGGAATTTAAAAAAGTCAAACGCTGAGAAGCAGAGAGTAGAATGATGGTGGCCAGGTGCTGGGAGTGGGAGATATGGGGAGATGTTGGTCAAAGGATACAGAGTTTCAATTATTCAGGATGAATAAGTTCTGGAGATCTAATGTATAGCATAGAAACTATAGTTAATAATATTGTATTGTATGCTGGAAATTTGCTAAAAGAGCAGATCTTAAGTGTTCTCACCACACACACACAAAAGGTAACTATGTGAAGTGATGAATATGTTAATTAGTTTGATTATGGTAATCATTTCACAATGTATACATATATCAAAACATCACATTGTATACCTTAAATATATTTAATTTTTATTTGTCAATTGTACCTCAATAAAGCTGGCAGAAAAAAGAAAACTACAAAATTCTAATGAAAGAAATAAAAAAAGATTTAAATAAATGGAGAGATATTTCATGTTTAGGGATAGGAAGACTTAGTATTAGTAATATGTCAATTCTTCTCAACTTGATTTATAGATTCAACACAACCCAAGTCAAAAATCTCAGCAAGTTATTTTGCAGATACTGACAAACTGATTCTGAAGTTTACTCAGAACTTACACCTTTCACAAAAATTAACCCCAAATGGATCATAGTCCTAAACATAAAATGAAAAACTATACAACTTCTAGATGATAACGTAGTAGAAAATTTTGGTGACTTTCAGGTTGGTGACAATTTTTTAGATACAACAGCAAAAGCACAATCTATGAAAGAAAAAAAAAGATAAGCCAGACTTCACTAAAATTAAAAACTTCTGCTCTGTGAAACACACTGTTAAGAGAATGAAAAGACGAGCCATGAAAAGACATGGAGGAAACTTAGATGCATATTACTAAGTGAAAGAAGTCAGTCTGAAAAGCTACACACTGTGTGATTCCAGCTATATGACAGTCTAGAAAAGGCAAAACTATGGAGACAGTAAAAAGATCAGTGGTTGCCAGGAGTTCCAGGGGAGGGCAGAGGGATGAATTGGGGAATCACAGGGATTTTTTTTAGGGAAGTGAAACTATTCTGTATGATACTGTAATGGTGGATACATGATATTATGCATTCGTAAAAACCCATAGAAGTATACAGCACAAAGAGTGAACCCTAATGTAAACTGTGGACTTTAGTTAATAATAATGTATCAGAATTTGTTCATCACTTATAACAAATGTAACACACTAATGTCAAATGTTAATAATAGGAGAAACTCTGCGTGCGTGTGTGTGTGTGTGTGTGTGTGTGTGTGTGTGAAGGAGAAAATGGGAACTCTCTATACTTTCCGTGTATTTTTTTCTGTAAATCTAAAACTCCTCTAAAAACTAAAGTCTAATAAAATATTTAAAAATTAAACTATAATTAAATTCATGAAATACTATGAAAGCGCTCTTCAGATGTAAAGTCAAAATGTAAAAGTCAACTCAAAAGGTTATAAAGACACAATAAAAGGCAGAAAGAAGAAAATGATAAATATAAAAAGAAAAATAAATAAATTAGAAAACAGAAAAATAGTTGTTTTATAAATAATTCCAAGATTAAATAGACAATCCTCAGGCAAATATAGTCAATAAAAAACATTTATTAACTGGAAAGAAGGGTAATGTAGTAGATGCAAAGGAAAAATTACAATATATAAAAAATGCACTTTTGAAATCCCTTGTAAAAACATAAATTACCTAAATTATGTAAAGAAATATAAAAAGTGTAAAGACTAACAACTAAGAAAGAAAAAAGGGGCTCTAAGCCCTACAAGCTGGGTAAATTTTAGAAAATGTCAAAGGAATAGTTAATTCAAAGCCTATAGAAAATATCCCAAAACACAGATATTTCATTCATTTTTTTGGAGTCTCAAGCAGAAGGAAGATTTATTGTAAAGTTATAGGAAGTTCACAGAATCAACAGCCACTGGAGGAGCTTTGAACCAAGGCAGGATCAAGATGGCTCTGGAGGCTGGGACTGCAGAGCAATATGACAAGTTCTCTGTGACCTCTAACACAGCCACCATTGCCAGCAGACACCACCACTGAGAACATCATCTCATCATCCCTCTGTCCACAGGCTTGTTAGGGCTTGTTGGGGTGACGGCCTGAATGGTCATGTGGCCAGGTTGTCACAGGGACACTGAAGCCTGCTCCAGCATGGAGCTTTAGGATTTATGCCATCCTTTTGAGTCCATGGATTTGTGCAGATGTGGTTGGCACCACGTTAAAGAAACTAAACAGATATTCCCGATATCCTATTCATCTCTAGCCTTCCAATAGTCTAAAATTCCTTGACTAAATATTGATTTTTAAAGCAGTCATTATATTGGAGTTACTATATTTTCGATATTTCATTCATTTTATGAAGCTAGCAAAATGCTGACACGAAACACTAAGAAATATATCACCATAAGGTTATTGTAGATCTATTTTATCTATGAATATATATGTTAAATTATAAATAAACAAAATATGGGCAAGTTGAATTGAATGATATGTTAAAAATAATAATATACTATAATCAGGGTATAGAAGGAAAGTACCTCAACATAATAAAGACCATATATGACAAACCCACAGCTAATATCATCCTCAATGGTGAAAAACTGAAAGCTATCCCTCTAAGAACAGGAACCAGACAAGGATGCCGACTGTCACCACTCCTATTTGCCATAGTACTGCAAGTCCTAGCCAGAGCAATCAGGCAAGAGAAAGAAATAAAAGGGATCCAAATTGGAAAGGAAGAAGTGAAACTGTCACTATTTGCAGATGACATGATTTTATATATAGAAAACCCTAAAGAATCCACCAAAAAACTTTTAGAAGTAACAAACGAATATGGTACAGTTGCAGGATACAAAATCAACATACAAAAATCAGTTGCATTTCTGTACACTAACAACGAAGTAGCAGAAAGAGAAATTAAGAATACAATCCCATTTACAATTGCAACAAAAAGAATAAAATACCTAGGAATAAACTTAACCAAAGAGGTGAAAGATCTGTACACCGAAAACTATAAAACAGTTCTGAAAGAAATTGAAGAAGACACAAAGAAATGGAAAGATATTCCATGCTCTTGGATTGGAAGAATTAACATAGTTAAGATGTCCATACTTCCTAAAGCCATCTATAGATTCAGTGCAATCCCTATCAAAGTTCCAACAACATTTTTCACAGAAATAGAACAAAGAATCCTAAAATTTATATGAAACAACAAAAGACCCTGAATAGCTAAAGGAATCCTGAGAAAAAAGAACAAAGCTGGAGGCATCACACTCCCTGATTTCAAAATATAATACAATGCTATAGTAACCAAAACAGCATGGTACTGGCACAAAAACAGACACACAGATCAATGGAATAGAATCGAAAGCCCAGAAATAAACCCACACATCTATGGACAGCTAATCTTTGACAAAGGAGCCAAGAACATTCAATGGAGAAAGGAAAGTCTCTTCAACAAATGGTGTTGGGAAAACGGGATAGCCACATGCAAAAAAATGAAAGTAGACCCTTACCTTACACCATACACAAAAATTAACTCAACATGGATTAAAGACTTGAATGTAAGACCTGAAACTGTGAAACTTCTAGAAGAAAACATAGGCACTACGCTCTTGGACATCGGTCTTAGCAACATATTTTCAAACACCATGTCTGACCGGGCAAAAGAAACAATAGAAAAAATAAACAAATGGGACTACATCACACTGAAAAGCTTCTGCACAGCAAAGGAAACTATCAACAAAACGAAAAGACAACCTAACAATTGGGAGAAGATATTTGCAAACCATACATCTGATAAGGGCTTAATCTCCAAAATATATAAAGAACTCATGCATCTCAACAACAAAAAATCTACCAACCCAATTGAAAAATGGGCAAAAGACCCGAACAGACGTTTCTCCAAAGAAGATATACAGATGGCCAACAGACACATGAAAAGATGTTCAAAATCACTAACTATCAGGGAAATGCAAATCAAAACTACAATGAGATATCACCTCACGCCCATGAGAGTGGCTATAATTAACAAGACAGGAAACAACATGTGTTGGAGAGGATGTGGAGAGAAGCGAACTCTCATACACTGCTGGTGGGAGTGCAAACTGGTGCAGCCACTATGGAAAACAGTATGGAGATTCCTCAAAAAATCAAGGATAGAACTACCATATGATCCAGCTATTCCACTGTTGGGTATTTATCCAAAGAACTTGAAAACACCAAATAGTAAAGGTACATGCACCCCTGTGTTCATTGCAGCGTTATTCACAATAGTCAAGACCTGGAAGCAACCTTAGTGCCCATCAAGGGACGAATGGATAAAGACGATGTGGTATATATACACAATGGAATACTACTCAGCCATAAGAAACGATGAAATCCAGCCATTTGTGACAACATGGATGGACATTGAGGGTATAATGCAAAGTGAAATAAGTCAGAGGGAGAAGGTCAAATATCATACGATTTCCTTCATTAAGTAGTAGATAATAACAACAATAAACAAACACATAGGGACAGAGATTGGATTGGTGGTTACCAGATGGGAAGGGAGGAGGGAGGAGGGTGAAAGTGATAATTTTGTACATGTGTGTGGTGATGGGTTGTAATTAGTATTTTGGTGGTGAACATGATGTAATCTATGCAGAAATAGAAGTATAATGATGTACACCTGAAATTTTTACAATGTTATAAACCAATGTTACTGCAATAAACAAAAAATTAAAAATAAATAAATAAATAAAAATAAAAAGAACCAAAAGAAAATTTTGGAGGTAAAAAATACAATACTTGATATAAAAACTTTTTTAGATGGGCTTAAGAGAATAATTGAGGTGACAAAGGAAAGAGGAAGTGAGCTTAACTATAGATCCATAGAAATTATCCAATCAGGAAAAGAGAAAGAGAAAAGATTGAAAAGATAAACAGCTTCTCAGAGATTTGTGGGACAGTATATCATTGAAATTATATATAATTGAAGATATAATTGAAATTCAAGAAGAAAAGGAGAGAGAAAATGGGACAGACAAAAATATGTGAATAAATAATGGCTGAAAGATTCCCAAATTTGGTGAAAGAGATAAATTTAAAGATCCAGGGAATTCCAAACAGAATACATTCAAAGAAAATAATTCCTAGGTACATAATAACCAAACAACTGAATACCAAAAAAAAAGAGAAAATCTTAAAAGCATCCAGAGAAAAATGACAAATTAATTACATGGAGACAAACAGTGATTTGAATGGAGTGCAGACTTCTCATCAGAAACCCAAGAGACCAGAAGATAATGAAATGATATCTTTAAGGTGTTGAAAGAAAAAAAAAGTCAATCCAGAATTTCATAACGAGTGAAAATATTCTTCAAGAATGGAGATGAAATAAAGAGATTTTTACATAAAGGAAAACTAGGAGAATTCATGCCTTGCAGACCTGCACTACAAGAAATTCTAAAAGAAATTCTTAAGGCTGAAGGGGAATGATACCAGAGGGAAACTTGAATCTTCATGAACAAAACGAAGAGTATCAGAAATGATAAATGCCTGGGTAAATATAAATGATGATTTCTCCTCATAATTTCTTTAAAATACATACGCCCATTTAAAGCAAAAATTATACCATTGTTTTGCAGGGTTTTTAATGCATGCAGTTTTAATACATGTGAGAACTATAACATAAAGAACAGTCAGGAAGTGTAAAGAGATCTATATGTTGCCAAAGTGCCTACATTTTACAAGAGATAGTACAATATTAACTGTGAGTGAAATGTGAAAGACTGGTGATGTATATTTCAATCCTTAGAAAGGGAACTAAAATAAAATACACACACTTTATCTAAAAAGACCATAGATAAAATTGAATACTAAAAATATTGCAAAAATCTAAAAGAAGACAGGAAATAGAGGAAAAAATAAAACATAGGGGACAAATAAAAAACAATAAAATGATAGACAAATGCAATCATATTAAAAATTACATTAAGTTATATGCCAACAAATTGGACAATCTGGAAGAAATGGATAAATTCTTAGAATCATACAATCTTCCAAAACTGGATCAAGAAGAAATAGAGAATTTGAATACACTAACCACCAGTAAGGAGATCAAAAAAGTAATCAAAAACCTCCCCAAAAATAAAAATTCAGGACCAGACAGCTTCCCTGGTGAATTCTACCACACATTCAAAGAAGACTTAATACCTATCCTTCTCAAACTCTTCAAAAAAATTGAGGAGTGGGGGAAGCTCCCTAACTTATTCTACAAAGTCGACATTACCCTGTTACCAACACCAGACAAGGAAAACACAAAAAAAGAAAATTACAGGCCAATATCACTGATGAACATCGATGCAAAAATCCTCAACAAAATACTAGCAAATCACATACAACAATACATTAAAAACATCATACACCATGATCAAGTGGGATTTATTCTAGGGATACAGGGATGGTTCAACATCTGCAAATCAATCAACATGATACACCACATCAATAAAATGAAGAATAAAATCACATGATCATCTCATTAGATGCAGAGAAAGCATTTGACAAGATACAGCATCCATTTATGATAAAAACTCTGAATAAAATGGGTATAGAAGGAAAGTACCTCAACATAATAAAGGCCATATACGACAAACCCACAGCTAATATCATCCTCAATGGTGAAAAACTGAAAGCTATACCTTTAAGAACAGGAACCAGACAAGGATGCCCACTCTCACCACTCCTATTTAACATAGTATTGGAAGCCCTAGCCAGAGCAATCAGGCAAGAGAAAGAAATAAAAGGGATCCAAATTGGAAAGGAAGAAGTGAAACTGTCCCTACTTGCAGATGACATGATTTTATATATAGAAAACACTAAAGAATCCACCAAAAAACTTTTAGAAGTAATAAACGAATACGGTAAAGTTGCAGTATAAAAAATCAACATACAAAAATCAGTTGCATTTCTATACACTAACAACGAAGTAGCAGAAAGAGAAATTAAGAATACAATCCCATTTACAATTGCAACAAAAAGAATAAAATACTTAGGAACAAACCTAACCAAAGAGGTGAAAGATCTGTACACTGAAAACTATAAAACATTTCTGAAAGAAATTGAAGAAGACACAAAGAAATGGAAAGATATTCCATGCTCTTGGATTGGAAGAATTAACATAGTTAAGATGTTCTTACTTCCTAAAGTAATCTATAGATTCAATGCAATCCCTATCAAAGTTCCAACAACATTTTTCATAGAAATAGAACAAAGAATCCTAAAATTTATATGGAACAACAAAAGACCCTGAATAGCTAAAGGAATCCTGAGAAAAAAGAACAAAGCTGGAGGTATCACACCTCCTGATTTCAAAATATACTACAAAGCTATAGTAACCAAAACAGCATGGTACTGGCACAAAAAGAGACACACAGATCAATGGAATAGAATCAAAAGCCCAGAAATAAACCCACACATCTATGGACAGCTAATCTTTGACAAAGGAGCCAAGAACATTCAATGGAGAAAGGAAAGTCTCTTCAACAAATGGTGTTGGGAAAACTGGACAGCCACGTGCCAAAAAATGAAAGTAGACCCTTACCTTACACCATACACAAAAATTATCTCAACATGGATTAAAGACTTTAACGTAAGACCTGAAACTATGAAACTTCTAGAAGAAAACATAGGCAGTACGCTCTTCGACATCGCTCTTAGCAACATATTTTCAAGCACCATGTCTGACTAGGCAAGAGAAACAATAGAAAAAATAAACAAATGGGACTACATCAAACTAAAAATCTTCTGCACAGCAAAGGAAACCATCAACAATACAAAAAGACAACCTAACAATTGGGAGAAGGTATTTGCAAACCTTACATCTGAGAAGAGGTTAATCTCCAAAATATATAAACAACTCATGCATCTCAACAACAAAAAAACTAACAACCAAAGTAAAAAATGGGCAAAAGACCTGACCAGACATTTCTCCAAAGAAGATATACAGATGGCCAAGAGACACATGAAAAGATGTTCAACATCATTAACTATCAGGGAAATGCACATCAAAACTACAATGAGATATCACCTCACGCTCATGAGAGTGGCTATAATTAACAAGACAGGTAACAAAAAGTGTTGGAGAGGATGTGGAGAGAAGGGATCTCTCACACACTGCTAGTGGGAGTGCAAACTGATGCAGGCACTATGGAAAACAGTATGGAGATTCCTCAAAAAATTAAGGATAGAACTACCATACGATCCAGCTATTCCACTGCTGAGTATTTATCCATAGAACTGGAAAACACCAATGCGTAAAGATACATGCACCCCTGTGTTCATTGCACCTTTATTCACAATAGCCAAGACTTTGAAGCAATCTAAGTGCCCATCAGGGGATGAATGGATAAAGAAGATGTGGTATATATACACAATGGAATACTACTCAGCCATAAGAAACCATGAAAACCAGCCATTTGTGACAACATGGATGGACATTGAGGGTATTATTGAGGGTATTATGCAAAGCGAAATAAGTCAGAGGGAGAAGGTCAAATACCGTATGATCTCACCCATTAAGTAGAAGATAATAACAACAACAAACAAACACATAGAGACAGAGATTGGATTGGTGGTTACCAGACGGGAAAGGGGCAGGGAGGAAGGCAAAAGGGATAATTAGGCACATGTGTGTGGTGATGGATTGTAATTAGTATTTGGGTGGTGAACATGAGAACATGAAATAATCCATGCAGAAATAGAAGTATAATGATGTACACCTGAAATTTATACAATGTTATAAACCAATGTTACCGCAATAAACAAAAAATTTTAAAAAATCATCACTTTAAATATATTAGAATTTTATATGTCAATTATACTTAAAGCTGGATAAATAAAAAAAATTACATTAAGAATTAATGGTCTAAACACTCCAATTAAAACTCAGAGATTGTCAACATGTATAAGAAATATAATTATATCCTACCTCAAAACAGCACACTTTAAATATAAAGATGCAGATAAGTTGAAAGTAAATGGATAGAAAAAAATATATCATGCAAACAATAAGTATAATAAGGCTGGGGTGGCTACATTAATATGAGATAAAATAGACTTCAAGGCACAAAGTAATGCCAGGGATAAAGAAGAACATTTGACGATGATAAAAGGGTCCATTTATGAGGAGGACGTAATAATGATATATGTACATATGCCTCAAAATACATTAAAGAAAAATTAACGGAGTTAATAAGTAGACAATCCCACAATTATTGTAGGAGATTTTAACACCCATGCTTCAGCAATTGATACAACAACTAGACATAGAAATCAATAAAGATATACATGACATGAACAACACTATGAACTACCTTGACTTAATATTTATAAAATTCTATACCAAACAATTGCAGAATACACATCATTCTTTTCAAGCACACATGGTACATTCATCAAGGTAGACTGTATTTTGGGCTGTAAAACAAGTTTTAACAAATATAAAATGATTGAAGTTATACAGAGAAGTTCTCTGACCATAGTGGAATTAGATTAGAAATAAATAACTGTAATATACTGAAGAAAATCTCAAATATTTGGAAATTTAAAAATTCATAAATAAATCATGAGTCACATAATAAATTACCAGGGATATTAGAAAAATATATCAAGCTGAATGATAATGAAAATACAGCATATGAAAAATTGTGGGATTAAGATAATATGGTACTTAAAAGGAAAATTAAAGCTTTAAATTTTTTGAGGGGGAGATAAAAGTTCTAAAATCAATGATTAAGAAGCTAAAAAAGAAGAACAAAGTAAACTTGAAATAAGTAAGTAGAAGAAGGGAAAAATAAAAAGGAGAAAGCAAGGAAATAGAAAACAAACAACAGGTAAACAAAAATGACAAACTTCCAACTAGACAGATCCAGAAAATAAAAGAGAGAAAAATCAAATCAGCAAAGTCAGAAATGGAAAAGAGAATATCACATAGTCATTAAAAGATAATAATATTATAAACAATTCTATGCAAGAATATTTGATAATTTAGACGAAATGGACAAATTCCTTGAAATATAGAACCTACAAAAATGGACAGAAGCAGAAACAGAAAATACAATCTTATATATATTAAAGATTAAATTTGTTACTAAAAATCTAAGAAATTCCAGGCCCAGATGGTTTCACTGACGAATTCTATCAAACATTCAAGAAAAAAAAAGTAGCAAAGTGATATATAAATTTAATGTAATAAGAATCAAAATCCCAGCATGTTCTCTGTAGAAATTGACAAGTTGATACTATAATTTCTATGGAAACACAACCCAGAAAAGGCAAAGCAATTTTTAAAAGACAAACAATATTGGAGAACTTACACTGCCTAATTTCAAGTCTTATTGTAAAGTTAAAGTAATCAAGAGATTTTGATATTGGTGAAAGCATAAGCATATAGATCCATGGAGCAGAATAGACTCACACATATATGTTCAATTGATTTTCTACAGAAGTTTCAAGGCAATTTAATGGGAGAAATGTCTTTTCATCGAATAGTGCTAGAACAACTGGATATTCATATGGAAAACAATGAACATTGACTTTTACCTCGCAGCATAAACAAAAGTTAACTCAAAATGGACCAGAGATGCTATTATAAATGTGGTTGTTTCCTTAATTTCCTTTTTGGATAGTTCATGTTAGTGTACAGAAATGCAACTGATTTTTGTATGATGATTTTGTATCCTGCAACTTTACTGAATTCATTTATCAGTTCTAACAGGTTTTTTTTGTGGAGTATTTAGGGTTTTCCATGTATAAGATCATGTCATCTGCAAATCCAGATAATTTTATTTCTTCCTTTCTTATTTGGGTGCCTTTTATTTCTTTTTTTTTTTTTATCTAATTGCTTGGCTAGAACTTCTAGTACTATGTTGAATAGAAGTGGCAAGAATTGAATTCAGGATCTCAAAGAGAGATCTGCACTCTCATGTTCATTGCAGCATTATTCACAAGAGCCAAGATATGGAAACAAACCAAATATTCATCAACAGATGTAAGGATAAAGAAAATGTGGTATATACATACGATGGAATATTATTCAGCCTTAAAAAGAATGTAATCCTGCTTTTTGCAGAAATATGGATGAACTTGGAGGATATTATGCTAAGTGAAATGTCAGTCACAAGAAGGACAAATACTGCATGATTCCATATATATGAGATATTTAAAAGATTCATACTCATAGAAGCAGAGGATAGATTGGTGGTTACCAGGAACTAGGGGAAGGGAAGAACGAGAGTTATTGTTCAATGGGAATAAAGTTTCAGTTAGACAAGATGAATAAGTTCTAGAGTTCTTCTGTACAACATAGTGCCTACAGTTGACAATACTGTATTGTGCACTTCAAAATTTAAGGGGGTAGATTGCATGTTAAATGTTCTTAACACATACACACACAACACAGAGACACAAGGAAACTTTTGGAGGTGATGGATATATCTATTAACTTAATCACGGTGATGCTTTCATGGGTGTATGCATATGTCCAAACTCATCAAATTGTATACGTTAAATATGTACAGTTTTTTGTATATTAATTATACTTTAATGAAGCTGTTTAAAAAAAGAAGAAAGTGGACAAGAGAGCTAAATGTAAAAGATAGAACTGTAAAACTTCTAGAAAGAAGCATAAAAGAAAATATTTTCAACTTTGTAGGAGGACAATTCTCCTTAGGACACAAAAAATTACATACCATAAAACAAAAATTTTAAAAATATAACTTTATCAAAATTAAAAACTTTTGCTCTTTGAAAGACACTGGTAAGAAAATGAAAAGACAAGCTACAGACTGGGAGAAAACATTCAGCATACACATATTGATAAAGATGTATCCAGAATTGATACAAGTGCATACGAAATGTATAAAGAACTCTTTCAACTTAATAAGAAGACAACAGCCTAATTTTAAAATAGGTAAAATATTTGAACAGAACCCTCACAGGACAATGGCTAATAACCACATGAAAATATTCTCATCATCACCAGTTTATCAGGGAAATGCAAATTAAAATCACAACAATATACCACTACACACCCACTAGGATGACTATAATAATAATAAAAAAACAGTAACAAATGTTGGTGAGGTTGTGGAGGAACTGGATCTCACACATAGCTGAAAGGAATATAAAATGTTACAGACAATTTGGTGAATAGTTTGGCAGTTAAAAATGCAACTAACATAAGTTCCAGAAATCCCACTCCTAAGTATTTACTAGAAAGAAATGAAAACATATTTCCTCATGAAGACTTGAATGTGAATGTTCAGCAATTTAGTTTTAATAGCTAAATATACACCACAAATGCCAATCAACCGGTTGATAAATAAAATGTCTTGTAAAATATAAATACAGTAGAATACTACTCAGAATAAACAGGAACAAATGACTGATACACAAATTAACATGGATACATCTCAAAATCATTATACTGAGTAAAATCAGTGACACACGGAAGACTAAATACTGTATAAATAAATTTATATAAAAGCCTAGTAACTGTCAACTAATGTATAGTGATATAAAACGGATTGGTAATTGCCAAGGTATGGGGTGCAGAGAGGGATGGATGACAAATGTGCGTAAGGAAACTTCTGGGGGTGATGGAAGTGTTGAGTATTCTAATTTGGTCATAATTTCACAAATGTATACAGGCATGAGCTGCATAACGACGTTTTGGTCAACAATGGACCGCATATCTGATGATGGTCCCATAAGATTAGTACCATTGGGGGCCAGCTTGCTGGCGTAGCAGTTAAGTTCGTGCGTTCCACTTTGATGGCCAGGGTTCACCGGTTTGGATCCTGGGCGTTGACCTACTTACTGTTCATCAAGCCATGATGCAGCGGTGTCCCATATAGAAGAGCTACAACTCTATAACTATGATATACAACTATGTACTGGGGCTTTCGGGAGAAAAGGGAAAAAGAGGAAGATTGGCAACTGATGTTAGTGCAGGGCCAGTCTTAAAAAAAAAGATTAATACCATAAAGCCTAGGTGTGTAGTAGGCTGTACCATCTAGGTTTGTGTAAGTCACTCTATGATGTTCGCACATGACGAAATCACCTAATGATGCATTTCTCAGAACATATCCCTGTTGTTAAGCAACACGACTGTATATCTCTCATAACTCTTTAAATCAAATACTTTAAATATGTGCTGTATAAAATATATCTCAATAAAGTTAATTTAAAAAGAAACCAGGAAGAATAAGTTTGTAGATAACTAGATTGATTAACTGAGAATTATAAGTCCTAATTAAGCCCTTTGGTTATTTCTAAGGTAAATGATTTGGAAAAACAAGCAGACTCAATCCTCCACCTGAAAAAGTTCATCCCACTTCTTGTCTCCTGGCTCACATACATAACTTTAGTGTGATATAGGAGCTTGAGATTAAATTTAGACGCCTGATCTGTTGGAGATAATGTTATTAAGATACATAATAGTCTTACATAATGATCTATCTCCACTTACTCCTGTAGTCTATAAAACTCCAGGTGTTTCTCTTCTATGCACTGAAAATTTTTGCACCTGAATCACAATTGTTATCTTCATGCCAATTCTCACTGCTGGTATATTTCTTTGACCTCATCTACAGACCTTCCACTCACTCTTCCTCATTCATCAAATACTTGGGCACTGGGCTGGCAGTCTTCCTCTCTACCTCAATCGTTCATTGAACAAACATCTGTTGAGTGTTGTATCAGCTAGGATGGGCTAGATTGTGTTAATAGTAACAAATATCCCCCAAATGGCATTGGCTTAACTCAACAAAATTTATTTTCTTGCTCATACTATATATCCAAAAATGGTCAATATGGGGTTTGTCTTTGTACAGTCACTTAGAGACTCAGCGTAATGGAAGCTCTATCATCATCTAGCTGTACCATCTGGAACATATGGCCTTCTTGGTTACCACCTCTGGGGAGACATAACTGGCTGATTTCACATCAATAATTAAAATTTTGCCCACAAGTGATACATGTCACTTTTGCTCACAGCCCACTGGCAAAAACTAGTCACATGTCCTCATTAACTGCAAGAGAGCAGGGAACTATAATGTTCCCCTATGCCTGGAAGAAGAGGAAAACTGGAGATTGGTGAGTACCAGAAGTTTCTACCACAAGTGTCTACTATATGCCAGGTCCTTTTCTAGGTGCTAAGGATATAGCAGAGAACAAGACAAATAAGGTCTCTGCTCTCTTAGATCTTACCCTAGAATTTGGGAGCTATCTAACAAATAAGTAAACACATTCTAAAACATTCTCTTCCCTGACTTCTCTTGTTACCACACTCTCCTGGTTTTCTTTCTACTTCTCTGTTTATTCTCTGCAGTCTCTTTTGCAATCTTTACTTTTTTTCTGCCTGTCCCTTAAAAGTCAGTGTTCAAGGACCTACGCCTTCTCTTCTTTAAAAATAAATTATTACTTAAGTAATACATGAACACATTCTCATTGTAACAATTACAAATATTACAGATAAAGTAAATGTCCTCCTTCTCCCACCTCCCTCCAACCCTTTTATCTTGTTATTCTCTAGTCCAGTGCTTCTGAAACCCGAGCGTACATCAGAATCACCTGGAGGGCTTGTTAAAACAGTGGTTTATGAACCTCATCCTAATAGTTTCTGACTCAATAGGTCTTGGATGAGACCCAAAAACTTGCATTTCTAACATGTTCCCAGGCTAAGCTGCTGCTGCTGCTGCTCCAGAGACCAGACTTTTAGAACCACTGCTTAACCTCTACCTCAGGGCATTTCATCCCACAAATGGTTTCAATTACAATCTATAAGCTGCTGTTTTGAAGAATGAACAATAATTGAACCTTATGGGTAAGGACACAGCAGGAGAAGAGAGACTCACTAGGCTAACGAAAAGTATAGAAGGAAGGCAGGGCTTTATAAGCTCCCTAATAGAAGTCATTGAGTTCTCTGGGTGTAGTATGTATTTGTTGATTATTTCTCCCATCATCCATTGCCTCTTTATCTGGTAGTGCTACCCTGATTTTACTTTGGGGAGATTATCACTGATGATCAGTGATGAGCTTTGTTTATGAGCTTTGGGTAAACGTGCCTCTATCTCTGGTTCCAAGAGTATACAGGTAACACAGGCCTGGCCAATCACTCTCCTAGGGCACAATATATGATTAAGATATGGGCACACAACTCAAGTAAACCATTCTCCTCCAATCAGAAATAATACCAGGAATCTTCTTCAAGCAATAGAGAAAGAGGTGTTCTCTATTAGGCTGGACTTAAAGTCATGAAGTTGTAAACCAGAAATTATTGGTAACCATCTTGCCACAATGAGGGAAGAAGCTAAATGAAAATGGATACAATGCCAAAGAAAGTATAACTGGGAAATGGAGAGAGCTTATGTCTTGATGACATTATGACGTCATAGATTCAGTCATATTGCCTAAAACTAAATCTATCCCATGAGCCAACAAATTGCCCTTTTAATAAAGCCAATTTAGATTGAGTTTCTCACCAGATGCAAATATGAGTCCTAACTGAAATACTAGTCAAACTTATGGGTACAGAGAATTATTTCTGTTAGTATGGAGGTAAACTAAGGCCTGTAGCAGGTCAGTCTGGCCTACACTGAGAAGTGGAAGGCAGGTGGGTCAGGGACTTGGAGTCTAAGCCAGGTTGAACTTGGAACATTTCCTGATCAATTTCTAAATGATGTTCAGTTGCAAATATATCATGGAAGAACATCAGAATTTGAAGTACCTCAAACCAATACCATGTTTTTTCTTCTGGTATCCCCCAGCCTCAACTCAGTGCAACCCAAAACTAAGAAGTGAACACTGTAGTACAAAGAGAGATTCAGAAGAGGCCTGGCTTAAGGAACAGGAAAGGTAATATCTAAAGCTCAAGGGTGGGGAATCTCTCATTTTTTTCTCTCCTTTTATTCCATTCTCTTGTGTCCCAGCCTCCAGGCAATCCTGTGGCAGTGATATTGGCTGGCATTGGAGGCATGCAGGAGCCAAAACTCAGAGAGAACATACCTCTCCATTGGATGGAGTTGTGGCTCCAAGAGGACAGGAACAAATCCCATTGGTTTTTCCCTTTTTTTGTCCTCCTTCTGCTAGACTCTGGACATTGTACAATCATGGAAGTGGGACTAAAAAGGAGAGACTTGGGAACTGAAAAACACTGTGGAGATAATAGAAAGGGAAGAACTTGAGAAAGTGATCCTATCAAGTTGTTTATGAATTCCTGAGCTGACTCTGACCTGCTCATGCACAGATATGATACTAATTAATACACCAAAGACTTAGAGAACTGAGCTAACAGGCAGATTTTAACTCAGGTCTCAGGCTGACCACTGGGTGGTGCATATGATGGACAGACCCAAATAACACTGCAAAAACTGAAAACTGAAATGACATTGGAAGCCACAGCCCATAGAAAACTAAAACAAAATTACCAACATTTTCCTAGGATGTAACAGAACTTATAATCTTATAATGTAATATTCTATATGTCCAGGATACAAACCAAAAAATACTTGGCATACAAAGAAGCAGGAAAATCTCAACTTACATGGGAAAAGACAATCAATAGATGCCAACAATGACATGACAGAGATGTTGGAATTATCTGATAAGGACTTTAAAACAGCTATTATACAAAAACCTGTGAGGGGGCCAGCCCTATGGCCTAATGGTTAAGTTTGGCACACCTCACTTTGGCGGCCTGGGTTTGCAGATCTGTATCACGAGCACGGACCTACACCACTTGTCGGTGGCCATGCTGTGGTGGCGACACACATACAAACTAGAGGAAGATGGGCAGATGTTAGCTGAGGGAAAATCTTCCTCAATCAAAAAATTAAAAAAGGAAGATTGGCAACAGACATTAGCTCAGGGCAAATCTTCCTCAACAACAACAACAACAACAACAAAATCTGGTGGGCAATTATGAACACTATTGAAACAAATATTAAAATAGAAAGTATCAGTAAAGAAATAAAAGATATAAATAACCAAATAGAAATTTTAGAACTGAAACAATCAATGAAATAAATTCACAGGATGGACTCAACGGCAGAATGGAGATGACAGAGGAAAGAATTAGTGAACTTGAAGATAGATCACAAAAAAGTATCCAATGTGAACAGAGAGAAAAAAGATTGAAAAAAATGAACAGAGCCTCAGGGACCTGCGGGATAATAACAAAAATTCTAAAACTCACATCATTGGAGTCCAAGAAAGAGAGGAAAAATAGTGCTGGATTGAAAAAATAGTTCCTGAAAATGTCCCAAGTTTGGTGAAAAACATAAATCTACAGATTCAAGGAGATGGGCCAACCCCATCCAGCACATACACAAAGGAATCCATGCCCAGATATATCATAATCAAATTGCTGAAAACTAAGAGAAGGAAAAAGTCTTGAAAGCAGCCATAGACAAATAATGAATTATCAATACGGGAAAAACAGATTTCACATCCAAAACCATGGGGTCCAGAAGGAATTACACAATATTTTTCTGAAATATTGTGCTGAAAGAAAAGAACTGTCAACCTAGAATTCTAAATCCGGTGAAAATATCCTTAATAATGAAGGTGAAATAAATACATTCTCAGATAAAGAAAAACTCAGAGACCTGCTGTAAACAAATTGCTAAAAAGTTCTTCAACCAGAAAGAAAATGATACCAGAAGAAAACCTAGATCATCAGAAATGAAAAAAAGGCAACAGAAATGGTAAATATCTGGATAAATATAATAAACTTTTCTCATTCTGAGTTCCTTATAACATGTTTGATGGTTGAAAGCAAAAAATATAACGATGTCTGATAGGGTTTTCAATGTATGTAAATATAAAGTTATAAGACAACTATAGCATAAATATGTGGAAGGTAAATGTATCTATATAGTGGTAAGGTCTCTACATTCCAATTGAATTAGTAAGATATTGATTTGAAATTGATTTATTGATTCTAAATAGATTGTGAAAAGTATACATTTGATAATCCCTAGAGCAACCACTAAAAATATTATACGAAGAGAAATGCTCAAAAGTACTATAAATAAATTATAATGGGATACCAAAAAATGTTCAAAACAAAACATAAAATAGTAAACCCAAATCCAAACATATCAATAATTACATAAAACATAAATGATCTAAATACACCAATTAAGAGACAGAGATTATCAATTTGGGTAAAAGAAAACATGACCCAAATATATGCTGTACATAAGAATCAAACAACACAAATGTTCTTCAATGGGTGAATGGATAAATGGTGATACAGCCATACAATGGAATATTACTCAACAATATAAAATAACAACTATTGATACATGCAATATATTGCATGACTGATTCTCAAAGGCATTATGCTGAGTGAATGAAGTCAGGCCCAAAAAATTATATACCGATTCCATTTATATAGCATTCTATGAATGACAAAACTATAGGGATGGGAAACAGATAAGTGCTTGCCAGGGGTGAGAGGTGGGGAGGAGGATATGACTATAAAGGGATAGCAAAATTGAGATTTTTAGGATAATGAAACTATACTATATCTTAACTATGGTGATGGTTACATGAATCTATACATGTGTAAAATTTTACACCAAAAGGAAAAAAAAGTCAATTTTAGTGTATGATAATTTAAATAAGACAGCAATCACAATATATGGACCTTATTTGGATCCTGATTTTTAAAAAAAACTATATATAATGTTTTTTACATTTATGAGACAATTGGAAATTTGAACACATTGTATATTTAATGATGTTAAGTAAACTGATATTTTTAGATGTGGTTATGTCTTTTATAAACACATAAGTAAATATTGAAATCTTTATTGGTAAAATTGAAAAAAAAAAGGACTTAGGTGAAGCGTCACCAATAACTAGGTGTAGAGTCCCCTCCCTATGTCAGAGGCTGGTGGAAAGCCTGCAAGGAGCAACCAGAACATCATCCCCAGCGTTCAGCAGAAGCCTCTCTGCCCCCGACTCGGGTCCCACTGACTCCAACCGGGCACAGAATTCTGATTAGCAGGGACTGGCTTTCCCAGCCAAAGCAACTGGGTGGTGGGGGAAGGCTGTGCTGGATGCCAGGAGACAGACTGAGGGCAGCTAGAGGTGGCCTGCCAGGAAGAGACAGAAAACCCAGGCCACCCCCACCCCCACCCTGAGCCTCAGCCCACAGGCCCAGGTAACCGCCCTGGTGATCTCCGTAGTGGGGCAAGGAAGAGTCCCACACTCACTGGTGAAGAGTTGCTGGATGCGAGGAAAGCCACTGCCAGGCCCACCCAGGAGGATGCTGACTACGATCCATGTGAGGCCCACGGTGACGACCAGGGCCACAATGCGGAGGGGGCCTGGAGGTAGGACAGACACAGGCAAGGCCACCTCAGATGCCAGTGAGCTCCCAAATGACCCTAGGACCAGATTGCCCTGTCCACTTGGGAAGAAGTGACTGGAGGACAGGAAAGTGGGTACCTGTCACCATCCACCAGATGGCCTGAGAGGGGAGCTCCTAGCAGGTAGAAGGAGGAAACTGAGTTCTAACTCCAAGGCTCCTGGCTCGGTTCTCCGTGGCAGGTGTGGAGGGGCCTTCCAGAACTCACTGCTCAAGTGGGCTCCAGTGCTCCCCCTAATTTTCTGCCTCTGAGGCTACCAATATATTTGTGTCCCACCCATCCTGTCCTCTTTTTCTCCTGTTAAAACAGAGGAGGGGGTCCTTACTCCTTTTGAAGACCAGTGCCTTCACCTGCTGTGATCTGAACTGGCAGCTCTCCTCCCCTCTCAGGTTTCTTGTAATGGTGATCATTCTCTCTATCTCACCCTTTCTCCTCTCTTTTCAACATCTCCCGTGGTAAGAAAGCACAGAAGGAAAAGCCCTCCTTCAGAATCACACCCTCATCCAGCCACTGACCTCTCTCCCCTCCCTTCCTCTTCCGCGTCAGCTCCGCCAAAGTCGTGTGCTGGCTCTTTCCATAGTCTCACCTCCCACTCTCTCCCAACCTACTCCAACCCGGCCTTGCCTCCACCACCCCACCAAAACAGCTTGTTGCCAAGGCCACCTATGACTGTCTTTGGTGTCAACTCCCCGTGTCACCTGTCAGCCCTGATCTTCCTTGACCTCTCAGTTGGCTTCCCAGGCCCTCCTGCTGGAAACACTTCTGCACTGGCTTCCAGGACAGAACACCCTAACTCTAGCTGGACACTCCTCATCCTCATTGCTTAGATCGTCCTCCTCTACCCTCCCCTGAAAAGCTGGACTTTCCCAGGCTTCTGTCCTTGGCTGCCTTCTCATCTCCCTCTATACAATCTCCCTGGATTATCTCATCCATTGCTAAAACTACTATCTATATGCCAATGATTTCTAAATATATATCTCTAGCCTAGTCTTCTCTCCAGAGCCAGATCTATATATCCAACTGCCACTTTACTATCTCTATTTGGATATTCCACAGGTGCTTCAAAATAAATGTTCAAATAGAACTCATCATCTCTATTTTGCCAAAGATAAATAAATAAACTCCACTATTCTGGTATTTTGTATCTCAGCAAATGATCCTGCCATCCATCCAGTCAACCAACTCAAAATGACTATGGGGAATTCCCCATATCCTACATCCAATCTAGTACCAAGTTCTGTTGTATTTTAGTTCCTAAAAGTCTCTCAAATTTGATCACTTTTTCCCATCTCCACAATTGCCCTTTCCAACCTAACCCAAGTCACCATCATTTCCCACATGGTGATTTTAGTAGTTTCCAGACTGGTCTCCCTGTTCTCTTTCTTAGCCCCTTATATACTAGTCTCTATACTAGGGCCAGAATAGTCTCTCTATAAAATACAAATTTGACTCTCCTACACACACACATGCATACACACTACACATACCAGTATTGCTTAAAACCTTTCAGTGGCTCCCCATTGCCCTTCAAATAAATCCATTGCAAAAATCTTTAACATGGCTGATAAACCCTGTAAGATCTGTCCCATATCTACCATTTTCATCTCCCTTTTTGGCACTCTCCCTTTGTTTCTACTTTCTGGCCACACTGCCTTTCTTTTAATTATTCTATAACTCCAGAAATTCATGACTCTGGGCCTCTTCATATGCTGTTCCCATTGCCTTGAATGTCTTCCTGCCCTCTCTCTTCACCTACCATTTGCTTACTGCATTTTTATTCATCCTTTAGCTTTCAGTGTAAATATCCCATTTGTAGGAAAATCTTTGCTGGTTGTTCAACTCAGACAAAATCAGGTGTATATGTTCCCATAGTTCTCTGTACTTTTTCTTTATAAGTGCTAGTACAGACTGCTATTATGTGATTATTTAATGACTATCTCCTCTCACTATATTTGAAAGCTCCACGAGGATAGGGACTACGTTTGTTGTTTGCTTATAATGAAAACTTTCGTGCCTTACATGTGCCTGACACAGAGTAGGAGCTCAAAAATATTTGTGGAATTAATCTATCTTCTCTCAGTATTGATTAGAGTGTGAAAGAACTTACTATATTCCGATTTCAGTTGAAAAAACTTACAATTTTTCAAAATTAAACTTTGCTAAGGAAATAAGGGAAAATAAAACACATAGTAATACATGACATTTAGATTACAGGTTTCTCATCCACATTGAAATAAAATCTAGCCTAGAGTGACTTGGCTTGCACAGTTTTCAAGTTATTCCTCCTCTCCCACTTTTGATCCCTTTTTCACTCCAAGGGAAAGGGCTGATTTGAAAGCTCTGGCAAAGGAACACAGACTGTTAATTTGCTAAGTATTTGCTAAGGGGTTTCTCCAGACAGAAAAATAAGATATTAGAATTGGATACTTTATAGATTAACATAACAGAATCACAAGTAGACAGGCCAACATCTTACTCAGCATGGTTTTTCCTGTCCCTTCTGAAGGGTATTGGAGTCATTCTATTGCAGTCATCAGAGTTTTTTGTTTTTTGTTTTCTCTCATGAAATAAGATTATAGGAACTTTCTCCTAACCGCATTTTAGGAGGTTGGAGTAAAATGGTTTTCTCCTAAATTCAGAGCACAGACAATAAAGTTAAAGACAGAAGAATTTCTGTTACACTAGGAGAGGTCCCCTTTGACAAGTCCATTCTGTCTAGAAGTAATGGTCCATTAGAGTCTGTAGGAATCCTCATATTTCAGTCCAGGCCATCTCATTTGATGTGACAGTGCTGAGATACCCCTGGAAATATCTCTGCCTTGTTCAAAAAGCCTGCAAGCTTATGTGAAAGGTGCCACTACAGCCAAGCACAGGTCTAAGGTTTTTTCATAAGAACCAGATCTTGTATGTTATCTTTCTGGTGGGAGTTTTCCAATGTTACTGGAGTGTCCAGTAACAAATAGTCACTCAGTAGGCATTTCGGAATGTTAATGGAAGTAATTAAAGAGTATTCCATCACGAGATCCAGAAATTCTTGGCCAGGAAAATAGACAACCTTTCTGCTCTCATAAGACATTTATTGGAATGACTCCCCAGATACACAATTGAGTATAACTGAAGTCCACAAAGGTTGCATGTGATTTCTAGGTTTGTAGGAGTTCTACTTTCTGTTTACAAGGGTTTTGGGGGGCTGTAATATAACTCCCCTTTTCTTTGCCTGAGTTTGAAACCAATTGAAAGATAGAGAAGTCATGCACATGGAGATCAAAACGTCAGCTTTATTACTGATAAAGCTAATATTGGAGAATGTGGCTTCCTTAATATGGCACCAAAGAATTAGTCATACTTACCCATCCATTCACAGGCAATACTGTACAACCATGGGTGTCCTTATGTGAAAAGCTGTCCTGGTAAAACTTAAGGAACAAAGAAGCAGATAAGAACACACGCTTCCTGTGGGCAGCTGGCAACCAAGGGAACAGTAAAAAGAAGAGGCTTAGTTACACATGCTCAGTTCATGCTTCCAAATTCATCACTCAGGTAAGTCACCAGATTTAGTAGATGAGGGAACAGACAGATGCCAGGAGAGTGTAGGGAAGATCTTTCCTCATGGAAACCAGAGGAGAGTGGAAAAGTTGGTCTCTACCTCTCAGAACAACAGTTTTTCACCTGCAACCTCTGTCATTCTAAAAGTCTATGTCTACAAAGAGTAATTAGATATTTCCAAATTTTGCATCAGTATTTTTTTTATTGATGAGCATTTATTTTTAACTTGATGTTACTGGTAACTTTACGGTACCTTTGCAAGTGACTCTGTAATTTGTTGCTGTTTCTCACTGTGAACATGCTGTGAGAGATGCAACTATACAATTTTATGATTCAATTAACATCTATAATTACTGATCTGAATTGGCTAAAATACATCTAGAAATGCACAGAATAAAAAGAAAACATAGGAAGAACACAAAAGAGGCCAAAGATGTCTGTAGGGACAATGAATAACATAAAAATGGTGAGCATCTATGACTATAAAAGTTTCATATTTTCATAGACCCTTAGTATTACAGAACCTGTAAAAGATCTTAGGCATCATTTGCCCCCACTCATTTGACACTAAGGTCCATAGAGGTGAAGCAACTTGCCAAAAATCACAACAGAAAATATGAGCACAAGGAAGGAAGTGGGATTAAAATTCAGGTCTTCTGATTCCCATTACAAGATATATCATCAAGATTTATCCTTTAAGCATCACTCACATATGCTGATTCATGTGGGGAAAATGCTTGGGCCATACGTTATGTTAACATGTGATTTAAACAAAAGTCAGAATTGCTCAGCAATACCATTTTGCCCTCATCATCTCTGTTAAAGATAATGACTTTTATACTGGACATATTAAAACTTTGGAAAGAGAGATTTTAAGTACAATACAGGTGATGAAACAGAAGAAAGTATGTAATTCACTCAATAGATTCAAGACTTCTGACCAAATGAATCATATTGATACTGAGAAAAGTTATGGATGAGATCCTTGTTGGTGATCTTTGAAAACATATAGAGAATAGGAGAGTAACTCTAAAAGGTGCTCAACATCACTGATCATCAGGGAAATACAAATCTAAACCACAATAAGATATCACCTCACACTTGTTAGGATGGGTATTATCAAAAGACAACAAGTGTTGGGGCCAGCCCGGTGGCACAGGCGGTTAAGTGCGCATGCTCTGCTGCGGTGGCCTGGGGTTCGCCGGTTCAGATCCCAGGCACGCACTGACACACTGCTTGGCAAGCCATGCTGTGGCGGTGTCCCATGTAAAGTGGAGGAAGATGGGCACAGATGTTAGCCCAGGGCCAATCTTCCTCAGCAAAAAAAAGAGGAGGATTGGCAGATGTTAGCACAGGGCTGATCTCCTCACATGCACACACAAAAAGATAACAAGTGTTGGCAACGATGTGAAGAAATTGGAATCCTTGTACACTGTTGGTGGGAACATGATGCAACCACTATGGAAAACATATGGAGTTTCCTCAAAATATTAAAACTAGAACTACCATATGATCCAGCAATCCCACTCTGGGTATATATCCAAAATAATTGAAATCAGGATCTTGAAGATTTATCTGCACTCATATCTTCATTGCAGCATTACTCACAATAATCAAGACATGGAAACAATCTAAATGTCCATCGACAGATGAATGGACAAGGAAAATGTGGTATCATACACTGGAATATTATTCAACCTTAAATAGAAGGAAATCCTGCCATATGCAACAAGATGGATGAACCTGGACAACATTATGCTAAGTGAAATAAGCCAGTCACAGAATGACAAATAGTGCATGATTTCACTTATATGAGGTCCCTAGAGTAGTCAAACTCATAGAAGCAGAGAGTAGAATGGTGGTTTCTAGGGACTGAGGGAAGGGGGAAATGGGAGTTGTTGTTCAACAGGTATGAAGTTTCAGTTATGCTAGATGAAAAAGTTCTAGAGATCTGCGGTACAACATAGTGCCTATAGTTAGATACTGTTTTGTACACTTAAAATTTTGTTAAGAGGGTAGTTCTCATATTAAGTGTTCCCACCACAATTTAAAAAAAAAAGGCGCAAAAGATGTGAACAGACACCTCACCAAAGAATATAGATAGCAAATAAGCATACAAAAAGATGCTCGATATCATATGTCATTAGGAATTGCATATTAAAACAACAAAGAGTGATGCCAGCATCATGGCGGAGTGAGCTTCCCCATTGAACTCTCCACCTCTAAGACACAACAAAAAGGACATTCCTATTCCAATAGAAGCTATTCACATGACACAGGGGATGTCTGAGGCACCCAGGCAGCCGTACACCTGAGGACTGGGGTGCTGGAATCTCCAGAGTAAGTGAAAGGAGCTGCTTTGGCTTGGCCTGTGCACAGGCTCCAGCTGACTTGGTGCCAGCAACTTCGGCCCACTGCACTCCAGTTCCAGCTTCTTTGGCCCGGGGTGCTCCAGTTCCTCCTTCTTCGGCCCAGTGCACACCAGTTCCAGCTTCTTTGGCCCAGAGGCACTCCAGCTCTCTCTTCTTTGGCCCAGCACACTCCAGTTCCAGCTTCCTCAGCCCAGCAGTGCTCCATCTCTTCCTTCTTCAGCTCAGCGCACTCCAGTTCTAGTTTCTTTGGCCCAGCGGCACTTCAGCTGCAGCTGCTTCAACCCACATGCACCCAAGCCCCAGATGCTTTGGCCTAGCTGCACTCCAACTCCAGCTGTTTCCACACTTCCCCCTCAGCAGCCTCCATTCAGCCACACCACAGATCAGCCAGGCGATGACAAGAGTGCCCACAGATTGAGGCAGGCCAGAATACACAGCCCTTGACCCCCAGCCAGCAGCAGCAAGAGGAAACTGTGACCATATATTTTCACTACGAGGAAAGGTAAGCCAATACCAACAGGCACCATGCAAAAATATATTAAATCTACAGACCAAAAGGAAAATGACAAGCACCCAGAAGTCAACCCAGAAAGCACAGAAATGTATAACCTAACGACAGAGAATTCAAAATAGCCATCATAAAAAAGCTTAATGAAATACAAGAAAACACAGACAGACAATTCAGTGAAATCAGGAGTTTCTTCACAAAAGAGATTGAAACCATAAAAAGAAAAACAGAAATCCTAGAGATGAAAAACACAATAGAGGAGATAAAGACAAATTTGGAAGCCTTAAGCACCAGAGCTGACAATATGGAGGAAGGAATTAGCAATATTGAGGACAGCAATGCAGAAGTGCTCCAGACAGAGGAGGAAAGAGAACTAAGACTAAAAAGAAATGAAGAAACTCTCCGAGAAATATCCGACTCAATTAAGAAATCCAACATAAGGATTATAGGTGTTCCAGAGGGAGAAGAGAGGGAAAAAGGAGCAGAGAACTTGTTCAAAGAAATAATACCTAAGAACTTCCCAAACCTGGGGAAGGAGCTAGAAATACCAGTGAATGAAATCAATAGATCTCCTAAATATATCAACACGAAAAGACCCTCTCCAAGGCATATAGTAGTAAAGCTGGCAAAAGTAGACGACAAAGAAAAAATATTAAGGGCAGCTAGACAAAAAAAAAAAAAAAATAACATACAAAGGATTTCCTGTCAGGCTCTCAGCCGATTTCTCGACAGAAACTTTAAAGGCTAGGAGAGAGTGGAACGATATATTCAAAATTCTAAAGGACAAAAACTTTTAGCCAAGAATACTCTATCCAGCAAAAATATCCTTCAGATATGATGGAGAAATAATAACTATCCCAGATAAACAAAAGCTAAGGGAGTTCATTGCCACAAGACCCCCACTACAAGAAGTGCTCAAGAAGGCCCTCATCCCTGAGCAAAAAAAGAAAAAGGGGATTTAAAGTTTTGAATGAGGAGGGAAATAGGTCAACAAAACCAGAAAAATTGCAGTCCTCTATCAAAATAGATTAGCAAACACTTAATTATAAAACCAAAGATCAAGGGAAGGTCAGCATCAAGCATAAATATAACCTCATCATGTTAAAAACGAACTCACAACACAAGAAGGAATAAGATGTGACAACAATAACATAGAAGGGGAAGAGGAAAGGGATTGAATCGACTTAGCCTAAGGGAATAAGAGGACATCAAAAAATGGACTATCATATCCATGAGATTTTTTATACAAACCTCATGGTACCCACTAACCAAATAATCAGAATAGAATCACACACCATAAAGAAAGAGAAAACTAAGAGAACCCCCATACAGAACTACCAAACTGCAATGGTAGTCCAAAATAGATGGGACAAGGAACAAAAGAAATGCAAAAGAACCAGAAAAAGAGTGATAAAATAACAACAACAAGCCCCCATATATCAATAATTACCCTAAATATAAATGGACTGAACTCTCCAATCAAAAGACACAGAGTGGTGGGATGGATTAAAAAACAAGACCCCACAATATGCTGCCTCCAGAAAATACATCTCAGCTCTAAAGACAAACACAGGCTCAGAGTGAAAGGATGGAAGACAATACTCCAAGCTAATGGCAAACAAAAGAAAGCAGGTGTAGCCATACTTATATCAGACAAAGTTGACTTCCAGATAAAACAGGTAATGAGAGACAAAGAGGGGCATTATGTAATGATAAAAGGGACACTCCACCAAGAAGACATATCACTTTTAAATATATATGCACCCAATACAGGAGCACCAAGGTACATAAAGCAACTATTAATAAACCTAAAAGGAGATATTAACAAGAACACAATAATAGTAGGGGATCTTAACACACCACTCTCATCAATGGACAGATCATCCAGACAGAAAATAAATAAGGAAATAATGGACCTAAAAGAAAATCTAGATGAGATGGACTTAATGGACATATACAGAGCACTCCATCCAAACACAGCAGATTATACATTCTTCTCAAGTGCACATGGAACATTCTCAAGAATAGACCATATGTTGGGAAACAAGGCATGCTTATATAAATTTAAGAAGATTGAAATCATAACAAGCATCTTTCCAGACCATAATGCCATGAAGTTAGAAATCAACTACAAGGAAAAAACTGGGAAAGTGACAAAGCTGTGGAGACTCAACAACATGCTACTAAACCACCAATGGATCATTAATGAAATTAAAGGAGAAATCAAAGCATATCTGGAGACAAATGAAAATGAAAATACACCATACCAACTCATATGGGATGCAGCAAAAGTGGTCCTGAGAGGGAAACTCATAGCAATACAGGCCCACCTTAACAAATAAGAAAAAGCCTAAATAAGCAACCTCAAACTATGCCTAACAGAATTAGAAAAAGAGGAACAAACAAAGCCTAAAGTCAGCAGAAGGAAGGAAATAATAAAAATTAGATCAGAAATAAATGAAATTGAAACTAAAAAAACAGTAGAAAGTATCAATGTAACAAAGAGCTGGTTCTTTGAGAAGATAAACAAAATTGACAAACCCTTAGCCAGACTCACCAAGAAAAAAAGAGAGAAGGCTCAAATAAATAAAATTAGAAATGAAAAAGGAGAAATAATTACAACAGATACCACAGAAATACAAAAGATAATAAGAGAATACTATGAAAAACTATATGCCAACAAATTGTACAATCTAGAAGAAATGAATAAATTTCTAGACTCCTACAACCTCCCAAAACTGAATCAAGAAGAAATAGAGAACCTGAATAGACCAATCACAAGTAAAGAGATTGAAACAGTAATCAAAAACCTCCCAAAAAATAAAAGTCCAAGACCAGATGGCTTCTCTGGAGAATTTTACCAAACATTCAAAGAAGACTTAATGCATATCCTTCTCAAAATATTCCAAAAAATAGAGGAAGATGGAACACTTCCCAACACATTCTACGAGGCCAACATCACCTTGACACCAAAGCCAGGCAAAGACAATACTAAGAAGGAAAACTACAGACCAATATCCCTGATGAACACAGACGCAAAAATCCTCAACAAAATATTGGCAAACCGAATATAGAAATACATTAAAAAGATCATATACCATGATCAAGTGGGATTTATACCAGGGACACAGGGATGGTTCAACATCCACAAATCAATCAATGTGATACACCACATTAACAAAACAAGGAATAAAAACCATATGATCATCTCAATAGATGCAGAGAAGGCTTTTGACAAGATCCAACATCCATTTATGATAAAAACTCTCAGCAAAATGGGTATAGAAGGAAATTACCTTAACACAATAAAGGCCATATATGACAAACCCACAGCCAACATCATACTCAATAGGTATAAACTGAAAGCCATCCCTCTGAAAGCAGGGACAAGACAAGAGTGCCCACTCTCACCACTCTTATTCAACACAGTACTGGAGGTTCTGGCCAGAGCAATTAGGCAAGAAAAAGGAATAAAATGAATCCAAATAGGCAATGAAGAAGTGAAACTCTTGCTGTTTGCAGACGACAAGATCTTATATATAGAAAACCCTAAAGAATCCATTGGAAAACTATTAGAAATAATCAACAACTACAGCCAAGTGGCAGGGTACAAAATCAACTTACAGAAATCAGTTGCATTTCTATACGCCAACAACGAACCAACAGAAAGAGAACTCAAGAAGACAATCCCATTTACATTTGCAACAAAAAGAATAAAATATCTAGGAGTAAATTTAACCAAGGAAGCAAAAGACCTATACAATGAAAACTATAAGACGTTATCGAGCGAAATCAATGATGACATAAAGAAATGGAAAAATGTTCCATGCACTTGGATTGGAAGAATAAACATAGTTAAAATGTCCACACTACCTAAAGCAATCTACAGATTCAATGCAATCCCAATCAGAATCCCAAGGACATTCTTCACAGAAATAGAACAAAGAATACCAACATCCATATGGGGCAACAAAAGACCCCGTATAGCTAAAGCAATCCTGAAAAAGAAGAACAAGGCTGGAGGGATCACAATCCCTGACTTCAAAACATACTACAAAACAATAGTAATCAAAACAGCATGGTACTGGTACAAAAACAGACACACAGATCAATGGAACAGAATTGAAAGTCCAGAAATAAAACCTCATATCTATGGGCAGCTAATCTTTGACAAAGGAGCTAAGGACATACAGTGGAGAAAGGAAAGTCTCTTCAATACATGGTGCTGGGAAAACTGGACAGCCACTTGCAAAAGAATGAAAGTAGACCACCTTCTTTCACCATACACAAAAATTAACTCAAAATGGATCAAAGACTTGAAGGAGAGACCTGAAACTATAAAACTCCTGGAGGAAAATATAGGTAGTACACTACTCATCATCAGCCATAAAGGGATCTTTTTGAATTCCGTGTCTACTCAGACAAGGGAAACAAAAGAAAAAATAAATAAGTGGGACTTCATCAGATTAAAGAGCTTCTACAAGGCAAATGAAAGCAGGATCAAAATGAATAGGGAACCCACTAGCTGGGAAAAATTATTTGCAAACCATATATCTACAAGAGATTAATCTCCATAATATATAAAGAACTCACACAACTGAATAACAAATAAACAAACAACCCAATCAAAAAAATGGCAGAGGAAATTAACAGACACTTCTCCAAAGAAGATATACAGATGGCCAATAGGCACATGAAAAGGTGCTCAACATGACTAGTCATCAGGGAAATGCAAATCAAAACCACACTAAGATATCACCTTACACCCGTTAGAGTGGCCATAATCGCCAAGACAAAAAGCGACAAATGCTGGAGAGGCTGTGGAGAAATGGGAATCCTAATCCACTGCTGATGGGAATGCAAACTGGTGCAGCCTCTATGGAAAACAGTATGGAGATTTGTCAAAAAATTAAAAATAGAAATACCTTATGATCTAGCTATCCCACTACTGGGTATCTACCCAACGAACCTGAAATCAACAATCCAAAGAGGCTTATGCACTCCTATGTTCATCGCAGCATTATTCACTATAGCCAAGACATGGAAGCAACCCAAGTGTCCCTCGACTGATGAATGGATAAAGAAGATGTGGTATATATATACCATGGAATACTACTCAGCCATAAAGAAATACAAAATCATCCCATTTGCAACAACATGGATGGACCTGGAGGGTATTATGTTAAGTGAAATAAGCCATAAGGAGAAAGACAAACATGGCATGATTTCACTCATATGTGGAAGATAAACCAACACATGCACAGATAGAACTGTTTGGTGGTTACCAGGGGCTAGGGGTGTGGGGGGGTAGGCACAAGGGGTGGAGGGATGCACTTATATGGTGATTGATAAACAATAATGTACAACAAAAATTTCATAATAAAAAAAAAAAAAAGAGATACTACTACACACCTATTAGAATGCTAATCCAACAAGGATGTGGAGGAACAGGAACTCTCATCCATTGATGGTGGGAATGGAAAAATGGTGCAGTCACTTTGGAAGACAGTTTGGCAGTTTCTTAAAAACTGAACATACTCTTACCATACAATCCAGCAATCACAATCCTTGGTGTTTATCCAGATGAGTTGAAAATGTATTTCCACACAAAAACTTACACATGAATCTTTATAGCAGCTTTATTCATCATTTCCAAAACTTGGAAGCAACCAAGATGTCCTTCAGTAGGTGAATGGATAAATAAACTGTGGTACATCCAGACAATGGAACAGTATTCAGCACTAAAAAGAAATGTTATCAAACCATGAAAAGACATGCAGGAACCTTAAATGCAAATTGCTAAGTGAAAGAAGCCAATCTGAAAAGGCTACATACTGTACGATTCCAACTCGATGACATTCTGGAAAAGGCAAAAAAAAACCTATGGAAACAGCAAAAAGATCAGTGGTAGCCAGGGGTTGGAGAGAGGGAGGGATAAATAGGCAGAGCACAGAGGATTTTGAAGGGCAGTGAAACTATTCTGTATGATGCTCTAATGGTGGATACATGTCATTATACATTTTTCCAAACCCACACAGTGTACAATGCCAAGAGTGAACCCTTATATAAACTATGGACTTTGGGTGATAATGATGTGTCAGTGTAGGTTCATCATTTGTAACAAACGTACCACTCTAGTGTAGAATACTGATAATGGGGAAGGCTGTGCATGTGTGGGACAGAAATTATATGGAAATTCTCTGTACTTTCTGCTCAATTTTGCTTTGAATATAAAACTGCTCTAAAAAACACAAAGTCTATTAAAAAAACTAGAGGCTGGAAAATATAGTGCTTAGTTTCAAAATAATAAAGGAAAATTCCAGAATTTAGAAAATGTGACCTCAATGTAAAGTTTAATCTGGGATTTAGAACTGATTACCAAAAAACAATTATTGATGAGAAGAAAAAAAACGTGATGATCACCAGGATGATCACATGTATGACCAACAGTTTTGACAGAATACTCTAGTTTCCTGCTGAAAACTCCATGCTGACTTTTGATAGAACAAAAGACCTAAAATAAGTTACTTTGAATACTCTATTTTGGTATGTGGTACAGCTAGAAATATCTGTTGTACTGAGGCAAGCAGCTTTCTTCTCCCCTAAGCATCATATTTTGCATATTGTACACGCTTGGCACAATGTTACACTAAGAAGCTCAATCAACAGAAAATAATATATAACAACATTGTCAGTAGCTGGCATATGTAGCTGGCCAGCCACACTTTTCCCACGCTGCCTAATCTACAGTATTTTGGATGTCCTTTGTCTCACTCATAATGACCCAAGTTGTAGAAAATATTCCTGTTTGGAAACCACCACCTTTGCTATGTGTCTCCTAACACCTAAAATTTTGTCTCTGCCACCCTGGTGGGCCTCAATTGACTACTCTACTGTTTACTTTTGGAACTACTGGTGTATCTTTAAGTTATGTGCCAGTCACTCTCAATTACTCTGACATCTCTCCCTTCTCATTCCATGACCCCCCAAATTTTCGTCCTCTCTTTCCATGCAGAGACATATTTCTGGTTTCCCTTGGAGTCTTTCTCCTCAAGCAAGCCAGAGACACATCCCCACAAATTCTTCCTGTATACTTATTGGCAAGCAACATCTAAGCTTCCAATTGAAAATTTCATGCCTATTTATAGACATATTGCACTTGCTTCCTAGGGTTACCATATTAGTAGATAGAGTGAAAGCTGTATACATAGTGTACCTGGATCAAACAATGCAGGCATTTGACAAAGTTTCATATAATATACTTATGAAAAAAATAGAAAGGTGACAACACAATTAGATGGGCTCACAACTAGCTGAACAATTACACCAAAACAGTTCTGGTTACTGAATTAATTAGAAGCTCCACGAGGACAGAAACTGCAGGTGTTTTGTTCATTACATAAAAGATGTCCAAGAAATGTCAAGTGAAGTGATAAAAGGTATCAAATATAGGGAGGTCTGTAGCCCTTGGCCTGTACAGTATTTTTGCTGATGACTTGGATGAGAATGAAGAGAGCTGAAATGGACCCAATATTTTAAAAAATAAAATGTGATAATGATCAATGGAAAAATCCTTCAAATACACAGGATGGAGCAGACTTGTCTTAAGAGCTTCATATGTGAAAAAAGACTTAGGGGACTTAGTTGACCGTAAGCCTATGAGTCAACAGTGTGTAGTAACTAAAAAACCTAGTAAAATCTCAGTCTTCATTAATAAACGTATTGTATACAGAGGAAGGAAGGTGAAAATTTCTACTTAAATTTGCTGTGACCAAATTCCACGTGAAGGAATATGCTCTGTTCTGAGAGGCAGACTTAAGTTTGATAACAAGTGGAACTGTATAACTATTAGATTTAGCCAGCAATGGAATGGACTTTCTTCCCTGAGAGGCAGTGAGTTCCCCAAAACTGGACATATTCAAGTAGAGAATGAAAATCTACTTAGAAAGACTTTGTACAGGAAATTCATCTTCGATATGAGAGGATGGAGAAAAAAAAGGAAATCTTGGAATCTCCCAATTGGTGTGTTGTCTTTGGCACACTGGTTCTCCACAAATGGACTATAGGTATGCAATAAGATGTTGATTCCTTCAGCCCTCATGGTAACCAGACATGGCTTTAGGTAGCTGGAACCTCCAGGCCAGATGCCTCTGGCTGCAAGCAGCCTTACCTGTTCATCCCAGTGAGATATACAAGTACTACTTTCTGTTTGTGTCATGATGTGAAAAAGATTGGGAACCACTGTCCAAAATGAACTCTGGATTTCTTTCAACTATGATGACTTAATTGTCAAAATCAGTGTTACAGTTGAACTGGAAATTAGTCCAGGGTTCTTTCTAAATTACAACACCTATATTAGAGAGTAAAACATCTATAGAATCTTGAATTGAAACAAAACAAAGACAGCTGCTGTGGAATTTGACTTAGAGAAAGATCGTAAAAAAGACAAATGGGACAGTCTACAGTTCTAACAGTCTGGTACAAGGAAGAGAAATCCCATCCTTTGTGCATTAACAGTAGAATTGACCAGAGGCAAATAGGGCTATCCTCTATTTAGGTGTATCCTGAATCAGTGTCTATCCCCAGAGGGTTAGTCTTTCCAAGTCTATGGCTTTCTGAAAAAGAGTATAGATACATTTTGACCAGCAAAAGACTAAATAGAAAAATCCCAAGCAGGAACTGCCCACGTAAGACTGATCTGGGTGAGATGTAATAGGAAGAGGGCTTGGAAAGCTGGGGGATACTTTGAAGGCACTGGAAATTTGAGATCCAGTAGTCAGGGAGGTTGGAAGGGCACCAAAGTAACCTTGGCTGATTTCACACTTTGGCAGCATTTCTGACAAAACTTCAGCCAGAAACCTCTCCCACTGCAATGTCCCCTTTTGAGAATACCAGGCAGGATTTACTAAAACCAACAAATGCTTTTCACAGGAGCAATACCAACACCTTTTCAAATCTCCTTCATATTTAGTGAACAAAGAAGAAAACTGTGTTATATACATGCAGATAGATAGATAGATAGATAGATAGATAGATAGATAGATAGATAGATAGATAGATAGAAACACTATGGATATCTACTCAAAACAAATGTTTGAATGAAATAGTTAGATAATTGTTAAGGCTTGGAATGACACCCATAAGAAGATGGAGAATGATTTGTTCTAGCCCTTGGCGAGCACTTCCTGCTTCCTCACCAAGCCCAAATACCAACTCGCAAGATATTCCCATCCCCGGAAGCAATAACCTTCCTGCAGAAGAAAACTGGCTCCTTGCCTCTGGGATCAGAATGACTCAGGGGAGAGAGTGATTAACAAAAACCTTATCAGGCTAAAAGATTACTGTATAAATCATGAGAAGCCTAGAAGAAAAACTATTTAAAATGAGTAACTATCTTCCTCTTCACAGCCCATTATTCCTCTATGTCTTGTAGTTCTACATCCTCAAGCCCCCAGCTTCCTCATCATCTCTAAAATAAATAAAGCCTCAAAAGGTGGGAGTACAGTGGTTCAGCAGGAGATAGATGGAGGTAAATGGCATAAGTGTGTATTATGAAAGGAAAAGGTTGCTGTGAGCTCACATCTGAGGAAAAGGAAAGATCATAGACTGGTAATTGGTATGGGACTCTGTTTGAGATCAGTGGATCTGGCCCCTAAAGGGTTGTAAAAGGCCAATATGGTAGTATGGAAAGAACACTGCAATAGAAAGGTTCTAGCTCTGGTTCAGCCATGTGTGACCTTGAACAAGTCCTTTTGCCAATCTGGGCCTAATACCTACTTTGCCTAACTCACAGGTTGTAATGAGGTTATATGAGATAGTTCTCATAAAAGAATATTTAAAGCTATAAAGCAAACATGTCTAGCCATTTATTGAAACAGTCCTGTGCTCTGTGCTGTGATGAGGAAAATAGTGTATCACCATAGGGATTATAAATATGCTTATGATTCATCTTTCTGGAAGGTGTGAGATTTTCAGTTTAAGGTCAGTTTCTTAGAAATACAAGTAATAATGTGCGAGATTCATTTGACTCATACATATTGTACACCTTAAATAGTTCGATGTTTAGAACATGGGGGCGGGGGATGAGAGGTCCAAGGATGAATTTTAAAAGGCTTTGTGGAAGATGACTGATGAATACAATAGCACAAGTATTAAAATAGATGGCATGATGTGAAGGAATAAAGGATATAGGATATATAAGGATAGAGCAAGGATGAGAAAAGAGGGCAAAGGAGAATTAGCTTAAAGGTAACTCTATAAAAGCCATTGATGATTATTTACAGACACATTAGAAATTATTCAGTGGGTACTTAAAGTCTACAAAGAATCCCTTTATTACTTATCTGATCTAGGTTGTTTATCTCCAAAAGCAAATCAATGGAATGGGGCCAGTATTGCATTAGGGTTACTAATGGCTCACTGTCTATGATGGCCTACTTTTTTAATTTGAAAGACACTTAAAGAACATATCCTCCATAAGTACCCCTGAGCCCTTGGACCTTTATAACATGGACAATTCTAAATCATGGAACAGGGAAGAGGGCAGAAATAGAATACCCCAGAGCTGATAGTTATGGCTTGGAACATAGTGACTGGAATATTCTATAAGATTGGCCTAAGCAAAAGAGAAAGAAGAAAGAGGATCAGCAATAGAACAGAGAAGACACAGGAACAATATGGGCCCCAAGGAGAGGTAATTACTCTGGAAGCCCCAGAATAGTGTTGTTTCATGATTTAAAGAAGAGGCTCAAAACAAAGGAGTGAGGAGAGATGTAACATAAGAATTACCTCAGGAGCTTAAAAAATTTTTCAGATATAACATGCATAAAGAGCAATAATCTTAAGTGTACAGCTAAATAAAATTGCACATATGTATAACCCCTATACAGATAAAGATATAGAACACATCTAGCACCAGAGGAAGCTCCTTCTCGTCCTTTCTGATTCTATATTCCATTTGCTCTTTCCCAGGAGGTAACCCCTATTCTCACTTTTTATTATCATAGATTGGATCTGCCTTTTCTAAAAATTGGTATAAATGGAATAAGTCAGTATTTACTCTTTTATGTCTGGCTCTTTTGCTTAGCAAACTGTTTTTGAGATTCATTCATACTGTTGTATGAGTCAGTAGTTTGTAACGGTATTCAAATAAAAGTTTTTCATTCTACTATTGATGGACTTTTGGGTTATTTCCAGTTTGGGGCTATGACAAATGATGCTTTTCTGATTAGTCATATACATGTCTTTGGGTGAACGTGAACATTTGTTTCTGTTGTGTATATATTTAAGAGTGAAATCACTAGGGTTAGGATTATGGGTAGGGTTAGGGTTAGAATAACCATGTTTATGATAATGAATCTTCCCCTCATGAACATAGTATAACTCTACATTCTCTCTTGGGCCTTTTAAAAATACTTTTTAATTGGGGCCGGCCCAGTGGCATAGTAGTTAAGTTCACATGCTCCATTTCGGTGGCCTGGAGTTCACAGGTTCGGATCCTGGGCATGGACCTACACACCACTTATCAAGCCATGCTGTGGCGGCATCCCACATATAAAGTAGAGGAAGATGGGCACAGATGTTAGCCCAGGGCCTATCTTCCTCAGCAAAAAGAGGAGGATTGGGAACAGATGTTAGCTCAGGGCTAATCTTCCTCACACACCAAAAAAAATTTTGTAATTAAAGTTTTATAATTTTCATCCTATAAATATTACATCTTTTATAAGATTTATTTATTTTAATATATCTCGTAATTTGTGTTGCTATTATAAATAGTATGTTTGGGAGGGGGCTTCTCAAATTTTGCATATGTATATGTGTGTGTGTTTTATACACATAAAATATTTCACCATGTGATCTATTTGATTGGTCTGTACTTTTCTATGTATCTTTTGCCATTGAGAAAGGTTTCATTTTTGTTCTAATGATATCTTTATTCCAGTGGTTCTCAAACTTTAGCATATATCAGAATCCCTTTGGAGGGCTGTTACAACACAGATTGCTGGACCCAACTCTAGAGTTTCTCATTCAACAGATCTGAGGTAGAACATGAGTATTTGCATTTCTAACAACTTTCTAAGTGATATGGATCTACTGGTCCAGTACTACACTTGAATAACCATTATTTTATAATAATATCGTCATATAATACTTTTATCCCCCTTTTAAAGGTACTGTATATTGATTCCCTTCATAAGTCATAATGAAATTTGCTAATAACCTCTTTTTGCCTCTCCCCTCCTTCTGACTCAGCCTTTAATTTAAACCTATATCTTCTTGCTCCTAGTTAATATCTATGAGGCTATCCTCCTTCTACATCCATTTTTGTTATTCAGATTTTATCTATATTTAAGAGTATATAATATTTGCCTCTATTCCATCACTTCACCTCCATCATTATTCTTAGCTTTATAGGTAAATATAGCTACTACTAAACTTCAAACATATGCCAAACTTCTACTATGATTTCTTGGTTATATGAAGCTTTTTTTTTTTATTAAATCTCTTAGGAAGGCATCATGGAAATATTTCCTGAATTCTTGCATGTTCATTATAGCTTGTATTTATACCTGAAAGTTAGCACAAAGAGTCAAGGAAAATGAAGACAAAAAGAGAATATGTTCCAAACAACAGAACAAGATAAATCTCTAGAAACCAATCATAATTAAATGAGGAAATATGATTTAACTGACAGAGAATTCAAAAGCACTACCATAAAGTTGCTCAATGAGGTCAGAAGCACAATGCATGAATAAAGAGAAATTTTCAACAAGAAATAGAAAATACAAAAAAAGGATCAAACAGAAATCATGAAGCTAAAGAATACAATAACTGAACTAAAAATTTCACTAGAGGGGTTCAACATCAGACTAGATCAAGTAAAGGAAAATATCAGTGAATTTAAGGATATGTCTTTGGAAATTATCCAGTAAGAGGAACAAAAAAGAAAAAAGAATGGAAAAGAGTGAAGAAAACTTAAGGATCTATGGAATACCATCAAGCAGATCAGTGTATGTATTATGGGAGTCCCAGAAGGAGAAGAAAAACAGAAAGGGGCAGAAAACTTATTTGAAAAAATAATGGCTGAAAACTTCTAAAATTTGGAGAAGAGAACAGACATTCAGATCCAAAAAGCCCAATGGATCCCAAATAAGATAAACTAAAACAAATTCACACCAAGAAACATTATAATATAATATATATTATATGTTATTATTACATATAAAGTAATACATAATATATTATGATATATAATAGTAATGTAATAATAATATCAAGTTGTCAAAAGTCAAAGACAAAGAGAATTTTGAAAGGAAAAGTGACTTTTCACATACAAGAGAAGTCCCGTAAGACCATCAGCAGATTTCTCAGCAGAAACATTTCAGGCCAGAAGGGAGTGAGTTGATATATTCAAAGTGCTGAAATGTTATAAACCAATGCTATCTCAATAAATAAATAAAGAGAAAAAAATAACAGATGGGTTTTGGAATAAAAAAAAAGAAATAGAAAAACCCCACAAAGTGCTGAAAGAACAAAACTGCTAGCCAAGAATACTATACCCAGCAAAATTGTCCTTCAAAAATGAAGGAGAGATAAAGATTTTCCAGACAAACAAAAGCTGAGGGATTTCATTACCACTAGATCTGCCTCACAAGAAATGCTAAAGAGAGTTCTTCAAGTTGAAACAAAAGGATGATAAATAGCAATATGAAAACAAATAAAAGTACAGAACTCACTGGTTAAGGTAAATATACAGACAAATACAGAATATTGTAATACTGTAATAGTGGTGGGTAAATAACTTTTAATTCCAGCATTAAAGTTAAAGACAGAAATATTAAAAACCACTATAAAAATACATATATGTTAAAGGATACATAATATAAAAGATGTAAATTGTGAAATCAGTAACAAAAGGAGAGAGAGGAGAAGTAAAAGTATAGAGATTTTGTATGCAATTGAAGTTAAGTTGTTATCAGCTTAAAAGAGACTGTTATAAGTTGTTTTATGTTATCCCCACAATAACCACGAAGAAAATACCTATATTAGATACACAAAAGAAAAAGAGATAAAAATGAAATAACATCAATACAAGAATCAACAAAACACTAAGGAAGAGAGCAAGAGAGGAAAATAGGGACAAAAGAACTATAAGAAGACAAAAACAATTAACAAAATGGCCATAGTAAGTCCTTGTTATCAATAATCACTTGAAATATAAATGGATTAAAACCCCCAATTATAAGACAAAGAGTAGCTGAATGGATTAAAAAAAATAAACAAGATCCAACTATATGTTGTGTACAAAGAGATTCACTTTAGCTTTAAGGACACATATGCAGTCATGCATTGCTTAATGATGGGGATATGTTCTGAGAAATACATCATTAGGTGATTTTGTAATTGTGCAAACATCATAGAGTGTACTTACATAAACCTAGATGGTCTAGCCTATTACACACCTAGGCTATATGGTACTAATCTTGCGGGACCCCTGTTGTATATGCTGTCCGTCATTGACTGAAATGTCATTATGTGGTGCATGAGCGTAAGTTGAATATGAAGGGATGGGAAAAAATATTCCATGTAAATGATAAACAAAAGAAAGCAGGGGATGGCTATAATTATATCAACAAAATAGACTTTAAATAAAAAACTCTCACAAAAGAAAAAGGACATTATATAATGCTAAAAGGGTCCATTCACCAAGAAGAAATAACAAAATACACATGCACCAAACATCAGAGCATCCAAATATATATAGCAAACATTGACAGAACTGAAGGGAGAAATAGACACCTATACAATAATAGTAGAAGACTTCAATAGTCCCTTTCAATAACTGATAGAACATCAAGACAGAAATTCATTAAGGAAACAGCAGACCTCATCAATGCTTATAGACCAAATGGATCTAACAGATATATACAGAACTTTTCAGCCAACAGCAGCAGAATATACATTTTTCTCAAACACAAAGGGAACATTCTAGGGTAAATCACAAAACCAGTCTTGACAAATTTAAGAATGAAATCATAAAAAATATTGTTTCCAATCAAAATGTAATAAAACTAGAAATAGATAACAGAAAGAAAACTAGAAAATTCGCATATATGTGGAAATTAAGCAACACACTCTTGATCAGCCAATAGGCCTAAGAAGAAATCAAATGCAAAATTAGAAAATACCTTGAGGGAAATGAAAATGAAAACACAACATACCAACATTTATGGGATTCAGTAAAAGCAGTACTAAGAGGGAAGTTTATAGCAGTAAACGCATACATTAAATAAGAAGAAAGATCTCAAATAAATGACCTAACATGACACTTCAAAGAACTAGAAAAAGAACAGTCCAAAGTTAGCAGTAGGAAAGAAACAATGAAGATTATTGCAGAAATAAATGAAATAGAGAAGATAAAAACAATTTAAAAAAAATAAATGAACTAAGAGTTGTTTTTTTTAAAAAGGTGACCTTGACAAACCATTAGCTAGATTAACTAATAAAAAAGGAGAGAAGACTCAAATAGATAAAATCAGAAATAAAAGTGGAGACATTAAACCTGATGCCACAGAAATAAAAAGGATCATATAAGACTACTATGAACAATTATACACCAACAAATTGGAAAAACTAGAAGAAATGGGTAAATTCCTAGAAACATACAACTTACCAAGATGGAGTCATGAAGAAATAGAGAATCTAAACAAACCAATAATGAGTAAGGATATTGAAACAGTAATAAAAACCTCCCAACAAAGAACAACCCAGGACCAGATGACTACAGTAGTTAATTCTACCAAACAATTAAAGAATAATTAATGCCAATATTTCTCAATCTCTTCCAAAATGTTGAAGAGGATGAAACACTTTCAAACTCACTTTATGAGTATGGCATCACTCTGATACTAAAGCAAGACAAAAATGCGACAAGAAAGAAAACTGCAAGCCAATATCCCTGATGAACATGTATGCAAAAATCCTCAACAAAATACTAGCAAACCAAATTCAAAAGCAAATTAAAAGTATTATACACCATGACCAAGTGGGATTTATCCTTGGGATGCAAGGATGTTTCACATTATGAAAATCAATTAATGTGATACAACACATTAACAGAAGGATAATAACCACATGGTCATCTCAACAGATATAGAAAAAGCATTTAACAAAATTCAATACTCTTTCATGATAAAAAAACATCCAAAAATTTGTAGTAGAAGAAAATTATATTAACATATGCAAGGTCATATATAAAAAGCCTACAACTAACATCATACTCAATGGTGAAAGACTGAAAGCATTTTCTCTATGATCAGGAACAAAGAATGCCCACTCTCACCACTCCTATTCAACATAGTATTGGAAGTCCTAGTCAGAGAAATTAGGCAAGAAAAAGAATTAAACAGCATCCAAATTGGAAAGGAAGAAGTAAAATTATCTCTGTTTGCAGATGACATGATCTTATATGCAAAACAACCTGAAGACTCCACAAAAAAAATCCCTGGAACTAATAAATGAATTCAGCAAATTAGTAGGATACAAAATCCACATACAAAAATCTGTTGTGTTTCTATACACTAACAATGAACTATCTGAAAAGGAAATTAGAAAAACAATCTCTTTCATAATGCATCAAAAACAATAAAAACTTAGGAATAAACTTCACTAAGGAGGTGAAAGATTTGTAAACTTAAAACTATAAAACCCTTCTGAAAGAGATTAAAGAAGACACAAATAAATTGAAAGACATCTTATGTTCATGGATTCGAAGAGTTAACATTGTTAGAATATCCATGTTACCCAAAGCAATCTACAGATTCAGTGGATTCTTTATCAAAATCCCAATGGCATTTTTTACAGAAATTGAAAAAACAATCCTAAAATCCACATGGAACTACAAAAGCTTCCAAGTATCCAAAAAAATTTTGAGCAAGAACAGAGCTGGAGGTATCACACATCCTGATTTCATAACATATTACAAGCTACAGTAATCGAAACAATATGATACTGGCATAAAAACAGACATATAAACCAATGGAACAGAATAGAGAGCCCAGAAATAAACTCCTGCATATATGGTCAACTGATCTTTCACAGGGAGCCAAGAATACACAAGGGGGAAAGGATAGCCTTTTCAATAACTGGTGCTGGGAAAACTGGATATCCAGGTGCAAAAGAACGAAATTGGACTCTTATCTTACACAATACACAAAAATCAATTCAAAATTAAAGACTTAAATGTAAGATCTGAAACTGCAAAACTCCTAGAGGAAAACATAGGGAAAAAGTTTCATGTTATTGGTCTTGGTTCTGATCATTTCTTGGATATGACATCAAAAATACAAGCAACAAAAGCAAAAATAGACAAATGGGAGTACATCAAACTAAAAAGCTTCAGCACAGCAAGGGAAACAATCAACAGAGTAAAAGTCAATCTATGGAATGGGGGTAAATATTTGCAAACCATATATATTATAAGTGGTTAATACTCAAAATACTTATGAAACTCATACACATCAATAGCAAAAAAAAAAAAACCAATAATGTGATTTTAAAAATGGGCAAAGGACTTGAATAGGCATTTCTCCAATGAAGATATACAAATGCCCAACAGGTATATGAAATAATGCTCAACATCACTAATCATCAGGAAAATGCAAATTAAAATCATAATTAGATATCACCTCACACATTTTAGGATAACTTTTATCAAAAATTAACAAATGTTGATGAGGACGTGTAGAAATTGGAATCATTGAACACTGTTGGTGGGAATTAAAGTGGTGCAGCTGCTATGGAGAACAGTATGGAGGTTCCTCAAAAATTAAAAATAGAACTACTGTATGATGCAGCAATCCCACTTTTGGTATATATCCAAAAGAATTGAAATCAAGATCTTGAAGAGATATCTGCATTCCTATATTCATTGCAGCATTATTCACAATAGCCAAGATATGAAAACAACCTAAATGTTCATTGACAGATGCATGGATAAAGAAAATATGTTATATACATACAGTGGAACATTTATTCAGCCTTAAATAGAAGTAAATCCTGCCATATATAACAACATGATGAACTTGGAGGACACGGTGCTAAGTAAAATAAGACAGTTACAGAAAAACAAATACTGCATGATTCTACTTATGGGATGTATCTAAAATTGTCAAAATCATAAAAGCAGAGAGTAGAATGGTGGTTGTCAGGGGATTGGGGGAGGGGGGAATGGGGAATTGCTATTCAGTAAGTATAAAGTTTCAGTTAAGCAAGACAAATAAGTTCTAGAGATCTGCTGTTCAACATTGTGCCTATAGTTAACAATACTGTATTGTACACTTAAAAATTTGTTAAGATAGTAAGTTTTTTTGTGTGTGAGGAAGATCAGCCCTGAGCTAGCATCCACTCTAATCCTCCTCATTTTTTCTTCTTTTTTGCTGAGGATGACCGGCCCTGAGCTAACATCTATTGCCAATCCTCCTCCTTTTTTTTCCCTTTTTCTCCCCAAAGCCCCAGTAGATAGTTGTATGTCATAATTGCACAGCCTTCTAGTTGCTGTATGTGGGATGCGGCCTCAGCATGGCTGGACAAGCGGTGCGCCGGTACGCACCTGGGATCTGAACCCAGGCCACCAGTAGTGGAACGCGCACACTTAACTGCTAAGCCATGGGGCTGGCCCCAAGATAGTAAGTTTTATGTTGTGTTCTTATAATAAAAAAAGCCAAAGACGGAAATTATATATTGATAAAAGGGTTAATTACTCAAGAAGATACAACAATTATAAATATATACACACCTAACAACAAAGTCCCAAAGTAAATGAAGAAAAAAGCTGACAGAATTGAAGGGATAAATAGACTGCTGCACAATAATAGCTGAAGACTTCAATATCCCACTTTCAATAATGGATAGAACAAATGGACAGGAGATCAATAAGGAAATACAGTACTTGAACAACACTATAAATGACAAGACTTAACAGACAATATAAGACAATTCACCCAACAAGAGCAGAATATACATTCTTCTCACATACACATGGACATTATCCATAATAGACTATATATAAAGCCACAAAAAAAAGTCTCAATAAATTTTAAAAGATTCAAGTCATACAAAGTATATTCTTTGACCACAATGGAATAAAACTAGAAATTAATAACAGGAGGAAAACCAGAAAACTCACAAATATGTTAACATTATAGCCAGCCCTCTTGGTCTAGTGGTTAAGATTCAGCACTCTCACGACCATGGCCCAGGTTCATTTCCCAGTCGGGGAATTGCACCACCTGTCTGTCCATTGTCATACCGTGGTGGCTGTGTGTTGCTGTGATCCTGAAGGCTATGCCACCAGTATCTAAAATACCAGCAGTGTCACTCATGGTAGACAGGTTTCAGCAGAGCTTCCAAACTAAGACAAACTAAGAAGAAGGACCAGGCCACCCACTTCTGAAAAAATTGGACATGAAAACCCTATGAAAGGGGTGTGATGTCAGCATTGTGGCAAGGTGAATTGTTCCTTTTGTCTCTCCCCTCTAAGTTACAACCAGTACGACATCCATAGACCAACAAAGGACTCTGCACAGCACACCAGAACACCTGAGAGATCCATCTATACATCCATCTATCTATCTATCTATCTATCTATCTATCTATCTATCTATCTATCTATCATCTATATACACATTTATACATCTATACATCTGAAGGTGGGTGGACTGGACATCTCAGAGGTGGTGGAACAAGGGAAGCAGTGATGGCAGCTCCCAAGACCAGAGGGTCCAGGAGTTGCAGCCATGCCTGCAACCAGAGGCCCCAAGAACAGTGGTAATGCCTATGAACGGAGGACCAAGGAACCCAGGCAGCCTATGCTCCTGGAGGCCCCAGGAACCACTGTGGGGCCCATGACCAGAGGCTTTGGGAACCACAATGATACCTGTGACTCAAGCCCCTTCCCCTCCCCCAGCAGTGGTGCCTTCGACCCTGGCCCTCCAAGCAACAGGGACTGCATCCAAGACTCTGATATCCCCGGCAATGGTGGTGGTGCCTATGACCTGAGGTTCCAGGAATTGCTCCAGCACCTAAGAAAAGAAGCTGCAGGAACTGCAGCAACACTTGTGACTCAGCTCCTTCTCCCCCCTAGCAGTGACTGGTGGCACTCATGACCTGAGGCTCAGAAACCACAGTGGTGCTGTTGACCCAGCCCCTTAACCCTCCCCCAGTGTTGGCACCTCCAACACAGGCCCTTCCACCAGTGGGGACTGCATACAAGACCCTGGGCCCCCAACAGAAGTGATAGTGCCCATGATCTGATTTCCAGGAACTGTGCCAGTACCCAAGGCATCAGGAAACCTGGCAGCACTCACAATCCAGGTATCCTCTCCTGCTGTGCTGATGGCGGCATTGCCCATGACCCTGGCCCACCTGGCAGTGGCAATGACCGGCAAACCCAGAGCCCCCAGAAGTGATGGTGCCAGCACCCCTAGAAAACCCAGGAGCAGCAGGCCAGGCAGATCATGCTGCAGCAGCATCTAAGCCTATGGAAAGACCATGGAGAGCTGGGTAGCAGTGACAGAAGAGCCCATGACCCCATCCCTCCCAGCTGTAACTGGCACCTGCAACTTCAGTCCCCCCACCCATAGCAGTGCCACCTGCAGACTCAACAAACCCAGAGGTGTCAGAGGTGCCCATGACCCCAGCTCCTGCCCCCCTCTCCCCCTACCCCCACTGCAGTCGGGGAACTTGTGACCCAAGTACTCCAGAAGCAGCAGAGGTGGTTGCCAGCCTGGTGACCCTGGTGGTGACACCAGCAACTGCAGAAACATCATAAGCAACAAGGCACCAACAACCTCAGAGTCACAAGCAACACAAAGAGGGCACTGGTGACACCTCTAGTAGAGGCAGTGGAGGGTGGAAAGTGCAGACTCTCAAATACAACCAGAAGCAGCTCAGAATCAAAGTAACCAAATCCTTACCCAAATAAGAAAGGTGTTTACTACCACAAATGTTCTGGCAGAGGATCAACTCATCAAGCACCACGAAGAACTACAGTAAAATGGTACCACAAAAAGAAAATGACAATTCTCCAAAAACCAAACTTGAAGATATGGAAGGCTGTGCTCTGACAGAGAATTCAAAACAGCTGTCATGAAGAAACTCAATGAGTTACAAGAAAACTCAGAAAGACAGCTCAATGAGCTCAGGAATAAAATTAACGAACAGAAGGAGTACTTCACCAAAGAGATTGAAACTCTAAAAAAAACAAACAAACAGAAATTCTGGAAATGAAGAACACAATTAATGAGATAAACAATAAAGTAAAAAGTAGAAAGCATTGGAAATAGAGCAGACCATATTGAAGAGAGAATTAATGAACTCAAAGATAGAAATCTAGAAATTATTCAGATGGAAGAGGAGACAGAACTAACATTTTTTAAAAATGGAGAAATTCTACAAGAATTTGACTCAATCAGGAAAAGCAACATAAGGAAAATGGGTATGCCAGAAGGAGAAGAGAGGGAGAAGGGAGCAGAAAGCTTATTTAAAGAAATAAATGCTGAGAACATCCCAAACCTGGGGAAGCAACTGGATATACAAGTATAGGAAGCTAATAGAACACTGAATTATCTCAACACAACAAGATCTACTCCAAGGCACATTATATGAAAACTGTCAAAAGTCAAAGACAGAATAGTAAGGGCAGCCAGGAGTGAAGAAAATAACCTACAAAGGAACCACCATCAGGCTATCAGTGGATTTCTCAGCAGAAACTCTACAGGCTAGGAGAGAGTGGAATGATATACTCAAAATATTGAAAGACAAAAACTGTCAGCCAAGAATACTCAATCCAGTAAAGTTATTTTTCAGATATGAAGGAGAAATAAAGGCTTTCCCAGACAAACAAAGCTGAAGGAGTTCATCGCCACTAGATCTGCCTTACAATAAATCATGAAAAGAGCTTTCTTATCTGAAACAGAAGGGCAAAGGTAAACAAAGCTTTAAGCAAGGTGATAAATAGACAAATAGAATCAGAAAATTGCAACTCTACACCAGAATAGGTAAGTAAACACTTACTTATAATATAAAGACTAAATGGAAAGAAAGCATTAAAAATAACTATGACCACTTCAATTTGGTAATAAACTCACAATACAAAAAGGGATAATTTGTGACAACAAAAATATAGAAGGAGAAGAGGAAAATGACAGAACCTGCATAGGCAAATGAGGATAAGATGCTATCAGCAGAAAAAGGACTATTTCATCTATGAGATCTTTTATACAAACCTCATGGTAACCACAGACCAAAAGTTCAAAGGAGAGACATAAAACATAAAAAAAGAGGAAACTGAGAAACACATCACAGAAAACCACCAAACTGAAATGGCAGATGGAAACACAAGGAAAAAGAAACAATGGAAATATAGAACAACCAGAAAACAAAAGATAAAATGGCAATATTAAGCCCTCATTTTTGTCAATAATCACTCTAAATGTAAATGGATTGAATTCACCAATAAAAACACACAGAGTGGCTGGATGGATTAAAAAACAAGACCCAACAATATGCTGCCTCCAAGAGACCCATCTCAGCTCTAAAGACAAACATAGGCTCAGAATTAAAGGATGAAAGATTATACTCCAAGCAAATGGCAACCAAAAGAAAGTAGGTTTAGCCATATTTATATCAGACAAAATCAACTTCAAGCCAAAAAAGATAACAAGAGACAAAGATGAACATAATATAATGATAAAGGGGGCAATCCACCAAAAATACATAACATTTATTAATATACAGGAGCACCAACGTATAGAAAGCAACTACTGACAGACCTAAAGGGAGAAATTGACAGCAACACAATGATAGTAGAAGACTTTAACACCCCATTAACATCAATGGATAGATCATCCAGAGAGTCAACAAGGAAACACTGGCCTTAAATGAAACACTAGACCAGATGGACTTAAGAGATATATATAGAACATTCCATCCAAAAGCAGCAGAATACACATTCTTCTCTGGTGCCTATGGAAAATTCTCAGGGATAGACCATATGTTGGGAAACAAAACAAGTTTCAATAAATTTAAGAAGTCTCAAATCATATGAAGCACCTTTTCTGACCACAATGGTATGAAACCATAAATCAACAAAAGAAGAAGCTGGAAAAGTCACAAATATGTGGAGACTAAACAACATGCTACTGAACAACTATTGGATCAACAAAGATATCTGTCTTGAGTACATGTTTGTTTGGCTGCTCCATTGACCTACAGCCACCAGCACAAAAAGAAATATAAAAGCTGCTTTCTGCATGGTGGGAACTGGCCCTTCTCCCATGGAGATAGTTGCAATGCGTAAAAATTTCAAGGCCCTTTGGGCGCCACAGCCTGGAACAGACTGGCCATCTGTGCTGGGCTGGGATGATAAGCAGGGTAAACAATGCACGTACACAACTACTGGGCTGGGACGATAGCCAGGGGGCTCAGTGCACGTACGCCACTGATAACCATTTGTGCATGGAAACACTGAATGCTTGCTCTGTAAACTCTGTAACTGCTTATATAAACTGCTGAAAACTGAGGCCTGGTGAGAGTTCCACCTGTGGAAGGGACGCCTTGCCCAGGACGTGTGATTCCCACCCAGCCATGTCAATTGACAGGACTCTCCCGACAATGGGGCCTGGGTGTTGTGAGTAATTGATTTATTGTAAAATAATTGATCTGATATGTTCTTTTTTTGGTCAACCTGGTGTTTCTCTTTCCAGTTGATTTGTGTCATTTCCCTTCAGTCGATCTGGTGTTTCCCTTTCTGATCGAACTGATGTTTTTCTCTCTTATTATAGGACCTATTCGAATCTGCTGCTATCTCAGCTGATGTGGATGTTTTCCTTTTCCAGTCGAGCTGGTGTTTTTTCCCTCTTATTATTTGACCTATTCAGATCCGTTTGCAGACTATCGCCTTTACTATCCTCTATATAATAAAATATACCTTCAGTCCATTTGTTTGGAGTGAAAAGTTTCTTTTACATCTCCGATCAAGTCCCCAAACCTCTCATAACAATATCAAAGGGGAAATCAAAAAATACCTAGAGGCAAATGAAAATGAAAACACAACATATCAAACTTATGGGATGCAGCAAAAGAAGTACTAAGAGGGAAGTTTATAACAATACAGGCCTACATCAAGAAACAAGAAAAATCTCAATCTAAGAATACACCTCAAAGAACTAGAAAAACAAGAACAAATGAAGCCCAAAGTCAGTAAAAGGAAGGAAATAATAAAAATCCGAGGGGAAATAAATGAAATAGACTACAAAAACAATAGGAAAGATCAATGAAACTAAGAGCTGGTTCTTTGAAAAGATAAAATTGACAAACCCTTAGCTAGACTCACTAAGAAGAAAAGAGAGAAGGCTCAAATAAATAACATCAGAAATGAAAGGGGAGAAATTACAATGGATACCACAGAAATACAAAGGATTATAACAGAATACTATGAAGAGCTTCCTGCCAACAAATTGGATAACCTAGAAGAAATGGATAAATAATTAGAATCATACAACCTCCCAAAACTGAATCTGAAGAGGATAGGAGGCTTCCTATCTCATTTTACGAGGCCAAAATTACCCTTATACCAAAACCAGACAAGGACAACACAAAAAACAGAAATTACAGGCCAATATTGCTTATGAACATAGATGCAAAAATCCTCAACAAAATGCTAACAAATTGAATACAATATATTAAAGTATCATACACTACAATCAAGTGGGATTTATCCCAGGGATGCAAGAATGGTTCAATGTCTGCAAATCAATCGACATGATACACCACATTAACAAAATGAAGAATAAAAAAATCACATGATCATCTCAATAGTTGCAGAGAAAGCATTTGACAAGATTCAACATTCATTTATGATAAAAACTCTCAATAAAATGGGTATAGAAGGAAAATACCTCAACATAATAAAGGCCATATATGACAAACCCACAGCCAACATACTCAGTGGTGAAAAGCTTAAAACTATTCCTAAGAACAGGAACAAGACAAGGATGCCCACTCTCGCCACTCTTATTCAACACAGTATTAGAAATCCTGGCTAGAGCAATTAGGCAAGAAAAAGAAATAAAAGGGATCCAAATTGGAAAGGAAGACGTAAAACTGTCACTATTTGTGGATGACAGGATTCTATATATACAAAACCCTAAAGAATCCACCAAAAAACTATTAGAAATAATGATACAGTAAATTTTCAGGGTACAAAATTGGCATAAAAATATCAGTTGCATTTCTATACACTAACGAACTAACAGAAGGAGAATTCAAGAATACAATCCCATTAACAACCACAACAAAAAGAATAAAATACCTAGGAATAAATTTAACCAAGGAGGTGAAAGATCTATAAAATGAAAACTACAAGATGTTGAAAGAAATTGAAGAAAACATAAAGAAAGGGAAAGATACTCCATGCTCATGGATTAGAAGAATTAACATAGTTAAAATGTCCATATTACCTAAAACAATCTACAGATTCAGTGCAATCCCAATCAGAATCCTAATGACATTTTTCACAGAAATAGAACAAAGAATCCTAAAATTTATATGGAAAAGACTCTGAATAGCCAAAGCAGTCCTGAGAAAAAAGAGCAAGACTGAAGGAACCTCACTCCCTGATTTTGAATTATACTACAAAGCTATAGTAATTACAACGTCATGATATTGACAGAAAAACAGAAACACAGATCAACGGAACAGAATTGAGAGCCCAGAAATAAACCCACACATCTATGGACAGTTAATTTTCAACAAAGGAATCAAGAACACACAATGGAGAAAGCAAAGTCTCTTTAAAATATGGTGTTGGGAAGACTGGACAGCCTGATGCAAAAGAATGAAAGTAGATCATTATCTTACACCAAACACAAAAATTAACTCAAAATGGATTAAAGACTTGAATGTAAGACCTGAAACCATAAAACCCCTAGAAAAAAACACAAGCAGTACGTGTTTTGTCTTTGAGATCAGTCTTAGCAGTATCTTTTTGAATATGTCACCTCAGGCAAGGGAAACAAAAGAAAAATAAACAAATGGGACTGTATCAAATTAAAAACCTTCTGCACAGCAAAGGAAACTGTCAACAAAACAAAAAGACAATCTACAAATTGAGAGACTATATTTGCCAGTCATATATCCCATAAAGGGTTAATATCTAAAATATATAAAGAACTCATACAACTTAACAACAAAAAAACAAACAACTTGATCAAAAAATGGGCAGAGGATATGAACAGACATTTTCCCAAAGAAGATATACAGATTGCTGACAGATGGCACATGAAAAGATGTTCAACATCATTAATTATTCGGGAAATGCAAATCAAAACTACAACAAGATATCACTTCATGCCTGTCAGAATGGCTATTATTTAAAAGACAAGAAATCACAAGTTTTGCTGAGATTGTAGATAAAAGAGAACCTTTGTGCACTGTTGGTGGGAATGTAAATTGGTGTGACCACTATGGAAAACAGTATGGATATTCCTCAAATATTAAAGATAGAAATACCATATGATCCAGCAATTCCACTTTGGGTATGTATCCAAGGAAAATTAAAACACTAATTTGCAAAGATATATGCACCCCCATGTACATTGCAGCATTATTTACAATAGCCAAGGCATGGAAACAACCTAAATGTCCATTGACAGGTGAATGGATAAAGAAAATGTTAAATGTATATGTAATATATATACACACACACACGCAATGGAATATTGTTTGGCCATAAAGAAGAAGGAAATATTGCCATTTGCGACAACATGAGGGCATTATGCTACGTGAAATAAGTCAGACAGAGAAAGACAAATACCATATGATGTCACTTACATGTGGAATCTAAAAAAAAAACAACTGAGCTCATGGATACAGAAGTGGGGGGTGGGAGGTGGGTAAAATGGGTAAAGGGGGTCAAAAGGTATAATTTCCAGTTATAAAATAAATAAGTCCTGGGGATGTAATGTACAGCATGGTGACTATGGTTAATAATACTGTATTGCATATTTGAAAGCTGCTAAGAGAGTAGATCTTAAAAGGTCTCATCACAAGAAAAAAATGTTTTGTAACTATGTAATGGGTGATGGATGTTAACTAAACTTATTGTGGTGATCATTTCACAATATACACAAATATGGAATCATTACATTGTACACCTGAAATTAATATAATTTTATATGTCAATTATACCTCGATAAAAAAATTAATTAATTTTTTTAAAAAGCATGAAATTAAAAAAAGAGTAAAAGAATATTTCAAGAAGTCAGAGATGCCAGTTCTGGCTTCTGATGAAAGATCTTTAGGGTAGACTGATCATGAAGCTTTGGCTCCCTAACAAATGTTAATGATATCTCAGGTCACATTGAGATGACAAAACTGAAGCAAGGAGCACTTGCTTATGTGATAATTTTTGGCCTAAATAGAGGACATTAAAAATACACCCACAATGCAAAAGGATGAAGTTGGACCCCTCCATCACACCATATACAAAAATCAACTTGAAATGGGTAAAAGATCTAAATGTAAGAGCTAAAACTATAAAACTCTTGAAAGAAAACATAGGTGTAAATTTTCATGACTTTAGTTGAGGCAATAGGTTCTTAGATATGACATCAAAAGGACAAGCAACAAAAGAAAAAAAAATAAACTGGACATCATCAAAATTAAAATCTTTTGTGCTTCAAAGGACATCAGCAAGATAGTGAAAAAACCACTCAAAGAATGAGAGAATATTTTTGCAAATCATATATCTACTAAGGTCTTGTATCCAGAATATATAAAGCATTCTTACAACTCAATAATAAAATGACAATTAACCCAATTTTAAAATGGGCAAAGGATTTGAATAGAAATTTCTCCAAAGAAGATGTACAAATGGCCAATAAGCACATAAAAGATCTCAACATCATTAGTCTTCAGGGAACTGCAAATCCAAACTACAATGTGATACCACTTCACCCCCACTAGGATGGCTATAATCATTTAAAAAAAAAGAAAATAACAAGTGTTGAAAAGGATGTGGAGAAACTGGAACCCTTATGCATTGCTAGTGAGAATGTAAAATAGTGCAGCTGTTGTGGAAAACAGGCTGGCAGTTCCCCAAATGGTCGAATAGTGTTACCATATGACCAAGAAATTCGACTATTAGAAAAATGAGAACATATCTCCACGCAAAAACTTGTACCCACATGTTCATAGCACCATTATTCACAAAAGCCAAAAAGTGGAAACAAGATAAATGTCCATCAACTGACAAACAAACAAACTGTGGTATATTTATACAATAGAATATTATTCAGTCATATAAAGAAATGAAGTGTTGATATATGTTACAACATGAATTGACCTTGAAAACATTAAGCTAAGTGAAAGAATTCAGTCACAAAGGATCACACATTGTATGATTTGATTTATACGAAACTATCAGAATAGGCAAATCTATAGAGTGGAAAGTGGTTTATAGAAAGTGGATTAGTGGTTGCCCGTGTTGGGGGTAGGGGTTGGGAGATCATGGCTAAGGGGTGCAGGGTTTCTTTATGGGGTAATGAAAATGTTCTAAACTTGATCGTGATGATGGATGCACAACTTTGTGAATATACTAAAAGTCACTGAATTGTACACTTTATTTTTTTAGCATTTTTTTTAATTTTTTGTTTATTGCAGTAACATTGGTTTATAACATTGTATAAATTTCAGGTGTACATCATTATACTTCTATTTCTGCATAGATTACATCATGTTCACCACCCAAATACTAATTACAACCCATCACCACACACATGTGCCGAATTATCCCTTTCACCCTCCTCCCTCCCCCCTTCCTGTCTGGTAACCACCAATCCAATCTCTGTCTCTATGTGTTTGTTTATTATTGTTATTATCTACTACTTAATGAAGGAAATCATACGGTATTTGACCTTCTCCCTCTGACTTATTTCACTTTGCATAATACCCTCAATGTCCATCCATGTTGTCACAAATGGCTGGATTTCATCGTTTCTTATGGCTGAGTAGTATTCCATTGTGTATATATACCACATCTTCTTTATCCATTCGTCCCTTGATGGGCACTTAGGTTGCTTCCAAGTCTTGTACACTTTAAATGTATGAATTGTATGGCATGTTTATTATATGTTAGTAAATCTGTTTAAAAAACATACCCACAAATAATCAGCAAAACTGAAACTGTGGGAAACTACAGATAAACAATTCTTCAACAAACGAATGGCAAGAAAATGGTAAAACAGAGAGAGATGAAGAAGAAATCTATATTCAAAGAGATTTAAAAGACAAACTGACAAATTTCATTTTCTGGACCTTATTGGGGTCTGAGTCAAACAAACTGAAAAAGAGAAAACATTTATCACATGTATGAGACAATTGGATATTAGGATACTGACTGAACATTTGATGATATTAAAGAAATATTGTTTGGTGTGATAATGGTATTGTTATGTCAAATAAAAAAGTCCTTATATTTTACAGCTACACACTGAAAAAATTACGGATAGAATGGTAAAATATATGAGACTTGTTTGAAAATAATTTAGATGAAACAAAACTTGCCATGACTTGAATAGTTGAAGCTGGGTGATAGGTATATGGGGATCATTACACCATTCTCTCTACTTTGGTACAGATTTGAAATTTTCCATTAATAAAAATTTTTTAAAAAGAAAAATGTGTCAAAGCTCGGGGGGGTGCCCCTATACCCCAGAGAGGCTGACTTTACAGTGGGGACCACCCACCTGCACTTTGGAGGTGGCCTTTGGCTGCTGAGAGTTTGCAGTAAAAATATGGACAGAGCAGGGGCATTGCAGAGGTCTCTTCCACCGCTCTGTTGGAGAAGTCCCTCTCTCAGATGTATAGATGTTGTGGGATAAGATGGGGGTATAAATGAAGAGCATCCTGAATGCCTTGGGCTGCTCTGGAGTCCCAGAGACCATTATGAATCTCTTGCCCTGGAGGTCAGTCATACTGGAGAAGTTGGGCCCAGCACTACTGGTAATACACTGTAAAGCCCAAATAAATCTTTGACCATACTGGAGGGAGGAGACCTTGGCTGACATCATCCTGACTCCCTGAGTGGCGAGGACACCATTAGGGAACTTGGCCTCCAGACTCTTGAAGACACAATTTTTCCTGTTGGCATGGGAAGGCAGTCCAACTCATTTTATGAGAAGCAGTTGAAGCAACGGGGAATGTTTAATCTAGGGAAAAGGATACTCACGGAAATGGGCGAGTGGTAGAACAAAGGAAAATCCAAGAAGGGTTAGGGTGGGCAATGCAAGGGGATAAGCATAAAAATCTAGGTTTGTCAGAGTCGAGAGCCCAGAGACTTTGCCTCACCAGCAGTAAGACTGAAAAGAAAGTAATGGGTAATAAGAGAAAAATTAATATGATTTGGTGACTAGAATATTTCACTGTTTTGTGCATTTCTTGACTTAAATCCAACATAGATTTAAAGCAATTTATGATACAGGACAGGCACACATGGAATAAGTCTTCTAAAACAAAGGTTAAAATCTATTTAGTATCATATAATATAAGGATAATAATTAAACTAATGATAACAATTGTGACAGAGTTTGATCACAAAATCTAGCCATTCTTGTATGAGCTCACATTCATTCATGCTCTCTCTGTAAGCAGCCATAATTATTTGCCAGATTGAGTTTCCAGCATAGAAGCAGCAGCCATTAACATTACTGACTACAGTAGAATTTTTGTTGCAGAAGTAGCATGGTATAAATAGTGGTATCTAGTGTTCTGTGATATCAAAAGAGGTTTCCTCACCACACCAGTTTTGCAGTGAAGTTTTGGTTGTTGAACCTGGAAACTTAGCCCCATACCTGGTTCTCCATGCCTCATGGTAATTCTGTTAGCTACCAAATGTCCTTTCTTCCAACATAATTTTTATTGAAGTATATTTTATACAGGGTAAAATATACAAATCATAACTGAACAGGTCAATGAGTTTTGACAAAAGTGTACACTTTGTAACCAACATCACAAGATATAGAATGAAGTCATCACTCCAAAGCGTTCCCTCATTCCTCTTTTCAGTAAATCCATATTCTGTCTACTCCCAGGCAATCGTCATTCTGCTTTCTATATCACCATACGTTAGTTTGCATTTTCTAGAATTCCATATAAATCGAGTCATACATTATGTATTCTTTTGTGTCCAGCTTCATTAGCTCAGCATAATGTTTTTGAGATTCATCCATGTTTGTCACTTATAATTCATTTCTTTTATATGGGTTAGTAGTATTCCATCCTATGGATGTACAGTTTGCTTATCCACTTGCCTGTTGATGGACATTTGGATTGTTTACAGTTTGGAATTATTAAAAATAAAGCTTCTGTAAACATCTGTGTACCAAACTTTGTATGAATGTGTATTTTCATTTCTCTTGGGTAAACACCTAGGAGTGGGATTACTGAGTCATGGGGAAAGTATATGTTTAACTTTACAAGAATCTGCTAAATAGTTTTCTAAAGCAATTGTGCCATTTTATTTTGCTGTCAGCAAGGTATGAGAGTTAAAATTGCTCCCCATTCTCACTAACATTTGGTGGTATGATTCTTTTAAATTTTATGTATTTTAGTTGGTGTGAAGTGTTTTGTCTTTGTGATTTTTTTTCTTCATCTAAAGAGTAAATGATGTTGAGCATCTTTTCATGTGTTTATTGATCATTCATACATCTTCTTTTGTAAAGTATACAATCAAGTCTTTTGCCCATTTTTAAAAAAATTATTTTTTTGTGAGGAAGATCAGCACTGAGCTAACATCCGATGCTAATCCTCCTCTTTTTGCAGAGGTAAATTGGCCCTGAGCTAACATCCGTGCCCATCTTCCTCTACTTTATATGGGACGCTGCCACAGCATGGCTTGACAAGCGGTGCGTCGGTGCGTACCCCGGATCTGAACCTGCGAACCCTGGGCTGCCAAAGCGGAGCGCGCGCACATAACCACCGTGGGACTGGGCTGGCTCCCTTTTGTCCATTTCTAATTGGGTTTGTTTGTGTTTTTATTTTTTATTTTTAAGAGTTCTTTATGTATTCTAGATACCTGACCTTTGTAAGATATATATAGTGACTATTTTCTCCCTAGTTCATGGCTTATGTTTTCATTTTCATAACAATGTCTTTGATGGGCAGAAGTTTTTAATGTTGATGAAGTTCAATTTATTAATTTTTCCTATTATGGTTAATGATTTTCTCTGTTCTAAGAAATATTTTCCTAACCCAAAATCATGAAGATATTCTCCCATGTTTTCTTCTTTATGCTTCACAGTTTTATCATTTATGTTTGTGTCTATGATTTATTCTAAATTAAATTTTGTGTATGGTAAGAGGTAGAGTTTGAAGTTTACTTTCTTTAACATTCAGTGGTTTATAAGATTTCCTTTCCCTAATAATGGCATTGGTGACTTTAGAAAAAATTAATTGAAGTAATCAAAGCAGTGTGGTATTGGCAGAAGGACAGACACTTAGATCAATGGAACTGAATAAAAAAGTCAGATATAGGCCCATGCAACTATGTCCAAATTATTTTTGACAAAGATGCAAAAGCAATTCAGTGGAGTAAGGAGAGCTATTCAAGCAATTGTCCTGGAACAACTGGGACATCCATAGGCAAAAATATGAACCTCAAATCTAAGTCTCACACCTTACGAAAAAATCACTCACAATGGATCATGGATTTAAATGTAAAACACAAAACTATACAACTTTTGGAAAAAACATAGAAAATATTTGAGATATAGGTTTGGGCAAAGAGTTCTTAAATTTAACACTTAAAGCACAGGCAATAAAAGAAATATTGATAAATTAGACCTCATCAATATTCAAAACTTTTACTTTATAGAATACTCAAGAGGATGAGAAAAGACAAGCAACAGAGAGGGAGAAAATATTTGTAAACCATATATCTGACAAAGGATTAGTATCTTAAATATATAAAAAACTCTCAAAACTCAACCATAAAAAAACCAAACAATCCAAGTGGAAAATGGGCAAAAGACATGAAGAGATTTCACTGAAGATGATATACAGATACCAAATAAGTGCATGAAAATCTATTCAACACCGTTAGTCATCAGGAAAATTCAAATTAAAACCGCAATGAGATATCACTACAGACCAATCAGAACAGCTGAAATAAAAAATATTGACAATAAAAAATGTTGGAAAGATTGCACAGAAGCTAGATCTCTCATACACTGCTGGTGGGAATGTAAAATGGTATAGCCACTCTGGAAAACAGTTTGATAGTTTCTTAAAATATTAAACATGTAACTAGCGTATAACCCAGCAACTGTACTTCTGGGCATTTAGCCCAGAAAAACTAAATCTTGTGCTCACACAAAAACGTGTATATGAATGTTCACAGCAGCTTTATTCACAATGGAAAAATATTGGAAACAGCCCAAATGTTCTTTGATGAGTGAATGGTTGACAAACCAAAAAGATAAATGACTATGTATGTGTAGATCTGTTACTGGATTCTACTCTGGTCCATTGACTTATTTGCTGTTTCTTAGTCCAATATCACATTATTTTGATATGTGTAGCTTTATAGTTAAGCCTTGAAACCAAGAGGTATAAATGCTATACCTTTTCCCTATTTTTAAAGATTTGCTGGAAACCCCAGGACATATATTTGCCCATTTCAATATCTGCACAGCTTTGTCTTCTCTGATGCCTTGCTCCACAGATTTCATCTGCTTTAGCTACTCTGAACTCCGATCTTTGCCTCCTGACCTCAGTGTGACTGCCAAGCTCAGCTTGGAATCCAGCTCTCTGTGTTGGGGGTCAGGAAATTGTCACCAGGCAAACAACTGGGGCAATCCTGGGGGCTTACTTTGTGAGTTTCTCTCCCCTGTGGATCATAGTCATGCACTGACTATTGTTCAATACCTGTAAACAGTTTCCTTGCATATTTCATGAAGTTTTATAATTTCTCTAACAGCAGGAGTGCTAGTCTAGTGCCATTCACAAAATAGGTTTATTAAACTTTTTTTTTTCTCATTAAATCATCCAGATTCAGCTTCCTTTGCATGCAACTAAGAGCCCTGACTGATGAAAGCCACTACTTTATGCCATGTTCAATGACAGGTGCTTAGTATTCATTATGTGATTTAATCTTAATTTGGAGAAATCCTTCCCTGTAGGAACAAAAGCAATGGGCAAGAGGCATTTCTCTCTAACAGTGGTAAGAAGAGTAAGGGGAGGGAGGTTTCAGTGGGAGAAGTGTTCTAGATGGAAGAAGTATGTATAAATGCACAGAGAGTGAACATGACAAGAAATAAAGTATGAGACCTTTGGCATTTTCAAAGGAATAGTTCTTAGAGACCTTCATAAATTCTCCTAATCCAATAAAACCACTATAACATAGAATTTCCTCCATAAAATGCAACAAAATACAATTCTTTATATAGTATACAATCCTGTAGGATTGTCTTAAGTGCCCCTCTCACTCCTATTAACATGGATACCACTAGGATAACCAACCATCCCAGTTTGCCCTAAACTGTCCCAGTTTTAGCAAAGTCGCACACATCTCAGGGAATCCCTCAGTCCCAGGCAAAATGGGATGGTTGGTCACCCTTGAAAACTGTCCTTTAGTATAATGACATCGCTCACCTAGCTACAGTTGATTGGTTCTGGACGGGCACCACACTTAAACTTGGCCAATGAATCCCTCCCCTAGATTTATGGATATGGGACCACAGTGTCTGTGGCAGCCAGGGAGGTGCCTATCAGATTTTCTTTCAAGAGAAAACCTACTGAAGGAGTGGAGTCAGCCAAAAGCCTCCAGCTGTAGCACTTTGGGGATATTTTTACATCATTTGATCCAAAGCCATTTCCACCCCAGGCATCTCCAGCCAATTTCTGAGCACAGGCGGGATACTAGAGCCATTTCTGGCTCCCCCACTGGAATCCCCCACTGTGGGATTCCCCTAATCAGCAATCTTTGCTCTGGAGTCCTCAATAGGGCTGGCTGAGATTTCCATAGAGTTGCACTGCAATATGAGGCATTTCATACCCATTCCTCCTTCACTACCTGTCCTTTAACTAGTGTCAGACCTGTATTGTGGTCTGAAGTCTCTCTCTGCTTACTCCTGCTTCTCCTCTTTATCTTCCTAATCATTGCTCACAACAGATCTCTAGATTGTAACTCCATCTTGGCATCTGCTTTTCAGAGGACCCAATCTGGTGTAGTGTCTCTCTCCAGTGGCTGAAGCTGTAACATGAAAATTTAGGAAAGTGTCAGTAACCATATTTCTTGTTGCACGGACTTGAGAAAAAAAGGAACTTTTGGGGGAGGGGGAGAGAGTGAGAGAGAGAGACAGAGACAGAGACAGAGAGAGACAGAGAGAGAATGCACAAATGAACGTACAGGGAATAATAGAGATAAAAGAATGAGAGTCTTAACAGCATTTGAATCCTTGGTTCTGACCATTCTTGAGACTTAACTGTACCTTGCCCTTTCCAAGCTTTGATTGTTCCATTCCTTGAATTTCGTGAGACACCCCATTATCTCTCCATAAATTTCTCTCCTTCACTTAAGTTAGTTTTAGGTAGGTTTTTGTCACTTTCAAGTAATGAAATACCTCTTCACTGCAAAACTTCCTGTACAGGCTACTGAATTTGTGCTGAATCATATTTCTGTTGAGAGTCAGAAATTTTCACATCTTGTTCATATCCTCAGACACAAAATAATACACTTTTCAGCTTTTACCAAATTTTTGTCCCTCAGTAGATGAGGAAAATTTTGCATGGCCTAGGTGATTTCTGAAAAGTTTTAGCATTTATTTATTTCTATAAAGAGTATACAGTAGAATTGTTGTCATAGACCAAAGCCTCAGCCAAACTTAATATTGCACTGTGTCCAGAATATTTATTTTCTGGTGAAAAATCACTTTTAGTTACATAATAAAAGTTACTTTCATTATGAATCTTTTTTTTACTTTTCTTCATTTTTTAACCTTTTCAAAGATCACTAGTAGTTGGCGCTTTTAAGGACCATTTTGACAAATCAAAATTAAAAATTACAATACACACTTTGAATCACTTTTCAACAACTCTTAAGGTTATGAGCAGGATTAGAGAGCATGACAGCTTCATTAAGATGCTGATAAAACCAAGACATAGATGCTGGCCAAAGATGATGGGTCCCATACATCATTCTTACATGCTAGTCCATGCAAGAGATGGTGGTAATTTGGTTTAGTGCAGGGGTTGTCAAATCGTAGCCCACAGGCCAAATTCTGCCTCCTGCCTGTTTTTGTAAATAAAGTTTTATTGGAACACATCCACACCCATCATTTAAGTATTGTCTGTGGCTGCTTTGGCTCAATGATGGTAGAATTGAGTAGTGGCAGACAGAGACTGAATGTGCCCCACAAAGCCTAAAATATTTACTACCTGACACTTTATGGAAAAAAATTGCCAACCCTTGGCCTCAAGTGTTACCACTGCCTATGGAGACAAATAGATGAGCAGATTATATTTTTGGAAGCAGAGCAGGAACAAGCCTGGTGTGTTCTAGGAACACAAGGAAGGCCAGTGTGGCTGAAACATAAAAGGACTCAGATACTATCATTAGTTATTTTTCTTATTTTGTAGCACATTTGTACCTATTGCTTTCTTTTCAGACATTAATTCATTCAAAAAATATTCTTTAAGTTCCCACTCTGTGCCAGACACTGCATTAGCTGCTTCATACACACACAAACACACACAAATCATAATAAGGGAAACCAACAAGCAAACAATTACAACACAGAATAGTAATTGCTAACTAAAAATGAGGAAGAAAAGGATTCAATTGATACAAAGAGGAGGAAATAAACTTTTGTTTCACCACCCATTCAATACTTATCTGATATTCCATGTCACCTTTCTCAAATTGTACCTGAATCACATCTTACCTGGTTGGTCATGCCTCCCGTCCTCAGTCACTAAAATGCATCATTATAGTAATAATCATCATCATAGCAGCTAATATTCATTGAGCATTTACTGTGTTTCAGATATGGCCAGGTACTTTACACAGATTGTCTCATTTAATCATCACAACCCTGTGATATAGACATTATTATTATGCCTATTTGTGAAATAGTAAATTGAAAGTCAGGGAAGTGAAGTCCTTTGCCCAAGGTCTCACATGTGCTCCACAAAGTAGCACTCAGGGTATCTATCATTTTTTTTCTCCTCTGCTCTGCCTTGCTGCTAATGCCTAATGTTATGATCACTGTTGCCTGATGGTATCAACCATCAAAGACACTACTACCACTGCCAACACCAACCAATGTCTATGCCAAAGTCTTATGTCTGGAGCATTAATGTTTGAGTTCAGGGTATTATTTCTTGAAGCTCTTACAATTTTTTTCTCATAGATGCCAAATATCTTGGAACAATGAACATATTTTGTGAAAGAGTTCTTTGTAGTTTTTACTTGTGCTTTTATTACAGTTCCCGCCTTTGGGTCTGTAGCCATATTACTTAGTTTTGAATCTCAGCCTGGAAATTTAACTGCTGTGTGAGCCTGATGAAATTGTTTAACTTCTCTGTGCCCCAGTTTTCTTATCCTTAAAACACGGATAATAATATTATATACCTTAAATGTTTGTTGTAAAACACTTAGCCCAGTGTTTGGCATATAGTGCAGGTTTAATAAATGTTAGTTACTATTACTAAGGCAACTGGCTTCTTTTCCCAACTCTTAAACAGGCTTTACCTATTAACCTATTGCCTCTTTCTGGGTACTTTCTATCTGTTGATTTCACCTTACCTTTATTGATCTTATTCACTCTAATTGCTACTGTCATGCTCCTTCCTATCACAGGAACTTTGATCATGCTGTTCCCTCTGTCTGGAATGTTCCTTTTTCTGTTTGCCTGGCCAATTTCTATTTGTTCTTTAAACTCCATGAAGGCATGGACTTTATCTGGTTTTTGTTTACCATTTTACTCCCATAACTTAATATGGCACCTGGTTTACAGTAGGCACTCATTAATGTTTGTTGCATGAATGAATACTAGTCTGAGTCTAGAAGCTCACGTTACACAGTTATTCCTCTGTATATTAATTCATACGATAGCTATACCTCTTTTCTGTCTACTCACTGCTTCTAGACAATTTTCAACAAATATTCAGTAAATACATACTATATGTTAGATTCTGTGCTACAGTCTTGGAAAATAAATTTGAAAAATACGAATTTTTTGCTCTCAAGAAGCTATTTGTTCGTTGGAGGACACAGGCGTGCAAAAAAAAAATTATAAACTGGGATGATAAGTGGTATACTTGAGGCCTGTACTGGATCCATTAGGCATACTGGACCCATGGAAAAAGAATATAAACTTATCTGGGAAAGGCAGGGAAGGACTCACAGAGGAGGTAATATGTAAATTAAGTCAAGAATAATGAGTAGCAGTTTTCCAAATAGACAAGCAAGGGTAGAGCATTTGGTAGAAAGAATTCCAGGGCAAAAGTATGAAGGTTTTTTCTTCTCTTGTTCCTGACTTCTACAAACCATTTCCTTTATTTCCCTTTTGATATTAGACTAATATTTTTCATCTCTAATAACTACAATACTGCTCTGTTTCCCATTTTTCAATGTCTATACATTATATTTCGTTTGTTCTTGCTCTCAATTTTTTTCCTCTGCCCTGTATTTCCATTGCACATACTATTTCAGTGCACTTTTTGGTCCTTGTTTGTAATATATATTGTTCTTGAATTTTTATGCGCATAAGAAGTGCATTCCTAATGGCTCGTTCCCTTCTAGGTGCTCAACTGAACTGGTGGGAGTGCAGCAGTGAGTGGTACTTGATGTTAGTTCAACAAAGCGGTGGAAGGATAGTGGATTTTGGTTCCAGTAAATCTCGGTAAGCCACCACAAATAGGAGACTAATGGGGAGACGCGGAAGGAGCAACGAAAAGGCAAGCAAGGCGACCTGGACTTTACACGCAGTTTACTTTTATGGGTGCGTCTATTCTCCTCTCTGTGCCTGTGGCTCAAAATTTGTTAAATGAAGGCGATCGACTAGAGCGCCCCAACCCGACCCTTTCGAATCAGAAGTTTTTAGCACGCCTCTTCAGCGGGCGAGGTCTCTGCCGCGCAAAGCGCCCACCCCGCACGACCGGAAGGAGCGGGGCGGGGCATCCAGACTTGCAGCTGAGCCTGAACGGGTTGGGGGAGGGGAGCGCCGGGCCGACAGTTTCGGGGGAAAAAGCAAAAGGCGGGCGCAAGGCTGCCTCCCGAGGCTCGCCTTGCTTGCAGTTCCTCCCGCTTTGCTGAGTTTGGAGTCTCCACCTCCAGCACAGGTGGGTTCCGCGTCGTGGATCGGGGAAGGGGTGTCCTGGGTGGGTGTGATGGGTGCGTTTACAGAGGCGCTCGCTTTCAGGCCTGGCGCAGTGGGGGGCAGCGGCTCCCACCCCGGCTGCTTGGCCCCAGGGCGGTGGAACTCACCTTAACCCTGGCGGAGGAGAAGGCCACTTGTGCCTTGCTGCGGGGCTGTCGTCACGGTTTGTGCTAGCTGCGTGACAAAGGGTCTGCCCGGAGATCAGCGCGGGGCCAGATGGGCCTAGCGCTCGGGAAGAGCTCGAAGAGCTGGAGCAAGCTCCCGTTGCGACTGACGCCCAGTGTACATTGTTTCAAACTCGATCGGACTTCCCCGCCCTGGGTCTGTCACTGACTTGGTGTCTAGCTTTCAGCGAGTCTCTACCCTCTTCATGCTTCGCTTTGCTCGGCAGTGGAGTGGAAGGTGGAACTCGGCTGTCTTGCAGCACTGACTTTCTTTTGTTTTAATATACACGAATGTTCTCTGCCCACATTTTACCCTTTGTCTCCTCCTCCTGAGCAAGAATGCCTAACAAGATTACATACAATTTCTTTTACATTAAGTTAACTATAAAGCAAAGAAGAATTATAAACGCTATGGACCAACATTGTGGTGTCATTCTGATTCCTCCTCATTAAGGAACTTATGATAATGATAATGGCAACCATGTATTGTGCAAAACACTGTAATCTTCACAACCATGAGAGGTGAATGTGTTTATCACCATACTTAAAGAGGTTATACTTTATCTCATAAGCAGTATGAAGAAGGAAATGTTTGCTGGTTTGGCTGAGTCTGGGGGCATCTTTTGCGTGTCCCACGTCATTCTTTATTTCTGGGAAGTGTGGACTGGGACGGATCACTTCCTGGTTTTGGTATCTGTATCAGGAAACACAAGCAGTTGCGTGACTCTGCTTGTCAACCCTGGGAACAGCAGTAAAATATCCAAACTGATCACTCGGTATCTGCAGTGTTTCTGGCGGCTGTGTTTTCTGCCTGTCAGGACTGGGGAGGGAGGTCCCTGGATTAATAAATCTCTTTGGTGGGAAGAGTCTCTTTCTGCTTGGAGCCAAAGTGAACATAGATCTACCAGTTGGGCACCATCGTGACCCTGTTTCTACAACACCAAAACAGTCACTGATGCTGTACATGCACCTGCCATTGCCCTCACGTAAAGAATTTGCAGGATAAGAGGCTCTTGGCAAAACCTGGTCTGTGCCACACCTGCAGGTTCTAGGCAAGGTGTGGCTGATATGAAGGTGGGTGTTCTCCTGGGCATGGGACCTGATGATTTCCCAAATGGTCGATAAAGTGAGCGGGAAATTGTGATAGACATCTGCTGAGCCAACCTTGAGGGTGAGTTTAGGACTGGCTGTTTGGCAGGACCTGGTGAATGCTTTGTTTGGCCACATTTTCACTCTGTTCGCTCATTCTTTCACTCCAAAGACAATCAATGAATGCTTACTCTGTGCCGGGATGCTGATCCAACTCACTGAGATTAGCGGCACAGGAGGACAGTAACTTTGGGAGGACAACAGGGATTCAACTTTAAGCATGCCAAGTCTGAGACATCCTCACTCTTCCCCATTCCCTATATCTACTCAGCACAAAATCTTGTCAATTCTGCATCCTGAGTATTTTTAAACCCATCCACTTCTCTTTGCTCCACTGCTACTCCAAATTTCAAGCCAACAACATTCTTTTTTATTTATTTTTAAATTTTTATTTTAAAATACTAGAATCATTGCTTGACCTTCAGCCCTCATGGGCAAACCACCACTCCTACTGTCACCACAGCAACAACAACAACAACATACAACAGCGTCATGAGCTCTATATGATCCCTAATAAGTTGCCAAAGATATGAACTTTCTTTTTTTTCTCTGCTTCCCAGAGTGTCTTTAAAATTTTGTGTTGAGACAAAATTTGCATCCCATAAAACTGACCCATTTTAAGTGTACACTTCAAGATTTTTCAGTAAATTTATCTAGTGGTGCAACCATCACCAGAGTCCAATTTTAGACATTTCCATCACTCCAGTGACCTCTCCCTTGCCCATTTGCAGTTAATCCCTGTTGCCACCCCCCCACATCAAGCAATCATTGATCTACTTTCTGTGCCTATGGATTTGCCTATTCTAGACATTTCATATAAATGGAATTATACAATATGTGGTCTTTTGTGACTTGCTTCTTTTACTTAGCATGATGTTTTCAAGGTTCATTCATGTTGTGGCACATATTAGTGTTTCATTCCTTTTGATGGCTGAATGATGTTCCACTGTATGTATATACCACATTTTATTTATCCATTCATCAGTTTATGGACATTTGGATTAGTTCCACCTTTTGGCTATTGTGAATAAGGCTGCTATGGACATTCATATACCAGTTTTTGGGTGGACATATATTTTCAGTACTCTTGGATAGATACCTAAGAGTGGAATTGCTGGGTCCTATTGTAATGGTATGTTTAATCTTTTGCCAAAGTGTTTTCCAAAGGGGCTACACCATTTTACATTTATTACATTTACATGCCCCACCAGCAATGTATGAGAGTTCTAATTTCTCCTCATTCTCACCAACACTTGTTATTTTTCCTTTTTTAAAAATTATATTATAGCCACCCTTGTGGGTGTGAAGTAATATCTCATTGTGGTTTGGATTTGCATTTCCCTAATCGCTAATGATATTGAACATCTTTTCATCTGCTTGTTGGCCATTTGTATATCTGATTTGGAGAAATGTCTATTAAATATTTTGCCTGTTTTTCAGTTAGGTTGTTTCCCTTCTTATTATTGAAATATAAGAGTTCTTTATATATTTTGGTTACAAGTCCTTTATCAGGTATATGATTTGAAAATATTTTCTCCCAGTCTGTGGCTTGTCTTTTTATTTTCTTAATGGTGTCTTTTGAAGGGGAAAAGCTTTGAATTTTAAGTCCAATTTATCATTTTTCTTTTACAGATTGTGCTTTTTGGTGTTGTACGTAAGAACTCTTTGCCTAAACCAAGGTCATGAAGATTTTCTCCTATATTTTCTTCTAAATGTTTTATAGTTTTACGTCTTACATTTATGTCTCTGATCCATTTTGACTAAGGTTTTGTGCACAGTGTGAGGTAGGGGGTCTAAATTCGTCTTTTTGTATATGGATGTTCAATTTTCCCATCACCATTTATTGAAAAAACTCTCCTTTTCCTGTTGAATTGCAGTGAAACCTTTTTTTAAAATCAGTTGACCATAAATATAAGGGTTTATATCTGGACTCTCAATTGTGTTTCATTTATCTATATTTCTATTTTTCTGTCAGTCCCACACTGTTGTAACTACTGTAGCTTTGTAGTAAGAATTGAAATTGGAAAGTACGTGTCCTCAAATTTTGTTCTTCTTTTTCAAAATTGTCTTGGTTATTCTGGGTTCTTTGCATTTCTGTATAAATATCAGGATCAGGTTGTCAATTTCTGTAAATGATCCCACTTTGATTTTTATAGAGCTTGCATTGAATCTGTACATCAATTTGGGGAGAACTGCCATCTTAACAATATTGTCTTCCAATCCATGAAAATGAAATACCTCTCCATTCATTTATATCTTCCTTAATTTCTCTCAGCAGTGTTGTATAGTTATCAGTGTAATAGTCTTTCACTTCTTTTAACTTTGTTCCTAAGTATTTTATTCTTTTTGATGATATTGTGAATTACTTTCTTAATATCAATTTCTGAATTTTTTTTGCAAATATGTAGAAATAAAAATGACCTTTGTGTATTGATTTTGTATTCTGTGACCTTACTGAACAGAATTATTAGTTCTAATAGTTTGTGTGTGTGTGTGTATGTGTGTGTGTTGTGTGTGTGTTTGGGTGTGGGTTAGGCTTAGGGTGGGGGGGGTGTGTGTGTGTGTGTGTATGTTTTCCTTAATATTTTCTCATACAGGATTATGTCGAAGACTGTTTTACTTCCTTTTTTCCAAATCTGTATACCATTTTGTTCTTTTTCTTGCCTAATTCCCCTGGCTAGAATCTCCAGTAAATGTTGAATACAAGTGGCAAGAGTGGACATACTTGTCTTGTTCCTGATCTTAGGGGAAAGAAAACATTCAGTCTTTTACCATTAAGTATGATATTAGCTGTGTCTTTCTTGTAGATGTTCTTTATCAGGTTGAAGAAGTTCTCTTTTGCTGTTTGGTTGAGATTTTTTATCATGAATGGGTGTTAGATTTTGTCAGATGCTTTTTCTGCATATTTTGAAATGATCATGTGGTTTTGTCTTCTATTCTACAATATAGTTTATTAACTAATATAATATGGTGCATTATATTAATTAATTTTTGGATGCCAAAAGCAACCTTGCATTCCTAGAATAAATTCCTCTTGGTCTTGGTGTATACTGTTTTGTTATATACTGGCGAGTTTGGTTTGCTAACATTTTGTTGAGGGTTTTTGCATCTATAATTAGGGACGTTGGACTTTAGTGCAATTTCTTTTTTTATGATGTATTTATCTTGTTTGATGTAAGATACCAGTCTCATAGAATGAGTTGTGAAGAGTTCTTTTGTCAGGTGTGTATAATGTTTATAATTATTGTGTCTTTCTGATGAATTGACCCTTCCATCATTACAAAATGTCCTTCTTTTTCTCTTGCAACAGACTTTCTTCTTAAAGTCTATTTTGTCTGATATTAGATATAAGTCTAGCCACTCCAAATCTTTTATGGTTGCTGTTTGCATTGTATAAATTTTTTCATCCTTTTATTTTTTCAACCTGTTTATGTCATCAGATGGCATATCCTTTGAGTCTGTTGTTTTATGCAGAGTCACAGTCTTTGTTTTTTGATTGGAGTTTAATCTATTTACATTTGTTGTAATTAAAATTACTGTAATAAATTTAATTTACTGTGATTGGATTTTTGATGATTTACTATAATTTTTGGAGTTTTTATTGATTGTTCTGGGAATTACAATATGTATGTAAACTTAATATAATCTACTTTAAATTAATAATTTAATTCCAGTAACACAGAGAAGCTTTGCTCCCCCATTCTTTATCCTATTAATGTAATATATTTTACACGTTAATATATTATAATCCCAACAATATAGTTTTTAAATTGTTGTTTTTTGTAGTTGCTCTTTAATAAAAGAAGAAAAAGCATGTACACTCTCTTTTATGTTACTAGTGCTCTTCATTTCTTCATGTGGATTCAGGTTATCATCTGGTGTCATTTCGTTTTAGACTAAGGACTTACTTTAGTATTTTTTGTAACGTAGGTCTGCTAGAAATGAATTCTGTCTTTGAGTATTGTGGAATTTCTTTATTTTACCTTCATTTTTGAAGGATAGTTTTGCTGGATATAGAATTCTTGGTTGACATTTTTTTTCTTTCATCATTTTGCATATGCCATTCCACTGCCTTCTGGCCTCTCCTGCAGTATGTGGCCTCTGATGCCTTACTCAGTTTGTTGTTGTTATTGTTACTTTTACTTTTAAGAGTAGCTTTCTTGGGGTCACCCCTGAGCCAATATATTATGGTGGTCAGCCAAACATCATTCAGATGTGCTTAAACACCTTGTGCCAGTGAAGGTTCCACCTTTTGCTGAGTGTATTGCCACATGGTTTGGGGAACACATTCAAGGTTCAGGCCGTTTAGAAATCTGCCCTGGCTTTTACTTTCTGCATGAGCATGACCTCACATTTAGTCAGGGACTAGTAGATAACTGGGACACTTTCCAGTTTCTCTTGAGCATGTTCCTAGCTTTGCAGACTCCCAGGAATACGTAGGTCCTTATCAAAGGCCATATAGTTATATCATTCCCTAGATATCCCTGTTAAAATTTTCATGATCTCTCACTTGTTCCAACTAGTATTACAACCTCTGGCAGCTGCAATGTTGGTCTTCTCCAATTGATTGCCACCGAGAATGCTAGTGTTTTTTACAATGCCTCTGGGAATGTTTTTTTTTTCCCCTCAGAGCTCCAGAGCAGTTCAACTCTGCTGCCAGGCCTCATGGCTACCACGGCATGGAGCTGGGGGGGTAGAATAAGAGTGGCCCCATATTAAAATGCCACAGACACCACTGTTTTTACCGAGGTTATATATCTTTTCTAAAATAAACTCTTGTCAATTTTCTATATCCCCTGGTCAACGTCCAGGAACTGAGATGGTTGTTTTTGGTATTTTTTTCTAGTTTTATTGTTGCTTTTGGAGATATTTGCAAAGATCCTCATTCCACCATTCTGAAAGTCCCTCTCTATTACCAAAACCTCTTGCCTGCTCATCTGCAATAGCCATTTAATTTCCTCCAGTCATGCCCCATCTTCAAGGCCCTTCAAGGCAAGTTATTCAAAGTCCTCATTTATTAATCCCTACCTACCTCTCCAACCATGCGTTTAGTCTGTCTTCTACACTAATTCTGTAATCCACCCATAAAAAATACTTTTAGATCCTCGAAACTGGCCTGCTTCATCTTGCCTCATGCTATTTCTGTAGCCCCAAATGCTTTTTTCTTTCTCTTCTTCCATTTACTGTCAGATCAAATTTTGCCTCTTCTGAGAAGTCTTCTCAAAATCCCTCAGTCTGTGCTCCCATAGCGTTATTTGTAACCCCTTGTAATATACTTATGACACTGTATTGTAATTGTCTGTTTACATTTCTTTCCCCCTAATGGGCTGTAAGGAGCTCCTTCATTAATTCCATTTATTGAACACTTATTTTGTGCCAGATAATGTTCTAGATGCTGGGGATACAACAGTGAACAGGCAGACAAAGATCCCTGCTCTTATAGAGCTTACATTCTAGACAGTGCTTTTCAAACTCTCTGTGGTGAAGGACCAGCTTTTTAAACTTCAAATACATTACACACTGATAATTTCATAAAGCCAAGTAAGAATGCTGCAGCCATCTAAAATTGGTATAAAAATTTCTAAACACTTACTCCCACTTGGTAACAAAGAGTTTGTGGACTGACAGCATGGCTCATACTTTGAGTAGCACTGTTGTAGATAATGAAACAAACAATAGATATAATAAATAGGTAAATTATGCTGAAAGTGATAAGGGTTATGGAAAATGATGTAGATCAGGTTAAGGGAAGGTCAGCAGTGGTGAGACAGAGGGGTAGGATGGTAGATTGCAGGCATGGACAGATTGTAGTGTTAATTGATATGGTTAGGGATGCCTATTTGAGTAGGTACATTTGAACAAAGGCTTTGAATGAAATGAGGGTTAATATGGGAGAAGAGTACTCCGGGAAGAAGGAACAGCTATGGGTCATACCTGGTATGTTTGAGGAAAGCCTGTGTGTCTAAAGCATAGTGAACATGGGTGAGAATAGAAGAAGAGGGGGTCAAAGTGGTGTTCTTTTCAACTTCTGTATAATATTCCATTGTATGATCATACTATAGTTTATCCACTCTCCATTTGATATTTTTGTTGTTTAAATTTTTTTACTATTGCTGCAGGGTCTCCATGTGTGAGAATTGCTCTCAGCGTAAATCTTATGAGACTCAATTGCCCCTTTTTGTAACAAGTGTTTTGTACCAACTTCTTTACTAACCAGAAGTGAAATTCATAGATAGCACGACTTACCTATAGACATAATTTTAAAAATATCAACATTATGCCCTAACTATAATGTAAATGAAAAATTAAATGTGATTTACAGTCAAATAATGTATTGAAAATTTATACAATTATATAAACCAGTTACCGTAATAAAAAAATTAATTAAAAATCACACAAAAAAATAATGTATTGAATATGTAAATATTAGAGCATGACTACTTGAAGTAGCCAAATGCTTGGACCTATACAGGATCACCATGAATGTGACAGCTACAAATACAGGCTGGTACTATAAACTGCAGTTATTATTGATGACAAAATTTACTCTTCTTTCAATTTACTTGCATTACTAGAATATTCAGTGTACGTTAGATTCATGCAAAAATATCCTGTTTATATATAATTAAAGGATTTAGGTTCTAGAATCTAGTAATTATAGTTTTTTAAATCTGTAGACATGTCCGGGGTAATATTAAAAAGTTAGGCAGGATTCTCCATTGTCTGAGACTGTCCTGAATATTTCAGGATACCTAATAGCCCTGGTCTCACTAAATGCCAATAATGCCTCTCCAATTATTGTGATAACCAGTCCTCTCTACACATTTTCAACACACCCCCTAGAGGTGGCAAGTACAGAAGTGTTATTGCTAGGGGAAAGTGTATGCGTATCTTCAACTCTAGTAGATAATGCCGAATGGTTGCATCAGTTTTTATCTCACCAGCATAGTATAACGGGAATGCTTTCAGTATTTTGCTGTCAAGTAAGTTTGCTGTATTCCCTTTTGTTCTTTTCCTTCTACTTTGTTTTTTTCTGCTTTACAAAAATCTTCTGAAACTGAATGCTTACCTCATTAATTTGTAAGCATTTAAGGACTGTGGATTGCAGCTAATGCATGCAAGTACTGCTTTAGCTGCATCCTATAAAGTTTTCCCCCTTATTGTCTTTTAAAGGGATATTTAATACAAATGAAAGATTATCTAATATCTGTATATAAACTATGAAGCATACCAATATAAAGAACACCTATGGATCCAACACACAATTCAAAACTATATGATATGAATCTTTTGATATTTGTTGGTATAAGCTTTATGGCTTAGCCTCCTGGTCAATAGTTTAATTTATTTCAAATGTTAAATAGAATGATTATTTCTATTTCTATTTCTATTCACAGTGGCCCATTTGTGTCCATAAGTTAAGCACATTAATTATGTTTTTTAAATCTGTATTTTTACTGAGCATTTTTCTTCTTACCTCCAATTAGTGAGATACATGTTAAAATCACCCTCTAAGATAGCTGGATTATGAATTTTTCCTTATAGCTCTACCAGTTTTTGCTTAGTATATTTTGAGTCTATGTTGTTAGTTGCATAATTTAAAATTTAAAATTTTAGGGGTTGGCCCCGTGGCGTAGTGGTTAAGTTCTGCATGCTCTACTTCAGTGGCCCAGGTTTGGATCTCTGGTGCGGACCTATATCACTCGTCAGCCATGCTAGGCAGGGACTCACATGCGAAATGAAGGAGGATTGGCACAGATGCCAGCTCAGGACTAATCTTTCTCAAGCAAAAAAAGAGGAAGATTGGCAACAGATGTTAGCTCAAGGTGAATCTTCCTCAGCAAAAAAAAAAATTAATATTTTATATCTTTGATAAAAAATTCTTATCGTTATGTAATGATTCTCTTTATTGATGATAATACTCTTAGCCTTAGAATCTTTTTTTCTGATAAAATAAAGCTACCCAAGTTTATTTTGGTTAGTATTTGGTGGGTACGTATTTTCCTTCTTTTTCCATTTAAGCATTGTTTGTTTTATCTATTAACATTACTTGTAAACAGCAAATAGATTTTTTCAAAAATTAAGTTTATACCATATGATTCAGCAATCACTTTCATTGGTATTTACCTAAATGAGTTTGAAATTTATGTCCACGTCAAAACCTGCATGTGGATGTTTATAGCAGCTTTATTCATAATTTTCAAAACTTGGAAGCAACCAAGATGTCCTTTAGTAGGTGAATGGATAAATAAACTGTGGTACATCCAGACAACAGAATATTATTCAGCTAAAAGGAAATGAGCTATCAAGCCATGAAAATACATAGAGGAAATTTAAATGCATACTGCTATGTGTAAGAAGCCAATCTGAAAAGGCTACATACTGTACAATTACAACTATATGACATTCTGGAAAAGTAAAAATTATGGAGACAATAAAAAGATCAATGGTTTCTAGGGGTTAGGAAGGAGGGGGGATGAATAGGCAGAGCACAGAGGATTTTTAGGGTAGTGAACTATTCTGTATGATACCATGATGCTGAATATATGTCATTAGATATTTGTCCACATGCATAGAATGTATAACACCAAGAGTGAACCCTAAGGTAAACTGTGGACTTTGGGTGATAATGACCTGTCAATATAGGTTCATCGATTGTAACCAATGTACCACTCTGGTGGGGGATGTTGATAATGGAGGAGGCTAGGCTTTTATAGGGGCAAGGGATATATGGGAAATCTGTGTACCTTCCCTTCAATTTTACTGTGAACCTTAAACTGCTCTAAAAAAATTGTCTATTAAACAAAACAAAACAAGACAAGGGAAGTCTCAGAAATTTTCACAGCCAAGAGGAGCCTAAAGGACATGATGTCCAAATGTAATGTGGTATCCTGGATGGGATTTTGGAACAGAAAAAGGGTATTAGGTAAAAACTAAAGAAATCTGAATAAAATGTGGACTTGAGTGATGTATCAATATTGGTTCATTAATTTTGCCAAATGCACCATATTAATATATTAATAATATGAGACACTTGGTGTGGGATATATGGGAACTCTGTACTATTGTCACAATTTTTCTGTATATCTAAAACTATTCTAAAATAAAAAGTTTATTTAAAAATTTAAATCAAAAAAATTAAGTACAAAATCCCAAGTAATCTATTAAGAAGCTACTAGATGTAATACGTGAGTTTGGCAAGGTCACCAGATACAAAGACAATATACAAAAATTAATTGTATTTCTATATACTAGCAATGAAAAATTGGAACTTGAAATTTTAAAAGATCAGTTGTCAACCTAAAAATCAAATTTGCAAGTTACTTTACCCTACCCTCAAAATGAGTTTATTTAGGAATAGCCAAAAGAATTGCAATTCAGGATGTGTATGCTATGGCAAACCATAGACAAATCTAGAGAACAAAGGAGGGGAGCTGCTTTTATACAGGAAAAGGGGGAGATAGGAGGGCTGTTCTAAAGGAAAGTCCATTGGGGGAGAGTGACAGATTAGGGCAGCAAAGGCTTCTCATTGGCTGAGCTGCGGCATTTCTGATTGGTTGGGCTGTTGCCAGGTTGGGAGAGAAATCATTCAGTAGTAAAGTAGTTGAACTTCCTGTTAAAGATACAAGCCCAAGTCTCTACCTGTTTGGAGTAATTGACAATGTATGATAGGGCATGAGAGCTACCCCTACAGGCCTTCCCAACTCTAATTTAGTTGAAGTTTTTCTTATTCATTTCACATTTTCCCCTTTGTGATCAAGATCTTTCTCCAAAAGCATCATTGATCAGCAGTCAGATTCTTTGCATGTAGTGGTCTTGTCTCTCGGTGCCTGGAAGGACTTTTCCTGGTTGTCAAATCCCACGTTGGAGGGAAAGTGCATAGCAGTTGGAAACCACTTAGGCCACATTTGAGTAACAAGGAAGGTTAGGAGGGAGAACTCTCAGGCGTTTCTTGTTTGAAGTCTATATTTCTCTGAGGTTGTATGCGTCGGAGGTCATCTGGAAGTGCTGAGCCAGCATCACCTTATTGGGCACGTCATTTTTACAGAGGTTCGAAGCAGTAGGTACAGAACTTCACACAAGTATACAGAGTAAGATTAAGAGCAATACTTATAAGCCCAGTGTGCAGGACGGTTCTAGACCAGGAGCCCAGACCTGAAGGTACCAGCTGAATAAATTGCCTGGATTGTTAGGTGTAATTTGTTGTAGCCAGTGTGCTTGCCCTCTAATCTTATGTGATTGGGTTTCCACTTCTCCAGAGGCATTTGTCCATGTGCAGCAGGAGGTGTTCACCACTGCACAGACACCTTCCTGCTCAGCAAGTAGGTAACCAAGGGCTATATGATTATCCAAAACTACCTTGGCCAATGAGTTAAGCGACGGTTGCTGAGCTGTGGAGTTGGCCAACTCTTCTAGTGTCGGGGAGAGGTTCCTGACCATTTGTTCATTGGCATGCACTGCAATCCACGAGGGGAAGGCTCTTCACGCAGAGGCAAACCCAGAGTCATGTCCACCTCCTGGAAGTTCTCATTGAGGGCAACCATGGAGATTTAATGCGAGAGACCAATGAGAGGTCTCTGGTTATGCAGAGAACAGAACAGTGAAGACAGCAAGGGCACACTGTCCTTGTATTCTCCAGCTGTCAAGGCAATGAGTTGCCCAAGAATAGAGGCCATTACTAAAACCTCCACAGATGAATACATAACCAGGGGGTGTGCATAAGGCCCCCGCATAAGTGCTATCAGCTATAGACTCGTTCATCGGCATAGAGGCATTAGCATTATATCACCAAGGCTCAGATACTATGTTGTTACGTACTGAGAGGTTGTCTAAATACATAGACGTGTTAAGAAATATATAAACAATTCAACTTACATTGATGGTCCCACAAAATTTTTCATACAAATATTCAAAAGATCTTGTTTTCTCCTTCTAAGACTGGGTAAAATTAAAGCAAGGGACAAGTTTAGGTGGGCTTAGCACCCTGACGTGGTAAAATGGGCCAGAGGAACACTTTAAACAGAAAATGGCATCTGGAATCTCAGTGAAATTATTTACAGGGTGAACTAAGGGGTCATTACTGTCTTGGACAGACTGAGGTTTCTGATGGGAATCCAGCAATCAGAGAGGTTTCCCCCTTTCACAGGGGACTGGGAAATGCGGGCAAGAGCATTGTCCTTCCAGGAAAAAGAGAGAGAGATAAATTAAAAAGCAATAGTGAGAAGAGGTATACCAGCCTGGTCCAGTCATCTTGGGAAAGCTATCTGCCCCAGATGTTAACCGCTTCTCTTCCAAGTCAATTTGATTTGGAGGTCTTCAGCATTTGTACAGCACTAGATGTCAGGTGGAACCTTCTTTGGCTGTGAGGTGTGTACCCAAGTCTTGAGTCCCTCAAGTTTGGTTGCCATCTGGGTAGTGAGGAGGACCTGGGATAGTCCCTTAGAAGGATATTTCAAGAGCAGTGAAAATTGGAGATGTTAGTTTAGAAAGTCATAGCCAGACATTTAAGGAAACTGGAAGAAATTAGGATCCAGTCCAACTTACAGGCATATAACAAAACCTTAAAGATAGTTAATAGGGCTAGAATTTAATATCTACAAAGGTGCAAACATAATTTCTCTCTCCTTAATTACTTTCATTGTTATTTTATTAAAGATAATCATAGTAAAACTAATTTGTATTAAATTTGGCCTGATTATTTATATAAATGCAGCAATAATAATGATTGATGATATAAGCTCTTTTTTAAAAGACTGTTTTGCTAGAAGCTTGTAAGCAAGGTGCTAGGCCGATTTTCCCAAGCAGTTCCTTAAAGTTGTCTGGTCATCTCTGGGTCTATGTACATCTCTCTTGAGTATAACAATCTGGTAAAGCCTTGGTAATATTAGCTAATATTTCCAATTGTGTCCTGTTATAAGGAGAATAGATTCTCATTGAATTTATGCAAATACATATATTGTCATGAAAAGAATACTTGAGTTTCCAAATTCTGGAAAGATCAATTAGGGAGAAAAAGATAAATGCTTCAACTTTGTTGCAAAGATACACTGCACCAAATTGCTGTTAGATATAGATAGCTTAAAAGAGAGGAGAAAAGGGGTCCTTTACATCTGGAAAACAACACATTAAAGCAGTTTTCCATTAGAATTTTAGAAATTATTACCCAGTTCAGTGTTAATGATCTTAAAGTTATCAAAAATCTGTATTCCAGAGTGCCTGTTGAAGTCTTTTCCATGAATCTCTTTGAAGATGAAACATATTTATAAAAGCATCAGAGTAAGACGATAACTGTAAACGGCAAAAGACTTAAAAAAACGCAATAGGTAGGTATCAGGTGAGGGTTCATTATGATGCAATTGACAAGGAAACTGGAGTATTTTTGTGACTTACGCTTTTAGATAGTAACTAGAATTACAAGTGATAACATTGTATCTATTTGATCAGAGTAACAGTAAAATATTTCAAAGGCAAATACAAAAGGTTACATAGTTGTAAGCAAAGCTTAACTCTTTTAATATTAAGAAGACTCAGTTTTTCTAAGTAATTAAAGACCTGATAAAAATAACACAGGAAATTATTTTGATAAAACACAAAATCTGTTTTCTAGGCTTATTACTTAAAAGATAAAAAAAGCTTTCACGATCTGTTATCAGAAGCAGACCAATAGTCCAAGAAAACTTTGTCTTTTTAACAGAAAGAAAGCCAAATTTTAATTTTGCATCAGCTTACTTTTGATATTAAGACTCATTCATTCCAGTCTTGTCCTGACTGTGCATAATATTCCTTTCCCAAAACCTACAACTTTCGTTTTTTACATTCACATTTTGTCCTGTGTTTTCCCTTTTTCTTAGTGTGAAATGACCAGCCTCACTTTAGGACAAACTTGCTTTCTTTTCCCTCAACTAAATGCATTTCCATTCCTCATACCTTCTTTTACTGGAACACACATCCTATTTTCCTTGCATATGGAGATGTTTCCCTTTTTATTTCTAGTAGCTTTAGTTACATATATGAGAATTCTTAACCCTTAGAATCCTCAATTCCTAGTGAAAACTAAGAATTAAGCAATCATAGACTAGCAGATTTATAAATACATTTCATAACTTCTAGAAGTAAATGGTCAGTCTTTCAATGTGGCACAAGATATGGTTACTAACATACCCAAATTTATCTTTTATTTGTTTACAATAGGGAGCCCAAAGTACATAAACCTATGTTCAGTAATTAATGTTTTAGTATTTTATTGTGTTTGGAAAATGATCCAGATATTCAATTAAATTCCATCATTTAATTTAACTTGGAAAAACTCTAAAGTTTCAACTTACCAAAAAGATTTTGGAAGCTACTTTTCAAGCATACATACTATAAAACATAATTATTGCGCCCAACAACTCTTATCCCATTTTCATCTATCTAAATCATTTTTTCCCAACAATTATGTTAGGTTACTCACAAAAACTTCATATGACATTAAAGTAGTTAGCTTCAACTTAAGTTACTTTTGTAACAGAGATAACATGAACTTAATAAACCTAGGCAGAATGAAAGATGTATGTCTGCATTACATTCAGAGTTGATAACTCTAAAGATATGCCTGTTTCAATTAGACCAACAACCTAAAACTAGCTTTTATTTACTAAAATTAATTCTAGATCATGTAAACTTTAAAAGCATTTGGTTTAACTTTTATTATATTTTTTAAATTTGAGAATACTTAATTTATAAGTACCTAATTTCAAGTTAATTAAATAGAGGTCTTTGTTTTCTCAGTTAGCCTGGCTAGGGGTTTATTGATTTTTTTTGTGTTGTTTTGATATTTTCAAAGAAACAGCTTTTGGTTTCATTGATATTCTCTATTCATTTCCTGTTTTAAGTGCCATGCTAAACCACTCCTGCCCTCATTTCCTGTTTTAAATTTCATTGATTTCTGCTCTAATTCTTATTTCTTTTCTCCTGCTTACTTAGGACTTAATTTCTTCTTCCTTTTCTAGTTTCCCCAGGTGGAAATTTAGAGTATTGATTTTAGATCTTTTCTTCTTTTCTAATATATGCATTCAATGCTGTAAATTACCCCCATGCACTGCATTTGCTACATCCCACAAATTTTGATAAGTTGTGTTTTCCTTTTCATTTACTTCAAAATATTTTTAAATTTCTCTTGACATTTCTTCTTTGACCATGTGTTATTTAGAAGTGTGTTGCTTAATCTCCACATACTTTGGGGTTTTCCAGTTATCTTTCTGTTATTGATTTCTAGTTTAATTCCATTGTGGTCTGAGAGCAGACATTGTATGATTTCTATTTTTTAAAATTTACTAAGGAGTGTTTATGACCCAGAATGTGGTTTATCTTAGCGAATGTTCCCTGTGAGCTTGAGAAAAATGTATATCCTGCTGTTGTTTGATGAATTAGTCTGTAGATGGCAATTATATTCAGTTGATTGATGGTGGTGTTGAGTTTACCTGTGTCTTTACTGATTTTCTGCCTGCTGGATCTGTCCATTTCTGAGAGAGGCATGTTGAAGTCTCCAGCTATGATAGTGGATTCATCTATTTCTCCTACAGTTCTATCAAGTTTTTCCCTACACAGTTTGACACTCTGTTTTTAGGTGCATACACATTAGGAATTCTTATGTCTTCTGGGAGAATTGACCCCTTTATCATTATGTAATGCCCTTCTTTATACCTGATTACTTACTTTGCAGACTCCTCTGTCTGAAATTAATAGAGCCACTCTTGCTTTCTTTCGATTGGTGTTAACATGTCATGTCTTTCTCCATCCATTTACTTTCAATCATCTATATATGTTTTCATATTTAAAGTGGGTTTCTTGTAGACAACATATAGTTGAATAGTGTTTTTTGATCCACTCTGAGAATCTCTGTGAATTGGTGCATTTAGGCCATTGATATTAAAAGTTATTATTGATATAGTTCGATTAATATCTATCATATTCATTACTGTTTTCTATTTATTACCTTTGTTCTTTGTTCTTATTTTTGTCTTGCACTCTTTTTCTGCCTTTTGTGGTTTTAATTGAGCATTTTATATGATTCAATTTTCTCCTCTTTCTTAGCATATTAATTATACCTCTTTTTTAACAATTTTTAGTGGTTGCCCTAGAGTTTTCAATATACATTTACAACTAATTCAAGTCCAGTTTCAAATAAAACTATACCACTTCACAGGTAGTGGGAGTAATTTGTAATAACAAAATAATCCTAATTCCTTGTATCACTGCTGTCATTCATTTTACTTATATGTAAGCATACATAAATATGATATACCTGTATATGATATATATATACATAAGCATATACAAATACATTGTTACTTTTATTATTTTAAACAAACTGTTATCTGTTAGATTCATTAAGAATAAGAAAAATAAAAGTTTCTATTTTACCTTCACTTATTCCTTCTTTGATGCTCTTTGGCTATGAGTTTCTGACGTATATTATTTTCCTTCTCTTTAAAGAACTTCTTTTAACATTTCTTGCAAGGCAGGTCTACTGGCAATAAATTACCTCAATTTTTGTTTGTCTGAGAAAGACCTTATTTCTCCTTTACTTCTGAAGGATAATTTCACAGAGTACTGAATTCTAGGTTGGTCGTTTTTTTCTCTAAACACTAAGTGTTTCACTCCACTTTCTTCTTGCTTTCATGGTTTCTGAGGAGAAGTCAGACGTAATTCTTATTTTTGTTCCTCTATAGGTAAGGTGTTTTTTTCCTCTGGCTTCTTTCAAGTTTTTTCTTTGTCTTTGATTTTCTGTAATTGGAAAATGATGTGCTGAGGTGTAGCCTTTTTTTTAGCATTTTTCCCACTTGGTGTTCTCTAAGCTTCCTGGATCTATGGTTTAGTGTTCAACATTAATTTGGGGAAATTCTCATTCATTGTTGTTTCAAATATTTCTTCTGTTCCTTTCTCTCTTTCTTCTCCTTCTGGTATTCCCATTATGTTACACCTTTTGTAGTTGTACTGCACTCCTCAGATATTCTGTTCTGTTTTTATCAGTCTTGGTTCTCTTTGCTTTTTGGTTTTTGAGAATTATATTGATATATCCTCTAGCTCAGAGATTCTTTCCTCAGCTGCATCCAGTCTGCTAATAAGCACATCAAAGGTGTTCTTCATTTCTGTTATAGTGTTTTTCATATCTAGCTTTTCTTTTTGGTTCTCTCTTAGAATTTCCATCTCTCTGCTTACATTGCCCATCTGTTCCTGCAAATTGTCTACTTTACCCATTAGAACTCTTAGCATATTAATCATAGTTGTTTTAAATTCCCAGTCCAATAATTCCAACATCCCTGCCATGTCTGGTTCTGATGCTTGCCCTGTCTCTTCAAATTGCGGTATTTTGCCTTTTGGTATGCCTTGTAATTTTTTCTTGATAGCTGGACATGATGCACCAGGTAAAAGGAACTGCTGTAAATAGGCCTTTAGTGTTGGTGAGGAGTGGGAGGAGGGGAAGGGTTCTGTACTCCTATGCGTAGATCTCAGTCTTTTAGTGAGCCTGTGTCTCTGGACTGTGAACTTCAGCAGTGCTCAGGTTTTACTCCTCTTGTACGTAGGAAAGGATGGCTAGAGCTGGCTAGAGTTGAGTACTTCCCTTCCCTTAGGTCAGTTAGGCTCTGATAGTATCCCAGGTTAGGCTCTGGTTAACTAGTTTCCCCTGAGGGCAAGGCTTGTTAAGAAGAACATAGTGCTCTGGTGTATTTAAAAATTATTCCTTTTCCTCTTCCTCTGCCAGAAGCACCAGGGGATTTTTCTCTGGTATTTACTGTGGGAACCTGGTCGACCTCCTGGAGGTAAATCTCATAGTCTTGTGAGGGTCTCCCTTTGACTGGATCCCCCTGCAGTTTTTAATTGTCAGACTTGTCCACACTGAGCCTCCATCAATTCATCAATTACAGTTCAGGTTTTCCTACCCCCACACTATTTCCCACGATGGTTTCCATTAGTGAGTCTGCTCCAGTTAGCTGGGACTCCCTGTATTTGCCTTTCTCTCCAATCTTGGGAGCAGCAGTTTGCCCTGTGTCCTCCCCTCTCGTTTGGATTTAAGAAGAGTTGTTGAGGGGCTGGCCTGGTGGCACAGCGGTGCGCGTGCTCCGCTTTGATGGCCCGGGGTTCACAGGTTCGGATCCCAGGTGTGCACCGATGCACTGCTTGTCAAGCCATGCTGTGGCAGCGTCCCATGTAAAGTAGAGGAAGATGGGCACAGATGTTAGCCCAGGGCCAGTCTTCCTCAGCAAAAAAAGAGGAAGATTAGCATCAGATGTTAGCTCAGGGCCAGTCTTCCTCAGAAAAAAAAGGAGGAGGATTGGCATCGGATGTTAGCTCAGGGCTGCTCTTCCTCACAAACAAAGAAGAGTTGTTGATTTTTCAGTCTGTTCAGGTTTTTACCTGTTAGGATGGACTGGTGACTTTCAAGCTCCTTACATGTGGAACCAAAAGTGCAACCGTTCTCTTAAGTTCATTTTCAGGTTGTTCATTGATGGTATGTAGAAATACAATTGCTTCTTGTATATGGATCTTACATCCTGCAACCTTGCTGAACTCAACTGTTAGTTCAAGTGGGGTATATGCATGTGTATGTATGTGTGTTTGTATTCCTTAGGTTTTTTTTACATATAGAATCAAGTCATCTGCAACTAAAGCTAATTTAATTTCTTCCATTTCAATATGGATGCCTTTTGTTTCTTTTTCTTTCCAGATTGCACTGGATAGAAACTCCAGTACAATGTCAAATGTAAGTGGCAAAAGTAGACATCTGATTTTAGGGATAAAGCATTCAGTCTTTCACCATTACACATTGTTAGGTGTAGGTTTTTCATGGATGCCATTTATTGGATTGAGAAAGTTCACTTGTATTCCTAGTATTCTGAGAGGTTTTGTTATGAATGGGTGGTGGATTCTGTCAAACTATTTGCATCTTCCTGTGTATTTTCTTCTATATTCTATTAATATAATACATTACATTAATTGATTTTTAGATCTTAAACCAATCTTGCATTTCTGGGATAAATACCACTGGTCATTATGTATAATACTTTCTATATGTTGCTGGATTCAGTTTGCTAACATTTTGTTGAGGATTTTTGCATCTATACTCAGGAGGGATACTAGACTGTTATTTCCTTTTGTTGTGATGGCTTTGGTACTTGCCTCATATTATGACTTGGGAAGTGTTTCTCCTCTTCTACCATCCGGAAGAGTTTGTGAAGGCTTGGTATTAATTCTTCTCTAATAGTTGATGAAATTCACAAGTGAAGCCACCAGGCCTAGGTTTTTCTTTTGGGGAGGATATTTAATGACAAAATTAATTTCTTGAATTGTTACAGATCTATTCATATTTTTTATTTCTTCTTGATTTAGTTTCAGTAGTTTGATTCTTTTGAGGAATTCATCCCTTTCCTTTAAGTTATCTAATTTGTTGGCAAGAAGTTGTTTATAGTATTTTGTTATAATACTGTTGATTTCTGTAAGATTGATAATGATGTCCCATCTTTCATTATTGATTTTGATAATTTGTATCATCTCTTCTGTTTTCATGGTGACTGTAGCTAAAAGTTTGTCAATTTTGTTGATCTTTTGATAAAACCAACTTTCTCTATTGTTCTTCTGTTCTCTATTTCATTGGTTTCTACCCTAATAATTATTATTTTCTTTCTTCAGCTTCCTTTGAATTTAATTTACTCTTCTTTTTCTAGTTTCTTAATGTGGAAGTTTAGGTTATTGATTTGAGATGTTTCTTATTTTGTAATATAGATATTTAAAGCTATACATTTCCTTCTAAGCTCTGCTTTAGTTGTATTCCATAAATTTAGATATATTATTTCCCTTTTCTTTAAAGTTCATAATACTTTATAATTTCCTTTTGATTTCTTCTTTAGCCCATGGATTATTTATTAGTGTGTTGCTTAGTTTTTAGATATTCGTGGATTTCACAAATTTATTTCTGCTGTTGATGTCTAATTAATTCCATTGTGATCGGAGAACATACTTTATTATTTAAGTTCTTTTAAGTTTATAGGGAATTATTTTATGGCCTAGCATATGATCTTTCCTGTCTATGTCACACGTGTGCTTAAAAGAATGTGTATTTTGCTGCTTTGGGGTAAAGTGTTCTATTGATGTCAGTTAGACCATGGAGGTAGGTAGTATTGTCTAAGTTGTCTATATGGATTTTCTTCTTATTGTTCTCTCCATTATTAAAGGTGGGGTTTTGAAGTCTTCATCTATTACTTTTGAATTATATTTTTGTCTCTAATTTTGTAGTTTATCCTTCACATACTATGGGACACTCTTTGTTATATGAATCTCTTTTTAATTTTCATATCTCCTTGATGAATTAAATTATTGAATTATAAAATGTCCCTCTTTTACTTTTAAGTCTATTTAGTCTGGTAATAGTATAGCCACTCCAACTGTCTTTTGGTTATGGTTTGCATGGTACGTTTTTCCTATTCTTTCCCTTTCAGACTCTTTCTTTGACTATAGTGTGTCTCTGATAGTATAGTTGGTTCTTTATGTTTTCTTCCAGTTTTTTAAATCCAGTCTGACAATCTCTGCCTTTTGACATGAACATTTAATTCTTTTGTACTTAATGTAATTGCTTACATTTAATCTATGTTTCAGTTTGCTTCTACCATTTTGCTCTTTGGTATCTATATGTATCTTATTTTTTTGTTCCTCTCTTCCTCCTTTATAACCTTTTTTTGTGTGTTAAATAGCTATTTTCTAGCTACTTTCCTTTTTAGATGTTTTCACTATCTATTTTTTAGTTATTTTCTTACTGGTTACTCTAGAGATTATAATATGCATCTTATTTTACCAGGGTCTTTATATGATTAATGCTAACTTCATTCTAGTAGTATATAGAAACTTCACTCTAGTAGAGCTCCATTCTCTCCCCTCCTCTGTGCTATTATGGTCATATATATTACATTTATATATGATATTAATCCCCAGATACAGGGTTATAATTATGAATTTGTAAAATCATGTCTTTTAAAGAAGAGAAAGAATAAAGGAGAAAATACATTTATAAAGTCTTTTAGATGAACTCACAATTTACTGGTTCTGGTGGTCTTCATTTCTTTCTGTGGATTCACGCTAGCAATGCATTATTTTCTTGCTCCAATATAGGTCTATTCTCTCCCTCCACATTTTTGCAATTAGTATCATATATTTTGTAGCTTTATATGTTGTAAAACCAACAGTACATTTTTATAATTCTTGTTTTATGCAGTTGCATTTTAGATTAGTTAACAGAAAAAAAGATATATGTGTATATGTGTGTATATGTTGTATGTATGTGTATGTATATGTATGTATGTGTGTATGTGTGTTTTATATTTACCTGTGTAATTACCTTTATTTCCTTGTGATGATTTGATTACTATCTGGTGTCATTTCCTTTCAGCCTGAGGGACTTCCATTAGTATTTCCTATAAGGGAGATCTGCTAACAATTTCTCTCAATCTTTGTTTATGTGGGAATGTCTTTATTTCATCTTCATTTTTGAGGGATAGTTTTGCTGCCTATAGAATTCTTGGTTGACATCTACTTTTTTTATTTCAGTATTGTGCATATGCCATTCCACTGCCTCTTGCCTCTATTGTTTCTGATGAGAAGTCAACTTTTAATCTTCTTGTAGTTCCCTTATACATGAGAAATTATTTTTCTCTTGCTGCTTTGAAACTTGTCTGTTGTCTTTGGCTTTCAGCAGTGTGAATGTGATTTTCTAGGTGTGAATCTCTTTATGTTTATCCTACTTGAAGTTTTTTTTAGCTTCTTTGATGTATAGATTAATGTTTTTCATCAAGTTTGGGAAGCTTTTTGGCAATTATATTTTCAAATATTTTTTTCTGGCCTTTTTATCTCTGCTCCTTCTTGGAATCTAATTATTCATAGGTTGTATTATGGGTTAAATTGTGCCCCCCCCCAAGTTCATATGTTGAAGTCCTAACCCCCTATACCCAAAAATGTAACCTTATTTGGAGATAAAATCTTTACAGAAGTAGTGAAGTTATAATGAGGTCGTTAGTGTGGGCCCTAATCCCACAGGACTGGTATCCTTATAAAAAGGGGAAATTTGGAAACAGAGACACACATAGAGGGAAGATGATACAAAGACACAGGGAGAAGATGGCCAAGTACAAGCCAAAGAGAGAGGTCTGGAACAAATCTTTCCCTCACAGTCCTCAGAAGGGATCAACCTTGCCAACACCTTTATCTCAGACTTCTAGCCTCCAGAACTGTGAAACAATACATTTCCCTTGTTTAAGCCATCCAGTTTGTGGTATTTTGTTCTGGTATCCCTAGCAAGCTAATACAGATTGATCCCCACAGGTCTCTGTGGCTCTGTTAATTTTTCTTAATTATTTTTCTCTCTGTTCTAAAGATCAAATAATCTCTATTCATCTATCTTCAAGCTTATTGACTCCTTCTTCTGCCAGCTTAAATCTTCTGTGGAACCTCCTTGTGAATTTTTTATTTCAGTTATCATACTTTTCAACTCCAGAGTTCCCATTTGATTCTTTTTATAATTTCTGCCTATTTATATTCTCTATGTGATAAGACACTGCCCTCATACTTTCCTTGAATTCGTTAAACATGGTTTCTTTAGTTCTTTGCTCATATTTTTTATGTCTTTGTCTGCTATATGCAACATTTGAGCCTCTCAGAGACAGTTTCTATTAACTGCTTTTTTATTCCATGTATATGGATCACATGTTACTGTTTTTTGCATGTTTCATTTCTTTTTTTACTGAAAACTAGACATTTTAGATAATATTACCTCTGTGTCAACATAGCTTAGTGGTCAGCTAATGGGGTCAGATTGTGGTTAAAATCTTAAACCAGTAAGTTTCCTGCCCTTTGCCAATGGATCTGTATGTGTGATGGGAAACACAATCATAGTTCAGGCTGTTTGCAACTCTGTTCCAGCTCTTACTTTCTGTGTGAACAAGGCCTCACATTTTTCCAGGGTCAAGTACATATCTGAGACCCACTCTGACCTCTCCTAAGTCAGTGTGCAGCCTTGCACATGTTTGTGGTCTGCCAGACCCCCATCTGTGAGAGCTTTTCAAGACCCACTTTGGCTGTCTCATTCCTTGAATATCCCTGTTAAATTTTTAACTGGTCTCCTGGTCTGTAGCTCTCCATGACCAGTATCAAGATATAGGCTAGTTATGATGTTGGCCTTCCTTGAATATTTGCCACTGAGATTGCTATTGTTTTCAGCAATGCCATTGGACATGGATTTTGTTGTACTTTGCTCCAGATCATGGCAGCACCCTCCATCAGTGAAGCTGTCAGTCCTTAGGGCATCCTAAAAGGCCCTAAGAACTACCATGCCACAGAGATGGTGAGCGGGATGAGAACAGCCCCAAATTAAAATGCCACAGATTCTCACCATTCTTACTCAAGGTTCTGTAGTTTTTCTTGAATTAATGCTTCTCAATTTGTTGTATGAATTTGGTCAATTTCAAGAGTCATGAAGAGGTTGTTTTTGACAACTTTGTCCAGTTTAATCCTTGCTTTTGGGGGAGTAATTTTGCTGAGCTCTTCACTCAGTCATTCCAAGGTCCTGCCTGTATTTATTTTAGGTATATATCTTGAGTGATTTGCTTTCTTCAATTGGATAATTTGTTTTGTTTTGTTTTGTAATTTGAGGTAAAATGTAGACATTTGGGATTTCAAGTACTTAGCATGATTCTTTTGCTGCAGAAAAAGTAGAGGCAAAGTTGTTTTCATTCCAATTCCTAATGCAGTCATTCTTCTCAGAGTAACTGCCAGTCATTCAGGAATCAAAATGCCCTAGTTTTTGGCTTGCAGCCTTTCAGGAGATGATTTCTCTTTCTTTGTAGTAACCATGAAAAGATTGAATTCGGCCCATATGTGATTACCTACTCCGACTAGAATTTCTAGCTATGGACATTCCCCAGGTATTTCTGATTATTCTGCAACCAATGATTGTTGGATCTTGATTTAATTTAATTCACATAAAATGTATCAAGCCTTTAGTATATGTTTGTCATTATGGCAGTTACAAAGAAATTGATTCTGTGACCTCATGGAATTTGTACCCTAGCTGGAGAATCAAAGCTTATGTACTTGAATCAATTAGGAGAACAGTTCAAATCAAGACAATACCATCACGTTTGGTTCAAACAGTATGTGCCATATACCATCAGAAAAGACAGAAATCTGTGTAGTCCAGATGAGGTGAGGAAAACTTCTTTTAATGAACAGAATTAGAAATGGCTTTTGAAGAATAAATAGAGATTTTACATAGAGTGAAGAGAACATTCTAAGGTAAAGAGCAACACCATAGTCAGAACCACTGAGACCTCTCCTTACTAGAATAGTTTGTCTCCTTTAACCGTATATACTCACTTTTTCAGTGTGTACCTCAAACTATAAAAGAAAGGGAGTTCTTGCACATAAGTGGCCATTCACAGGGAAATCATGAACCATTCCATCTAACTAACGCTGGCCCATCTCCCACTTGACTCTCCTAGAAACCATCTTTGCTTTTTGTTTCTCCTGTTGCACTTTTGCCTCATCCTTTGTATTGAACGGTCATTGTAACCTTCTGTTTCTCCTGACCACAGTCTTATCTTGTCATATTAGTAGGTCATCCTTAGACTACCTTTGATGGTTTCTCTCATGGTTTTAGCAATGCTCACAACCTTCCACCTAGAAACCGATGGAAATCCTCCTTGTATTGCAATACCTTCCCCTCATAAACTCTAACCTTAAAGCAGTGATTCTAGTGGCACCATGGTGTGTTCTTGCAAAAGATCATGGCCCTCCAGTAGACAATATATCTGGCAAGTATGGCCCTGAGAGAAGAAGCTGCCTCTCTTCATTTAAGGATGCTAACCAATCAGCTAGCTAACAGAACACAAGAGTATAATTGCTAGCCTTGAAGTCATCTTGCTCCACTTACTCCCCCTGGAAAGCACATACATGCACAGAGCCCTCGTTCAGGTTTCACTTTAAAGGCACTACCTGTACCACCTATGCTTCTATTGGAACATTTTTTTCTAGAAATTCATTATAGCTGCCCAGATTTCATAATGGTCCCTGGGGCTCCAAAGCATACCAAGGCATTTAGGGGGGCTCTTCATTTATACCACATCTTATCCCACAACATCTATGCATCTTCTCTAACACAAAAGTACAGAAGACCCCACATGAGTGATAGGGTGCCTTGTCCCTACTTTTACTACAAATTCTCAGCAGCCAAAGGCCACTCTCAAAGTACAGGTGGGTGGTCCCTGCTATAAAGTCAGCCTCTGTAGGGTATAGGGACATCCCTCTAGCAGGCACCAGGGTCAATAGGCTTCATCTAGAAGCAACAACAGACCACCTGTGCTTAGCAGAGCCTGGTGAAGATTCAGAAAAACCTTACTTTGCACCTGAATATGGAATGTGTGAGTGATTATGGGTTGGAGGAACTACACTTTCATTGTAAGTTGTTAAGTCCTGATGGGCCAAGTCCCAGCCCAAGTTCTCTGCCTGTACCATAATGCCATCCCAGTGTGCCTCTGTGGCTCCTGGAAGATGTCACTTAAAGACCTTTGGTGGCACTGCATTTGACATTATGTCCTGCAGCATGCAGAAACGTGAGGTCTGTGCACTGTAACTAAGGACGTACCAGGAAAACCCAAAGGGCAGCTGCACCTACTCTTGACCCTAGAATACCCTTGTTTGACATAAACTTTACCTCAACTGTCCTGCCCTGCCTTCCAGTACCACAAACCATACTCATTACAGTAGATGTACTGGTGAAATTGGCCATGTCCAGTTTGACATTATTGTTTCTTACCAAGGGCCACAGTTGTCATTGTTTTTCAGACCCCAAATTCTTTAAGCTCTTGCTTCTCCTCTCATAGCATACTACATAAAGTATATGTAACAGTGCTCATTGTCCTTCCATGTAAAAAAGATCGGCAATGCTCTGCTTTGTCAATGATTATCATCCATTTCTGTCTTTCAGCTTCACTGTTTATTCTCCTATAATGCTTATAGACACTTTGCTTTAAACAATACATTTGCTCATACTTTTTCCTTTTGGATTGAAATTTTTGCCCCTCCGTACCTTGAAACCACCTCTCTGTTCTGGCAGTGCATTTTTAACCCACCTCAGCTAATGCTTTTCATGTTCTAACCTGGTATCTTAAACCCTACTACTTAGATGCTGTTGGTAATCTATTTTGGCCTACCTCAGGATCTGTATATAGCTAGCCTGTTGACTGTGAAATATATGTTAGTAACTAGCACAGAGGTTGAAAAATGTCCACATTTGGGCTGAATATAACTTGAAGATGTATTTTGGGCCTATACAATTCTGGCCACCACGATGTTAGATTTAGTTGTTCTGGTGCCCACAACAAAGTGCCTCTCAAATATCCCGCTAAAGGAAGAATAACTGACCAAGGGCCCAACTGCTGTGTGAGGCCACACTTCCCACTGGCTGCTCCCAACTACTGACTGAGCATGGCAAGGTTACTAATGAAGGCCTATTCTTGGAGACTCGTACTGCTCTAATGGCTACTTTTGGCTTGAGGACTCCCCAACAAGATTGTTGAAACCTTCTTAGAACTGCATTGCAGTCTAAGACATTGCCTCTTTCCCTCTCATCTCCACAGGGATCAGACCTACACCGTGGTCTGACAACTCTCCCAGTCTTTTCAGACTCTCTCCTCATTTTCTCTCACACGTTTCCCCCAATAAATCACTTGAGCATCTATTCCTATCATGGCATCTCCTTTTCAGAGGACCTGGACTAATGCTGTTGTCAACATTACAAATTGGGAGATTTCATATATAATCTGCATTTCTGGCTCCTCTTAAAAAATTCTGAAGATCTAGCCAACACTAGGCCTGTCCGGCAATAAACAGCTAGAGCTGAGTAGTGGCTAGGATTTTTGGACAGATCAAACATTCTTCAATTCACCCCTCTCTCCATCACAATTCCCTATTGTCTCTTATACTTGACTTATTATGTGGCTTGCCTAGCCCCTGTGGGCATTTAATTTTGAGACCTTGATGTAAAGGAGCATTCTTTTAGCTCATGTAACCCGATATATTATTGTGCTAGTTATGCCAGCTGCTGGTAGTAGTGGAAAAAAATGGCATAGACCCTGCACTTCTTGGAGCTTTTTCTTGTGATAAGGCAAACAGACATTAGCCAAATAATCACAGAAATAAAAAAATATATAATTATAAATTGTAATAAGTGCATTGAAGGAAAAGTAAAGGGATCTATGAGAAAATAACAAGAGTGTTGATCCTCTTCTTTTCTCTTTCTACACTGACTTCTTGGTTGTCTCATCCAGTTTCATGACTTTAAATATCAACTATAGAACAACTCTCAAATTTATATCTTCAGCTCAGACCTCTCCCCTGAACTCAAGACTTATATATCCAGCTGCCAGCTTGATATTTCCACTTAGAAATCTAATAAACATCTTAAATTTAATAGATCCAAAACTGAACTCCTACTCTTCTCCAAACCTGCTCCAGCAGTCTTCCCTATTCCATCTTTTCTGTTGCTTTGTCCAAATACCTTGGACCATCATTCATTATTTTTCTTCTTATACCTCATATCTGATCCATTAGCAAGTCTTCTTGTTTGTACCTTCAAAAATACATAGAATCTGGCCACTTTTCACCACCTCCACTTCTACCACCCTAGTCTAAGCCACTAGCAATTCTTGCCTGGATTACTGCAATAGCCGTAATACTGCAATAGACTACTAACAGGTCTCCCTCCTTCTTTCCTTGGCCCATTTATAGTTTATTCTCAATACAGCAGCCAGAATGATCCATTTAAAATATCAGTCATCATGTTACTTTTTTGCTTTAAATCCCTATGATGGTCCATCATTTCTTTCAGAGTAAAAATCAAAGTTTTTAGGTGTTAGCATACAAGGCCCTACATGATCTGATCCACCTACCCCCACCTTTATGAAATCATCTCCTATTAGTCTACCCCTTGCTTACTCAGCTCCAGCCACACTGGTTTTTATGCTGTTCTTTGGCCACAACAGATATAATTCCAGCTTAGAGCCTGGCCTACTTTATACCAGATATCGTCATGACTAACTCCTCCTTTGTTCAAATGTCATCTTTCTCAATGAAACTTACCACCATGTTTAAAAGTCCTACTACCTCCAGCACACCCCTTTATCTTGCTGGGTTCTTTTCATAGCTCTTATTGCCTTATAATATACTATATAATTTACTTATTATGTTTATCTTTGTCTGCCTCCTCCCACTAGAAGATAAGCTCCACAAAAGCAAAAATTTTTGTCTGTTTTGTTCACTGATCTATCCCAAGTGCCTAAAATAGTTCTTGGAACAAAGTTGGCACCCAATAAATGTTTGTTAAATGAGTTGATTAACTAATTACCTAGTTAATAAGGGTGTCAGGGAAGGTTTCTTCAATGAATTGACATTTAATCTGAGACTTGAAGAATGAATAGGAAGAATGAGAGGGAGAACATGGTAGGCAGAGGAAACAACATATGTGAAGGCCCTAAGGCAATGGGGCAAGATAGATGGGGCCAATTATATAAAGTCTTGAGTGCCCTTGTGTAAAGAGATGACTCAATCCTTTTGCTTGCCCTCAAGGAGCTCTCAGCAAATGGGGAGGGAAAACTAATTAAACAGACTATTATTGTATGTGTTGTAAGTGCACTAATAAGCATATGCACAGAGCACTGTGAAAACACTGAGTAGGCAGCTACTAACTCTTCCTAAGGGAGTTAGGAAGATTTTACAAAGGTGACATTTGAGCTAGGTCTCAGGCAGGAGAGTGACATGATTAAAGTGTTTTAAGAAGATTAATCTGGCTAATAGTATGGAAAATGGATTGGAATATGGATGGACTGGAGGCAAGGAAACCATCTAGTTTATGGCAATAGTCCAGGTATGAGGTGATGAAGGCACCTATAGGAATGGAAAGAGAAGGACAAATCTGAGAGACATTTGGAAGGAAAAATTGACAGGAGCTAAATGGACTCTTGGCTTTAAGCCTTTCAGGAGGTAATGCTTCTTCCTTAGTAATAACCATGAAAAAATTCAGATTGACCTATTATGTAATTGCTTACTCTGACTAGAATTTCTAGATATGGCTGTTCTCCAAAAGTTTCTGTGATTGTGATTGATACTTGTTGGACCTTAATTTATATTAAGATGGCTTTAGACTCTAAAGGTTGGGAAGCTCTCAAAAACATAATTTTGACTATGAAACAGCAATTATTCTATTAAAGGAGAAATGAGGGAAACCATGGGGCTTCATAGGAAGTTTTACAATGAGCTTATAGTTCCTCTTTTTGAAAGGATAATATGTAAAAGATGGAAAAGGAGGATGAATATAACAGGTGGCATGTGCCTAAAGGATTAGTATTTGCAAGGATAAGGCCCCAAATTACCTCAGGCTTGTAGAAGTACGTATTTGTAAAGACAGCAAGAGCAATATTTTAACTATGTTCTCAGAAAACAAAAGTACATGTGTCCTGGCAAGGATAAGTTTTAACTCAGATGATACCATTAAACAACTTTCAATGATCAGAGGAATTAAGGAGAATAGGAGAGGTGCTTTAAGACTGGATTTATCTAAATATATTATTACCTCTAACAAAGAAAAAGAAGGAAGAAATTTTCATCTACTAATCAGTGAGCTAAATATCTCCTGGGTTAGCTTCTAAAACAGATTTTCAATTAAGTGAGTACTTAGAAAATTACAAAGTTGTGAACAAAGACATTCCATACAAATCTAATTTTTATTTCTGACAAGATTATTAGAGGCAGTTTATGGAAATATGGCAGATATAACATGTACATTAAATGAATGAATGAATGAAATTTCAGCAAGATTTTAACAAGTCTTTTATGACACTCATGAACAAGAATTATGAACCTATATTGATGGGTTAGATAATTAATACAATTATGTATTAATTAATTAAATTACTGTACTCAAAGAGTGCTGCTTAACAGACCATAGGCCAAGGAAGAGTTTTTGGTGGACTGCTGCAAACCCTACCTTTGGCTTGACATAGTCAATATTTTTATTAGTTACTTCAGTGAAGATTTAGAGCAAACATCTTACCAGATTTAAAGAGGCTATATAAGGCTAGAAGAAAGGTAATTCAATCCAATTCACACAAACATTTATAGAGTTCCACTAAGTACTAGGAACCATGCTAGATGTTAGGGTACAAAAATGAATGAGACATAAGTCTTCCTATTGAGAAGCATCCAAGTAGTACTAGGAGGAAAGACATAAAAACATAATTTCAACAAAATGTATTAAGAAGCAAGGTAGAGAGAAGAACAGAGTATTATGAGAGAACAAATGAAAGCTATTAGTTCATTCTGAGAGTTTAGGGAAGAATTCTCAGGTGAGATGATGTCTCCACTGATTCCTGAAAGATGAATAAAAGGCAAAGTAGGAAGAGCTTCCAGTTTGAGGGAACAAAGAGCATGAACATGAGTTTCTTAGAATCAGGAAAGAGTGTAGTGGGTCTTGAAAGCTATAAGCAACAAAGTAAAAGCAGGGAAATAGCAGGAAGTGATGTTGAGAGGTAGCTCGGGGACCAGGTAATGGAAGGCATTACATACAATAAAGAAATTCGACTTTACTCTGAAGGCTGTAGGGATCCATTCAAAGGGAATGACATACTGACATATCTATTTCAGTTTACTCTTCCTACAGTGTGCAAAATGGTTTGAAGGGAGGGCAAGTGTGTATATGGACAGATCACTTAGGAGGCTGTTACAATCTTTGAGTGAGAAATAATGGTAATCTGGGATTGGGATGATGGCAAGTGGAGATATAATGAAGTTGGTCAGGTTTGAGAATCATTTAGGGGGTAAAAGTTACCACGATTTGATCATTGTCTATAGGGGATAAATTTTAAAGAGAGGGTGTCAAATTTGAAGCACAGATTTCAGAATGAACCAGTTATACAACTGATTGGATGGTACTGGGATTGACTGTGATGAAGAACACTGTGGGAGGAGGCAGTTTAGGTGTAGGGGAGAGCAGGATGACATTAAAAGATGCTTCATGAGAACAGGAATATTTGTTTTGTTTACTGATACATTTCCAGCACTGATAACATTGCATGTTACCTAGTACATGTAAAGATCTGATATATTTGTAATAGGAGTCCTAAAAGGAGACAAGAGAGAGAATGGTACAGAACAATATTTGAAGAGATGATGACTAAGAGTTTTCCAAAAGTGACAAAGCATTGTGTTGTTTTGCTATTGCTGCATACCAATTTACCACAAACTTAGTGGCTTAAACCAACACCCATTTATTAGCTCACAGTTCTTCTGTAGGTCAGAAGACCAGGCCTGGCATGACTGGGTTCTCTGGTCAGTGTATTAAAGGCTGAAATCAGGGTGTTGGCCAAGCTGCATTCCTTTATGGAGGCTCTGGCTAAGAATCTACATCCAGCTTAATGCAGATTGTTGGCTGAATTCAGTTCCACGTGGCTGTAAGACTGAGGTCAGTTTCCTTGCTGCATGTCAGCTGTGGGTCCCTCTCAGCTCCTAGAAACTCCCTGAATTACTTGCCACATAGTCCCCTCCATCTTCAAAGCCAGTGGAGAATCTCCTTGACAGCAAATCCCTCTCCTGCTTCAAGTCTCTTTCACCAGAAAGAGCCCTGTCCCTTTTAAGGGATCATTGGGTTAGGTCAGCCCAGCCAAGGATCATCTCCTTTTCTTAAAGTCAGCTGTGCCATATATATAATCTATTCACACAAGTGAAATACCATCATATTCACAATCCCTCTCACACTCCAGGGAAAGGGATTATAATATGGCAAGGATCACTGGAGGTCATCTTAGAATTCTGCCTATCACAAACATCGAGTCATAGACTTAAAAAGTGCTATAACTCAAAGCAGAATAAATACAAAGAAAACCTTATCTAGGTGTATTTTAGTAAAAACTACTAAAAAATTTAAAAAAAGGGAAAATCTTAAAAGCAGTTGGAGAAAAAAGACATATTACCTTACAAGGAGTAACAATTAGATTGGCTTTGACTTCTCAGTAGAAACAAAGTGAAGATAATAAAATTGTATCTTCAAAATGCTGGAGAAAGTAACTGCCAATCTAAAGTTCTATATCCAGTGAAAATAGCCTTCAAAAATGAAAGTAAAATAGCTGTTTTTAGATGGTCCCGAACTTAGGGAACCTGCCACCAAACACTAAAGGAAATATTAAGGATTTTCAGGCAGAAGTAAAATGATCCCAAATGAAAGCTTAAAGATATACAAGGGAATGAAGTACAATGGAGAGGTTAGGTATATGGGTAGATCTCAATGTCCATTGATTATATAAAACAAAAATAGTAATGTCATATGGCGTGTGTGTATGTGTATGATTACAATACACAACAGCAGTTGAAGAAGGAGTATAAATGGAGTTAATATAAATTCTCTAATTTGCATTATAATTTAATAAATTAAAGATACATGTTGTAATCCCGAACTACTTTTACAAAACCAGTAAAAGAATGTATAACAAATAAGTAAACAAAGGAGGAAATGGAATGATACAAATTACCTAATTGGTGCAAAACAAAACAAGAGAGAAAAGGCAACAAAACAGACAAACAAATAGAAAGTAAATATTGGGGCCAGCCACGTGGCGTAGCAGTTGAGTGTGTGCGCTCCACTGCTGGCAGCCCGGGTTCAGATCCCAGGCACGCACTGACGCGCCGCTTGCCAGGCCATGCTGTGGCGGCGTCTCACATAAAGTGGAGAAAGATCGGCACGGATGTTAGCTCAGGGCCAGTCTTCCTCGGCAAAAAGAGGAGGATTGGCATGAATGTTAGCTCAGAGCTGATCTCCCTCACAAAAAAAAAAAAGTAAATATTGATATACACTCCTGCATCACTTAATGGTGGAGATACATTCGGAGAAATGTGTCATTAAGCAATTTTGTCATTGTACAAACAACATAGAGTGTACTTACACAAACCTAGAAGGTATAGCCTACTACACACCTAGGCTCTATGGTACTAATCTTATGGGACCACTGTTGTATATGCAGTCTGTTGTTGACCGAAACGTCATTACGCATTACGCGACTGTAGTAGTTAAACTCAAATATGTTAATAATTATATTAAATGTAAATGGGCTGAACACATCAATTAAATGACAAAGATTATTAGACTGGTTAAAAAACAAAATCTAACTGTGCTGTTTATAAGAGACACAAGTTAAATGAAAGGATATGGAAAGATCGAAAGTAAAAGGGTGAAAGAAGTATACAATGCAAATACTACCCAAAAGAAAACTTATGTAGATATGTTAATATCAGACAAAGTTGACTTTAAGGCAGGAATCTTCAGTAAACATAGAGATATTTTATAATGATAACAGAGGCAATCCACCAAGAAGATAAAATTATTCTAATTTGTATGCACTTAACACTCAAAATGTAAAAAGCAAAAATTGAGAAATGTCCATTAAATAAATTCACAGTCATAATCAGAGATCTTACATCTCTCATTAACTGACAGAACAACAGACAAGTAAAACCAACAATTATATACAAAGATTGAACAATAATGTTAACAAATTTGACCTAATTGACATAGACATGTACAAACGACCACATGCGACACCTACAGAATACATATTCTTTATTTATTTTTTAAAATTATTTTATTGAAGTCACATTGGTTTATAACATTATAAAAATTTCAGGTCTATACATTTTATTTCGACTTCTGTATAGACTGCATCACGCACCAAAAGTCTAGTTTCCATCCCTCGCCATACATATGTGCCCCTTTACTCCCTTTGCCCTCCCCCCACCCACTTCCCCTCTGGTAATCACCAATCTGTTCTCCGTATCTATGTGTTTGTTTGTATCTTCCACATATGAGTAAAGTCATAACGGTAATTGTCTTTCTCTGTATGACTTATTTTGCTTAGCATAATACCCTCGAGGTTCATCCATGTTGTAACAAATGGCTCAACTTCATCTTTTTTATAGCTGAGTAGTATTCCATTGTATACATATACCACATCTTCTTTATCTATTCATCTGTTTATGGGTACTTAGGTTGATTCCAAGTCTTGGTTATTGTGAATAATGCTGCAATGAACATAGGGTGCATATATCTTTTGGAATTAGTGTTTTCATGTTCATTGGATAAATATCTAGAAGTGGAATAGCTGGATCATATGGTAGTTTTATTTTTAATTTTTTGAGGAATATCCATGCTGTTTTCCATAGTGGCTGCACCAGTTTGCATTCCCACCAGCAGGGTATGAGGGTTCCTTTTTCTCCACATCTTCTCTGACACTTGTTATTTCTTGTCTTTTTAATAATAGCCATTCCAATGGGCATGAGGTGATATCTCATTGTAGTTTTAATGTGCATTTCCTTAATAATTAGTGATGTTGAACATCTTTTCATGTACCTGTTGGCCATCTATATATCTTCTTTGGAAAAATGTCTGTTCATTTCTTCTGCCCATTTTTTCATTGGGTTGTTTGTTTCTTTGTTGTCCAGTTGTATTAGTTCTTTATATATTTTGGATATTGGATATATCATTTACAAATATCTTCTCCCAGTTGGTAGGTTGTCTTTTTGTTATGTTGATGACTTCCTTTGCCTTGCGGAAGCTTTTTAGTTTGATATAGTCCCATTTGTTTATTTTTCATTTTGTTTCCATTGCACTCAAAAATACACTGCTAAGACAGATGTCGAAGAGTGTACTGCCTATGTTTTCTTCTAGGAGTTTTATGGTTTCAAGTATTACATTCAATTCTGTATCCATTCTTTATCAATTCTTTAATCCATTTTGAGTTAATTTTTGTATGTGCTGTAAGATAATGATCTACTGTATTCTTTAATGTATGGCTTTCCAGTTTTCCCAACACCATTTATTGAAGAGACTTTTCTTTGTCCATTGTGTGTTCTTGGCTCCTTTGTCAAAGATTAGCTGTCGTAGATGTGTGATTTTATCTCTGGGCTTTCAATTCTGTTCCATTGATATTTGTGTCTGTTTTTGGGCCAGTACCATGCTGTTTTGATTACTATAGCTTTGTAGTATATCTTGAAGTCAGGGATTGTGATACCTCCAGCTTTGTTCTTCTTTCTCAGGATTGCTTTGGCTATTTAGGGTCTTTTGTTGTTCCATACCAATTACAGGATTCTTTGTTCTATTTCCGTGAGGAATGTCATTGGGATTCTGATTGGGATTGCATTGAATCTGTAGATTGCTTTAGGTAAAATGGACATTTTAGCTATGTTTGTACTTCCAGCCCATGAGCGTGGCATATCTTTCCATTTCTTTATGTCATTTTCAATTTCTTTCAAGAATGTCTTCTAGTTTTCAGTGTACAGGTCTTTTGTTTCCTTGGTTAGATTTATTTCTGCGTTTTTTATTCTTTTTGTTGTGGTGGTAAATGGGATTGTATTCTTGTTTTCTCTTTCTGCTAGTTCATTCTCAGTGTATAGAAACGCAACTGATTTTTGTATGTTGATTTTGTACCCTGCAACTTTACTGTATTTGTTAATTATTTGTAATAGTTTTTTGGTGGATTCTTTAGGGTTTTCTATATGTAAAATCATGTCATCCACAAATAGTTACAATTTTACTTTTTCCTTTCCAATCTGGATCCCTTTTATTTCTTTTTCTTGCCTAAACACTCTGGCTGGGACTTCCAATGCTATGTTGAATAAGAGTGGTGAGAATAGGCATCATGCTCTTGTTCCTGTTCTAGAGAAATAACTTTCAGTTTTTCACCATTGAGTATGATGTTGGCTGTGGGTTTGTCATATATGACCTTTATTATGTTGAGGTACTTTCCTTCTATACCCATTTTATTGAGAGTTTTTCTCATAAATAGATGTTGAATCTTGTCAAATGTTTTCTCTGCATCTATTGAGATGATCATGTGATTTTTCTTCATCATTTTGTTAATTTGGTGTATCACATTGATTGATTTGTGGTTGTTGAACCATCCCTGCATCCCTGGAATAAATCCCACTTGATTGTCGTGTATGATCCTTTTAATGTATTTCATTGTATTTGATTTGCTAATATTTTGTTGAGGATTTTCGCACCCATGTTCATCAGCAATATTGGCCTGTAATTTTCCTTTTTTGCATTGTTCGTGTCTGGTTTTGTTATCAGGGTAATGTTGGTCTAGTAAAATGAATTAGGAAACGTCCCATCCTCTTCAATGTCTTGTAGGTCTTTGAGAAGGATAGGTATTAAATTTTCATTGAGCATTTGGTAGAATTCACCAGAGAAGCTGTCTGGTCCTGGATTTTGTTTTTTGGGAAGATTTTGATTACTGTTTCAACGTCTTCTGATTGGTCTATTCTGATTCTCTATTTCTTTTTGATACAGTTTTGGAAGGTTGTATGATTTTAAGAATTTATCCATTTCTTTTAGGTTATCCAATTTGTTAGCATGAAGCTTTTCATAGTATTCTCTTATAATCCTTTGTATTTCTGTGGTATCCATTGTAATTTCTCCTGTTTCATTTCTGATGTCATTTATTTGAGCTTTCTCTCTTTTTCTTAGTGAGTCTAGCTAAGGGTTTACCAATATTGTTTATGTTTTCAACAAAGTAGCTCTTAGTTTCATTGATTTTTTTCTATTTTTAGTCTCTATTTCATTCATTTTCACTCTGATTTTTATCATGTCCTTCCTTATACTGACTTTGGGTTTTATTTATTCTTTTTTTTCTGGTTATTTTACGTGTATTGTTAGATTATTTGAGAGATTTTTCTTGTTTCTTGACATAGACCCGTGTTGTTATAAACTTCTCCCTTAGCACCATTTTGCTGCATCCTATAGGTTTTGGTATGTTGTGTTTTCATTTTCATTTATCTCCAGGTATTTTTTGTTTTCTCCTTTGATTTCTTTGTTGATTCAATAGTTTTTCAGTAGTATGTTGTTTAGTCTCCACATATTTGTGACTTTTCCAGCTTTCTTCTTGTAGTTGATTTCTGTTTTCTTACTCTTGTGGTTGGAAAAGATGCTTCATATGATTTCAATCTTCTTAAATTAATTAAGACTTGTTTCGTTTCCCAACATGTGCTCTAACTTTGAGAATGTTCCATAGGCAGTTGAGAAGAATGTGTATCCTGCTGTTTTTGGATGGAATGTTCTACGCACATCTTTTAAGTCCATCTGGTGTACTGTTTCATTTAAGGCTGATGTCTCCTTGTTGACTCTCTGGATGATGTATCCATTGATGTAAGTGCTGTATGAAAGTCCTCTACTATCATTCTGTTGGTGTAATTTCTCTCTTTAGGTCTATTAACAGTTGCTTTATATTCTTTGGTACTCCTATTTTATGTGCATATATATTCATAAGTGTTCTGTCTTCTTGGTGGAATGTCCCCTTTCCTTTATCATTATATATCATCCATCTTTTGTTTTCCGGTTGTTCTATATTTCCATTGTTTCTTTTTCCTTGTGTTTCCATCTGCCATTTCAGTTTGGTGGTTTTCTGTGATGTGTTTCTCAGTTTCCTCTTTTTTTATGTTTTATGTCTCTGCTTTGAATTTTTGGTCTGGGGTTACCATGAGGTTTGTATAAAAGATCTCATAGGTGAAATAATCCTTTTTCTGCTGATAGCATCTTATCCTCATTTGCCTATGCAGGTTCTGTCATTTTCCTTTCTCCTTCTATGTTTTTGTTGTCACAAATTATCCCTTTTTGTATTGTAAGTTTGTTGCCAAATTAAAGTGGTTATAGTTATTTTTTAATGTTTTCTTTCCCTTTAACTCTTATGTTATAATTATTTACTAACCTATTCTGGTATAGAGTTGCAGTTTTCTGATTCTATCTGTCTATTTATCACCTTGCTCAGAGATTTGTAAACTTTTCCCTTTTTGTTTCAGGTGGGAGGTCTCCTTTCAACATATCTTGTAAGGCAAGTGTAGTGACAGTGATCTCCCTCAGCTTTTGTTTGTCTGGGAAAGCCTTTATTTCTCCTTCATATCTGAAGGATAACTTTGCTGGGTAGAGTATTCTTCACTGAGAGTTTTTGTCTTTCAATATTTTGAATATATAGTTCCACTCTCTCCTGGCCTGCAGAGTTTCTGCTGAGAAATCCACTGATAGCCTGATGGGTTTCTTGGTAAGTTATTTTCTTCTCTCTGGCTGCCCTTAGTATTCTTTCTTTGTCATTGACTTTACACAGTTTTAATATAATATGCCTTGGAGAAGGTTTTATTGCATTGATGTAATTAGGAGTTCTATTAGCTTCATGTACTTGCATATCCGGCTCCTTCCTGAGGTTTGAGAAGTTCTCAGCTATTATTTCTTTGAATAAGCTCTCTGCTCCTTTCTCCCTCTCTTCTCCTTTTGGGATACCCATTATCCTTATGTTGCTTTTCCTAATTGAGCCAAATATTTCTTATAGAATTTGTCCATTTTTAAAAAAATGTTAGTTCTGTCTCCTCTTCCACCTGAATCATTTCTAGATTTCTATCTTTGAACTTGCTAATTCACTCTTTCATATGGTCTGCTATACTTCTAATGCTTTTTACTTTATTGTTTATCTAATTAATTGTGTTCTTCATTTACAGAATTTCTGTTTGGTTTTTTTTTTTAGAATTTCACTCTCTTTGGTGTAGTACTCCTTCTGTTCATTAATTTTATTCCTGAGCTCATTAAGCTGTCTTTTGGAGTTTTCTTGTAACTCATTGAGTTTCTTCATGACAGCTATTTTGAATTCTCTGTTAGATTACAATCTTCCGTGACTTCAAGTTTTGTTTCTGGAGAGTTGTCACTTTCTTTCTTTTCTGCAGTTTTACTGTAGTTCTTCATGGTGTTTGATGAATTGATCCTCCGCCAGCACATTTGTGGTAGTAACCACCTTTCTTATTTGGGTAAGGATTTGGTTACTTTGCTTATGAGCTGCTTCTGGTTGTATTTGAGAGCCTGCACTTTCCACCCTCCACTGCCTCTGCTAGAGGTGTCACCAGTGCCCTCCTTGTGCTGCTTGTGCCTCTGAGGTTGCTGGTGCCTTACTCCTTTCAATGTCACTGCCATTGCTGGTGTCACCACTAGTGTCATCGAACTAGCAAGCACCTCTGCTCCTTCTGGGGTCACCTGGGTCACGATTTCCACTACTGGGAGGGGGAGGCAGAGAGTGGACTGAGAGCCAGGGTCACAGGCATCTTTGCCATATCCAGGTTTGTTGGATCTGTAGGCACCACTGCTACAAGTGGGGAGGCTGAAGTTGTGGGTACTCCTGCAGCCAGGGGGGACTGGGGTTGTCTGCTCCGCTGTCACTGTTACCTGGCTGCATGTGGGCTCTCCTCAGGCTCAGGCACTGCTCCCATGTGCACCATCTGCACTGCTGCTCTCATGTTATCTGGGGGTGCTGGCAGTGCCACTGCCAGGGGCACTGGGTTCGCAGGTGTCACTGCTGCTGCCAAGTGGGCTAGGGTGGTGGGTGACATCACAACTGCCATAGGGGGTGAGGTACCTGGGTCATGAGTGTTACCAGGGTTCCTGAAGCCTCTGTTCTTTGGCACCTTTGCTGTTCCTGGAACCTCAGGTCACAGGCACCACTGCTGCTGCCAGGAACCCAGGGTCTTTTCTGCAGCCCTTGCCGCTGGCAGGGCCAGTGTTGGGTGCACAACCACTGGGTAGCAGGTATTGCTGTAGTTCCTGAAGCCTCAGGTCACAGGCACCACCTGCCCCTGTTGGGGGAGGGGGAGGGGCTGATTTGTGAGTGCCCACTGTGGTTTCTGCAGTGACTAGTCTCAGGCACTGGCATTATTCCTAGAACCTCAGGTCATGAGCATCACTGCTGCTGCTGGTGGTATCAGGGCCTTGGATGCAGCCCCCACTGCTGGAAGTGCTGGAGTCAAAGGCACCACCACTGGGGGAGGGGAGGGGGGTTCAGTTATAGGCATCATCGCAGTTCTTGGAGCCTCCAGTCACAGGCCCCACAGTGGTTCCTGACACCTGCAGAAGTGTGGGATGCCTAGATTCCTGGGTCCTCCATTCATGGGCATTACCTCAGTTCCTGGAGCCTCTTGTCTCAGGAGCTGCTGCCACTGGTCCCCTTGTTCCACCACCATTGGGAGGTCCAGTCCACCCACCTCCAGGTGCATAGATGCATGGATCTCTCAGGTGTTCTGGATGTCCTACTGGTTGTAACTTAGAGGAGAAAGGCAAAGGGAACAACTCACTCTGCTGTGATGCTGATGTCACTCCCTGGATACATATTCTTTTCTGCACACAGAAAAATAGATGATATGCTGGGTGATAAAGCAAGTGTCAAAAACTTTCAAAAATTACAGTTACATTGATGTTTTTTTGGCCACAGTGCAATGAAGTTAGAAAGTAATAATAAAAACAAAACTAGAAAATCTCCCTAAAATAGGTAGTATACTTTTAAACAACCTGTACGTCAAATTTTGAAAATCAAAATGGAAATTTGAAAATATTTTTAACTGACTAAAAAATGAAAATATTGCATATCAAAACTCATCATGGAGGGAGAGATGAATAGGCAATGCACAGAAGATTTTTAGGGCAGTGAAACTATTCTGTATGATGCTATAATGGTGGATACATGTCGTTATACATTTGTCCAAACCCACACAGTGTACAACACCAAGAGTGAACCCTGATGTAAACTATGGACTTTGGGTGATAATGATGTATCAGTGTAGGTTCATCAGTTGTAACAAACATATTATCCTCTGGTGGGGATGTTGATAGTGGTGGAGGCTATGCATGTGTGGGTGCAAGGAGTATGGGAAATCTCTGTATCTTTCCCTCAATTTTGCTGTGAACCTAAAACTTCTCTAAAAACATAAAATGTTAATTTAAAAAGTGTTCAGTGGGCAAAAGATCTGAATAGACACTTGACCAAAGAAGATACATAGATGGCAATTAAAAATACGAAAAGATACACAACATCATACATAATTAGGGAAATGCAAATTAAAACAACAATGAGATATCACTGCACACCTATTAGAATGGCTAAATCCAAAAAACTGACTATACTAAGTTCTAACAAGGATGCAGAGGAACAGGAGCTCTCATTCATTGCTGGTGGAATGCAAAATAGTACAGCTACTTTGAATCTCAGTCTCAGAGTTTCTTATAATGTTAAATATAGACTTAGCATATGACCCATCAATAACACTCTTAGGTATTTATGAAAGTGGCCAGAAAACTATGTTCACACAAAAATGTGTGTATGGAAAGTATGCAGATTTCAACTGTGTGTGTTGAGAAGTTGGTCCTCCAGATTGCTGATTATTGCTGAAGTTTCCTTTAAGGAATGGGTATGGCAAATAATGAGGGAAGGAGGATTTCACTTTCCATTTTATATATTTCTGGGTTATTTAGATTATTTTTCTTTCCTTTTTTTCTCTTTACAATGATAAATTTTTGTTTTGTAAGTAAATAAAAAACAATGAAACACTTCTACAAAGAGCACTGATCACGTAGAGTCCTCCCTCTTTACAAGCATAGTTAACCACTTTTTCCTTTGCCCTTTTTTCACTGTACTCTGTGCTTAAAACTATCAGAGATAAGTAGTAGTTATCACCCTATAATTGTCTGTCTTTCCCACTGGATTGTGAGCTTTTTGAATGGTGGCTGGAATTGTTGACTTATAGTTTATATTCCAAGTACTTAAGAAAGTACCTATTATACATATGCTCCGTAATATTTGTTGGGTGAAATAATGAAGAAATTGATGAATACACTTGCTTAAGAGTGTCTTTTTGGGCAGTAATCCAGTGTAAAGGAAGAAGAGTATTGATTAAGAACTGAGCATTAGACCTGCAATTGGAAAAATTTTTCTTTGAAGGGCCATATAGTAAATATTGTAGACTTTGCAGGCCACATATAGTCTTTCTCTCATATTCTTTGGTTTTGTTTACAACACTTTAAAAATATGAAATCAATTCTTAGCTTGTGGGCCATATAAAAAATACATGAGGAGAAAATAAATGTAACCCGTAGCCTTTCTATGCTCTGCTCCTTGCTCCCACCCATAAAATCTCAATAAATTTGACTTTAGCTCTCAATTTCCTAAGCTGTTATTTCAGAACCCTCCACTAATCATCATCAAATTCTACTACATCTCTAGCTGTGGCCTTTGTGTATGTTATTGGTTTCATCCCACATCAACATGAAATTCAAACCCTTTATCAGCTTTCACCACACACACACACACAGGTACACATCCACTCAAGTATTTTGTGGGTTTAGTAACCTTAAGGGGTTATTGAGAAGGTTCCCCATCAAGCACCATACAGCTTCTCTGAAGCTCCATAGCTTTCTCCCTCTCTTCCTACAGGACAGATTAATTCCTTTTAAGGTCTTATGCAAATGAAGTTGTTTTATTAATCTTTCTGAAACCATGATGCTCAGGGAGTCACCAAATCCAAGAAGGTTTATCAAGGTACTTTTACCAACTGATATAGTTTATTCCTAGGAATAACCATAATAGTAATGATGACAATTATAAAACAGCTGATATATATAGGGCTTACTATGGGACAGACATAGTTCTAAGTACTTTAGTCCTCGCACTAAACCCATGAGATAAGTATTATTATCCTCGTCTTACAAAACAGGAAACATAGTCACTGAGAGTTTAAGTAACTTGCCCACAATCATACATAATCAGTGAAAAAGAAAGTTTCAAGGAGCCAGGGTGAGGGTGATCACTAGTGTCACAAGTGGAGAGGCCCAGAAGGATGAGACCTGAAAAGCAATCCTTATATGTGGTTGTAAGATTAAAATTGGTGAATTTTTAAAGAACTACTTCAGTTAGATATTAGGGTAGAAGCAAGATTGCAGGGCATAAAATAAGAGTGGCTAGTGAAAAAATGGAAGTACTGGTTATAGACCACTTATGCTTAGCTTTTCAGAATTTCTCCTTTGTTTAATCCTCTGTATTTGAGATAATTAAATCTATTCTTTTACATAGTTACATCTATAGTGTTATTCCTGTATCCTCATAAAAGTTGTTTTATGTTGTTACTAACTGTCTTTCTACTGTCGAATTTTCTAGGATGTGGTGCCGCAGGTTGTCCCACCTACAAAGCGGGATCCAGGACCTGCTGAGGGGAAGAGTCATATGTTGGGCACTTCAACAGCCCAGCTTCAATAGCTTATTTCCATTAGCCATCCATTGGCACCATACAGCCTCTAAGTGTCTGAATTGTGCTTGGCGGCAACATGAAGATCATTTTGGTAAGATGTTTGAAGACATACAGTTTATTTTTAATTGTGATAAAAAATATATAACATAAAATTTAACATCTTAACCATCTTTAAGTGTACAGTTCAGGAGTGTTAAACATATTTACATTCTTGTGCAATAACAGATACTTTTTATGTGGACTGAAAATATTTTCTGTGGAGTTGTGAGGACCTTTAGCCCCACTCTATCTCTCATCTAAGGGGAAAAAAAAGAAAAAAAGAAAGCCTCAGTATACATGGGAGAGGGTTTCAAAGACATAGACCGGAAATGCTACAGCCAGGGAAGGCATTAGATGGCAGAAGGGAAAAAGCTTTACCCTTGTGTATTAGTTTCCTAGTGCTGCTTTAACAAATTACCACAAACTGTATGGCTTAAAACAACAAAAATTTATTCTCTTACAGTTCTGGGGTCTAGAAGTCTGAAATCAAGACGTTGGCAAAGCCATGTTCCCTCCAAAGGCTCTTGGAGAGAACTTTTCCTTGCCTCTTCTAAATTCTCTGTTGGTTGCCAATAATCCTTGGTGTTCCTTGGCTTGTGGCAACATCCCTCCACTCTCTGCCTCTATCATCACATAGCCTTCTTCCCTGTGTCTCCTCTCTGTCTTCAAATCTCTCTTTCCTTATAAGGACATCAATTGTTGAATTTATGGCCCACCCTAATCCAGTGTGATCTCCTCTTATCTTGATTATCTTCAAAGACCTATTTCCAAGTAAGATCTCATTCACAGGTACTAGGGGTTTGGACTTCAGCATATCTTTTTGTGGAATACAGTTCAACCAACAACACCCTGGAAAGGGACAAAAACAATTGTGAAGGCCACAATCCCAAGACACCAGCCCACTGTGCACTCCAAAGACTGAGATTAGAGAATGCTCTCCTCCCCTACACATTACAAGCAGCTAATAAGCCTCCACTTAAAATAACAGTGGATTACAGCTGGGAAAGCTGCAAGAGACAAACTTTCTCTGAGGTGCAGCACAAAGGGAAGGGACAAGGCCAAGAGAGGAGACAAAAGCAAGATTACTAGAGGCATTTAATGCCTCTGGTACTCATAGAGACAACAAACATCAGACATAGCCCAACTCTTGGCCAGATTGATATAAATATTCACCCTAAAAGTCCTAGTTACCTCAATATCTACTGCACTGTACAACACATCTGGCTTTCAACAGCAACAAGAAAATTACAAAACAAAGGCAAGAAGTAACACAAGTTGAAGAGACAAAGCACTATCAGAACTAGACTCACAAATGACAACACAAGTGTTGAAATTATCAGTCAGGAAATTTAAAATAACTATGATTAATATTTTAAGGACTCTAATTGAAGAGGTAGACAAAATGAAAGACCAGATGGATAATGTCAGCAAAGTGATGTAAAATATAAGAATCAAAAGGAAATCAAAATCACAATAACAGAAATGAAGAATGACTTTGATGAGCTCATCAGTAGACTTGACACATCCAAGGATAGAATTAATAAATGTAAAGATAGGTCAATAGAAATTACCCAAACTGAAATGCAAAGAGAAAATGAGAGTGGAAACAAAATACATACCAGAGTAGTCAGGAACTGTGGGACAATATCAAAAGTTGTAACATGCATAAATAGAATACCAGAAGGAGAAGAAAGAAAGAACTAAGCAGAAGAAATATTTGAATAAATAATGGCTGAAAGCCTTCCAAAATAAGTGATAGATAACAAACCACATATCCAAGAAGCTTAGAGAACACCAAGTATGATAAATTTTTAATAAACCACACACACACACAAAATCCCACACCTAGGCATATCATATTCAAACTACAGAAAAGCAAAAACAAAGTGAAGGGCAGCCAGAAGGGAGAAAAACACAGATAAGAATTGCAGCAGACTTCTAATCAGAAATTATGCAAGGAAGAACACAATGGAATGACAACTTTAAAGTAGTAAAAAGAGAGTAAACTGCCAACCTAGAATTCTATGTCCAAAAAATTATCTTTAAAAAGTGAGAGAAAAATAAAGACTTTCTGATACAATGTCTCAAAATATTGTAAAGGAAGTTCTTCTGGCAGAAGGAAAATGATATAGGTCACAAACTTGGATTTGCATAAAAGAGGAAGAGTGTTAGAAAGGAATGAAGATAAAATATAAAATTTTATCTCTCTTATTCTTTTTTTTTTGTGAGGAAGATTAGCCCTGAGCTAACATCCATGCTAATCCTCCTCTTTTTGCTGAGGAAGACCGGCTCTGAGCTAACATCTATTGCCAATCCTCCTCCTTTTTTTCCCCCCCCAAAGCCCCAGTAGATAGTTGTATGTCATAGTTGCATGTCCTTCTAGTTGCTGTATGTGGGACGCGGCCTCAGCATGGCCGGAGAAGCGGTGCCTCGGTGCGCGCCCAGGATCCGAACCCGGGCCGCCAGTAGCGGAGCACGCACTTAACTGCTAAGCCATGGGGCCGGCCCTCTCTTATTCTTAATTGCCCTAAATTTGACTGTTTAAAGCAGTATAAATAACAATGTATTTAGTGTTAATAGCATATGTAAAAGTGAAACAAATGATAACAATGTGACAAAGAATAGGAGGGAGAAATTAGGAATATTCTATTATAAGGTACCTGCACTACACATTAAGTGATATAGAATTATCTAAAAATAGGCTTAGATTATTTTAAAATGTACATTGCAAACATTAGGAAAACTACTAAATAGTTTTTAAAAAACAGTATGAATAATACGTCAAGAAAGGAGATAAAATGGAATCATAAAAAATACTCAGTGAAAATCAGAGAGGGCAGAAAAAGAGGAAAAAGAAGTGAAAGAAGGAGTAAATACAACAAACAGAAAATAGCAAGAAGATAGATTTAAATCCAATCACATGGATAATCACTTTAAACGTTACCTAAACACACCAGTCAAAAGAGAAAGATTGTCAAATTGCATAAAAGAAAAAAAATTCAACTATATGTTGTCTGCAAGAAACACACTTTAAATATAAAGACTCAGATAGGTTAAGGGATGGTGTTGGGGCAGGGGATGTATGGGAACTCTGTACCTTTGGCTCAATTTTGCTGTGAAACTAAAACTGCTCTAAAAAATAAAGTCTACTTAAAATTTTTTTTTTAATTTAAAGTTAAGGGATGGAGAAACACTGTGCAAATGCTAATCAAAAACAGTAATAGCTATGTTAACTTCAGACAAAGTGGTTTTCAGAACAAGGAAGATTATCAGGGATACAGAAGCACGTTACGTAGTGATAAAGGGCTCAGTTCTCCAAGAGCACTTGTAACAATCCTAAAAATGTAGCACCTAACAACAAACCATTAAAATACATGAAGCAAAAATTGATAGAGATAAAAGTAGAGGTAAACAAATCGACAATTGTAATTGGAGACTTTAATAACTCTCTCTCTCTCAGTAATTGATAGATTTAGCAGGCAGAAAATCAGTAAGGATATAAATAACCTGAACAGCACTATCAACCAACCTTACCTAAATGACATCTATTGAACAATCTATCCAACAAAGTACACATTGTTCTGAAGTGTAAATGAAGCATCCACCAAGAGAGACCACATTCTGGGCCATAAAATAAAGCTCAAAAATTTTAAAAGAATCTAAAAACAGAAAGAGTACGTACTCTGACCGTAACGGAACCAACTAGTAATCAATAAAAGAAGGATAGTTAGAAAAGTCCCAAATATTTGGAAATGTAGCTATACACTTCTAAAAAATGTATGGGTAAAAGAAGTCTCAAGGAAAGTTAAAAGTATTTTGAACTAAATGAAAATGAATATGCAACTTATCAAAATTTGTGGTAAGCAGCTATTGCAGTGGTTGGAGGGAAATGTATGGCAATAAATGCATATATTAGAAAAGAAAAAAGGTCTAAAATCGATAACCAATACTACTACATTAGGAAATTAGATGAAGAAGAGCAAATTAAACCTAAAGCAAGCAGAAGGAAAGAAATGATAAAAATTAGAGCAGAAATCAATGACATTGAAAACAGGAAAAAAGAAAACAAAATCAATGAACCCAAAAGCTGTTTATTTGAAAATATCAGTAAAATTGATAAACCTCTAGCCAGGCTAACCAAGAAAAGAACAGAAAAGAGACAAATTATCAATATCAAGAATTTTTACCACTGATCCTACAGACACTAAAAGGACAATAAGAAGAATACTACAAACAACTCTATGCCCATAAATTTGATAATTATGTGAAATGGACCGATTCCTAGAAAAACACTACTATGGACTGAATTGGGTCCCCCCAAAATTCATACATTGAAGCCCTAATCCCCTAAATAGAGTACATTGGAGATAGGATCTTTAAGCAGGTGATTAGGGTTAAATGAGGTCATGAGGGTAGAGACCTGGCCGAATTAAACTGGTGTCCTTATAAAAGAAGAAGAGACACCAGTGATCAAACTCTCAATCTCTCTCTCTCTCTCTCTCTCTCTCACATATTAAGAAGGCAGCCATCTACAAACTAGGAAGAGAGCTCTCACCAGGATCCAAATTTGCTGGCACCTTGTTCATGGACTTCTAGTCTCCAGAACTGTGAGAAAATAAATTTCTGTTGTTTAAGTCACCCAGTCTCTGGTAGTTTGTTATGGCAGCCTGAGCAGACTAACACAGGCAAAAACTACCAAAACTTAGTCAAGGAAAAATAAATAACTTGAATAGTTCCATATCTATTAAAGAAATAGAATTAGTAGTAAAAAACCTTTCAAAATAGAGGACACTTGGCCAAGATGGTTTCACTCATGAATTCTGCCACATTTAAGAAATATTACCAATTCTACACATTTACTTCCAAAACATAGAAGAGAAAGGAAAACTTCCCAATTTATTTTATGAGGTCATCATTACTCTAATACCAAATCTAGACAAATACAGTAAAAGAAAACTACAGACAGTATTTCATGAATATAGACATAAAAATACTTGCCAGAATATTAACAAATTCAATCCAATATATAAAAAGGATAATATATCAAGACCAGGTGGGGTTCATCCCATGAATACAAGGCTCTTTCCACATTAAAAAAATCAATCAATGTAGGGGCTGACCGCATAGTGTAGTGGTTAAGTTCAGCGCACTCTGCTTTGATGGCCTGGATTCGTGGGTTTGGATCCCAGGTGCAGACCTACACCACTCGTCAGCCGTGCTGAGGTGGTGTCCCACATACAAAATAGAAGAAGATTGACACAGATGTTAGCTCAGGGCTAATCTTCCTCAAGCCAAAAAAAAAAAGGAAGATTAGAACAGATGTTAGCTGAGGGCAAATCTTCCTCACCAAAAAAAAAAAAAAATCAATCAATGTAATTCACCATATGAACATACTAAGAAATACCATATGATCATCTCATTAGGTTCAGAAAAACCATTTAACAAAATTCAATACCCATTTATTATAAAAAATCTCAAAAAGTTAGGAGGAGACTTTCTTAACCTAATAAAGGGTATATATGAAAAACATACAGTAAGCCTCATAATTTCAAGAGACTGAATGCTTTCCCCCTAAGATCAGGAACAAGACAAGGATCTCCTTTTCTCACCACTCCTATTCAGCATTGTTCTGGAAATGCTAACTAGTGCAATAAAGCAAGAAAAATAAATAAAAGACATGCAGATTGGAAAGGAAGATATAAAACTATTTTTTTCACAAATGGTATGATTGATTATCTTCATAGAGATCTCCAAAGAATCTACAAAATACTCTTGAATATAAACAAATTTAATGAGGTTCCATAATACAAGGTCAATATACAAAAGTCAATTGCTTTCCTATATAACAGCAGCTGACATTTGGAATTTGAAATTAACAAAGCAATGCCACTTACAATAGCACCAAAAAAATAAGTACTTGGGTTAAGTAGTTAGATACACACACACACATACATATATGCAAAATCTGTATGCAGAAAACTACAAAACTCTGATGAAAGAACTATATAATTGGAAAGACATTCCATGATTATGGGTTGGAAGACTCAATATTGTTAAGATGTGAATTCTCAATATGATCTATAGATTAAAAATGCAGTCCCACTCAAAATCCCAGCAAGCTTTTTTGTAGATGTTAACAAACTAATTCTAAAATGTATGTGGAAAGGGAAAGGTACTAGAATAGTCAATACAATTCTGGAAAAAAAAGTCAAAGGACTCAAATTACCTGATTTCAGGACTTACTGTAAAGCTACAGTAATCAAGACAGTGTGGCTGTTGGCTGAAGGGAAGACACATAGATCAGTGGAACAAATTAGAGAGCCCAGAAATAACCAAATAGACTGACACAAATATAGTCAACTGATTTTTGACAAAAGTGAAAAGTCAATTCAATGGAAAAAGGATTGTTTTTTCAACAAGTGGTGCTGGAACAGTTGGACATCCATATGCAAAACAAAACAAGACATAATAAAACCTTGACACTTACCTCCTACTTTGTGTAAAAATTAGCTCAAAGTTGATAATGGGCCTAAATGTAAAATGTAAAACTATAAAACTTATATAAGAAAACAGGAGAAAATGTTACATTGGATTAAGCAAAACATTCTTACATGTAACTTCAAAAGCCTAATCCATAAAGGAAAAAATGATAAATTGGACTCTATAAAATTCAAAACATTTTCTCTGTGAAAGGCACGATTAAGAGAATGAAAAGTAACGGACTTGGAGAAAATATTTGCAACCACATATCTGAGAAAAGACTTGCATGCAGAATATATAAAGACTTGTTAAAACTTAACAGTAGGAAAACAACCCAATTTTTAAAAGAGGGGAAAGATCTGAACAGACACTTTATCAAACAGGATGTGAGTATGGCAAATAAACATATGAAAAGATGCTCAACATCATTTTCATGAGGTAAATGTAAGTTAAAGCCACCATGATATACCATTACACACCTATTAGAATGACTAAAATCCAAAAAAAAATAACAACTATAGGAAAACTATCAAAAGTCAATGACAAAGAAAGAATACTAAGGGCAGCCAGGGAGAAGAAAATAACTTACAAAGGAGCCCCCATTAGGCTATCGGTGGATTTCTCAGCAGAAACTCTACAGGCCAGGAGAGAGTGGAACTATATATTCAAAATATTGAAAGACAAAAACTCAGCCAAGAATACTCTACCCAGCAAAGTTATCCTTCAGATATGAAGGAGAAATAAAGGCTTTCCCAGACAAACAAAAACTGAGGGAGTTCATCACCATTAGACTTGCCTTACAAGGTATGTTGAAAGGAGCCTTCCTACCTGAAACAAAAAGGCAAAAGTTTACTAAGCTCTGAGCAAGGTGATAAACAGACGGAAAGAATCAGAAAACTGCAACTCTATACCAGAATAGGTTAGTAAACAATTATGACATAAGAGTTAAAGGGAAAGAAAACATTAAAAAATAACTATAACCACTTTAATTTGGCAACAGACTTACAATACAAAAAGGGATAATGTGTGACAACAAAAACATAGAAGGAGAAGAGGAAAATGACAGAACCTGCATAGGCAAGTGGAGATAAGATGCTATCAGCAGAAAAAGGATTATCTCATCTATGAGATCTTTTATACAAACCTCATGGTAACCCCAGACCAAAAATTCAGAGCAGAGTCACAAAACATAAAAAAAGAGGAAACTGGGGCTGGCCCAGTGGCACCAGCAGTTAAGTACACGCACTCCACTGCAGCGGCCCGGGTTTCGCCGTTTCGGATCCCAGACGCACACCAACACACTGCTTGGCAGGCCATGCTGTGGCGGCGTCCCACATAAAGTGGAAGAAGATGGTCACAGATGTTAGCCCAGGGCCAGTCTTCCTGAGCAAAAAAAGAGGAGAATTGGCAGATGTTAGCAGAGGGCTGATCTTCCTCATGAAAAAAAAAGAGGAAACTGAGAAACACATCACAGAAAACCACCAAACTGAAAGGGCAGACAGAAACACAAGGAAAAAGAAATAATGGAAATATAGGACAACCAGAAAACAAAAGATAAAATGGCAATATTAAGCCCTCATATATCAATAATTACCCTAATGTAAATGGATTGAATTCACCAAGCAAAAGACACAGAGTGGCTGGACGGATTAAAAAACAAGACCCAACAATATGCTGCCTCCAGGAAACACATCTCAGCTCTAACACAAACATAGGCTCAGAATTAAGGGATGGAAGATGATATTCTAAGCAAATGGCAACCAAAAGAAAGTGAGTTTAGCCATACTTATATCTGACAAAATCGACTTTAAGTCAAAAAAGGTAATGAGACAAAGATGGATAATATATAATGATAAAGGAAAGGGGACATTCCACCAAGAAGACAAAACACTTATGAATATATAAGCACCTAACGGAGGAGCACCAAAGTATATAAAGCAACTGTTAACAGACCTAAAGGGAGAAATTGACAGCAACACAATAATAGTAGGGAACTTTAACACCGCACTTACATCAATGGGTAGGTCATCCAGACAGAACGTCAAGAAGGAAACATCATCTTAAATGAAACAGTACACCAGATGGATTTAATAGATGTACGTAGAACATTCCATCCAAAAGCAGCAGAATACACATTCTTCTCAAGTTCACATGGAACATTCTCAAAGATAGAACATATGTTGGGAAACAAAACAAGCCTCGATAAATTTAAGAAGATTAAAATCATATGAAACATCTTTTCTGAACACAATGGTATGAAATTAGAAATAAACTACAAGAGGAAAGCTGGAAAAGTCACAAATATGTGGAGATTAAACAACATGCTACTGAACAACTATTAGATCAATGAAGAAATCAAAGGAGAAATCAAAAAATACCGGGAGACAAAAGAAAATGAAAACACAACGTACCAAAACCTATGGGATGCAGCTAAAGTGGTAGTAAGAGGGAAGTTTATAGCAATAGAGGCCTACCTCAAGAAAGAAGAAAAATCACAAACAATCTAATACTATACCTAAAAGAATTAGAAGAAGAACAAGCAAAGCCCAAAGTCAGTAGAAGAAAGGAAATAATAAAAAGCAGAGCAGAAATTACTGAAATAGAGACTAAAAAGACAATAGAAAGGATTAATGAAATTAAGAGCTGGTTCTTTGAAAAGACAAACAAAATTGACAAACCCTTAGCTAGACTCTCTAAGAAAAAGGAGAGAAGGCTCCAAAAAATAACATCAGAAATGAAAGAGGAGAAATTACAACGGACACCACAGAAATACAAAAGACTATAAGAGAATACTACAAAAAGCTATACACCAATAATTGGATAACCTAGAAGAAATGGGTGAATTCTTAGAATCACACAACCTTCCAAAACCGAATCAAGAAGAAATAGAGAATCAGAATAGACTAATCACAAGTAAAGAGATTGAAACAGTAATCAAAAACCTCCCAAAAAAACAATAGTCCAGGACCAGATAGCTTCTCTGGTGAATTCTACCAAATGCTCAACAAAAATTTAATACCTATCTTCCAAACACTTACAAAACATTGAAGAGGATGGGATGCTTCCTAATTCTAGACCAACATCACCCTGATACCAAAACCAGACAAAGACAACACAAAAAAGGAAAATTACAGGCCAATATCACTGATGAACAAGGGTGTGAAAATCCTCAACAAAATATTAGCAAATCAAATACAACAATACATTAAAAGGATCATACACCACGATCAAGTGGGATTTATTCCAGGGATGCAGGGATGGTTCAACATCCACAAATCAATCAATGTGATACACCAAATTAACAAAATGAAGAATAAAAATCACATGATCATCTCAATAGATGCAGAAAAAGCATTTGACAAGATTCCACGTCCATTTATGATAAAAAAAAACCACTCTCAATAAAATGAGTATATAAGGAAAGTACATCAACATAATAAAGGCCATATACAACAAACCCACAGCCAACATCATACTCAATGGTGAAAAACTGAAACCTATTTCTCTAAGACAGGAGCAAGACAAGGATGCCTACTCTCACCACTCTTATTCAACATAGTATTGGAACTCCTAGTCAGTGCAATTAGGCAAGAAAAAAAAATAAAAAGGATCCAGATTGGAAAGGAAGAAGTGAAACTCTCCTTATTTGCAGATGACATGATTCTATATATAGAAAACCCTAAAGAATCCACCAAAAAAACTATTAGAAATAATTAACGAATACAGTAAAGTTGCAGGGTACAAAATCAACATACAAAAATCAGTTGTGTTTCTATACACTAACAACGAACTAGCAGAAAGAGAAATCAAGAATACAATCCCATTTACAATTGCAACAAAAAGAATAGTATACCTGGGAATACATTTAACCAATGAAGTGAAAGACCTATACACTGAAAACTATAAGACATTATCGAAGAAAAGCAAAGAAGACGTAAGGAAATTGAAAGATATTCCATGCTCATGGATTGGAAGAATAAACATAGTTAAAATGTCCATATTACCTAAAGCAATCTACAGATTCAGTACAATCCCAATCAGAATCCCAATGACATTCTTCATGGAAATAGAACAAAGAATCCTAAAATTTATATGGACTAACAAGAGACCCCAAATAGCCAAAGCAATCCTGAGAAAAAAGAACAAATCTGGAGGAATCACAATCCCTGACTTCAAAATATACTACAAAGCTACAGTAATCAAAACAGCATGGTACTGGTATAAAAACAGACACAAAGATCCATGGAACAGAATTTAGAGCCCAGAAATAAAACCACACAACTAAGGACAGCTAATTTTTGACAAAGGAGCCAAGAACAAACAATGGAGAAAGGAAAGTCTTTTCAAAAAGTGACATTGGAGAAACTAGACAGCCACTTGCAAAAGAATGAAAGTAGACCATTATCTTACACCATACACAAAAATTAACTCAAAATGGATTAAAGTTTTGAATATAAGACTTGAAACCGTAAAGAAGAAAATATAGGCAGTACACTCTTTGCCATCAGTCTTAGCAGTATCTTTTTGAATATCATGTCTCCTTAGGCCAGACAAACAAAAGGAAAAATAAACAAATGAGACTACATCAAACTAAAAAGCTTCTGCACAGCAAAGAAAACCATTGACAAAACCAAAACACAACCCACCAACTGGGAGAAAATGTTTGCAAATCATATATCGGACAAGGGGTTAATATCCTAAAAATATAAAGAACTGATACAACTCAACAAAAAAAACCAAACAACCCCATCAAAAATTGGGGTTTTTCTAAAGAAGATATACAGATGGCCAACAGGCACATGAAAAGGTGTTCAACATCACTAATTATTAGGGAAACGCAAATCAAAACTACAATGGGATATCACCTCACGCCTATCTGAATGGCTATAATTAACAAGACAAGAAATAACAAGTGTTGGAGAGGATGTGGAGAAAAGGGAACCCTCATACACTGATGGTGGAAATGTAAACTGGGGCAGCCACTATGGAAAACAGTATGGAGATTCCTCAAAAAATTAAAAGTTGAAATACCATATGATCCAGCTATTCCACTGCTGGGTATTTATCCAAAGAACATGAAAACATGAATGTGTAAAGATATGTGCACCCCTATGATCATTGCAGCATCATTCACAGTAGCCAAGACTTGGAAGCAACCTAAGTGTCCATCAAGGGACGAATGGATAAAGAAGATGTGGTGTATATACACAATGGAATACTACTTAGCCATAAAAAACTGGAAATTGTCCCATTTGCAACAACATGGATGGGCCTTGAGGGTATTATGCTAAACGGAGTAAGTCAGATGGACCAAGACAAACACCATATGACTTCATTCATGTGTGGTAGATAAACAAACAAGCATATATTTAAGGAGAACAGATTGGTGGTTACCAGAGGGGAAGTGGGTGGGAGGAGGGTGAAAGGGGTAAAGGGGCACATATGTATGGTGACAGATGGAAACTAGACTTTTGGTGGTGAACATAATGCAATCTATACAGAAGTTGAAATGTAATGATGTACACCTGAAATTTACATAATGTTATAAACCAATGTGACCTCAATAAAATAAAAAAATAACATAATATTGGATTATAACTCAATGTATAAAATACACATCCATTATACTGATATAAATAAATGATTGAATAAATGAATAAATGGGAAAAGTAGAGACATATCTTCCATACAGGACAATACCGAATAATTTACGTAGATATTCCCCCTCCCCCCACTACGGAGGTGGATCTTAACTCCCAGTCCTAAAATGTAAGCTGCACTTAGGGATTTGCTGCCAAAGAACAGAATACGGAAGGAGGTTGGACTAACTTTAAGTAGAGAAACCTAGCAAACACTACTTTGGCTAGGTGTTCAAGGTTAACATTATCAATGATAAATCATATTGATAACATGTACCATTGATATGAAGTGATGAGAAGGGCACTTCATTTCTGTGGCCATCCTCCCAAAAACCTGTAACCCCATTTTAACCATGAGAAAAGTATCAGACAGACCCAAATTGAGGGGCATTCTAACAAAATGCCTGACCAGTACCTCTCAAAACTGTTAAGGTCATCAAAAACAAGGAAAATCACAGCCCAGGGGAGGCTAAGGGGACATGATGACTAACTAAATGTAATGTGGGTCTTGGATGCGATCCTGGAATAGAAAAAGGACATTAGGGGAAAACTAATAAAATTCAAATAAAGTATGGGATTACTTAATAAATAATAGATCAATATTCATTTTTTAGTTGTGACAAGTTTACCATACTAATGTAAGATGTTAATAATAGGGGAAACTAGGTGAGGGCTATATGGGAACTCGTTGTATTTGCAACTTTTCTGTAAATCTAAAACCATTCTAAAATTTAAAACAAATTTATTAAGAGAGAGGGAATTGGAGAAAGTAGTAGAAAAATCAAGTTGTAAGTTTCACTATGAAAGGGAATGTAAATGGGGTAGGGTGGTAGTGAGAGGGGTATATAAAGTGAAGGGGAATATTGTTTTAAGATGGGAGATATTACAACTGGTTTGCTGATGAGAATGATCTAGTAGGGAGGGAAATTTGATGATGCAAAAGAGGAGGATGGAACAATTTCAGAAATGTGATAGCTGAGGAGAGAGGAGATAGGATCTAATTCATAAATGGAAGTGTTGGACTTGGTTAAGTGCAGACATGTTTCAACTGTAGTAACAGGAAGGAAGGCAGAATATATGGGCACAGATGCAGGTAAGTGGGTGGATGTGGAACATGAGTTGGTGGTTCTCTTTTAATTGCTTCCATTTTCTCTTTGAAGGAGTAAGCAAGGTCATCAGTTGAAAACGGGAAAGGAGAGGTGGTGTTGGCAGTTTGAGGAGAGAGCAGACAGTGTGAAATAATCTTTTTGGAGAGTGAGTGAGTGACTTTACTAGGAAGTTATGCAAGGATTGTTTGGCAGTGTTGAGTACTCATTTGAGATTTTTGGTGATTTTAAAATGAGAGTAGCCAATGCAGTTTAAAAATTTTTCTCTAGCAATCTTCAGCTGCTTGGCTACAGGCACAGAGGAGGTGGGGACTTAAGTTTATCAGGGTTGGGGCTTTGTCAGGGAAGTGTGGCAGAGGGGGAGAGAGGGGCAAGGGAGTTAAGGATATTTGGAAGGAATTGATTAAAATGATGGACCATGGAAGCTGGGCTCTGTAGGGAGGAAAGTGAAGAAGTTAAAGGAGATAAGATGATGGATAATGAAAAGGAGCTTATTGTCAATGTATTGGAGCTCTTTGTCAGGTTCAAGGATTGTTGGAGTGAGGAGTGCCGGAATAATTGAGCTGGAAAAGGGACAAGAGGTAGTCAGAGTATAGAATGTTTGATATGAAAATTATGAAGGTATTGCAATTAATGGTGATGAAGTTGCCAAGAATGATGACAGGGGAAGGGATGACAAGGGGTGACAGTGGAAGACAGTAAACTGATCTCCATTTATTTAAAAATAGAGTGACTCAGGAGATATTTAAGAGTAGTGAAGAAGGGTAGCGTTATATAGGACAGCATGAGCTTCAAAGGAGCAAGGAGGCAACCATCCTACCAGGAATACTATAGCCTTGTCTTGCTCCCCTGATGATCCAGAAACTGGAGCACTCTTTCCAAAGTACAATCTGATTTTACTACTCTGATTTTAAGAATCTCTTTGTAGAGGCCCACTTTTAGAGATGGTGATTGCTTGAATGTGGCAGGAGAAAGGAGTGGGAATGGAGAGGTCATATAGATTTCAAAGAGATTTAGGAGGTGGAATCAACAAACCTTGGTGATTGATTAAATGTAGGTAATGAGAGATGAGTCAAGATAAGTCCCACGTTTCTCTTTGTATTGACATTTTGGCAAGACCTAATTAATAAATGTTTGTTTAGTGTCAATTTTATGCAGAGCTGCAAACTTTTAGAGAACCCAAGATGCAAGACATAGTCCTGCCTTAATGTAAGATGCAGTATCCATGAAACATAAAATGAGTAAATAAATATAAGAAACATAAATAGCTTATGCCATATGCAAATGCCAATTAAATTGATACCTACCAAATACTTAAATTTCAAAGAAAATGTAGGGTTATTCAAGGAAGCTTCCTTGAATAAATGAACTTTTAGCTAGAGTTTGAAGGAAAACGTGGTTGTTTGGTTAGAGGAGCCTGTAATTTCAAGGAAAAAAATAGCAAGTGCAAAGGCAAGAATGAACTTCAGTCATGGAAAGAAGGCCAATAAGCATATTAACTTAACTAATGAAGGGGATGTTTTGGAGCTTGTTAAAAGATGAATGAGTCTAGCCATAGGGTACAAATTATTCCCCTACTGTACTGTATGTGCCTAGCAACTCCTAACCTGAAAATAGGATATAGCAGGTAGTAGCCAGGATTACTGGATATCTAATAGGGCAGAAAAAGATCATTCATAGTTTTGATAAGAGGATCCTTCTCATTTCTGATGTGTGACCTGTATTGGAGTTACCAATAAGGCATCTTCACCACTGCTCATTGATTTACTCAACAAACATTTAATAAACACTTACCAGGAGCCAGGCATTGTGGTAAGTGCTAAGCATGCAGTGATGAAGAAGACACACTTCCTATCCTCAAGATACTCGTAGTCTTGTGGCAAAGACAAACACATGGACAATTATAAGACAGTGTGATAAATGCTTTTAGGCAGTATATAGGGTGCTGTAAGAACAAAGAGGAGAGATGCCTAATCCAAACTGAAGAGTTATAAATGATTGCCTACAGGATATAACCACTGAGCTGAGTCATGAGTAATGAATATGAATTAGGCAGGGGAAGGGGATGAGAAGGTGAGGATGAATATTCTGTAAAGGGTCTAATATGTTAGGCTTTGCGGGCCATGTACAATCTCTGTTGCCGGGTCTTATTTGTTTTTTGTTTGTTTGTTTCATAACACTTTTAAAATGTACAAAAAAATTCTTATCTTGCAACCTATACAAAAACAGGCCATGGGCTATATTTGGCCAACAGGTTGTAGTTTGTCAAACCCTGGATTATCTCAGTGCAATGACCAATCTGAATGAGGGTTGGTGGTACTTAATCACCTCTGTCACTCCATAGGTATGGTTCTCAATATTTTTAGGTTATGGATCCCATGGAAATTCCATGGATCCTAGGTCAAGAACTCCAACTTTAGCTCACCACCAAATAAATAGCCCCATTCCACAGTATCAGCAATTGTTACATCAGAGACTCAATTAACTTCAGTTTCTGGATTTTCAAGCATTCAATTGGGATATGCCTTGAAGGCACAGATGCTTTTATAGGGCGTGAGTATCATCACAAAGTGACTCAAAGACCAACTGTTGACTCATAACTAGGAGATGATATAGGTATATGGAGGTGATGCCCCAGCGGTCCACTTTGCTTCTTTCCTGTAAAGCCTAAGGCTGTTAGAAGGGAAAGTCATTTTCCCCAGGTAATAGGTTACCTTCTAAGCTGCATTAGACAATAGGATTTCATGTAATATTCTTCTCAGATACGTTCTGTGGACTGCTTTTTTTCTGTGCATGGGTCACACTTTTCTATTTCTCTATGTCTCATGATTGTTTTGTTGAAAACCTGGACATTTAAGATAATATCTTATAGAAACTAATTTCTGACCTCTCCAGAGGGATTACTGCTGTGTTTTTGTGTATTTGTTTGTTTACTGACTTGCCTGGAGTAATTCTGTGGAATCTGTTTCCCATACAGTGTGTAGCCACTGCTGTCTCTGCTCAGGTTTTATTTTTACTTTTTGCTTTTATTAAACCTGTGACCTCTTAGGTATTGGGGTCAGCATAGCTCAGTGGTGGTTCTCAACAGGGGGCAATTTTGCCCCCCCAGGTGACACTTGGCAATGTCTGTAGACATTTTTAGTTGTCACAGCTGGGGAGAAGGATGCTTCTGACATATAGTGTATGGAGACTAGGGATGCTGTTAAGCATCATATAATCATATAGTGCACAGGACGGTGCCCCACAACAAAAAATTATCTAGCCCTAAATGTCCATAGTGCCAAGGTTGAGAAACCCTGGTATAGCTTAGTGGCCAGCCAACAATTGGTCAGAGGTTATGCTTAAAAACCTTGAACCGATAAGGCTTCCATTCTTTTCGCCTATGGATTTGTGTGAATTGGGGCACACATTCAAAGTTTAGGCTGTTTATAAGTCTGCCATGGTTTTTACTTTTTGCCCTTCTTCACGTCTTTGTGCTTGCACAAGGCCTCACATTCTCCTAGGGCCGTGTAGATAACCAGGGCCCTTTCCAGTCTCTCCTGAGTATGCACACAGCCCTGCATGTGTGCACAGCCTTACTGAACACCAGGGATATGAGCAGGCTTTCCAAGGCCCGCTATAACTGTCTCATTCCCTTGATCCCCTTGTTAGATTTCTGGCTGTTCTGTTGGTCTGTTGCTTGCCCCAACCAGTATGCCTTCCCTGGTTGTTTTCAACACCCAGGAGCGTGGGGTTTTTATGTGCTCTGCTCCAAATCAAGTTAGTCTCCTTCAGCAGCAAAGCTGCTGGTTTTCTTGGCTTGCCTGCACTGGTAGAACTAGTCCTGATGGAGCTGGTGGGCGGGGAGGGGTGGAAGTAGGGAGTAGGAGCACCCTAAGCTAAAACACATAGATTCCTACTGTTCTTTCCCAAGGTCAGTAGTTTTCTCTGGGTAAAATGCTTCTTGATTTGTTGTATGCCTTTGGTCAATTTCCAGAGTCCTAAAATGGTTGTTTTTGATAATTTTGTCTAGTTTTATCATTGTTATTGAGGGAGAGAATTTGCCAGGCTCCTTATTCTGCCTTTCCAAAAGTCTCACCTTCAGAGATTCCCAAGGCTACACTTTGAGAAACACTAGTGTAGTGGGTTTTGGCATTGGACTACTTGCGTGCATGTCCTAGCTCCACCACCTAGTGATTATATGATCTTACAAAGTTATTTGACATCTGTGAGCTTTAGTTTCCTTGTCCTTAAAGTGAGAATGATAATACCATGCAAAATCAATTTGAGGAATTCAGCTATACTGCATTTTTTTAAACTGTTGCCTAGTATCTCATAATGTAGATATACCACAGTTTATTCAGCTATTCCTCCATTTCCCCCACTGATAGACATTTAGTCTTATTTTCAAATTTTTGCTATTATAAACACTATTATAAATATCCTTGTGCACACCCCACATATGTGACAGTTTCTAGCAGGTAAATACTGAAAGATGAATTCCTGGGTCAAGCAATAAATATACATATTTTTTAATATTTTCATAGAAACTTCCAGATTGCCATCCAGTGTGGCTTCACCAATTTATACTCCCACTACCAAAGTTTGAGAGTATGCATTTCCCCATATCTTTTGAAAACACTTGTTTTAATCAAACTTTTAAAATTTTGTCACTCTGATGGATAAAAAATAGTATCTTAATACTCATTTCTCTGATTGCCATTAAGGTGAGGGGAGTGGGTTCATGTGTTTACTGGTCACTTCTGGTGAATTTCCCATCTTTCATTTATTTTTCTATTGAGTTTTTATCTTAATAATCATAGGCATTTATTCTATATGTTGAGTATTAATCCTTTTATGTTAAAAATATTTTTCCTGTTACTTGTCTTTTAAGTTGATTTTTTTTAGTTTGTCATATTAAAAGGGCCTTTCCCACCTCAAGGTTGTTAACATATAACAGTTTTATTTTTTATATTTTAATCTATCAGTAATTTATTGTTTTGAATGATATGAATACAGAATCAATTTTTTCAAATATTGATTTTTCCAAAACTAGATATTAAATAATCCATCTTTTCTCCACTGTTATGAATATGTTTGGGACTCTGTTGTGTTCCCTTGACTTGTTTGTCTATTCTGCATGAATACCATACTTTTTAAATGACTATGGATTTATAATATATTTTTATATAACTTTTATATTTACCCCTCATGCCTTTCTTCTTTTTCAAAATTCTTACTTTATTAATTCTGAATATGAATTTTGGAATTAGCCTATCCAGAACATGAAAATTTCCACTGGAGTTTGGATTGCAAGTACATGGAATTTTGTGTATTGATTTGTGGGAGAATTTGTATATTTTCATTATTGAATTTGCCCATCTGTGAGCATATTTCTCCATTCAGGTTTCCTTCAAGTAAGTCCTTCAGGATAGTTTTATAGATTTCTCCATAGCAATCTTCCACGTTTGTTGATTCCCAGACACTTATAGATTTTGCTCCTCTTATAAATTTAATATCATTCTTATTTACCTTTTCTAAATGAGTAACCTGGTGTATGTAGTAAAGTCTTTGATTTTTTGGTAACTTTTTATTTGGTATAACTTCAAACTAACAAAAAAGTTGCAAGAATAGTACAAGGACCTCTTTTATAGCCTCTATCCACTTGTGTTTCCTTTTTAAATACTTGAATGGTTTCATTTTCCAAATTTAGAACTCTGATCTATTTTGAGTTTATCGTGGAGATCTGGTGACAAAATGAGATATGGACCCAATTTTTTCTTTTTCCAAATGGCTATCTAGTTGTCCCAACACCATTTATTTAAAAATTCATATTTTCCCCAGTGATTATAGCTGCCAATTTATTACCTACCAAATTTCTATATGCATTTGGGTATATTTATGGACTTCTTATACTCTTCCATTGTTTAATCTGCCTATACCTATATCAACATCACACTGTTTTAATCATAGAAGTTCTATAGTATGTTTTAATATCTGGTAGGGGGCTAGTGCCCCCCTCATTGCTCTTTCTTGATAGAAGATTTTTTGAAGGAAGATTTCTGGCTACTGAGTTTTTTTAAGTTTTCCTAAAGAAATACTTCTTTATTTTTGTAAAATAATATAATAAATAATATAAAAGAATGTGATCTTTTCCCTAGAACTGCAATATGCTAACACTGTGATGCGCTTTGATTATGTCTGGCTTCGAGACCACTGCCGCTCGGCATCTTGCTACAACTCTAAGACTCACCAGCGCAGCCTGGACACTGCCAGTGTGGATTTAGGTATCAAGCCAAAGACTATTCGTCTGGATGAAACCACACTCTTTTTCACTTGTGAGTGGACAGGACACTTGGTCTTATTTGGGGTACTCTTCTAAAGAACAATTACTTTGCAAAAAATGGTCTGCCTCTCTCCAAAATATGGTATTCTTTTAGTTTTTTCTCCTTTTTTCTTTCTATGGAAGCATTTATTTTTTGAACCTTTTATTTTTCTTTTTAAATAAAATTGTTGCAATCCATAACTAACATCATACTTTTTATAATCATTTTTCCAGGGGCTGGCCCCGTGGCTTAGCAGTTAAGTGCGTGCTCTGCTACTGGCGGCCCGGGTTCGGATCCTGGGTGCGCACCGATGCACCGCTTGTCCGGCCATGCTGAGGTGGCGTCCCACATACAGCAACTAGAAAGATGTGCCACTATGACATATAGCTATCTACTGGGGCTTTGGGGAGAAAAAGGGAAGAAAAAAAGGAGGAGGATTGGCAATAGATGTTAGCTCAGGGCTGGTCTTCCTCAGCAAAAAGAGGAGGATTGGCATGGATGTTAGCTCAGGGCTGATCTCCCTCACAAATAAATAAATAAATAAATAAATAAATAAAATCATTTTCCCAGCTTTATTGAGATATATTTGACATATAACATTGTATAAGTTTAAGGTATACGATGTGATGATTTGATATTTGTATATATTGTGAAATGATTACCACAATAAGCTAAATTAACACATCCATCACTTCACATAGTTACCTTTTTTGTGTATGTGGTGAGAGCATTTAAGATCTACTCTCTTAGCAAATTTCAAATATATAATATAGTATTGTTAACTATATCACCATGCTGTGCATTAGATCCCCAGAATTTATTCATCTTATAACTGGAAGTTCACACCCTTTGACTACCATCACCCATTTCCCCCAGCCTTCAGCCCCTGGCAACCACCAATCTACTCTCTGTTTCTATGAGTTAGGTTTTTTTAGATTCCACATATAAGTGACAGTATTTGTCTTTCTCTGTCTGACTTATTTCACTTCTCATAATGTCCTCAAGGTTCATCTGTGTTGTCCCAAATGGCAGGATTTCCTTCTTTTTTATGGCTGAATAATATTCCATTGTATATATATACCATATCTTGTTTACTCATTCATCTGTCAGTAGACACTTAGTTTGTTACTATGTCTTGGCTATTGTAAATAATCCTGTGATGAGCATGAGGGTGCAGATATCTCTTTGAGATAGTGATTTCATTTCCTTCAGACATATGCACAGAAGAGGGACTGCTGGATCTCATAAGGCATTTCTATTTTTAATCTTTTGAGGAACCTCTATACTGCTTTCCATAGTGGCTGCACCAACTTACATTCCCACCAACAGTGCATGAGAGTTCCCTTTTCTCCACATCCTTGCCAGCATTTGTTATCTCTTGTCTTTTTTGATAATAGCCATTCTAACAGGTGTAAGGTGGTATCTCACTGTGGTTCTGATTTACATTTCCCTGATGATTAGTAATGTTGAGCACCTTTCCAGCTAACATCAAACTTAATGGTGAGACTGAACACTTTCACTCTAAGATAGGGAACATGGCAAGGATGTCTGCTATCACCACTCTTATTTAATATCCGCTTTCACCACTCTTATATAACACAGTTCTAGAAGTTCTAGTCATTACAATAAGGCAATAAAAGAAATAAATTGCAATTGCATACATATTAGAAAGGAAGAAAGAAAACTGTCTTTATTTGCAGATATATGATTGTCTAGATAGACCACCTCAAGTAATCTACAATAAAACTCCTAGAACTAATAAATGAGTTCAGTAAGGTTGCAGGATATAAGATAAACACACAAAAATCAATTGCATTTCCATATACTTACAGTGAACATGCAAAAATCAAAATGAAAAAGGCCCATCTACAATTGCTTCAAAGAAATTTAAATATTTAGATGTAAATCTAACAAAGTATATACAGGATCTGTATGATGACAATTATAAAATGCTGATAAAAGAAACCAAAGAAGGCCTAAGTACTTGGAGAAGCAAATCATGTTCATAGATTGGAAGACACAGCATAATAAAGATGTCAATTCTCTCCCAAATTGATTGATAATTTTAATGCAATTCTTATCAAAATCTCAGCAAAATGTTTTTGTTGATATAAACAAGCTTATTCAAAAATTTAAATGGCAAGGCACATGCTCTAGAATAGCCAAAACAATTTTGAAAAGGAAGAATGAAGTGGGAAGAATCACTTCCTGATGGTAAGGCTGCAGTAAGCAAGACAGTGTGGTATTGGTGGAGGGAAAGATACATAGATCAATGGAACAGAAAAGGGAACCCAGAAATAGACCTGCACAAAATACAGTCAACTGATCTTTGGCAAAGGTGAAAAAGCCATTTAATGGAGGAAGGACAGTGTTTTCAACAACTGCTGCTAGAGCAATTGGACATCCATAGGCAAAAAAAAAAAAAAAAAAAAAAAAACACCTTGACTTAAGTCTCACACCTTATACAGAAATTAACTCAAAATAGATCATGGACTTAAATGTAAAACATACAACTATAAAACTTCTAGAAAATAACATAGGCGAACAACTTCATGACCTAGAACTAGGTCCTGACTGGGATGAGGACTAAATAACTCTCAAAACTCAACGTAGAAAAACAAACAATCCAATTAGAAAATGGATAAAAGACATATACAGACATTTCACTGAATAGGATCTACAAATGGTGAATAAACACATGCAAATATGTTTAGCATCATTAGCCATTAGAGAAATGAAAGTTAATATCACAATGAAATTTCACTACATACCTAGGAGAATGACTAAAATAAAAAATAGTGACAACACAAAATGCTAGAAAAAATTTGGAGAAATTCTATTAGTCATAAATTTCTGGTGGGAATGTGAAATGGTAGAGCCACTCTGGAAAACAGTTTGTCAGTTTCTTAAAAAACTAAACATGCAACTACCATACAACCCAGCAATTGCACTCCTGGACATTTATCCCAAAGAAATGAAAACTTATGTTCACACAAAAACATATACATTAATGTTCATACCTTATTTGTAATAGCCAAGAACTCGAAGCTATTCAAATGGTCCTTCAATGAGTGAATGGTTAAACAAAGCACCCATGTAATGGAGCACTACTCAGCAATAAAAAAGAATGAACTATTGACACACATGGTAACTTGTGTTATTATTATTAAAGGAATTTTAATAATATTAATTAATTAATAATATATTGTGAAAGGAATTATGCTGAAGAAAAAAGCAAATCTGCATGATTCTATTTATGTAATATTCATGAAATAACATATTTATAGAAATGGAGAACAGATTAGCAGTTGCCAGGAGTTAGGGATGAGGAGTGAGCATGGCTTTAAAGAGGTAACATGAGGGAGTCTTGTGATAGTACAGTTGAGTATCTTGACTGTAGTAGTGGTTACACAAAGCTACACATGTAGTAATACTGCATAGAGCTACACACACACACAAATGAGTACATGTATAACTAGTGAAATCTGAATAAACTCTATGGAGTGTACCAATGCCACTTTCTTGGTTTTGGTATTGTAGTGTGGTTATGCAAGGTGTTAACATTGGGGAAGGCTCAGGGAAGGGTGCCTGGGGCTTCCTTATGCATTTCTTTGCAACTTCCTTTGAATCTATAATTATTTCAACATAAAAAATTACAAGAAAAAAGCATTGGAGGGAAAAAATATTTATAATCAATACATTTGACTATTAATTTCTCTACAATAAAAAAATGCCATAGAAAGGTTTATTAAAAAACAACTGACTTTGGGGGCTGGCCCCATGGTGTAGTGGTTAAGTTTGGTGTGCTCCGCTTCAGCAGCCTGGGTTCGTGGGTTCAGATCCTGAACACGGACCTACACCACTTGTCAGCCATGCTGTGGTGGCAACCCACATACAAAATAGAGGAAGATTGGCACAGATGTTAGCTCAGGGCAAATCTTCCTCAGCAAAAAAAGCCAAAAAACTGATGGCAAAATACTTGCAAAATGTATGACAAAGACTAAAATCCATTAATATATAAGGTGCTATTGCCAATCTGTAAGAAAAACACCAGCATTCCAATAGAAAAATGTGAGAAAGATGTGAACAGACAAATCATTAAAGCATGAGTCAGCAAACATTCTGTAAAGGGCCAGATAGTAAAGATTTTTAGGCTTTGCTGACTGTGTGGTCTCTGTCACAACTATTCAACTATTCAGTTCTTCGGGAGTAGGGTAAAAGCAGCCATAGCCAATATGTAACCAAATGGGCATGCATGTGTTACAAAACAGGTGTTACAAAAACAAGTGCCAGATAGGTTTGGCCCATGGGACATAGTTTGGTAATCCTTGCATTAAAAAAATATAGATGTCTAACAAATATAGATGTCTAACAAATGTTCTTATTAGCCTTGTTAGTAAGCAAATAAATTAAAATTATTACAAGAGCAGTTTTACTTACCACATTAGAAAAATTTGTTTAAAAAATAAGAATATTCCGTTTTGGTGGGCACACATATATTGTTGGAGGAAATGAAAATTGGTAGACTTTCTAGAAAGTAATTTGATTATATGTATCAGACTCTTGAAAGTTTATATCTTAGGATTTAACAATTCCACCTTCTATGTTTCTATTTTAAGAAAATTATCAGAAATATAGACAAGGATGATCACTATTAAATAATAGGGAAGTTTTTAAAAAATAAAACTACATGCCCCAAAAGAACAGATTGGTTAGGTAAATCTTGGTAGTCCATATTCTGGAAATTATAAGAATTCTTATAAGTATTTAATTTTTTAAGGATAAAATGATTGTTAAAATGTTAAGTGACAAAAGCAGGGTACAAACTTTTATATATATATATATTACATATTATATAAAGTGAAAGAATTCATAGAAAAAAACTGGAAGGAGTGATGCCAAGCTGTTAATAGTGGCTTCATCTGGGTGGTAGAATAATTATAGGTGATTTTTTTATGATACTTTTATTATCAAGGGGTGGGAAGCCAAGAGAGAGAGAGAAACAGAGATAGAGAGGTAGAAAGAAGTAAAAAGGAGATGTAAGATGCCAGCATAGCCTTTCACTCGTCTTGCTGTATCCTTTGCTTATACTGAAGATTTTCCGAAGCATTTTTGGGGCTGTTCTTTTACTTTTTTTGGGGGGGCAGTGGGCAAAGTCACTTATGAAGTCACTTTATCATACTGTATTGATGTCATATCATTAGACCAAACTGCCCTAATTCATTTAGAAGAGGAAGGCAGCATAGTATGGTACTGAACTGCTGGAAGCAAGAGGCTAGAGTTCTAGTTCCAACTTATTAGCTGTGTAACCTTGAATGAATCACTAACTGACTTTTTCTCCATTAGTAAAATAAAGATTAGTCTCTTCTAGCTCAAAAAGTTGTGTGTAGATGAGAAGTGGGGATGGGGGCAAGAGGAGAGAGAGGGGAGTAGGCCTAAAAGCAACTGATATTTTCTTATCCTTTTTTGATGACTTGATGAATGCTCCAGAGGCACTTTACTACGTAGCTATAATTCCATAAACTTAGTTACCTGCTGGGAAGATTTATTTGTTCATTCATTCACTTGTTAATTCATACTACTCAACCCACAAATATTTCTGTCTCAGGAACACTGTAGGCACTCATTTTAATTTGGTTTCATAAACAATACAGCACTGGGTAATTGGTTGCTAAAAATAACATTCTTAACCAGTAAATTATTGGTAGTATTTATAATTATTATTTTTAATGCCTTTTATCTTTCCCTTAAAAGGGCCAGATGGTCATATGACTAGATATGATTTGGATTGGCTGGTGAAAAACAGCTACGAAGGGCAGAAACAAAAGGTCATTCAGCCTAGAATTTTATGGAATGCTGAAATCTACCAGCAAGCCCAAGTTCCATCTGTAGATTTCCAGAGCTTCTTAGAAACCAATGAGGGACTGAAGAACTTTCTGCAGAACTTTCTGCTCTATGGAATTGCATTTGTAGAAAATGTCCCTCCCACTCAAGAGCACACAGAGAAATTGGCAGAAAGGATCAGCTTGATCAGGTAATTCATTAATTTCCCGATATCTACAGTAATTTATTTCCAAAGCAGGAACACCAATAAACTAATATAACAGGTATGGTCACCTTTGTTTTTAATCCAGAATATTTTGTGGCCTGAATAAGGGGATTCCCATTTATAGTGCTTTATTTAGGGCTGGATTTGTAATCTCTAAAGATACTTACATGTTAAATACGATGAAGTCTTCAAAGTCATTGGTATATCTTTGAAGCCCAGCGATCCTCAAAGTGAGATGTATCATTGTACACTAGAAAGAGCACTAACTGTGAGTAAAGAAAACCAGGTAATAGTCTGAATTCTACCATCAAGCAGTTGTGTGAACATAGGCAACTCCATTACACAACTCCCTACCCTCAACAACACCCCCCACCACAAGTGGCCTCTATTTTCCCATCTGATCAATAAGAGGATTAAATAAGATGGTGTCTAAAGATCATCCAGTTTTGACCTTCTGTGATTTCTAAGGCTTGATTCAGAGACTGATTGTTAATAATACTGCTTTACACTAGATAGCATTTAGCCAGCATATTCACACTCATTATTTTATTTTGGTCATTATAGAAATCCTGATAAGGTGTATTTAATCCTCTGTTCTACTGATGAGGCACTTGAGGCTCAGATACATTAAGTGGCTTGCCCAGGATTGCTGTGCTAGTAAGCAATACAACTGGGATTCAGATAGCTCAGGTTTCCTGATCCTAAATACGGTGTTCTTTCCACTTGTCAGTCTGCATTTCTAGGTAGTATATAGATTGATCTTCCATAGTATTAAATGTAATGTAACCTACTTTCTTATAATTAGTGCTTTCCTTTTACTTAATAGCCAGATATAGCTCATTGTATAGCAGATAGTATGCTGGGTCATTTGCTGTATCCTAGTAGACTATAATTAACATTTGTGAACCATTCAGTTTGAAACACAGTTTGAGAACTTTCAGTTAAAAGAAGCCATGCTGATAAACAATAAATTGAGAGGGCTTTAGAGATTATAGTTCAAGAGGAAGAACATTTCCTGTTTGGACTTGGAGGGTTCAGAGAATAAGATGAACTCTGAAAGCTGAAGAATTAAAGTGAAACCTTTAGTCAGATCTGACCCTACCAGAAAAATAACTAAAAAATTAAAACCTATGATGTATATCTCAAGGAGAGAGACAACAACAGTGATACAGCAAGTCTCACTAAATACTTGCTAACATAAACTATACTATTGCTATTTGTGAATAATTAAAGAAAGTGTTGGAAAGAGTTTTGAAAGACAAGAATGAAAATTTCAAATAGCTCAACAGTCTTCCTATATTTCATTTGACAGAGAAACCATCTATGGGAGGATGTGGTATTTCACTTCAGACTTCTCCAGGGGTGACACTGCATACACCAAGCTAGCTCTGGATCGACACACTGACACTACCTATTTTCAAGAGCCCTGTGGGTAGGTGGATTAGAATTTTCCAGAGTAGAAAATTTCCACATCTTTAGCCCTTCCCTACCTCTTGACTCCTTCCTATCAGCTATATCTTAAATCTCTACTTTTGTACACTTCCTTGGACTCTTTACATATAATGGTCTTGAATAGTTTCTTAATCGTTTTCCATTCTATTTGACTCAAGATCATATCTGCTGATGATGATATGTATGACTTTCTCTTCTAGAAATATGATCATTTTCAAATACCCTAGCTCAGTCTTCTTTAGACTTATAGGAATAACATTTTTTGAAATGATTGAAAATGTACCTTACTACATAAATAGATCTTAATTTTTTTTATTTACATTTTTTCTCAAAGTAATTACAAATAACTTACCAAAAAAAGTATTGACTAATCATCAGTTTTCTAATTTGTACAATTTTCTTATATTTAGTTATTATATTGCAAAGAGGTCAATCTTCCAAACACAGCTGCTTTGGGTATGGTATTAAGAGGAATTTGAATCCAATTTACAAGAAGTTGGAGAGGAGGAATCAATGAAAAATAACCTTCTTCACATGGAATCAGAAGCTATTGAGCCAAAGATGATATATACCATACTTTTGTTCCAGCTTTATTGAGATATAATTGACATATAACATTGTGTAAATTTAAGGTGTACAATGTGTTGATTTGATACAGTTATATATTGCAATATGATTACCATCATAGCCAACAGAGAGTAGATCTTAAATGTTCTCATCACAAAAAAGAAATGGTAATTATGTGACGTAATGGATACCATACTTAACTTTCCTGCCATTTGCCACTTATTAGAGGTACCTCTGTGATTTTTATGTTGTTGTTGTTGTTGTTGTTGTTGTTATTCATCTTGCTTCTGCATGCAGGTGATGAGCCCAAGGCACAAAGATATTAGTAAAGTGAGTGTATGTATGGATTTATAAAGACAATATGAGAGAGTGATAATACACAATTGATTGTGGTTACATTGATTTCCTTTAAGGGTTTGGAACTTAAGAATGTTTGGTTCGGGGGGGAAGAATAAAACAGCTTTTAGAGATCCTGCTCAATGTTACTGATATATGAAGAGACCAACAGCCCTGGATCCTCATTCTAGGGGATGCAGAAGGAAGAAAGAGGAAATGGGATGAAAAGCAGCTGGACAGGGATTGAGGTTCAAATATTGACTAGGTCTTCTCTCTGACCACTACCAGAGATAAGCAGTTGTCTGTGCATTTAATTTAACCCTTTCTAATCAATGGAAATGACCAAGTACACTAGCAGTACAGTAAGAGTGGTTAAGAGTTCAGGCTATGGCATCAGCCAGACCTGGATTTGCATCCCAGCTGGAACATTTATTAGCTTTGTGATCTTGAAGAAGTAACTTAACCTCTCTGTAACTGTTCGTCTGTAAGTTAGGACTAGTAATACAGCTTATCCATTATTATTGCCTAGGTATTAAATTACATGATGTATTTATAGCACGTGGCATACTGCCTGACATGTTAAGTGTTTGATAAATACTACCTATTATTATCATTTTAGCCATTATCATCGTCATCATCATCGTTATATGCCTTGTCCTTTCTAAAGCTACCTTGCTCTGGATCTCATCCTTTTCAGGCCCCTTGGGGATTTTTCTCTCTTATATCTTCAGCCTTTTCATACCTATTGACTCCTTCCTATCAGCTTCTCATATCTTAAATCTCTACTTTTGTACACTTCCTTGGACTCTATCTCCCTCTAGTTACAGCCTTACCTTACTCTTCCCCTTCACAGCCAAAGGGGAATTATTAATAGAATTATCTACAGTCAGTATATTTGCATTCTCACTTCGCATTCACTCCTCAAACCCATAGTCAGCTAGTTTATCCAGCCCCCTCCCAACTAAAATTACTCTCTCCAAAGTCACCAGCAACTAACTTAGTTGCCATACCCAGTGTATACCTTTCAGTCTTCATCTTACTTGACCTCTGGGGCATGCCATTAACCACTACCTCTTCTTAAATATCTCTTCTTTTCTAGTTTTCCTCCTATCTCTGACCACTTTTCCTCAGCCTCCTGTGCTGGCTTATTTTCCTCTGTTCATGTTCTTCCTAAAGGTTTTCTCCTTGTCCCTCTTTTCTTACTTGAAATGGTCTCTCCAAATGACTTCTTCCATGCTCTTGGCTTCAGCTATCATCTACAGACAACTACAAAATCTACCTCTCTTCTGAGTTAAACATCTTCATTTTGCTACTAGGTAATCCTGACCTAGAAGTTTCACAGAAAGCTCAACATGGCCAGAAGTGACCTTTCTCATTTTAATTGTCTTTATATTAGGTTCTCCTTGATTTTATGCCTTCCATTTTTATTTATGTTTATTACTTATTTTAGTTTGTTGTTTACTTTTCCTTATTTTTGCATTTTTTCTAAATTACTATTAATTTTATTTTCCCCTTGTTCATTTGAACATTCTACTTCAGTTTTCTAGTCCATTAATAGTCACCTTTCCTTTCCCTGTTAACATTTTCAGGCATATATAACTCAACTATTTCAACATGTTCCTAGGATGAACTTCTTCCTCAATCTCTCACACCTCCTCATTGTCATCCAATTACACATCTGCCTGGAATGCCGTCTCCTCACCTCAATCTCATCCATCTCCAACACATTTCTTTATACAACACCCCACTAGAATAATTTCCTTTCTGTATGGCCCCCCTATATCTTGTATAAACTCTATTATAGTGCCTATCATATTTTATTGGTACTTATTTGCTTCATCTCTTTTTACTAGACTATGGGCTTCTTTAAAACAGAGACTGTCTTACTCACTGATGCCTATATTCCCAGGGTCTAGCACATATAGGCTTTAATATGTGTTGAATATGTTTAGAAGAAACCTGTAGTGGCATTAATATTTCAAAGCACAAAAAAAGTGCAACTAGCTATGAGGGGAAAACAATTAGGAAATGAGATTTATTTCTTCATAAAAATAAAATGCACAAGTAGACTCAGTAATCATTTCGTATACAATTTTCTAAAAATTTGATATGTTCTCTTTTCTCCACTGAACAGAAGAATTTAATTTTTTTCCCTCTTTAGCATTCAAGTGTTTCACTGTCTTAAGCATGAAGGAACAGGTGGCAGGACACTGCTAGTAGATGGATTCTATGCAGCAGAACAGGTACTTCAAAAGGCGCCTGAGGAATTTGAACTCCTCAGCAAAGTGCCATTGAAGCATGAATATATTGAAAATGTTGGAGAATGTCACAACCACATGATTGGGGTTGGGCCAGTCTTAAATATCTACCCATGGAATAAAGAGCTCTATTTGATCAGGTGAGTACCAAAGAACTATCCCCCAATGTAATATATTTACTAAATGTTAGCCTTCTAATATAATGAAAATCCCTAAAATCCTTATATCTGCCACATTTTAATCTTCCTATTCTATACCTTTTTATTAGTACAATTTCTATTCTTATTATAATTCCCATGGAATAATAAATAGCCCAACAGGCAAGGAATACTAGATTTTCGAGGGGCAGATATTTGAGGTAGTATTTAAAAATGAAAACACTATTAAAATCAAAAACAGTTATTAAATTGTGCTCAGTGACCAAACAGTCCCCAAAGGCATGATGACCACATTTGTCTTTAGCCCAGATTTATGCAAATCTGACCTGTATATCCAATAGTCTACTAGATATCTTCACTTAGATATCTTGTAGGATCATAAAGCACATCATATTTAAAACTGAGCTCATCAAATCCACTCATTTCAAGCCTCCTCTTCCTATACCCACTTGTTGTGAAGATAAAAAATAAATTCTTGCCCTTGCCTTTATCCCTGGATTTTAGGGACTACATAAATACTAATTCACTTCCCTTGGATAAACTCCTCTGGGAAACTCTCCCTCCGTCATCTCTTGTATCCCCATTGCCTAGAACAATGAGTAGGTGCTCAATATTTTTTCCAGCATTTTATTATGAACATTTTTAAACATATAAAAAAGCTGAAAGCATTTACAGGGAAACCCCATAGACCTACTACCTAGATTCTACTATTAAGATATTACTATACTTGCTCTATTACCTATCTATCCCTGTATCCATCTGTCAATTCATCTTTTTTTGATACATTTCAAACTACATTACAGATACGAGTACATATCCCCCTAAAATACTTCAACATTTATATCCTTAAGTAGAGTTCAATATTTGTCTACAGATTTTTTATTTTGAGATAAAATTTACATACAATGATGTTAAAAAATATTAAATATACCCTTGCTAAGTTTTGACAAATGCATACACGTATGTAACCCAAACCCCTATATATAGAGAATATTACCATCACTACAGAAAGTCACCTTCACAGTCCACCCCTGCGCACACACCCCAGAGGAAACCACTGTTTTGATATTTTACCACCATAGATTAGTTTTACCTGTTGTAGAAATTCATACCATAGAATAAACCCATTCTTTTATGAATAAACACCTGGGCTGTTTCCAGTTTGGGATTATTATGAATAAAGCTGCCATGAATGTTTATGTAAAAGTATTTTGTAGATATGTGTTTTCATTCCACTCAGGTAAATACCTAACAGTGGAACTTCTGGGTCATAGAGTACATGAGTATTTAGTTTCATAAGAAACTGAAGAACTTTTACTAAAATGGTTGTTCCATTTTACACTATTGTCAACAGTGTATGAGAGTTGTAGCTGCTCCACAGCCTTGTCAGTACTTGGTGTTGTCAGTCTTATTAATTTTAACCATTACGTGGATATCTTCCTGGGGTTTTAATTTGCATCATTTTATGACTGATGGTGTTGAGTATCTTTCCATGTGTTTATTGGCCATTCATATATCTTATTTGTGAAGTATTTAGTTAAATCTTTGACCCATTTTTTCATTGGATTGCCTTTTCGTTATTGAGTTGTAGGAGTTCTTTATATACCCCGGTCACCAGTTCTTACCTGATATATGTTTTAGGAATATTATCTTCTAGTCTGTGGCTTACCTATTTATTTTTTTAACAGTGTCTTTTGATGAACAGAAAGTTTTACTTTTAATGAAATGTAATTCATCAGTTTTTTCTTTAATGGTAGTTGTGTCTGTGACATGTATAAGAAATCTTTGACTACCCCCATGACATGGTGATATTCTCCTGTGTTTTCTAAAGGTGTTATGGTTTTATCTTTCACATTTAAGTCTGTGATCTATCTCAAATTAATTTTTTCTATGTTGTAAGGTAAGGGTAGAAGTTCATATTTTTTACATATGGATATCTAGGTGTTATAGCACCATTTGTTGAAAATACCTTCCTTTCCCCCATTGGATTGCCTTTACAACTCTGTCAAAAATCAAATGACCATATAAATGTGGGTTTGTTTCTGGGCTCTCTATTTGGTTCCATTATCTATTTGTGGATCCTTATGACAGTTCCACGTTGTCTTAGCTACTGCAGGTTAACAGTAATTCTTGATGTCATATAATATGTTTGTCAACTTTGTTCTTTTTCAAGATTATTTAGGATATTCTAGTTCAGAGGTCTACAAACTTCTCTGTAAAGGGCCAGATAGTAAATATTTTAGGCTTTGTGGGCCATATGGTTTCTACTGCAACTGCTCAATACTGTGGAAGCACAACAGCAGCCATAGGTAATATATAAATGAATGGGTGTAGCTATGTTCCAATAAAACACTTACAGAAACAGGCGGTGGGCTGGATTTGGCCCACAGACCATAGTTTGCCAACCCCTGTTCTAGATTCTTTATATTTCCATATATATTTTAAAATAAGCTTGTCAGTTTTTTAGGAAAAAGCCTGTTAGGATTGTTATTGGGATTGCTTTGAATCTATGGATCATTTTGGTAAGAATCAACAAACTAACAGTTTTGAGTCTTCCAATCCATGAACTTGAACTATCTATTTATTCAGGTCTTCTTTGATTTCTTTCAGCGGAGTTTTGTAGTATAGAAGATACAGATCTTGTATATCTTTTGTTAATTTTATTCCTAAGTATGTATGTTTTTATCGTATTATAAAATGAAATTTTATTTTCTAATTGTTTGCTGCCATTATGTAAAAACAATTGATTTCTTTTTAAATTAGCATTTTATTCTATAGCCTTGCTAAAGTCATTCATTGTTCTAAGAAGTTTTTATTTTTTAGGTTTCTTGGGATTTTCTATATGGACAATTATGTTGTAGGGACAGTTTTATTTCTTTCTTTCTAATCTATATATAGCTTATGTTGTTTTGCTTGGTTTGGTTGGTTTTTTTGCGTTATTGCACTGGCTAGCACCTCCAGTATTATGTTAAATAAGAGTGGTGAGAGTAGACATCCTTAGGATGAAAGTGTTCGGTATTTTCCATGTATAATGTTAGCTGTAAGGGGCTTGGTGATGTCTTTTATTAGTTTGAGGAATTTCCCTTCCAAGTTTACTGAGAGTTTTTTTTTGTTTTGTTTTGTTTTTTTTTTTTTTTTGTGAGGAGATCAGCCCTGTGCTAACATCCGCCAATCCTCCTCTTTTTTTTTTTTGCTGAGGAAGACGGCCCTGGGCTAACATCTGTGCCCATCTTCCTCCACTTTATATGGGACGCCGCCACAGCATGGCTTGCCAAGCAGTGCGTCGGTGCGCGCCCGGGATCCGAACCAGCGAACCCCGGGCCGCCGCAGCGGAGCGCGCGCACCCAACCGCTTGCGCCACCGGGCCGGCCCCGAGAGTTTTTTTTTTTAATCGTGAATGGGTATTGCATTTTGATAAATGCTTTATCTTCATTTATTGATTAAAATAATCATGTGATTTTTCTTCTACTTCTACTACTTCTTCTACTAATATGGTAAGTTACATAGATTTATTTTCAAATGTTAAACCAACCTGGCACTCCTAAGATAAACTGTACTTGGTCATGATTTATTACTGTACATGCACACACACATATACTTATGTGTGTGTGCATGTGTATGTTAATAGTGTGGATCCAGTCAAGAGATAGATACCACACAGTAGGTTAAACAGGGAATATTTAATAGAAAGAATAATGAGCTATGATAAAAGAGTAACTATAAGATATAAAGAAATTCAGTATAGTACCCTAGGGCTGAGGGAATATCCAAGGAAGAATAAACCTGGAAGGGGTTCAGACCTCCAAGAAAGAGTGTTCAGCCACCTGATATCAGAGAAGTTTACTGGTTTTGCCAGGCAGGAGCTGATCTAGAGTTGCTGAGCAAACAATAGGCCACCCTCCCAGAGTGCAGGCGGGGGAGCAGGCAATCAGCAACTGGTAGTGTGAGTGTGCAAAGGAAGTCTGGGTGCCAGTGAAAGCAGGAAGACTTAAGAGCACATAGATTACACGATTTGGGAGTAAAGGATGGGAGCTTGCAGAATGACTGTTCAGTGTGTGACTCCACAGAACACAGGAGATTGCACGCAGGTCATGCAGGGGCTTGCCCAGGGAGTCTAGACACGCGGCTGCACGCAGGCCGTGCGAGGGCTCTGGTTTACCATGTCGAGAGAGTTGTGGAAAGTTTATCACCAGGCTGCAAGGTCGCATAGGGACCAAGTCCTGGGCTCCGAGGGCTGGAGCTGCCTGTTGTCCTCACACCCACACAGCAGAGAGCCCTGGCCAGGGCCAGAAACAAGAGAACCTCCTTCTCTTGTAGTCTCCCTCCAGCACCCTCTACTGAGAAAGTTTAATATTGTGCTCACTATAAAGGAGAAATGCTTAAAAGAATTTTTATATCTAGAATATATATGTAAGGATGCATTTGGAACTGAGAAACAATAAATTGGTAATTGACACATATGCATAGCTGGTTTCAGCTTAGTAATATCATGTTGAGAAATTTTGCATCTGGGTTCAAGGGTGATATAGGTCCGCAATTTTCTTTTTTTGCAATGAGTTTGTCACATTTTGGTATTATACCGATTTTGTAAAACTCTGGTTTACCAAAGAGTTTGTGTAATATTAGTGCTATTTCCACCCTAAATGTTTGCTAGAATTTACCCAGGAAACTGTCTGGGAATGGAGTTTATTTTATGGGAAGGTTTTGGATATTAAATTCGATTTTTTCCATAGATACAGAGCTAGTAAGATTTTCTGTTTCCTCTTTAGTAGTTCTTTCAAGAAATCTGTACATTTTATCTAAGTTGTCAAATTTGTAGTCACAAAGTCATTCATAATATTTTCTTATTATTTTTGTAATGTCTATAGGCATTATAGTGATATCAGATTCTTAGTATTGGTAATTTTTGCTCTCTTTCTTCTCATTTAGACTAGCTAAGAGTTTATTGATTTTGTTGGTCATTTCAAAGAGCCACCTTATTGCTTTGTTAATTCTCTCCATTGTTTCTATTTTTTTGATTTATGTTCTTATCTTCATTATTCTCTTATTTTTACATACTTTTGGTTTAGTTCATTCTCATTTTTCTAGTTCCCTAAGGTAGAACCTTAGGTCATTGATTTTATACATTTAGTCTTTTCTAATATAATCATTTAAAGCTATATTTTTACCTCTAAGCCTTTTTAGCTGCATCTCACAAATATTGATATGTTTTATTTATATGATCAAGTACAAAATATTTTCTAATTTCACTTATATTTTCTTTAACCATGTATTAATTAGAAGTATGTTCTTTAATTTCCAAATATTTGAGATTTTTCTAGGTATCTTATCAATTTCTAATTGAATTCTATTGCCACCGGGAAACATATTCTGTAGATTTTAAGTTTTAAAATTTTATTGTGACTTTGTTTTTGGCCCAGCAGATGGTCTTGAAGAGCATGTGCATATGTTCTGCATTTCTTGGGTGTACTATTTTATAAATATCAATTAGGTCAAGGTATTTGATAGTGTTATTTGATATTCTGTGTCCTTTCTGATTTTTTTGTCTAATTGTTCTGTGACATGCTGAGAGAACAACATTAAAATATCCAAATAATATTGTGTTTTGTCTGTTTCTCCATTTAATTCCATCAGTTTTTGCTTTCATGTACTTTGAATATTTGTTATTAAGCACGTACCCATTTATGATTTTTAGGTCTTCCTGATGAAATGACCTTTTTTAACCCTGAAATGTCCCTCTTGAACTTTGTTTTGAGGTCTATTTTATCAAAAATTAATTTAGCCACTCCAGCCTTCTTATGCTTTCTCCTCGCATGCTATTTAATTTTCCATCCTCTTTTTTCTAACTTATCTGTTTTTGTATTTAAAGTGTGGTTTTGTAAACAGCATATACTTCAGTCTGCTTTATGCAGTCTTCCAGTCTGACAGTCTCTTTTAATTGGGATATTTAGTGCATTAACATTTTTTAAAGCTTTAAAACTTTTTAAAAGTTTTTATTTGTATATCATAAAATTTATCTGCTTTAAGTGTACAATTCAATGATTATTAGTATATTTACAAAGTTGTGTAACCATTATCACAATCCAGTTTTTGGACATTTCTGTCAACCCAAAAAGTTCCTTTGTGCCCATTAGGCAGTCACTCCCCATTCCCCCACACACACCCCATCCCAGCTCCTGGCAATCACTAATCTATTTTGTCTATGTAGATTTGCCTATTCTGGACATTTCATATAAAGAGAATCATACAATATGTAGTCTTTTGTGTCAGCTTTCTTTTATTTAGCATAATGTTTTCAAAATTCATCCATGTTGTAATATGTATCAGTTTAATTGCTGAATAGTATTCTATTCTATATATCATATTTTGTTTATAGATTCGACAATAATGAACATTTGGATTATTTCTAGTTTGGGGCTATTCCAACAAATACTGCTATGAACATTTGTGTACAAGTCTTTGTGTAGCATGTGTTTTCATTTCTCTTGGGTAGAGTTCTAGGAATGTGATTGCTGGTTCATACAATAACTCTATGTTTATCCCTATGAAAAACTGCCAAATTGTTTTCCACATTGTATGTACCAGTTTACGTTCCTGCCAGTTATGTATGAGGACTTCAGTTTTTCCACATCCTCACCAACACTTATTATCTATCTTTTTGATTATACCCATCCTAGTGGGTGTGAAGTAGTATTCATTGTGGGTTTCATTTGCATTTCCCTGATGACTAATGGTGTTGAGCATCTTTTCATGTGCTTCTTGGCCACTTATATATCTTCTTTAGTCAAATCTTTTGCCTATTTTTAAATTGGATCATTTGTCTTCTTGTTGGTAAATTTATGAGTTCTTTAAATATTCTGGATACAAGTTCCTTATTGGATATATTATTTGCAGCTATTTTTCTCCCAGTCTGTGGCTTGTCTTTTTACTCTCTTGAGTGTGTTCTTCAATGTGCTAAAGTTTTAAGTTTCGATGAAGTCCAAATTATCTATTTTTTTGTTGCTTGTGCTTTTTGTGTTGTATCTAAGAAAGCTTTACCTAATCCAAGGTCATGAAGATTTACTTTTATGATCTATTCTAAGAGTTTTATATTTTTAGCTCTTACATTTAGGGTTCTGATCCATTTTTTAGTTAATTTTTGTTTATGGTGTTAGCTAAGGGTCCAGCCTCATTCTTTGCATGTGGATGGTCGTTGTCCCAGCACTCTTGTTGAAGAGATTATTGTTTCCCCCATTGAATGGTCTTGGCACTCTTATTGAAAATCAACAATACATAGATATGTGGGTTTACTGCTGACTCTCAGTTCTATAACATTGACCTATATGTCTATCCTTATGCCTAGTCCATTAACATTTAATGTAATTATATTTTTTATTGATGTTTTAATAGTTTTTAACATTGTGAAATTTTGCATTGTACATTTTTGTTTCTCCATCACCATATATATGTCTCCCTTCACCCCTTATGCCCACCCCCCACCCCCATTGCCCCTGGTAACGACAATACAGTTTTCTCTGTAGATGTGTTGGTTTATATTCCACATATGAGTGAGATCATACAGCGTTTGTCTTTCTCTTTCTGGATTACTTCACTTAACATAATACCCTCCAGGCCCATCCATGTTGTTGCACATGGGACAATTTTGTCTTTTTTATGGCTGAGTAGTAGTCCATTGTAGTATTCCATTGTATACCACATTTTCTTGATCCAGTCGTCAGTCGAGGGACACTTAGGTTGCTTCCACTTCTTGGCTATAGTAAATAATGCTGCAATGAACATCAGGGTGCATAAGCATCTTTGGATTGTTGATTTCAGGTTCGTTGGATAGATTCCCAGTAGTGGGATGGCTGGATCATAGGGCATCTCTATCTTTAATTCTTTGAGGAATCTCCATACTGTTTTCCATAGAGGCAGCACCAGTTTGCATTCCCACCAGCTGTGTTTGAGGGTTCCTGTTTCTCCACATCCTCCCCAACATTTGTTGTTTTTTTGTCTTGGTGATTATAGCCATTCTAACAGGCGTGAGGTGATATCTTAGTGTTGTTTTGATTTGCATTTCCCTGATGATTAATGATGTTGAACATCTTTTCATGTGCCTATTGGCCATCTGTATATCTTCTTTGGAGAAGAGTCTGTTCATTTCCTCTGCCCATTTTTTGATCGGGTTGTTTGTTTTTTTGTTGTTCAGTTGTGTGAGTTCTTTATATATTATGGAGATCAACCCCTTGTCAGATGTATGTTTTGCAAATATTCTCTCCCAGTTGGTGGGTTGTCTGTTCATCTTGATTCTGGTTTCGTTTGTCTTGTAGAAGCTCTTTAATCTGATAAAGTCCCACTTGTTTATTTTTTCTTTAGTTTCCCTAGTCTGGGTAGTCATGTCATCTGAGAAGATTCCTTTATGACCAATGTCAAATAGTGTGTTGCCTATATTTTCTTCCAGGAGTTTTATAGTTTCAGGTCTCACCTTCAGGTCTTTGATCCATTTTGAGTTAATTTTTGTGAATGGCGATAGCAGATGGTCCACTTTCATTCTTTTGCATGTGGCTGTCCAGTTTTCCCAACACCATTTATTGAAGAGACTTTCCTTTCTCCATTGTATGTTCTTAGCTCCTTTGTTGAAAATTAGCTGTCCATAGATGTGTGGTTTTATTTCTGGGCTTTCACTTCTGTTCCATTGATCTGTGTGTCTGTTTTTGTACCAGTACCATGCTGTTTTGATTACTATTGCTTTGTAGTATGTTTTGAAGTCGGGGATTGTGATGCCTCCTGCTTTGTTCTTTTTTCTTAGGATTTCTTTAGCTATTCGGGGTCTTCTGTTGCCCCATATGAATTTTAATATTCTTTTTTCTATTTCCGTGAAGAATGTCATTGGGATTCTGATTGGGATTGCATTGAATCTGTAGATTGCTTTAGGTAATATAGACATTTTAACTATGTTTATTCTTACAATCCACGTACATGGGATATCTTTCCATTTCTTTATGTCTTCATCGATTTCTTTCAATAATGTCTTGTAGTTCTCATTGTATAGGTCTTTCAACTCCTTGTTAAGATTTATTCCTAGGTATTTTATTCTTTTTGATGCAATTGTAAATGGTATTATCTTTTTGAGCTCTCTTTCTGTTAGTTCGTTATTAGCATACAGAAATGCAACTGATTTTTGTAGATTGATTTTGTACCCTGTAACTTTGCTGTAGTTGTTGATTATTTCTAATAGTTTTCCAACGGATTCTTTAGGGTTTTCTATATATAAAATCATGTCATCTGTGAATAGTGAGAGTTTCACTTGTTCATTACCAATTTGAATTCCTTTTATTCCTTTTTCTTGCCTAATTTCTCTGGCCAAAACCTCCAGTACTATGTTGAACAGGACTGGTGAGAGTGGAGAGCCCTGCCTCGTTCCTGTTCTCAGAGGAATGGCTTTCAGTCTTTCCCCATTAAGTATGATGTTGGCTGTGGGTTTGTCATAAATAGCCTTTATTATGTTGAGGTACTTTCCTTCTATTCCCATTTTGTTGAGAGTTTTTATCATAAATGGATGTTGTATCTTGTCAAATGCATTCTCTCCATCTATTGAGATGACCATGTGGTTTTTATTCTTTGTTTTGTTGATGTGATGTATCACGTTGATTGATTTGTGGATGTTGAACCATCCCTGCATCCCTGGTATAAATCCCTGGTATAAAGATCATGGTGTATGATCTTTTTAATGTATTTCTGTATTCGGTTTGCCAATATTTTGTTGAGGATTTTTGCATCTATGTTCATCAGTGATATTGGCCTGTAATTTTCTTTCTTTGTATTGTCTTTGTCTAGCTTTAGTATCAGGGTGATGTTGGCCTCATAGAATGATTTAGGAAGTGTTCCATCTTCCTCTATTTTTTGGAATAGTTTGAGAAGGATGGGTATTAAATCTTCTTTGAATGTTTGGTAAAATTCACCAGAGAAGCCATCTGGTCCTGGACTTTTATTTTTTGAGAGTTTCTTGATTAGTATTTCAGTCTCTTTACTTGTGATTGGTCTATTCAGATTCTCCATTTCTTCTTGGTTCAGTTTTGGGAGGTTGTATGAGTCTAAGAACTTATCCATTTCTTCTAGATTGTCCAATTGGTTGGCATATAATTTCTCATAGTATTCTCTGATAATCCTCTGTATTTCAGTGGTATCCATTGTAATTTCTCCTCTTTGATTTCTAATTTTCTTTATTTGAGCCTTTTCTCTTTTTGTTTTAGTAAGCCTGGCTAAGAGTTTGTTGATTTTGTTTATCTTCTCAAAGAACCAACTCTTTGTTTCATTAATCTTTTCTACTGTTTTTTTGGTCTCAATTTCATTTATTTCTGCTCTGATTTTTATTATTTCTCTCCTTCTGCTGACTTTGGGCTTTGTTTGTTCTTCTTTTTCTACTTCTGTTAGGTGTAATTTAAGATTGCTTATTTGGGCTTTTTCTTGTTTGTTAAAGTGGGCTTGTATCGCTATGAGTCTCCCTCTCAGGACTGCTTTTGCTGCATCCAATATGGTTTGGTATGGCATATTTTCGTTTTCAGTTGTTTCCAGATAGTTTTTGATTTCTCCTTTAATTTCATCAATGATCCATTGGTTGTTCAGTAGCAGGTTGTTTAATCACCATATTTTTGTCACTTTCCCAGGTTTTTTTTCGTGGTTCATTTCCAGTTTCATAGCATTATGGTCTGAAAAGATGCTTGTTATGATTTCAATCTTCTTAAATTTATTGAGGCTTGCTTTGTTTCCCAACATACGGTCAATCCTTGAGAATGTTCCATGTGCACTTGAGAAGAATGTGTAGTCAGCTGTTTTTGGATGGAGTGCTCTGTATATGTCTACTAGGTCCATCTCGTCCAGTTTTTCATTTAAGTCTGCTATTTCTTTATTGACTTTTTGTCTGGATGATCTATCCATTGATGTAAGTGGGGTATTAAGATCCCCTACTATTATTGTGTTGTTGTCAATGTCTCCCTTTAGGTTTGTTAATAGTTGCTTTATGTACATTGGTGCTCCTATGTTGAGTGCATATATATCTATAAGTGATATGTCTTCTTGGTGGAGTGTCCCTTTTATCATTATATATTTCCCTTCTTTGTCTCTCTTAACCTGTTTTATCTTGAAGTCTACTTTGTCTCATATGAGTATGGCAACACCTGCTTTCTTTTGTTTGCCATTAGCTTGGAGTATTGTCTTCCATCCTTTCACTCTGAGCCTGTGCTTGTCTTTAGAGCTGAGATGTGTTTCCTGGAGGCAGCATATTGTTGGGTCTTGCTTTTTAATCCATCCTGCCACTCTGTATCTTTTGATTAGACAGTTCAATCCATTTACATTTAGGGTAATTATTGATATATGAGGGCTTAATGTTGCTGTTTTGTCACTTATTTTCTGGTTCTTTTGCATTTCCTTTGTTTCTTGTCCCATTTGTTTCGGACTGCCAATTCAGTTTGGTTGTTCTGTCTTATGACTCTTCTAGTTTTCTCTTTGTTTATCATATGTGATTTTGTTTTGATTGTTTAGTGGTTACCTTGAGGTTTGTGTAAAAAATCTTGTGTATGAGATAGTCCATTATCTGATGGCCTCCTATTTCCTTATACTAAGTCAATTCAATCACTTTCCTCTTCCCCTTCTAAGTCGTTCTTGTTATGCCTTATTCTATCTTGTGTTGTGGGTATGTGTTTACAGTGATGAGGTTAAATTTGTTTTTGGTGAATTCCTTGCTTTGATCTTTGATTTTGGTATTTAAGTGGTTGCTAAGCTACTCCAGTAAAGATCTACTATTTTTCTGAGTTTGTCTACCTATTTTTCTCCTTGCTCCAAGCTTTATATTCCCTTTCTCTTCTATTTTCAGGTCTGAGGACCTTATTGAGTATTTCTTGTAGTGGGGATCTCGTGTCCATGAACTCCCTTAGCTTTTGTTTGTCTGGAAAAGTTACTATTTCTCCATCATATTTGAAGGATATTTTTGCTGGGTAGAGTATTCTTGGCTGAAAGTTTTTGTCTTTCAGTATTTTGAATATATCATTCCAGTCTCTCCTAGCCTGTAAAGTTTCTGTTGAGAAATCCGCTGAGAGGCTGATGGGAGTTCCTTTGTACGTTATTTTTTGTTTTTGTCTAGCTGCCCTTAATATTGTTTCTTTGTCATTGACTTTGCCCAGCCTTACCACTAGGTGTCGTGGAGTGGGCCTTTGCCTGTTGACATATTTAGGTGATCTGTTGGCTTCACTTACTGGTATTTCCCGCTCCTTCCCCAGATTTGGGAAATTCTCAGCTATTATTTCCTTGAATAGGCTCTCTGTTCCTCGTTCTCTCTCTTTTCCCTCAGGAATACCTATAATTCTTATGTTACATTTCCTAATAGAGTCAGATATTTATCGGAGACTTTCTTCATTTCTTTTTAGTCTTAGTTCTCTCTCCTCTTCCATCTGGAGCATATCTGTATTCCTATCCTCTATAATGCTAATTCTTTCCTCCATATTGTCAGCTCTGTTCTTTAAAGATTCCAGATTCTCCTTTATCTCCTCCATTGTGTTCTTCATCTCCATCAGCACTGATTGGTTTTTCTTTATGATTTCAATCTCTTTTGTGAAGAAACTCCTAATCTCATTCAATTGTTTGTCTGTGTTATCTCATATTTCGTTGAGTGTTTTTATGATAGCTTATGATAGCTATTTTGAAATCTCTGTCGTTTAGGTTATGGATTTCTGTGTCTTCAGGGTTGGTTTCTGGGTGCTTGTCATTTTCCTCTGGTCTGGTGATTTCCTGTATCTTTTCATTGTGGTTCCTGTATTGGCTTTGTATTTCCTTATTCTGGAAATATCTGGTTGCAATTTCCATCCGCAGCCACTGTGTGGGGGTAAAGGGCTGTGGAATCTGAGCATCCTGCACTCTGCTGAGGCTGTTCACTGCGATCCACAGGTTGCTTGGTGTGGTCTGGTTGGCTGAGCTGCAGGGTCCGGTTTGCGCGGAGTGGGGGGCTCTCTCTTTTGCCCACTGGGTCCCTGGCATGGGGGGCTTCTCATTCGCCCTTCGTTACCCACTCTCTGGGGTGCTCAGATGTTGATGGTACCCCGTAGCAGTTCTGAGTCCTCTGTGTGGGAGTTTCCCACTGGCTGAGAAAGCCCGAAGAGCTACAGTTTCCCCACAGAGGGCCACCCCTCCCCCCTCTCTAGGAGCCACACGGACCGGGATCGCTGATCTGATGGGGAGGGAGAGGAGTTGTCCTTACATCTCCCCACTTCCTCTGGGGGCCCAGCACATTCTACTCTCAGATGTGCGGCAGTGTGGATCTTTCCGATCTTGCTTTTCACTGTCTAGGATTCCGTTGTTGGTCTGTGACTGTTCCTTTTGTTGTATCTTATCAGGGGAAGAGTTTATGGGAAAGCTCACTCTGCCATGATGCTGACGTCACTCTCTGTAATTATATTTTTTATTTTTAATCTTTTGTTTTCTCTTTACCCGATCTATTTTTTCCTCTGTTACTCCTTTCTTTACTTCTTATGGATTATTTTAATATATTTTTTGAATTATATTTTAATTTATGCACCACGTAAACTTTTTTTCTGGCAGTTTTCAAGATTTTCCCTATATGTTTGGTTTGCAGCAATTTGGCTATGATGTTCCTAGGTGTGGTTCTCTTTGTATTCATCCTAATGAGAATTCTCTGAGCTTCTTGAATCTGTAAGTTTATGTCTTTCACCAAATTTTGGTCATTATTTCTTCAAATTTTTTTCTTCTCCATTTTCTCTCTTCTCTTTCTGGAACTCCAGTTACACACGTGTCAGACCTTTTGATATTGTACAACAGGTCCCTGATGTTCTGTTCATTTTATTTTCAAAATTTTTTTATCTTTTCTTTAGATAGATTAAATAAAATTATCCAGTTTTCAAAATCACAGACTCTTATCTGCCAACATCATTCTATTGTTAAGCCCATCTAGTAAATGTTTTTATTCAGATATTGTATTTTATGGTTCTAAAATTTACATTTGGTTCTTTTTCATCGTTTCTAGTTCTTTGCTGAGCGTTTCCATCCCTTCATTACAAGCATATTTTTCTTTACCTCATTGATTGTAGTGATAATAGCTGCTTTAAAGTCCTTGTTGAATAATTCCAATATCTGGGACATATCCAGATTGACCTTTGCTGATTGTCTTTCCTCTTGATAATAGGTTACATTTTTCTGGTTCTTGTTACATTGGAAAATTTTGGGTTTTAATCTGGAGAATGTGAATATTATGTTATTGGGACTCCAGATTCTGTTATATTTCTCCAAAGAATGTTGATTTTGGGTTATTTTTAAGAGGCAGTTAATTTATTTGTACTCAAAATTCAAACTCTGTTCTTTGATAGCTCAAATTTATGTTCAGTTATTTTATCTCTAAATGTAATTCTGGGAGTTTGTCTTGCACTTGTGCAATTCAGGGGCCATCCAGGTATTTGGGCAGAGCTTATACATAGAATTTAGCACTCTCCTCTGATTCTCTCCTTTCCAGGATTTCCCCTTCACTTTCTGGTGGCAGTGAAACTCTATGCTCTAGGTCTTCGGGCCAGAAAGTCTAAGAGATTTCTTTTGGGGTTTTTACTGTCCTGTATGGTGCAGGTTGTGGCATGCCCTCAGGCAAGATGCCATGAAAATGGGAAACTCACCCAGTGTAGTTCCTTTCTTCCAAGTGTCGACTCCCCTCCAGAATCTGCCTCTACAGTATCTTCAGGCAATTGTTTTTTGTGTTTTGCCCAGAGCTTTTAATTGTCACCTATGAGAGGAGGGGATTGATCCAATAAAAATTTACTTAGTCATTACCAGAAGCAGAACACAGTGCTCAATATTTTTTCATAAAATAAAAATATAGCATGCTTTGTATATAAATAAGCTTTTTCTATAAATGAGATATTGTAACAGGTGCAATGACTATTCATGTTTTAAAACTTATTAAACATTTTAGAGCAAGGGATATTAAAATGAAAATATTTACATAGAACTGTTTACCTGTCCTTCAGCCATTATTATTCAAAGCTTAGTCTAACTCTGTCTTCCAAGTCTAACTAACTCACTGTGAGGACTTTCATGGATTTTAGGGCTTGTTTTTATGGCTTGACATAGCTACCTAGTGTTTATTTTAGCTAATATTGTGTGTCAAGCACAGTGTTAATGTGTAATAGGTAATGCTTTATATAATCCTCATAACCATATAAAGTAGTTATTATTATTCTCAGTTTTCAGGTGGGGAAACTGAGGCTCAAGGAGATCAAATAGTTTCTCTAAGGTCACATATCTGAACTGGGATTGTAACAGTGATCTATCTGACTACAGTGCCCATCATCTTTCACTTGTACCTCAGCACATCAAATGCATTTTCCATTCTATCACTGAGCTGTCTTTACTTGGAAAATCTTCAATTGTCTGTCAACTAATGAGAAGAATAGCTTAATTAAGACTTCCTAGCTTTTCTTATCAGATAAGTATCTGCTTTATTTGCTTTTCTCTAAATCCAGGTCTTTCTTGTATCATACCAAAGCAGAAAAAAGAGGAAAATTACACAATAATATGATGACATTACTTTGTGCAAAAGTCCATAAATCATCTTATTTTAATCAGAAGAACATTGCAAATCCATTTCACTAATCTCTAATAAGCTTTTCCTGCTGCTTCCTGCTATCAGCCTTACAAAATAACATCATATATTATAAATAGTGAATACTAGATCCCATGTGACCTTGGGCAAATCACAATGCCTTATCTTTATGTCTGTTATCTATAAAGTAAGATAATAATTAATAGCTGTACTACTTACCTCACAGAGTTATCAGATACAGAGTCAGTGAGATTGTATATATGAAACACTTATAAACTGTAAATCTTATTTGAAGTCAAGAGATTACAATTATGATCTGTAAAAAGTTGACCTTATGAACCAGCATACACAGGAATTAGATTATTGTCCTGCTCTTCTGGTACAAACAATGAGTTAAAGTATTAAAGTCTGATTTTAAAACCACTCTGCTACTTATAAACTGTAAAAAGTTTAGCTTCTCTAAGTTTCAGTTGCCTTACATATAAAAGGAAGCTAATACCACCTTCCTTTCTGGGGTGATAAAATTATTAAATGAAATAATATTTTTGCAAATACCTAACACAGCACTGAGGGTTTCTGAAAGTGTCAATGGATGTCAAGACTCTGGTGAAGACTATGCTTCCTCACCCCATTTTTCCTATGGGATGAAGGACTACTATATGAATTCTTTCATTTGATCTTTCATTGTGAGATCAGATAAGCAGATGTTATTATGCTTATTTTATATAAGAAAAAAAGTAAGAATATTGGCTCTGATTGTGCCATGTACTATCTAACACTAATGAATACTGTTTGATGTCCAAAAAAGATACCATTAAATGTTTACTTCTCTTTGAAAAGAATAACTTTGGCAATATCTATTAAAGCTGAGCTTACACATACCTTATGACCCAGTGATTCTATTCTTAAGTTTATATCAAACATAAATGAATATATATGTTCACCAAAAGACAAGTAATGGAATGTTCATAGAAACACTATCTTTTTATTTTTTCCAGTTTTATTGAGATATAATTGACATATAACATTGTATTAGAGTAAGGTATACAACATGATGATTTGATATATGCATATACTGCAAAATGATCACTGCAATAAGTCTAGTTAACATCCATCACCACATAGTTACAAATTTTTATTTCTTGTGATGATAACTTTTAAGATTTACTCTATTAGCAACTTTCAAATATGCAATACCATATTGTTAACTATAGTCACCATGCTGTACGTTACAGCCCCAGAACTTGTTTATCTTATAACTTGAAGTTTGTACCTTTTGACCCCCTTCACCCATTTCCCACAGCCTCCATCCCCACCTCTGGCAACCACCAATCTGTTCTTAGTTTCTGTGAGTTTACTTTTTTTAGATTCTGCGTATAAGTGGAATCATATAGTATTTATTTTTCTCTGTCTGACTTCTTTCCCTTAGCATAATGCCCTCAAGTTCCATCTCTGTTGTCGTAAATGGCAATATTTCCTTCTTTTCTATGGCTGAATAATTTTTTTTATCCATTTGTCCATCAGTGGATGCATAGGTTGTTTCCATGTCTTAGCTATCATAAATAATGCTGCAATGAACATGGGGGTGCAGATATCTCTTTGAGATAATGTTTTTATTTTCTTCAGATATAGGACCAGAAGTGGAATTTGTGGATCATATGGTAGTTGTATTTTTAATTTTGGGGGGAACCTCCATACTGTTTCCCATAGTGGCTGCACCAATTTACTTTCCCACCAACAGTGCACAAGGGTTCCCTTTACTTCACATCCTCATACTTGTTATCTTGTGTCTTTTTGATGACAGCCATTCTAACAGGTGTTTGGTGATTATCTCACTGTGGTTTTGATTTGCATTTCTCTGATATTAGTGATGTTGATCACTTTTCACATACCTGTTTCCATTTGTATGTCTTCTTTGTAAAAATGTCTATTCAGATCCTCTGCCTATTTTTTAATCAGATTTTGTTTTTTGCTATTGAGTTGTATGAATTCTTTATATATTTTGGATATTAACCACTTATCAGATATAAGATTTGAAAATATATTCTCTCATTCCATGGATTGCCTTTTCATTTTGTTGATGGTTTCCTTTGTTGTGCAAAAGCTTTTTAGTTTGATGTAATCCCATTTGTTTAATTTTGCCTTTGTTGCCTTTGCTTTATTTGTCAAATCCAAAAAATCATTGCCAAGACTGAAGTCAAGGAATTACCCCCTGTGTTTTCTTCTAGGAGTTTTATGGTGTCAGGTCTTACATTCAGGTCTTTAATTCATTTTGAATAGATATTTGTGTGTGGTGTAAGATAGAGGTCTGGTTCCATTGTTTTGCATGTGGCTGTCCAGTTTTCCCAACACTGTTTATTGAAGAGACTATTCTTTCCCCATTGAGGATTTTTGGCTCCCTTGTCAAATATTAGTTGACCATATATGCATGGGCTTATTTCTGGGCTCTCTATTCTGGTCTATCAGTCTATGTGTCTGTTTTAATGCCAGTACCATACTGTTTTGATTATGATACCTTTTTAACATAGTTTGAAATCAGGAAGTATGATGCCTCCAGCTTTGTTCTTCTTTCTCAAGATTGCTTTGGCTTTCAGGGGTCTTTTGTGGTTCCATACAAATTTTAGGATTGCTTTTTCTGTTTCTGTAGCAAATGGCATTGGAATTTTGATAAGGATTACATTGAATCTCTAGATTGCTTTGGGTAGTGTGGATATTTAACAATATTAATTCTTTCAATCCATAAGCATGGAATGTCTCTCCATTTATTTATGTCATTTTCAGTTTCTTTCATGAATGTCTTATAAGTTTTAGTGTATAGATCTTTCATCTCTTTGGTTAAATTTATTCCTATTTTATTCTTTTTGATACAATTGTAAATGGGATTGTTTTCTTAATTTCTCTTTCTGATAGTTTGTTGTTAGGGCATAGAAATGAAACTGATTTTTACATATTGATTTTGTATCCTGCAACTTTACTGAATTTGTTTATTAGTTCTAACAGTTTTTTGGTGGATTGTTTCGGGTTTTCTATATATAATATTATGTCATCTGCAAATAGAGACAGTTTTACTTCTTCCTTTCTGATGTGAATGCCTTTTATTTTCTTTTTCTTGCCTAATCACTCTGGCTAGGACTTCCAGTACTATGTTGAATAAGAGTGGTGAGAGTGGGCAGCCTTGTCTTGTTCCTGATTGTAGAGGAAAAGCTTTCAGCTTTTCACCATTGAGTATGATGTTAGCTGTGGGCTTGTCATATATGGCCTTTGTTACATTGAGTTACATTTCCTCTATACCCACTTTGTTGAGCATTTTTATCATGAATGGGTGTTGAGTTTTGTGAAATGCTTTTTCTGCATCTATTGAGATGATCATGTGATTTTTATCCTTCATTTTGTTAATGTGGTGTATCACATTGATTGATTTACAGATGTTAAACCATCCTTGCATCCCTGGAATAAATTCCACTTGATCATGGTGTATGGTCTTTTTAATGTATTGTTGAATTCAGGTTGCTAATATTTTTTTGAGAAATTTTGCATCTATGTTCATCAGTGATATTGACTTATAGTTTTCTTTTCTTGTAGTGTCCTTATCTGTTTTTGGTATCAGGGTAATGCTGGCCTCATGAAATGAGTTTGGAAGTGTTCCCTCCTCTTCAACTTTTTGGAAGAGTTTGAGGTTTGGTATTAATTCTTTAAATGTTTGGTAGAATGTACCAGTGAAGCCATCTTTTTTGGGATGTTTTTGATTACTGATTCAATCTCCTTACTAGTAATTGGTCTGTTCAAATTTTCTATTTCTTCATGATTCAGTCTTGGTTGGTTGTATGTTTCTAGGAATTTTTATCCATTTCTTCTAGGTTGTCCAAATTGTTGGTGTATAATTGTTCTTAGTAGTCTCTTATGATCAGTTGTATTTCTGTGCTATCAGTTGTAATGTCTCCTCTTGCATTTATAATTTTATTTATTTGAGTCCTCCATCTTTTTTTCTTGTAAGTCTAGCTCTAGGTTTGTCTATTTTATCTTTTCAAAAGATCATCTTTCAGTTTTATTGATCTTTTCTATTGTCTTTTTCATCTCTATTTCATTTATTTCCACTCTAATGTTTGTTATTTCCCTCCATCTACTAACTCTTATCTTTGTTATTTCCTTCCTTCTACTAACTTTGGGCTTCATTTGTTCTTCTTTTTCTTGTTCCTTGATGTGTAAAGTTAGGTTGTTCATTTGAGATCTTTCTTGTTTCTTAATGTAGGTGTTTATTGCCATGAACTTCCCTCTTAGAACTGCTTTTGCTGCATCCCATAAGTTTTGGTATCTTGTATTTCCATTTTCATTTGTCTCAAGATATTTTTTGATTTCTCTTCTGATTTCTTCGTTGACCCATTGGTTATTGAGTAACATGTTGTTTAATCTCCACATATTTGTGAATTTTCCAGTTTTTTTCTTGTAATTGATTTCTAGTTTCATAACATCATGGTCAGAAAAGATACTTGATATGATTTCAATCTTCAAATCTTTTAAAAAGATTTAATATCTTTTCATATCTCTTTAATAACATATGTTCTATCCTGGAGAATGTTCCACATACACTTGAGAAGAGTGTGTATTCTGCTGCTGTTGGATGAAATGTTCTATAAATGTCTGTTAAGTCCATCTGGTCTAATGTGTCATTCAAGTCCAGTGTGTCCATATTGATTTTCTTTTGGATTATCTCTCCTCTGTTTGAAAGTGGGGTATTGAAGTCCCCTACTATTATTGTATTCTTGTCTATTTCTTCCTTTTGGTCTGTTAATATTTGCTTTATATGTGGGTGCTCCTATGTTGGGTGCATAAATATTTACAAATTTTTTATCTTCTTGTTGGGTTGACCCTTTTATCGTTATAAAATGACCTTCTTTGTCTCCTATTACAGTCTTTGGCTTAAAGTCTATTTTGTCTGATATAAGTATAGCTACCCCTGCTTTCTTTTGGTTTCCATTTGCATAGAATATCTTTTTCTATCCCTTCACTTTCAGTCTGTGTGTCCTTAAAGCTGAAGTGAGCCTCTTGTATGCAGTGTGTAGTTAGGTCTTGTTTTTTTAACCCATTAAGCCACTCTATATCTTTTGATTGCAGAATTTAGTCCATTTTATTTAATTATTGATAGGTATGAACTCACTATTGCCATTTTGTTCATTGTTTTCTGGCTGTTTTGCAATTCCTTTGTTCCTTTCTTCTTCTCTTTGTCTCTTCCTTTGTGATTTGATAATTTTCTGTAGTGGTATGCTTAGAATCCTTTATCTTTTGTGTATCTATTATAGGTTTTTGCTTTGTGGTTACCATGAGACTTATATGAAACATCTTATATTTATAATAGTCTATTTTAAGCTGACAACTTAAGTTCACACATGGACTAAAGCTCCATATTTTACTCTCTCCCATATGTTTTATGTTTTTGATGTCACAGTTTGCATCTTTTTACCTTGTGTATCCGTTAACAAATTATTGTAGTTATAGTTATTTTTACTACTTTTGTCTTTTAACTTTCATACTAGATTTGTAAGTGATTACCCACCACCATTTACATTAGAGTATTCTGAATTTTACTATATATTTATCTTTGTTGTTCCTAATTAGTGCCCTTTTCTTTCAGCTTATAGAAGTCCCTTTAACATTTCTTGTAAAGCCAGTCTGGTGGTGATGAACTCCTTTAGTTTTTGCTTGTCTGTAAAACTCTCTCTCTCCTTCACTTCTGAATGACAGCTTTGCTGGGTAGAGTATTCTTGTTTGGCAGTTTTTTCCTTCAGCACTTTGAATATGTCATGCCACTCCCTTCTGGCCTGCAAAGGTTCTGCTGAAAAATCTGCTGATAGTCTTATGGGGTTTCTCTTATACATAACAAGTTATTTTTCTCTTACTGCTTTTAAGATTCTCTCCTTGTCTTTAAAATTTAACATTTTAATTATAATGTGTCTTGGTGTGAGTCTCTTTGGATTCCTTTTATTTGGAACTCTCTGGTCTTGCTGGAGCTAGATGTCTGTGTCCTTACCCAGGTTAGGGAATTTTTCAGCCATTATTTCTTTGAATAAGCTTCTGCCCCTTTCTGTCTCTATTCTCCTTCTGGGACCCCTATAATGCAAATATTGGTTTTCTTGGTGTCCCATAATTCCCTTAAGCTATCTTCACTCTTTTTCATTATTTTTTCTTTTTGCTTCTCTGATTGGATGAATCCAACTTCCTTGTCTTCAAATTCACTGATACTTTCTTCCACTTTATCTAGTCTGCTGTTGAACTTTTCTCTTGACTTTTTCAGTTCAATTCTTGTATTCTTCAGCTCTATGATTTCTGTTTGGTACTTTTTTATATTTTCTATCTCTTTGTTGAAATTCTCACTTTATCATGCATTGTTCTTCTGACCTTGGCAAGCATCTTTTGACCATTATTTTGAACTCTTTATCAGATAAATCATTTATCTCCATTTCATTAAGATCTGTTTCTAGAACTTTATCTTGTTCTTTTGTTTAGAACATATTCCTGCTTCTTCATTTTCCTTGACTCTCTATGTTGGTTGCTATACAGTAGATAAAAGAGCCACCTCTCCCAGTCTTGAAGGAGTAGACTCATGTAGGAGATGAACCTTATTGTTCAACTTTGCCCTAGCTCTTGGTTGTCTCTCAAACCTTTGTGATTGTCCCACCAGCCTTCTTTGTTCTTAGTGGCTCCCAGTAGTTGAGGGTGTGTCAAGACCTTTCAGTGTCCCAAAGGGGAAGATCTCATTCAGCACCTAGATTCAGGCTGATTGGAAGCTGCACTCTCAGGCAGCAGCTTTGAAAGTATGCAAGTAGACCTCTTTAAGGGAAATAAAGACTGGAAGCTTGGTGTTTCTCTCTTTTACCTCTGCACTGAGACCTGGGAGGATAGCCAAATAAGAAGTGTTTCTTTGTTTGCTCCTATGGAATCTGGAACTCAAGCCCTCGCTACCAGAGCCAGGCAATCAAGGAGTGTGTTCCCTGGGCAGCAGCCACAAAAGCTGGGGCATCAGATATGTGTACAAGCTCATTCCAGGGAGACAACGGTGACCTCGAGTGGGCCAGAGAAATAATGCAGAGATGGTGCCCACTGGCCTTCCCCATCTCCAGGGAAGATCACAGTCTGCCCTAGATGTGTGCTAAATTAGAAGACTGACCCTCAGGCTGCAGCTTTTAAAGTATGAAAATAGGCCTCGAACAGGTGTTTCTGTCTGCTGTCTCTATGCTAGGCCTGGGGGGATAGCTAGATGAGTCTTCATAAGCCCATTAAGAACTGTTTGCTATAGTCTGTTGGGTCTTGGGGATTCAAGTCCCATTGTCTTTCAAGGCTAGGTGTTTGGGGGACCCATCTCTCAGGTGGAAGTCTTAAAAGTTGGGGCACTAGATATTGAGTCCAAACCCTTTACTCCTCAGGGAGAATCTAGGAGTTGTGAGTCCCCTCCTGATTGTATGTCACTGCACCAGGAGTGGGGTTTATGGCAAGATTGTGGCTCAGCTTTTCCTCCTCATTTTGATGTGGATTTTTATTCATTCACCAAATGTGTAGGAGTCACTCAGCTATTTTCTGGGTTTCTTTCAGAGGGAATTGTTCCATGTGTAGCTGTAGATTTGGTGTGTCCATGGGAGGAGGTGAGTTCAGGAGCCTCCTATGTTGCCATCATGGACTGGAACCTCCAACACTGTTTGTAATAGTCCCAAACAGGAAACTACTCAAATATCCATGAATAGATGAATAAATTGTGGTATAGTCACACAATAAAATTCTGTACAGTGAAAAGGATGAATGAACTACTGCTACAGAGCACAATGATGAATCTCCTAAATATAATATTAAATGAAAGAAGCCAAGCAAAAAAGAGTATGTAGTGTAGTATTCCATTTATATAAAGTTTTATAAATAAGCAAAACTAATCTTTGGTGACAGAAGTCATGATGGTAGTTATCCTTGGGTTAGGAGAGGAACAAGATGGGAGAGGGGAACAAGGGAGTGTTCAGGGGTTTAGGTAATGCTCTATTTATTGATGTGGATGCTAGTGATATGGATGTGTTCACATCATGAAAATTCATCAAGCTTATGATTTGTGTACTTTTCCACATATATACTGTACTTCCGCAGACAGTTAATTTGCCTTAGGTGAAAAAGAAATCCAATATCTTAGCAAACCTTTTCAGTGGCTTCCGATAGTACTCAGAATAAAACCCAAAGTCCTTACCAAGGCCTATAAGGCTATACATGATCTGGCCCATGGCTACCTCTTCCACATCATTTCTTACCATTATTTCCCTTGCTTACTCAGCTCCAGCCACATGGCCTTCTTGCTATTCTGCAAACATAATAAAACTTCTTTCCACCCTAAGACTTTGTACTTGCTGTTCCCTCTGCCTGGAACACTCTTCCCTCAGCTTGTCACTTTGCTGGTTTCTTATCATACAGGTGCCAGCTCAAATATTACTTCTTCAAAAAAGTCCTTCACTCAACACTCCATCTGAAATAGACTTCAGTCACTTTTTATCATGTAACACTATTTTTTTTCTTCATAGCATCTGTAACTAGTTATGTATTTATTGTTCATCATCTACCTTTCTCAATAGAATGTAAACTCCCCAAAGGCTGTGATCATGTTGACACACCACATAGCACATAGCAGGTGCTCATATAAATATTAGGGTTGAATGGATGAATGAAGATCCCTGGGTTAACTGTCCACTAGGCTGTAGCTGAGATTTCTCCCACAAAGGGAAACACCTGAGAAGTTGTAAGTTATCCTGTTAAAAAGAAAGCTTTGTTACTACAACCTCTCTTGCCCACCTCAGCTTGGTGAGGAGAAAGCTCAGATCTTTCCCCAGTGCTTCTATGAAATTTGGCCAAGGGAATGTGCAAAACGTCATATCCTAAGATGGGAGAAACCAGCTAGAACTTACTTCCACCCCCTACCCCCTAGATTCTCTAAAGAAAACAAAATATGGGAGCTGACCCAGTGGTGTAGTGGTTAAGTTTGCATGCTCCACTTTGGCAGCCCAGGGTTCACGGGTTCGAACCCTGGGTGTGGACCACCACACTGCTCATCAAGCCATGCTGTAGCAGCATCCCACATACAAAATGGAGGAAGATGGGCATGGATGTTAGCTCAGGGCCGATCTTCCTCAGCAAAACAAAACAAAACAAAACAAAACAAAATATGGTCTGCAGGCAGTGGAGCTCCTCTCTACAATCCTATAGTCCTGAGAGAACATTGGCTTATTATTGTCACCTCACTTCTGGGACAAGTAATGAATATAGGGAAAGCCTTATATAAAATTGCTCAATAAATAACAGATGTCTTTAACATGTGTTTGAGGAGATCTTTCTTTCTCATGATTTCATTTTAGGTACAACAACTATGACCGGGCTGTCATCAATACCGTACCTTATGATGTTGTCCATCGTTGGTATACAGCACATCGGACCCTAACAATAGAGTTGAGGAGACCTGAGAATGAGTTTTGGGTCAAACTAAAGCCTGGCAGGGTGGGTGCCAAACTCTGAAGATGTCAAGTAAGCTTGTTATACTGAAAGAGTGAAGAATGGGTACTTATATAATATGTGAGTCACAATCTTGCAAAGGAAAAAGAGAAAAGAATCCTGGGTGTTGGCCCTCATTCAGCCACTCACTCACTGAATGACCTGGAAGCAGGCCCCACCCTGTATCTAGGCATCAATGGCTCAGTGACTCTATTTGTATGATGCAGGAGATAGTCCCCAAGGGTACTTCCAGCTTCATAATTCCTTTCTTTTTCTTTTGCTCTTAATATTTCCTCTAGATGAAAAATATCTTCAGCTTAGCATAAAACATAATGAAATAGTTTAACCCTTTGAGAGAGTATATAATAAGAATTTAAAAAGAAACCAATTATCTGATTTGCTTTGATAAGAAAACAATTACTCAAGAAACATAAGCTCCTCAAGTGCAAGGTCTATTACCTACTGTTGCCTTTGTAACTTCCATTTAGCCTTCTACAGGGCTATGCACATCGTAGTTTCCAAATGTTTGTTTAATCTCAAAAGAAAAATACTTCATTGAATGTAACCAGGAAACAACCTAAAGCTTTTCTTTTAAATGATCTCTTCTGATTTAGAGTTCCTTTGGTCGGCCCTTGTTCTGATGGTGTTTTTTCTCTCTCTTTGCCCATTTACAGGTCCTATTTATAGACAACTGGCGTGTCCTACATGGCAGGGAATCCTTCACTGGCTACCGCCAACTCTGTGGCTGCTATTTAACAAGGGATGACGTATTAAACACTGCTCGTCTCTTGGGGCTTCAGGCTTAAAATTGACAGCATTGCGATTATGAACACACCTGGCACCCTGGCTACAGAATTTCATATCAGCGGAATAATGTTGTATCAAAATGTACTTCAAATTGTCTCTTTACCCCATCACACAAAACAGAAGCATCCTCTTACTCTAGTAGGAGAAACCTGTTGGAAAGTGGCCTCTAGTGTGGTAGCTCTCTTCTCCAAGTTATAACATGGGCTCATTTGTTTTTTAGACCTTTTGATATAGTTTTGGTCAATCTAATTCAGAAATATAATCTCCACATGGATAGGGAAACAATAATAGTCACTAGGTAAAAACTTGTTGCAACTAGATCAGTTAGAAAGAAATGCATTCTAGGATTCACAAAATTTTTGGTCTTACGACACCTTAACACTCTTAAAAGTTATTGAGGACTCCAAAGAGGTCTTAAGTGTGGGTTATCTCTATTGATACTAATCGTATTCAATATTAAGACTGAGAAATGTATAAAATTCAAGAACACAAAAGCACACATCCCTCAACTATCAGAGAAATGACATCATCACATGTTATGTAGCCTTTGGAAAATTCCTCTGTAGATTTATGAGATAATGAGAGTAAAAAAGGCAAATGTCATCTTAGTGTTGTTATAAAAAATAGTTTTTAACACACAGACCCACTAAAACGGTCTCAAGGACCCCTCCAGGTGTCTTCAGACGACACTTTGAGAACCAATGGGTTGGAAGATACCTTGGGACAGTTCTTTACATAGGCCTGTGGATTAAAGAGTTTAGCTGAAACCCTAGATTTTTCTCTACAGTCTCCTAAAACTACAGATATTGTAGGAATTGCTTGATAGCACAAGCTCAGTGATAAGATGAGAACTGAATACAAACATAGTGTTTTATCTTGTGAGAAGGGTTGTCTCCACCCAAGTCATCTCTCAAGGAATTAAACTAGGAAATCACAATAGTTCCTGTGGAAGAAACCCATCAGTTTGGTAGTTCTGTGAGGGATAACTACAGAAAGTTTTTAGAGACTTCTGAGGTTCCATATGATAATTCATACACATACACACACACACACGCACACACACAACACAAGAGAGAGTGCAGAGGGTTAGCCTGTAAGATTGTTTGGGGAACTCATCATGAGAGATGATGTGCCTCCAAAGAACTGGAGATTACTATCTAAACTTGCCCTTTGGCTTTTGATGAAATTTAGGATGCAATCTGTTTTCCTCCATTTTTGCTGATCTTTTTTCTTTTTGTTTTTCCCTTCTCTTAAAATATTATACATGTTAATTGCCAAGATTTGACTAGGTCAAGTATAATACCTTGTTTCATTTATTTTTTAATGGCTTCCTTTATATATGGAGAGAGAGAGAAGAGAGAGAGACCGAGATAGGTATGAGGCTTATTTTCCCCTAGCTTTCGTAGAAAGTGAAGCTGTACAATGTCCACTGTTGACCACTGTGGAATGATGAAAGAGAATCCAGGCTAGGATGTGCACAAGAGGGAAAAAAAGCATTGTTAGTGAGGATAAGATTCACAAAGCAGAGAACACTCAGTATTCTGACAGAGAATAGAGCCTAATCTGATGTTTTTAAGGAGTTCCTAGTTCACATTTAATAGTTTATGCATTATTTTATTGACCCATCCAGTGCTCCAAATTATGTTCTCAAAATATTTCTGCATTTTACTTGTACTATATAGGAATCTTTAGTAATCTTGCATGAAATTCATTTTCCTCTTAGGTCAAAGGATTGATAATTAAGTTCAAGTCTTAAAGACCATATCCATTAGCAATCAGAACAGAAGTAACAACATTTTAACAGGCAATCTTTTCTTTCTACTATTATGTACTCCTAAAATATGTTGCCATTAATCTTCATCAGGATATTTACCTTTTTTAAAGTTTTGCCTAAATTAGCCTTGAAAATTACACTCTAAGTGAGGTCAGCATTGACTTTATGACAAGCGAAGGACACATTCATGGCCCTGGAGAGATAAGGACACAGATCAATCTGCTCCCTCACTAAAGGACTCCCTTTACCTTCTGTCTCCCCTGGGACCTTGATTCATTAATTATTTCACCCTCACTTTCCTGAATTTTCAATCAATACTTTTCTACAACGTACTCCCTTCAGAGGAAGAAAGAGGGAAGGAAATTATTTGAGTGCTTATCATGCTGCATTGAAAACTTTCTATGTGAGACATTTCTTTTTTACATCTCTCTCTGGTGTCCCTGAGAATGTAAGCACAGGTCTATGTCTACCAAGCTCACTGTAGAGTCACTTTTACTTTTTTCAGTGGTGGGATGGGATCAGTAGGGTCAGGAGCACAGCACCTAACAGTGTTTCATAATACAAATTTGTCGGGATAAGAATAAATTGATAAATCCTTTTCAAACGAACTCACCAGAAATTACCACATTCTCTATAAGCATGTCCTTTGGTGTTTGGCAGTTCACTGGCACTGAATTTTGGTCACCTTCATCTAGAGTGGCCAACCATCCAAGTGTGCCCAGGTCTGAGGGGTGGGTTTCCTGGGCTGCAGAACTTAACGGTTTTAAAACTGGGAAAGTCCCACATAAACCAGGACTGTTGGTCACCCTACCTTCTTACTGCTAGCAATGTATTTTTCTTTAGTTTTCATCACTGCTTCCTGTTTCTGTCCAACTGCTTGTGAATCACGACCTGGGTAGTCCATGATGAAAAGGAAAAAAAGATATATGAACTATAGTGTGTTGTGGTGGTTCCCAAAGTAGTGTCCCCAGACCAGCAGCATCAGCATTATTTGAGAACTTGTTAGAAATGAAAATTCTCAGGACCCACCCCAGACTTACTAAATCAGAAACTCTGGGGGTGGAACCCAGCAGTTTGTGTTTTAGCAAGTACTCCAGGGAATTCTGATGCCTGCCAAAGTTTGAGAACCACTGAAGGGAAGGGCTCTGATGCTGAGTTCTAGGCCCAGTTATGCCACTGACTCACTAAATGACTTGAGACATGTCCCTCTCCTATTTTGAGCTACAGTGGACTCTTCAGTTTTCTCTTCTTCAGTTTAAAATGGAGGCCTTGGACTAGGCAGCATCTACAGGCTCTGACACTCTGTAATTTTATTTGACCTCTCATAGCTTAAGTTTTCTCATATGGGTACAGTAATGAAAATACCTACCTCACAGGGATTTCTAACAAATTTTTGATTATTAAATAAGATGTTTGCAGCACATGATGATGACCAATAATAATAGCTAACTCCTGCATAGTATTTTCTATGTGCTACGCACTGTTCTAAGTGCTTTTAATCCCTACAGCAGCTCTATCACCATTTTATAAAAGAGGAAATAGAGACAATGAGAAATTAAGTGGCTTACCCAAGAACACATGGCTAAATAAATGTCACAGTTTGGATTACCACCTTGACAATCTGGCCATAGAGACAGTGCTTTTAACTAATATGCCATATTGCTCAATAAATGTTAATTCCCTCCCCCTTTTCCATACTTACACAGTCTGGCTGACCTATCATAGACAATAATCATCATCCCCAGTTTCACAGTCCTTCCTACAAAATCTTAAAAGAACCATGAGAATATCTAGATTAGTTTTGCACATAGTTTGCAAACATCCACAAAAAAGCCCTCACTTTCTAAAATGTGTTTTCCACCTTCTCTAATTTTACCTCTTCCAAAGGTGGAAGCTTGAGGATAGAAGGAAATCAATCTATTCAGCATCTTTCCTTCTTACTGCACTCTTGCAAAATACCAATCAGTTGTTAGGATCAAAACTATTTTACAGGACGTATTCATATCACTGCCTCAAGGAGCTCTTGGGTGTATTGGAGATCCACTCACAGAGCCAGCTGGTGGCTTAGCTCAGCTCCTAGATGTGAGGTCAGGCCATGTCTATGTCCTCACCTCCTGCAGCTCGCCAGAGCCAAACACCCTGGCAGTTCTGGTAGTAGGGGGTTTTTTTTGGTCAGATTTACATTCAAGCTTTGGTGGGCTTGGGCATAGTTCCATCCTAGTCCTTGGCTCTAAGCTGTGAGCCTGGCTTTTGTCCTCCATCTTGCTCAGAGTACTTTTGGATGTTTATACCCTACAGGAGCTTAACTTCTGGCTACCCTTGTTTGCTTCCAGTCCAGTTGAAGCCTGCCACTTCAACAGAGAGACAGTTGTCTTTTCTTTTTTTGTCTTGGACATTCCTTTTTGGTTTTACCTTATTTTGTCCATCATTGCCATGTGTTTGGAGCAGCAGGCTATCCATAGCATGAACTCACTGTACTGTCTTGAATGGGAAGTCAATAGAAATCTTTCCCATGTGGATTTTACTCTTCCCTGATTCCCTAAATTGGGTTTGCAAAATATGACTGCATGCTTTCTTGATGATTTAGGCTTATTGTTTTGACTGTCTATTTTTGTGCCAGGCTATGAAGCAGTATAAAGTCTTAGCTTGATTAATGGAATGTAAGCTTCCTTTCTGGAAAAAAATAATCAAGCATCCTTTACAATTGCAATAAATCATCTTAAGCCATGTTGGTGTGTATCATATAGATTAATAGTGGTGTTCTAACTTATTTTCTGTGTGGGTAGATAGGTATGGTAATTTATCCTGTGCACAAGTGAAGATCACAAGGGCCAACGCTACGCAAACCTGTGAAGTTGGTGAAGGTTTTTCTCTGTTAGCCCCATCTTTCTCCATGCTCTACCCTTTGTCCCACTGATGGTAGCCACTTCCTCCAATTCAGGTGCTCAGTATCCTCTCACCTTCTGCTTTCTGTCTCCCTCGCTGATGCCTTGACTGAGACAGCGTAGTGTCATAGGAAGAGCATGGACTTGGACCGACCTGAGCTTGAATTCCATTTCTGCCTCTTACTAGCCTGGTGAATTTGGGGAAGCCACTTTCCCTCCTTGAGCCTCTGTTTCTTCATCTGCAAAGTGGGGCTAATAAATGCCATCTACCTGATAAAGCTGTGATGAAGAATAAAATGAGATCATGTCTATAGAAAGTGTCTACCACAGTGAGCAGCACATAAGAAACACTCAGTACTTAATAGTTGTTTATCGTGTCATCAGTATTGTTATTTGAGCAAATAGGAGGGACGAGGGCTAGCCTATGTGTTTGACAGCGAGAAGGAGCAAAGTTATGGGAGTCAGAATTGGAAAAGTATGTGGAAATGCTGGGGTCAGAGAGAGCAGACAGGTCGTAAAGCAAAGCACAGACATATTGGCAAGGCATCTGAACTTTAAGCATAGCCCGAGGGTTTGTGGATAGGAAATTGGTTGGGGGTAGGCGGTCCGGGGGCTGAGAGCTGAAAGAGCAGAATGGCCAGGGAATGGATCAGAGAGCCTTATGAGACAAGCTGAGTCTGGAGTGTTTTAGGGAGAGTGGCTTGGTAACAAAGGTGCGTAGGGTGAATGAGGCAGGCAGGCAGACACCCATGCCTGTGATGATACATAGTTAAGGTGGAACACATACTTCCACATCTAACTCCACCACTTCCCAAAACCCCACTGAAACTGCTATAAAATGATATTTGAAAGGAGACAACAACTAAATTTTGAATGCTGAAAGGCAGATGGATGAGTAGTAATTGACTTAGCAGACCCAAGAAGGCCACAAACTAGGAATCATAAGCCCTTAGTGGGAAAAGCCAAAAAGCAACCTGATTTACTACTCCCCTTCCGCCCCTCACAAGAATCTTCAAAGGCTGCACACAGGTAACCCTGGAAGTGGAGGTGAAGGGAGGTGGGCACCAAAATGATGAGGGTTGTTTGAAAATTGTTTAAGAAGTAGATTCATTTCCAAATCCCCTCCTGCAGTCGATGCCTGACTGCGCTGAGGGGCTGGCCCTTCCCTGCCCTGACAGAAGTCTGGAGTGTTGTTCCCTGGAGAGGGTAAAGCAGAGGGACTCTGGACTAGGAGTTCCCAAACCCAGCCGAGGGCTGGAGTCTCATATTGAAAACAGAGGGATTACGTGAGGAGGTATGCATCCTGAAAGCTGTAAACCCCCAGTCTTCTCTGACTCTGACCCTAAAATTCTGGCAGCTGGGAGAGTCTTCTATGGGCCGTTTGAACAACCCGAGAGAAAAATATCTAAGGATATTGACACTGAAGTGTCCCCAAAAAGGTCCCAGATGGATTACTCGACAATGAGGCTCATAGTTTGATACTGTGAGGTAGAGGAAGAGGAGGAGGAGAAGCGGACCCATCCAGTTGAGGATATTTATTTTTAGAAAGGGAAGGGAGACCTGAGCATGTTTGTTACTGCAGAGAAAGGAGCCAGTCAGAGAAGGGGGTGAGATTAGAGATTCTGGAGAGAGGAGGTCATTGATGGAGTGAGACACCTGGGGAGGCAGGATGGGATGGAATCCAGAGCACGAGGGGAAGTGATAGCCTGAGGCAGAGTGAAGAACACCTTCAGCCCCCACTGGGATAGGATGAGAAGAAATGAGGTTCGGGTGAAGGCTCAATTCAATCCATTATTATTTTGCAACTAGTATATCCAAGGCGTTGTGCTAGGATTCACCCATCCACTCATTCATCCAACGTTTTTTGAGACAACTACTGTGTTCCAGGCTCTGTGCTGGGTGCTGGAGACACCGAGATGAGTCAGGCAAGATCCCAGTCCTCAAAGAGCTCACAGTCATCGTGGGAAAGCAGACCTACAACATAGAGCAATAAGCACTGTGAAAACAGCACAGGGGGTGGTGGGAGCACAGAGTAAGGGACACTGTAGAGTAAAGGGAATTAAGCAGGTGTGGAAATGCCTATAGAACAATGCATAGACTGCTCTGTGGGTTCAAGGGCAGAGAGATCTCATCCAGCAGGGCTGATGTGCAAAGGCTTCAGCTGGCGGCGATGTGGGAATTGGGGAGTGCCCACCAAGAGGTGCAAACCGATGCAAAGATCCAGAGGCAGGAAATCGAAAGAGGACATGTTCAGGGAAGAGAGAGAGAGAGGCCCTGGTCGAGCACAGAGTGTGCCAAGGCAAGTAGTGGGAGGGGCGGTTGGAAAGCAGGAATAGAATGACATGCAAAAATGTCATTGAAGCAACATCACAAAATGCAACCAGGTTGAACTAATGGATTGTGTAAAAAAACACCAGACTGGGAAATGAGAAACTCGGTTCCATTCTAGGCCCAGCTCTGCCACAAACTCACTTTTGGTATGGTATGTGGTGACTCAATTAATGTCTCTGAACATTGGTTTCTTCATCTGTCAATTGGTAGCAAGAATACCTTCCCTGCCTATCTCACGGGGTTGTTGTGAGGAGCATATGAGTCAGTGCACATGAAAATGTCTTTTCACAAATCTTTAAAGTGGTGGTGCACACAGGTAAAGGCTTATTATTGAGGAAACACGTGTCCTGGGAACACATCATCAACTGAATAGCCAGGGGAGAAAATTGACCGAAATATTCTGCTATGAGAATCTAACAAGTTTCCAAAACTAGTTGTTAGGTAACACGGTGAGTGAATCAACTCTCATTAATTGGAACTTCTATACATCAAATTTATATACAATAAAAATAGATTTGTACTATCCTGGTAGCCTACCGATAATTGTAAAACAGGAATTATTCTTTTAGAAACATAAGAGCTTAAGAGGACAGACAAAAGTATGTAAGTTTCCAATGTTCTTCATTCACTCAACCAACATTCACTGACTACTCTGCTGTACACAGAGGGCAGGCACAGTGGGGGTGAGACAAATACAATTTCTGCTCTCAAGGAGATCGCCTTCTACCATGGGAGACAGACATATCAACAGACAATTGTAATACCAGGTAAGCACAAGGGGTCTGTGAGTGCTCAGAACAAGGGTACCTAAACCAGTCTTTTGCAGCAGAGGTTATATTAATATGAAGTGGTACCTCTGCCCCCATTTTACAGATGAGGAAACTGAGACTTAGCAAGTGACAGAGCCAGTACTCTAACCCAGCTCTTTTAACTCTGGGTCCAAAACTATTTCTGCCTCACCACAGCTGCCTCTTTTATTTTATAAATACATTTGACCTAATGCATATGGGAGAAGATAACTTATTTTGTGGGTCCCTGCCCATCCTAGACTGCTTCCTCCTTTCCAGTGATAGGCAGGAATTTTGTGGTTAGAGCACCTCCATGTGTCCAAAATGTTATTTTTCAGATATAAAATAATAATAATAATAATGATAAAAGTCTTCACCTTTTAAGTTCCTCTTGGAAGTTCCTCAAGCTTCCAGAAGTGCGTGTGTGTGCGCATGCGGGCACGGACACATGCATACACATTTGGAGTGGGGAAGGTCGGGAAACATTGGCTCCTGCATTTCCAACAAGTCTGGGTAGAGAGAAAATGGAAAGTGAGCTTCAACAAAAAGGAACTTGCAGAATAAAACAGGTGAAAATAACCAGTGAGAGAAGAGTTCTCAGGAGATACCACGAAAGTGGTGTCTTCTGGCCACATCTACTACTTCATTGGCAGTTCCATAAAAAGTGTGTGTAGGGAAAGTGGTTTTCTTCATCATGTTCTTCTTCTGGGAATTTCCTGGTGCTATGGGAGTTGTAAAAGGAAAAAGAAATAATTTCTGTTTCTAGAAACATCACAGACTAGATAACCTGAAATCCATCCTTGCTACAAAACACCTAGGAAAGCTGGATAACTAGGCCATGGTTGCCAAAAATGACATCCTACAAATATCTGGGAGCCTCAATCCATCCCAACACTGAAACAACTGAAAAAATGAAGGGAATGTACTAAGTAACTCCTAAGATCCCTTTCATCCACTTCTCTCAACCCTCTCATTCTCTAGTTCTTATATTCACTTAAACATTTACTGAGCACTCATTCTATATCAGGTATTGGCTGTGTTGTACTTTGATGAACACAAAGTTGAATACAAATACATAGTCCCTACACTCAAATAGCTCACCATCTTGTGCAGTGGCTCTTAACCGGAGCTGCACATCAGAATCACTTGAGAGGGTTTGCAACAATGCACACGCCTGCCCTCCCCGCTGCCCTCAAGATTCTAATTTCAGCCTGGAGGGAAACAAATAGCCTGAAATTCTTTCTGTGTTGAATTCTAAAACCCAGAGCCTGAAAGGAATTCAAAGCATTAAGCAGTGTTCTATAGAAACATGAGGGGGAAAAATCGCCTCCAGACAGGATGATTCCACAAGCTTGGGGGAAGGTGCAGACGAGGCAAGACCTCTGTTGTTCCCAAGAGGAGCGGGAACCTGGGCCCTGCAGCCCTGCAGCCCAGCAGCAATGCCAAGGAGAGAAGTTGATAGATTTGGGAGGCACTTTGAAGGTAGAGTCTACTGGACTTGGTGTCCGCTTAACTGTGAGAGAGGGGTTGAGGGCGACAAAGGTGTCAAGGATGACACCCAGGTGGTTGTTTTACCTAAAGTTATTTTACTGAGGTCATACTGGCTTATAACACTGTGCAAATTTCAGGTGTACATTATTATATTTCAGTTTCTGTGTAGACTGCATGCTGTTCACCACCAGTAGTCTAGTTTTTATCTGCCAGCGTACATATGTGCCACTTTACCCCTTTCGCCCTCCCCCAACCCCTTTCCCCTCTCGTAACCACCAATCTGTTCTCCTTATCTATGTGTTTGATCATCTGTTTATCTTCCACATGTAAGTGAAATCACACGGTATTTGTCTTTCTCTGTCTGGCTTATTTCGCTTAGCATAATATCCTCAAGGTCCATCCACGTTGTTGCAAATGGCACCATTTTTTCTTTTTTATAGCTGAGTAGTATTCCATTGTGTACCACATCTTCTTTATCCATTCATCCATTGATGGGCACTTGGGTTGCTTCCACGTCTTCGCTATTGTGAATAATGATGCAATGAACATACATAGGGGTGCATAAACCTCTTTGAATTGTTGATTTCAAGTTCTTTGGATAAATACCCAGTGGTGGGATAGCTGGATCATATGGTATTTCTATTTTTAACTTTTTGAGAACTCTCCATACTGTTTTCCACAGTGGCTGCACAGTTTGCATTCCCACCAGCAGTGTATGAGGGTTCCCTTTTCTCCACATCCTCTCCAACACTTGTTGTTTCCTGTCTTGTTAATTATAGCCATTCTGACGCGCTTGAGGTGATATCTCATTGTAGTTTTGATTTGCATTTCCCTAATAATTAGTGATGTTGAACATCTTTTCACATGTCTGTTGGCCATCTGTATATCTTCTCTGGAGAAATGTCTGTTTGCATCCTCTTCCCATTTTTTGATCAGGTTGTTCATTTATTTGTTGTTGAGTTGTATGAGTTCTTTATATATTTTGGAAATTAACCCCCTGTCGGATATATAATTTGCAAATATCTTCTCCCAGTTGGTGGGTTGTCTTTTCGTTTTGTTCCTGGTTTCCTTTGCCTTGCAGGAGCTTTTTAGTTTGATGTAGTCCCATTTGTTTATTTTTTCTTTTGTTTCCCTTGCCTGAGTAGACATGGTATTCAAAAAGTTACTGGTAAGACCGATGTCAAAGAGCGTGCTGCCTATGTTTTCTTCTAGGAGTTTTATGGTTTGGGGTCTTACATTCAAGTCTTTAATCCATTTTGAGTTAATTTTGGTGTATGGTGTAAGATGATGGTCTACCTTCATTCTTTTGCATGTGGCTGTCCAGTTTTCCCAACACCATTTTTTTGTGTGTGTGAGGAAGATTAGCCCTGAGCTAACATGTGTCGCCAATCCTCCTCTTTTTGCTGAGGAAGACTGGCCCTGGGCTAACATCCGTGCCCATCTTCGTCTACTTTATATGGGGTGCCGCCACAGCATGGCTTGACAAGTGGTGCGTCGGTGCGCACCCAGGATCCGAACCCCAGGCGGTTGCAGCAGAGCGCGCACTTAACCACTACCCCACCAGGCCGGCCCCTTCCCAACAACATTTTTTGAAGAGACTTTCCTTTCTCCATTGCATGTTCTTGGCTCCTTTATCGAAGATTAGCTGTCCGTAGATGTGTGGTTTTATTTCTGGGCTCTCAATTCTGTTCCATTGGTCTGTGTGTCTGTTTTTCTGCCAGTACCATGCTGTTTTGATTACCATAGCTTTCTAGTATATTTTGAAGTCAGGGATTGTGATGCCTCCAGCTTTGTTCTTTTTCCTCAGGATTGCTTTAGCTATTCGGGGTCTTTTGTTGTTCCATATAAATTTTAGGATTCTTTCTTCTATTTCTGTGAAGAATGTCATTGGGATTCTTATTGGGATTGTATTGAATCTGTAGATTGCTTTAGGTAATATGGACATTTTAACTATTTTTATTCTTCCAATCCATGAGCATGGAATATCTTTCAATTTTCTTATCTCTTCCTTGATTTCTTTCAATAATGTCTTATAGTTTTCAGCGTATAGGTCTTTCACTTCATTGGTTAAATGTATTCCCAGGTATACTATTCTTTTTGTTGCAATTGTAAATGGGATTGTATTCTTGATTTCTCTTTCTGCTAGTTCGTTGTTAGTGTATAGAAACACAACTGATTTTTGTATGTTGATTTTGTACCCTGCAATTTTACTGTATTTGTTATTTCTAACAGGTTTTTTTGGTGGATTATTTAGGGTTTTCTATATATAGAATCATGTCATCTGCAAATAGTGACAGTTATTGATGTGGTCAGCTGAGCATGCCTTGCTCACACAGGGGATATTAGAAGAGGAGAGACCTTGGAGAGAAGACGATGTTTTCAGTCTTGGATATATTTGAGTTTGAGGTACACGTGGAACATCCAGGTGAAGACGTCCAAGAGGCAATTGGATACTCATATCTGGAGTTTAGCAGAATGTCCACTCTTGTACCATTTCTATTATATCATATTAAAGTTTTGCATCATTCTTAACCCTGTTTTTATTTTCTGAATAAGGCATAATAATCAACTTTGCACATTTTCTTTCAAAGAGCACATAAAATCAGTGACCTGTGCCTCAGGGAGTTGTAGATTTAACTGTATCTTGAGTACCACACGTATTTTGAGTGACTTTTCAGCACCTGCTTTTATATGGCCCCAGGTAATAAATGCACAAAAAGCAACCATGACTTATCACTATTCGCCTAGGGTAGGACTCCCATCATGACAAGATCTTCATATTTTTTTTTCAATTTTTTGTTTATTGCAGTAACATTGGTTTATAACATTGTAAAAATTTCAGGTGTACATCATTGTACTTCTATTTCTGCATAGATTACATCATGTTCACCACCAAAATACTAATTACAACCCATCACCACACACATGTGCCAAATTATCCCTTTCACCCTCCTCCCTCCCCCCTTCCCCTCTGGTAACCACCAATCCAATCTCTGTCCCTATGTGTTTGTTTATTGTTGTTATTATCTACTACTTAATGAAGGAAATCATACGGTATTTGACCTTCTCCCTCTGACTTATTTCACTTTGCATTATACCCTCAATGTCCATCCATGATGTCACAAATGGCTGGATTTCATCGTTTCTTATGGCTGAGTAGTATTCCATTGTGTATATATACCACAGCTTCTTTATCCATTCGTCCCTTGATGGGCACTTAGGTTGCTTCCAAGTCTTGGCTATTGTGAATAACGCTGCAATGAACACATGGGTGCATGTACCTTTACAAATTGGTGTTTTCAAGTTCTTTGGATAAATACCCAGCAGTGGGATAGCTGGATCATATGGTAGTTCTACCCTTGATTTTTTGAGGAATCTCCATACTGTTTTCCATAGTGGCTGCACCAGTTTGCACTCCCACCAGCAGTGTATGAGAGTTCCCTTCTCTCCACATCCTCTCCAACACATGTTGTTTCCTGTCTTGTTAATTATAGCCATTCTGACGGGCGTGAGGTGATATCTCATTGTAGTTTTGATTTGCATTTCCCTGATAGTTAATGATTTTGAACATCTTTTCATGTGTCTGTTGGCCATCTGTATATCTTCTTTGGAGAAATGTCTGTTCAGGTCTTTTGCCCATTTTTTAATTGGGTTGGTAGTTTTTTTGTTGGTAAGATGCATGAGTTCTTTATATAATTTGGAGATTAAGCCCTTATCAGAAGTATGGTTTGCAAATATCTTCTCCCAATTGTTAGGTTGTCTTTTCGTTTCGTTGATGGTTTCCTTTGCTGTGCAAAAGCTTTTTAGTTTGATGTAGTCCCATTTGTTTATTTTTTCTATTGTTTCTCTTGCCCGGTCAGACGTGGTGTTTGAGAAGATGTTGCTAAGACTGATGTCGAAGAGCGTACTGCCTATGTTTTCTTCTAGAAGTTTCACAGTTTCAGTTCTTACATTCAAGTCTTTAATCCATTTGGAGTTAATTTTTGTGTATGGTGTAAGGTAAGGGTCTACTTTCATTTTTTTGCATGTGGCTATCCAGTTTTCCCAACACCATTTGTTGAAGAGACTTTCTTTTCCCCATTGTATGTTCTTGGCTCCTTTGTCAAAGATTAGCTGTCCATAGATGTGTGGGTTTATTTCTGGGCTTTTGATTCTATTCCATTGATCTGTGTGTCTGTTTTTGTGCCAGTACCATGCTGTTTTGGTTACTACAGCTTTGTAGTATATTTTGAAGTCAGGGAGTGTGATACCTCCAGCTTTGTTCTTTTTTCTCAGGATTCCTTTAGCTATTCGGGGGGTCTTTTGTTGTTCCATATAAATTTTAGGATTCTTTGTTCTATTTCTGTGAAAAATGTTGTTGGAACTTTGATAGGGATTGCATTGAATCTATAGATGGCTTTAGGAATTATGGACATCTTAACTATGTTAATTATTCCAATTCAAGAGCACGGAATATCTTTCCATTTCTTTGTGTCTTCTTCAATTTCTTTCAGAACTGTTTTATAGTTTTCGGTGTACAGATCTTTCACCTCTTTGGTTAAGTTTATTCCTAGGTATTTTATTCTTTTTGTTGCAATTGTAAATGGGATGGTATTCTTAATTTCTCTTTCTGCTACTTCGTTGTTAGTGTACAGAAATGCAACTGATTTTTGTATGTTGATTTTGTATCCTGCAACTTTACCATATTCGTTTATTACTTCTAAAAGTTTTCTGGTGGATTCTTTAGGGTTTTCTATATATAAAATCATGTCATCTGCAAATAGTGACAGTTTCACTTCTTCCTTTCTAATTTAGATCCCTTTTATTTCTTTCTCTTGCCTGATTGCTCTGGCTAGGACTTGCAGTACTATGTTAAATAGGAGTGGTGACAGTGGGCATCCTTGTCTGCTTCCTGTTCTTAGAGGGATGGCTTTCAGTTTTTCACCATTGAGGATGATATTAGCTGTGGGTTTGTCATATATGGTCTTTATTATGTTGAGGTACTTTCCTTCTATACCCATTTTATTCAGATTTTTTATCATAAATGGATGCTGTATCTTGTCAAATGCTTTCTCTGCATCTATTGAGATGATCATGTGATTTTTATTCTTCATTTTATTAATGTGGTGTATTACGTTGATTGATTTGCGAATGTTAAACCATCCCTGCATCCCTGGAATAAATCCCACTTGATCATGGTGTATAATCTTTTTATCGTATTGTTGTATGCGATTTGCTAGTATTTTGTTGAGGATTTTTGCATCGATGTTCATCAGTGATATTGGCCTGTAATTTTCTTTTTTTTTGTGTTGTCCTTGTCTGGTTTTGGTATCAGGGTAATGTCAGCTTCGTAGAATGAGTTAGGGAGCTTCCCCCCCTCCTCAATTTTTTGGAAGAGTTTGAGAAGGATAGGTATTAAGTCTTCTTTGAATGTTTGGTAGAATTCCCCAGGGAAGACGTCTGGTCCTGGACTTTTATTTTGAGGGAGGTTTGTGATTACTGTTTCGATCTCCTTACTGGTGATTGGTCTATTCAAATTCTCTACTTCTTCTTGATCCAGTTTTGGAAGGTTGTATGATTCTAAGAATTTATCCATTTCTTCCAGATTGTCGAATTGGTTGGCATATAGCTTTTCATAGTATTCTCTTATAATCTTTTGTATTTCTGAGGTGTCTGTTGTAATTTCTCCTCTTTCATTTCTGATTTTACTTATTTGTGCCTTCTCTCTTTTTTTCTTGGTGAGTCTAGCTAAAGGTTTGTCAATTTTGTTGATCTTTTCAAAGAACCAGCTCTTGGTTTTATTAATTTTTTCTATTGTTTTTTTGGTCTCTATTTCATTTATTTCTGCTCTGATTTTTATTATTTCCCTTCTTCTACTGATTTTGGGCTTTGTTTGTTCTTGTTTTTCCAGTTCCTTCAGGTGCATTGTTAGATTGTTTATTTGAGATTTTTCTTGTTTGTTGAGATAGGCCTGTATCGCTATAAACTTCCGTCTTAGAACTGCTTTTGCTGTATCTCATAAATTCTGGCATGTCGTATTTTCATTTTCATTTGTCTCCAGGTATTTTTTGATTTCTTCTTTGATTTCTTCGTTAACCCAGTCGTTGTTCAGTAGCATTTTGTTTAATCTCCACGTATTTGTGGCTTTTCTGATTTTCTTCCTATAGTTGATTTCTAGTTTCATACCGTTGTGGTCAGAAAAGATGCTTGGTATTATTTCAATCTTCTTAAATTTATGGAGACTTGTTTTGTGGCCTAATATGTGATCAATCCTGGAGAATGTTCCATGTGCCTTTGAAAAGAACGTGTATTCTTCGGTTTTTGGATGGAATGCTCTGTATATATCTACTAGGTCCATCTGTTCTAGTGTGTCGTTTAAGGCCATTGTTTCCTTATTGATCTTCTGTTTGGATGATCTATCCGTTGGTGTAAGTGGAGTGTTTAAGTCCCCTACTATTATTGTGTTACTGTCTATTTCTCTTTTTATGTCTGTTAATAATTGCTTTATATATTTAGGTGCCCCTCCATTGAGTGCGTAGATATTTACAAGTGTTATATCCTCTTGTTGGATTGTTCCCTTGATGATTATGTAATGCCCTTCTTTGTCTCTTTTTACAGTTTTTGTTTTAAAGTCTATTTTTTCTGATATGAGTACTGCTACCCCAGCTTTCTTTTCATTGCCATTTGCGTGGACTATCTTTTTCCATCCCTTCACTTTCAGTTTGTGAGTGTCTGTAGGTCTGAAGTGTGTCTCTTGTATGCAGCATATATATGGGTCTTGTTTTTTTATCCAGTCAGCCACCCTATGCCTTTTAATTGGAGCATTTAGTCCATTGACGTTTAAAGTAGCTATTGATAAGTATGTACTTACTGCCATTTTTTAACTTTTTTTTTTTCTCAGTGTTTTAGTAGTCCTTCTCTGTTCCTTTCTTCTTCTATACGGAATTGATGGTCACTTTAGTTTGACCTCTGTCTGAAAGCTGTACTCTTTAACTCCCCTCCTCCCTCATGTTGTTGATATCATATCTAACCTCTTTGTTGTGCATATGTATCCATTACGTTCTAATCATGGAAATAGATAATTTTTCCTATTTGTGGTCTTTTCTTTTCCCCTTAAATCAGTCCCTTTAACATTTCTTGTAGCACTGGTTTCTTGGTGACAAACTCCTTTAATTTTTGCTTGTCTGGGAAAATTTTGATCTCTCCTTCCATTTTGAATGATAACCTTGCTGGGTAGAGTATTCTTGGCTGTAAGTTTTTTCCTTTTAGCACTTTAAATATATCGTGCCATTCTCTTCTAGCCTGTAAGGTTTCTGCTGAGAAGTCAGCTGATAGCCTTATGGGGTTTCCTTTGTACGTAGCTTGACATTCTCTTGCGGCTTTTAGGATTCTCTCTTTGTCTTTAATTCTGGACATTTTGATTATGATGTGTGTTGGTGTGGGCCTCTTTGAGTTTATCTTGTTTGGGGCTCTCTGTGCTTCCTGTACCTGGATGTCTGTTTCCTTCCTTAGGTTAGGGAAGTTTTCATCTATTATTTCTTGAAATAGATTCTCTGACCCCTTGTCTCGCTCTTCTCCTTCCGGGACACCTATAACACGGATGTTAGTGCGCTTGATGTTGTCCCAGATGTCCCTTAGACTGTCCTCAGTCTTTTTAATTCTTTTCTCTTTTACCTGTTCACCTCGGGTAATTTCTTCTAGTCTTTCGGCCAGCTCACAGATCCGTTCTTCTGTATCCTCTACTCTGCTTTTGAGTCCCTCTAATGAATTTCTCATTTCCAGTATTGTATTCTTCATTTCTGATTGGTTCTTTTTTATATCTTCCATTTCTTTGTTGACATTCTCACTGAGTTCATCTATTCTTCTCCCCAGAGCAGTGAGCATCCTTAACACTCTTAGTTTGAACTCTCTGTCGGGTAGGTTGCTCATTTCTGTTTCACTTAGTTCCTTTTCTGGGGTTTTGTCGTGTTCCCTTACTTGGAATGTATTCTTTTGCCTCTTCATTTTGCCTCTTTCCCTGTGCTTGTGTCTACATATTAGGTAGGTCAGCTATGTCTCCTGCTCTTGGATAGGTGACCTTATGTAAGTGATGGCTTAGGAGGCTTCCAGTGTGCTTCTCTCAGTTCTCAATGTTCCAGGGGTGACCCCTATGTGGGCTACGTGTATCCTTCTGCTGTGGCCTGTTTGCTCTCCCTGTAGGCACCCAGGGAGGCTGAGTTATGCTCCTGGCCAGCTGTTGTAATGCTCAGCTGCTTGTAGTTGTTGTGGGCCCTTCAGTTTCTTTATCAGGTGTGGGGAGCCCCAGCACAGTTGGCTGCAAGTTCTAATACCAAATTTGTGTTGCAGTATTTCTTTTAAGTGAGTCGGCCCCCAGCGTGGCAGGTTGTTAGGCTCAGGGCCTTACAATTGCTGTAAGCCTCTAGCCTATTAGGTCTCTTGTCTGCTCTCTGAGGATTGCAGCTGGGTGGGGCTGGCCTCAGGCACAGGAGCACCCAATTGTTTCAGGTTTTGGAAGGTGGAGCAAACCTCCTATGTGGGTCTTTGAGAAGCACAAGTCTTCTGTGGCTGAGAAGCCCTGCCACACACAGGTCCACACACACAGTCAACACAGTCCTGCCCCGTGTGCACACCCCGACCTCCCCAAGCGGACCCAGTCTCTCCACGGCAGGAGCCCCACACACTCTGCCACGGCCCCACACTCTCCACCCGCTCCTTGTGCACACCCTGCGCCGCTCAAGTCGGCTCAGTTGCCAGGCTGCAGAGAATCCAGTCACCAATCTATGCAGGCCCACAAGTTGCCTGAGGGCTTGTTGTTGGCTGGGGCCAGTCTCTAGGGTGGGCTGCCTGCCCTGGCTGAGCTGGATTAAATCGGTGCTCTAGGGGGTGGGGCAGACCCTGGGCTAGCAGGCCTCAGGGAGAACTCCCATGGCGTCTGTGTCAGCACGCCCACACCAGGCCACAACAATGGCCGCTGCCAATGTCCCAGTCCCTGGAGAGGTCTCACCCCTCACCGAGATGCACTCAGGGCCTATTAGGTAAGTCTCTTGTCACCAAAGCACTGTGCACCTTTCTTTCTGGTGATTTTAGGATGCTTCCTGAAATGGGTGAGTTTGCACGCGGGCCCTTTAAGAGACAGTTTTAGTTTCTTTGTGTACCGGGTTTTCTGGGGGCCCTCCCCAGTGTTTTAGTAGCAGGCACAGTCAGATATTATGCCGCTGGTGTCGATTGTGCTGGGTCCACAGAATGACCACAGCGGGGCGCTCCCCGGCTCAGGGCCCCGCGCCTCCAGGGAGGGTGCATACCTGTGAGCTGCTCCTGGCGGCCGTGAAGCTGGCGGCTTGTGAAGGCGGCGTTTTTCCTCTCCAGAAGGGAGTCTCTGACTCTTCCACCTCAGTTAGGATTGTCCGTTGTTGCAGGAGTTCCTCTCATCCAGTTTTCAGTTCTGTCTCAGGGGTAATTTTTCCACGAGTAGTTGTAAATTGGCTGTGTCCAAGGGAGGAGGTGAGTTCTGAGTCTGCTTACGCCGCCATCTTGACTCCGCCCTCATCTTCATATTTTTCCACTTCTGATCCTAGGGCAGAAAAATCTCACAAAGGTAACCAGTTCATAAAGCAACTCTTCTTCCAGAAATTTCTTATGACATGTGGCTTTGAGCAATTAAGGCTCTTTCACTCCCCGGACCCTTCCCCCACCCTTATCTTAGGCTGACCCTTATCTTAGGCTGTCATTGGGTGTCCAGCACCCCAGAGCTCTAACCCTTCTCTGAGGCTACGTGTTCACGAAAAATGTTCTCCATCATCACGGTCCTCTTCCAGAAATTTTGTGGGAGCGTCTCAGTGCTGCGTGAGTTATAAAGGGTAAAGTAATTTTTATTTCTGGAAGTAGTGCACACTACATAACCTGAAAACCCTCCTGCCACCAAGCTCCTTACGAAGCTGGATAAAACTTAATAAATATCCCTGTCAATGCATATATGATGAGCTGGCCATGGAAGTTGACTCTCAGGTGTCAAAAACCAAAGAGGAACCTGAAGAGCAGATCAATGGGCATTTGAGTGTATGTTAGGCAGGTAGGATTTAATGACCATCAGGGAGAGGAGAAAAGCCTTGGCACCTCACCTCACAAGGGCTGTACAGTCAATTAAGGGATGGACCGGGGGAGGCGGAGTCAAGATGGCGGCATAAGCAGACTCGGAACTCACCTCCTCCCGTGGACACAGCCAATTTACAACTACTCGTGGAAAAATTACCCCTGAGACAGAACTGAAAACTGCATAAGAGGAACTCCTGCAACAACGGACAATCCTAACTGAGGTAGAAGAGGCAGAGACTCCCTTCTGGAGAGGAAAAACGCTGCCTTCACAAGCCGCCAGCTTCATGGCTGCCTGGAGCAGCTCACAGGTACACAGCCTCCCTGGAGGCACGGGGCCCTGAGCCGGGGAGCGCCCCCGCTGTGGGCATTTTGTGGACCCAACACAATCGAGACCAGTGGCATAATATCTGACTGTGCCTGCTGCTAAAACACTGGGGAGTACCCCCAGAAAACCCGGTTCACAAAGAGACTAAAACTGTCTCTTAAAGGGCCCACGCGCAAACTCACCCATTTCAGAAAGCATCCTAAAATCACCAGAAAGAAAGGTGCACAGTGCTGTGGTGACAAGAGACTTACCTAATAGGCCCTGAGTGCATCTCGGTGAGGGGTGAGACCTCTCCAGGGACTGGGACATTGGCGGCAGCCATTGTTGTGGCCTGGTGTGGGCGTGCTGACACAGACGCCATGGGAGTTCTCCCTGAGGCCTGCTAGCCCAGGGTCTGCTCCACCCCCAAGAGCACCGATTTAATCCAGCTCAGCCAGGGCAAGCAGCCCACCCTAGAGACTGGCCCCATCCAACAACAAGCCCTCAGGAAACGTGTGGAACTGCATAGATTGGAGACTGGATTCTCTGCAGCCTGGCAACTGAGCCGAATTGAGCGGGGCAGGGTGTGCACAAGGAGCGGGTGGAGAGTGTGGGGCGGTGGCGGAGTGTTTGGGGCTCCTGCCATGGAAAGACTGGGTCCGCTTGGGGAGGTCGGGGCACTCACAAGGGGCAGGACTGTGTTGACTGTGTGTGTGTACCTGTGGGCAGCAGGGTTTGTCAGCTGCAGAAGACTTGTGCTTCTCAAAGACCCACATAGGAGGTTTGCCCCACCTTCCAAAGCCTGAAACGATTGGGTGCTCTTGTGCCTGAGGCCAGCCCCACCCAGCTGCAATCCTCAGAGAGCTGACAAGAGACCTAATAGGCTAGAGGCTTACAGCAATTGTAAGGCCCTGAGCCTAACAACCTGCCACGCTGGGGGCCGACTCACTTAAAAGAAATACTGCAACACAAATGTTGTATTAGAACTTGCAGCCAACTGTGCTGGGGCTCCCCACACCTGATAAAGAGACTGAAGGGCCCACAACAACTACAAGCAGCTGAGCATTACAACAGCTGGCCAGGAGCATAACTCAGCCTCGCTGGGCGCCTACAGGGAGAGCAAACAGGCAACAACAGAGGAACTGACGTGGCCCACATAGGGGTCACCCCTGGAACATTGAGAACTGAGGGAAGCACACTGGAAGCCTCCTAAGCCATCACTTACATAAGGTCACCTATCCAAGAGCAGGAGACATAGATGACCTACCTAATATGTAGACACAAGCGCAGGGAAAGAGGCAAAATGAGGAGGCAAAAGAATACATTCCAAGTAAGGGAACAGGACAAAACCCCAGAAAAGGAACTAAGTGAAACAGAAATGAGCAACCTACCCGACAGAGAGTTCAAACTAAGAGTGTTAAGGATGCTCACTGCTCTGGGGAGAAGAATAGATGAACTCAGTGAGAATGTCAACAAAGAAATGGAAGATATAAAAAAGAACCAATCAGAAATGAAGAATACAAAACTGGAAATGAGAAATTCATTAGAGGGACTCAAAAGCAGAGTAGAGGATACAGAAGAACGGGTCTGTGAGCTGGACGAAAGTCTAGAAGAAATTACCCAAGGTGAACAGGTAAAAGAGAAAAGAATTAAAAAGACTGAGGACAGTCTAAGGGACCTCTGGGACAACATCAAGCGCACTAACATCCGTGTTATAGGTGTCCCGGAAGGAGAAGAGCGAGACAAGGGGGCAGATAATCTATTTCAAGAAATAATAGATGAAAACTTCCCTAACCTAAGGAAGGAAACAGACATCCAGGTACAGGAAGCACAGAGAGCCCCAAACAAGATAAACCCAAAGAGGCCCACACCAACACACATCATAATCAAAATGTCCAGAATTACAGATAAAGAGAGAATCCTAAAAGCTGCAAGAGAATGTCAAGTTACAGACAAAGGAAACCCCATAAGGCTATCAGCTGACTTCTCAGCAGAAACCTTACAGGCTAGAAGAGAGTGGCATGATATATTTAAAGTGCTGAAAGGAAAAAACTTACAGCCAAGAATACTCTACCCAGCAAGGTTATCATTCAAAATGGAAGGAGAGATCAAAATTTTCCCAGACAAGCAAAAATTAAAGGAGTTTGTCACCAAGAAACCAGTGCTACAAGAAATGTTAAAGGGACTGATTTAAGGGGAAAAGAGAAGACCGCAAATAGGAAAAATTATCTATTTCCATGATTAGAACATAATGGATACAAATGCACAAAAAAGAGGTTAGATATGATATCAAAAACATAAAAGGAGGGAGGAGGGGAGTTAAGAGTACAGCTTTCAGACAGAGGTCATACTAAAGTGACCATCAATTCTGTATAGAAGAAGAAAGGAACAGAGAAGGACTACTAAAACACAGAGAAAAAAAAAAGTTAAAAAATGGCAGTAAGTACATACTTATCAATAGCTACATTAAACGTCAATGGAGTAAATGCTCCAATTAAAAGGCATAGGGTGGCTGACTGGATTAAAAAAACAAGACCCATATATATGCTGCATACAGGAGACACACTTCAGACCTAAAGACACTCACAAACTGAAAGTGAAGGGATGGAAAAAGATACTCCACGCAAATGGCAATGAAAAGAAAGCTGGGGTAGCAGTACTCATATCAGAAAACATAGACTTTAAAACAAAAACTGTAAAAAGAGACAAAGAAGGGCATTACATAATGATCAAGGGAACAATCCAACAAGAGGATATAACACTTGTAAATATCTACGCACCCAATGGAGGGGCACCTAAATATATAAAGCAATTTTTAACAGACATAAAAACAGATATAGACAGTTACACAATAATAGTTGGGGACTTTAACACTCCACTTACACCAATGGATAGATCATCCAAACAGAAGATCAATAAGGAAACAATGGCCTTAAACGACACACTAGAACAGATGGACCTAGTAGATATATACAGAGCATTCCATCCAAAAACGGAAGAATACACGTTCTTTTCAAATGCATATGGAACATTCTCCAGGATTGATCACATATTAGGCCACAAAACAAGTCTCCATAAATTTAAGAAGATTGAAATAATACCAAGCATCTTTTCTGACCACAACGGTATGAAACTAGAAATCAACTATAGGAAGAAAATCAGAAAAGCCACAAATACGTGGAGATTAAACAAAATGCTACTGAACAACGACTGGGTTAACGAAGAAATCAAAGAAGAAATCAAAAAATACCTGGAGACAAATGAAAATGAAAATATGACATGCCAGAATTTATGGGATACAGCAAAAGCGGTTTTAAGAGGGAAGTTTATAGCGATACAGGCCTATCTCAACAAATAAGAAAAATCTCAAATAGGCAATCTAACAATGCACCTAAAGGAACTGGAAAAAGAAGAACAAACCAAGCCCAAAATCAGTAGAAGAAGGGAAATAATAAAAATCAGAGCAGAAATAAATGAAATAGAGACCAAAAAAACAATAGAAAAAATTAATAAAACCAAGAGCTGGTTCTTTGAAAAGATAAAAAAAAATTGACAAACCTTTAGCTCACTCACCAAGAAAAAAAGAGAGAAGGCACAAATAAGTAAAATCAGAAATGAAAGAGGAGAAATTACAACAGACACCTCGGAAATAGAAAAGATTATAAGAGAATACTATGAAAAGCTATATGCCAACCAATTCGACAATCTGGAAGAAATGGATAAATTCCTAGAATCATACAACCTTCCAAAACTGGATCAAGAAGAAGTAGAGAATTTGAATAGACCAATCACCAGTAAGGAGATCGAAACAGTAATCACAAACCTCCCCAAAAATAAAAGTCCAGGACCAGACGTCTTCCCTGGGGAATTCTACCAAACATTCAAAGAAGACTTAATACCTATCCTTCTCAAACTCTTCCAAAAAATTGAGGAGGGGGGGAAGCTCCCTAACTCATTCTACGAAGCTGACATTACCCTGATACCAAAACTAGATAAGGACAACACAAAAAGAGAAAATTACAGGCCAATGTAACTGATGAACATCGATGCAAAAATCCTCAACAAAATACTAGCAAATCGCATACAACAATACGATAAAAAGATTATACACCATGATCAAGTGGGATTTATTCCAGGGATGCAGGGATGGTTCAACATTCACAAATCAATCAACGTGATACACCACATTAATAAAATGAAGAATAAAAATCACATGATCATCTCAATAGATGCAGAGAAAGCATTTGACAAGATACAGCATCCATTTATGATAAAAAGTCTGAATAAAATGGGTATAGAAGGAAAGTACCTCAACATAATAAAGACCATATATGACAAACCCACAGCTAATATCATCCTCAATGGTGAAAAACTGAAAGCCATCCCTCTAAGAACAGGAACCAGACAAGGATGCCCACTGTCACCACTCCTATTTAACATAGTACTGCAAGTCCTAGCCAGAGCAATCAGGCAAGAGAAAGAAATAAAAGGGAGCCAAATTGGAAAGGAAGAAGTGAAACTGTCACTATTTGCAGATGACATGATTTTATATATAGAAAACCCTAAAGAATCCACCAAAAAACTTTTAGAAGTAACAAACGAATATGGTACAGTTGCAGGATACAAAATCAACATACAAAATCAGTTGCATTTCTGTGCACTAACAACGAAGTAGCAGAAAGAGAAATTAAGAATACCATCCCATTTACAATTGCAACAAAAAGAATAAAATACCTAGGAATAAACTTAACCAAAGAGGTGAAAGATCTGTACACCGAAAACTATAAAACAGTTCTGAAAGAAATTGAAGAAGACACAAAGAAATGGAAAGATATTCCATGCTCTTGGATTGGAAGAATTAACATAGTTAAGATGTCCATACTTCCTAAAGCCATCTATAGATTCAATGCAATCCCTATCAAAGTTCCAACAACATTTTTCACAGAAATAGAACAAAGAATCCTAAAATTTATATGGAACAACAAAAGACCCCGAATAGCTAAAGGAATCCTGAGAAAAAAGAACAAAGCTGGAGGTATCACACTCCCTGATTTCAAAATATACTACAAAGCTGTAGTAAGCAAAACAGCATGGTACTGGCACAAAAACAGACACACAGATCAATGGAATAGAATCGAAAGCCCAGAAATAAACCCACACATCTATGGACAGCTAATCTTTGACAAAGGAGCCAAAAACATACAATGGGGAAAAGAAAGTCTCTTCAACAAATGGTGTTAGGAAAACTGGATAGCCATATGCAAAAAAATGAAAGTAGACCCTTACCTTACACCATACACAAAAATTAACTCCAAATGGATTAAAGACTTGAATGTAAGACCTGAAACTGTGAAATTTCTAGAAGAAAACATAGGCAGTACGCTCTTCGACATCGGTCTTAGCAACATCTTTTCAAACACCATGTCTGACTGGGCAAGAGAAACAATAGAAAAAAATAAACAAATGGGACTACATCAAACTAAAAAGCTTCTGCACAGCAAAGGAAACTATCAACAAAACGAAAAGACAACCTAACAATTGGGAGAAGATATTTGCAAACCATACATCTGATAAGGGCTTAATCTCCAAAATATATAAAGAACTCATGCATCTCAACAACAAAAAAACTACCAACCCAATTAAAAAATGGGCAAAAGCCGAGAACAGACATTTCTCCAAAGAAGATATACAGATGGCCAACAGACACATGAAAAGATGTTCAAAATCACTAACTATCAGGGAAATGCAAATCAAAACTACAATGAGATATCACCTCACGCCCATCAGAATGGCTATAACTAACAAGACAGGAAACAACATGTGTTGGAGAGGATGTGGAGAGAAGGGAACTCTCATACACTGCTGGTGTGAGTCCAAACTGGTGCAGTCACTATGGAAAACAGTATGGAGATTCCTCAAAAAATCAAGGATAGAACTACCATATGATCCAGCTATTCCACTGTTGGGTATTTATCCAAAGAACTTGAAAACACCAATTTGTGAAGGTACATGCACTCCGGTGTTCATTGCAGTGTTATTCACAATGGCCAAGACTTGGAAGCAACCTAAGTGCCCTTCAAGGGACGAATGGATAAAGAAGCTGTGGTATATATACACAATGGAATACTACTCAGCCATAAGAAATGATGAAATCCAGCCATTTGTGACAACATGGATGGACATTGAGGGTATAATGCAAAGTGAAATAAGTCAGAGGGAGAAGGTCAAATACCGTATGATTTCCTTCATTAAGTAGTAGATAATAACAACAATAAACAAACACATAGGGACAGAGATTGGATTGGTGGTTACCAGAGGGGAAGGGGGGAGGGAGGAGGGTGAAAGGGATAATTTGGCACATGTGTGTGGTGATGGGTTGTAATTAGTATTTTGGTGGTGAACATGATGTGATCTATGCTTAAATAGAAGTACAATGATGTACACCTGAAGTTTTTACAATGTCATAAACCAATGTTACTGCAATAAACAAAAAATTAAAATATAAAAAAATAAAAAAAATAAAAAAGGATGGACCAGAAAAAAAAAATCTGCCCATCACCATGGGGAGATGACAAGGGACTTTGGTCTCCGTGGGTTCTGGTGGAAGAAAATAAAATGCTTCCCCTGATAATTTGTAACTCTAGGGCTATTGTCATGCTGGTCTAGGGTTGGGATTAGTGCCTCTTGTTTAGTCCAGGAAACCCCAAGCTCACAAATTAATGTAAAACAATATACCACCACAGCGATACCCCTAGGTCACCTGGCAGGAGTAAACACACACAACCTCTCTGGAGAGACACATTCTCATTTTAGACCTCACAGAAGTCCCACAGATAAAGCTCTGCTTGAGAAATCCCTAAACTCACAATCAAAATTATAAAACACATAAGGAAAAAAAATTCTTTGATTGTTAGCAATGACGAGCAGGATTAGACCACCAAGAACTTCAGATAATAGAACTAACAGAGAGCATAAAATAAGTTTAACATACTTAGAAAAAATAAGGAAAGAACAAGGTTCTGTGGAAAAAAGAAGAGGCTGTTTTTTTTGTTTTTTGTTTGTTTGCTTTTTGTGAGGAAGATCAGCCCTGAGATAACATCGATGCCAATCCTCCTCTTTTTGCTGAGGAAGACCGGCTCTGAGCTAACATCTGTTGCCAATCCTCCTCCTTTTTTTTTTCTCCCCCCAAAGCCCCAGTAGATAGTTGTATGTCATAGTTGCAGATCCTTCTAGTTGCTGTATGTGGGACACAGCCTCAGCATGGCCGGAGAAGCAGTGCCTCAGTACGCGCCTGGGATCCAAACCCGGGGCACCAGTAGCGGAGCTAAGCCACTGGGCCGGCCCAGGATGTCTGCTCTTGATACTTCTATTCAACATTGTACTCAAAGTTCTAGTCAGTGCAATTAGGCAGGAAAAATAAACTAAAGGCATCCAAATTGGGAAGGAACAAGTAAAACTACCTCTATTCATAGATGACATATATATATATATGTGTGTATATATATATATATATAACATTAAAGAATCCACTAGAAAAACACAACAACCTATTTGAATATGCAATAGATGAGCTCAGCAAAGTTGCAAGATCCCAGATCAACCTGCAACAGTCAGTTGTATTTCTATGCACTAGCAATGAACAATCTGAAAATGAGGTTAAGAAAAATAATTCCGTTTACAGTATCATTAAAAAGAATAAAATACTGAGGAATAAATTTAACAAAAGGCATACAAGACTTGTACTCCGAAAACTGGAAAACATTGCTGAAAGAAATCAAAGAGGACGTGAATAAAAAGGCATCCTGTGTTAATGGATTGAACATTTAATATTGTTAGGACGGCTATAATCCCCAAGGCAATATACATATTCAATGCCACGCCTGTTAGAGTCTACCTGGCTTATTTGTAAAAATTGACAAGTTGATCCTAAAATTCATATGGAAATGCAAGGGATGCAAATATGCAAAACAATCTGCGGAATGAAGAACAAAATTGGAGGACTCATACTTCCCAATTTCAAAACTTACTACAAAGCTCCAGCAATCCTAAAAAGCGTGGTACTGGCATAATGATAGACATATAGGTCAATGTTTTCGAATTTGGAGTCATAAATAAACCCGTACATCTATAAATAGTTGATTTTCAATAACAGTGCAAAGACTATTCAATGGAGGAATGAACAATCTCTTCAACAAATGGTGCAGGGCAACTGGATATCCACAGACAAAAGAATTTGAGTTTGGACCCCAATCTCACACTATTTACAAAACTTAACTCTAAAATGAATCACAGACCTAAAGGCAAGGGATGAACCTATAAAACTCTAGGAATAAAACATAGATGTAAATTCCCATGACCTTGGATGAGGCAACCGTTACTTAAATATGACAGCAAAAGCACAGCCACAAAAGAAAACAAAAAGAGAGAGAGAGAGAAATTGTAGGCCGTCCAAATCAAAAACTTTTGTGCATCAAAGGACTCTGTCTAGAAAGCGAAAGGACAGCCCACAGGGTGGGAGAAACACTTGCAAATCATATAACTGATAAGGGCCTATTTTCCAGAACGCATAAAGAACTGTTGCAGCTCAACAAGAAAAAGAAAGGCAACCCAGTTAAAAAATGGACAAAGGACTGGAATCGACATTTCTCCAAAGGGCAGAAGTACAAATGGCCAAGAGGCACACGAAAAGATGCTCAACATCATTAGCCATTAGGGAAATGTGAATCAAACCCACCGTGAGCTACCACTTCACACCCACTAGGATGGCTATTGTTAGCAAACAACAGACGCGGAAAATAGCAAGTTTTGGCGAGGATGTGGAGAAGTCGGGACCTTCATACGCTGCTGCTGGGAGTGCGATGTGGTAGAGCCGCTGTGGAAATCACTTGGGCGGTTCCTCCATAAGTTAAACGTAGAATTACCTCACGACCCCGCAATCCTACTCGCAGATATCTACCCCAAAGCACTGCAAACAGGTGTTCCCACAGAACCCTGTACGGGAACGCTCACTGCCGCGCTATTCACAACAGCCACGAGGTGGAGATCACCCAAACGTCTATCAACTGATGGACGGATGGATACACAACGTGTGGTCTCTCCAGACAACGGAATCTTATTGGCCCGAAAAGGAATGAAGCGCTGATTCGTGCTGCCCGGTGGATGACCCATAGCGAAAACATGATGGCTAAGGGAAAGCAGCCAGACACAAGAGGCCACCTCTTGATCGTATGACTCCATCTGTAGGAAGTCTCCAGAATAGGCAAACCTCTGACAGGGAGCCCAGGAGTGGTTGCCTGGCTGCTGGGGGGCAGGTGCCGGCTGGGGGCCGGCCAGGGGCTGGGGGGGGGGCCAGTGGGAAGCGACTGCCTGACGGGTACAGGGGTTTCTTTCCCGGGTGGTGCCCACGTTTTGGATCTGGGTAGTTGTGACGATCGCCTGACCGCGCGAGTGTCCACTTGGTGGCACCGGATCGTCCAAGTCTGTCGTCTTTTTCCGTCCACGTTCCCATCCGGTGGAAAGGGAGTGTTCCCTCAAAGAGAGGGTCCAGGGCGCAGGGCGAGCGGGCTCGTGCGGCGCCCTTTCGCTGCAGGCCCAGGCCCGCCATTTCCGGGAGCCAATGGGAAAGCAGTGACGTCACCGGATCGACGTGTCAGCGAGCGTGCGCCCCGACCAATGGGGGGGCCGGTGCGTGGTCGCTAGGATACGGAGTAGGGGCCGAGTACCCGCCGTCTTGAGAGCTTGGGACCCGCCGACCCACCTCACCTCACCTCACCTCACCTCACCTCACCTCACCTCACCTGAGCGACCCGGACTGAGCTGAACCTCATCCCACCGCAGAAGAGCTAGTCCCGTCGAGCAGAAGGCGCGGCTCAAGCCCAGCATGCCCGGGAACCGTCGTCGTCGTCGTCGTCGTCGTCGTCGAGGGTCGTCTGGTGGCCAGAGTCGGCCCCGCTCCCGCACCGCCCGAGCGGAGCTATCGTTCTCTGTGAGCCACGTGGAGCGCCTCCTGCGGGAGAGCCACTACACCCGGCGCCTGAGCCCCTCCACCCCGGTCTTCCTGGCCGCCGTCGTCCAGTACCTGACGGCCAAGGTCCTGGAGCTGGCGAGCGATGAGGCCCACAACAGCGGCAGGAGGCGCATCACCCCAGAGCTCGTGGACATGGCGGTCCACAACAACGCGCTGCTCAGCGGCTTCTTTGGGGCTACGACCATCTCCCAGGTGGCCCCGACCCGGGAGTAGCTGCCCGGCGTGACCCGGGTCCGCGGGCCTCGGTTGGCCGGCCGGCCGTCCACCCAGCCGGCCGTGCGTCCGCCCGTCGGGCGCCAGGCCGGCGCACAGCCCCGGGGCGGCCCCAGCCTGTCTGGTGCCTTGGGCACAGTCATGGAAAAATCAATAAAGTGTTTGAGGAAACCCGTGTGCGTGCTTCGGTCACTCTGCGCGGGAGGTGCTGGTGCTGGGACATCCCTCCTTGGAGGGGTGGGGGCCGGCGGGGGTCTGGCTGGGGGTGGTGGGGAGGAGTCGCGGACGACAGAGAGGAGCGGTGGACAGTGCGGGGTGGGGTGGGGCCCCGCGAGCGAGAGGCTGGCTGCGGTGGGGTCGGGGGTGAGGCTGGGGTACGGAAGACTCCGCCATCGGCCCTGAGCAAGTCAGAGCCCAGCCAAGTCCCCAGAAGGACGGTCTTCCCTGGGGTGCAGCTCCAGACCAGGACTGCGGCGTCGTGACCCGGTGAACTCGCAATGGCGACTGGGGGTGGCGCGTGGGGGGTGCGGGGTGCGGGACGCGGGGGAGGAGGCGGACAGAGCGGTTGGCAAGGACCCCAACCGGGCAGGGGCTTTGACGCGGAGAAGACGGAGGAGGGACGGGCGCTCGAGAAATGATTGGCAAAGTCGGGATTAGGGCCACGCGGACCCCGAGTTTAGTTTTGGTCGCGTTCCCTTGGAGACGCTAGGAGACGCCCCTAGCAACCTGGGCAAACGAGCTGTCACCTAGCAACAGCGGGCGCCCGGCCAGGCCCCGCCCCGGGGTCCCCGATTTGCATACGCCGCTCGCAGCCGGGCCAGGCCCCACCCCAGGATTTCGGATTTGGATACGCAGCTTGCCCAAGGCAAGGCTCCTCCATTCAACATTCTTGCATGTGAACCTGGCCCCTGCAGAGGCATTTCCCCAGAACCCTTAATTTGCATACGTAACTTGCGCTGGACCAGGCTCCACCTCTGATCACTGGATTTGCATATCGCCAAGGATTTATTCTTGACTTCCTTTTCTTGCTTTCGCGCTTCTCTGACACCGTACACCTTCTCCTTGCAAATAAACGCAAGACCCCTATGTCCCCAGAACAGCCAGTAATGCTTGGGAAAAGCGTGTTTTTTTTTTTCCACAAATGAATCTGTTGGGTCTATAATAAGAGGAAACTCTCCTCTCATCTTCCATCCTCTTCTCGCATCAATTTTTTTATTCGCCCTTACATTTCACTCCAAACTTAGCTCCATTTTCTGTTCTCTAAGAATACTTTGGCTCAGTGCAGCCCTCTTCCTCTCCAGTGGTGCTGATCAGATGATGTCAGGAAGTATCAACTTACAGATGTTTTCTGTACTCGTTCCACAACAGTCATAAGTAATACCTAAATAAAAAAATGTAATAACCAATAATAGTAATGACTAAATGTGTGGTGGGTAGGGATGGAGCCTGTGCCAGTGTCAGAAGAAGAGAAAGCATCGGAAATTATCAACTCACCTGAAAATTCTGAGGCTGCTTCCAGCACAACTGCAGAGGCAACACCGCACTGGTCCAAAATACAAGCCTGTGCAGCTCAGAAGTTGTCCCAGAATAGCCATTTGGTGCTGTGTTTCCTCACTTGTCTGCATCCAGCTCACAATGGCACTGGAATTCAGAATCACTGGCCTCAATCTCCTTCAAGTCTCTCATTGTCTATAAACGAAGAGTCCACTCTTTGTCTCTTGGGATGTGTGTGTGTGTGTGTGTGTGTGTGTGAGAGAGAGAGAGAGAGACCCACACCCAGATGGAAAAATGGAAAGATAAGAAGAAAAAGCAAAAAGACTATTTCTCACAGTTATGCAAAATGAATCATTTTAACTGATCATATGAAGGAGCAAGAGAGCCTATGTAGGTATTATACACTGAACTAGTTCATGGTTTTTGCTTTTACCAGAGAAATGAGGTCAGTTAAGAATTAACATTTTACTGACAAGAAAAAAACCGAAATGATGTGCTTCTCTGTCTGCCCTAACCCCATCCACTCCATGTACCATGAGGTAGGCTTAAAATGTAATCCAAAATTCTTGTCTATAGCCTAATGTTGTAGCATTGCAGCTGATGAAGTTAAACCATTACCTGTAGAGGGAATAAAAATGCAGAGAATCTCCAGGAACTCACTCCAGTTCAAGGGTCCCATACAAATATTACTTGAGTTTGGATTGCTGTGTGTGAAAATCTTTTTTATAAAATATAAACTAGGAAGTAGTTTGTATGTGTATAGATTATTAGTTCCTCATTATAAAATGACTAAGATGATGACAGAGAAGAGCATTAACTAAAAATGTTAAGCATAAGTTAGGAGTTGAGTAAAAACCCTAAGTAAAAATAGTCTGTAACATTAAGTAAATATATTCTGTGAAGGCTGGGGGCAAAGAGTCAGAGAAGACAGTGAGAGATGGGAAAATACCGGATATGCCCATCTACCCTACTCAGTGAGTACTCAGCAGAGGGACTGATAGTCCAAGCCTGTAGATCTATATCTGTAAGTCTATCAATATGAGGGTCTAAAAACCTTGAGAAAGTTTCTACAAGAGGAAGCAAATTCTTGGCCTTTTTAAAGAACCCTCACATCTGCCTTTAGATCTTGAATCCTAAGTAGGCCTGGAAAGACACTGTTAATTTTTTAAAAAACTCTAACGATCTTAATTAAAACTTTTAAATTCCAGAAATCATTGTACATGTAAAAGAAAAATGTCTGGAGCAAGAAGTGGAATGGGGAACTAGATGCTGAGTTCCCACTCCTAGTACATTGAGCTTGTGAAAACCTTCTATTATGCAAAGACTGTTGGGGAAAGGCGAGCAAAGAGTATTTTGAGCTTGGATTCCAACTAAAACTTGGTTCCAACATCTTCAAAATATGCATAGGACTTACTTTCAGTTCTGGCAACATAGCAGACTAATCTGATAATCACACTGTATACAAAAGCAAGACTCAACTATATGCTGTCTATATGAGATGCTCTTTAACAATACGGATGAACCTTGAGGACATTATGCTAAGTGAAATAGGCCAGTCACAGAAAGAAAAACACCATACAATCCCACTTAAGTGAGGTATCTAAAATAGTTAAATTCATAGAATCAAAGAGTGCAATGATAGTTGCCAGGGCCTGAGGCGAGGGGAAAATGGGGAGTTACTAATCAACAGGCATAAAGTTTCACATAAACCAGGTGAATAAATTCTAGAGATCTGCTGTATAACATTGTACCTATAGTCAACAATAATGTATCGTACACTAAAAAATTTAAGAGGCCAGATCTTGTTTTAAGTGTTATCACAACAAAATAAAATTTTAAAAAGAGATGCTCTTTAAATAAAAAGACAGAAAGATTGAAAGTAAAAGGACGTATAAACATATACCACACAAACAGAAGGTATGAGAAAGCTGGAATGGTTATTTATACATTGGAAAAATTACAATCATGTTGAAGATCTTAGCACCACTCTTTTGGCAACTTGAAAATATGCTCAACATCTTTAGTCATTAGGTAATTTCACATTAAAACCACAGTGAGATATCACCATACATCCACCAGAATAACTAAAAGTAACCAGCTGACAACACCAAATGTTGGCAGGAATATGGAACAACAGGAACCCTCACACAGTGTGGGAGTGTAAAATGGTACAAACACTTTTGAAAACAATTTAGCAGTTTCTTATAAAGCTGGATATGCGCCTAACCTACTACCTAACACTTCCACTTTTAGGAATTACCCAAGGGAAATGAAAGCATGTGTGCACACAAAAACTAGAACACAAGCGTTCAGGGCAGCTTTTTCCATAATAATAAAAAACTGAAAAAAGACCAGATGTCCATCAACAGTTGAATGTATACACAAAGTGGTTTATCAATACAGCTAAATAACACTAAGTGATAAAAAGGAATGAATCATTGATACACACAACAGTGCGGGTGGATCTAAAAAGAGACCTCACTGAAAGTAACTACATGGGGGCCAGCCCCGTGGTGCAGCAGTTAAATTCTCGTGTGCCGATTTGCGACCCGGGGTTCGCCAGTTTGGATCCTTGGCACGGCCCTACTCACAGCTCATCAAGCCATGCTGAGGCGGCCACCCACATAGAACAACTGGAAGGACCTACAACTAGGATGTACAACTATGTACTGGGGCATTGGGGAGAAAAAAAGGAAAAAAGAGAGGAAGATGGGCAACAGATGTTAGCTCAGCGCCAATCTTCCTCAAAAAAAAAAGCAAGTAACTACATGTGTGATTCCATTTATTTGAAGTTCTAGAGCAGGCGAAACTAATACGTGGTGGAAAAAAATAAGAACAACGGTTGCCTCTAGGGGATGAGGGCGAAACCAATTGGGAAGGGGCCTGAGGGAACTTTTCATATGAGCCAGCAGTCCAACTCCTGGGTATTTATCCTAGAGACGTGAAAAATTTATATTCATACAAAAACGTATCCATTAATGTTTGTAGCAGCTTTATTCAAAATTGCCAAAACCTAGAAACAACCAAAATGTCCTACAATAGGCAAATGGTTAAACAAAATGTGGTACATCCATATAATGGAATAATACTTGACAATAAAACATAACTATTGATACACACAACGACCTAGATGAACCTCAAAGCACCGTGTTGAGTGATAGGAGCCAGTCTCAAAAGGTGACATACTGTATGCATCCACTTACAAGACATTCTGGGAAAGGCAGTTCCATAGAGACTGAGAACAGAACAGTAGTTGTCGGGGGTTAGGTCTCAGGAAAGGGTTTGACCAATGTTGAGAGTTTAGACTACTCCAAAATATTGCTGCCTCTGCATCTATTTTTGTGGCAAAGTAGCTGCAGGGGCCTTGAGCTGACACTAGTCTACCCCCAAGTGCATGCCCTAGATGGCAGCCAGCAAGGCACAAGTAAGTGTAAGTACCTGATATGACTTCCTCAATGCCCATGATGTATAATGGTCGTGGTGTATTGAAAGCCCCTGGTGAGACACAGTCTCTCTTGTCTCCCAGCTCCTTCCCTTTGTGGGTCGCTTAGATAAGACTCCCACAGAGCTTACCAAAACTCTACTCTTTTTGTGTTGTTGTTTTGAATTGACCAATCCAGCCTCCGCCCTGGAACCCCAGAGACACTTCACGCGTGGACCCTAAGAAAGGCATATGCCCCAGGTCCTGCCGCTTACTCTCTTCTTGTACCCGACCTTAACCTTCCGGTGTGGCTCACCAGGCTTGCTGTGTACCTCCTCAGGACCTGTGAGTAATACACTTCTCTATTTCACTTTTCCTGGTGGTCTTTGTCGAACCTTGGCTCGCCATCCGACGCCTCACCTGGGGTTCTGTTTAACAAGTGTTAATTTAACAAAAAATCACAACGACTAAAAAGGGACAGTCGTACCAGATTAGGGACTTTTCTGGTTTGATGGAGCTGTTCCGTGTCCTGAATGTGGTGGTGGATACATCCCTCTATACATGTGTTAAACTCATAGAACTGGGCTCCAAGAGAGGTGGATTTTATTGTATAACACAAAAAATAAAATGAAAAACAAAGAAGAAATAATACAGTATCATGGACTGCATATAGTACTTCCCATAATACTTAGCAAATCCTTATTTTGGCACAACTATATTTTTATATATTTTAAAAATATAATTTATGTTATATATTATATATATACATATATCTGTCTATAAACTTATACGGGCATATAATATAATTTCTCTTTAAGTCTTCTAATCACTATTCTGAAACGGAGGGCAGGCGTTATGCTCTCACTGTAAAAAAATGAAGAAATTAAGGTTCAGTAAAGGACTAGTACGCTAGCAGGGCAGGAGTGGGCATAAAAGTTCTTGCTGATCAAATTCAGACTACATGAGGCATACAGAAATAGCATGAATTTACAAACACGGGTCTCAGACTCAGTTATTACTCTGCCTTTCAGACCCTAAGGCGCCTTTTCCTTGGCGATATGCAAATCCAGTGATCAGAGGTGGAGCCTGGTCCAGCGCAAGTTACGTATGCAAATTAAGGGTTCTGGGGAAATGCCTCTGCAGGGGCCAGGTTCACATGCAAGAATGTTGAATGGAGGAGCCTTGCCTTGGGCAAGCTGCGTATCCAAATCCGAAATCCTGGGGTGGGGCCTGGCCCGGCTGCGAGCGGCGTATGCAAATCGGGGACCCCGGGGCGGGGCCTGGCCGGGCGCCCGCTGTTGCTAGGTGACAGCTCGTTTGCCCAGGTTGCTAGGGGCGTCTCCTAGCGTCTCCAAGGGAACGCGACCAAAACTAAACTCGGGGTCCGCGTGGCCCTAATCCCGACTTTGCCAATCATTTCTCGAGCGCCCGTCCCTCCTCCGTCTTCTCCGCGTCAAAGCCCCTGCCCGGTTGGGGTCCTTGCCAACCGCTCTGTCCGCCTCCTCCCCCGCGTCCCGCACCCCGCACCCCCCACGCGCCACCCCCGGTCGCCATTGCGAGTTCACCGGGTCACGACGCCGCAGTCCTGGTCTGGAGCTCCACCCCAGCGAAGACCGTCCTTCTGGGGACTTGGCTGGGCTCTGACTTGCTCAGGGCCGATGGCGGAGTCTTCCGTACCCCAGCCTCACCCCCGACCCCACCGCAGCCAGCCTCTCGCTCGCGGGGCCCCACCCCACCCCGCACTGTCCACCGCTCCTCTCTGTCGTCCGCGACTCCTCCCCACCACCCCCAGCCAGACCCCCGCCGGCCCCCACCCCTCCAAGGAGGGATGTCCCAGCACCAGCACCTCCCACGCAGAGTGACCGAGGCACGCACACGGGTTTCCTCAAACACTTTATTGATTTTTCCATGACTGTGCCCAAGGCACCAGACAGGCTGGGGCCGCCCCGGGGCTGTGCGCCGGCCTGGCGCCCGACGGGCGGACGCACGGCCGGCTGGGTGGACGGCCGGCCGGCCAACCGAGGCCCGCGGACCCGGGTCACGCCGGGCAGCTACTCCCGGGTCGGGGCCACCTGGGAGATGGTCGTAGCCCCAAAGAAGCCGCTGAGCAGCGCGTTGTTGTGGACCGCCATGTCCACGAGCTCTGGGGTGATGCGCCTCCTGCCGCTGTTGTGGGCCTCGTCGCTCGCCAGCTCCAGGACCTTGGCCGTCAGGTACTGGACGACGGCGGCCAGGAAGACCGGGGTGGAGGGGCTCAGGCGCCGGGTGTAGTGGCTCTCCCGCAGGAGGCGCTCCACGTGGCTCACAGAGAACGATAGCTCCGCTCGGGCGGTGCGGGAGCGGGGCCGACTCTGGCCACCAGACGACCCTCGACGACGACGACGACGACGACGACGACGACGACGACGACGGCTCCGGTTCCCGGGCATGCTGGGCTTGAGCCGCGCCTTCTGCTCGACGGGACTAGCTCTTCTGCGGTGGGATGAGGTTCAGCTCAGTCCGGGTCGCTCAGGTGAGGTGAGGTGAGGTGAGGTGAGGTGAGGTGAGGTGAGGTGAGGTGGGTCGGTGGGTCCCAAGCTCTCAAGACGGCGGGTACTCGGCCCCTACTCCGTATCCTAGCGACCACGCACCGGCCCCCCCATTGGTCGGGGCGCACGCTCGCTGACACGTCGATCCGGTGACGTCACTGCTTTCCCATTGGCTCCCGGAAATGGCGGGCCTGGGCCTGCAGCGAAAGGGCGCCGCACGAGCCCGCTCGCCCTGCGCCCTGGACCCTCTCTTTGAGGGAACACTCCCTTTCCACCGGATGGGAACGTGGACGGAAAAAGACGACAGACTTGGACGATCCGGTGCCACCAAGTGGACACTCGCGCGGTCAGGCGATCGTCACAACTACCCAGATCCAAAACGTGGGCACCACCCGGGAAAGAAACCCCTGTACCCGTCAGGCAGTCGCTTCCCACTGGCCCCCCCCCAGCCCCTGGCCGGCCCCCAGCCGGCACCTGCCCCCCAGCAGCCAGGCAACCACTCCTGGGCTCCCTGTCAGAGGTTTGCCTATTCTGGAGACTTCCTACAGATGGAGTCATACGATCAAGAGGTGGCCTCTTGTGTCTGGCTGCTTTCCCTTAGCCATCATGTTTTCGCTATGGGTCATCCACGGGGCAGCACGAATCAGCGCTTCATTCCTTTTCGGGCCAATAAGATTCCGTTGTCTGGAGAGACCACACGTTGTGTATCCATCCGTCCATCAGTTGATAGACGTTTGGGTGATCTCCACCTCGTGGCTGTTGTGAATAGCGCGGCAGTGAGCGTTCCCGTACAGGGTTCTGTGGGAACACCTGTTTGCAGTGCTTTGGGGTAGATATCTGCGAGTAGGATTGCGGGGTCGTGAGGTAATTCTACGTTTAACTTATGGAGGAACCGCCCAAGTGATTTCCACAGCGGCTCTACCACATCGCACTCCCAGCAGCAGCGTATGAAGGTCCCGACTTCTCCACATCCTCGCCAAAACTTGCTATTTTCCGCGTCTGTTGTTTGCTAACAATAGCCATCCTAGTGGGTGTGAAGTGGTAGCTCACGGTGGGTTTGATTCACATTTCCCTAATGGCTAATGATGTTGAGCATCTTTTCGTGTGCCTCTTGGCCATTTGTACTTCTGCCCTTTGGAGAAATGTCGATTCCAGTCCTTTGTCCATTTTTTAACTGGGTTGCCTTTCTTTTTCTTGTTGAGCTGCAACAGTTCTTTATGCGTTCTGGAAAATAGGCCCTTATCAGTTATATGATTTGCAAGTGTTTCTCCCACCCTGTGGGCTGTCCTTTCGCTTTCTAGACAGAGTCCTTTGATGCACAAAAGTTTTTGATTTGGACGGCCTACAATTTCTCTCTCTCTCTCTTTTTGTTTTCTTTTGTGGCTGTGCTTTTGCTGTCATATGTAAGAAACTCTGATGCTTAACTTTGTGTGTCAACTTGGCTAGGCCACAGTACCCAGTTATTTTATCAAACATTTTTCTAGGTATTTCTGAGAAGTTATTTTTTAGATGAGGTTAACATTTAAATCGGTAGATTTTCAGTAAAACACATTATACCCCGTAATGTGGGTGGGTCTCATCCAACCAGTTGAAGGCTTTACCCTGAAAAAAACTGACCTCCCCTGAGCAAGAGGGGATTCTGCCAGCAGACTTTCTTTGGACTTGAACTGCAACATCAACTCTTCCCTAAGTCTCCAGCCTGGTGGCCTACCCTGCAAAATTTGGGTTTGCCCTCCTCCGCACTCCTGTGAGCCAGTTCCTTATAATCTCTCTATCTCTCTCTTTCTATACACACACACACACACGCATACACATGCATGCACACACAAGCACTCACATACGCACACACTCCATTGGTTCTGTTTTTTTTTTCTGCTTCTTTTTCTGACTGGTTTATTTCACTTAGCTTAAGGTCCTTAAGGTTTATCCCTGTTGTAGCCTATGACAAAATTCCCTTCTTTCTCAAGGCTGAATAATACTCCATTGTATGTATATACCGTGTTTCTTTGTCCATTTATCCATCGATGGACATTTAGGTTGCTTCCACTTTTTGGCTATTTTGAATAATGGTGCAATGAACATAGGTCTGCAAATATCTCTTCAAGATCCTGTTTTCAGTTCTTTTGGATATATACCCAGAAGTAGGATTGCTGGATCACATAGTAGTTCTATTTTTAATTTTTTGAGGAATCTCTATAATTCATAGTGTTTCCATGCTTTCCCTAGTGGCTGTACCATTTTACATTCCTACTGTGGGGGATCAGAATTCGCCACCCCAAATATGCCTCTTTGCCTTGATTATTATTATTATTATTTTAGGAAGATTAGCCCTGAGCTCACATCCATTGCCAATCCTCCTCTTTTTGCTGAGGAAGATTGGCCCTGGGCTAGCATCTGTGCCCATCTTCCTCTGCTTTGTATGGGATGCCACCACAGCATGGCTTCACAAGTGGTGTGTAGGTCCTCACCCACAGGATCCAATGGTTCTGTTTTTTTGAAGAACCTTGACTAATACAGATTTTGGTACCAAGAGAGGTTATTGAAGAACAGAATCTTAAGAATGAGTTTTCTGAATTGGTTCTGAGGTTTCTGGAATCAGTTCTCCAGTGTGATTAGATTTAAAGACACTAATGACTCTTACTTCCAGTAATAAAGAGGACACTGATAGTCCATGACATGATATGGTAATAGAGATATGCAAAATATCACCATTGGATACTACTGATCAAACACTAAAAAGAGACAAGGTTCTGGGTGGCCGTGTATATGAAACTTGAGAACATTTTTGTCAAACTAGTGAACATAATGAGTTGGCTGTTTAATGTCACTGGACAAAGTGGAGGGAGAAAAAAGATGAGCTCAGGGATTCGAATTCTCAGCTCAAGTGTCACATAAATGACCTGAAAGCTTCTGTATCTGCCCTGAAAGAGATCCCTATCTCCTGTAGCCACAGAGCTGAGTTTTCTGAAAACCAAACCCAGAATCTCATCTTGAGAGTGGTTGACTTGCAATGAAAATTGAATTCCCAACCCTGTAGAGTGTTAAGTGTCAAAGTGTGGGTGAAAATCAGAATGGGAATATATGGGAAGACAGTGATGAAGGTGGGGACTTTGAACTCCCAAATTCTTTGCCAGTAGAAGCAAGCTTTCCACCCCTATCTGAGGACATTAAACTTGCATTGCCTGAGGAAACTGTAATAGCCTCCCCTGCAGTATTTGCCTCAAGAGACACCGATGTTTCTCCTCAGGACCCACCTCCACTCCTCCCTTTTTGTTTCTAGACCTATAGCTAGACTCAAGTCCTAGCAGGCCCCTAAAGGTAAGGCGCAAAATGTGACCTATGGGGAAGTGTGCTACACTCCAAAAGAACTGCATAATTTTTCTAATTTATACAGACAAATCTGGGGAATATGTGTGGGAATGGATATTAAGGGTGTGAGATAATGGTGGAAGGAACATAAAGTTGAATCAGGCCAAATTTATCGATATGGTCCCGGTAAGCAGCGATTGTGTATTCAGTGTTGCAGTTTGGGGAGTTAAAAAGGGCTCTAACAGTTTCTTTGGTTGTTTTGGCTGAAACATGGGCTGAAAGGTGGCCCACAGTAAATTAACTTGAAATGCCAGACTTACATTGGTATACTGTAGAGGGAGGGATTCAAAAGCTTAATGAGAGTGGTACATGAGAGAGGATGTGTCATTTAATACCTACTCATCCACGCTGGGAGGGTGTAGAGGACACACCTTCACCACAACTGTGAGAAATAAATTTGTGAGGGGATACCCAGTATCTTTGAAGAGCTACATGACCACTCTTGTCTGTAGGCCAGAACTTACAGTGAAAATTGCTGCCACTGAATTGGGAAATCTAAATGCAACAGGAGTTATTAGATCCTGCGGGTGGCGGGGGCCAAGTGGCAGCACTCAATAGCCAAAGGCAAGGTAGGTGTGGTTACCATAATGGACAGCAGAGTCAAAGCGGCAATCAGAATACTCTGACTCATGGAGACCTATGATGTTGGCTAACTGATCATGATGCTCCTAGAAGTGAAATAGGTAGGAAGTTGTGTTCTTTACTTAGGGCTACCATGACAAAATGCTACAGACTGCATGGCTTAAACAACAGAAATTTATTGTCTCACAATTCTGGAGGCTAGAAGTCCAAGATCAAAGTGACAAAAGGGTTGCTTTTGCCTGAGGCCTCTCTCCTTGGCTTGAAGATGGCTGAAATCTCGCTATGTCCACACACGGCCTTTTCTCTGTGTGCCTGTATCTTTAGTGTCTCTTCCTCATCTTATAAGGACACCAATAATTTTGGATTAGGGCCTCACCCTATGACTCATTTGACCTTATTTACCTCTCTAAAGGCCCTATCTCCAAATATAGTCCCATTGGGGGTTAGGGCTTCAACATATGAATTTTGGGGGAACACAATTCAATCCATAACAGAAGCCTATTAAGTTCTTACTTGATCTCTATAAGGAGAGGAGTTTTAGATCTAGTGAACTAAAATCTAACTTGAATCATAGAAACAGAGAGTCACAGTCCCCCAGTCAAGCACCAGATTTGAACTAGTTTCTAGACCAGAACTCCTTGAATGAAGAGGAGGTGGGTTTGCTTGAGGAAGGACCTCAGTACATTCCCAAAAATGTATACTGTCAATCTTTCTCCCAGCCTTCCACAAAGGGACCAACAGCTTTCTATCAGTGTGATTCTGAATTGGGGAAAAGGAAATAATCAGTCCTTTCAGGGACCACTGGACACTGGCTCTGAACTGATGCTAATTCCAGGAGACCCAAAGCATCACTCACTCTGGTCCACTAGTCAGAGTAGGAGGTTATGGAGGCCAGGTGATCAATGGAGTTTTAGCTTAAGTCCGATTCACAGTGGGCCCAGTGGGTTCCTGAAACCATTTTGTGGTTATTTCCCCAGTCCCAGAACACATAATTGAAATAGACATTCTCAGCAGCTGGCAGAATCCCCACATTGGTTCCATGACCTGTGGAGTGAGGGCCAAGTGGAAGCCACTAGAACTACCTCTACCTAAGACAAGAGTACACCAAAAGGAATACTGCATACCTGAGGGGATTTCAGAGATTAGTGCCACCATCAAGGACTAGAAAGAGGCAGGAGTGGTGATTCCCTCCATATTGCCATTGCACTCACCTATTTGGCCTATTTGGTGCAGAAGACAGATGGATCTTGGAGAATGACAGTGGATTCCTGTAAGCTTAACCAGGTGGTGACTTCAATGGCGGCTGCTATACCAGATGTGGTGACATTGCTTGAGCAAATTAACATCTCTGTTGCAACCTGGTATGCAGCTACTGAGCTGGCAAATGCCTTTTTCTCCATCCCTGTCCAGGAGGCCACGAGAAGCAGTTGCTTTCAGCTGGCAAGGGCAGCAATACACCTTCACCATCCTACCTCATGGGTATATCAACTTTCCACCCCTATATCATCATTTAGTTTGCAGGGATCTTGAGTGCCTTTCCCTTCCACAAGATATTGTGCTGGTCCACCACATTGATGACATTATGCTGATTTGGCCTAGTGAGCAAGAAGTAGCAACTGCTCCAGACTTACTGGTAAGGTAGCTGCGTGTCAGAGGGTGGGAAATAAGTCCAACAAAAATTCAGGGGTCTTCTACCTCAGTGAAATTTCTAGGGGTCCAGTGGTGTGGGGCATGTTGGGATATCCCTTCTGAGGTGAAGGATAGGTTGCTGCATCTGGCCCCTCTTATACCAAAAAGGAGTCACAAGGCCTACTGGGCCCCTTTGGATTTGGGGAAGCAACATATTCCCCATTTAGATGTGTTACCCTCGTCTGTTTACCGAGTGACCCGAAAAGCTGCTGGCTTTGAGTGGGGCCCAGGACAAGAGCAGGCTCTGCAACAGGTCCAGGCTGCCGTGCAACCTACTCTGCCACTTGGGCCATGTGATCCAGCAGATCCAACGCTGTTTGAAGTATCAGTGGCGAATAGGGATGCTGTTTGGAGCTTCTGGCAAGCCCCTATAGGATTGTGGAGCAAGGCACTGCCATCATCTGCACTTAACTACTCTCCTTTTGAGAAACAGCTTTTGGCCCCAGCTACTGGGCCTCTGTAGAGACTGAACGCCTAACCATGGGCCACCAAGTTACCTTGCGACTTGAGCTGCCCCTCATGAACTGAGTGTTATCTGACCAAGCCATGAAGTTGGGGGTACATGGCAGTGCTGCATCGTCAAATGGAAGTGATATAGATGTAACCAGGCCTGAGCAGGCCCTGAAGGCACCAATGAGTTCCACGAAGAAGTGGTACAAACGGCCATGGTCCCCGCTCCTGCCACACGACTTTCTCTCTCCCAGCCTGCACCTGTGGCCTCGTGGGGGAGTTCCCTCTGATCAGTTGGCAGAGGAAGAGAAGACTTGGGCCTGGTTTACAGATGGTTCTGCACCATGTGTAGGCACCACCCACAGGTGGACAGCTGCAACACCACAGCCCCACTCTGGGACTACCCTGAAGGACAGTGGTGAAGGGAAACCCTCCCAGTAGGCAGAACTTCAATCAGTGCACCTGGTTGTTCACTTTGCTTGGAAGGAGAAATGGCCAGATGTGTGATTATATACCAGTCCATGGGCTCTGACCAGTGGTCTGGCTGGAGGTCAGGGACTTGGAAGGAACGCGATTGGAAAATGGGTGACAGGGAAGTCTGAAGAAGAGGTATGTGGACAGGCCTCTCTGGGCAAAAAGTGTGATGATATCTGTGTCCCCTGTGAATTTTCACTAAAGGGCGACCTCAGCAGAGGGGGATTTTCATATTCAAGTGGATAGGATGAACCGTTCTGTGGGTACCAGTCTGCCCCTTTCTCCAGCCTGTGTTTGCTCAGCCCCAGTCCTGTGTTTGCCCAATGGGCTTGTGAACAAAGTGGCCATGGTGGCAGGGATGGAGGTGATGCACGGACTCTGCAACATGGACTTCCACTCACCAAGACTGACCTGGCTACAGCCACTGAGTGCCCAATCTTCCAGCAACAGACCAACACTGAGCCCTCAACATGGCACCATTCACCAGGGTGATCACCCGACTACCTGGTGGCAGGTTGATTACATTGGACCACTTCTATCAGGGAAGTGGCAGCGTTTTGTCCTTACTGGAATAGACGTTTACTCTGGATATGGATTTTCCTTCCCTGCACAAGATATTTCTGCCCAAACTACCGTCCATGGGCTTACAAAATATCTTATCTTCTTCACGGTATTCCACACAACATTGCTTCTGATGAAGGAACTCACTTCACAGCAAAAGAAGTGTGGCAATTGGCCCACGCTCATGGAATTCACTGTTCCTACCATGTTCCCCACCATCCCGAAGCAGCTGGCTTGACAGAACGATGGAATGGCCTTTTGAAGACTCAGTTATACAGTGCCAGCTAGGTGACAATACTTTACAGGGCTGGGACAAGGTCCTCCGGAAGGCTGTTTCTCCAATAATAAGGATTCATGGGTCCAGGAACCAAGGGGTGGAAATGGTGGTGGGACCACTCACTATTACCCCTAGTGACCCACTAACAAAACTTTTGCTTCCTGTTCCTGTGACCCTATGCTCTGCTGGCCTAAAGATCTTAGTTTCAGAGGAAGGAATGCTTCCCTTGAACTGGAAGTTAAGGCTGCCACCCGGCGCCTTTGAGCCCCTTCTGTGAATCAACAGGCAAAGAAGGGAGTTACTGTGCTGGCTGCAGTGATTGATCCTAACTACCAAAGGGACGTTGGACTGCTACTCCACACTAGGGAATGGAGATAAGGAAAACTATGTCTGGAGTACGGGAGATATAAAGGTGTCTCTTATTATTAAACCCCTTAGTATTATGTCCTATGATTAAGGTCAATGGAAAATTACAACCCAATCCGTGCAGGACTACTAATGGCCCAGACCCTTCAGAGATCAAGGTTGGGTTCACTCCACCAGGTAAAGATCCACAATCAGCTGAGGTGCTTGCTGAGGGCAAATGGAATACGGAACAGACAATGAAAGAAGGTAGTTATAAATACCAGGTCGGACCGTGTGACGAGTTACAGAAACAAGGACTGTAATTGTCATGAATATTTTCTCCTTATTTTGTAATCAGTATGTTTGTGAGTGTGTGTGTGTGTAAAATATCTGTTTTCTTCCCTCTCTTATCCTCCTATCATATAACATAAGGTGTATTGACTCTGTATCATAGTATTTAAGTATTGTTAACTTACATCATAGTATTTAAGTTATAGGATATTAAGGAGAAAAGGAAACATCACTCAATGACTTTAACTCCTCTTCTGGGGAAGGGGTTTGTTAGTGCATTTTCAGCTTTATCCAGGATGGTTGTATCATGTGAGGTGGAATCATGACCTTGTTATTGTTTTTATTTGAGATTAAGTATGGTTTAAGGATATGTGTATGGGTGCCAAGTTGACAAGGGGTCAACGTGCGGTGACCCCTTGTGATGTGTGACATGTGATCCAACTAGTGATGGTGAATTTTGTGTCAACTTGACTGGCAATGGGGTGCCCAGATTAAACATTGTTTCTGGGAGTGTCTGTGAGAGTGTTTCCGGATGAGATTAGCATTTGAATCAGTGGACTGGGTAAAGTAGATTGCCTTCCACAGTGTGGGTGGGCATTATCCAGTCTGTTGAGAACCTGAATAGAACAAAAGCCAGAGGGAGGAGAAATTCCTCCGTTTCTTCTGCCTCACTACTTCTTCTGTGATGAGCTGGGACATCTCATCACATCTTCTCCTGACCTTGGACTGGGATTTATACCATCTGCTCCCTCGGTTCTCAGGCCTTCAGGCTCAGACTGAATTACACCACTGGCTTTCCCAGGCCTCTAGGTTGCAGAGTGCAGATCGTGGGACTTCTCATGCTCCATAATCATGTGAGCCAATTCCTCATTGTATATATTGTTTCTATTTCTCTGGAGAACCCTGACTAATACACTAGAACACTCACAAAATGCTGCTGCTGCTGCTGCTGCTGCTTATGCCTCTGTCACTGGAAAAGATCCTAATCCTCATTTGTATGGCACCCCTGTGGCACAACCAAAGGGTTAATTCAACCATGGCCATGGAGGAGGCCTGTAACACTGATGATGACTAACTTGAGTCTTCCTGGAAGAAGAAAGTTATAAATATGAGCAGGGTATATAGGCTCTCCAAAGTATCTCCAGTGACCACATACACACAGATAACACACACACACACACACACACACACACACACACACACACAGGGAAGGTTGCTTGATGATTGCCAAGTAGTGAATGGCCTTAAGACCATTGTTGGAGGGAAATGGGATGATAAACATCTCTACTGAGACTTATATACGACCTCATTTGCTTGGAGGAATTTTAGGTAACACATACAAAAACTAGGTAGCGGTGGAGAGAGGGAGAGAACAGAATGAACCACTGAATAGAGTGGGCATGAGGAAGGGCTTGGAGGAAACACCCTCTCTCTGCCACATGATCCACCACGATGAACCAAGGGAGATGAGGAGACGTGAAAGGTCACTTTGAGAAGTCTCTTTAGGGGTAGTTGAGGAAATGCTCCCTTTCTCTAACCAGAGAATTTGGACCTCCCTTGCATTCTACTCCCCAGATGTGGCGGGGTGGTGCATTTTGATGTCTAAGCCACCCCCATATTACCATTGGCTAGGAGGAGTTTCTTGCTAACCAAACAAAGCTGAAGGGTATGGCTCTTCATTGTCCTGGGGAGAGAGTATATAGGGAGGTCAGGAGCCCTGTTGGTCAGGTCGTTGTTGGCTTAGACATGGCAGAGGTGAACAGGAAACCACAAGAGCCCAGCACAGATTCAGAACCACCAACCACAAGCATTAACCAGCCAGCTGCAAGCGGCAAAGAGAGGATGAATCAGAAGACCCCTTGTCAACCCAACACCAAAGACATTGAAAAGGTCAGATCACACTGCCCCTGGTCCTCCTCTACTTCCCCATCTACCCCACTCCCAAGATTCCTACCTGTCCTTGTTGGGCACAAACCCACTCCTCATCCCACACCCGTTTTATAAATCCACCCTTCCCATGCATCCCCCATCCACTGCCTCCAAATTAATGCCCTTCTGGGCTCATTCTCTTTCCCTACCAGTTGAAGAAGATCTTCAAGAAGGTAAAATTAGCCCTTCAACAGAGTTCAAGAAATCCAAAGAGAACAAAAAGGCAGAAAATAATAGTCTGTTACCACAGAAGGCATAAAAAGAAGGATCCAAATAAGGCAGTCCAGGAACAGGAAAGCATGGACAACACTGCCTTCACAAGTAATGCCTTATGCATAGTAGAGCCCAGAAAAATACAACTATCCTCTGTGTCTCCAGGGGAGGCTCTGGAGAAACAGCCACCTCATAGAGACTAAATCTTACACCAAAACTACTCCAACTGTGATGATTAATAAAATCAACACATTTTGAAAAGAATATGCATGTATGTGTCTTTGTGAGTTCTCTGTTGGTGGGGAGAGAGAAAGAAAGGGAAGAGGCAGGTGTGTTATAAGAGAGGGTACACACAAAGTCCAGCAGAGTGGGGGATCAGACTGGCAGGTCGACAATTAACGCAGACATTGGATACAAGGACTGGGTCGTGGCTGAGCACTGAAGACAGATTTCCCTCCTTGTCACTTTAACCCACAGGTAAAGAAGAAAGGGCTTTGGCGTTTCTGGGGGTGGGAGATGGGAAGGAGAGGGTGGGTGATATCAGGGTTTAGATTACCAGAGCCCAGATAAGGAGACATGTGATGTGAGGGAGAGGGTGGTAGTATGTAATAAAACCTGACTCCATTTTTTGATGTTTGACTGCTGACAGCTTTCAAGCCCCACTCCTCCTCCCGTTTCTCCTTCTGCCCCACATCTGGACAAACTGATAAGACACTCTAACAGAAAGTTGACCTAGACAAGCCCCAGCCCATGGACAGGAACCCTCACCCCAGCCCCAGCCCCTAACCACCATAAAACCCCAAACCAATCTCTTTTCCCAGCTCCCTCAAGCCAGTCTTGGTCCTGCTTGGACCAATATACATATTATATGAATATGGCACTTTACAAAAGATACCAGTGTTTCAGGAAATAAATATACCTTCAGTGCCTAGTATGTATCAGACATAGTTGTAGGCCCTGGGCTTACAGTGAAGAACAAGAAGTCAAAATTTCCTGCCATCAGGAGTTAACATTTTCATGGGTGAGCAGGTGGTTGAGAGTGTGTGTGTGTTGGGGTGAGGAACAGCTGCTATAGCTGGAGGTTGTGGATAAACCTCTGAGAAGCTGACATTTGAGTTGAGACCTGAACAATGAGACGGAGTGAGCAATGTGGAGATTTCGAGGAAGAGTATTTTAGGTAGAAGGAACAGCAAGTAGTAATGCCATGAGGTAAGAACAGGGCAGTGTGATGATGAACAGCAAAATGACCAGTGTGACTGGAGCACAGTGAGAGAGGGGCAGAGTGGAGAGAAATGACTGGAGAGGCCAGCAAAGATGAGGTCTCATAGGGCTTTGCTAATAAATGTCCACTTTATTATTAGGGAGAAAGTTAAAAATAGAGTTACAAAACAAACAAAGAAACATTGGTCTGAATTCAAACCCAGCTCTGAAACTTCCTACCTACCTGTTACCTTAAGAAAGTCACTCAATTTATGTGAGCTTGTGTTTCTGAATTTGTGGAATGCAGATAGTGTGTCACCATCACAGAACTTTTAGGAGAATTAAATTAGACACAATGACTGGCGTATAGTCGAAAGTCAACAAATAATAGCTATGATGGTTATTATTTACCACTCTCTGAAATGCTTTTGCCTTGAACACACTTGGGAATGTGCATAGCCAATTTGTCTTGTGCATCATGGCTTGCTTTGCTTGTCTTGTATCTTTGAAAGTAATTTTATAGCACAATGCTCCCGAAGTTAAAAACTACCATTCCAGGAAGTTGGCCTCAAAGATGCTATCAACCAGAGAGAGTGATTCCGAGGTGAGCATCAAAGGACAGGCTAAGGTGGCTTAGATGCAGCTCACACAGAAATCCTTCCTTTTGCAGGGCAAACAAGGACATCTGCTAGCAGCTCCTGCTTCTAGAAAACATGACAAAGATGTTAGTTAATAAATGTGATGATTTAGGGGCAAATGCGATTGAGGCTCTGAATCTCCGGGGAATACTTGGCCCAAACACTTTGCTGTCTATGGCCTAGGGAGAATAACCCAAAGGGCTGCAACTTGGGTCCCCCTCATGCCCCAAATCCTTTAAATGGCAGAATTGGGAGCCTCCAGCTTACAACTTCCGGTCAATGCTAAGTGCCCTTATAGATCATTTCTCATTTAATAGGAAGGAGTGATAACATGCCCAAGTGGTTATTTTACTTGACTAACACTTATCATTGCTCTTACTCTGTGCCAGTAAATGTCTTAAGGGATTTCCACGTCAATACATTTATTCTACACTATAGCTTGAGACAAAGGTACTATTATAAACACTTTTATAGATGAGGAATCTGAGTCCCTATGGTTTATACACTGTTTTAGAGTCTGGAGAAATGATGGAAACTTCTCTAACTCACTCTTTGAAAATCTTCATTAGTCCTGCTGGAACTGGGTCACCTGTTTCCCTCAAGACTCATGTCTTTATTCTATTCCATGACTTTTTTGTTTAATTCCTCCCTTGTCTTTTCTCTCTGATGACCACTAAAGGATGGATGCTAACACTTCTGGATCTATCTTAAATGTTTCAGTTTTTCTCACATCCTTTCCGTTTGTTCATCCTTTTGTATTGCATGTTGGCAAAATCCCATGGTTTGATCCTTTGGTTCATTAAATGATGTGTCAGATGCATCCACTTTGCTATTTGTCCCATTTAAATATTTGTTTTTCCTTTCAACTATCATAGTTTTAGGTTTAAATTTTGAAATTGTTCTTTCCTATACCAACTTATTTTTGTTTCATAGATGTGGCATCCTCTCATCTCAGTTAATCAGACTTTTATTTTCTATGGGAGACTATCCATTCGCCCCTAATAAACCTGAAGCTGCATGCTTCCCCCCTTAGAAATTGGTTTAAATTAGATTTTTAAAAGTTTTTTTTAAATATGTGAATATATTTTCCCAGTATGGGAAAAAGCAGAAAGAATCCACCTTTAAGCTGTGACAAAGCATTCAAGATAATGAAAATCAAACAGGATTATTAAGAGGAAGATAGATACAGTTGGTCCTCCATAGCCAAGGATTTCACATCCACAGATTCAACCAACCATTTTGGTATCTTCGGGTTCCTGGAACCAATCCCCCACTGATACCTAGGGTTGATTGTAGCCTAAATAAAAATAAGTTCTCTATATAATATTAATGCATCAAATCTCTGAATACCTAATCATTTACTCACTTTCATTTAGATAAAATTGTTCCTGAAACAGGCAAATACACATAATATTTTTAAATGGGAAAGGGAAAATGGCTTTGTGAGGGGAAGTGAAGGAGTGAAGGTTGTTTTGAGAGAAAGTGAGAGATGGAAGGTATTTTTTAGGTGAGATGAGGGAGGGAAGCACATTGTAGGGGAAAGTGAGGGAAGTTAGTACTCTCTGAGGGGAGGTGAACGAAGGAAGGCCTTTTTGAGTGGAGATGAGGGAGGTGAGTGCTTTATGAGGGGAGAAGAGGGAGGTTTGTCCCTTGTGAAAGGCCTTGAGGAAGGGAACCATTGAGAGAGATGAGTGAGGGAAAACCTTTGTGAGGGAAGGTGATGGAGTGAAGTCCACTGTGAGGGTAAGTGAGGCAGGGGTGCATTGTTGAAGGAAAAGAAGGCCTTTGTGAGAGGAGGTGGGAGAGGTTAGCATTTTGTGAGGGGAGTTGAGAGGTGGAGGGCATTTATGAGGGAAAGGAATGCCGTTTTGAGGAGAGATCAGGGAGGCAAGACCCTTGCGAATGGAGATAAGAGTAGAAAGGTCTTTGTGAGACGAGGTGAGGGAGGCTAGTACTTTGTCTGCAGATGTGAGGAATGCTAGTCCTTTCTAAGGGGAGTTGAGGGAGGGAAGGCTTTTGTGAGGGGAGGTGAGTGAGAGAAGGCCTTAATGAGAGAAAGAAAAGCATCTGTGAGGGAACATGAAGGAGTTTATACCTTGTGAAAGGAGGTGAGGGAGGAAAGGCTTTTTTGAGGGGAGATGAGGGAAGTTAATACTTTGTGAGGGCAGGTGAGGGAGGAAAGACCTTGTAAGGAAGGTGAGGCAGAGAATGCATTAGTGATGGATGTAAGGAAAGAAAGGCCTTTTCTGAGGGAGATGAGAGATTAGTATTTTGTGAGGGAAGGGAAGGGAGTGAAAGACTTTTTGAGGTGAGGTGAGGGAGGGAAGGTCTTTGTGAGGGAACTTGTGAGAGGTTTATACTTTGTTAGGGGAGGTGAGAGAAGGAATGGTGGGAGGTGAGACATGGAAGGCTTTAGTGAAGGAAGGGATGGCCTTTATGAAGGGAAAAGAGGGAGTGAAGGACTTTTTGAGGGTGCATTCAAGAGGGAGGCCTTTGAGAGAGAAGGTGAGGGAGGGTTAGCCTTTCGAAGAAACGTGTGAGAGGGAAGGACTTTGTGTGGGGAAGTGAGTCAGAAAAGAACTTTTTTAGGGAAGATGAGGGAGGGAAGGCATCTGTGACTGGAAGTAAAGATCAGAACTTTGTGGGAGGAGATCAGTGAGGGAAGATCTTTTTGAGGGGGAGATGAGGAAGGTTAGAACTCTGAGGGGCCTTGAGTGATGGAGGAATTGAGAGGTAGAGAAGGGAGGGAAGGCCTTTTTCATGGCAGTTGACAGAGGGAAATTGAGTGTGAGAGTTATGTCCAGCAGTGAAAGCATTAGTGAGGAAAGGAACAAGCCCTGTGAAGGGAGGTGAAGGAAGTTGGTACTTTGTGAGGGCAAGTGAGGGAGAGATGGTATTTGACACAATATTTGAAAATTTTAGTACTTTTAGAGGGAGGAGTGAGGGAAGATAGGTCTTTGTTTGAGGAAGTGAGCGAGAGAGAATGCTTTAGTCAGGGTTGTGAGTGAAAGTGAGAGAGAGAAGGACTTTGTGAGAGAAAATAAGGGAAGTTAGTACTTCTTGAGGTGAGGTGAGGGAGGGAAGACCTTTGTGAGGGAAGTGAGGGAGGGAAGTCCTTTGTGAGGAAAAGTGAAGGAGAGAACGTGTTACCGAACCAGGACTTTTGCAAATAGACAACTGAGTATGGTCAAAGCAAGTTGGCTCCCTGTTTCAAAGGCCTATGTGAGGGTAGATGACAGTGATACTCCCTCAAGGCTCAAGACAAGGTTGACATAAGGGAAGCCATGTTGTAGAAAAGAAACCTTATTGTAACTTTGAATGACCTGTGATTAACTTGCCCAGACATGCTCTGTGGATTTTACGGCCCCTCCCAGCTGCTATAAGTTGACAACTTTGTTCTCTTGAGTTCCTTAGGAATGTGATGACCTGGGGCAGAGAGTCTATGCTGATAGCTGTCATCAAGGACAACTAAAAGATCAGGGTATAGGGCATTTCTCTGGTCTCTGATGCATATCCAGGAAAACCAAAGACTATCAGGAACTAAGACCAGATGTCTGTCCACACCTGGAGGTCAGATGGATGTCCCCACCCACAGACCAGCTGCCTCCCCCACCCAGAGACCAGCCCTTTATATAACTGGCCTATAGTCTTTGTTCTGTAAGATGGTTCTTTGAGACATTAGTCAGCCACCTTCCCCTTTGCTAGCAAGCTGCAATAAACTGCCCTTTCTTTTCCACCATCTTGCCTCTTGACGATTGGCTTTTGTCTTGAGGTGAGCAGATCGTGCCCTTTGGGCGGTAACAATAAAGGGAAGTCAATTGTCAGGGGAGGCAAAACAGTGAAATCCTTTGTGAAGGAGAGGAGGAAGGGAAGACTTTTGTGAGGGAAGGTAATGGAGGAGGGAAAAATAAGACAGGACACTCAAGAAGAAATAGAAAGAAAATACACATGGAAGTAAATTCTTATTCTCTTGTCTCAGCCTGTGACAGGTCCAATGGATGAATTAATCCCCAAACTGGAAGCATTTATTGAACACAGAGGCCCAGAAGCACTCTCCTAAACACATTTCGTGTATTAACTCATGTGTCCCTTTCAACAATCCTTTGACATATGGTCTATTATTACCCCACTTTGCCAATGAAGAAACTGAAGCACAGAGAGGGCAAAGTGAGGATATAGAAGAACTAAAGAACATAATTGATAAGGTATATCAAATTGATGTATCTAAATCTATACCCTAAAACAATAAACGCATCTTCTCTTTTCAACTGTCCGTGGAACATTCATAAAAACTGACTATATATTAGACCTGTGATATTGTGATTTATAATAAGAAATATTTTTGTCTTCCGCCAGTTCCTGGCACAGAGCTCTTAAATCCCTTGGAATTTCCTGTGATAAGAACATCAAGGTGTCTTTTGTTACGTTAATGAGGTGACTTTTGGAAAGCCCTTAGGTAACATAAGGATGGGGGCTGGTTGCCAGGGGAACCAACCAAGTGATTGGAAAGTTGGAACTTTCAGTACCTCTCCCCCCCCAACCTCTGGGGAGGGGAGAAGAACTAGAAGTGGAATCAATGGTATGATGGCCAATGATTTAATCAATCATGCCTATGTCATGAAGCCTCCATAAAAACCCTAAAGGAAGGGGTTCAGAAAGCGCCCAGATTGGTGAATGCATGGAGGTACTGGGAGAGTGTCATGCCTGGAGAGGGCATGGAAGTTCCCTACCCTTTCCCCATGACTTGCCCTCTGCATCTCTTCCATCTGGCTGTTCCTCAGTTATATCCTTTTATAATAAACTTGTGATCTAGTAAGTAAAATGTTTCTCTGAGTTTTGTGAGCCACTCTAGAGAACCTGTGGAGGAGGTCTTGGGAACCTCCGATCTATAGGCAGTCTGTCAGAAGCATGATAACAGCCTGGGCTTGCAGCTGGAGTCTAAAGTTGGGGGGGGGGGGAGTCTTGTAGGACTGAAACCTTAACTTGTGAGATCAGATGCTATCTCCAGGTAGGGTCAGAATTGAGTCGAATTGTAGGACACCCAGCTTGTGTCAAGAATTGCTTGTTGGTGTGGGGGAACCCCACACATTGGAATTGGTACCAGAATCTATTTAAGACCACAGAGACAACCTTAATACATTCAGAAAAGTAAAAGTAAATAAATAAAATAAAAGTTAATTTTAAAAGTTATAACCACTCCATCACCTGGAAAATTTAAAATGCTGCCTTAAACAACTCTTGATTCAAAGAAGATACCCAAACCAAAATGGAAGATTATCTACAAAATAATGACAATTAAAGCACTAGGTATTCAGACCCCTGAAAATAGGGTTTGAGCAGTGCTGAGAGAGAGTTTTATATTGATATTGATATTTTATATTTTATCTGTGTTAATAAACATGAAAATAAAGGAATAAAGTATCCAACTCAAAAGGTTAGGAAACGAACCAAAAATAAACCTAGGAAAAGCAGAACAAAGGAAAAAGTAAAGATAAAAACAGAAATCAATTGATTAGAAAATAATAGAACTAATAAATCCCAGATGAGGCTCTTTAAAAGAATAAAATAGATATGTTAGCTACCATAATCAATAAAAAGAAAGAGAAAGCACAAATACACAAAACAAGAAAAGAAAATGGGTAGATAACCACAGATTCAGAGCAAATTGTAGGAATTACAAAGCAATATTTGTCAACACTATGCAAATAAATTTGGGTACCTGGAGAAAATGTTTGATTCTCTAGGAATATATGAATAACCAAAACTCACCCTAGAAAAGAGAAACTCTATTAAAAAAAAAAAAAACCCTATTCTTACAGAAGAAATGGAGAACGTTGTTCAAAAGCAACCCCCATAAAAAGAACTAGGTCTACTGAATTCAGATTGGAATTCAACCACACCTTTGAGATGCAAGTAACTCCAATGCTATTTAAACTATTCTAAGGCATTAAAAAAGTAAAATTTGCAAGTTTTGATTATGAAATATTCATACCAACAAGGCACAAAAATGTGCAATTACAGATGAATCTCACTTAAGAAAATCATTACAAAAATACTAAATAAAATATAGCCAAACATAATATAGCAGCTCATTTAAAAATTAAAACAACATAACCAAGTGGGGTTTGTTTTGGGGAATGTAAGGATGGTTCAATATTAGAAAATCTATGAATACATTTCACCATTTTCATAGACCAAAAGTAAAAAGTCATATGATCGTGATGGATGGTAATTAGTCTTTGGGTGGTGAACATGATGTAATCTGCACAGAAATCAAAATATAATGATGTACACCTGAAATTTATATAATGTTATAAACCAATGTAACTTCAATAAAAAAAAGAAAAGAAAAATCATATGAGCATCCCCACAGATGTTGAAGAGGTATTTAACAAGATTCAGTATCCATTCTTGCTTTGCAAAAATCTCTCAATAAAATCAGATGAGGAGGATACCTCCTTAACATGACATTTCTATATCAACCAAAAATCCAGCACCATGTTTAGTGAGAAAAATATGAGAAGCATCCCCATTAAGGCATAGGACAAAACAAAGACATCCACTTGAGTCACTATAACTTAACATTATTCTGAAGATGGACAATAAAATCAGACAAGAAAAAGATACAAGTATAAAAATTTAAAGGAGAAGTTAAATTTATCCTTATTTGAGGATGATACAACTATTTACCAGGAAAACACAATGGAATCCAAGTGAAAAATGATTACAAATGATGAGAGAATTTAGTGACGTGGCCCACTACGTAACTGACGATATACGAAACTCAAGAGCCTTCATAAACTAAAGCAATGACTAATGAGGGTAAACAAAACACCATTTACAATGACAATAAAAACTATGAAATACTCGGGAATAAATTTAACATGAAGATGAGCGAGAGATAAACTTCAGGAACTTATTAAGGGAGATGAACAGAAGACTTGAACAAATTAATGTTGATAATAGACTTTATTTAACACAATCATATCCAAAATATTATCATTTCAACATGTAATCAATATAAAAATATTAATGAGATCTTTTGCATTCTTTATTTATACTAAGTATTTGTTTCATTGTGTATTTTACACTTACACTTGTAGCTCAGTTAGGATGTTTCATAGACTCAGTAGTTGCATCTACTCAAACTCAACATGTGGTCTGTGGCTACCATATTGGACATTGCAGATGGAGGGGGTGAGGGGAGGAATAGTCGTGCTCACAAAATACTGATGGGCAGGCAGGTAAATGGGGAGATACATCTTTTTGTATACCTATATGAAGAGGAATTTGACATGATCTATCAATATTTAAGTATATATGTCATTTGACCCCACATACCAATTTATCCTGGAGAATTTATTATGGGGCATTCAGTATTTTTAAGTTTCTTCGTTCATTTGGCAACTTGCATGCAGAAAAGTTGTCAATTGTACTTCACTCCACAGTATAGGAGTACCACCTCACCACATTGTTCTTTTGATCAATGAAAATGGTAACTTGAATCTTTCCATCCACATTTATTTCATTATTATTGAGGCTGATTTTTTTCCATATTTTTGTCATTCATTTTGTTTTTCCTGCTGTGAATTGTCCTTTCATGTTCTCATTTTATTTTATTTTTATGTCTTAATGGATTGGATTTTTAAATTATTTATGTAAGCTTTTTAAATTTGAAGGATGGGGTGTTTTCCAACACCAGCAACCAACTCTCTGATTCTCCAGACACCAACTGAGTGTTCAACAATTCGATTCAGTTCTGACACTAACTACCTGGAATTAGCACAGACTCCACAAGTTAAGGGCTCAGACACAAATTAAGACCACAAGACTGTCCCCCACTTTAAATGCCAGTTGCAAGTCCCAGGGGCCCCACATACTTCTGACCAACTGGCTATAAATTGGAGGTTCCCACGGCCCCCTCCTCAGCCTTGATAATTTGAGAGAATGGCCCACAGAACTCAGAACACATTTTACTTATGTTTACTGGTTTATTATAAAGGATATTATAAAGGATACACATGAAAAAACAGATGAAGAGGAACATAGGGCAAGGTCTTGAGGTAAGTATCAGACCTTGCCCTATGTGCCCTGTCTGGAAGGGTCCCGAGCACAGGAGCTCCTGTCCCGTGGAGTTGGATTGTTCCACCCTCCTAGCACGTGGATGTGCTCACCAACCTGGAAGCTCTCTGAACTTTGTTGTTTAGGGGTTCTTATGGAGGTTTCATCATGTAGGCATGATATGTTAGGGAGTGAAAGTTCTGGGACCCTAATAAAGGCTTGGTCTTCTGGTGAACAGCCCCCATCCTGATGCTATCTAGGGACCCACAAAGAGTCACCATATTAGAACAAATATGCTCCTATCACCCAGAAAATTCCAGGGGTTTTAGGAGATCTGTGTTAGGAACTGGGGACAAAGGCCAATATATTTTTGTATTATAGCACAAAAGATATTAGTGTTTGTTATATAAAAAGCAACTATTTTCCCCACTTGATTTGTCTTTTCATTCTTAGGTGTCTGGTAGAAGAAGTCCTCACTGATCACAATTTTTCTTTTCCTCTTCTTTGCCATTTATTCTTCCAAATGAGCGGTAAAAGCCTTTTCAATTAAAAAAAAAAAACTTGTATTCAGGTTCTAAATGCCTGAAAACTTAGATTAATTTGAGTCTTCACATTCAAAAAGCATTATTTCTCTTCATTTGCCCAGGTTCTCCCAAAAGAAGCTCTGCAGTCTCCTGACATAGGCTCCTTTCATTTCTTTCTAAGGCAATGTTTTATCCTTGTTGCTATTGTGTTTGGGATATTTTTCCATTGCTACTTTTAAGTAGTTTTTTCCCCCTGGGTTGGAGAAGGATTATTGATTTTTGCATTACTTATTTTGCACTTGATAAATTTGATTGTTCCTCTTAGCTCTATTAGTTTTTCAGTTGATTGTCTTGGCCTTTCCAGAAAGATAATAATATTTACATATGATCACAACTTTTCTTCCTTCCTTTCTGATATTAATACTTAATACATCGATTTTCTGCTTTGTTGCTAGGCTAATATTCTGACAAAAATTTTAAATGACAGTCGTGGTGGAGAGGATCCCTGTTGTTGTCCTGATCTTAATGGGAATGCCCATAGTGTTTTGAGATTAAGGACTAAGTTGGCCAAATTGTTTTAAGATAGGTGTTCTTTATCACTTTAAGAAAGTTTTCACTTCATCTCAGGTTCAGGTACGTCAGGAGCAATGGAATAAGTTGGGATGTTTTCTTTTTTTATGCTCTGCAATGGATTAAATAACATTGTGTCATCTCTGTTTAGAAGTTTAATAGGGAGAGTGATGTCAGCATCACGGCAAAGTGCGCTCTTCCCTTAGTCTCTCCCCCATAAGATACAATGAAAAGGACATTCATTAACCTACAGAGGGCATTCACACAACACAATAGACATCTGAGAGATCCACACAGCCATACATCTGAAGGTGGGGGTGCTGGATCCCCCTGGGAGGCAGTGTAAGGAGGTAAGTGGATCTCCTCTCCCTCCCAAGTGGCAGCAATCTAGGATGTGAGACCTTGCCTGGCAGCTGGCGTGAAACTCAGAGAGGAGAAGGGGGAAAAGACAGCCCTCCACGGGAACACTTTAACTCTTGGACTGCCTCCCAGCCCTTGAGAATGCTCCATGGCTAAGCAAATGCCAGGCTGTCTCCCACTAAGCCGAGCAGCCCAGGAAAGCAGATAGTGAGTGCATGCGGGATCATGGACATGCAAAAGAAAGTGCCCCTCCCCCCTCCGACCAGCTCTGCCAGTTGGCCAGAGCAGGGGATCCCCACCAGAGTGCCGGCTCCCACGTGTGTAAAGCAGTGGTGGCCAGCAGGTAAACGCAGATGGGCCCTGTCAGCACAGCTTCCAATGGACATGCACAGTTGCCAGGGGTTGCAGCGGGCTCAGAAAACACAGCTCCTGCCCCCCCCATTGGTGGCAGGTGGAAGACCAACCAGAAAACAAATGATAAAATGGCATTATTAAGCCCTCATATATCAATAATCACTCTAAATGCAAATGGCTTGAATTCTCCAATCAAAAGACACAGAGTGGTGGGATGGGTTAAGAAACAAGATCCAACAATATGCTGCCTCCAGGAAACACATCACAGCTGAGAGACAAACAAAGGTTCAGAGTGAAGGGATGGAAGATGATGCTCCAAGCTAATGGTAAAGAAAGGAAAGCAGATGCTGCCATACTTATATCAGACAAAGCAGATTTCAAGATAAAAAAGACAATGAGAGACAAAGAGGGGCGGTATATAATGATAAAAGGGACACTCCACCAAGAGGACATAACACTTATAAATATATATGCACCTAATAGAGGAGGACCAAAGTACATAAAGGAACCATTAACAAACTTAAAAGGAGATATTAACAACAACACAATAATAGTAGGGGACCTTAACACCCCACACACATCAAGGGATAGATCATCCAGACAGAAAGCCAATAAGGAAATAGTAGATTTAAACGAGAAACTAGACTAGATGAACTTAGATATATATACAGCACCCCATCCAAAACAGCAGAATACACATTCTTGTCAAGTGCACATGGAACATTCTCAAGGATAGACCATACATTGGGAACAAGGCAGGCCTCTATAAATTTAAGAAGACTGAAATCATATCAAGCATCATTTCTGACCATAATGCTATGAAACTAGAAATCAACTACAAGAAAAAAGCTGGGAAAGTGACAAATATGTGGAGAGTAAACAACATGCTACTGAACAACCAATGGATCAATGAGGGAATTAAAGGAGAAATCAAAAGATATCTGGAGACAAATGAGAATGAAAATACATCATACCAACTCATATGGGATGCAGCAAAAGAGGGAAATTGATAACAATACAGGCCCACCTTAACAAACAAGAAAAATCTCAAATGAGTAATCTTAAACTACACCTAACAGAATTAGAAAAAGAAAAACAAAGAAACCCCAAAGGCAGCAGAAGGAGGGAAACAATAAAAATTAGAGCAGAAATATATGAACTAGAAACCAAAAAAAAAAAAAAAACAGCAGAAAGGATCAATGAAACTAATAGCTGGTCCTTTGAGAAGATAACCAAAAAAGACAAACCCTTAGCCAGACTCACTGAGAAAAAAAAGAGAGAAGGCTCAAATAAATAAAATTAGAAGCGAAGAGGAGAAATCACAATGGATAGCACAGAAATACAAAGGATTATAAGAGAATACTATGAAAAACTATGTGCCAACAGATTCGACAATCTATAAGAAATGGATAATTCTTAGACTCATACAACCTCCCAAAACTGAATGAAGAAGAAATAGAGAATTTGAATAGACCAATCACAAGTAAAGAGATTGAAACAGTAATCAAAAATCCCCCAAAAAATAAAAGTCCAGGACCAGATGGCTTCTCTGGAGAATTTTACCAAACATTCAAAGAACATTTAATACCTATTCTTCTCAAACTATTCCAAAAAATAGAGGAAGATGGAACACTTCCTAAATCATTCTATGAGGCCAACATCACTCTGATACCAAAGCCAGACTAAGGACAATACAAAGAAGGAAAACTACAGGCCAATATCGCTGATGAACATAGATGCAAAACTCCTCAACAAAATATTGGCAAACCGAATACAGCAATACATTAAAAAGATCATACACCATGACCAAGTGGGATTAATACCTGGGGCGTAGGGATAGTTCAACATCTGCAAATCAATCAATGTGATACACCACAGTAACAAAATGAGGAATAAAAACCACATGATCATCTTAATACATGCAGAGAAAGCATTTGACAAGCTCCAACATCCATTCGTGATAAAAACTCTCAATAAAATGGGTATAGAAGGAAAGTACCTCAACATAATAAAGGCCATATATGACAAACCCACAGCCAACATCATTCTCCATGGGGAAAAACTGAAAGCCATCCCTCTGAGAACATGTACAAGACAAGGGTGCCCACTCTCACCACTGTTATTAAACATTGTATTGGCAGTTTTGGCCAGGGCAATTAGGCAAGAAAAAGAAATAAAATGTATCCAAATAGGCAAGGAAGAAGTGAAACTCTCACTGTTTGCAGACGACATGATTTTATATATAGAAAACCCTAAAGAATCTATCGGAAAACCACTAGAAATAATCAACAACTACATCAAAGTTGCAGGGTACTAAATCAACTTGCAAAAATAAGTTGCATTTCTATACTCTAAAAATGAACTAACAGAAAGAGAACTCAAGAAGACAATCCCATTTACAATCGCAACAAAAAGAATAAAATATCTAGGAATAAATTTAGCCAAGCTGATGAAAGACCTATACAATGAAAACTATAAGACATTGTTGAAAGAAATCTATGACGACATAAAGAAATGGAAAGATATCCCATGCACATTGATTGGAAGAATAAACATAGTTAAAATGTCCATACTACCTAAAGCAATCTACAGATTCAATGCAATCCCAATCATAATCCCAATGACATTGTTCACGGAAATAGAATAAAGAATACTAAAATTCATATGGGGCAACAAAAGACCCCGAATAGCCAAAGCAATCCTGAGAAACAAAAACAAACCTAGAGGCATCACAATTCCTGACTTCAAAATATACTAGAAAGCTACAGTAATCAAAACAATATGGTACTGGTACAAAAACAGACACACAGATCAATGGAACAGAATTGAAAGCCCAGAAATAAAACCACACATCTATGGACAGCTAATCTTCGACAAAGGAGCCAAGAATACACAAGAGAGAAAGGAAAGTCTCTTCAATAAATGGTGTTGTGAAAACTGGACAGACAAATGCAAAAGTATGAAAGTAGACCATTATCTTTCACCATACACAAAAATTAACTCAAAATGGATAAAAGACTTGAAGGTAAGACCTGAAACCATAAAACTCCTAGAAGAAAATATAAGCAGTACACTCTTTGACATTGGTCTTGGCAGCATCTTTTCAAATACCATGTCTACTCAGTCAAGGGAAACAAAAAATTAACAAATGGGACTACATCAGACGAAAGAGCTTCTGCAAGGCAAAGGAAACCAGGAGCAAATGAAAAGACAGGCAACCAACTGGGAGAAAATATTTGCAAATAATATATCTGACAAGGGGTTAATCTCCAAAATATATAAAGAACTCATACAAGTCAACAACAAAAAAACAAACAACCCAATCAAAAAATGGGCAGAGGTGGGGCCCGCCTGGTGGCAGAGCGGTTAAGTGTGCACACTCCACTGCTGCAGCCCGGGGTTTGGATCCCGGGTATGCACCGCTTGTCAAGCCATGCTGTGGCAGCATCCCGTATAAAGTGGAGGAAGATGGGCACAGATGCTAGCCCAGGACCAGTCTTCCTCAGCAAAACGAGGAGGATTGGCAACAGATGTTAGCTCGGGGCTAATCTTCCTCACAAACAAAAAAATGGGCAGAGGATATGAACAGACATTTTTCCAAAGAAGATACACAATTGGCCAACAGGCATATGAAAAGATGTTCAACATCACTAATCATTAGGGAAATGCAAATCAAAACTGTGATGAGATATCACCTTACACCTGTTAGAATGGCTATAAACACCAAGATAAAAAATAGCAAGTGTTGGAGAGGATGTGGAGAAAAGGGAACCCTCATACACTGCTGGTGGGAATGCAAACTAGTGGAGCCACTATGGAAAATAGTATGGAGATTTCTCAAAAAATTAAAAATAGAAATACCTTATGATCCAGCTATCCCACTTCTGGGTATTTATCCAAAGAAATTGAAATCAACAATTCAAAGAGGCTTATGCACCCCTATGTTCACTGCAGCATTACTCACAATAGCCAAGATTTGGAAGCAACCCAAGTGCCCATTGACTGATCATTGGATGAAGAAGATGTGGTATATTTATATACAATGGAATACTCCTCAGCCATAAAAAAAGACAAAATAATCTCATTTGCAGCATCATGGATGAACATTGAGGGTATGATGTTAAGCGAAATAAGCCAGACAGAGAAAGACAAGTACCATATGTTTTCAGTCATATGTGGAAGATAAACAAACAATGGACAAAGAGAACAGATTAGTGGTTACCAGAGGGGAAGGGGGTTAGAGGGTGGGCATAAGGGGTCAAGGGGCACATATATATAGTGAGTGACCGATAATAATGTACAACTGAAATTTCACAATGTTATAAACTATTATGACCTCAATAAAAATAAAATAAAAAACCTTAGGCATGACAATGGTTTGTGGCCCTCCAAGGCACAACTCTATCAGACAAAATCTTATTCCTTAGTATTTAATTTATTTCTCTCATTGGGTTTTCTTTGGTATCACATGAATAGCATTGACATTAAGTTCACGGAAGATACACAAGAGGCATGCAAGATCAGTGCTGCAAAACCTTGGCGAATAGATGGCTGTGATTGGAAGACTTTCTCTTCATCACTGGCTCCATCAAAGAGTCCTCTCATGAGAGATGGCTTATGTGTGCCTATTGGCTTCCATTAGCTGACTTGTGAGTGTTGTTTATGTTTATCTCTCAGTGCTTTTGTGTGTCATTTGGGCTTTGAGAATTAAATAAAAATAATTTATATTTTGCTAAAAAAAAAGTTTAATAGAATGAGTAGGATCTAGTGTCTTCTGGTAAAGCAGATCTTTGATTCTACTTCTTCTTTGTTTGTTCATTGATCAGATTCATTTTTCTACCTCGCCTTGAGTTGCGTGTATTATTTTCCGTAATTTCCTAGAAAATGGCCCATCCCATCTAGAGTTTAAAATTGATTGTCATAAAACCATATGGAGTACTTTTATGAATTTAAAAAAAGTCCTCCATACTTTTATATCTGTTGTCTTCTCAGACAAATGAGAAGATTGTCTCTCAAATGAGATTGTAATTTGTAATTTGTAACATTGTTTATCTGGATTTTTCTTCTTTATCTATATTGTGTTGGTCTTTTCAAAAAACTGGATCTTGGTTTGCTTGCCTTATTCTACATGGTTTTCTCATGCTCCTGCTTTTATCTTTATCACTTTCCCTCTTTTGTGTTTTGTTTTTGTGTTTCTCTCATCATTTTTATAGCTTCTGGACTTGAACGCTTGGTCAATTTATACAGAATATTTTTTATTAATTAGTTAAACCATTTAAGGTTGTTATTTGCCCTATGAATATGACTTTGGCCATGTCTCATAGGTTTCTTCTCTTTTTGAAGATGATTCAATACCAGGGTCATGGTAGCTTCTTAAAAATTAGTTAGTTTTCCATCTTTGGAATACATCACATTATGGTACTTGTATATTCCATGAACATTAACAAATAAACATTGTCTATAAAACACTGCAAGTCAGGAGTCTTTTTACAGGAAATTTTTTTTATATCTTTTTGGATTTTGGTATCTGAGAGTTGAAAAAGGAATTTCAGTGTGAGTTTAATTTGTATTTCTCAAATTATGAGTGAAATTGATTGTCTCTTCTTATGTTCAAAAACCACTTGTATTGCTCTATCTAAGAATTTGTGTTTATTTCCTTGTACATTTTTCTATTGCGTTATCATTGTTGATAATTTACAAGGAGCATCAATTACACTAACAATGAGAAACGAGTTAAGATAGATATATACACATCCTCACATACTTATTTGCCAATCTACCAATGTAGTGAATTACAGTGTGGTAAATTACATTTTTTTAGTCTTTCATTCATCCCGTATTTACTGAGCACCTACTAACATCACATGAATAAGACAGGAAAAATCCCTGGCCTCATGGAGACGGGGGGTAAAAAGAGCTAAAAAATTTTTATATATATTGTAATTGCAAGTAGTGATAAGTGCTAAGAGAAAAGGGAGTGTGAGTGGTAAGTCACGGTGTGATATTCTTTTAACGGGTGATTTGTGTCTTTGTTTTCTTTTTTTTTCTGTATGTGTATGTGTGTGCATGCACACGTGTACTGTTATTTTCCAGGTTTATGTCAGTCATATTGATTTTGAAGAATGAATTAGTACACTTGCCATCTTTTCCATGCTCTTTAACCTTTTAAATAACATGGGAATATTCTGTTTCTTGATGTTTTGATGAAATAAAATCTGGACCTGATTTCTCTTTCTCTTTGGACTAAATCTCTGGCCACCTTTTATTTCCTCTTTGGTTTTAGTGTAAACAAATTTCCTATCTCTTCCTGAGTGGATTTTGGAAATTAATATATTCCTAGAAAATTTCCCATTTCATCTGCATTTAAAATTGTTGTGCACTTTAAACCTTTAGTCTTCATTCCCTCTCTCCTTCCTAATCTTATCTATTTTTGTTAGATCTTTATATCTTTAACCAAACTACAATTTCATTGTGCACACAGATCCTGTGGGTCAGGAATTAGGACAAAGCACAGTGGAGATGTGTTGTCTCTGCTCTATGATGTCTGGGACCTCAGCTGGGAAGACTCAAGCAGATGTGGGCCAGAATTCCCCAAGGGCTCTCTCACTCACATGCCTCCTGTCTGTCTGGGATGACTGGAAGGCTAGGATCTGTGGACCAGAGCACCTCCACATGCCCTCCCGCCCATGCAGCTTGGCTTCTTCACAGCGTGGTGACCTCAGGGTGATCCATCTTCTTACAGGCGGCTCGGGCCTCCCAGAGCACATAGTCCAGGTAACAATCCAGAAGTTTCACCGCCTTCCATAACTCAGCCTTGGAAGTCACATAGCATCGCTTCCACTGTATTCCATTGGTGCAAGCAGTCACAAGCCAGCCCAGATTCAAGGGTCGGGGACACAGACTCCACCTCTCGAGAGGAGGCTGCAAAGGCCATCATGTCGCAGAGCACGTGGGATGAACTATCCTTATGTCCATCACTGGAAAAGACACTCAGCCACACTATCGTGATTACTGTCATATGCACATGTTGAGAAATGCCAGTAAATCCGTTCTCTTCACTTGAACTAGAAATGTCCTTTGCGAAGTCAGCAGGCAAGTCTATGGCCCGAGAAGTGTGTTGACATATCATGATCCACGCAGGAGTTTGAAGGGATGCCCATCTCTTTCTCTACTTGGCTCACAAGCCTACTGAGTGTGCCGTGAAGTCACAACCAGTGCATCTACTGCCACCTGGTGATAAGGGCCTCCAATTACAGATTTTGTTCTCTTGAGACGTGATGGGAACCTCTTTAGTTCCATCCAACAAATCATAGGAACACAAGCAGAAATTGAGAATGCCATCATTTCTCTGATGACATTCCTCACCTAGAAAATGGGGGATAATAACAGTATCTCCATCACAGAATGTTTTAGGCATTAAATCAGTAAATATGTATGCTCACTTAAAACAGTGCCCAGCACAAAATAAAATGGTCCATTACCTATTATGCTTCATTCCACTAATGGTAAAAATACATGGGGCAGGCAGGGCTTGAGATAGATCTAGAAGGACATATAGAATGAGTTGAAAATTAAGTCCTCATGCAAACAAGCTGTCCCCTGAGAGCATGGCACACAAGAGTCACTCAGGGAGTGCTGGTTGAATGAGCAGATGAATGTGATGACAGCAGAAATGTGGGGCTGAGCTGAACACCTGGCAGATTGATCTTACGGACAGTCCCTTCCCACATAAAAGGGAGGAGAAGAGGAGACATTATTTCTCAGAAGCAGGAGATGCTGTCACCAAGAGGAAACCTTTCCCCAGCTGAGAAGGATCCTTAGGGCCCCCTTCATGTCCTTATTCCTTAGGCTATAAATGAAGGGGTTGAACATGGGAGCCACAACTGCATACAGTACCATGGCCACTGAGTCCTTGGCTGTGTAGGAGGAGGAAGGTCGCAGATACGCCCAGAATAGGGTCCCATAGAACAATGACACCACAGAAAGGTGGGAACTGCAAGTGGAAAAGGTTTTCAGTTTTCTCTGGGGAGAATGAAGCCTTATGATGGCTAAGAAAATGTGCATGTAGGAGAGAGAAATAAAGAAGAAGGGAGTGACAAAAAGAAAGCTCCCCAAGGTATAAACAACCAAATCGTTGATGTGGATATCTGAGCAGGAAAGCTTTAACAATGCATAGAGCTCACAGAAAATTTGGTGAATTCTGACACTTGCACAGATGACTGTGTATCCATCAAGAGGGTGTGGATCAAGGGATAGATGTTTGTGATAATCAGAGCCACAGACACTGACGTGATACGGAATTTGGGGCTCATGGTTGTGGTATAGTGAAGAGGGTGACATATAGCTACATATCTGTCATGCCATCACTGCCAAGAGGACATTGTCTACTTCTAGAAACAAAATTAGGAAATACATCTGAATGAGGCATCTGACATAAGGAATGGATTGGCTCTGGGTTTGCATGTTTAGCAGCATCTTTGCTGTAGTGACAGAGGTGAAGCAGATGTCAACACAGGACAGATTAGGTATGAAGAAGTACATGGGGGTGTGAAGATTGGGGGTAGCGCAGATGGCCAGAATGATGAGCAGGTCCCCACCATGGCAACCAGATACATGGACAGGAATAGGCTGAAGAGGAGAGGCTGATGCTCAGGCACTTCTGACAGTCCCAGGAGGAGGAATTCCGAGATGACAGTAAGGTTGCTTCTAGCCATGGCTTCTGGTTTCTGTAAATATGCATTAGGAATACATCTGTCAACAAAACCAGAGGCAATCTGGGAAAACATGCACGGCAACCTTCATCATTGGTTGGAATCATATTTTGTGACACTGGGGTGGTAAGGACAAGAGAGTGTGGGACTGTCTGGTCACCACAGAATGCAGAAGGGGTGAGCTGAGGCTTTCCTTGTGACTTATCTCAGTGAGAAACTCCTCTTGCTTCCCAAGAGTAAAGAAGAACCAGGTAGAAAAGAAGACAAAGAGAACAAAAAGTAATGCCTGGTTTGGGGACAGTGGGTGGAGGTAGCCAGGGCAGTTGAGTTGTCACAATGGGTGCATTGGTTGGATCCCTCTGGACCTTTTTATTTCATCCCTGTAGGGGTCTGATTGATGACCATAAGGCAAAATTCTGTGTTTGTGTGTGTACACTTAGACACAGACACATATACTTCATAGACATATATATTCATCTGTATGTATCATGGAAAGATGCGTGAAAGGATAGTCACCAAAAAGCTAACTAACAGTGGCTATCTCTGTGGTGTGAGATCTTAACTTGCATCTTTTTTCAACAATAAACATGTATCAATTTTCCAAACTATGCTCCATGGATGTTAACATGTCTTTCAAGAGGTTTCTGTGATAAACTAAGTTTGAGGCTGTAGGGCCTGGGCCTTGCTTGCTCAGCAAGAGCCCACGAGTCCATTGCAAACATGTGTCCTTCTGGCTCCCTTCTGGGCAGGAAGCCCAGCTGCTGGGATTTGTAACAATCCTGGGCCTGGCCAGCCTGGATCCTGCCTTTTCTCACTTAAGGAACATCATGTCTTAAAGGGACACAGAGCCCCTCCATGTGAGCTACTGTTCCTGGGAAAGCTGGTTGTACCAGGAACAGCCCCTCTTGGCCACCATATAGCCTTTGTGTCCCCTGTCTATATAAGCAACCCCCTCCCTGCCCGTGATTGTGGGTGCACATCGCTGTCCAGCCAGCTGCCACTGGACCTCCCTGTAAGCAACTCCCAATAAACCTATATGTCTCGTTCACTGTCTCTGGTCTTTTCTTTGGTCTTTCTGCAACCTATCCCACACTGCTGACCCAACTGGGCATGCGGCCAGAGGCACAAGCACTACAGAGGCTCAAGGTTCATGAAGCCTAGTCATACATGAGGATGTGTCTAAGAAGTTATTTCGCTGTGTCTTTGTCTCTCCTTCTCAGGTTCATGTCATGGAATCCACAAAGGCTAAATGCTCATGTGGTATGATTCCACTAGATAGACATATACTCTCATAAATCTGAAATTGAGATGAAATGGAAAACTTAGTAAAATCTGATTTTAATATATTGACTCAAGAAGATGCAGAAGATGAATAGACAAATATTCATGGAAGAAATTGAAGATTTCATGCATCTCTACCTAAAAATAGACCACATGCTTTTAATCCAGACGCTTTTAAGAGAAAATTATTTTAATTCATCAGATTTTCAACTCACTAAGCGCCTCCTCAAATATTAAAAACTTATAAGGGAAGGAATGACATCTGTCTGGCTCACTGCTGAATCACTATGGCCTCAAGCCACCATAACACTGAAACCAAAACCTGGCAACAACAGCATACACAAAAAAGAATAATGAGGCAAAAATCTTCAATACATGCAGATCCAGTCCAGTAGTATGTTGAAGGGATAAGGCATCAAATAGGAATATAATAATGTTTGATATTATGACATCTATTAATGCAAATAAATACATGAATTGATGGAAAGAGAAAAATTGTATTACAAATCTAATGGATGCTAAAATGGCACTTGTAAAATCTGACATTCCTTCCTGATTTTTAAAACCCTTAGTGAGACTGGAATCAAAGCCTCATCTCAAAGCACCAGAGTCTGGACATCCTTTCCCTCAACCCAGTTGCCTTACCCAAGCCTCTTTTCTCAGACCCCAACTTTCACTGGGTCCTTTGGAACTCATAATTTGTAATCAATCTCTTCTCAAAACATTCCCTCCACCTTCCACCTTAAAGGAGGACACTACTTTCTTGCAGCCCTCCCCAACGTAGGCTATCTTTTCTTCTCACACCCCATATACTTCAGGGACAGGAGGCAGGGTCAGTGACCTCTCTCAGTGCTACTTTTCAGCCCAGTATTTCCTCTCCTCTTTAAAAAGAAAGCCTAACAGTGACATCAGTAAAGATAGCAGAAGTAGGAGCTCCAAGGGCACGTTCCTCCATAGAAACAGTGAAAAAAAATAGCAAAAATGGTCAGAATCAATGTCATCAGAACTCACAAAAATAGCCAAATATTTCCAGCAACCAAGCAAATGTCAAATCAAGAAAAAGGCGACTTAAACACAATAGAACTTTCTGGTGTTTTTAACTTTAGCCTTGCTCCCATACCCCTTCCCATTGCAGTAGTAGTCTTGAAGATGGCAGCCTACATTCCCAATGTGATACTTGGCTCAGGAGGGAGGAGAGCAGACTTTGTTCCCAAGGAATTGTGTTTGTCTGTTTGGGCCTATCTGGGGATTCCGTGAAGGACTGACACAAGGCACTGGCTTTTGTTTCATCTAACTCAGAACTTTCTCAGGGCAGAAAAGCAGCTAAGAGAGTGTTCTTTGAAAACAATCAACAAGCCACTCCCTCTTAAGGCAAAAGATTACAGCTGGGACAATCAATAGACACATCAAAAGTTTTGGAGGAAAAAATGGGGAAAGTTACTTTTGGGAATACTGGCTTTGAAAGGCTCCTGTCAATAATGGAGAATCTAGAAAGTCATATGCATGTCCAAGGCTGGATTCATGCTCAGAAAAGGCCTGAGGATACTATATATAAGCTTTCACCTCCAACTAATATTTAGGCTCAGAAAAACATAGGAAATGGAGGCTAAGATAGAGTTGTAAACAGACTGGCTAAGCATTGATGAGTGCCCCAACACAGCCAATCTACAAACACCAGGAGAGTATTTTATACTTTATTCTCTTTCCTTTTTTGGGGGGGGGGCTCCAAGTGTTTAAGGAAATCTCTGTCAAACCACTAGCTGAGGGAAAGAGAAACAATAGAAAAAAATAAACAAATGGGACTACATCAAACCGAAAATCTTCTGCACAGCAAAGGAAACCATCAACAAAATGAAAAGACAACCTAGCAATTGGGAGAAGACAGTTGCAAACTATATATCTGATAAGGGGTTAATCTCCAATATATATAAAGAACTCATACGTCTCAACAACAAGAAAACTAACAACTCAATTAAAAAATGGGCAAAGGACATGAACAGACAATTCTCCAAAGAAGATATACAGATGGCCAACAGGCATATGAAAAGATGTTCAACATCATTAACTATCGGGGAAATGCAAATCCAAACTACAATGAGATATCACCTCACACCCGTCAGAATGGCTATAATTAAGAATACAGGAAACAACAAGTGTTGGAGAGGATGTAGAGAGAAGGGAACTCTCATATACTGCTGGTGGGAGTGCAAACTGGTGCAGCCACTGTGGAAAACAGTATGGAGATTCCTGAAAAAATTAAGGATAGAACTACCATACGATCCAGCTATTCCACTGCTGGTTATTTATCCAAAGAACATGAAAACACCAATGCGTAAAGATACATGCACCCCTGTGTTCATTGCAGCATTATTCACAATAGCTAGGACTTGGAAGCAACCTAAGTGCCCATCAAAGGATGAATGGATGAAGATGTGGTATATATACACAATGGAATACTACTCAGCCATAAGAAATGATGAGATCCAGCCATTTGTGACAACATGGACGGACATTGAGGGTATTATGAAAAGTGAAATAAGTCAGAGGGAGAAGGTCAAATACTGTATGATTTCCTTCATTAAGTAGTAGATAATAACAACAATAAACAAACACACAGAGACAGAGATTGGATTGGTGGTTACCAGAGGGGAAGGGGGAAGGGAGGAGGGTGAAAGGGATAATTTGGCACATGTGTGTGGTGATGGGTTGTAATTAGTATTTGGGTGGTGAACATGATGTAATCTATGCAGAAATAGAAGTATAATGATGTACACCTGAAATTTATACAATGTTACAAACCAATGTTACTTCAATAACCAAAAAAAAAAAAAGAAAAGAAAAGAAAGAAAAAACAAAACCACTAGCTGACCAAAAGCTAAAAACTAGAGACTTCAGAGACAACATATGATAAAAAAACGTTTTGAGAAAATAGTGTAGAAAAGTCACCAAACCAATAAGCAACTACAACCCACAAAAAGCAACAAAAACAAACCCTGAAGAGGGGGAAGAATCTAATTTCCAGAGTCACCATAACACAATATTCAAGATGTCCAGTTTTCAATGAAAAAGTAAGAGGTATACAAAGAAACAAGTAAATATGACTCATTCACAGGATGAAAAGAAATTAGCATAAAATGTTCATGAAAAGGCACAGACATTGGATTTACTAGACAAAGACTATATTAACTTTCTTAAATAGGTTCAAACAGTTAAAAGAAACTAGGAGAACAATGTCTCAACAAAGAGAATATCAATAAAGAGATATAAATCATAAAAAGGAGCCAAATAGAAAATGTGAAACTGAAAAGTAAAAAAAAAACTGAAATTAGTAATTTATGACAACAGATTTGAGCAGGCAGAAGAAATAATCAGTGAACTTGAAGATAAACTAAAATTATTCAGTCTGAGGAGCAGAAAGGAAAGAAGAATGAAGAAAAATGAGCAGAGTCTAAGAGACCTGTGGGACATTATTAAGTAGACCAACAAATGCATTGTTGGAGTCCTAGAAGAAGAAAAGAGAGAAAAAATGGGCCAAAAAGAATATTTGAAGAAATAATGGCCGAAAATTGCCCAAATTTGATGAAAGAATGAATCTACACATCCAAAAAGCTTATTGAATCTCAATAGGACAAAAATAAAGAGATTGACACCAAGACACATTATAATCAAACTGGCAAAAGACAAAGACAAAGAGACGACCTTGAAACACCAAAAGAAGAGCAACTTGTCATGTACAAGGGATCCTCAATAAGATTGACAATTTCTCATCAAAATCCATGGAGACCAAAAGGCAGTGGAATGACATATTTAAAGTGCTGAAAGAAAAAAAACTGTCAACCAAGAATTCTATATCTGGCAAAACTATCCTTCAAAAATGAAGAAGAGGGGACCGGACTGGTGGCATAGTGGTTAAGTTCATTCACTCTGCTTCAGCGGCCCAGGGTTCACAGGTTCAGAGCTTAGGCATGGACCTATGCACCACTTATCAAGCCATGCTGTGGCAGGCATCCCATATATAAAGTAGAGGAAGATGGGCATGGTTGTTAGCCCAGTGCCAATCTTCCTCAGCAAAAAAGAGGAGGATTGGCAACAGATGTTAGCATAGGGCTAATGTCCCTCACCCCCCCCCAAAAAAATGAAGAAGAAATTAAGACATTCCCTGATAAATTAAATCTGAGAGAATTCATTGCTAGCAGATCTACCCTACAAGCAGTGCTAATGGGAGTATTTCAGGCTGAAATGAAAGGACACTAGGCAGTAACTAGAAGTCGTACAAAGAAATAAAGACCATCAGTAAAAGCAAATACATAGGTAAATATAATAAAAGCTAATATTAATGTATTTTTGGTTTTTAACTCCTCTTTTTTCATATATGATTAATAAACAATGCTAATGGGCACACAATATATAAAGATGTAAATTGTGACAATAACAATATAAAAAGGGAGAGGTGGAGCTGTATAGGAATAGACTTTTTGTATACTATTGAAACAAAGTTGGCACTAATTCAAACTAGATTGTTATAAGTAAAAGATGTTAATTGTAATCACTGGGGTTACCACTAAGAAAATATATAGTGAAAGAAATAATAAGGGAATCAAGGTGGCAACAAAAAATACCTACCTAACACAAAAGTAGGCAGTAATGGAGGAATTGAGGGACAAAAAATATATAAGACATATAGGGAAAAAAGCAAAATGGTAAAAGGAAGATCTCTTTAATGAATAACTCTTTTAAATATAAGTGGATTACATGCTCCAATTAAAAGCAGAGATTGGAAAACTGGATTTAAAAAACATAACCCAACTATATGCTGTGTACAAGAAACTCATTTTAGATCAAAAAACACAAATAGGTTGAAAGTTAAGGGATGAAAAAGATATTCCATTAAAATAATAACTAAAAGAGAATTGAGGTGGTCTACTAATATCAGATAAAATAGACTTGAAGTCAAAAACTGTTATGAGACAAAAAAGAACATTATATAATGATGAAAGGGTCAATTCATCAAAAAGCTACAATTATTGTAAACATATAAACACTTAACAACAAATTCGAAAATATTTTTCGAAGGCAACATTGACAGAATTGAAGGGAGAGATAGCCAGTTCCACAATAATAGTCAGAGACTTCAATACTCTACTTTCAATAAGGAATAGAACAACCAAACAGAAGATCAATAAAGAAACAGATGACTTGAACAACATATAAACCAACTAGACCTAACATACACATACAGAATACACCACCCCACAACAGCAGAATACACATTCTTCTCAAATAGACAGGGAACATTCTCCAGAATAGACAATGTGTTGGGCCACAAAACAAGACTCAATAAATTTTAAAAGATTGAAATCATACATAGTAAGACCTTCAACCACAATGGAATGAAACTAGAAATCAATAACAGAAGGAAAATTGGAAAATTTACAAATATGTGGAAATTAAATAACACATTCTTAAATTATCAATGGGTCAAAGAAGAAATCACAAGGGAAATTAGAAAATACATTGAGATGAATGAAAATGAAAAAAATATATACCAAAACTTATGGGATGCAGTGAAAGCCGTGCTCAGAGGGAAATTTATAGTTGTAAACATCTACCTTAAAAAAGATTAGGAACAATAAGTTCAAGGTGGCAGCATAGGAAAATCCTGAACTCACCTCCTCCTATGGATACAACAAATTTATGGAAATTTATAGAATAATTTTCCTCTGAAAAGACCCTGAGAACTGGATGAACAGCACCTCTACAACAAGAGATAAAGGAGGAGCATTGAGAAGGATAGGAGAGGTAGAGACTCAGTCTCACCCAGGACCCCATCTCAGGCACAGTGTCCTGAAACTGGCAAGGGATCCCCAAAATACAAAACATTCCCTCGAGGAGTGAAGGGACTGTGCCACTCACCATGCACCCCAACCCTTGGGTCCAGCACCAGAAAGGCAAGCCCCAAAAACATCTGGTTTTGAAAATCAGCAAAGATAAAGTCCAGGGAAAACATAGGGAATGCAGAATCCACCCTTTTTGTGTATGTGTGACAAAGACCAGCCCTGAGCTAACATTCATGCCAATCCTCCTCTTTTTGTTGAGGAAGACTGGCCCTGAGCTAACACCTATTGCCAATCCTCCTCCTTTTTTTCCCCCTTTTCTCCCCAAAGCTCCAGTGGATAGTTGAATGTCATAGTTGCACATCCTTCTAGTTGCTGTATGTGGGACGCTGCCTCAGCGTGGCCGGACAAGCAGTGTGTCAGTGCGTGCCCAGGATCTGAACCCAGGTCGCCAGTAGCGGAGTGTGCGCACTTAACCACTAAGCCACGGGGCTGGTCCCCCGAGAACGCACTCTTAAAGTGTTCATGAACAGACCCACTTGCCCTGAGATCCAGCACAAAAGCAACAGTTTGAAAAGCACCTAGACCATATATGAGAGAGATCCACATACTAAGCTTAAAATGGCTGCTGGAGAAGCAGGAACCTGCAGTGAATTTCTCCAAGGACAGAAACGCTGGGAGGTACCATTTTTTGCAATCTCATTCTAGCTTGCTGGTGATGGAGCTGGTAGGAGCCATTTTTAGTGTCCTCTCTTTATCCTGCTATCATCAGTGGGTGTGATCTGCACCCCAGCCTCCCCATGCAGCAGCCATGCTACAGCTGGGTGAGCGCCTTGAGCCCTGCCCACCCTGTGCAGCAGCTGTGCCATAACTGGGCAGATGATTGCACTACGCCCTACACTCCCTGAGCAGCAGCAGCACCACAATGGGGCCAAGTGAGTGCCCTGACCCCCACCCATCCCATGCCACAGCCAGGCCACACTGCACTAGGCAAGCACATCATACCCCACTCACCCTGCCATAGCCAGAAAGGGCACACAGTCCACAAGAGGGATGCTCCTTGAGTACCTGGCTCTGGAGGTTAGGGAAAATCGCACTTCTGAGCCCCACGGATCTCCTCCTACACAACATCACTCCTTCAAGATTAGGAGAGGTAGCTGTTTCACCTAATACATCTAGACAAACACAGAGAGTCAGGCAAAATGAAGAGACAAAGGAATATGTTCCAAACCAAAGAACAAGACAAATCCCCAGAAAAAAGACCTTAATGAAACAGAGATAAGCAACTTACTTGATAAAGAGTTCAAACTAATGGTCATAAAGATGCACACCGACCTCAGGAAAAGAATGGATGAATACAGTGAGAACTTCAACAGAGATAGAAAATATAAGAAAGTACAAAACAGAAGTTACAACTGAGCTGAAAAATACACTAGAGGGGTTCAACAGCAACGTAGATAAAATAAAAGCACGAATCAGCAAGCTGGAAGACAAAGCAATGGATCACACACAGACAGCAGCAAGATTAAAAACAATTTTTAAAAGCAAGGTTATCTTAAGGGAGCTCTGGGACGACGTCAAGTTGAATAACACTCACATTATAGGGATCCCAGAAGGAGAAGAGGGAGAAAAGGGACCAGGAAAAGTATTTGAAGAAAAAATGGCTTAAAATTTCCCTAACCTGGGGAAGGAAATAGACATCCAGGTCCAGGAATCCCAGAGAGTTCCAAATAAGATGAATCTAAAGAGAACCACACCAAGACACTATAATTAAAATGTCAAAAGTTAAGGATAAAGAGAGAATCTTAAAAGCATCTAGAGAAAAACAATTTGTTACATACAAGGGAAACCCCATAAGGCTATCAGCAGATTTTTCAGCAGAAACTTTACAGTCCAGAAGCGAGTGTCATGACATAATCAAAGAGCCAAAAGGGAAAAAACTTTCAAGAATTTTCTACCTGGCAAGGTTATCATTCAGAATTGAAGGAGAGATTAAGAGTTTCCCAGATAAGCAAAAGCTAAAGGAGTTCATCACCACTAAACCAGCGTTACAACAAATTTAAAGGGACTTCTCTAAGCTGAAGAGAAAAGAGACTAATTAATAATAAGAAAACATACAAAAGAAATAATCTCACTGGAAAAAGATAAATTTATAGTAAAAATAGTGGATCAATCACTTATAAATTAAGTATGAAGGTCAAAAGGCAAAAGTAGTAAAATTAACCAAAATTACAATAATTAGTTAAAATATAAATAAAATAGAAAGATGTAAAATATGTCATCAGAAATATAAAACGTGAGGGAGGAGTAAAAATGTTAGGCTTTGGGATGTGTTTAAATTAAATTGCTATCAACTTAAAAGAGACTGTTATACACATAGGATGTTATCTGTGAGCCACAAGGAAAAAAACTTACAGTAAATACACAAAAGAAGATGAGAAAGGAATCTAAACATAGCACCAAAGAAAACCATCAAACCACAAGGGAAGAGAGAGAAGAAGGAACAGAGGGGAACTACAAAAACATCCAGAAAACAATTAACAAAATGGCAATAAGTACATATCTACCAGTAATTGCTTTAATGTAAATGGACTAAATTTGCCAATCAAAAGAGAGAGTGGCCAAATGGATAAAAAAATAAGACTCATCTATATGTTGCCTACAAGAGACTCACTTCAGAAGTAAGGACACACATAGACTAAATGTGAAGGGATGGAAAAAGATACTTCACGAAAATGGAAATGAAAAGAAAGTTGGTTTAGCTATACTCAGACAAAATAGACTTTAAAACAAAGACTGTAACAAAAGACAAAGAAGGGCACTACATAATGATAAACGGGTCAATACATCAGAAAGATATAACATTTATAAATATATATGCACCCAACATAGGAGCACCAAAATATATAAAACAATTATTAACAGACCTAAAGTGAGAAATTGAAAGCAATACAATAATAGGGGACTTTAACACCCTACTTACAGCAATGGATAGATCATCTAGACAGAAAATCAGTGAGAAAAGATCAGCCTTAAATGACACATTAGACCAGATGGACTTAATAGATATATATATAGAATATTCCACCCCAAAACAGCAGAATACACATTCTTTTCAAGCGCACATGGAACGTTCTCCAGGATAGAGCACATGTTAGGCCACAAAACAAGTCTCAATTAATTTAAGAAGATTGAAATAATACCAAGCATCTTTTCTGACCACATGGTATGATGGTATGAAACTAGAAATCAACTACAAGAGGAAAAATGGAAAAAACACAAATACGTGGAGACTAAAACAACCAGTGGGTCAACAAATAACTCAAAGAGGAAATCAAAAAATACCTTGAGACAAATGAAAGTGGAAATACAACATTCCAAAATTTACGGAATGAAGCAAAAGCAGTTCTAAAAGGGAAGTTCATAGTGACACTGGCCTACCTCAAGGAACAAGAAAAATCTCAAATAAGCAATCTAATGTTACACTTAAAGGAGCTAGAAAAAGGAAAACAAATAAAGCCCAAAGTTAGTAGAAGGAAAGAAATAATAAAGATCAGAGTGGAAATAAATGAAATGGAGACCAAAAAAAAAAAAAAATAGAACAGATCAATGAAACTAAGAGCTGGTTCTTTGAAAAGATGAACAAAGTTGATAATCCTTTAGCCAGACTCATCAACTAACAAAGAGAGGGCCCAAATAAATAAAATCAGAAAAGAAAGAGGAGAAGTTACAACCAATACTACAGAAATGCAAAGGATCATAAGAGACTACTATAAACCAATATACACCAACAAATTGGATCACCTAGGCGAAATGGATAAATTCCTAGAAACATACAATCTTCCAAGACTGAATCATGAAAAAATAGAAAATAGAAAAACTAGAACACAGAAAAGTAGACCGATTACTAGCAAGGAAATTGAATCAGTAATCAAAAAACTACCAACAAACAAAAATCCAGGACCAGACAGCTTCACAGGTGAATTCTACCATACATTCAAAGAAGAGTTAATACCTATCTTTCTCAAACTGTTCCAAAAAATCAAAGAGGAAGGAATGCTTCCAAACTCATTTTACAAGGCCAGCATTACCATGACACCAAAAAAAGAAAAAGACACTATAAAAAATAAAATTACATGCCAATATACATGATAAACATAGATGCAAAAATTCCCAACAAAATATCAGCAAACCAAATTCAACAATGCATTAAAAGGATCATACACCATGATTAATTGGGATTTATTCTAGGGATGCAAGGATCATTCAACATCCACGAATCAATCAATGTGATACACCACATTAACAAAATGAAGAACAAAAACCACATGATCATCTCAATAGATGCAGAAAAAGCATTTGAAAGAATTAAATATCTGTATATGATTTAAAAAACTCTCAACAAAGTGGGTATAGAGGGAATGTATCTCAACATAATAAAGGCCATATATGACAAACCCACAGTTAACATCATCCTCAACAGTCAAAAGCTGAAAGCTTTTCCTCTGAGATCAGGAACAAGATAAGGATACCCACTCTCACCACTTTTATTCAATGTACTATTGGAAGTCCTAGCCAGAGCAATTAGTCAAGAAAAAGAAATGAAAATCAGGGCCGGCCCCGTGGCTTAGTGGTTAAGTGAGCGCGCTCCACTGCTGGCGACCCGGGTTCGGATCCCGGGCTCGCACCGACGTGCTGCTTCTCCGGCCATGCTGAGGCCGCATCCCACATACAGCAACTAGAAGGATGTGCAGCTATGACACACAACTATCTACTGGGGCTTTGGGGGGAAAAAATAAATAAATAAAATCTTTAAAAAAAAAAAAAGAAATGAAAATCATCCAAATTGGAAAGGAAGAAGTAAAACTGTCACTATTTGCAGATGACATGATACTATGTTTAGAAAACACTAAAGAGTCCACCAAAAACCTATTAGAACTGAATACACTAAAGTTGCAGGATACAAAATTAATATACAGAAACCTGTTGCATTTCAATACACTAATAACAAACTATCATAAAGAGAAATTAAGAAAACAATCCCATTAACAATTGCATAAAAAAGAATAAAATATCTGGGAATAAACTTAACCAAAAAGGTGAAAGACCTGTACTCTGAAAACTATAAGACATTGTTGAAACACATTGAAGATGACACAAATAAATGGAAAGATATTACATGCTCACAGATTAGAAGAATTAATATTGCTAAAATGTCCATACTACCCAGAGCAATCTATGGATTCAATGCAATCCCTATCAAAATACCAATGGCGTTTTTCACTGAACTAGAACAAATAGTCCGAAAATTTGTGTGGAACCACAAAAGACCCTGAATAGGCAAAACAATCTTGAGAATGAAGAACACAGCTGGAGGTATCATGCTCCCTGATTTCAAAATATACTACAAAGCTATAGTAACACAAACAGTATGGCACTAGCACAAAAACAGACATATGGACCAGAATAGAGAGCCCAGAAATAAACTTACGCTTATATGGTTAATTAATATCCTTAGGAGGCAAGAATATACAATGGGGAAAGGACAGTCTCTTCAATAAATGGTGTAGGGAAAACTGGACAGCCACATGCAACAGAATGAAACTGGACCACATTCTTACACCATGTACAAAAGTAAACTCAAAATGGATTAAAGACTTAAATGTAAGACTTGAAACCATAAAACTCCTAGAAGAAAACACAGGCAGTAAACTCTTTGACATCAGTCTTAGCAATGTTTTTATGGATCTGTCTCCTCAGGCAAGGGCAACAAAAGCAAAAATAAACAAATGGGACTACATCAAACTAAAAAGCTTTTGCACAGTGAAGGAAACCATCAACAAAATGAAAAGTCAACCTACTGAATGGGAGAAGATATTTGCAAATGATATATTCAATAGGGGGTTAATATCCAAAATATATAAAGAACTTATACAACTCAGTATCAAAAAAAAAAACAATGAATAATTCGATTAAAAAACGGACAGAGGAACTGAATAGACATTTTTCCAAAGAAGACATAGAGATGACCAACAGGCACGTGAAAAGATGCTCAACATCATTAATAATTAGCAAAATACAAATCAAAACCGCAATGAGATATCACCTCACACCTGTCAGAAAGACAAGAAATAACAATTATCAAAAAGACAAGAAATAACAAATGTTGGTGAGGATGTGGAGAAAAGGGAACTCTCATGCCCTGTTGGTGGGAATGTAAATTGGTGCAGTCACTGTGGAAAAAAAGTATGGAGTTTCCTTAAAAAATTAAAAATAGAACTACTATAAGATCCAGCAATTCCACTTCTGAGTATATATCCAAAGGAAATGAAAACACTAATTTGAAAAGATATATGCACCCCTGTGTTCATTGCAGCATTATTTAAAATAGCTAAGATATGGAAGTAACTTAAGTGTCCATCAATAGATAAATGGATAAAGAAGATGTGACATACATATATACTATGGAATACAACTCAGCCATAAAAAAAGAATGAAATCTTGTCATTTGCAACAACATGGATGGACCTAGAGGGTATTATGCTAAGTTAAATAAGTCAGACGGAGAAAGACAAATACCATTTGATTTCACTTATATGTAGAATCTGAAAAACAAAACAAATGAACAAACAAAACAAAACAGAAACAGACTCATAGACACAGAGAACAAACTGATGGTTGCCACATGGTGGGGGGATGCGTGGAATAGGTGAAGGGGATTAAGAGGTACAAACTTCCAGTCATAAAATAAATGTCATGAGGATGTAATGTACAACATAGGGAATATAGTCAATAATATTGTAATAACTTTGTATGGTGACAAATGGTAACTAGACTTATTGTGGTGATCATTTCCTAATGTATAAAAATATTGAATCACTATGTTGTACACTTGAAACTAATATCAATTGTATGTCAATTATACTTCAATTAAAAACAAAGATGAAGAACAAGACAAGGATGCCCACTTTCACCATTTCTACTCAACATTGTACTGGAATTTCTAGCCAGAGCAATTAGGCAAGACAAAGCATTTAAATTAGAATGAAAGAAGCACAATTATCTCTGTTCACAGATGATTTGATCTTATATATAAAAACCTAAAAAATCCACCAAAAAAAACCCTATTAGATCTAATTATCAAATTCAGCAAAGTTGCAGGACATGAGATTAACACAGAAAAATCAGTTGTAATCCTATACGCTATCAATGAACAATTCAAAAATGAAATTAAGAAAATAATAGCATCTATAATAGCAGCAAAAAGATGAAACACTTAGGAATAAATTTTTTTCAACAGTTTTTTTATTTTATTTTATTTTATTTTGTGAGGAAGATCAGCCCTGAGCTAACATCCATGCTAATCCTCCTCTTTTTGCTGAGAAAGACCAGCTCTGAGCTAACATCTATTGCTCCTTTTTTTTCCCCCAAAGCCCCAGTAGATAGTTGTATGTCATAGTTGCACATCCTTCTAGTTGCTGTATGTGGGACGCGGCCTCAGCATGGCCAGAGAAGCGGTGCATCAGTGCACGCCCAGGATCCGAACCCAGGCCACCAGTAGCGGAGCGCGCGCACTTAACTGCTAAGCCACAGGGCTGGCCCCCTTAGGAATAAATTTAACCAAGTGGATGCAAGACTTGCACATTGAAAGCTACAAAACATAGCTCAAAGAAATTAAAGAAGCCCTAAATAAGTGGAAAGACTTCCTATGTACATGGATTGGAAGACTTAATATTGTTAAGATAACAATACTCACAAAGTGGTCTACAGATTCAATGCAATCCTTATTAAAATCTCAACAGCTTTTTTTGCGGAAATGGAAAAGCTGCTCCAAAAATTCGTAAAGAACTGCAAGAGACCCCAAATCACCAAACAATCTTGAAAAAGATAGAGCAGTTGTATACTTCATTTAGTTAGACACTTATGATTAAGATTGTAGAAAAGTTTTGGCATTTAATATAATGCTGGTTCTTGAATAAGTTAAATATAACAGTATTATATGAACCAGCAATTCCATTCCTAGGTATATACCAAAAGAACTAAAAATAGGTGTCCAAATAAAAACTTGAACATGAATGTTCATAGAAGCACTATTCATAATAGCCAAAAGGTGGAAACAAGTTACATGTACATCAACTGATGAATGGATAAACAAAATGTGGTATATCCATCCAATGGAATATTATTCAGGCATGAAAATTAACGAACTACTTATACCTGCTGAAACATGGATGAAAATATTGAAAACATTACGCTAAGTGAAAGAAGCCAGACACAAAAGGCCGTATATTGTATGATTCCACTTATATGAAATATCCAAAAGAGGCAAATCCACAGAGACCAAAAGCAGATTAGTGGTTCCCAGGGGCATGGGAGAGGGGGAATGAAGAGTGACTGCCTAATGGGTACAGGGTCTCCTTTCTGACTGATCAAAATGGTTGGAACTAGATGGAGGCAGTAGTTGCACAACATTGTGAATGTACTAAAGGCCACTGATATGTACACTTTAAAATGTTTAATTTATGTTATGTGAATTTCACCACAATAGAAAAAAACTCATGGAAAAAATTTAAAAAGAACACTCTGCCCTTTGAGGCTCATGCTGTCTAGCACCCTTGCCCATCTCTGTCTCTCAACCATTCTCTCCTCCTCTATTTATGAGGACTTTGCTGTAGGCTCACAGTCCCTTTTTCATCCCACTCCTGCCTCATTCTGAGACTTCAGTGTCTACATGGTGGACCCTTGTAATCCATTGACCCCAATCTCCTCTCTGTCATCCTCTTCCTGTCCTCTCACTGAACCCTTGGGAAGATAACCCAAACTGCACCAATCAGAGTCTCTCTTCAGGGAATTTGAAAGTGGAGCTGAGACACATAGCGATGGAAAGTGGTTGGAGCTGACTTGCTGGGAGCAGCTCCTTGGAGAGAGCGAGTCTGAGTTCCTGCCAATGAGATTCCCAAGATGTGCTCTGGTTCCTGTCCCTCCCGATATTTCACTATTCAGCTCCTAACTTCAATTCTGTGATCTCCTCTGCATCCCTCCAGTGAGCCTCCCTCATTTAGTTAGAGCTGTGTTTTGTCACTTGCAGCGAAATTTCTCCAACTGATACAGGTTAGAACAGTTGGTGGATTTCAGGCAACAGACTCAGGAAATGTGGGGTGATTTGGATGATTTGTGATGACTTCTTGGGTCAAGTTGGGAAAGGCCAAGAGACTCTGATTCACATTGCCGGAGAGGGAAGCAGCAAACCCAGCTGTCACCAGTGGGCAACTGGGAGGGACCACGTGTGCTCTGATGGCAAACTCTGGGGCTTGGGAAGAGGCTGCCATGAAACCATTTTAAAAGGTGACCCCAGGATAGACAGTCACTTCTAATGGTCTTGGGTAACTTACAGCCTGTGAGCCACAGCTCCAATCTTGACATTTTTGCCTCCAGACCCAGAAGAAACTTTCCGGCCTCTCCCTGACCTTGCGGAGGGGGTCACTTACTGCTTGTAGCCAAAGTGTGGAGATGCCAAGAAAATCCAACTCAGAAAAGGATTCTGAAAGTTACTGAATTACAATGGTAGTTGGATTCCTAACCTCACCATGGACAGCATAGATGGAATGGCAGCTGTCTCTGCTGTGCTCTGCCTGGGACCATGCCTGGCTGGGAAAGCAGCTTTGGTCCCCAGACCAGGTCTCCTGGCTCATGAGCAGCAGGAATCCTGTGGCTCCCCTATGCTTCCTTTCTCTCTCTTCCTTGTGCTCAGTCTGCTGCAGCTCCCCAGTATTCCCATTCATCCAGTGTCCAATGGACCTTGGTACCCCTCTCCAAGCTCAGGGGCCTCAAACGCTTACATGTTTCCATAACACACAAGAGGCAGCATCCCTGGCACAGGTCTGCAGACCAAGGGAAATAGGGATGGTCCATTTCATTAGCCCAGCAGAGAAAGGAGAACAGAACTTTCTTTGATTCCAAGGAAGGCAAACTGCCAAGACTCAAGTCCTCATAGCCAAGTATTCACCCAGCCTCCTCACGTGACGACCTGTGAGAACCACCTGTCCTTTTCACCCACTTGTTGCTAGGAAGTTCCTGACAAGGAACACAGGGAACTCCCTGGAGCCTTGAACCACCAGAGCAGGAGAGCAGAAACTGTGTACATTAGGCAGCAAGAAGAGGCTGTGAGCACTGTTGGAAGAATGAAAACCAAAGAGCTTCGGGGACTCCTAGGACATTGAGAGGGCAATTCCCAGAAGTACTTGTTAGAGACAAATGGTGTAATAGCCCTTGGGAAGGAGAAATGTTTTCACATTTTCCATTGTACTCCTCCCATCCCACTGGGCAAGCAGGGATTTAAAATAAACTATATTTAGAAAAGGTGTTTCCCATTGTAGGCACTAGTTTCAAAAGACACTGAGAGATCCCTTGGGGAAGGCCCATCCTTCACCATCCAACAAAGACAGAAAACACCCCTCTTTCACATACACCCATTGGCTCAGTGGTCAGAACTTAGTAAGGAAGAAAAAGGAGGCCAATTGTGTGTTTGTATAATAGTAGAGGACAGTTAGCCTCACTCTATTCCCCATTCACAGACCTCATCTCCATCCAGTGGTTCTCAAAGTGGTCTACAGGCCAGCATCATCAGTTGAATCTCAGTAAGAACAGTGAGGTTTGTGGCATTTTAACTTGTCCCATTTCTATCCCCTCCCCCCAGCTCTGCAGTAGCCTCTGCTATCATGGTGAAAACCAGAAGCCTAGCAGCCACTGGAGAGGGTAGAAGGGAGTTGGAGATCCTTCAAAGTCCAATTCTGAGACAATCATCATTACTTGACTCATCTGGTGGCTCCTCGGAAGACACCACCCATAGGCTGTCTTTATTTGTCTAGAGTTGGAGCTCACCCGGTGTGAACAGACTTTCCCTGGTAAAGGGGGATGTCAGAGACAATCAGAGTCAATTGTTTAACACTGTGGGCGCCTGAGGCAGTGGATAAGAGTTGGGGAAAACAATTGGCTAACCAAAAAGCTTGAAAGGAAAAGCTGGGGTATGAGATGTCCATACGAGGCTTTGAAAAGCTCTGACATATTCCTGACAATCCAAAAGGCCACAAGCATTCATAAGGCTATCTGTTTTCCCAGGGCTGAGCACATGCTGGCCCTAAGCTCTCAACTCTGGCTAAACTTGAGGCTTTGCTCAAGCAGGAAGTGAAGGCTAAGATGGAATTGTAAACTGCCTGCTGAGTAGTGAAGGTGTACTCCAACATGCACAACGAGCTCATTGGCAAAGACTGGGAGACTTACTAGTTCCAGGAATTGAAGGAAATATCAGTCCAATCATTATGTGACCACAAAGCTAACCAAGCAGAGACTCCGGTGATCACATATGACAAAGAATATAGACTTTAGAGGATTCGTTCAGAAAACTCATGAAACAAACAGTACTGACAATAAATCCTGTGAAGGGGGCAGAATCTGATTTCCAGAGTTGACACATTATAATATTTAAAATGTCAAGTTTTCAACAAAACTATGAGATGTGCAAAGAAACAAAAAAGTATGTAAAGTTACCTACACAGGTAAACATAAAAGACAGTACAATTGTATTTTTGTTTGTAGCTCTTTTCTTGCCTCTGATTCAAAAAACCACTGTATAAAGAAGCAATTATAAAACTGTGTTGACAAACTTATATATTTAATGTGCATGACAAAAAATAGCACAAAAAAGAGGGAAAGGGAGGGAGCTATATAGGAGCAATTTGTATATGCTATTGAGATTAAGTTGGTATAAATTCGAAATAGATGTTAAAAGTTAAGATGCTATTTGTAATCACGAGGCCAACCACTAAGAAAATAACTCAAAACTTTAGTAAAAGAAACAACAAGATAATTTAAATGGTCATTTGAAAATATTTAACAAAAAAGAAGGTAGTAATGGAGGAATAGGGGAACAAAAAATATATATGACATATAGAAAACAAATAGCAAGACAGTAAACACAAATCCTACCTTATTACTAATTACTTTGAGTATAAATGGATTAAATACTCTAATTAAAAGGCATGAATTGGGAAAATGAATTTAAAAACAAACAATCCAACTATATGCTGTTTATAAGAGACACAGTTGAGATTCAAAGACACAAATAGGTTGAAAGTAAAAAATGGAAAAAGATAAACGTCAGCATCATGGTGGAGTGAGCTTTCCTATAAACTCTACCCCGGATAAGTTACAACAACAAGGACATTCACATGCCAACAAAGGACACTCACACAACACAAGAGGATGTCTGAGAGACCCATGCAGCTGCACATCTGAGAGTGGACATGCTGGAGCCCCCGGAAGAAGTGGGGAGAGGTAAGGAGAAATCCTCCCTCTCCCCATCCCATCAGTGTCTCTAGGTCTGCGTGGCTCCCAGGGCGGTGAGGGGTGGCCCTCTTCGGGGAAAATCATCACTCTCCAGTTCTCTCACAGCCTGTGGGAAAATCCCACACAGAGGAGTTGGAACTGTTGCAGGGGTGCCCTCAACATCTGAGCACCCCAGGAGAACAGGTAGCAAGGGAAGAGCGAGAAGCCCCCTGGGATCAGGCAAGCAAAAGAGAGAGCCCCTCCCCCCGACATGCCCAGCACTCCAGCTCAGCCTGTGGGCCAGAGCCCTCAGCTCGGGGATCGCAGTGGGCTCAGAATACACAGCCCTTGACTCCCGCCCAATGGCGGCAGGTGGAAACGGCAACCAGATATTGTTAGGATGAGGAAAAATAAATCAAATCAGCAGGCACAATGCAAAAATACATTAAATCTCCAGACCAGAAGAAGAATGAAAAGCACCCAGAAATCAACCCTGTAGGCACAGAAATTTATAACCTAAATGACAGAGAATTCAAAATAGCTATCATAGAAAAGCTCAATGAATTACAAGAAAACACAGATAAACAATTCAAAGAAATCAGGAGTTTCTTCACTTAAGAGATTGAAACCATAAAGAAAAACCAATCAGTATTGTTGGAGATGAAAAACACAATGGAGGAGATACAGGAAAATCTGGAATCTTTAAAGAAAAGAGCTGACAATATGGAGGAAAGAATTAGCATTATTGAGGATAGGAATGCAGATGTGCTCCAGATGGAGAAGGAGAGAGAACAAAGACTAAAAAGAAATGAAGAAATTCTCAGAGAAATATCCGACTCAATTAGGAAATGTAACATAAGGATTATAGGAATTCTCGAGGGAGAAGACAGGGAAAAAGGAACAGAGAGCTTATTCAAGGAAATAATAGCTGAGAACTTCCCAAATCTGCTGAAGGAGCTGGAAATATCAGTACAAGAAGCCAATAGATCGCTTAAATATATCAACAGGAACAGGCCCTCTCCAAGGCATATAGTAAAGCTGGCAAGTCAATGACAAAGAAATAATATTAAAGGCAGCTAGACAAAAACAAAAAATAATGTACTAAGGAATTCCCATGAGGCTCTCAGCAGATTTCTCAACAGAAACTTTATCAGCTAGAAGAGACTGGAGTGATATATACAAAATTCTGAAAGACAAAAACTTTCAGTCAAGAATACTCTATCCAGCAAAAATATCATTCAAATATGATGGAGAAATAATAACTTTCCCAGATAAACAAAAACTAAGGGAGTACATGGCCATGAGACCCCCACTACAAGAAATGCTCAAGAAAGCCCTCATGCCTGAGGAAAAAAAAAAGAGAAAGGGGATACAAAGCTTTGAGCAAGGAGAAAAATAGGTAGATAAAATCAGAAAAATAGTGGCTCTCTATCAGAATAGATCAGCAAACATTTAAATACCAAAATCAAAGATAAAGGAAGGAAAAAAATATATATAACCTCATCACTTTAAATACACACCCACAACACAAGATGGAATAAGTTGTGACAACAACAACTTAGAAGGGGAAGAGGAAAAGGATCGAATTGACTTTGTCTAAGGAACTAAGAGGTCATCAGTTAATGGACTATCTCATCCACAAGATCTTTTATACAAACCTCAAGGTAGCCACTAAACAAATAATCAGAACAGAACCACATATGATAACTACAGAGAAAACTAAAAGAGTCATAAGACAGAACTACCAAACTGAATTGGTAGTCCAAAACACACAGAACAAGAAACAAAGGAAATACAAAAGAACCAGAAAATAAGTGATAAAATAGCAACATTAAGCCCTTATATATCAATAATCACTCTAAATGTAAATGGATTGAATTCTCCAATCAAAAGACACAGAGTGGCAGGGTGGATTAAAAAGCAAGACCCAACAATATGCTGCCTCCAGGAAATACATCTCAGCTCTAAAGACAAACACAGTCTTAGAGTGAAAGGATGGAAGGCAATACTCTAAGCTAATGGCAAACAAAAGAAAGCAGATGTTGCCATACTTATATACTTCAGGATAAAATGGGTAATGAGAGACAAAGAGGGGCAATATATAATGATAAAAGAGACACTCCACCAAAAAGACATAACAATTATAAATATACATGCACCCAACATAGGAGCACCAAAGTACCTAAAGCAACTACTAACAAACCTAAATGAGATATTAACAACAACACAATAATAGTAGATCTTAATACCCCACTTTCATCATTGGACAAATCATCCAGACAAAAAGTCAACAAGGAAACAATGGACTTAAATGAAAAATTAGATGAGATGGACTTAATAGACATATACAGAGCACTCCATACAAAACCAGCTGGCTACATGTTCTTTTCAAGCACACATGGAACATTCTCAAGGATAGACCATATGTTTGGAAAGAAGGCATGCTTATATAAATTTAAGAAGATTGAAATCATAACAAGTATATATTCCAACCATAATGCTATGAAACTAGAAATCAATCACAAGAAAATAACTGGGAAAGTGACAAAGATGTGGAGATTAAACAATATTCTACTGAACAACCAAGGGATCAGCGATGAAATTAAAGGAGAAAAAAATATCTGGAGACAAATAAGAATGAAAACATGCCATACCAACTCATATGGGATGCAGCAAAAGCAGTCCTGAGAGGGAAACTCATAGCAATACAGGCCCACCTTAACAAACAACCTTAAACTACACCTAACAGAACTAGAAAAAGAAGAGCAAACAAAGCCCAAAGTCAGCAGAAGGAAAGAAATAATAAAAATTAGAGCATAAATAAATTAAATTTAAACCAAAACAACAGTAGAAAGGACAAATGAAACAAAGAGTTGGTTCTTTGAGAAGATAAACAAAATTGACAAACCCTTAGTGTTTTAACCAGGGAAAAGGGGTTGGATTGGTCGAAGACTAGCATCTTTCCTGCCCAAAGGACTACTCAGAGCAAATATCTAATAAGTAAGAAATGATTGTTTATTAATAGAGATATACAAAATTAGGCTAAACAGCTACAGCAAAAGAAAATCTGTAAAATACGAGAATGCAAGAATGGGAAAATGAAAGTAACATCAAACCAGGTACTCACAACATCCACGCCTTTGGCCGGGGTACTCCCAACAGCACGGTGAGGCAGGGAGTGCTGGTTGAGAGAAATGATCCTGGGCAAGGCGTCCCCTCTGCAGGTGAGACTCCCGCTCATGCAATGCTAAGCAAGGGTTTTTATTTAGGATTTCATTGAGGGCCCATATGGGAACATCTGGTATTACTTTTCTTTAGATGTTAGGTGTTATCTAGTGTGTACGTGCACTGTGACTCCCGGTAATCATCCAGAGCCAACACAGATGGCCAGTCGGTGCCTGCTCCTGACGCTCCTATAGTCTTGAGACATAAACAATTGCAGTTTGTATTGTGGGAGAAGGGCCAGTTCCCATCACAAGCACCTGCCTTGTATTTTTTCAGTGCAGATGGTTTCTGAGGGTCATGGAGTGGCCATCGTGGCTTCATTAATGTCAATTCACTTAGCCAGACTCACTAAGAAAAGAAGAGAGAAGGCTCAAAGAAATAAAATTAGAAGCGAAAGAGGAGAAATCACAACGGATACCACAGAAATACAAAGGATTATAAGAGAATACTATGAAAAACTATATGCCAACAAATTCAACAATCTAGAAGAAATGGATAAATTCTTAGACTGATACAACCTCTCAAAACTGAACCAAGAAAAAATAGAGAATCTGAATAGACCAATCACAAGTAAAGAGATTGAAACAGTAATCAAAAACCTCCCAAAAAACAAAAGTCCAGGACCAGATGGCTTCTCTGGAGAATTCTACCAAACATTCAAAGAAGATTTACTACCTATCCTTTTCAAACTATTACAAAAACTTGAAGAAGATGGAATGCTTCCTAACTCATTCTATGAGACCAACATCACGGTGATACCAAAGTCAGACGAGGACAATAAAAAGGAGGAAAATTACAGGACAATATCGCTGATGAATGTAGATGCAAAAATCCTCAACAAAATATTGGCAAACCGAATACAGCAATACATTAAAAAGATCATACACCATGATCGAGTGGGATTTATTCCAGGGATGCAAGGATGGTTCAATATCTGCAAATCAATCAACGTGATACACCACATCAACAAAACAAAGAATAAAAACCACATGGCCATCTCAGTACATGCAGGGAAGGCATTTGACAAGATCCAACATCCATTCGTGATAAAAAAAAACTCTCAACAAAATGGGTATAGAAGTAAAGTACCTCAACATAATAAAGGCCATATATGACAAACCAACAGCCAATATCATACTCAACAGGGAAACTCTGAAAGCTATTCCTCTGGGAACAGGAACAAGACAAGGGTGCCCACTATCACTGCTCTTATTCAACATAGTAATGGATGTTTTGGCCAGAGCAATTAGACAAGAAAAAGGAATAAAAGGCATCCAAATAGGCAACGAAGAAGTGAAACTCTCACTATTTGCAGATGACATGATTTTATATATAGAAACCCCTAAGGAATCCATTGGGAAACTATTAGAAATAATCAACAACTACAGCAAAGTTGCAGGGTACAAAATCAACTTTCAAAAATCAGTTGCATTTCTGTATGCTAATAATGAACTAATGGAAAGAGAACTCAAGAAGATAATTCCAATTAAAATTGCAACAAAAAGAATAAAATATCTAGGAATAAATCTAACCAAGGAAGTGAAAGACCTATACAATGAAAACTATAAGACATTATTGAAAGAAATCAAGAATGATGTAAAGAAATGGAAAGATATTCCATGCACATGGATTGGAAGAATAAACATAGCTAAAATGTCTATATTACCCAAAGCAATCTACAGATTCAATGCAATTCCAGTCAGAATCCCAACGACAGTTTTCACAGAAATAGAACAATGAATACTAAAATTCATATGGGGCAACAAAAGACTCCAAATAGCTAAAGCGATCTTGAGAAAAAAGAACAAACCTGGAGACATCACAATCCCTCACTTTAAAACATACTACAAAGCGATAGTAATCAAAACAGCATGGTACTGGTACAAAAACAGACACACGGATCAATGGAACAAAATTGAAAGCCCAGAAATAAAGCCACACATATACGGACAGCTAATCTTCAACAAAAGAGCTAAGAACATACAATGGAGAAAGAAAAGTCACTTCAATAAACGGTGCTGGGAAAATTGGACAGCCACATGCAAAAGAATGAAAGTAGACCATCTGCTTTTGCCATTCACAAAAATTAACTCAAAATGCATTAAAGACCTGAAGGTGAGACCTGAAACTATAAAATTCCTAAAAGAAAATATAGGCAATACACTATTTGACATTGGTCATAAAGGAATCTTTTTGGATACCATGTCTACTCGGACAAGGGAAACTAAAGAAAAAATAAACAAGTGGGACTTCATCAGATTAAAGAGCTTCTACAAGGCAAATGAAACCAGGATCAAAATGAATAGACAACCCACCAGATGGGAGAAAATATGTGCAAATCATATATCTGACAAGGGGTTAATCTCCATAATATATAAAGAACTCACAGAACTGAACAACAAACAAACAACCCAATCAAAAAATGGGCAGAGGAAATGAACAGACACTTCTCCAAAGAAGATATACAGATGGCCAATAGGCATATGAAAAGATGCTCAACATCACACATCATTAGGGAAATACAAATCAAAACTACACTAAGATATCACCTTATACCCATTAGAATGGCTATAATCACTAAGACAAAAAACAACAAATGTTGGAGAGGTTGTGGAGAAACGAGAACCCTCATTCACTGCTGGTGGGAATGCAAACTGGTGCAGCCTCTATGGAAAACAGTATGGAGATTCCTCAAAAAACTAAAAATAGAAATACCCTATGAGCCAGCTATCCCACTACAGGGAATCTATCCAACGAACCTGAAATCAACAATCCAAAGAAACCTATGCACCCCTATGTTCATTGCAGCATTATTCACCATAGCCAAGAAGTGGAAGCAACCCAAGCGTCCCTCAAGTGATGATTGAATCAAGAAGATGTGGTATATATATACAATGGAATACTACTCAGCCATAAAAAAGACAAAATCGTCCCATTTGCAACAACATGGATGGACCTGGAGGGTATTATGTTAAGTGAAATAAGCCAGAGAGAGAAAGACAAGCACTGCCTGATCTCATTCATATGTGGGATATAAACCAACACACAGACAGAGAGAACTGTTTGGTGGTTACCAGGGGAAAGGGGGGTGGGCGGTGGGCACAAGGGGTGAAGGGAGGCATTTATATGGTGACTGACAAACAATAATGTAAAATCAAAATTTCACAATGTTATAAACTATTAAGACATCAATAAAACATAAAAACATTTAAAAAATGGAAAAAGGTATACCATACAAAGAGTAACCAAAGAGAGCTGGAATGCATATATTCATGTCAAATAAAATAGACTTTAAGATAAAAATTGTTGCTAGAGACCAAGAATGACATTTTATAATAACAAAGAATTGAAAATTGTATAGGTCAGCTTGGACTGCTATAGCAAAAGACCACAGACTAGGGGGCTTAAACAACAGACAATTATTTCTTACAGTTGTCTAGGCTGGAAAGTCCAAGATCAAAGCGCCAGCTGATTCAGTTCTTGGTGAGTGCCCTCTTCCTGGCTTGCAGACAGCCATCTTCTTGCTGTGTCCTCACATAGCAGAGAGAGAGAAAGTAAGCTCTTTGGTGTCTTTGTATAAGGGCACCAATCTCATCATGAGGACCCTACCCTCATGACCTCATCTAAATCTAAATACCTCATCTAAATCTGAATCAAAGGCCCCACCTTCAAATACCATCATATTGGGGGTTAGGGCTTCAACATATGAATTTGGGGGGATACATTGAGTCCATAACAAAAATATATGTCTGTAATAAAACATGCACACAAATGTTCATAGCAGCATTATCCATAAGAGCCAAAAAGTGAAAACAACTCAAATGTCCATCAATGGGTGAATGGATAAATAAAATGTAGTCTATCCACACAGTGGAATATGATATTGTTCTGCCATAAAAAGGAATGAAGTACTGACACGTGCTACCACATGGATGAAACTTGAAAACTTTATGCTAAGTTAAAGAAGCTAGACACGAAAGGTCAGATATTGTATGATTCCATTCATATGAAATGCCAAGAATAGGCAAATCCATAGACACAGAAACAGATTAGTGGTTTCCAGGAGGAAGGAGGAATGGATAGTAACTATTAATGGGCATGGGGTTCCTTTTGGGGGTGGTGAATGTGTTCTGAAACTAGATAGTGGTGATGGCTACAAAACTCTGTGGGTATACTAAAAACCACTGAATTGTACACTTTAAAGTGGTGACTTTTATTTTATGTGTATTATATCTCAATTTTTAAAATCCCAGGAGGAAAGTTCTATTAATAAAAGGAAGAAGCAAAGAAGATATATGAAAGATGCTGTCTGTGCCAGATCCTGCTCTCTGGCTAAGCAACTCTAACAAAGATCTTAAAATACATCAAGAAAATGGAAGTTAATTTCTCAAACGGAGGTAAGCAGGAAGGCAGTCCCTGGCAGGTAGGAAGTTCTGCTGAATGAGATCATCCAGGGAACCTGGCTGGCATATTGACTGTGCTGTACCTGATATGTGACTTCTATCTCTAGTTCCAAGACAGCTCCAGCTGTTCCAGCTGTTGCTATTTCCCCACCAGTGACAAGGGGTCAGGGGGAGGCCAGGTGCAGCAGACAGGAAGTAGAAGTTTTAAAAACATTTTCCTTTTAAAACATATGACCAGTAATTGCACGCATTGATTATGCTTATATCCCCTTGGCAGAACTTAATCACATTCAGGACTGGTTACCTAACTTGCAAGGCCCAGTGCAAAATGAAAATGTGGGACCCCTTATTCAAACAGTAGGAAAAAAGTGCAGTTAAAGGTACTACAATATAAAGTAGTTTCTTTTAGTTATTTTATCATCTGTAAAACATTATAGGAGTGATAATGAATCATAGACATAAAATTGCAAACAATATTTTGATATTATAGTTTTATGTAATACAATAAATAATAATAGCCTCACTTGAGAAGATATGCTGGATTCCTTAGGCCAAGGCTTTGATGCTGTCTCAAATGGTTATCTCTTGGTGGGTAACACAGTCAGCTGCTGTCTGATAAGTAAGTTTTAGCAGATACTTTCCAACTGGGGTTTCTGGCAGCTAAGACATCTAGGCGAGTTCTGATTGGAGGAAGAAGTCTAGCATTGGAGCACCGCCCTGGGAGGCATGGGGCCACTGTGAGCCAGGGTAGGGAAAGAGAAACATGCTGAAAGGAGAAGCGGGAAGGCATGAACAACAGCGCTCAGTGACTGGTTTTGCCAGCCCTGCTTCCCGCCTCTGTAGGACATCTGTGTTCCATATTTATTTATTTATTTATTTATTTATTTATTTATTTATTTATTTATTTATTTGTGAGGAAGATCAGCCCTGAGCTAACATCCATGCTAATCCTCCTCTTTTTGCTGAGGAAGACCGGCTCTGAGCTAACATTTATTGCCAATCCTCCTCCCCTTTTTTTTTCCCCAAAGCCCCAGTAGATAGTTGTATGTCATAACTGCACATCCTTCTAGTTGCTGTATGTGGGATGCTGCCTCAGCATGGCCGGAGAAGCAGTGCGTAGGTGCGCGCCCAGGATCTGAACCCAGGCCGCCAGTAGCAGAGTGCACGCACTTAACCGCTAAGCCACGGGGCCGGCCCTGTGTTCCATATTTAGACCAACTCCTGCACAAAGATGTTGCTATAAACGTGTACACCACAGGCTGTGGCTCAGCACTTGGCTTTCCAGTTCCAGTGGGGGAAAAGTGGAAGACACTGAGGCTTATTTCAAAGAATTGTGTCTGGACCCCAGTGGAAAGGAGCAGGTCAGACCCCACCTCCAATTCAGTGCCTCCTTTTTCCTGTCCCCTGAAGCCTTCTCCCCAGCCAAAGAGGAAGTGGCAGTCAGCTGGGGAGAGCCCTAGGCCCTATCCTGCTGGTTCAACTACCATCCCAGCTCCTGGACAGATGCTAAAGCTGATGTGTGCTGCTCCCCACCACCACCACCACTGTAGACAAAATGACTCGGCCAGTTGACATCAGCCAGCCTTCATCATCAGCTATACCAGACCTGGCATCACTTGTCATCAGGGAAATTCATATTAAACCCACAATGAGAAACTGCTACATACTTATTAGAATGGCTAAAATGAAAAAGACTTGACCATACCAAGCGTTGACAAGGATGTGGAGGAACTGGAACTCTCATACATTGCTGGTCAGGGTGCAAAATGGTACAGCCTGCTTGTTTCTTAAAAGGGTAAACCTACACTTACCAAAGAAGCCAGCCATTTCTTTCCTAGAAATTTATCCAAGATAAATGAAAACTGTATGTCTACATCAAAATTTGTACATGAATGTTCATAGCAGCTTTATTCACAACAGCCAAGAAATGGAAACAATCTGAATGTGGCATGTCCATAACATACTTAGTGATAAAAACAACCTACTGGTAAATACTATGCCATGAGTGAATGTTAAAGTTATTATGCCGAGTGAAAGTGGTCAGACACATAAGACTCCGTATAAATGGAAATGATTCCATTTATATAAAAGGCAAATGAATCTAGAGTGAAAGACAGAAGCTCAGTGGTCCTCATGGGTTGGGGGCCATGGGAAAGAACAACAGCAAAGGGTCATGCAGAATCTTTTGGGGATGATGAAAATGTTCTGATGTTAATCTGGTGGCGATTTTGTGAGCATACATGATTTTAAGAACTCTTCGAAGTGTACACTTTAAATAGATGCAGTTTGTTGTATGTGAAGAATTCCTCAGTAAAGTTGATGAGATAAAACAGCTGCCTCCTGCAGGACCTTGGGAGGCAGACAACATGCTGTCCAAGGCTGAAGTGTTGGAGGAAATAATAGAAAGAATAAAAATGTTGTGGCTGTGTCGGCAGCTTCTTGCCACATGAGCTCAGGCTAGAGCTGGAAGTCTATAGGCAGAGCTGGAAGGGAATGCAGTTCTTCTAAGGGTGGTGCTGTCTGCCTGAGACCTGAAACCTTTGTTGATTGGTAGCCCAATAATTTGGAACCTTACAAATGGAGAAAGCTAACCACTTCTGAAGCCCCAATACCAGCAATTTGTAAAAGTGACTTGGAATCAGCCTCCTGAGGAGGCGATAAGACTGTGCGAGCCAGCCATGCAGTTAAGACAAACTTAAGAGTGTTTCATTCCCATCTGAGCACATACTTTCAGATGGCCTCAAAACAGCTGCCAGTCTTTGTTAGAGAGAGACACAGGCCAGCACAGAGACCAGCAAATAAAAGACATTAGACTTAAGACTAAATCTAGATCAGTAATTTGTGTCTGCTGAACTGGCTGGAAGTGTACCAATCTTTAGAGGGAGCTATATTTCCAAAGAAATTACAAACTGGGCCTCCCCAAGCCAGTGATTGTTCAGACCATAAAGCAATTGTCCGGGGAGTCCCCAACCCTGCACCAGTAGGTAGCAGGTAGCCAACACTATGTAGCCTCCAAGAAGGGCATACTCTCCAATACTTACTTCAAGAGTGGCCCTAGGGGACGGATGGATGAGAAAAGACCCCTAGATAGCAAAACCAGTGGCTACAGAGGACAATGTGAGGACAAGTGTGTCTTTACTAGAGGACAGATCCAGGGGCTGCCTGATGGGCCAACCAAGGACCTTGCCCCACTGCTGGGGAAAAGTGCTCAGATTATTCCTGCCCAGAGGGTTTTGTTCTGTTGCTGCAGACCAGAGACTGTGTATCCCCCATCCTCCCCTTCTGGCTGACTTCAAATTACCCTCCAGTATCTAGTCTCCCTTTCTTCCTTTTGGAAATAAAAGATTTTCAAGTTTTCCTTGTGCGTATGATCGTCCAGCTAGAGACTTATGCCCAGCCTCCCTTGTCGTTAGATGTCATTAGATGTGACCAGGGCTGACTTGCTGGGTGTGTGACCTTTGCATGGGCCCCTGCTGTCAGAAGGCCCCCTCCCATGCTTGGTACAATGCTCTGTTATTGCTGTCTGAAATTCTTAATTATTTTATATTTGAGCTTGTGTTATACAAGTGAAGTCTGATGGGACAATGGAGCATGGAGTGTGAGCAAAGGAGATACAGTGGTATCAGCACACAGATACAAGGGGGCAGTGGGCAGCATGCCTGCCATTCCTGGGGAAGTCTGGAGTGACATGGTGCCCTGAGGAGGTGGAAGGGTGGGATCTGGGCCCCATATTGGTGGTGGCAATGGTGGCCAGGACATAAGGATATGAAACCCCTGACCCCTTGACCATCCATTTCTAACTGTCTGTGGGTAGTTCCTCTAAGTTGTCCCAGAGCCAGCAGAACAGATTCACGTCCTCCTTTTTGCTCCACATCTATGTTGTGACTTCTGCCTCAACTCCTCTACTGAAACAGGAGAGAAGTGACAGGTGAGGGTGAAAGAGGAGATGAAGACAACGTGGAGGTTCTGCGTAAGTTGTCCATGCATGTGGTGGTACCAGTGGGAGATAATGAATCCAGAAGGAGGACTGGGCCTGGGAAGGGGGAAGATGAGTCAGCTGTGATGTGGAATAGCTGCTGAAACGACCACAGAATAGAGGCCAACTGACATGGCAGAGAAGGGGAGAGAGGGGAGAACCAGGACGAAGATCCAAATAAGAGAGGAGAGGGGCTGGAGCTCTGGAAGAGAAAAATTAGTTCCTGATGAGAGGGAGGTGAAGGTGGTGATAAGACCCTGGAAAAAGGGGATGATGAAGAACAGTGTAGTGCATGTAGGGGCCGAGCCACATGCTCCCCAGACCCAGGCCACTATGGCAGCCCAGGCTGCCCCACAGAGAGAAGGCAGACCACAGAATCTGAGAAGTACTTTAATTTAAAACTGCAGTGAACAGGGGACAAAAGTCATGCTCAACCTCAGGAAAGAGGGAAGCCCTGGCAGGGCAGCATGACGGGGTCTTCTGAGGAGAAGCAGCCAAGGAGAACAGGGGGAATCAGCGTGGCTGTAGCTCCTGGATTCAAAAGGTACCAGAGGCTTCTGTGTGTGGGGGATGCTGTGTTCAACCTGCGAAAGAGAGCACAGTCAGGGAGGAGCCTCTAGCTGGGGCCAGGTCCCAGCCCTCCCAGACCAAGACTGTGGGAAGAGGTATGGAATGTGCACCACTCACTTCAAAGAATCTGGAACTTGTCAGTGAGGCACTTCATGGCCACTGAAACAAAGAAAGGCATAACCAGGCATTCCAGGTGCAAGAAAGAAGAAATCCCCCTTAGCTCCATGGAACAAGTGTAACCCTGCAATCTGAACTCCCCATCCAAATCTGGCAGTATCCAGCTCTGGGACTGACCCACCCACCCATCACTCAAGCTAAAGGTAGACATGTTTTCTAAATGGGAACACAATGTATAAGTAGTTCTCCAACTTTGATGTGTATCGGTATCATTCAGAACCTGTGAAAACACATACACTCCTTGCCAAGCAGCAGTGAAAGAGAAAATAAATGTGGTATCTCCAAAGGAACTAAAATAGGGTCTCTAGGAGTTGTTGGTAAAGTGTACATGTGCTTCAAACGATACATTTCTACATGGAGATAGATAGATGAGAGAGCACCAGAGGTGTAAATGCACACAAGGCTCCAGGGCCACGCCTGCCCGAGTCTCCTTCCTACAGGAATGTTGATCCCTGGGTGGCCACCTACACCCCCAGCCCCACACCACCCTACGTGCTGCGATGAGATGCCCTGGTCTTCCCCTGCCCCAGCCAGGGGTTGGTTCTACCAAGTCGATCTTTAAGGTTGTCGATTTCTCTCTGCAGCACAGGACACTAGCCCAGCAGACGGGAGAAAGAAATTGTTAGTATATTCTTGCCTCTTTTCTCTCCTCATACGCCCTCCCTCCCTGGTGCCTAGCCCTCATCTCAAAGCCCAGTGGCTACACTGGAATGGGACTTCCAGTGGAAAGGAGGTAGCCTCCCTTCACAGGAAGTGTGAGGGGGACAATATAAGTCTGTTTAACATGGATGCAGACCCCACTGCCCAGACTAGAGAGCATTACTTGAGGGCAGCATTGTGCTCCAGGTGGTGGCTGCTTCCTTTCCTATTGTAGTGGATGGAGAAGTGATCCCTGGTCACCTGAAACAGAACACAAATTCCAGCTCCCAAGTCCAGGAGAGAGGCCGGAAGGGCCTAGCACGGTCTCCAGTGGGGCAGCACCATCCTCTGTGGACAAGTTGCCCCTGCTTGGTCCAGCAGTTCCGCCCTTCTCTCCGGGCCTGCCTTCCTAGGAACCACGGCTTCAGGCCAGCCCTGTCTACACTGTTTCCTGTGGGAGAACTGTCTGAGAGTAAGGCTGAGGTCCTGTGAATGACAGAGCGAGAGTTTTCCCTCCACATCCTCCTTCCCATGAACCACACCCTCTAGACTCACCTGAGGGTGGGGGCACTGTGGGCCAGTGGTTTTGCGCATTGCTGGTGGGTAGGTAAACTGGGACAGCCACTTGGCAGAGTAATCTGGCAGAATCTGTGAATAGCAAATTACACAATACTCAGGCTCCTGGCACTCTTATAAACACTGAAGATAAATATTAACTAAACCCCAAAACAATCCTATGATTGAGGTATGTACTATTATTCCATCAATAGGTGAGGAAGTAGGCATGGAGAGGGTCTGCAGCTTGCCCAGGGTCATTCAGCTTGTGAGTCATATCAACAACAGGATTGAATTGAGGCAATCTGGCTCCAGAGCCTTGCCTTGAACTGAAAGTATTACGACGTGAAATGCCCATTCTCTCTGTGACCCAGCAGATCCATGACTGCCAGGTATATCTCCTAGAGATACATGATCTCCTAGAGGTACATGATGTGTATAAGGTCACGTGCCCGAGGATGTTGGTGATACGAAAAACTAAAGAACAATCTAAATTCCCATCATAGTGGAAATGGATAAATGCAATGGGGCATACTCATCCAGTAGATTAAAATGCAGTAGTGAAAAGGAATGAATAAGGCTTTGTTAACTAGACTTCAAAAGCATTCTTTTTTTTATTGAGATCACATTTGTTTATAACATATCAACTTCAGGTGTACATCATTATATTTTGACTTCTGTATGTCAAAAGCGTTCTGAAGACTGCAAAGCAAGGTGCAGAACAAGACATAGAGTAAGCTACAATCCGTAAATTAAAAATCTCCCCCAAGTCTTGTATATTGTTTGTGGATACATATATGTAAGTACACATATTTTTTAAAGGCCTAGAAGGACACACACCAAATGTCTAACACTGGCTGGGGGCCAGCAGGGGGTGGAGTGGGGTGAAGATGCCAATTGTCATATTTTTCCCTGAACTTACTGGTTCCGATCTTTCCAGAGCTGAGTGCTCTGACATGACAGGAATGGCCTCTTCCTGGGTTTCTATAAGGCCTTCAATATTAGAATTTCCCATCTCCACCGGCCTCCACCCCTTACGTGCCTCCCCTCCTCTCTTTCCCATTCAAAATCCTCTGACTTCCATTACCTCTCCCTTACACATCCTATTCTGGATGATTTCCTAGAATGGAAGACTGGAGTGTGTGAACACCTCTCGCCTTGGGAACTCGGATGTCTGATTTCCCTGAGCCTGCGCCTTGAAGCCTACCCTGCTGAAGAAGGTTACAGAGCAGGGCAGATTGGGTCCACCATAAATTCATACTCTCCCATCTCAGGCAGGCCCTCACAGGCCCTGCCCATCTCTGGTTAACTCCCTCTCCTGGCCCCCCAATGACTTTGATGTCAGACATATTGAAAGGGATAATGAAGGATATAACAAAGTCTTGTGTACCCAGCACCCATCTTAAAAACATTACTGATCAAATGGAACCCTCTCACGGCTACGATACCCTCCCTCCTTCCCTCCTCTATGGAAAGAATCCCAAGGGCTGTTTTCACACTTTATGTGCTCTCTCCATCCCTGGGACTCTGCTGCCCTCCCCCCAGAAGACCTTGCTCTTCACTTCCTAGAGGAAAGCAAGGCCAGCTGACTGGCCCTTCTCCCTGGTACCCAACACTCGCCTTGCCGTCCTCCCCCACCTCTCTCCCTCCCTCCCATCACCCACAGGCCTGAGCGTTTCTACCCAAGGCCCATCCTTTCACCTTGCCTTTGGCCCTGCCTCCTGCTGCCTTCACTACTGACTACCCTTCCCTCTCCTCTTCAACTGGGTCATTCCCATTTTTTTCTCTCCTTTAAAGAAAGAGTGGTTTTGTAATTTTTACTTTAGAAGTGACATGTACACGTGGTAAAAAACAAAATCCAAACTGTGCACAAAGGTATACAATGAAAAGTGTCTCCCTCTTACACTTGACCTCCAATCTTCCTCTCCAGATAGTTAATCAGATTTTTATATATCCTTCCAAAGCTATTCCATGCAGACAAAAGCATGTAGGAATAGATATCTTTTTGTTCTACACAAGTGTAGCAGATTGTATTTACTGTACTGCACCTTGCTTTTTACACAATAGGCCTTAGAGCTCATCACATGTATATCTAATGAATTATTTATCACATCTATCCCATTGAGGACACACTGCCTGCCATTTCAGGACAGAAGGGGCCCAGTGTAGTCGTCAGAGGCAGCAGTAAATGGATCAGCATTGGTAAGTGGGAGTCTTTACTCTTGGGCCTCCATCTGGGCCTCTGGGGCCACTCTTGCATGGGCCCATCAGGACAGTTTGCGGTCGTCCATGACAAAGGATGGTTAATGTCAACTGACCAAGTCAATTTGTCTACTTTCTGTACTGTGCCTTTTCCGTGGTGGATGCTTTCTGCTGAGTGTTTGCTCATGATTCAAGAATCTTCATACTTCACGCCCACTACCAGCTGTCCATCCACAAGCCTCCACTCCAGACCTCTTCCCTGTCCCAAATCTTCTAGTCCTTTTCCTTCAGGCCCCTGACTGAATGATCAAGACATTGGGCACTGCTGATAAATATTATATTAATATATATAAAATATAAAAATTGTATATATAATTTAAATATAAATATAATAATATATTATCATATAATATATATTACAGATATATATACATGTATATCTGTGTTTTATTTATATATGTATCTGTAATATATATTACAGAGATGCCATAACATATTACCACAAACTGAGTGGCTTAAAACAAGAGAAATTTATCCTCTCACAATTCTGGAGACCAAAAGTCCAAAATCAAGGTGTTGACAGGATTGCACTCCCTGCAGAGGCTCTAGGGGAGGAAGGGAAGGATCCTTCCTGTCTCTTTGAGCTTCTGGTGGCTCCACGGGTTCCTTGGCTTGTGGCCACATCACTCTAATCTCTGTCTCTGTCTTCACATGGCTGCTATGTGTCTGTCTTTGCCTCTTCTGTCTCATACAAGTACACCTATTATTGGCTTTAGGGCCCACATGGATAATCCAGGATGATCTCATCTCGAAATCTTTACCTTAATTACATCAGCAAAGACCCCATTTCCAAATAAGCTCCCATTCACAAGTTCTGGGGGACATTATCTTTTGGGGGAACATCATTCAACTCTAGATAGATGGATGATAGGTAGGTAGGTAGGTAGGTAGGTAGATAGATAGATAGATAGATAGATAGATAGATAGATAGATTATAGATAGGTAGTTATAGATAGATGAGACATGGATACATAAATATTCCCACCTGGGACCACTTTTCCTTCCCCACAAATTGGATGATGTGGTACATGCCTCATGCTCTGCCCTTTAGAAAGATCTTCCCTGCCCACTGTCCTTGAGGGTCACCCCTGGGTGTGGCTAGAATGCAGCCAAACCACTCATATTGTCTTTGATTCACTCTATTGACCAAGGTGAGAAGGGTGCAGTTTCAGAGGCTTCTATTTGGTCTTTCCCACTGTGATAGCTCTTACCCCATATGCCAAGGGCCCAATGTGAGGGTTACTACAACTGCCAAATGTGTCAATTCCAATTATACTCTTGAGAACTGGGGAAATGACCACTGGGTGGGTACAGCAGGCCCACTATAAGCCAGACCTTAGCCAAGACTCCACTTATTACCTGACCTCCATCAACCCAGTGTACAGGCACCTGAGTCAACGGCCATACGTCCCTTTGGGGAAGGACTGGGAGTATCATCATAATGTATACTTGTCACAGTGTTGCAGGCTCATTACTCCTGGGGACCCAGCCACCAATCAGTGGGTTCTGGGTCTGAAAATTGGCTCAAGACTGGGAACTGAGCCAGGAATAGAGACTTGGTATGGTGATGGCTGCTTCTCCATTCTTGCCTTCTTTTGATGATATATATCAAGTAGCATATTCATTGGCTGTCCATCTGCGTTGCCCCTAGGAATGCCATGCACTATCAACCATCTCCACAACTCCTTGCATGTCAAGCCCACTGGATTGATCCTCCATCCTTGGCAGTCATTACGGTAATGGTGGCCTCCTGACTTGCAGTTGTTATATGCTGCCCCCTAGCTTCTATTATGCCAGGGGCCCATCATCCTGACAGATCACAACACAGGGCTCAGCCCTGTGACCACCTGTCCTATGGTCAGCCCTGGCCTCAGAGGAGGCCACCACTGAGCTTATGAGTGATGCCAGTGCCCTCTTACTTGCTCAATCCTGACATCCTTTGTGAAGCAGGTGTCCTCTTGGCGCTCCCACAGAATCCACCCTCTTGGGAGTCTCCTGGCCTTACATAATACATCCATTCCAGCTGATAGTGTTCCGGTAAATGTTAAGCAGCCAGCTTTGGAGTGAGAGCTGATTTTAGTATTTGTTGATTTCTGGAGCATAAACTCTCACCATGGCTGTTTTCAAGCTCACAACATGACCTTCAAAGTTGGGGCTGGGAAGCAGTGCTCATGGTTGACTCCATGTGAGGCAATTCCCACACCACTGATTCCGGCATGCCATCACCCTTTCCCTCTTTATACCTTACTCTACCACCTGCCAGGGCAACTCTGGCATTTCCGTGTCACTCAGTATAAGCCATGGCTTTCTCTAAGCTTCTAAGAGCCACCCTGGCAGCCAAACTGCCCATATTCTGGGGTCTTGCCAAGGTATTAAATCCTGTGTCCTGAGAAAGTGCCCCTAAATCAATTAATTATTGCTTATCCAGTATGTGCTAGCTAACTTCTGCCACTCTTTCTGTGTATAGCCTCCTTCCTCCCTATGAGAATTGCCTATCCTACCCAGGTGATCTGCTATTTAATCCTAGCTGTTGGCCTGTCAGTCAAGAGAGGAAGTGGAGGGAGCTCCTAAGAAGGCATCTGTTGCCTTGCGAAGGGGAAGTCTCTGGAGCATCTTCCAGCATGGCAGAAGTGCTACCTCTACTGGGGAAGGGTAGGCCCCCTCTGCCAGGCTGAGAGCTCTGGGGGCTCTGAAGACCCCACATCCTCAGGGGCATCCCCCCATCTAGCACCATCTTATATTTCAGAGTCTCAGATTTTTCCACCAGGTCCCTGACCTGAGCATGACAGGAGAGGACCCCCTCCTCCACTGTCCTCTTCCACCAGGCCCTCTGGCACTTAACTGCCATTAACGGCATGTTAACAGCTCTCTGTCTCTTTTGATCCCTCTGCAGTGTATCAACATGACTTAGCAGAGAGGCTTTCTCATTCTCTGGGAATGATTCCCAGTAGGGAGAGCTATTGTCCAATTGCTTTCCAAAAAAGCTGGGTAGCTCCCATTTCCACCTGAAAGGAACCAGAATACTTTTCCTCTGCTAGTCTTTTAAATGTTGGTAGTGAGTCTGTACATTGGGTGCATTTCAGATGGAAAGATGTAGGTGAAAAGAATGTTTTTATTGCCACTTTTCACATGGTGACAAAAAAACTGTAAATAAAATGAATGATCAACAGAGGGAGATGGTTCAATCAACTGCAAATATTATGCAGGCATTAAAAAGAATGAACCAGACCTATGACAGTCGATTTGGAGAGATGTATATTAGTCACTAAGTGAGGAAAAAAGACGTCCAAAATGTGTATAATGTGAGCCTAATTTTGTGAGACACAAATGACAAAAATACCTATATATTTGTATAAGTGTATATAGATAGATGTCTGCATTTGATTATGTTGAAGGATACTAACTAGGTTGTTAACATAGATTACAGGTTACCTGAGGTTGGGGTTGGAAGGGTGATATGGAGGTGGAATGGAGATGGGCAGGGCGGTGGGGCAGGGAGGAGCCAAAACAAAGAGGAAACCAAGAAATCTGCACTGTCCTCACAGGATGGTTAATATGACCATATTTGCATATTTTTGTATACAAAAAGAAAATAAATACTTCTACTGACAAGAAAAGAACACAAATCATAGTGCATTTAACTTACCTCTACCAGAAACAGACAGATCAAGCACAAAATAGTGGTAAGGACATAGAAGATTTAAACAGCAATCTGAAACATGTAGAAACCCTGCACCCACTACATAAGAACATAGGGGGCTTTTCCAAGGATCCAGGGGACAATTATAATAATTGACCACATACTAGGTCAGAAAAGAAGTTTCAACAAATTTCAAAGAATCAACATCCTACAGACTATGTTCTCTGACCATTATACGATTAAATTTGAAACAACTTTAAAATGATAGTTTAAAATCAAACACATGTATGTTTGGAACCTTAAAATGCACTTCTGAATAACTCATTGGTAAAAGAGCTGATGATGGTAGACACTGTGAAATATTTAAAACTGAATGGTAATGAAAGTACTACATACCAAACGTATAGGAGGCAGTGGGTCTCAGAAAGAGAGTTATACCCTTCAATACATGTATTTAAAAATCATGAAAGACTGGAATAGGGGAAATAGAAAATCACCAATAGGACACCAGAGTACTAACAGCTACCAGCAAGATCCACCAGTGGAGGCTAAAATTAGGGAGTGAAACTTTAAGGAGAAACGGGATAGTTGCGTATCCTCAAATATCTCCCCCAAAATGTTTGTTAATTACTGTAGTGGTTTTAACATATGTCCACAAATTCCTTGATACTCCTCCATTCAGGAAATGGAGCTTAGTTTTCCTCCCTTTGAGGGTGGGCTGGACTTAGTTACTCCATTCTAAGGATTTGTTGAAAGGGAAAATAATTAATTTCTTGCTTTTGATAAGTGTACCATGATTACGTAAGATGCTAACTTTAGGGAAAGCCTGTTGAAGGGTATACGGGAATTCTCTGCACTATCTTTGCAGATCTTCTGTAAGTTCAAAATTGTTTCACAATAAAATTTTTTTTAATTTTAAAAGATCTGAAAAATCATGAAAGACTGAAAATAAATTGTGCTCAACTCAAGAAGCTAGCAAAACATCTACAGAATAAGCCTAAAGAAAGCATAAGGAAGGAAATATAAAGAGCAGATATTAATGAAATAGAAAGCAGAGAAACAAGACAGGGAGTTTTTAAAATATGTTCTTTGACTAACAAGTGAGTTAGAAACCTTTAGAAAGACTGCTAGCTGTCATTCAATCTCTAGCTTGTCCTTGTTCCATATCTGGCGCATGGCAGCCCAGAAAAAGACAATATTTCCTGGTCTCTCTTGTCAGTAGAAGTGGTCTTGTGATTAAGTTCTGCTCAGTGGGCTGTCAGCAGAGGAGCCTTTTGGAAGACAGGAATTCTTTACATTCTAGAATATAGCTACGAATGCTTGGTCAGTTTGACGCATAGCAAATATCTTCTTCCAGTTTGTGGCTTACCTTTTCATTTGTTTGTAATGTCTTTTTTTTTGGTACAATGGCTATTCATTTTCAAGTAGTCATGATATCAGAGAATTCTAAACCAAATATTGTAAATATTAAGGTTATTAAAGTTGTGTGTCTGTTACACTATTCTCTAAAACTTTTCTGTATGTTCGAAATATTTTACACACAAAAATTAGAAAAGAAGGAAGGAAAGAAGGGAAAGAAGGAGGGAGGGAGAAGAAGAAAGGAGGGAAGGAAGGAAGGTAAGAAGGAAGGAAGGAAGGAAGGAGGGAAGGAAGGAAGGAAGGAAGGAAGGAAGGAAGGAAGGAAGGAATGCAGTCAAATGAAGGTCTGGGGCCAGAGGGTTACAAACAGAAGAAACAGTAATTGCAATGATCCTCAAGTGAGAATGAGCTTGGCATGTCTAGGGGACAGAAAGAGAGACCGAGTAGTACACAATAGGAAGAGTGGAGAAAGACGACACCAGAGAGGTGCATCTATATATATGGATGTGTAGACAAAACCTGTGGCAGGATAAATCCCAACATAGTCTCCATGTCTTCTGACAATGGGAATGTGCTGAGTACTCCAAGCTCCCTCCAGTGTGCCTTCCCAGACTCCTCTGCAGGTAGGTTTCCAGATGTGATTTAGATTCTTCTAATGAGGTGCACTCAAACAAGACCTTAATTTGAGACTGAATCAGGTGGGAGAGAGTGAGAGCGTGAGCCATCCTGCCAGTGAAGATCATAGCAGACCAGCTGGTTGTGAAGTTGGAAGCTGCCTGGTTGCAGCATGACCAGCGTCTCACCTTGATAGCCTCACAATGGTTGGTAATTTGTTTCTGGAAAACCAGACGAGTTCATTTCTTCAGCTCTCCCAACAATCATATAAGCTTATTTAATACTGCTGTAAAAATCCTCTTTCTCCTTAAACTTGCCAAAATGGATTTTTTCCTCTGACACTAACCCCAATCTTTACAGATATGGTTATTTTTTTTCTATTTGTTTTTGCTTATTTTTCTACCATGATTGAAATGTGTTGTGCTACTCATGGTTTTTTCTGGGCAAAAGTAACAATGTGATAATTTGATCCCAGGCCTTAGGAAGCATCATGGTCATCCTTCTTGCACTTCTGCCATCATCATGAAAAGAATATATCCCAATAGCCAGGTAACCTTCTGGTCTGAGAAGAATGAGAGACCTATAGAGTAGGGCCATCCTTAGTGGCACAATGTTCTATAGTATGGATGTACTGTAATTTATTTAAACATTACTCTATTGATGGACATTTAGGGCTTTTATTCAAAATTTTCACAAGTCCAAACAGTGCTTTAACAAGCATTCTTGCACAAACACGTTACACACATACATCAATATTTCTGTGACATAGATGCATTGAGGTGGCATGATGACATGAGACGCCAAGTGTCTTAGTCATCTCGAGCTGCTCTAACAAAACACCTTAGACTGTGTGGCTTAAACAACAGATATTTATTTTTCACAGTTCTAGAAACTGCGAAGTCTAAGATCAAGGCACCAGCTGGTTCAGTTTCTGGTGAGAGCTCTCATCCTGGCTTGTAGATGGCTCCCTTCTCATTGTGTCCACACAGTGAGGGAGAGAGAGGGAGGGGGGAAGAAAAGGGGAGAGAGAGGGAGAGAGAGAGAGAGAGAGCTCTGGCATCTCCTCCTCTTCTTACAAGGGCACTAATCCCAGGGGACCAAGGGCCCATCTCCAAATATTATTACACTGGGGGTTTGGGCTTCAACACACAAATTTAGGCGGGCCACAAACGTTCAGTTCATAACAGTAGGCCTTTTCTATTTTCCTGGAACTGATGACTAAAGTCCACAGCTATGAAAAGAAAGGTCTTCAAAATATCTCCCATTGTAAATAAAAAAGATCACCTGTTCAGTGCCAATCACCTCCCCACAGAGATTGCTGAGAGGTGCCATTTCAAAGGCGGAGGAGTTGCGTTTGGGGAGAAACCACCTTCCTACTCCCCAAAGTTCTCCCGATGTTGGGAAGGGTGCAGGGGAAGGACCTCACGTGTACAGTCTGTGGGAGTCTGCAAAAAGAAGAGATTGACATCTTGTTCCTATGTGGATATTTTCAGAGCCACTGGGCTTGCAGACCTGCCCCAGTGCTCTCAGAGCAGTGTACGCAGAGGGCAAGGCCACTTCCAGCTGAAAGCCACCTCCTCAACCAAATGAGTCACCCAAATGTTTGCTTTTTATAGCTACTGAATTTGCCTCCAAAAGTCTGTACCAATTTACATGCTCCTACTAGTATTTCCCCAAACTCTCACGAACATTACATACTATAAATGTTTTTCATTTTCTGTTAATATGATAGATGAAAAGTGATATTTTGTTGTTGCTTAAGTGTGAATGTTTATTTTTTCTTTCGTGAATTGCACATTTGATTCTTTGGCCATTTTCTTATTGGAGTATTTATCTTCTCTTAATGATTTGCAAGAGGTTTTATATAGACTATTGATTATTCTTCTGTTACATATATTGCAAACCTATCTCCTTGTGTGTCACTTGCATTTTAAGGTGCATGTGTGACATAGAGCAGTTTTATATTTTTGTGCCATTAAATCTGTGTTCTCATGTGATTTCTTCCATTATTTAGATGCTTTGCAAGTTCTTTCCCATTTCAGAAGTGTCACTCACAGATGCAAAGTTGCCAAGGCAGCTAAAGCCTTGGTGCTGTCCTACCACACAACACGCTGTCATGTGAGTGAGGCATCAGGACTTGGCCCCACAATTTACTGTCCTGAGAGCGATTTTCACATCCTTATTTCTCAGGGTGTAGATGAGGGGATTTAGTATCAGGATGACTGCTGCATAAGATATAGAGATAATTTTGTCCCCATCTTGAGGCTTTTTGATCTGGGGTCTCAAATATATATTAGTGTCCCAAAGTAGATGGTGACCACAACAAGGTGATAGCCATATGTGGAAAAGGCTTTAAGCCTAGCCTCAGTTGGGAGGATTCTTGGGACAGCACTAAGGGCATAAAGGTGAGAGATAAAGATGAAAATTAAAGGGACCATCATCAGAACCTCTAGGGAAGTGGGGTTGGAACAGTGCAATTTACAGATGGCATGGACTTCATAGGAGAAGTGATTGATCGAATTCTGCCCACAGAACCTGATGAGTAAGGGCAGAATGAGCCTAACAGTGAGCAGGAAGGCCAGGCGTTACAATGCATACTCAAGAAGACATGACCAGGTTTTACCTGCGTGGGTCAGAGATAGCCACAAATTGGTCAGAAGCTATAATGGCAAGAAGGAAACAGTCAGTGCCAAGAAGGCTTGAATGGTGAGCTGGTCAAGGCAGGAACTGTAAGAGATGGTGGAGAATTTCTGCAGAGAGCTTGCCATGATCAGTGGGGCACCACTGATGGAAAACAGTAGAGCCAGTAAAGACAAGTTGCTGAGGAAGAAATACATCAGAGGGGGGAGCTGGGAATTGACTCCTACCAGGAAAATGGTCACACTGTTTCCTGCCAAAGTTACTGTTGTAGAGAAACATCAGTGCCCAGAAGAGGACACTCTGGGATGTGGGGTGCTTAGACAGTCCTACGAGAATGAATTCAGTCACTTTAATGTGGTTTCCAATTTCCTGGTAATTCATTTCCTCTATCCTTAGCTACAGGTAGGGAGAGAAAGCAGACAAATCAGCTCTTTGTCCACAAGGAATGCATTGATTATACTACCAGATTGGTTAAAGTGCATCAACCCTTGACACAAGCTCATCTCTGAAGTTTTCAGCCTCTAAGCCACCAGCAGCTTCAGTAGCCCATCCCCGTCCCTGCATCCTCTGCTGGGAAAATAAAAAGGCAATCCTCTAGCAAAAAGAATCAGGACCCCTGGACTTGTGTGAATACAATATTTGAGGAAGAGAGAGCAAAGGATCCACCAAGCCTTTTGGCCAATGAACCTCCCATGAGCTTTCGCTCCAAACTAAATGAGACCTGACCACAGGTGGAAACTGACTGCCTTGTCATTCAAGGGTAGAAGGATGACAGTGTGATGGCACAGGAAAAGGTCCCCAGGACAATTTTGTTCACTGAAGCTCACCACTCAAGGTCTTGTGCCCTTCCTCACCCTGAGGCTGGGACTGAAAGACCTGCAATGATTTTCTCCCACCTTTTCAACCAGCAGATCATAACTCTTCAGGGTAGAGAAGAAAGAAAGGAGAAAGGGAGGGTGGAAGGTCAAGATATCAAAGGGAGGGACCTTAAGGACTGCCCTGCTGAGTGTCTTTTTGTTCCCTTCTGACTCTTATGTACATGTGGTCAAGTGGGTGGCGCTGGCAGGCCAGGCCAGCTCTGCTCTGGGCTTTGTTGCAAATATTCTCTTCGGTTGGCAAGGTCTGGACTGATGTCCCTTGCGCTGGCATACTGAGATATGAGATCCTGATGTGGCTACCAGCATGTGTTTGACTCCTGTGTCTGTGCTCTTGACTCTGCTCCTAACTACTGTGCTGTAATTTATAATCACTAAAACTCCAGATGTGCATCTCCATTTGGACATTTGCTATCACCTTAAATACCACTTGAGCAATGTCAGACTCATTCGTTTGCCCTACTCCCCTCTAAGTCAATGTTGTTTTTGACTTTGCTGTCTCTATCTGTCTGGCACATACTAGGGGCTCACCAAATGTTAGATCCCTTCTCCAACTTACCCTCCATATCACATGGGTCAACAAGCTCTGTTAATGTGTCCATTTAATTTAATAAGCATTACAAACACCTACTGTGAGGGAAGAATATTCCTTTACAATGTCTCTCATATCCATCCCTTCCTGTCATGTTTTTAGAGTCCAAGAATCCATTACCTCACATCAAGACTCAGTACTAGCAACCTCCTGGACACAGTCCCTGCCTTCAAGGGGTTCACAATCTGATGGGAGTGACAGAAGAGAAAACAGACAATTGTAATCTAATATGCCAGGTAGTACAGTGGGGGAGGTTTAAGGCCCTACAAAGGCTTCCAGGAAGGTACCTAACCCATTCTGATCAGGGAAGAAGTGGCATCTCAGCTGAGATGTGGAGAATGAGTAGGAACTAGCCAGTCAGTTCCCTCTACAGCCAGAGAGAAGGAGGGGAGAAAGAAGAGACAAAGGTGAATACAACAGTCTCTGCTCACCATCTACAGGGTGAGAAAATCCGCCTATCCCCATCTTGGATGAGGATGGTTGGATGGAGGGAGACACTAAAGTGGAAAGGACTAACTCAATTAATGCCTAGCTTATCTCAGTTACCACAGACAGATGTGTGCCAGAGCAGTGCTTCTCAAAATGGGGTCCACGGACCAGCAGCATCAGCGTCCCCTAGGACTTAGTAGAGGTGCAGATTCTTAGGCCCCACACCAGGCCCACTGAGTCAGAAACTCTGGGCATGGAGCCCAGCAATCTGTGTTGTAATGAGCCCTATAGGTGGTTCTGATGCCTCTAAAGTTTGAGAACCACTGGCTTGGAGTATGACTTACTCATTTCCTGATGGCTTTCAACTTTTGTCCTAATGCAGGAATGAGAGAAGAAACATACATAGACAGTTTTTCAGATGCTTAATAATTGTAGGGTCCCAAAGTCAGAATGAGAGAGAAAACTATTCACCCCAGTCCTGGAGAAACCAGACTGTCCCCTCTCCCTCTTCTATACCTCCAAAGTCTTCTGACAGCCAGGTTTTGTCAAGGAAAGGAGCTCTCTTTGCTGTTCCCCAGGGCTGTTTAGCCACATCTTGGTCCTGTGACTCCAGCTCTTCACTGTTCTCACTTTCATACCTTCTTGGCATTGGATTCTAAAAGCAGGGAGGGGTCCTGGCAGCAGTTCTCATCTTTGACCCTGGGACCCAGCGTATGGCCTGAACAAAACAGGAGCTCACAGCAGATGTGGGGAAGCGAATTAACTTTCCCGTAAGGCACTTCTGGATGGATTGTCACAGCCATTTGCTGTGCTCCAGTCACAGAGCAGACAAATGAGAGAGCTGAGGCCAGTTCCAGTTATAGCCTCAAAGGCTGGGCACTTCCCTTCAAAAGAATTTTGTGAAACTGTGTCACACACACACATACACACATTTTTAAACTAGCATTTGAAATTTTTTATAATTTTATGTAGTTGCAAAGATACTATTTCTGGTTCACTGTAAATATTCATAATTTAAAACTACCCCTGCCTGCACATTCCTTAGGAAAATTTCGTTTACTCCCAGCAATGTGTGTACCTGGGTTTGAAGAGCAGGCACAAAGACCACACAACCTTTCAAAAGTCCCTGATGGGGCTTGTTCCACAGCAAGCTCCTGGTGAAGAGGCTGCTGCTATGTGCTAGGGCACAGAACAGGCTAGTCATTTTGGGAGGTGGTCACTTCTTGTTGCCATCAGGGCCAGCTCCCACCTTATGCAGCTGTGCTTGTCTGAGCAGACTGAGCCTTCTGTTTTGGGGACTCCATCTGGAGGGCTAAGGAAAGGAGCCTCTTTGCACTCAAAAATACCCTGTACCATTGAGCTGTTGACAACATCATCCCCAAAGAAAAGGCCCCAACATGCTCTTCACTGAGAGCACCATATGTGGCATGTATTTCCAGAAGTGGCATTCCAGCCCTGTGGGCATAAGACAGAATCATCACTATATTCCATCTGTGAGATGGGCTGAGCAGCTGGCTCAAATCAATTGTGCTTCTCCCAGCTCTGTAGCCAGCCCTCCTTCACTGAACGAGCCCAAACACTCAGTGATGGTGATGGAGAAAATCAGAAAAGGAGCCCCTTCCTGTTCTGACTTTGAAACAAACTTTGTTTTCCTGAGATTAAATCTGATTTGGGATGAACATAATGAAATTTTTGTAACCCTTCTCTTGTAAAATCATAAAGTGTTTGCCCAATTTCAACAATGCTTTGGACAACCATGACGTCCTCACTTACATAAAGCATTGACTTCTAGTTCAGCTGGGGGATGGAAAGAACTATGGTCTCTGCTCAGCGAGTGCTTTCCTTCAGACAGAGGCCAACAGGCCCAATAATTAGTGACTTGAAGATCTCAATAGTAAGGTATTAAAATAGCCTTCAGGATCTAAGAGTTGTATATATCAGTAATCAATGAATTATTTCCTGGTAGCTTCTTCAGGGACTGGATGCTTGATAGGTGTCTTGACATAAGTACAGCCATGTTTGGCCGTTCCATTGACCTATAGCCATCAGCACACAAAGAAATATAAAGCTGCTTTCTGTGTGGTGGGAACTGGCCTTTTCCTGGGAACTAGCCTTTCTCCCACGGAGAGAGTTGCAAGTTGTAACATTTCAAGGCTCTTTGGGCGTCATAGCATGGGACAGACTGGCCATCTGTGCTGGGCTAGGACGATAACCAGAGAAAACAATGCACATACACAACTACTGGGCTGGGAGGTTAGCCAGGGGGCTCAGTGCACGTACACCACTGATAACCATTTGTGCATGGAAACACTAAATGCTTTCTCTGAAAACTCTGTAATTGCTTACTCTGAAAATTACTGATGATATAAAAACTGCTGGAAACTGAGCCCTAGTGAGAGTTCCACCTGTGGAAGGGATGCATTGCCCAGGACGTGTGATCCCTGCCCAGCCGTGTCGATTGACAGGACTCTCCCGGCAGTGGGGCGTGGATGTTGTGAGTAATTTATCTGATGTAAAGTAATTGATTTGATGTGAAATAATTGATTTGATGTGAAGTAATTGATTTGATGTGAAATAATTGATCTGATGTGTTCTCTTTTCGGTCAACCTGGTGTTTCTCTTTCTGGTTGATTTGTGTCATTTCTCTTCAGTCGATGTGGATGTTTCCCCTTTCCAGTCAAGCTGATGTTTTTCCCTCTTAATATTTGACCTATTCGGATCTGTTTGCAGACTATCGCCTTTACTATCTTCTATATAATAAAATATGCCTTCCGTTCATTTGTTCGAAGTGGAAAGTTTCTTTTACGTCTCTGATCGAATCCCTGAACCTCTCATAACAATAGGTAATTCCCTTGTATTTCTGAAAAGCAGGCAGTGTAGTAGAGAATGAACATGTGGACAGAGAGGAATACTTTTTCCCCAGGGGTGTAGGCTAAATTTCACTCTTTTTTCATTACCATCAACATTTCCTGACTAGTTGGTCCCCAAATTCTGAGGTCCACCTGAGACAGGTGCAAAGGACGTCCCTCTAGGCATAAGCTTGACAAGGACTTCAGACTTCCCTGAATATGAGTTACCATACAACATTTGCCTGCTACTCCACTGCCCACAGTTCAGGGCTGCAGTGAAGTCAAGGTGGGTAATAAGAAAGTCCAGTCCTCTTGCTACGGACACACAAAGGCTAACCAAACCTGGCACATCTCCAGCTAGACACACTCTAGGAAGAGAGAAACACATCCCAGAGTCATGTGATTCACAATGTGGCTGAGGAAAATAATCCAAACTTTCCAATCTGTAGTTGGATTGAGAAAGGGAGAGCTGTCTCAGAGGTTACCTCTGCCTTATAAAGCAGAGAGAGACTTAGGAAATACAAAAGGATATTGGCAAGAGAACCTCAGTGGAAACAATTAGAGGTGTATGCCAACCATATTACTGTAGTTGTGAGTAGCCTCTATGGGCAACCACAATTGTAAATGTGCTCCTGGTGGAGCAAACAGACTAACTCTTTGAGTCAAAGAATGACAACAAGTAACAAGTTCCTCCTGCAACCTCACAGCCCAACACACGTGATTTCTGCATTCCTTGTCCAAAGCTGCATTTCATAATCCTTTCAGGAATAAGTGACCCTTGTCCAGGCACCAAAATTATTAGACTGATGGCCATCATTTACTATGCATCTCCTCTGTGCCAGGGTCTGTGCAAGAGTTTACAGATTAATACAAGACCAAACACAGACACTTGAAGCAGACAAGAACGGACATAACATTTATTAATAGACATATACACGTAACATAGGAGCACCAAAGTATATAAAGCAACTATTAACAGACCTAAAGGGAGAAATTGACAGCAACACAATAATAGTGGAGGACCTTAACACCACACTTATGTCAATGGGTGGATCATCCAAACAGAAAGTCAACAAGGAAACACTGGCCTTATATGAAACACTAGACCAGATGGACTTAATACATATATATAGAACATTCCATCCAAAAGCAGTGGAATAGACATCCTTCTCAAGTGCACATGGAACATTCTCAAAGGCAGATCATACGTTGGGAAACAAGGCAAGGCTCAATAAATTTAAGAAGATTGAAGTCATATCAAGCATTACCAAGCATCTTTTCCAACCACAATGGCATGAAACTAGAAATCAGCTATGAGAAGAAGGTTGGAAGTCACAAATATGTGGAGACTAAACAACATGCTACTGAACGACTATTGGATCAATGAAGAAATCAAAGGAGAAATCAAAAAATAGCTGGAGACAATTGAAGATGAAAACACAACATACCAAAACTTACGGGATGCAACAACAACAGTATTAAGAGGAAAGTTCATAGTAATACAGGCCTACCTCAAGATACAAAAAACAAACTCAAATAAACAATCTAACACTATACATAAAAGAACTACAAAAAGAAGAAAAAATAAAGCCCAAGTCAGTACATGGAAGAAAATAATAAAAATCAGACTGGTAATAAGTGTAATAGAGATAAAAACAACAGGAAGGATCAATGAAACTAAGAGCTGGTTCTTTGAAAAGTTAAACAAAATTGACAAAGCTTTAGCTAGACTCACTAAGAAAAAAAGAGAAGACTCAAAAAAATAAAATTAGAAATGAAGGAGGAGAAATTACAAGGGATGCCACAGAAATATAAAGGACTAGAAAAGAATACTATGAAAAGCTATATGCCAACAAATTGGATAACCTAGAAGAAATGGACAAATTTTGAGACTCATATGACCTTCTAAAACTGAATCAAGGAGAAATAGAGAATCTGAATAGAACAATCATTTATAAGGAGATTGAAATGGTATTCAAAAACCTCCCCCAAAACAAAAGCCCAGGACCAGACAGCTTCTCTGGTAAATTCTACCAAACATTTAAAGAATATTTAATATCCATCCTTCTCAAACTCTTCCAAAAAATTGAAGAGGATGGGATGCTTCCTAAGTCATTCTACAAGGCCAATATTACCCTGATACCAAAACCAGACAAGGACAACACAAAAAAGGGAAATTACAGGCCAACATCACTGATGAACACAGATGCAAAAATCCTCAGCAAGATATTAGCAAATCGAATACAACAATACATTAAAAGGATCCTGCACTATGATCAAGTGGAATTTATTCCAGGAATGCGGGGATGGTTCAACATCTGCAAATCAATCAATGTGATACACCACTTTAACAAAATGAAGAAGAAAAATCATATGATCATTTCAATAGATGCAGAGAAAACATTTGACAAGATTCAATGTCCATTTATGATAAAAACTCTCAAGAAAATGGGTATAGAAAGGCCATATATGACATAACAAAGGCCATATATGACAAACCCACAGCCAACATCATTCTCAATGGTGAAAAACTGACAGCTATTCCTCTAAGAACAGAAACAAGACAAGGATGCCCACTCTCTCCCCTCTTATTCAACATAGTATTGGAAGTCCTAGCCAGAGCAATTAGTCAAGAAAAAGAAAGAAAAGGGATCCAAACTGCAAAGGAAGAAGTAAAACTGTAACTATTTGTGGATGACATGATTTTATATATGTAAAACCCCAAATAATCCACTAGAAAACTATTAGAAACAATTAATAAATACAGTAAAGTTGCAGGGTACAAAATCAACATACAAAAATCTGTCGCATTTCTATACAGTAACAATGAACTAGCAGAAAGAGGACTCAAGAATACAATCCCATTTACAATTGCAACAAAAATAATAAAATATCTAAGGATAAATTTAACCAAGGAGATGAAAGACCTATACACTGAAAACTATAAGACATTAGTGAAAGAAATTGAAGAAGACATAAAGAAATGGTAAGATATTCCATGTTCATGGATTGGAAGAATTAACATAGTTAAAATTTCCATATTTCCTAAATCAATCTACAGATTCAGTGCAATCCCAATCAGAATCCCAATGATATTTTTCATGGAAATAGAAATAAGAATCCTAAAATGTATATGGAACAACAAAACTCCCCAAATAGCCAAAGCAATCCTGAGGGGAAAAAACCAACCTGAAGGTATCACAATCTCTGATTTCAAAATATACTACAAAGCTATAGCAATCAAAACAGCATGGTACTGGCACAAAAACAGACACACAGATCAATGGAACTGAATTGAGAGCCCAGAAATTAACCTACACATCTATGGACACCTAATTTTCAACAAAGGAGCCAACAACATAGAATGGAGAAAGGAAAGTCTCTTCAATAAATGATGTTGGGAAAACTGGACAGCCACATGGAAAAGAATGAAAGTAGACTGTTATCTTAACACAATGCACAAAAGTTAACTCAAAATAGAGTAAAGACTTGAATGTAAGAGCTAAAACCATAAAATTCCTAGAAAAAAACATAGATAGTATGCTCTTTGACATCACTGTTAGCAGGGTTTTTTGTTTTGTTTTGTTTTGTTTTTTTTAATACATTGTCTCCTCAGTCAAGGGAAACAAAAGAAAAAGTAAATAAATGAGACCACATCAAACTAAAAAGCTTCTGCTTGGCAAAGGAATCCGTCAACAACATACAAAGACAGCCTAGCAATTGGGGGAAGATATTTGCAAATCATATATCTTATAAGGGATTAATACCCAAAATATATAAAGAACTCATGCAACTTAACAACAAAAAAACAAACAACCCGATCAAAAAATGGGCAGAGGATATGAACAGATATTTTTCCAAAAAAGATATACAGATGGCTAACAGGCACATGAGAAGATGTTCAACATCACTAATTATTAGTAAAATGCAAATCAAAACTACAATGAGATATCACCTCACACCCATCAGAATGGCTATTATTAAAAAAACAAGAAATAACAAATGTTGACGAGGATATGGAGAAAAGGGAACCTTCATACACTGTTGGTGGGAATGCAAACTGGTGCGGCCACTATAGAAAACAGTATAAAGATTTCTCAAAAAATTGAAAATAGAAATACCTTATGAACCAACTATTACACTTCTGGGTATTTATCCAAAGAACATGGAATCAACAATTCAAAGAGATTTATGCATCCCTATGTTCATTGCAGCATTTTTCAAAATAGCCAATATGTGGAAGCAACCCGAGTGCCCATCAACAGATGAATGGATCAAGAAAATTTGGTATATATATACAATGGAATACTAATAAGCCATAAAAAGACAAAATCGTGCCATTTGTGACAACGTAGATGGACCTTGAGGATATTATGCTAAGTGAAATAAATCAGACAGAGAAAGACCATTACTGTATGACTTTATTCATATGTGGAAGATAAACAAACAAACATGCAGATACGGAGAACATATTGGTGGTTACCCGAGGGGAAGTGGGTTGGGGGGAGGGTGAAAGGGGCAAAGGGGCATATATGTATGGTGAGGGATAAAAACTAGACTATTGGTGGTGAGCACGATGCAGTCTATAGAAAAACTGATATATAATGATGTACACTTAAAATTTATATAGTGTTATAAACCAATGTGACCTAAATAAAAATTGGTCACAACAATTAAAAAAAATCTCTTAGAACTCCCTTGTAAAATCAACATGAGACATCATCAAATCTCTTGGCCAAGTATTTCAAGGAACGAATAAAGGCTAAGAGTGATTTATAGCAAAAAATAAAATAAAATAAAATAAAATGTGCACACCAAGCTCAAAAGTGGGGAGGCAAGGAGAGTCCCAACCACCAGGGAAGAAAGTACTGAAGGAGGAAAAGACAGGCTGACTTGCCAGGAAGTTAATTGTGCATCTCAATTGAGGGGCTTCCTGTTAGTCTTACCCTTTGCATTGCAGAGAGAACAAGTCAAGACTATGGCACAGCCCGAGCTGCAGGGAACCTAAAGATGCTTTAGACTCTCTCCCAAATCTGTGTTCAGCATCTGTCCTGTTTGGAAATTCTTTCCTGGAGATAGATGCTCAGGTCTGGAAGACACCGTCCTTCAATCTCAAGGCCATTCTAGCATCTTTTGCTCTCTTTATTCATTTATTCCAATGACTGAATGTTGAGCCTGATTGGACAACGCCCAGGGACACTATAGGCATAGCTGCCACTAGGTGGAGACAAAAGAACACTCAATAAATGCTCATTCCAGAATTGAGAGCTCATGATCTAGAGAGGAAACGCAGAGAGAGTAAGTGGAAGAAAGATATTATATGTTTGCTGGTCAGCCTTGAGTAGCTCATTGCCTTACTCTTAGGCTGCACTTCCATGCCATGACACTCCCTTTTTGTTTCTCCTTGTTGTGGCCTGGGGTGTGACCTGGCATGAGGGTGTGGTGGCAAGGAGGCAGCTTTCACCACTAGATGATAACATAGGGGAAGGTGGAACAAGGAGCCAGACATCGAGGTCTCCGTTGACTGCTGTGTCTTGAGATCAATGTCATGCACATGAGGTTGTGCTTCACGTGACCTGGCCAACATCTGTATTCCCAACATCTCCTCTTACCTTGCTCATTGGCCAGCTCTTGTGACCTCTTAGTGGAGATTTGAGACAGACAGAGAGTTCTGAGGATGTTTTATAGCAGGAGGGTTTTGAAGTTGTCCCACACCTGGATTGTCACCTGTAAATTTGGGAGCTGTTGGTAGCCATGTTTGCCACCATTCAGGTAGGAGATGTAGAAAAAGCTTTGTAGCTGAACTCAACGGGTACATATCTTGTTGAGTGTGGAGCTGAAAAGCACAACCAAGGCTGAAGTGTGTGAAGAAAAGGTTTATTGCTTGCACAAGCAATGGAAAACACCGGGGATAGCTCCCAAAGCAGTGTCCTCCTAAGCCTAGTGCCAGTGGAGACTTTGTATACCAGAGTGCACAGGATGTGTTACAACTGTGTAACAACTGGGCCAAATCAGGGCGCATGTGCAGGCCATTACATTACAAGTTCAAGGTACCATTACATAACAAGTTCAAGTTATCATTTCATAACAGGTTCAATGCAATATGCCATTACATAATGAGTTCAAGGGACTATTGTATAATGGGTCCCTGGTAACTTTTGGACACTTGAAGCTGGAGCAAACTGCAGGGGTCTTGCTGCAACCATGTAAGTTTCACCATAGGATGGCAACATCTGCAAAAACGGGGACACCAACCTCTGGAAAACAGCACATTTAGTTTTCTCCTTGTCTGGAAAATATTTGACAGACCATATTAGTTTTTGATCAGATTCTCAGTAACCCTTTCCTTGCCTGGTTCCCAGTCACAACTTGTCTTCAGAGAAAAGGAAGAATGAAGTAGATCCACAAGGATGAGAGGCAGAGAGAGGGAGGAAATCCTAATGGTGTCTGAGCTTGTGGTTCCAGTTTGTTCCTTAGGCCTGACTGCAGTCCTGTCCTGAGTTTCTGGGAGACAACTGCCCTCCCCCTGACCTGGTATTCTTATAATAAATTCCCATGGTTTCCTGGGCTAGTTGGAGTTGGTTTCCGCTACTTTTGACCAATGGAATCCTAACTGGTGCATCTGTTTGCTCATCCTTCAGAAGGAGGTCTATGTCTACTGGAATTAGGAGTTAAGAAGGCTCCATCAGACACTATGTTCTAATCTTTCAGGCAGGGTGAAGAAAGATGGAAAAAAATGTTGAGACTCCATGTAGTTCTACTTTGCCAGCTAAGAGATCCGGATAAATGTGAAGAGTGATGAGGGAGGTGAGGCTGGAGCCCAGGAAGATTTCGCAGCATGGAGGTTCTTTTACTATTTTAGTGTGGCAGCCAGTAGGCAGGTTGGGCACATTTCCCCTGAGAAAGCCACTCCATGGCAATGCCCAGCTCTTTCTTTCTTTCTCTGACATCGCGAAATGCAACCAGTATCAGGTGGAAATAAAGACTCACATGACTTCTGAGAAGGCTGGGCTTCCAGAGGTGATGGTGGGGCCAGATGTGTCTCCTTCCTCCAGCTGCCACATAGTCCAACCTTACCTCCAGCCCTGGCCCTTCTCAGTTAGTGGGTGTGATTCCACAAGGAGCTCTGCTTTCGTATGCAGAGAGCTACAGGCTGACTCTGCCTTTAACATAGTCTTGTACTCTCTACACAAGAGCTACTGAATAAAACAGTGATGGTCCGTGCAGTGGGTTGAATAATGTCCCCCCAAAATCTATCCACCCAGAACCTACAGCAGCGCTAAGAAACTAATTGATCTGCAAATTGATGATGGTCTTCAAACTGTTTTTGGCCTGTTAAGTACAGAAATCAAGTGTATATGCAGACAGAGTGAGTTTGTCTGTTGAATCTAATAACAAAAAATATGGGCTTGTACTTGGTATGTCTTTTTTTCAGTTAATTTTACTACTAAATTTTATTGTATTTTACAAAGTTATCAATCCATTATAGATTGGGAATACTTTTTAGAGAGAAAGGTCCTTCACCAAAAAGAGTTGAAAAGCACTCCTCTAAAAAACAGCTGGCAGCAGTTCCTGGGAGTTTCTGGTAAGAGGCTGCTGCTGTTTGCGCTGCTGAACCTCCTCCCCCTATAATTTGTGCTTTATTTGTTGTTTCAGGAGAAATCTGAAGAGAAGACTTAGATCCATGTCCTCAAGTCACTATTTTGCCCAGAACTTCTAATCATTTCTGTGTTTTGTTAAAGTTAAAACATTAATTATTCTGATACAGAAGTAATACAACTTCTAGATTCTCGGAAAGTGACAGCAGCGGTGGTAGCATCATTTTTGAATCATCACAACCCTTCCCGATGCCCTAAAATAAGAGACACAGAGAGAGAAAATAGGATAGCAAAACCAAAAACTCAGGGCAACATCTTGTCGAAGATTTAGAAACAGCCGAAGTAAAACCAATGACTCACCAAGGTAGTGATTAGTAAAAGTTTATTGTGCACACATTGAAAAGACAGTTTGCAAACCGGGAACACTCGAACCAAAACATGGCATGAGGCTCAGGAGTATATTGTTATAAAACAGCTTATAGAGTGAGGAAGCAGTGACAACTTATTCTTCACAGTGATTTGGGTTATAATAGAATTTTCTTAAATGATAGTAATTGGCCAGTGGTTACCTCATATCAACCTTGGGAAACAGTTCAAGTTTTGCTTATGATTTCCAAAGACGTAAGCAAGAAATGACCCAGGGCAAGTTAGTCTTGCAAAATAAGCTAAATTAAGCTTTGTTTGTATGACTAAACTGGTTCTGTCTGCTCAGGGAACTTTCAAGGTTGGTCTCCATTTGTTTTTGATTTTAACAATCCACAACGAAACTAGATGACAAGGTATCCCCATAAACTCCAAAATATGGACTGACTGAGACCAAACCACCCCTGGCCCCAAGATCTGTGGAATCTTAGCATCTGAGGGAAGGACGAGGATGAAAGGAAATGAGGATGTGCTTGGTGGACCTAGAACTCCAATACTTACCTACCTTCTGGTAGTTCTAACTATGGAATTCTTTGTGGTTGCCCAAACACAAAGCAAGAAAATAAAGAGAACCTATCAATCTGTAGCTAACTTTTTCAAAACATGAAGAGACTGTTGAAAAAAAAACAATCAACCTGATGGCTTCATCACGTTCTAACCAAATACATGCACGTGGTCCCATGGAGAAAAGTCCAGGCTGAGGGGGCGGAGGGTATGGCTTCCTCACAGTTCCAGGCAGTTGTGGGACCCACAGCCAATGTGGTGAAGATGTGGGGTGGAGTTCACTCTGGGGACCAGAGTGCTAGCTAAGAAACTGAAGGAATTCTAGGGCCCCCAATCAAGACTGCATCCCTGCATACTTGGCACCACAATTTCTAAGAAATTTAAATACAAATATTAGCACTTAAGTTGAGAATTTGGAGGAGTAGAGAAGGGCCGATGAAGAGCATACTTCTCCCCTGCTAGAGTTCTGAACCAATTGAGAAATATTGCAAAAGTCCCAGCAGATGGGGAAGCAAAACACAACCTTTATGATGGTATGGGCTGCTTGGTGGATGCAGCTTGCTCCAGGATCTTGCTAATTTCCTACCCACGCACTCCCCCTCCAATCTAGACTTGTAACAAGCCATTGGAGGAAGGTTTTGGGTTTGCAGAGCAGGCGCACATCTCCAATATTGCTGCCTCCCACCCAACTGAGTGGAAAGAGAAGGAGAAAGAGACCAAATCCCCCCCACTCAGAACCTTTGACAAATTAACCACTTGATGAAGAAATGTGGACCTATGGATGCTGCCCACCAACAGCATATTTCACTGCATCTTCATGGGGCATATACTTCCTAGAGGAAACTAGGGGAGAGAAGAGTTACCCCCCAACACACCCACCCAATATTTCACAGATTTTTGTACCTCTTAACCCATTGGGCTTAAATATTAGTCTATGGTGTACCCACAGCCAAAAGTTTACTCCTTATTCTATTTTCTCATTCTAATTATTTCCAGCCACATTGGTCAAGACATCTCATCAGAGGCTCTGCAACAAGATCAAATGATCATAAGATACTCTAATAATAAAAGTCCAACATACAAGATATGCCAGATATAAACCCATGATGAATTTCCTGGGGAGACAATAAAGTTCAAAATTCTTCTGCAAGTTGAAGTTTAAAGACACTAGAGAAAAGCCCAAAATAAAAGTCTTTTGATCTTGTGAGCTAAAATTGAAAGAAACTGAAGTCCCCAATCACTCTCTCCAACCTCCCTTCTGCTCAGACTGAGAGGTTTTGGCTGGTTAGTGAAGCCAGAGTTCTGCAGTCTGGGCCGCCATCCACAGGAATGGGTGCTGCTCATTCAGGGCCTCAGCAACTAGGTTATTTCAGTGCCAACTCACCCAGGATTTGCCCTTTTAAGGAGTCCAAATAGTTAATAGGATGCACATGAATATCCACCCCTGGCCCTATAGCCACCAAATTTAGAAGGCAAGCCAATGTCCAGTCTCAGCAGTATGATGTTCTCAGAAATCATTGCTGTGTTGGCCAAGATCCTATCAGAATCTGTGATATCTAACCAGAGGAAGATACAGAAAATCTGGGTAATTTTGAGTGATGTGGTAGCTGAGCTATCACTGCTTTAGAACATGTAGGCATTTGTAAAGGTGGAAATCCCAGTTACTTAGGTCTCATTTGAGATGCCTGTCTTTCAAATTGTTAAACTTATGTTTAAAACCTTTTACTTTCCATACCTCTCTTTGAGCCCCATGTCTGGGTAATCCTAGTACTAAAGCGAGCGTGCACACTACCTGGTGAAAAAGCAGGCACTCTTGGCCCTGGTCCACTGTGGTGTGTTCACTGGCCTTGCCAAAGATCTGCTGTGGCCTTGACCTCTGCCTCCAGACCAGGTCTCTCTCTTGGGCTCCTGCTGGTTTCTGCTAAGCCAGCTCATCTCAGGCAGACTCAGTGACTTTGTTTTCCAGTTCCCTCTCTTTCCCTTTATCACACGTGCAGGGCAAGATCCCATTGAGGAGGTGCCCCACAGCCTTGGTCTCCATTAGGAAGCAGAAGAGCTCTTGTGTTAGAAACGGTGGCCAAGAGGAGAGAGGGGCCAGAGAGGCAGAAGAGGTAGGTGGTGGGGCTGGAAAAGTGCCACACATCCACCTTGGACTGTTGGGAGCCCCTCTGGGGCAAGATCAGAGGCAGAAACTACTGGAATGATTCAAGGGGGATTGTGTGTGGTTCTAAGCACAAACAGGGCTTTTTGAGGGTCCTGTTTCCTGGTTCAGGGTATGGCAAAATGCTAGAGAGAGGGCTTTCTCCCTGCTGCTGCCTAGAACCCACCACTGCGCTGGCTCTCCAAAGGCTGGAAGATCCCAAGACATGGCACTGGCTTTGGCCTGGGCACTGGTATCCCTGAAAATGGCAGTGGTGGTCAGGAGGCTTTTCTGAGCAAGCTTGTGGGCAATGGAGGTGAGCAAAAGGCAGCCCTGTGGTCGGCAGCCCCGTGGTCGGCAGCCCCAGGGCTGCTGCAGCGTGTCGACTGCTTGATGAATGCAGGCAAAGCATCATCAGGGGACCCCAGAAGTGACTTGGGTCCTGCTTTACTAAGAAGCAGACCATGGTGCAGGCTGAACATTGGGCTACACTAGAGCAGGACTGGGGAGATGAAAGTATTAGACAGAAGGTTAGGTCAGCTGAGTAGTAGCATTCTCAAGGTTCCATAACTCATTCCTCCCTTCACTCAGCGAAGCTACTTTGATGACTCAGATTTTGCAGATTAAAAAATGGAGGCCCTGATAGCCCTGATTATGCCCCCTCGGAGTCATCACAAAGAATCATGGAATCTCAGCATTGGGGGCTGTGGGCGCTCCATTGCCCACTTTCCGCTCCTCCCTAGCAAGGCTTGATTGCTTGATTCGAATCAAGCTAAATCTGTACATTTTCTGCCTCTAAAATCAGCCCTAGGCCCAGCCACATGCTGTTGATTACACAGTGGGGGCTGCAGTTTCAGCAGATATGAACTAAATAACGTTGTCAAGACCTATACTGTATTTTTTGCAAGAAAATGTAAGTAATTGGGTTTGGGTTTGGGTTCAGCTCTGTGACCTGGGGAAGGCACTCCCCTCAGTGGGGTGGACCACAGGAACGGCCTCCTTCCTGACCTCTCTTCTAGGACTTCTGAGTCCTGCCTTCACTGCTATTTAATGAGAGTGACAGAGGTGGCAACTCCTCTAAGGACACTCCCTTCCTAACAGCCATCAGGCAGTACTTCCGAGGGCTTGCTCCCTGTGGTCCAGATAGACAGAAAAGTCACCTTCTGGGCTCTGGGAAGCTATACCAGGTCCAGGCCACTTGGTCCCACCAACGCTTCCCTGAAGATGGGCTGTTCCTCCTTCCCAGGATTCTCACCAGCAGCTGATAGTAACAGAAGAATCTCCGATAGGGCTTCTCCCCAGATTTCCACATCATACATTGATCTTCCTCTCCCAGGTAAAACCAGATCTCTTCTTCAGGGGTGTTCAAGGGACATGAGAAAAGAGGAGGAAGGACACACGGCGGGGGCACTCTCTATGCTCTACCTGGGGACGTGATTTGTACTATGGAGTGTGATCAGAAACAAATAGAAACCACTTCAACACTGAAGTAATAAAAGACTGATTAAATTATCATTTCTTCTGATTATGTTTTATTTACTTTGATTTATATATTTTATTTGTTATTATGTGTTTATTATTATTTAATTATAATTAATTACATTATAGTGCATCCATACTGTAGGGTGCAGCAGTTAAAAGGAATGAAGTAAATCAATACGCACTGACCGAAAACCTCTCCCCAATATCTGATTAAGTGACAACACTAAGAGTGGTAAGCTTGTATGCTATGATCCCATTTAAGCATTTTAATGTGTGAGTGTGGTGAATGTTTATGTACATACATGTGTGAGTGTGTGAATATGTGTATGTGTGTGCCTGTGTGTGTTAATATATGCATGCATGTGTGTATTGTGTGGGTCCATATACATGTGTGAGTATGTATGTGTGTATCTATATGTGTGTATGTGTTTCTGTTTGTATGTGTGTGTGTGTATGTGTGTGAGTAGGTTTGTTTCTGTGTATATGTGTATGAGTGTGTATGTGTGTGTGCATGTGCCTGTGTGTGAGGTGTGCGTGTTTATATGCAGAAGACAAAGCAGGGGACAAACTGAACCTCACTGCTGAGAACGGCTCTCTCTGGGAGATTGGAGGGATGACTGAAGGAGCAGAAACTTTCCCACTGACTTTCACTTCTCACTTTTTAATTGTTTGGATCATGTGTGACTTTTACTTCCATTTTTGTGTTTTTCAGTATTTTCAAGGTTTAGGGCCCAAATAAAACAAAACAATCCCCACATTTCTGCAGTGCTGTCACAGGGAAAAAGAGTGGAAGTGACTTGGTGTGGCAAAGCTAAAGCCAAGATCCGAGTCCAAGGAAGATAAACATGAGCCTGGAAAGCTCCTCTCACTCACAGACAGTTACCAAGGGACCAATGGGCTCCAGGGAGGCTGAGAGCAGGGAGGTGGTAGAGGAGGGAAGCCTGGCTGGGCTGTGTGTTCCACCAGGACAGGGAACTGCAGGCAGGTGGGGGCTTATTGTGATTTCTGGGCAGGGCCAATTGGCGGGGGGAGCAGAGTGTGGGTCAGCCAGGGAAGATTTCCTGAAGCGAGGAGAGGCAAGTTGCCCTTAGGAACCCGCCCAGCTTAAAGACCCCAGGTACCCATTAGGTCAATAAAAACCAAAATACTACTCAGTGTAACACGCAAGTGGCTGCAAAGCTGGAATCACAACCACTCTCTAGGCCGAGCAAAGCTGTCATCAGAATGGGTTTTCAGGGTTCACTGAACCCACTTTGGGTCTCAATGGCCCCAGTAGAAATGGCATGTCCTTAAATGAGCTTCCTGTCCTTTAGGTGGCAACTCCACTTCCACAGGAGCCTAATTCCTGTTGATTCTAGATTTGTTAGCTCTCTAGAATCTTTAGAAATCTTCTCTCTTCTGCTGTGAGGAGGGATGCACAGGAGGAAGTTGAAGGTTAAACACAAAGCTTCCTACTAGTAAGTTGGGTCCTGCCAAGGGGAGAAAGCAGCAGACATGTCCCCCAAAGGCCAGGAAGCTGCCAGGTCTCAGCCCCTCGCTCCCATGTTCTGGATGCAGTCCAGCCAAGGCCGTTGTCCCGCCAGACCCTCAAGCCCCCATTGTCCTGAGAGTTCTCGTTCCCACTCTGCCTCTCTCCTAGCTCTGCCCTGTTTGCTCCCACTTTGTGACCTGGCCCACCCCTATGCCCCTGTTCTTCTCACTCTGCGCCCTCCCTGGATGATCATGACCTCAGCCATCCCCAATAAGGTGAAGATTCCCTGCTCTCGCCCAACCATTCATTCAAACATTTACATTAGGCACCTACTTAATGCCTGGCCCTGTACTAAAGTAAGTAGAGGATGCAGAAGTGAGCAATAGGCATTTAATCAACAAATATTTATTGATACACCTAATATGTGCCAGCCACTGTTTGAGAGGCTGAATAAGACATTGTTCTTGCCATCATGAAGCTCACAGGCTGTTGGGGTAGACAGAGAAATAATCAAAGAATTATAGGAATCAGTTGTAAATCATATAGTTGGGGAAGCCCAGAGTGCTGTGGGAACCTAAGGGAGTGAATAACTCAGCCTATGGGTCAGAGGTGGTGTCTAGAAGGAGGTGACACATAAGCCGGGGCCTCCCTGTGGCTGAGAAGTGCTGAAACAGAAGAGGAAGCAACTTCTGCTGGTTATGCTTCTTCCTCTCTGGGCATCCTGTTCACAGCCCTTCAGCTGCAGGAATCCTGGGAGTTTGGTGAGTGGTAACGGAGGGACAATATAGCCGATACACAAAGCCAAAAGTGTCTTTAAGATCGACTTACCAAACCTTACATCCTACAGAAATTCCCTACAGCATCAAGGACACTGCGGGCCCAGTCTCTGCTTAAACCTATTTAGTAACATCAAGCTCAGCCCCCCACCCCCACCCCGAGGCAACTCTTCAAAATGTAGACAGAAAGACCATGGTTAGGGTCTACGTAAACAACTTCACTCATCTCATTTTGTTTTTGTAATAACTCAACAGGTGAGCTAAAGTGGCATCACAGTGAACAGTTCTTCATTATCAGTGAACATAGGGCAGAATTCAAAAAATTAATAGAATGAAGACGAGGGCAAGGCCTGGTAAAGAGAGTTGGAGGTCCTGAAGAGCTGGCTACATTCACATCTGTGGAAAGGGCTCTAGGGTCTCCCACAAATTTGTCTTCTCCAGCCTAGGAGTTCTACAGAGGAGAACATAGGATGGCCTCATTGCAGAAAAACCACAGCTTAAACTCTGAGTTTATTATCTTGGGCCTTGGGGACCTGGCCGACCTACAAATCTTCTTTTTCGGACTCTTTCTAATCACGCATCTTGTCACCCTAACAGGGCACACAACTATTGTGCTCATCACCTTCATTGACTCGTCTCCAGACTCCCATGTATTTCTTTCTTCGCAATCTGTCCACCATTGAAATTTGCTATATACTGGTCATTGTCCCCAACATGCTGGCCAATTTCCTGTCCAGGAGCCAGCAGATTCCCTTCCTGAGTTGTGCCCTGCAAATGCACCTCTTCATTGCCCTGGGTGGAGCAGAGTGTTTCCTCCTGGCTGTGATGGCTTATGACTGCTTCTCGGCCATCCGCAACCCCCTACACTACACCCTAATGGTGACCAGGGCCCTCTGTCTGCAGATGCTGGCTCTGACATGTGTCAGCAGTTTTGCACTCTCACTCACCCTTACGACACTGATATTCCTCCTGCCCTTTTGTCGGTCCCATGAGATCAATCATTTCTTCTGTGACATCCCTCCTGTGCTATTCCTGGTCTGCTCGGACATGAGAGCCAATGAGATTGCAGTCTTCCTGGTCTGCATGCTTATCCTGTTGATTCCTTTCTTGCTGATCCTGCTCTCCTATGGATTCATTATCACTGTCATCCTCAGAATCCACTCAGCTGAGGGCAGGAGCAAAGCTTTCTCCACCTGTGCTGGGCACCTCCTGGTCTCTCTTATGCACAATGGCTGTGCCATATTCATCTACATTCACCCGAAGTCATGCTGCACTCCGGAACAGGACAAAATCGTGTCCTTAATCTACACCAATGTCACTCTTATGCTCTATCTCATGATCTATAGTCTGAGAAACAAGGAAGTCAAGGGTGCCCTCAGGAGACTCCTGGGGAGCCACAACCAGATGAGGCAGCAACCCAATGCAAGGTGAAGGGAAAGGTGGGGTCTAGCAGGACCAACCTGGCCCCCTTTCAAGAACCCAGTTGGTCATCTCACTGCACACCTTGTGGCCCCAGTCCACTCCTCTGAGGGATGCTCCATGGTTCTGCATGCACCCGGACCTTACAACCCCCTTTTCTTGCCAAAGATCCATCAGGGATAGAAATACAAGGAGCTCCCAGGTCCAAACTATGTAAAATGAAGAGGTGGAAAGGCAGAGCCAGCCTAGAAACTGAATCCTGCATCACCAGAAAATGGCCTAGAGATCATTTGAGACAACAATGCAAATCGAAGCAGCAGCAGTGCTGGAGGCCTGTGACCTGCTGTGCCCTCGTCCAGCTCACCATCCTCACTAAGGCATTTCATGATCTGACCCACTTCTGGCCCCTGGACCAGCTGACTCCTCCTCATCCTTCCATTGGTTAAGGGCCACTTGCTTCTAGCAGCCTGTGAGGACTGCCCTTCCTCCAACCTGACCTGTCACGCTTGGGGAGGTGCCCCTCCTCTGTGGCCCCATATGCTTAACTCATCACCTAGTACTGAAAACGTGTGTCTGTGTTTCTGACTCACCTGGAGGCTCCTTGAAGGCAAGAACTATGATTAATCTCTGTAACTGCAGCACCTGGCACATAATAGGTGTTTGATAAGCAGGAATTGAACTGTGGACCCCCATGACATTTGGCATAGGACTATATTCCGACCTGACCTCCGTTGCTAATGGAATGAAAGCCTTAAATATCCTGCTGAGCTGAGGACTCTGTGATTCAGGGACTCAGATCAGGTGTAATGATCTCAAGAAAGTGCCTGAAGACCCCACTTCCACCCCACAGGATGGGATAAGCGCCATGGATCCCTGTGTTTCCCTCCATCATAGCACTTAGCAGGAAATAATTCTTGAATGAAAGGATGAATGAGCACCTGTGTGTACCAGGCACTGGGCAAGGCACTGGGGATACAGAAAAGCATAAAACACAGTCTCTACCCTCAAGGAGCTCACAAATTAGCCTGGGGGATTAGGCATCAAAACCACTTATTTTAATACAATGGTTACAAGCTATTCTTTCATAGGAAGGAGTGATTTGTCCCACCACCAAACCTAGGAACACCCACATGCTATTAAAAGGGTCAGGAAGGAGGGGGCCTAGGTCCTTGATGACCCTTCATTGAACAACTAAGCCAACACCGTGACCACCTTCCCCTAGACTTCATGTTCAGTCAACAATATATTTCCTTATAGTTTAAGCCAAAAAACATTCCTAACTGATGCACAGAAACACACCATGAGCATCAGCTATTTCCAACCTGGCCTGCTCCCCTCAATTCACAGCTCCTACCACCTCTCTCATCATGCCTAGGCGATGATCCATCTTCTATAGCAAAGAAGCCCCCAGAGCCACCAGAGTGGGTGGCAGATCTTGGAGGGCAAGGACCATGTGGATCACCTTTCCTAGTGCCCAGCCCCACTTGCTTTTTGGTCAGTATCAAGGCCATGAGAGAAGATGATGACAACAGAGAAGAATCCACTGTCCAGGAGCTTTACAGACCAGCAAATTCCTGGTGACAGTCCAGTACTATCCATGCTCTGCTGAAACATAGGCCCACATTGCTATCAAATGGGGCAATACTATTCCACATCTCTTGGGCTTGTGGTGAGGATTGCAGGGGACAACGCATGGAAAGCGACACCTGGCCCAGCGCCCGGCATGCAGGGTGCTGAATTGATGGCAGCGAGGATTAGCCACAGCTTGGTGCAGTACGGGGTCCTTCCACGTTGCCCTCTCCCCGTCAGGCTGTACCTCCTTCTGTGCCCTCAGAGCTGGAACAGGTTGCAGCCTGGAGGGGTGGGGGAAGGAGGGGACACAATTATGAGGTCCTTGCAGGGAACTCAGATGGCAAATCCAGGTATATCAAAGGGAGGGTGAAGTGATTGCTAAATTAAATCCACGTGTCTCTGGAGAGAGAGTGAGGACAGGAGTGAGAGCGAGAGAGACAGTAACCAAAACAGTAGCTGCTTGTTGTCGACGACACCCTGCTGCAGCCCCACACCGGCCCTATGTTTCAGGGCATATGATGCCCTTATAAAGGCATGCGTGGGTACTCCTTAGCTTAGGTGGGTGCCTCTTCTTTTATTGCTTCAAGAAACATTAGCTCCCACTGTTCTTACCCCTAAATCCTTCCCTACTTTCAAAATAAACTAGTGAGACGTTGACAAGTGTTGCAGCTGGGTGAAGGGTAGGTGGGTTTTCTTAAATACTATCCTCTCTCCTTGTGTGTAGCTGAGTGAGTTCCATAATAAAGAGTTTGCAAAGGTAAAGGTATTGATTGGTCTCCTTGTGTAGAACGTCCTCTCCCATCTTTGCCCGCTCCTATCAGCCTTCACTCTTCCTTAAGGCCCAGCTCAAATGCCATTTAGTTCATGACTCCTTTTTTATTCCTGCCTTGGTCCAGTTCCCACTTACGACAAGTCTAGTGGGAATGTCGCTGACAGGAGTAAAGCCTCAGGTTCCCGTCTACCATGGCCTTGCTGTCTGTGACAGCGCCAACCTGGGTGTCCCTGCACACTTACATAGACACATGCACATACAGGGTGGGGGCCTGGCAGCACAGGGGGCCCCAAGGAGGAGAGAGACTCCCAGGCGGGATGGGACAAGGCTTGAGTCTGGCCCTATGCCCAGGGCCCCTGTGGGGGTTCCAGCAGGGTGCGGGGGGGGAGATCAGAGGTGAAGCAATGATAACCCACTGCCGTCCCCAGAAGTTGGCGGGGTTGTTCCCAGAAGGAATGAACCCAGGAATCTGTAAAGTAAGAGATGATGCAACCTGGCCTAAGGTGGCCTAGGGAGGGTGGCTAGCACATATTTAGGGGGATTGATTAGATGAAAGGTGAGATGAGAGTGGGAGGCTGTGGAAATAACTGTCACCAAGACAGTAAACGAAGGAGAGGGAAACACTTGGGGAGTGGGGGAAACTTAGTGAGGACACTTGGGGGCTAGTTGGGTTCCAGGTGTCTACAGGACATTCAAGCTCAGGTGGCTATACTGATTCAAAGCTGAGGAATTCAAGAGAGATGTTGAGTATCTGGCAACTGGCAAAGAGATCTTTGTTGATTTAACCATCATCTTCCTTGAATTTATATGCCCTGGCCCTGTTATCTCTTAGCCTTAGTCATTACAGATTATGCCTAATGTGTTTTTAAATATATTTACTACATTCCAAACAAGTCTTTTTTGATTCAGAAACTCAAAGTCCTTGACTGCGACACAGCCAGAAGTGTTTAGGTGAGGACTGGCACTATGGAGAGGAGAGGCCATGATGTGCTGAGCGCTTCCTGAGTCTCTAGCTGTGCGTGCGTGTATTTTTTGTGTTCAGGCACACATGTGCATGTATATGTGACTGGTTGGAAGGGGTAGAAGAGCAAAATATTTCCTTGTGTAATACTGATGAAATGCTGATGAAGCAAACTGCCAGTTGCCCTCTGGAGGAATAACTTTCCAGGTAGGATGAGCATTATGTGTGGAATTTAGAAAGCATTGCTTTTTGGAAGCAATTCTCAAAGTCATGAAGATAGGCAGGGTTGTGCTGCACTGATCCCACAGTGGTTAGCTTGGGCCCAAGGCTTGGTGACTTCGGGGACTTCATCACAGTCCTCCTAATTGCATCAAGAAAAGGTGTCAATTAGAAGCACTTCCGAAGGAAAGATCAGCCTCCAATGAATTGAACAGGATAGTTAAAACTTCGGCAAAGTTCTTCACTTGGGAACTAATTAGAAGTTTTTCTGAACAACAATTGCTGAATAACTTTCTTAATTTTTTTCCTGCTTACAAAAGTAATCCATGCTCAATGTGAAAAACAGAGAAAATATGGGCAAGTTTGGAAAAGAAGATAAAAATCAATCATCTTACTACTAAAGATAACCACAACGAAAATGTCGGTGTATTTCCAGATAAAACGAGCTCATTCATGTTTAGTGCTTAGAACAGTAACTGGAACATGGTAATCACTCATTAAATGCTATTGGTTATTATTATTTCATTGTTAGTAGGCTTAGAAAAGTCTTTTCCCAGCCAAAAATCAAATAAAGTTGATCTAAATTCTCTTCTAGTATTTTCATTTTTATTTTATTGTGTATATAATACATAATTATCTTCTCATTGTAAACAATTCATATAATATAGAAGTACATAGCGTAAGTGTAGATGTATTCCTTCACACGTTTCCCTCCCATGCTTCTGTCAGAGTGGGGAAAACCCCCTTTCTTCCCTTCTTGTGGTCTTATGGCTGGACTAATAATAAAATTGACACAGACCAGATTAACATGAGAAAAACTCAATTTAATTACGTGTGCACAGGAGAATCATGAAGGTGATGCTCGGAGAATGAACAAAGCAGGCAGCATATATATCTTTTACACAAAGAACAACAAATTTGTGAAAAATTGACAGGACAAAGACACTTAGATTTGGGGTAGGTCAATAGTGAGGAATTTAAACAAAGTTTAGATTTGAGGTAGTAAATTAACAAGGTTTGTTTACGCAGGCTTCATTTGCCTGGAATCCCCTACCTTTGGTGATAACGATGCAGGGAGATGTATTTCCTGCTTTGAGGGGGAACAGGGGCAGGAGGTTCAGAATGCCCTTTTTGCTTCTCAAGTAACTTTAATTCAAAATAGTGAATATGCTGTTGTGGGATACTTTGGGGTGGCCTGCCCTGGGCCCCAACACTTCACTGAGATATGTCACGACAGCTTAATACATCAATGCTCATTTGTTCACTCCTATTTCATTTCATTAATTCAACAGTCACTTGCACCTCAGACTTGTGCCTCCAAAGGTTAAGAGACTGAGGCATTTATCCAGTGACTCTTGGCTGCATCAGCAGAGAGCTGTGTCGAGGGGTGTGAACTCCCCTGCAGTTCCAGGCCCATCCTGTGCACAGGCTGAGTGGAGTCAGAAAAAGGAAGATATGCAGGCAGCTGGAGGGGAGTGGTGGCACTGGGTACAGAGGTGTCCACCCCAGCAGCACGAGGTCAGAGGGCATGAGGGGGTGCAGGAGCCCAGGGGCTCAGCACTATCTGACTTGTGAAAAAATGTCTATGGAAATACCAAGGCACAGGAACAGGCAGCCTGTGGATGATGGTGACCAGGAAAAGATTCCAGAGATATGTAGAAAACACAGGAAGGAGGTCATTAGCAGGTCAAAGCAGAGCTCTTCATTTGTCACCCTGCACAGCCTGTTCTTTTCCTTGACGGCCCCATCTCAGTATGACCCAGTTATGCCAAAGCCTGGAGATCCTCCTTGACAGCACTCTTCTTCATCCTTCACATACAGTCCTTCCCAAAATCTGTGGCTTTGACCTGCTAACAGCTCTTTCCTTTGTTTTCTCTTGAATCTTGTCACCCACCTTCCCTGCTGGGCATGTCCCTCCTCAGCACACCAGTGCCCTTTCTCCCCAAGAAGTCAGCTCCGCAGGGAAAAGGCTTTCTACCGGCTTCCTTCCCTGCTCTATCCTCAGTTCCTGGAATAGGGCTGTGCGCAGAACAAATAGTTGTCCAAGGAAGTAGCTCTCCCTCCCTGATCCAATCCCACCCCCTACCCACCAGACAAGCAGAGGTGGAGCAGGAGCCAGCTTTGGAAAATGGCATGTTTTTATTGCTATGTTTGCAGTGGCTTCTTAGCACAGGAAGAATGTCCCCGCTGGCCCCCTACCCTCACCCAGCCCCACCTCTCCAGCCGATGTCAGGGTGTGGGGGAAGCCTTTCTGGGGTCCACTCGGCTGCCTGGGGATTGGACGTGACACAGACGTGGGTTTAGTCAAGCTGCTACATGGAAGACTTGAGACGTGGAAAGTGCATCAGCCTTAAGCCCGCAGGTGGGAGCCATGCCCGGGATCCCTCCCCCAGCTGGCACCCACCTCAGATCCCTGCAGTCTGCCCAGCCCAGGGGGCAGAGTGTGGGCAAGCGTGAGCAAGCCAGGTGAGCAGGCCCAGATTCCCCAGGATGGAACACCGCATCCGCTCACCCCGCCGACTAGTGAGCAGAGGAAGAGTGTGGGGACAGAGACACCCCTCCCCCAGGCAATGCTGCCCCCCAGCCCTGCCGTCATCCCTAGCCCTGCCCACCTCCAGCTGTCCCTTTTCTGTTGACTTGACCCCCTTCCAGACACAGAAGTACACCAGCACCCAGCAGGCCAGCAGACACAGAGTCACCTCCCAGTTGAGGGCCCCTGGCACCTCCAGCCCACCAGAGAGCCGCCAGGCTTTGTTCCTGGGGGAGGGAGAGCCCATGAGGGCTGTGCCAGCAGAGGGCAGAGGGACAGGGAGCTGTCCCATGAGTGGTGCTCCCCCTCGTGCAGCCCTGCAGTCCAGCTGGTCTCTCCTGGGCCCCCATACCCGCAGACTCGGGCCACATGTGGAGCCCAGAGAGAGGCACAGGCAGGCCCGGCCCAGAGGTGCCTGACTCCCTCCCAGAACTTGAAGACAGGGGACTGGTGGTCAGCATGCTGGTCACAGGTGAGGCTGGCCCGGCTGGCACCAGCCTGGGCTTCAAGGTGTTCGGACACGCTTGGGGCGAGGCAGGCTTGGCAAGAAACACACGTGCTGCACTGAGGCATCAGACAAATCTACAGGGGAAAAGCAGCCAGACCCGTTGGCGCAGGCGCACTGGGAGCCCGAGTGACGTCACACACCAGGGGGCGGAGCTTCCTGAGGGCGCCTCACTTCCTCAGTGGCTCAGCCTCGGTTCCGAGGGCGGAAATGAAGGCTGAGGAGCCGTGGAGGCCCGAGACCAAGGTCCAGGCGGCGCGGCCGGCGGTGCTGGAGGCCAGGGCAGCCCAGGTAACCCTGGTGACTCAGATAGCCCTGGAGGCCACGAGGGCCCTGGTTGAGGCAGTGCGGGAGAGGCGGGTGCCACAGCTGGTGGTGCTCCTCAGGTCGCGCGGGCACCACACGCTCCTGGACCGGGCAGAGATGCCTTGCCAGGGCCGAGTGGACATGCTGGGCCCTGGCCTGGTGCACACGCTGCATTAGGAGTGGGCGGGCATGCCGGGCTTGCAGCCAGAAGGCCAGGAAGCCAACTGCTCCAGTTGTATCTTAGAGGAGTGGCTGGGTGGCCAGGGGAATGGATCTAGGGGAGGCAGTGGGACGGGGAGGAGGGGGTCAGCCTGGAAGTATGAAGGGAAAGGGGAGGGGGGGACCAGGGCGGCTGGAGGGGTTGGTCTGGGGGGAGTGGCCCAGTGGTGGCCAGGAGAGATGGTGAGGGGAGACACCCTAAGGGACCAAGAAGGAGGGCAGCAGACCTGAGGGAATTCAGATGGGTGAGAGTGGCCTGAAGGGAAGCAGGCCTCGGAGTGATGAGGAAGCCTGAGCCCCAGGCAAAGTCGGTATTGGATGGTGCCTTAACCAAATCTCCACTAGTGCCCTCAGAATGCCTTTCCTGTCACCCATGGAGGCAGAGATAGCCCGCAAGACCCTGGGACCACATGTCCACCTCCACCCAGGGGCAGTTTGGAAGGAGCACACAGTGTCTAGCAATATCCTAGCTATGTTAGTTCTAAAAAAGGGCCAAGGTAGGAGGTGGTGGCAGGTGGCTGGATTCAGTCTCCCGAGGGTCATTCTAATAGTGAATTGGAAACACCCAAAGGTTAGGTCTAAGGAGCTAGACATAGTACACTGGGCCTGTCACCACCTGAGGGGGGCAGAGAGAGAGAGGTGCAGAGTTATCACATTTGACTTCATTTTCTTTTTCCCTCATTTTTAGTTCACTGACTGCTGAAGACCCTGGCCAACTGCAAATTTCCATCACCTTCCATCTCCAGCAGCTTTCCTTGTTGGTTCGGACCACGCAGCAGTTTGTTCCCCCATTTTTCCACTAAGTCTCAACTGGGAAAAGGGGGCTAAGACTAACCTTATGTACCATTTAGGCAGTGCATCCTTCCCTAGGGCAATGATTCCTGCAGTAGTTGCCACTTTATTATGGGGGCTTAATTGTTTGCTTTGTTGGCCTTTGGGTACTCCCTGCATTATTGTTTCCCTGTTGCTGGAGGAGGGGGTGCTTAAATGTTTGTTACTGCAGAAAATAAAACTGAACTACTATTCTGTGTCTGAGTTTCTTTTCAGCTACTGCGCCTCCACATTTTCTTGCCTTTGTCCTCGTGGAGGGGAGGTTCTGGGATTCAGGTAGTAGTACAAAGTAATTGAAGACAATTTAGGAAATAAAAGAAAATGAAAATGAATTGTGTCCTGTCATTCAGTATTAACTACTGTCAGTATTTTGGAATATTTTCTTAGTTTTATACATGCATTTGTATATTAAATGCCAAACAATAATATATAATGTATAATTTTTGCAAGTTCAGGATTAAATTTTTTCCTGAATTATTACTATTATTTTTTTTTTTGTGAGGAAGATCAGCCCTCAGCCAACATCCGTGCCCAGCTTCCTCTATTTTATGTGGTACGCGTGCCACAGCATGGCCCGACAAGCAGTGCATAGGTCTGCACCTGGGATCCACACCAGCAAACCCGGGGCTGCCGAAGCAGAGCACACGAACTTAACCACTACACCACTGGGCTGGCCCCCTGAGTTATTTTTAACATGAGCTTTTCCTCTTTCTAAAAATTTTTCAGAAACATTTAAGTGGATTATAAAAGAAGTACTATAATGTAATTGTTGAACATTTAATATTTCCATTTTTCCCCTATTATAAGTAATGATTCAATAGAATTCTATGTAAGTCTTTGCCTGAATAGTTATTTCCTCAAGATAGATTCCAAAAGGTAGAAATACTGAGTTAAAAATTTACTTTTCTATTTATTTTTGAAGGCTGTTGGTCTACAGTACAGGTTGGGGAAAGATGATGCAAATGAAAGCCAAACAAAGGAGGAAGCTCTGGGAAACTTAGGGAATGAGGCATCAGATGATAAGTGAATATAGCAGGTGGAGGGGGGCCCACGTCCCCAGTGAATTCAGTATTTCAGACAAGTGATGATTTAGATTCTAGATTAGGAGGTGAACAGGTCAAGTGAAAGAAGGGCCACCCTCTAGAGACAGGCCACTGAGTCACTCCAAGGACCTTCCTGAAGCCCCTGTAACATTTCTACCACAGTCGGCTGACCAGCAGGTCTACCTGACAGTTACTGTTCTCATGGCTATTGATATTTGCTATCAGGGCTTTATACATCAGTGCCCATGAACTTGGTTGCATGAGTCAGTTGCTCCATCTGATTAAAGTTGTCTTGGCTGATACAGCTGTGATGCAGCTGGACTTTGGAAAAGTCCAGCTGAGAACTAGGTCCTAGGGCAGGGTGACCACCCCAGGTCCCTCTGTGGTCACATGCTGGAATTGTGGCCAGTTTTGTCCAGGTCTCCCCATTTCACCATGAGTCAAACTGTTCCTGAACCAAAATGGGTCTGCTTCTTGGTGAGTTGAAATCAAAGCCTTCACCAGAAGTAGTTGTCACACAAAGTAAAGTTTATTTGCAGCAAATAAGGAGCCCACAGGGAATTATTTCCTAAGCCATGGCTCCCTGAGCAAGGGAAAGGAGGAGCCTTTTATTTCATATGGGGAATGAATATTCAAAAGGGAGCAAGGTATTCACTTGCACAGGCTCAGTTGGAAAACATGCTTTCACATACATCACATGTTATGGTAATAAGGCCTAAGCTCCTCCTAGGGTGGAGATCTTAACATCAAAATGAAGCAAAGGTAATCTCTTGGGCACTTATCAGCCCGTCTGCACATGCATCGTTCTTGCAGTGTGGTTTGGAGTGGTTCAGGGTGATTGGTGGTTGCATCTCTTAACACAACTAAAAAAACAATTTGGAGAAACAGTTAAGTGCTTTCAAAACCTCCTTTGAGTTCCTCGGGGCAGTTAGTTGGTGACAAAACTCCTCTAACCATGGGTGACAATCATTCTACTTATTTGAGAAGACAAAAGTTAAGCTGACTCTTACGGACTTGACTTATTAGAGAATATTAGGGCTGGAAGGAGCCAGTAAGAACACCTCATCTGAGGCTTGAATTTCTTCTAACACAAGTCTTGCTAAATGTTATGACCATCTGTGACTGAGCCCTCCAGGGGTGTAGGGCTCACTGGTTCCCAAGGAATTCTGCTGGCATGATAGGAAGATCTTTGTGACATTGATCTTTCTCTCTTGGGTTTCTTTTCTACACTTTGGGCTGAAACAATAAGTTCACTTTGTCCCAACCATCCCACTGGGCCCTTTCTATAATCAACAAGCTCCCCCACATCTCAGCAACTTTTCTCAGCCTTCGTCCATCTCTGGCTTTGACTGAAATCCAACTGTCTCCTGAGGACATCACTGGCCCACCCAAGAAGGAAGCTACTCATGACCTTCAAGGTGGGGAGGTGGGGTTGGCATTCTCCGTGCTTCCCATTGGTACTTCCAGACACAACTCCCACCTCTCCTCTGAAAAATCCTGCTCCTTTGAGATAGGACTGGCTTGAGGGCCACCTAGCTGTGCCACCCTCTCACTCTCTCCTCATTAAGCCGTTTCACATATAAGAAATAGAAATCTATATAAACAGCTCTACTAAAAGGCTATTTATCATAAGGGGAAACAAAGAGTAGCCAGATTTCATGGGACCTGATCCAGAGAGCTGAAAGCTAAGAACTAAGTTCACTGTAGCACACCGAAGGCTAAGTCAGCATCCATCCCATCTCCCCTTCCCTTGCCCACCTCCATGCGACAGCATGTGAAAGCTAATATTCACATTCCCAGCCTCCCCTGTAGCTGGCAGTGACCATATGACATGGTTCTACTCAATTTCTGATCATTTATCACAGCTACAGCACTATTTCTCTCCTTCCCTTTACAGCAAAACTTGAAAGAGTTGTCTGTCCATGCTGTCTCTGCTTCCTCTTGGTACAACCTCTCTTGAACCTGCTCCATTTGTCAACATTTGAGCTGTTTTCTTCCCACCTGGTTTTGGCCATCGCCTCTTCCTCCCATGCACTGCCAATGGTGTAAGAGTTCCTGAGTCTCATCTCTACTCAGAGGAGCTTGACACTCTTTGGGATTCAGGTCACCTGGTTACCGTGCACCTCAGCTCTTTGATGGGCTCAAGAAAAATTATTTTGTATATTATCTGTTTAATTTTTTTTTGGTGATTTAGGAGAAATATTCTCTTCCATCTTTCTACATTGTAATGAGAATTGTAATTCTCTTCTATTGGCTTTTTTGATTCACATTTTTTTGCAGTTTTAGTGGTTGCTCCAGGGATTACAATATGCATCCCTAATTTATCACTGTCTACCTTGATTTAATAATCTATAAACTTTGTTTATAACCTAAGAACCTTACAGTAGCATAATGTCATTTAGTCCTTATATCTTTTGTGCTATTGCTGTGAGGCATTTTACTTCTGCATATGTTATTATAAACTTCATAGTAAATTATCATTTCTACATTTAATAGCCAATATCCTTTAAATAATTTGAGAAAGCATAGAAATATTCTTTTATGTTTATCCATATATTTACCATTTTCAGTGCACTACATTCTTTCTTGTAGATCCAGGTTGTCACCTGGTATTATTTCCCTTCAGCCTGAAGAGCTCTCTTCAGCATGTCCATAGTGCTGGGTGCAAAGGATTTGGTGTCTTTCTCCTTCCATCTCCACCAGTACCCATGGCAGGCAATAACCTGGGCAAGTATATGTCGTATAATAAAGCATTTGGCTGGCCTTTGTCCCTATTCTCTGAAGGTAACCTCTAAATCCTTGGAATTTCCCTAGTGATAGGAGTGTCTTTGTTATTCATGGGGGGCCTCTTGGACCACATCTGAGTTTATGCTAAACGAAGTGACTCATGGTGGACCCTTAGATAGTTTCAAGGTGGGAGCTGGCCGTGCCAGAAAGAGCAATTATGTGATTAGAGGGTTGGGGCTTTGAACCAAGTGATATCAGCCTGACTCCCAGGAAGGAGAAGGCACCTGGAATTTGAGTTCAATCACATGTCCAATGATGCAATCAATCATGCCTATGTAATTAAACCCCATAAAACACTCTGGACACTGAAGCTCAGGAGAGCTCCCCTGGTTTATGACACACATTGATGTGCTGGTAGAATGACATATCCTGAGGACATGGAAGTTTTGTGTTTCAGACTCTCCCAGACCTCGCATTTCTTCATTGGCTGGTCCTGATTTGCAGCCTTTATAATAAAATTGTAACAGTAAGTATGGGGTTTTCCAGAGTTCTGTGAGTTTTTCTAATGAATTATTGAACCTAACGGAGTAGTGAAAACCCCTAAATTTTAGCCAGTTGTTCAGAAGTGTGGATAGTCTGAGAATCCCAGAGGATACAACCGTTGTCTACAGTGAGAGGAGTCTTGTGGAGGACTGTGGTCTCAACCTATGAACTTTGACCTAACTCCAAGTAGTTAGCATCAGAATTGCATTGTGGTACATCAGTCCTAAGCCCCAATGCTTCCCTTTGGTGGGCTGTCTCAAGGTCTATGCTGGCCAGAAGGAAGTTAGCAAATTCACTTGGTTCTCCCACCTAAGCCAAATTCTTCCCAATCAGTTTTATCAGTAATAAAGGTGATATGTAGGTTGAAACACACATTAAGGGAGACATGTCAGAGGTTGCAGATGGTAAACTAGACCTATTTGAATGGAGTGAAAAGGAACAGTTGACAGAAGTGAGTGGATTGTGTCAGTGAGCTCCTTAGCAAAGGATTCAGGGTGTCCAAATTGTAGAGCAACAATTTTTTTTCAGGAGAAAGTAGAGGCTACAGAAGTGATTAAGATTCAGACCAGAGGAACAGATAAACACGAGGAAAGGAGAGCAGGCCAGTCGATTCTCTGAGTAATGGGCAGTGGAGAGCAGGACTAGGGAGGCCGAGACGTGCTCTTGTACAAAAGCTAAATGGGACTTAAAGTCTCAAGGCAATTATAGATTACTAAACGAGTTCTCTGTTCCAGTTTCCCCTGTGGGAGTTGCAAAGGTGGAGCCTTGAGCAGAGGTTTTCACAGTTTTTAGTTTTAAGTTTAGCAAATAGGTTTTGATCATCATCACTGAAAAAAAAAACATGTCAGTAGAGAACTGGAGTCTCATGGGTAGGTAGGAAGTAGACGTAGACAGTCTGGTCAGATAGGTGAAGGAAACACCAAAGAACATACTGAGCAATAGTGTAGCATGCTGGCTTCTGCTAATGCCCACATCACAAGAGGAAGATCATGAATTAACCAGACTCACCTAAGAGTCTAAAAAAAAGCAGAAGTGAAAGTCAGTGGGACATCTAGGTGGCTCCGACTCCCACCTCCACAAACAATTCTGTGATGAACATCCTCCTACATACCCCTTAGGGGATAGGTGACAATTTTCCAGGAGCATAATTGCTGAGGTTTAGGGATGGACATACTTCATTTGATTCAGTCATGCTAGGTCACTCTCTGCTATGACTGTACCCATCTCCACTACCACTGTATCCTTGTGACCTTTGAGGGGTTCCTTTTCTGTAACTAGCCTGCTCATATCCTTTGCCCACTTAAAAACCTGAGGTTACTGTTATCTTCTTGGTGATCAGCAGGATATTTTAAAAATATATTCTTGATATTAATCCCTTATTGGTTTTAAGCCATGTTTAAGAAATCTTTCCCCACTCTTAGGTCACAAGGATATTTTCTATATTAACTTTATTTATTCAATAATTCAAGCAACATTTATTGTTAAACACTGTTCCATGCCTCCAAGGAGATTACATACTAATGGGGAGAGACAGTCTAGGAAAAAAACAAATAACTACAATATGTAGCGTATGGGAAGGTGGTGAGTACTGAGATAAAACATGAAATAGTGGCATGAAATAAAACAAGGGGAAAGGATAGGGAGTGCTGGGGGAGTGGTTTTCAGTGTTAAATGGGGTGGTTGGGTAGGCTTCATTGTGAGGGTGACACTGGAGCAAAGACTTGAAGGAGGTGGGGAAGAGTGGGGAGACCAGTGTGGCTGGAGCAGAGTGAGTCAAGAGGAGAATAGCAGGAGAGGGATCAGAGCTGACAGGGACCAGGTGGTATAGGGCCTCAGAGGTCATACTAAGGGCTTGTATTCTAAGTGAAATGGGAAATGATGGAGTATTATTGTGGATTGGATTGTGTCCCCCCAAAAAGATATGTTGAAGTCCTAACCCTGTTGAAGTGCCCGTGAATGTGACTTTATTTGGAAATAAGATCTTTGCAGATGTAATTAGTTAAGATAAGGTCATACTGGGTTAGGGTGGCCCTAATCTGATGACTGGTGTCTTTATGAGAAAGTCATGTGAACACACAGAGGCAGAGAGAGGAGAAGGCCAGGTGAAGACAGAGAAAGTGTTGTAGTGATGCTTCTACAAGCCAAAGAATGCCAAGTACTGCAGGCAAGCACCAGAAGTTAGGAGAGAGGCGTGGAATTGGCTCTCCCTCAGAACCTCCAGTAGGAATAAACCCTGTGGACACCTTAATTTCAGACTCCTGGCCTCCTGAACTGTGAGAAAATAAATTTCTGTTGTTTTAAGTCATCAAGTTTGTGGTACTTTTATAATGACAGCCCTAGGAAACGCAGTTATGAACAGAGCAGTGATATAATCTGACTCACATTTTTTATTTATGAAGTCCATTTTAATATTTTTTCCTTTTGTGCTTCATGCTTATTGATATTGACTTCATTTATGAAATATTTGCCTATCAACAGGTCACAAAGATTTTTCTCCTATGATTCCTTAAATTTTTATAGTTTTAGCTTTTACATGTAGAGCTATGATCATTTTAAATTAATCTTTGTGTATAACAGGATGCCAGTACACAAGGAGGTCGGGGTTTGTTTATTCCATATAGATATTCCAGAACCACTTGTTCAAAAGGCTATTCTTCTTCCATTGAATTACCTTGACACCTTTGTTGAAAATCAATTGACCATATATATGTGGGTCTGCTTCTGGACTTTCAGTTCTGTCCCATGGGTCTACGGCACCAGTTCCACACTGTTTTGATTACTGTACATTTAGAGTAAGTCTTGAAATTAGGCTATGTTAGTCCTTGAACTTTGTTCTTATTCAAAATTCTTGCGGCTATTGTCAGGTTTTTGTATTTCCGTATCACTTTTAGAATCAGCTCATCAATTTATACAAAAATACTTGCTGGCATTTTGATTGAATCTACAGATCAGTTTGGGGAGAACTGACATCTTAACAGTATCGAGTCTTCCAATCATTGGACATAATTGGAAGATCATGCACATGGTATATCTCTTCATTTATTTAGGTCTTCTTCAATTTCTCCCATGGTTTTCATGTAAAAGTCTTGACAAATTTTCTTAAATTTATCCCAAGTATTTAACTTTTGCTGTTACTTAAATGACATTTTAAAATTTTGTTACCCAACTGACCCTTGATAGTGTATATACAATTAATGTTTTACTAATCTTGTACGTTGAGACTTTGCTAAACTCATTTATTAGTTTTAGTAGTTTTTTTGGTAGATTCCTTGGGATTTTTTATGCATATGGTCATGTTTTGTGCAAATAAGGACAACTTTGATTCTTCATTTCCAATTTCTATGGCCTTTTCTTTCTTGCATGATCTCAGCGACTAAACCTTCGGTACACTGTTGATGAGAAGTGGTGAGAGTGGACATACATGCCATGTATCTTTCTTTTCCATCTTTATTGAGATATACTTGACATATAACATTGTAAGTTTCAGTTGTACAATGTGATGATTTGATACACATATGTATTATGAATTGATTACCACAATAAAATGAATTAACACATCCATCATCTCATATTACTATTTCTTTTTTGTGATAAGAACATTTAAGATCTACTCTCTGAGCAACTTTCAAGTATATAATAACAGTATTGTTAATTATAGTCAACATGCTCTATATTAGATTCCCCAGAACTTATTGGTCTTATAACTGGAAGTTTGTACCCTTTGACCAGCCTCTCCCCATTTCCCCCATCCCCCAGCCCCTGGCAACTACTATTCTACTCTCAGTTTCTACAGGTTCCGCCTTGTTAGATTCCACATATAAGTGAGATCATACAGTACCTCTCCCTCTGTCTGACTTGGTTCACTTAGCATACTGCCCTGAGGATCCATCCATGTTGTTGTAAAGGCAGCATTTCCTTCTTTCTCCTAGCTGAACGATATTCCATTGTGTATGTGTGTGTATCATACTGTATGATTCTATTTCTGTGGTATCATTTGCAACATCTCTTTCCTTTATAATTTCATTTATTTGAGTCTTCTCTCTTTTCTTCTTGGTTACTCTAGCCACAGGTTTGTCAATTTTGTTTATCTCTTCAAAAAATTAACTCTTAGTTTCGTTGATCTTTCTATTGTTTTTCTAGTCTCTATTTCATTTATTTCTGCTCTGATCTTTGTTTTTTCCTTCCTTCTGCTAACTTCGGGCTTACTTCGTTTTTCTTTTTTTTAGTTCCTTGAAGTATAAGTAAGGTTTTTTATTTGAAATTTTTATTTGCTCTTAATTAGGCATTTATCATTATAAACTTACCTCTTAGAACTACTTGGCTGCATCCTATAAGTTTTGGAATGTTGTATTTCCATTTTCATTTGTTTCAAGATACTTTTTATTTCCCTTTCAATTTCTTCTTGACCCATAGGTTGTTGAGGAGTATATTGTTTAATTTACACATATATGTAAATTTTCCAGTTTTCCCCTTGTTGTTTATTTCTAGTTTCATATCATTGTGGTCAGAAAAGATACTTGGTATGATTTCAATCTTCTTAAATTTTCCAAGATTTCTTTTGTGACCTAACATATGCCCTATCCTGGAGAATGTTCTGTGTGCACTTGAGAAGAGTGTATATTCTGTTGCTGTTGGATGGAATGTTTTGTATAAGTATGTTAGGTCCTTTTGATCTAAAGTATAGTTCAAGTCCAATGTTTCCTTAATGATTTTCTAGCTGGATGATCCATCTATTGTTGAAAGTGGGATATTAAAGTCCCCTACTATTATTGTATTGTCTATTTCTCCCTTTAGATCTGATAATATTTCCTTAAGGTACTTAGGTGCTCCAATGTTGGGTGCAAATATACTTACAATTGTTTTATCCTCTTGATGAACTGACCCCTTTATCATTATATAACGGCCTTCTTGGTCTCTTGTTATAGTTTTTGACTTCTAGTCTATTTGGTCTAATGTAAGTGTGGTTATCTCTGCTCTCTTTTGGTTTCCACTTGCATGGAATATATTTTTCCATCCCTTCACTTTGAGCCTATATGTGTCCTTAAAGCTGAAGTGAGTCTCTTGTAGGCAGCGTATAGTTGAATCTTGTTCCTTTATCCATCCAGCCACTCTATGTCTTTTGATTGGAGAATTCAATCCAGTTACATTTAGAGTAATTATTGATATGTAAGGACTTACTCATGCCGTCTTATTAATTGTATTCTGGCTCTTTTGTAGTTCTCGTGTTCCTTTCTTCCTCTCCTGCTGTCTTCCTTTGTGTTCTGATGATTTTCCATAGTGGTATGCTCTGATTCCCTTCTCTTTATATTTTGTATATCTACTGTAGGCTTTTCCTTTATGGTTACCATGAGGCTTACTTAAAACATCTTATCGATAATACAGTTCACTTTAAGCTGATAACAACTTAACATCAATACATACAAAAACACAACACTTTACTTCTCCCTCCCACTGTTTATGTTTTTGATGTCATGATTTATCTTTTTATATTGTGTATTTATAACAAATTATTGCAGTTATAGTTACTTTTAATACTTTAGTCCTTTAATCTTTATACTAGAGTTAAGTGGTTAACGCACTACTCTATTACAGTATTAGGGTATTCTGAATTTTACTATATACTTACCTTTACCACTATGTATTATATTTTTTATATGTTTTAATTTTACCAATTAGCATCTTTTTATTTCAGCTTGAAGAAATCTTTTCAGCATTTCTTGTAAGACTGATCTAGTTTTGATGAGCTCCCTCAGCTTTTGTTTGTCCAGGAAGGTCTTTATCTCACCTTCATTTCTAAGGACAACTTTTCCAGGTAAAGTATTCTTGGTTGGCAATTTCTTTCTTTTGGCACTTTGAATATATCATCCCACTCTCACCTGGCCTGCAAAGTTTCTGCGGAGAAATCCACTGATAGCCTTATGGGAGTTCCCTAGTATGTAAGGAATTTTTTTCTCTTGCTGCTTTTAAAATTCTCTCTTTGTCTTTGATTTTAGACAGTTTTATTATGATGTGTTTTGGAGAAGATCTCTTTGAGTTCCAATTTTTTGGGGGCCTATGAGCTTCATGAACTTGGATGTCTAAATCTCTCCCCAGATTTAGGGAGTTCTCAGCCATTCTTTCTTTCTTTTTTTTAAATTAACCATTTTATTTTTTTTTCAGTTTCTTTTTTTTTTTCGAGTGTACATCATTATATTTTGATTTCTGTGTAGATTACATCATGTTCACCACCCAAAGGCTAATTACCATCCATCACCATACACACGTGCCTAATCATTCCTTTTACCCTCCTCCATCCCCCCTTCCCCTCTGGTAACCACCAATCCAATATCTGTCTCTATGTGTTTGTTTGTTGTTGTTTTCTTCTATTTATGAGAGAGATCATACTGTATTTGACTTTCTCCCTCTGACTTATTTCACTTAGCGTAATACTCTCAAGGTCCATTCATGTTGTCACAAATGGCCAGATAGTGGTGTAAAAGAGCTAAATTCTCATCTACCCATCAATAATCAATGTCTAAAAATGATGAATTAAAGAAAGAAAGAAGAGAGGGAGAGAATGATAGAGAGAGAAAAAAACAGATCCAGCCATTAGAGCTGCTGCATCTAGTCAGGTGAGATTCTTTATCATCATTTGCATTATCTTCATTGTCATCATCATCATGAACAACATTTCTCTCCTTTCAGCCCACAACGTCAGAACTATCCAAGTTCTGCAAAGGCAGACTCCGTTCAGGCATATGGAATAAGAGGGACCGAATTTATCCTAACACTTGAAACACCCCCCAAAAACACACAAAACATATGAAACAAAAGTTTTGAAGACACTGGCTATCAGGTAATCAAGGACAATGATCTGAGAGAAGGGAAAGAAATGAGAGGAGCCCTGAAATTGCCCTGGCTTACTGTCTTGTGAGAGTTTCCAGGAGGAGCCCAGCATAATCCATGACTTGCTGAGACAGAATTGAATGCCCAGGAGATTGAGTTTGCAGGGCAGAGGACCAGAAAGAAGAGAGCTACAGAGGGAGAGAAACCTGCATATCTGCAGGGGGTCCCTCTGGAGCATTCCATAGACCACTGATGAGCACAAGTGTGGGAGGACACTACTCAAGGGAAGCCAGGGAAAGGACCCCCCCCAAAAGGACGAAAGGTAACTATGCCCAGCACTCAAGCAAGACAGGGACTAGTGGCTGTTTCCCGCTCCCTTCCTCCCCAACCACAATGGCAAACCTCATAATTCAGGAGATTGGGCAGGGTGCTCAGAAGGCTCTTGCCTCAGGAGCGGGGGAAAAAAAGGACTCTGACACTGAAAGCTGCTCTGGTCCCATTGAGTGATTCTTAAAAGCAAGACTCAAGAGAATCAAACTGTTTCCAAATAATTTAATTAGCATCCCAGAACAAAGCTTAAGAATATTTTTAGGAATACAAAAATATACAGCACCAAAGATAAAATACACAATGCTTTGCATCCGATCTAAAATTACCAGCCATGCAAAGAAGCAGGATAATACAACCCCATAATGAGGAGAGACATTAACCAATAAAAGGCATCCAAATTGTAAAGGAAGAAATAAAACTGCCTTTACTTACAGATATGGTTATCTGTGTAGAAAATCTGATGGAATCTACAAGTTACTAGACCTAATTCGTAAGTTTTGCAAGGTTCCAAGATACAAGCTATTTAGCGAAAGCTGCCCCCCTCCAAAACACTTAACCAATTGTCCCAGCACTTCTTCGCTCATCTGAAACAAGGCCAGTAAGCCACAAAATTCCTATTCTAGTGTTTCTGTGTTGTTTACTTCTCTCATACAAAATAAGTTTTTTATTTTGGCAGGAACCCAACCTAGCGGTGACATGGATGTGGGTGGGGGGACCAGAATACTGGTTGGAGGGCATATTTTCTGGAGAGCATTTGTATACTATAGACAGAGAAGCTTAAGAAAATAAATAGAAATGAAAATATTTAACTCAGTAATTCTACCTCTTGTAATCTATCTTAAGGAAATAACCATTCATGCAAAGACATTTGCACAAGAATTTCATTAGATCATTATCTATGACAGGGGCAAAATTGAGAACAATTTAACAGTCCACGGTTACATTATAATGCACTTTATGCATGAGATAACCTTTTTTAAAGGGTTTTTAGAAGGCGGGAAAGTTAGTATGTTAAATGAAAAAAAGTCAGGAAAAATTTTTGCTAAACTTGAAAACTTACACACTATATGTTGTTATACATTTAATGTGTAAATACAACTAACAAAATATTCCAAAATGTTGACCATATCTAGTGGTGAACAAAGGACTTGATTTTCATTTTCCTAAATTGTCTTCAATTACCTGGTACTACTGAAATATCCGAATCCCAGAACCCCCTCCCACCCCCCACAAGGACAAAGGCAAGAAAATCTGAAGGTGCAGTAGCTGAAAAGAAACTTAGACACAAAATAGAAGCTCAGTTTTATTTTCTGCTGTAACAAACATTTAATTATCCCTTCCTCCAGCAAGAGGGAAAGAAAACAAGTGGGCCAAGCGATACCAAGGGCTGGCAAGGGCAAAAAATTAGAACCCAATAATAAAGTGGCAAGTACTCCAGGTATCAATTCCCTATGCGTTTCTTAGTAGGGGACACAAGGTTAGGCCTCCGTCTCCTTTCTTCAGCCTAAGCTTAGTGGAGGTGGGGGCCCAAACCACCGAATGTTCTGCACCACCAGGGAAAGCTGGTCCAGGAAGGAGTTGATGGAAATTTGGAGGAGGCCTGGGTCTTCAGCAGTCCACCTGCTAAAAGTGAGGGGTAAACATCAAGTTAAAGGTGATGACTCTCTCTTACACCCAGCACACCACACCCTCTCCTGAGACCTAACACTTGAATGTCTCCCCGTATCCATCACAGAGCCCCTTGGGCTGAGATTGGCTCTCAGGCCCTGAGCACTTGCTGCCACCCCCGTCTTGGCTCCTTCTGGAACTGACACAGCCAGGACGCTGCCGTTCACTGTGAACTCCTTTTGAACCACCTGCCGGTGGTGTTGGGCATCTGGGGCCATGGCCCTGTGGGCCATCTCTGCCTCCAGGGGGGACCGGAAAGGCACGGTGAGTGTGCTGGGGGAGACACGGTTAAGGCATCATCTGCTACCGAATTTGCCAGTGCCTGAGACTTCCTTGCGTCTCCAAGGAGGCTGGCCTCCACCCCAGCTTCCCCTCAGGCCGTCCACCCCCACCCTCCCACACACACACCCAGTCCTGCCAGCTCAGGCCACCCTGGCCTGCCTGCCTCCCTCCTCACTCGGTTCACCCTGTCTCACCTCCCCCACTCCTTCAGGCCTGTTTCCCCACCCTCCAGCCCCCTCAGGCGTCAACCCCCCGAGCCCACCCCCGCCCCTCCCCCCCAGCAAGCTACCTCAGGTTCCCCTCACTGCTCCCCTTTTTGTCTCCACCCGGCTGCCCTGTGACCTGTCCCTGGCCTTGTGGGATGTCCCTGGCCCATCCCCTGGCCACCAGGCCCCAGGGGCTCATTGGAAAGGATACAAGACCATCTGTCGGCTTTCTGGTCCTGCATCCACTGGTGCTGCATCTCCACCTGGCCCTGAAGCATGTGCTGCCCGCGCGACGTCAGGAGCACCTATGGCTGCTGATCCCACCGTCCCCTCGCCTCCAGGGCTGCCCGGGCCACCAGGGCCACCCTGGCCATCAGGGAGGCCAGAGCCACCCCGGCCACTGGGGCCGCCAGGACCACCCTGGCTGTTGGGGCCACGGGGGCCGCCGGGGCCGCGCTGACCACTCGGGCTGTCAGGGCCCCCAGGGCTAACTTGGTCGCTGGGACCACCAGGGCCACTAGGGCTGACAGGACCACCCTGGCCTTCTAGAACGCTAGGGAGACTATGGCTGTTAGGGCCTCCAGGGCCATCCAGGCCTTCAGGGCTGCTGGGGCCACCCCGTGCACCAGCTGCACCACTGCCACCTTCGTCTGCAGCCTGCATAGCTGCTGCCACTCCGCTGTTCCCCTCAGAGTCCAACTCAAACCCGTCTGCCCTCTCAGCCCGCGGCTCAGCGACTGAGGCCCTCTCACCGAGTCCCACTGTTTCGCGCGCAATGCAACTTGGGATCGCCAGTGCGCCTGCGCGAACAGACTCGCTTTGAGTCCTGCGGAGTGCGACTGGTTCCCGCCAAGCCGGCCCAGAGACCTTGTAGCCTGCCTAGCCAATGAGGACTCCCTCATAAAGCTCCGCCCCATAGAGCGCTAAGTAACCTCAGTGCGCCTGTGCGAACACACCGCCGCCTGGTTGTTTCCGGGGAAGAGAGCTGTGGTCTGGGCGTCGTCCTTAGGCCACCAGACACGTGACTGTTTCCCGCCAAGCCTGCCCCTGCCCAGGCGTGCCGCGTGCGCCTCGAAGCCCAGGCCGGTGCCAGCTGGGCCAACCTCACCTGTGCCCAGCCTGGTGACCACCAGTCCCCTGTCTTCGAGTTCCGGGAGGGAGTCAGGCACCTCTGGGCCGGGCCTGCCTGTGCCTCTCTCTGGGCTCCGCATGTGGCCCGAGTCTGCAGGTATCTGGGCCCAGGAGAGACCAGCTGGACTGCAGGGCTGCACGAGGGGGAGCACCACTCCTGGGACAGCTCCCTGTCCCTCTGCCCTCTGCTGGCACAGCCCTCATGGGCTCTCCCTCCCCCAGGAACAAAGCCTGGCGGCTCTCTGGGGGGCTGGAGGTGCCAGGGGCCCTCAACTGGGAGGTGACCCTGTGTCTGCTGGCCTGCTTGGTGCTGGTGTACTTCTGTGTCTGGAAGGGGGTCAAGTCAACAGGAAAGGGACAGCTGGAGGCGGGCAGGGCTAGGGATGATGGCAGGGCTGGGGGGCAGCATTGCCTGGGGGAGGGGTGTCTCCCTGTTGCAACGGGAGGTGACAGGGTCAGGGCCAGGGCCAGGGCCAGGGCCAGGGCCTGGGGAGAGGGCAGGTACTTCAATCCAGGCCACTTGATCCCCACCCCACAACTGGATAGTCCTCCCCACCCTCCAAATGTGGGCCCAGCAGCCTTCCCTCCTGAGGGGGAGAGGCCAAGGCAGTAGCTGCCCCTTCCCTGTGTCGGACAACCCCGTCCCTGTGCCCGCCCCTACCCCCACCCCCGTTTCTGCCTGTTTCTCTCTCACTCACTATCTGAGTCTGTTTTGATGGTCTGGGTGGACCTGGGCTGTGGCTGTCTCTCTCGCCTGCCTCTCTGGCCCTGTGGACCCCGGGGGGGGGAGGCTAGACACATGCCCTCACTCAGGGGCTCCCTGTCAGGTTGGGGAGACAAATGTGTGAACAGACACGTTATAGACAGTGTGCCGAGGGCCAACCTGCTGAGCTGGTTGGCCCCACTTGGATGGGAGGCAGAGGCCTTTGTCGACCGTCTTGCTCTTGCCTCTGTCTCTGGCTGGCCCACTTCTAATCCCAACTACCTAGGATCTCGCCTCTCCACAGAGGATGACCTGGAGCTGGTGGCACGGGAAGCATTGGACCTGCCTCCATGCTGATGTCCCACTCCCTGCCTGGGGAGGGCCCTGCCTCTCCCCTCCCTCTGCAACTGACCTGTGCTTGCCGTGGGGCTGTTGGTGCTCCAGCTGAGCACCCAGCTTCCTTTGGGAGGAGCCATGGCTCTGAGGAGTAGAAGGGGGGCGCTGTTGCCCAGCCTCCCTCCCTACCTCTGAACATACTGTCCAGTAGCCGGGGACCATGCCTGCCTGGTGGTCCTGCTCAGGCCAGGGCCTCAAAGTGGGAGGTGGGTGCTGCAGGGCCCCTCTGAGCAGCCTGGCCCCCCAGATCATGTACTTCACCGCTACATTCCCCTACGTGGTCCTCGTTGTGCTGCTGGTGCGTGGAGTGCTGCTGCCTGGCGCCTTGGACGGCATCATCTACTATCTCAAACCTGATTGGTCGTAGCTGGGGTCCCCTCAGGTGAGGTGGAGGCAGGGCAGGGTTGGGGGGGGAGACAGGGTGCAGGCCAGCCCAGCAGGGCCACTCACACCCACTTCCCTGCCCATCTCCAGGTATGGATAGATGCTGGGACCCAGCTTTTATTTTCAAAACAATTGTAGGATTTTGCAAATACAGTGTGATATTTAGTTAACAGAACAATGGTTACTTCATTGAGGCTGCATCAAATGCATGTGAACCAGAAAAACCTGCCGTCCTCAGAAACCAACAAGAACCTCCTATACCTGTAGAGGCCGGGTTCCAGCCCCCCATGGACAGAGTCAGTGGCTACTGAAAATGACACAAAAGGACAAGACTGTCTAAAGACATGTACAGTAGGGTATTGAGTACACAAGAACAGCCTAAAGAAATCTAAATCTTCCAGAGTATCGAATTTTTTTTTAATTTGAAGTAGTGTGATTTGTAATGGGATTTAAATGCTGTATAGACAACAAACGTCTTTGTTGAAACCAATTTTTTCAGTGGAATTATAATTGTTGTCCTCCTTGTCCCCAGCCACCTCTTTATTTTCATTATCATCTTTGTCTTCTCTTTCTTCATTTTCTTGCTGCTTCAGCCTTTACAGCTCAATTTTTTAAAAAGAGACATTTTTTTCACTACCCAAGGACTAATTACCACCCATCGTCGTACACATGTGCCCTATTACCCCTTTCACCCTCCTCCCTCCCCCCTTCCCCACTGGTAACCACGAATCTAATCTCTGTATCTATACGTTTGTTTGCTGTTGTTATCGGTTTTTTAATTTTATTTAACACTTATGAGTGAGATCATACGGTACATGACTTGCTCTGTCTGGCTTATTTCGCTTAGCATTATACCCACAAGGTCCATCCCTGTTGTCGCAAATGGCAAGATTTCACCCTTTTTTATGGCCGAGTAGTATTCCATTGTGTATACATGCCACATCTTCTTTATCCTTTCATCCGTTGATGGGCACTTAGGTTGTTTGCAAGTCTTGGCTATTGTGAATGATGCTGCAGTGAACACAAGGGTGCGTATATCTTTTTGCCTTAGTGTTTTTGTGTTCTTTTGATAAACACTCAGAAGTGGAATAGCTGGGTCATATGGTATTTCTATTCTTAATTTTTTGAGAACTCTCCATACTGTTTTCCATAGTGGCTGCACCAGTTTGCCTTCCCACCAGCAGTGCATGAGGGTTCCCTCTTCTCCACCTCCTTTCCAGCACTTGTTACTTCTCGTCTTGTTACTTATAATCATTTTCTGACGGGCGTGGTGATATCTCATTGTAGTTTTGATTTGCACAACCCTAATAATTAGTGATGTTGAACATGTTTTCATGTGCCTTTTGACCATTTGTATACCTTCTTTGGAAAAATATCTCTTCAGATCCTTTGCCCATTTTTTTATTGGGTTGTTTGGTTTTTTTGTGGTTGGATTGTATGAGTTCTTTATATATTTTGGATATTAACCCCTTATCAGAAATATGGTTGGCAAATATCTTCTCCAATTGCTAGGTTGTCTTTTTGTTTTGTTGATAGTTTCCTTTGCTGTGCAGAAGCTTTTCAGATTGTAGTCCCATTTGTTTATTTTTTCTGTATTTTCCCTTGCCCGCTGGGACATAGTGCTTGAAAATATGCTGCTAAGACCGATGTTGAAGAGTGTGCTGCCTAAGTTTCCTTCTAGAAGTTTCATGGTTTCAGGTGTTACATTCAAGCCTTTAATCCGTTTTGAATTAATTTTTGTGTATGGTGTAAGATAATGGTCTACTTTCATTCTTTTTCATGTGGCTGTCCAGTTTTCCCAACATCATTTATTGAAGAGACTGTCCTTTCTCCATTGTATGTTCTTGGTTCCCTTGTCTATAATTAGCTGTCCATAGACGTGTGGGTTTATTTCTGGTCTCTCAATTCTGTTCCATTTATCTGTGTGTCTGTTTTTGTGCCAGTGCCATCCTGCTTTGGTTACTATAGCTTTGTAGTATATTTTGAAATCAGGGAGTGTGATACCTCCAGCTTTGTTCTTTTTTCTCAGGATTCCTTTGGCTATTCTGGGTCTTTTGTTGTTCCTTGTAGATTTTAGGATTCTTTGTTCTGTTTCTGTGGAAAACGTCATTGGAACTTTGATAGGGATTGCATTGAATCTGTATATTGCTTTAGGTAGCATGGACGTTTTAACTATGTTAATTCTTCCAATCCAAGAGCACGGAATAGCTTTCCATTTCTTTCTGTCTTCTTCAATTCCTTTCAACAATGTTTTATAGTTTTCAGAGTACAGGTCTTTCACCTCGTTGGTTAAGTTTATTCCTAGGTATTTTATTCTTTTTGTTGCAATTGTAAATGGGATTGTATTCTTAATTTTTCTTTCTGCTACTTTGTTGTTAGTGTATAGAAATGCGACTGATATTTGTATGTTGATTTTGTTTCCTGCAACTTTACTGTATTCATTTATTATTTCTAAAAGTTTTTTGTGGATTCTTTAGGGTTTTCTATATATAAAATCATGTCATCTGAAAATAGTTAGTTTCACTTCTTGCTTTCTGATTTGGATCCCTTTTCTTTTTCTTGCCTGATTGCTCTGATTAGGACTTCTAATACCATGTTAAATAAGAATGGTGAGAGTGGGCATCCTTGTCTAGTTCCTGTTCCTGTCTAGTTCCTGTTCTTAGAGGGATAGCTTTCGGTTTTTCTCCATTGGGAATGATATTCGCTGTGGGTTTGTCAAATATGGCCTTTATTATGTTGAGGTACTTTCCTTCTATACCCATTTTATTCAAGGTTTTTATCATAAATGGATGCTGTATCTTGTCAAATGCTTTCTCTGCATCTCTTGAGATGATAATGTGATTTTTATTCTTCATTTTCATAATGTGGTGTATCACGTTGATTGATTTGCGGATGTTGAACCATCCCTGCATCCCTGGAATAAATCCCACTTGATTGTGGTGTATGATCTTTTTAATATATTGTTGTATTCAATTTGCTAGTATTTTGTTGAGGATTTTTGCATCAATGTTCATCAGTGATATTGGCCTGTAATTTTCTTTTTTGTGTTGTCCTTGTCTGGTTTTGGTATCAGGGTAATGTTGGCTTTGTAAAATGAGTTAGGAAGCTTCCCCTCCTCTTCAATTTTTTGGAAGAGTTTGAGAAGGATAGGTATTAAGTCTTCTTTGAATGTTTGGTAGAATTCACCAGGGAAGCCGTCTGGTCCTGGACTTTCATTTTTTGGGAGGTTTTTGATTACTGTTTCGATCTCCTTACTGGTAGTTGGTCTATTCAAATTCTCTATTTCTTATTGATTCAGTTTTGGAAGGTTGTATGATTCTAAGAATTTATCCATTTCTTCTAGATTATCCAATTTGTTGGCATATAGATTTTTGTAGTATTCTCTTATAATCTTTTGTATTTCTGAGGTCTCCATTGTAATTTCTCCTCTTTCATTTCTGATTTTATTGATTTGAGCCTTCTCTCTTTTTTTCTTGGTGAGTCTAGATAAAGGCTTACCAATTTTGTTTATCTTTTCAGAGAGCCAGCTCTTAGTTTCATTGATTTTTTTTCTATTGTTTTTAAGTCTCTATTTCACTTATTTCTGCTCTGATTTTTATTATTTCCTTCCTTCTGCTGATTTTGGCCTTTTTTTCTTCTTTTTCCAGTTCCTTTAGGTGCACTGTTAGATTGTTTGAGATTTTTCTTGTTTGTTGATGTAAGCCTGTATTGCTATCAACTTCCCTCTTAGAACTGCTTTTGCTGTATCCCACAAATTTTTGCATGTCATTTTTTCGTTTTCATTTGTCTCTAGGTATTTTTTGATTTCTCTTTTGATTTCTTCATTGACCCAATCGTTGTTCAGTGGCAGTTCGTTTAGTCTCCACATATTTGTGGCTTTTCTGATTTTCTGCCTGTAGTTGAATTCTAGTTTCATACCATTGTGTTCAGAAAAGATGCTTGGTATTATTTCAATCTTCTTAAATTTACTGAGACTTGTTTTGTGGCCTAATATGTGGTCTATCCTGGAGAATGTCCCCTGTGCATTTCAAAAGAATGTGTATTCTGTGGTTTTTGGATGGAATGTTCTGTATATATCAAGTCCAACTGGTCTAATGTTTCATTTAAGGCCAATGTTTCCTTATTAATCTTCTGTTTGGATGATCTATCCATTGGTGTAAGTGGTAAAGTCCCCTACTATCATTTCTTTTTTTATTTTTGTTATTACAGTAACATTGGTTTATAACATTGTATAAATTTCAGGTGCACATCATTGTACTTCTATTTCTGCATAGAAGTCCCCTACTATTATTGTGTTGCTGTCTATTTCTCCTTTTATGTCTGTTAATAATTGCTTTATATATTTAGGTGCTCCTGTGTTGGGTGCATAGATCTTTACAAGTATTATATCCTCTTTCTGGATTGTTCCCTTTATCATTATGTAGTATCCTTCTTTGTCCCTTGTTACAGTTTTTGTTTTAAAGTCTATTTTGTGTGATGTAAGTATTGCTACCCCAGCTTTCTTTTCATTGCCATTTGCATGGAGTATCTTTTTCCATCCTTTCACTTTCAGTTTTTGAGTGTAATTAGGTCTGAAATGTGTCTCTTGTATGCAGCATATGCATGGGTCTTGTTTTGTTATCCAACCGGCCGCCTTATGCCTTTTCATTGGAGCATTTAGCCCATTGAAATTTAAAGTAGCTATTGATAAGAATGTACTTATTGCAATTTTGTTACTTTTTTTCTGGGTGCTTTAGTACTTCTTCTCTGTTCTTTTCTTCTTCTCTTGCTCTCTTGCCTTGTGGTTTGATGGCTTTCTTTAGTATTATGTTTGGGTTGCTTTCTCTTAATTTTTTGAGTATTTATTATAGGTATATGGTTTGTGGTTAACATGAGGTTCATATATAAAAACTTACGTGTATAACAATCTATATTAAGTTGATGGTCTCTTTAGTTTGGCCTCTTGGTAAAAGCTCTACTCTTTTACTCCCCTCCTCCCACATGTTATGTTTTTGATATCATATATAACCTCTTTTTTTATGTAAATTTATCCGTTACCCTCTTATCATGGAAATAGATAATTTTAGTACTTTTGTCTTTTGACCTTTATATTAGCTTCACAGGTGGTTGATCTGCTACCTTTGTTGTATGTTTGCCTTTATCAGTGATTTTATTGCTTTTTTTTTATTTTCTTATTTCTATTTGTGGTCTTCTCTTTTCCACTTAAATAAGTCCCTTCAGCATTTCTTGTAAAGCTGGTTTCTTGGTGATAAACTCCTTTAGTTTTGCTTCTCTGGGAAACTCTTTATCTCTCCTTCCATTCTGAATGATAACCTTGCCAGATAGAGTATTCTTGGCTGTAGGTTTTTTCCTTTCAGCACTTTAAATATATCATGCCACTGCCTTCTAGCCTATAAGATTTCTGCTGAGAAGTCAGCTGACAGCCTTATGGGGTTTCCTTTGTATGTAACTTGCTGCCTTTTATTTGGAGCTTTTAGGATTCTCTCTTTATCTTTAATTCTGGACATTTTAGTTATGATGTGTCTTGGTGTGGGCCTCTTTGGGTTTATCTTGTTTGGTGCTCTCTGTGCCTCCTGTACCTGGATATCTGTTTCCTTCCTTAGATTAGGAAGTTTTTCAGCGATTATTTCTTCAAATAGATTCTCTGCCCCTTTATCTCTTTCTTCTTCATCTGGGACACCTATAACACGGATGTTAGTATGCTTGATGTTGTCCCAGAGGTCCCTTGTACTGTCCTTGTTCTTTTAAATTCTTTTTTCCTTTATCTGTTCAGCTTGGGTGATTTCGTCTAGTCTTTCATCCAGCTTGCTGATCTGTTCTTCTGTATCCTCTACTCTGCTTTTGAGTCCCTCTAGTGAATTTTTCATTTCAGGTATTGTATTCTTCTGTTCTGATTGGTTCTTTTTTATATTTCCCAGTTCTTTGTTGACGTTCTCACTGAGTTCATCCATTCTTCTCCCAATATCAGTGAGCATCCTTATGACTCTTTGTTCAAACTCTTTGTCAGGTAGATAGTTTATTTCCGTATTGTTTAGTTCTTTTTCTGGGGTTTTGTCCTGTTTCCTTACTTGGAACATATTCCTTTGTCTCCTCACTTTGCCTCTTTCTCTGTGCTTATATCTATGTATTAGGTAAGTCAGCTACATCTCCTGATCTTGGAGAGGTGGCCTTATGTAAGAGATGCCTTATGAGGCCCAGCAGTGTGCGTCCCTCTCATCACCAGTTCCAAATATTCCAGGAGTGTCCCTTGTGTGGGCTCCTCAGCCATTATTTCTTTAAATAAGCTTTCTGCTCCTTTCTCCTTCTCTTCAGCTCCTGGGTATCCAATAATGCATAGATTGTTTCTCTTAATGGTATCCCATATTTCACGTAGGCTTTCTTCACTCTTTTTCATTCTTTTGTTCTTTGTTCTCCTCTGACTGGATACTTTCAAAGGTCATGTCTTCTACTGCACAGGTTTTTTCCATCTGCTTGATCAAGTCTGCTGTTGAGGCTCTTTACTGCATTTTTCATTTTGTTCATTGTATTCTTCAGCTCCAGAATTTTGTTTGGGTCTTTTTTTATGATTTCTGTCTCTTTGTTAAACCTCTCATTTTGTTCATGCATTATTTTTCTGATTTTGTTGAAATTTTCTTTCTGTGTTTTCTTGTAGCTCACTGAGCTTCCTGAAAATAAGTATTTTTAATTCTTTATTGGGCAAATTGCAGGTCTCTCTTTCTTTTGTGTCAGTTACTGGAAAATTATTGGTTTCCTTTGTCATGTTTCCTTGATTTTTCATGTCTTGCATTGCTGTCTTCACATTTAAAGAAGCAGTCACCTCCTCCAGTCTTTACTGACTGACTTCAGAAGAGAAATACCTTTCATCAGTTCTGTTATGGTTTCTGAGGTTTTCTCAGACCTTTTCTATGGATACTCCTGCTCCACACTTCTTGTTTCCTCTTGAGGGAGAATTAATAAGATTGTATGCCTTCTCTCAAAAGTCATAATGGGTGCTGACAGCCTTCTGTTAGCTTTCCCTAGGGCAGTGCTGAATGTTCAAGTTTTTGTGCTTTCTCCAAATCCCAGAGTCTGGCCAGCTTTCTGTGCATGCTCACTAGCTGTCTACAAAGATTCAGGCTTGCTGCCCTCAGACACATGCACGGGGAGCCGTCCATGGGGTGGGATATGTGCAGGTAAGGTCAGCAAAGCATTGAGAGTGCCCATGGGCCAGCTGGGGGGATCCACAGGTGAGGCATCCCCAGTGGCTCATGGGCTGGCTTCCTGATTGAGTCTTCAATGTGGTTAGTAGGATTCATATCCCTATGATGCCCTCCAAGAACCCTGGGTACTGTTCTTTCAGCTGCTCCCTGCCCCCTAGTCATGCAACGCACTCAGTATTCTGGATGAAATGAGAAAGAAGTAGTGTCTTGCACAGCTGGAGAAGCCAGGTGCTTACTCATACATTCTCACTTTGTCCCGTGGGAGAAATCGCTGGCTGAGATGATCTCTCTTGGCACTGAGATGTGCCACCTTGAGGGAGGGGTGGTGCAGGTGAAGTGAAACTGTTTCTCTTATCCTCTTCAATGCATGTGATCTTGGATTTCTTTTGCTGGAACTGCTCTGCTGGACTCTTGGACTTCCATAAAGGCGTTCTCATCTGTGGATAGATGTCAAAATTGGTGTTCTTAAGGGTAAAGACAGTAGAAAATGCCTATTGCACCATTTTTTTCCTAATCTTACAGGGAAAACACTCCGTTTTTCACTTTTAAGTATGATGCTAGTTATAGTTTTGGAAAGGCAGTCTCTTGCATGCAGTCTTTTGACCCCCACTCAGCCACATAAGAATGGGCCTTTGGAATGGAACACTTCCTTACCAAGAGATAAAGCACCCTCACAGCCTATGCTGGACTTATCACCTTGTGTGGGAATATCTTTCCCAGTGTCAGACTCAATGTGTAGTCCTTAGTTCTGCTTAAGTATGTGCAACATATAGCACCTGCTCAACTTCATTGCTGTATCTGTCCCCTGCAGGGAGGGGTGGGGTCCTTTGTTTATTCTGCAGCACAAGATGGTGCATTCAGGCCAATGGTCCTGCATCAGCTGCCAGGGGGGACCCAATGGCCATGGGGACTGACCCCCGCTACTGAAGAGATCTTGCCCTGTCTCTTCTCTATGTGAGGCAAGTGTTGTTCCCTCCAGTGCTTGACTGCCTTGTGTTTTCCTTGGCAACTCCAATACCAAGAGGCAGTGTGTTCAGACTTCTACTCCTGATATAACAAGCAACAGATGCCACTTGCTCAACACAGAGGTTTTTCATAAAAACCCTTTATCAGATTGAGAAAGTTCCCTTCTATTCCTAGTTTGCTAATTTGTTTTAAATCATGATTGGGTACTGAATTGTGCCAATGTGCTTTTTTGCATCTATTTTGATAATCATATGGATTGTCTCCTTTATTCTGTTAATATGATGAATTACATTGATTGATTTAATACGTTAGAACAACCTTGCATTTCTAGAATAATCCATATTCGACCATAATGTATTATCCTGTTGCTATATCTTTGAATTTGATTTACACAATTCTTGTTAAGGATCTTTTCATCTGTGCTTATAAGGGATACTGGTCTGAAGTTCTCTTTGTGATATCTTTGGTTTTTGTTTCAGAGTAATGTTGTTCCTATTCCTCTCTTTCAGAATTGTGTGAGACTTGCACAATTTCTTCCTTAAATGTTTGATAGAATTAACCAATGTTACATCCAGCCTGGAGTTTTCTTTGTGGGAAGATTTTTGTCAATTCATTTTCTTTAATTAATATAGAGCTCCTCAGATATTCTTTTTTCTTCTTGTGTCAGTTTTAGCAATTTTTGTGTTTCAAGGAATTTGTTCACTTCATCTAAGTTGTTGAGTTTATTGGCATAAAGCTGTTCATGATATTCCTTGATTATCTTTTTAATGCCTGGAGGATCTGATGTTCCTTTTTTTATTTCAGATATTGGTAATTTGTGTCTTCACCTTTCATTTCTTGATCAGTTTTATTATTGGCTTATTAACTTTATTGATCTTTTCCAAAAAGCAGCTTTTAATGGATGTATTTACTCTATTATCTCTTCATTTTCTATTTCATTGATTTCAGCTCTTATACTTGTTATTTTTTCCCTTCTTCTGGCCTTGGGTTTAATTTGCACTTCTTTTTCTAGCTTCTTAAAGTGAAAGCTTGCATCATTGAACTTGGACCCTTCATGCTTTCTAGTATAAATGTTTAAATCTATCAATTTTCCTCTAAGTACTGCTTTACCTGCATCCTCAAAATTTTGGTATGTTGTGATTCGTGTACATTTCTTTTAAAATATTTTCTGATTTCCTTTATGATTTCTTCTTTGACCATGGGTTATTTTACTGTAGGTTTGCTACGGACTGAATTGTGTCCCCACCCCCTTAAAGTTCATATGTTGAAGCCCTAACCCCCAATATGACTGCATTTGGAGACAGAGACTTTAAGGAGGTAATTAAGGTTAAATGAAGTCACAAGGGTGGGGCCATAATCCAATAGGGCTGGTGCCCTTATAAGAAGAGAAAGAGACACCAGAGCTCTTTCTCTTCATCATGTGAGGACACAGCAAGAAGGAAGTCATCTGCAAGCCAGGAAGAGATATCTCATGAGAAACTGACCATGCTGGCACCCTGATCTTTGACTTTCAACCTCCAGAACTGTGAGAAAATAAATTTCTGCTGTTTAATCCCCCCAGTCTATGGTATTTTGTTATGGCAGCCCAAGCAGACCACGACAGTGTTGTTTGTGATTCTTTTCCAAGATTAAAAAGAAATTTATTTCTCATTTAGTTCTATTGTGGTCAAAGAACATACTTTGTTGATTTCAATCCTTTTAAATTTATTTAGACTTGTTTTATGGCCCAGCATATGGTCTATCTTGATTCATGTGTACTTGAAAATAATGTATTCTGCTGTTGTTGGGTGGCGTGTTCTATAAATTTTGAATAGGTCTATTTCATTGATAGTGTTGTTCAAATCATCTATGTCTTTACTATTTTCTGTCTACTTGTTTTATCATTTACTGAGAGATGAGTGTTGACAACTCGTTAGGGTGTTTTGAGCAGAAGGGTGGCATGATCTGACGTGTTTTAGGAAGGATCCCTCTGGCTGCTGTGTGGAGAATAGACTGATGAAGGCAAGCAGAATAGGATCGGGAGACCAGTGAGGAGGCCATTATAGTAACCCATGCAAGAGTTGTCAGTGGCTTGGTTCAAAGTGGTGGTAGCATTCAAGACCGTATGAACTCGTTGGCTCTGGATCTATTTTGAAGATAGAGCCAATAGGATTTTGATGAATTGGGAGTTGGGATAACACCAAGGATTTTGGCCTGAGCAAACTGGAAAGGCGGAGCTGCCATCAGATGAGATGGAGAAGTTGGTGTAGGGCACGTTTGGGTGAATGGAAGTAAAAGGATATCTTTTTTTTAGCAGTCTGCCTGAATGCTTCTACTGAAAAAATTAATAAGGCAGGACTCTGGGGAAACAAGTTGCCTAAAACTGCCCAATGTAATTGGAGATTTCTCTAAACCTCAGGGGCCAGTCTTAGCACAGCAGAGTCTACAGATGCAAGTGGGTATTAAAAAAATGTCCCCAGTTCAAACACTGGAATAATCTGTGGGGCATTATGTATTTTGGAGGGTCTGTGGAGCTAATCCCAACTTCACAATGTCATCAAGCCTTTATCTGACAGAGTGGCAGACATGTTTGCCAAATAGTGTGCACCCTGGGAGGTGCAGCTTGGAGTAGGGAGATGGAGGATAGGGACACTCCAATTTTACACTACTAACATCACTCCTTACCTTAACCTGTTTCTGGCTCTCAGTTAGGAGTACCTCCTGGAAATCGTCTTGGCACCACCTTGATTAGGTCCTGTGTAGAGCCCTTAGGATCTGAATTTCTGAATTTGGGAGGTGGTAACACCATTGAATAATACATAGATTTCATATCACTTTACTGAATAATATAATATCATTTCTGCAAACAATGGCATGGAGATAATGTTGCAATTTAGTGGGAACTAGAAAGACATCAAAATCCTAGAAGTTAGTTTCCTTATCTGTAAAAGGAAGAGGTTGGAGAAAGTGATCACCAGGGTCCCTTCTTGCTTTATTAAGAAGCTCTGATTCTGACATCCTTTTCTGAATATAAACACAATCATTGGTTTGAAATTGCAGTATTGTTTTACACATATATTTTAATAAATGTATATTTAAGGTTTTTATCAGGTTCCTGTAGTTTATATTATGCTATTTCACTCGGTACTATTGTTATGGCTGAACACTGGAATAGAGGAGATCACTTTGGGACATGTTGATTTGACATGTCTATTTCACACTGAAGTAGAGATGTCTAGATGGCAGTTGGATATGGGAGTCTGGAGTTCCAGAAAGTGGTCTTCACTGGAGATAGATCTTTGGGAGATAGCAGCACATATAGATTCTATTTAAAGCCATCAGCTTGGATGAACTCACCAAGGGAAGCAGTGAGTAGGTGTAGAGGGTGAATCAGCCCAAGGATTGAGCCCCAAAACCTCTTGCCCTTGTGCTCAGGTGTTGCAACAGCCCCTGCCTTCCTTGCTATTTATACTCCCAACCACCTATTTATTTAATTTACCTCCACCTCACTGTCTCCATCTGTAAATACCTGTCCCCGAGGGATGTTGCCAACTTCACTCACTGGCATCCTGCCCTGGCCTCCCTCAGCCTATGCTCAATGCGGGAGGCGGAGAGAACCTGCTAAGATGTAAGACAGATCATGTCGTCACTGTGTTCAAAATGCCCCAGTGGCTCCAATGCATCCGAATTCCTTACAACCTGGCAACCCCTTCCTGTCCCAGCTGTATCGCCATCATGATGCATTTACCTACCTCTTACTCCCCACAACTGTTAAGTAATGCAGGTGAGGAGAAAGTAGGGTCAAATTTCAAATAGAGTGGCCCAGAAAGCCTCGCTGAGAGGGAGACAGTTCAGTGATGCATGCGGAACTCTGGAGGAAGAGCGTTCCAGACACAAAAAAGCCAGTGCAAAGGCCCTGAGATAGGTGTGGGCCTGGTGCATTTCAGAAAGGGGAGGAGGGCCGGCCCATGGCTTAGCGGTTAAGTGCGCACGCTCCACTACTGGCGGCCCGGGTTCGGATCCCGGGCACGCACTGATGCACCACTTCTCCGGCCATGCTGAGGCCGCGTCCACATACAGCCACTAGAAGGATGTGCAGCTATGACATACAATTATCTAATGGGACTTTGGTGGGAGGGGGAAGGAGGAAGATTGGCAATAGATGTTAGCTCAAAGCTGGTCTTCCTCAGCAAAAAGAGGAGGATTAGCATGGATGTTAGCTCAGGGCTGATCTTCCTCACAAAAAAAAAAGAAAGGGGAGGAGGCCAATGTGGCTCCATCAGAGTGAACAAGGTGGAGAGGGGAGGGGAGAAGGCCAGAGAGGAAGCTGTCTGGATCACATCGGACTCTCTAAGCCACTGTAGGGACCTTGGCTTTGTCTCTGAGTGAGAGAGGAGCCCAAGGAGCGTTTGGAACAGAGGAGTTTTGTGACCTGACTTAGGTGTTAAAGCCGCCAGCAGCCTCAGTAGTCTATCTGTGGGGCCAAAGTGGCGGACTGATTCTGGACTTTGCTGAGTGAGGGAGGGAGGCTCAGACTAAAGTACAATGTCCGAGGTGATCTCACCCTACAATTCTGGGACAGTTTGGGGAGCCCCATCTGGAAAAGGCTGGTCTCGGTGCCCCTTCTTCTCATCTCTTTCCTCCAGCTGCCCCTTGCAGTCCCTCCCCTCCCTCTTGGATTCTTCCCCACAAAAGGCTCATTTGTCTCCTTTTCTACCAGAATATGGCTTGATGACTAATCAGCAAAGAGCCAATCCATTAGTAAAAAAAATAGCCAATTTCTCAGTTAAAGGAAAGAAGGGCCACGTTCTCAGACCACAGTAATAGGTTAAATAAGAAATAAAACTATAGTTCCTCGATTCAACAATAGTCAAGACTTTTCTATTGCAGGTGAAAAACAAAACAAAACAAAAAATTAAAAATATTCACGTTGGCTTAAGCCAGGCATGGCTGGATCCAGGATTTGATTCTCTGAGGTTTGCCTTCCTTCTCTTGCTTCCCCTCTGTCCAGTGCCAGCCTGCCTGTCTGCAGCTCCCAAAGTGTCACTGGCTTGGATGAGGTCACCGTGGCCATAGGAAAGCAGTGCTTTAATCGGCCAGGCCTGAGCCACTTGCCCACCCCTGGAATCAAAAGTGAAGTCAACTCTACCACTATCATGACTGCTGAGGGGACGGAAAATAGGGGTTTTCTAGGAGGAAATAAGGATACTGGTGCCAGGCGAAGGGGAATGGGTGCTGGGTGACAAAACCCACAAGTGTCCTCTACAATGGCACAGACATTACATCAAATTCAAAATCCATTTCTAATGTTTTGAAAAAACAATACTAGGAAAGATTATTCCTTAAGTTAATAGAGCTTGGGCCCTGCTCCTGGCTGACTGGGCCACCAACTTCCCTCTCCTGACTCTGGGGGTCCACATCCACTCCAAGGAGTGTGTCCTCTCCCCAGTCCTCCCCCACAGACCTTTGCTGAATGAAAGTTTGTAAGTAAATGGTTTTAAAGTTAAAAATAGAACAAACTATTATTTTCCAAAGGAAAAACATCTATCTCAAAAGTAATAATTCTTTATGAAAATATTTAAACAACATGGAAATCGGAAATCTAAATACTGAAAGTTTCCTTCCCTGATGCTATTGTCCAGTGAGGAGCATTCTTAACAGTTGGGGTGGCTCCTTCTAGGGAGTTACTATGTATTTCCCCACATGTTCACTTGGTGGGAATGTGCTGAAAACCAGGAATGAGCCATACCCAGAGTTCTTGTTTTAATCTCTTTCCATATTAGTACCCAACTGTCTACCTCGCTCTTTCTTTAACTGCCACATGCTATTTCACCAGGGTGGACTTACCATGATTTATTGAGACTTTCCCTGTTGATGTACCTTCTTTCCAGTTTTTCACAATGACAAACAGTGTAGTAATCAATACTGTGGTCAATTCTGCCTTGTCACACATACAAGAGTTTCTCTATGAGAGATTCCCAAAGGCTGGTCAAAGTGTGCACACATCTTTAATTTTAGTAGAAAATGCCAATTAAATGTCCAGATAGATTTTACTACCACTCGAACTGATAGTGTATGAGTCTTTCTTTCCAACTACAGCCTTCCCAATCATTGAAGATTCACAATTAATTAAATGACTCCAACACTGAAAGCTGCTCTGGTCCCACACAGCAAATCTTCAAAGCAAGACTCAAAAGGATCCAACTGTTTCCAAGTCACTTAACAGTATCCCAGAACAAAGCTCATGAAGATGTTGAGGAATACAAAGGTACCCAGCACCCAAGGGAAAATCATAATGCCTGGCATCCAATCTAAAATTACCAAGTATGCAGAGCAGCAGGAAAATCCAACCCATAATGAAGCAAGAAATCAAGCAATAAAAGGCATCCAGGTTGGAAAGAAAGAAGAAAAACTGACTTTATCTTGATAAATAAATTACAAACAATAGGATATATTGGAGTATATGAGGAAACCATTTGGTGTAAAACTAATTCGGCCTGACCTTGTTTTCCCAAAAGGGCCTGATGTGGCTGTTGAGCATGCATTGTATATCTGCTTTAAGCATTTACTATGTCTCAAAGACAAGAACAAAGCCCTTTAAGATAAAGAAAGATGTAACTTCCTCCATATTGGCATTTCCTTAAGGAAAAGCATCTCTCCCTAGGCTAGGGGTTGATTGCTGACCTGCTGTGACCACCCAGCTTGAAACCACAGACCTGCTACTTGCTGTGTTCATCAATTGCTATGTGAATCACTGTGCCAGGTAGGCAGTCTAGGCAATCTCGTGACCATTGTAAAAGGGACATTCCAATCATATGTGATACATGCTCTTTGATGGCATATAACAACTCTGTACACCCCACATCTTTGGTCCCCTTCCTTCCTTGCGGAAGGAAGGCCCCAGGCTAGTCCTCAGATCTGGCTTGTAATAAACTCACCCCAACTTTGATTTATAGAGAGATTATGGATTATTTGCATCAACATTTCTTGGTGTAGTTGGCAGGATTTCAGAGAAACCCACTGGAGACCACCTGGAATCTACACCAACCTGGCATTCAGTACCAATAGGGGCCCATTGAGCATCCCACCCCTGGATCACTGCATTCTTCAGGTGACCCTGGTGAGTTTTCTTGAAACCTGGACCTCCTTATTTTAAGTCGATGGTCCAGAGTTTATATGAGTTGTTTCAAGCCTTAAGACTAGGTGTCTTAAGGGGGTACTGGTACATATCCTAGGTAAGAGGAACCTGGGGGGTATTTCCTAGGAAAGAGAAACCTAGAGGGAATTTCCTAGGCTAGGGGGTCCTAGGAGGAACTTTGGAGTGAATGCGGCAGGCTGACCTTTTTCATTTGGCTTTAAATCAGAAAGAATTATGTTTATAAAGTCTGAACAAACTGCTTGATACAGAAATGAGAGACCAAATGTGTTCAGCTGTGAAGAAAAGGGACATTGCTCCTCCAAGCTGAAAAGCGGTCTCAGGCGACTGAGAATCTAGTGGGAGTGTCTGAGTTTGAGCCTTGAGATGTGCAGAGGTCCCATAGGGAACTCCACTATCATTCACGTTAATTAATTAAAGGCTTGTCTGGAGAAGCACTTATGAGGGTTGGTCACCCATGCTCCGAGCCCCCACAGTGGTCTTAGAGTGCTGGCGAGAAAAACTGAGTCACAAAACAGAGTGCCTACGACCTTTCTTTAGGGAGTAACACTCACGAACAGCACACTTGTGACCCACTACACTGTCCCTAGATGTTGTTCAGACTTTATAGCAAAATGAAACTAAAAGAAAAGTGAGCAATTGAGCTTCTAAAAAAGCCTGAGCAGTTCCTGAATGGGTGGCCTCTCCCTTGGAACTCCAGCTGGCTTCATGCTGAGACTTGCGCAAGTGCTTAACAAAAGGGGAATATCTAGCCCATCCCAGATTCCTAAGACTGAAAGAAAAAAAATGGGAAACGAAGTTTTTGCAGATGCAGTCTGCTATGAAAACACCCTTGCCCAAAAATCTAAGGAAAAATTTTAAGACAGAGACTATAAAAATCTTTGTTGTATCTGTCTGTTGTTTATGTGTGTGTCTATATGTGTATGTTATAAATGTGTGGCATTTTACCTCCAGATGGTATGGCCAAAATTAAGAGCTCTATTCAACTGGCTTAAAGTAAGCACTTACAAAAATGATTTCTAAATGCAACTAACCCAAATGTCTTTCAAGTTAATGTGATGTGAAATAATCTTTGGTAAATAAAAGCTTGTTTAAGTTTGTTGGTTTGATTAAAATAGGCATGTCCTCAGCTATCAGCATTGGATATGATGCAGACATGCAGGATTTATTCTACATTTATTGGTCAAATAAGCTGATGTTATCTCTATTACAAAACTGGTTAACAAAAATAATAACTTAAAATGATGGCTAATTGTGTCTAATAGCTCATGAAGTCTTGTAGGCAATCTAGATAATTATTGGGAAGAAGTAACTAAATAGAGGTGAAAAAGGTGAGTGTTGCAGGAACTTTTTTAACAATAGTTATGTGTTATGGTGTATGTAGTTAAAACAGCTTCCAAAATCTCTTTGGTAATTTGAAACTTTGAAGTTTTGCTAGGTTAATTTAAATGATAAAAATTCATTTTATCTCTAATAAGATAAAATATTAGACATTATTAAATATAAGTTCATCTACTCTTGGCTTCTTATTACACAAAAACTAAAAGGCGTTTAGGTCTATTAGTAAACATATCTTGTATTTTATTAAAAAATTGTACTATGAAGTAACATGTTTCTAGAAATTATAAAAGATATTTATAAGTTTTCCAAACCACAGCATGCTAATGTAAAAGACAGTTCATAGTTGCTTAGTTAGTTTTTACTTAGAAATTAAGGTTTCTAAGGGTTAAAAATTCTACTGTATGTGATTAAACCTTCTAAAAATTAAGGAAAATATATTTGTATTCAAGGAAAGATGTATATTTTCAGTAAAGAAGGTATAAATAATGGAAATATTTTTGTTTGGTTAAGAAAGATAAATTTGTCCTAAAGTACTAGGAGGGAAAAAAATGGCATGGGACAAATTCTGAATGTAAAAAGAAAGTAATATAAGGTTTGTTGAAGAGGAACCCTGAGGAAAGAGTTTTATGCATAGTCAAGTTGGCTAAGATTAAAATAAATTTAATTAAGAGAATAAGTTTTAATATCAGAAGTAAGCTGGTACAAAAATTAGAATGTGGTTTTCTCTCTCTTAAAAGGGATAATTTTCTTAAATTCTTAGTCTGCTCCTGATAAAGAGGTTACAAAGGGTTTTTCTTTACCTTTGAGTAAGTTTACCTAAAAGACGGAGATCTGTGTTTTGATAAGATAATTTTCTATGTTCGAAAAGACTGAGGTTTCTCTATGAAGTTTTTTTTTTTTTTTTTACTGTTTTAATGCTCTGTTTGCCCTTGACTGTTTCTGTTGCCACTTTGTTTGAATGGGTGACTAAGCATTGTTTCACAGCAACATGATCAGCAGACACTTGATCTTGTTTGACCAAGTGTTTTAAGACCTTTTGATATTTTTGACAAGCTCCCCAAAATTCATATCCTGAATAAAGTCTTTCTTTTGGTTTTTTTCTTTGAAAATTTTCAAAGGGCCCCTGGGACTTCTCAAAGAAATTTATTCTATCTTCCTATAAAGACGGAGATACTAAACTAATTAGGCTCATTTGGTATGCTGAATTGCATGGGAAACATTGTCAAGTAAATAGTAAACCTTCTTAGGTTATATTGACTAAGTAAATGTTATTCACTATTTTAACCCTGCTACCTTGCTTCCAACATCACAAGAGGAAAAGACCATAACTGCATTCCATTATCTAATTTGGTTTACAGATGGGTATTACTTAAATAATAAGCAAGGACATTATCACGCTGGGTATACTGTCCAGTCTTGAGAATGCCTGCTACTTTCTATTAACTCTGCTGACCCAGTAAAGGATTTCCTTCTACAGCCTCAAGAAATCGTCACGGAAGAAGAGAAACAGACATGACATCAAAAGAGGGAATTTTTGAGACCCCCTCACAGATGTGGTTTGGGACCAACAAGAAACCCATAGTGCCTATTGGAGCACAATTGCCACTTCTCCAGCATATACACTAATTAACCCATTGGACACCTGAAAAGATGATTTTATGGGGAAAACAACACTTTTGGAAACTTTCCCCCACACTGGCCCATAAAGCCTATACTTGTTGTGTTATATGCCCAAAGTATAATCCAGGGAAACCACTTCATGGGTCACAAGGCCACTTTCCCCTTCCTAAGGGATCCTTTGAGGTACGACAATTAGACTTTGTCCAAATGCTATCATCTCAAGGATGTAAATATATCTTGTGATGATCTGTGTGTTCTCACATTGGGCTGAGGCCTTTCCTTGTGGAAGAGCGATGGCTTTAGGTAAATTATTATTGGAGAGAATAATTCTTGTTTGGGAAATTCCTACTGAGTTACACAGTGACCGGGGAACTCATTTCACCAGACAAATAATTAAATCTATTTGTAACATTTGGCCAATAATGCAGCATTTCCACTGCACTTACCAACTCCAATCCTCAGGATTGGTGGAAAGAACTAATGGCACAATAAAAACTCAATTGGCAAAGCTTTCATAAGCATTTACTGTCTCATGGCCAAAAGCTCTTCCACTAGTGCTCCTTAATCTTAGACCTACACGCTTTGGTAAATATCGGCTATCTCCTTCCGAGATAATAACTGGACAGCCTATGCAATTACACAAAGAAATGTATGAACCAATTTTGCTTAAAGGAAATATCTTAATTACTATCAAAGTCTAATTGAGACACTTAAAAAAATGAGAGGTTGGTAGCTGATTCGTTTCACAGAGACCTCCCAGACCTTAAAGATCATGGACTATCACTTGGAGAATTTATTTATCAGAAGAGGCATCAAATAAAAGACTCTTTGCAGCCCTGTTGGAAAGGACCATACCAGGTACTTTTAACCATCTCATGCACTGCAGAATCAAAAGGCATTGACTCATGGATTCACATTTCTCATTTTAAAAAAGGCTTCTCCACCTGAGTGGGTTTCAGTTCCTACTTCTGATACTCAGCTTCAACTGACCAATGCAAATATTTCCAAACCAGGATGAGAAGAAGATGGCATCTGTTGCAGACAGCTGTCCGAACACACTGGACCAGGCCTGTATTCCCAACCTTAAATCTCCTCATTTAAATCTTTGTGATGCTTAAACTGTATACCTATTTTATAATTGTTCCCTTTAAGGTTTTCAAAATACTATTATACTTAAAGAAAGTGACTGATTTGGAACAGACTGGTCTTGAAGGCCAGTCATTTATTGGCTGTCTCCTGATGGAACTCAATGGTTATGTGGAACAAATCTCTGACCTTGGCTACTGCCTGGATAGCTAAAACACTGCACTCTGAGCTTCCCTTGGATGCAGGGAAGGATTCACTGAGCTGATACCTGTTGCCAACTTCCTTCTCTTTAAGGCCAGACAGGCTCATTCAGTGTTCCACTGGTTTGACCACTGAGCAGCTAGCTGTATTTGTTCCTTCCTTGGAGCTAGAGGATGTCATATCACATACAGAAGCCCTGACTAAATTTACTCAACAAGCCCTTAATGGCAGTCAGGCAGGAATAGCCGTATTAGATACTGAAAGGTCTTTGATGAAAAAGGCTGTCCTTCAAAACAGAATGGCCTTAGATATTCTAACTGCATCCCAAGGTGGCACATGTGGAATCATTGAAAGTGAATGCTGTGTTTTTATACCTGATGACTCTTCCAATGTTTCATTTCTGCTAAAGCACATGAAAAAGCAGGTGAATGCCGGCAATCCTACACCTGGTCTTGATTTGTTTGGTTGGCTCCTTTCTGGTATCGGTTCCCTTTTTTGATCCAGATTGCAATTCCTATTTCTATTACTTCTTGGACTTCTTGCACTAGTCATAATATTCAAACTATTTGCTGTTTTCTTTACTCAGTGTTGTAAGACTGGCACGCAAGATAGAGTAATGATTACTCAGAGACTTGAGATGGTCGATTGATCTTATAACCCTGGACAAATTTCCTTTTCTGATAAGGACTATGCCTAAGAACTCATTTTAAACTAATATTTTCAAATATATTGAATTATTATCATTCTTACTATACTTGTTCTATAATTGTAAACAATGTAAACGTCAGGAGTCATAAAAGAGCACATATACAATGTTTGTGCAACAACCTAAAATTAATCAAAAACCTATCAACTGCTTCCTCTGTTAATATATATACCTCTATGCTTGTCCACTATATCCGGTTATTTCCTCCCAACGTAGACAACTGGACAAATAAATGAGGTAAAAGTCTGGCACCGAGGGACATGATGGACCCAGGGCACGCAGCAACCACCCTGGCGCCAAGGCACAATATTTTGATCATCAATGCTTTCTATTGAAAGATTATAGATCAAAAGGGGGAAAATGATAAATAAATGACAAGGAATAGGATATATTGGAGTATATGAGGAAGCCATTTGGTGTAAAACTAATTCAGCCTGACCTTGTTTTCCCAAAAGGGCCTGACGTGGCTGTTGAGCGTGCATTGCCCATCTGCTTTAAGCATTTTCTATGTCCCAAAGGCAAGAAAATGCCCTTAAAGATAAAGTAACTTGCCCCACATTGGCATTTCCTTAAGGATAAGCATCTCTCTCTAGGCTAGGGATTGATTGCTGACCTGCTATCATCACCCAGCTTGAGAACACAGACCTGCTACCTGCTGTGTTCATCAATTGCTGTGTGAATCACTGTGCTGGGTAGGCAGGCTAGGCAATCTCGTGACCATTGTAAAACGGACATTCCAATCATATGTGATACATGCTCTTTGACAGTATATAACCACTCTGTACACCCCATTTCTTTGGTATCCTTCTTTCCTTGGGGAAGGAAGGCCCTGGGCTAGTTCTCAGATCTGGCTCATAATAGACTCACCCCAATTTTGATTTATAGAGAGGTTATGGATTATTTGTGTAGACAATCTGCAGACATGATGACCTATATAGAAAATCTGATGGATTCTACAAAGGAGCTACTAGACTAGGGAGTTTTGCAAGGTTGCAGGCTACAACATAGTTTAGAGGGAGTTAATCCCCTCACCCCAAACACTTAACCAATTGTTACAGCACTTTTCTTCACAGATCTGAATCAAGGCCAGTAAGCCACAAATTCCTATTCAGTATTCTGGTGTTACACATTAATATATAAATGCAACTATAAAAGTAAGAAAATATTCCAAAATGTTGACAGTAGTTAATACTGAATGACAAGACCCACCTTCTTCCATTTCCTAAATTGTCTTCAATTGCCTTGTCCTACTGGACTATCTGAATCCCAGAACCCACCCCCGCCCCCAACATGAAGACAAAGACAAGAATATTAGGAGGTGCAGTAGCTGAAAAGGAACTCAGACACGGAATAGTTGCTGTTTTATTTTCTGCTGTAACGAACACTGAATCACCAAATGAAACAAGTGGACCCTGAGTGCCCAAAGGCCAGTAAAAGCAAAACATTAGGGCCCCATAATAAAGTGGCAACAATTGCAGCAATCCTCCGCCTAGGAAAGATGCACCGCCTAGGACGGGATAGGAGGTTAGACCTTAGCCCCCTTTTCCCTGCTGAGGCTTAGCGAAAAACGGGGGCACAATGCGCTGCATGGTCTGCATCACCGGGGAAAGCTGGTCAAGACAAGAGGTGATAGACATTCGGAGTTAGCCGGGGTCTTCAGCAGTCAATAGGCTAAAAGGGAGAGAAAAAGAAAATTCAAGTTAGAATGGAGGAGGGGCACGTTCCTCGTTCCTTGCTCTGCCTCCTCACACAGTGACAATTCCAGAGCACCACACTTCTTCCTTAGGCTTAACCCTTCCTTGTCTCTCTGTCTCCACTACAGCTCCCCCTGGGCTGAGACTGGCACTGGCCACCTGCCACCACCTCCTCCCCAGCCCATTCTAGAACTGACACAGTCAGGATGCTGCCATTCACACTGAGCTCCTTCCGAACTGGCCCTCGGAGTTCAGCATTTGGAGTCAGGAACCAATGGGCGATCTCTGCCTCCGTAGGCAACGGGAAAGGCACTGTGAGGATGCTGGTGGAGATATGGTTAAGGCACCATCGGATTCTGCCTGTGCCTCAGACCTCCTCCTCACTGAGGCCCACCTTCCCCCCAGGCCACCCCTCAGGCAGTCCACGATCTCCCACCCTATACATTTAGGCCACCCTGGACAGCACTGCCTCTGCTCCCTGGTTCTCCACAGGCTGCTTTTCCCCACCACTGCCATCCTCTGTCAGCCCAGGCCACCACTGGCCCATATCCTCCAGCCTCCCAGAGTTTCCTCCTGCTTCCCTTTCAGCTCCCACCTGCCTGCGGCCCCCCCTCAAACCACCTCCAGCCCATCCCCCAGCCGCCCAGCCCACTGGAGCTCCTACAAAAGGATACAACTGGAGCAGTCAGTTACCCGGACCTCCAGCCACGGGTACTGCGTCTCTGGCAGGCCCTGGTGCGTGGGGTGCCTGTTCGATCTGAGGAACACCTCCGGCTGCGGCACCTGCCTCTCCCGTGACACCAGGGCCTCGGGGATCACCCGTACCTCCGGCGTCACCAAGGTCGACAGAGTCACCAAGGCCACCGGGGCCGCCAGGACAGGATGGTGCGCCCTGGCCGCCACCTGCTGCACCCACCACAATGGCCGTGACACCTGCTCCTTCCTCTGCTGCCTTCATTGTTCCTCCTCCATCCGCCCCAGACTCCATCTTGAATTCTCCCACCCTCTCCGTGCCTCCCTGAAGCACAAAGCGCCCCCTCACAAGACTCTACCACTTAGCACGCAATTCAACTCGGAATACGCAGAGCGCCTGCGCAAACACACACCAGGTAATGCCTCCTGACTCTTGATTGGTTCACACCCAGAGACCCCAGAGACCCCACAGGTTCTCTAGCCAATGAACACTCCCTTATGAAGCTTCGCCCCTTAGAGCACTGTGTAACCCCAGTGCGCCTGTGCAAAGAGACACCTACATGGGCGGGTCCCTCCAAGCCGGCCCTGCTGCAGGCCCCAGACACCCCACAGGCTGCTTAGCCAATGAGGTCTCTGCTCGACGTTCATCCCGTTAGTTCGGTGCAGCTCAAGCTCTGCAGTGTGCATGGGCTCAACTCCTAAGGCCGCCAGGCACGTGACTGTTTTCCGCCAAGTCTGCCCCGCCCCAAGCATGCCCCGAGCACCTCGAAGCCCAGCCCGGTGCCAGCCGGGCCAGCCTCACCTGTGACCAGCCTGCTGACCGGTGGTCCCCTGTCTTCGAGTTCTGGGAGGGAGTCAGGCACCTCTGGGCCGGGACTACCTGTGCCTCTCTCTGGGCTCCACATGTGGCCCGAGTCTGCGGGTATCGGGGCCCAGGAGGGACCAGCTGGACTGCTGGGCTGCACGAGGGGGAGCACCACCCATGGGACAGCTCCCTGTCCCTCTGCCCTCTGCTGGCACAGCCCTCATGGGCTCTCCCTCCCCCAGGAACAAAGCCTGGCGGCTCTCTGGGGGGCTGGAGGTGCCAGGGGCCCTCAATTGGGAGGTGACCCTGTGTCTGCTGGCCTGCTGGGTGCTGGTGTACTTCTGTGTCTGGAAGGGGGTCAAGTCAACAGAAAAGGGACAGCTGGAGGCAGGCAGGGCTGGGGATGACGGGAGGGCTGGGGGCAGCATTGCCTGGGGGAGGGGCGTCTCTGTCCCCACACTCCCCCTCTGACCACTATTGGGCGGGGTGAGCGGATGCGGTGTTCCATCCGGGGGGATCTGGGGCTGCTCACCTGGCTTGCTCAGGCTTTCCCACACCCTGCCCCCTGGGCTGGGCAGACTGCAGGGATCTGAGGTGGGCACCAGCCAGGCAAGGGATCCCGGGCATGGCTCCCACCTGTGAGCTTAAGGCTGATGCACTTTCCACGTCTCAAGTCTTCCATGTAGCAGCTTGACTAAACCCACGTCTGTGTCACGTCCAATCCCCAGGCAGCCGAGTGGACCCCAGAAAGCTTCCGCCACACTCTGACATCCGCTGGAGTGGTGGGGCTGGGTGAGGCCAGGGGGCCAGCGGGGACATTCTTCCTGTGCTAAGAAGCCACTGCAAACATAGCAATAAAAACATGCCATTTTCCAAAGCTGGCTCCTGATCCACCTCTGCTTGTCTGGTTGGTAGGGGGTGGGCCTGGGGTGGAGGAGTGGGGAGGCCTCCCACCTCGAGCTGCTTCCTTGGACAAGTATTTGTTCTGCGCACGACCCTGTTCCAGGAACTGAGGATAGAGCAGGGAAGGAAGCCGGCAGAAAGCCTTTTCCCCCGCGGAGCTGACTACCTGGGGAGAAAGGGCACTGGTGTGCTGAGGAGGGACACGCCCAGCAGGGAATGTGGTGTGAGGTCCTGGGAAGGTGGGTGGGAAGTTGCAGACACTGAATTTCCCCAAGGTTGCCCAAATGCTGCACTGAACAGGTGACCTTCCAAGGTGCAGGCGGCGAGGGGTGAGCTAGGCAGCTGGCAGGAGGCTCCAGCAGAGCCCGGGAAGTTGGAGGTCCCTGGGACCAGGGCGCTAGCTGTGTAACGGAGAAGTCTTCAGATTAGGGACCTGTTTGCGAGGTAGAGCCAACCCGGCTTGTGGATGGCCGGGATGCGGGGTTGAGAGAGGAGTCAGGGAGCCTCCGAGAGATTGAGCCTGAGCACCCGGAAGAACGGCGTTGCCAGGCCCTGCACTGAGACGAGGAGGAGGTTTGGAGGGGCCGGTGGTGCCATCTGAGCGGAGACATCTAGTGAGCAGGTGGACAAGGAGTCTGGAGTTCTGGAAAGAGTCTGGTCTGGAGAGAGAGCTTTGGAAGTTCTCAGCATATAAAGATGGCCCTGAAAGCCCCGAGCCCTGCTGAGCTCACCAAGGGCCGCCGAGTGGTTGTAGAGGGAGAAGCGGCCCCAGCACTGGGCCCTGGGGCCCTGGGACGCTCAGAGGTGGCTGAGAAGCCGGGGAGCCAGCAGCGGAGACTGAGGAGGGGTGGGAGGGACCTAAAGAGTTCCGGGCGGGTCCTGGAACACGAGTGAGGCCCCCACCCCCGGGGGGGGGGGGTGGGGGTCAGGGAGGAGAGGGTGGTCGGCTCTGTCCGGTGCTGCCAACAGTCAAGGGAGATGAGGCCCCAAACGCTCGCTGGGGCTTGGTGACAGGATCATGGAGACCTGGACAAGAGAGGCTGGGGGGAGGGTGCGTGCAAAAGCCTGACTGGAGTGGGATTAAGAAAGAATAGGAGGAAAGGAATTGAAGACAGTGAGTCCAAATGAAGGGGAGCAGAAAGATGGGGCAAATGTGACAGGGGAAATGGGGTCAAGCCATGGCTGATTTAGCCTTGAGGGGACATTGGCCACCATGGTCAGGACTTGGAGAGGTGTGCACTGAGGGAAAGAAATTTTGTCAATATCCCTGTGATCCCTCTGTGTGTCTCAGTGGCCCTATCCATAAATGGCAATGTAAGGCTGGCAAGCTGGGGAAAACTGGATCATCTTAAAAAGTCTCTGCCAGTCTCAAACTTTTAAGGTTCCAAGAATAACAAGCATTTCTAAACAACGTACTAATGAGCTCCTGTCCCACAAGCAGCCAGCTAGCTCCCTCGGGCCAGCCGAAAATACTCACTTCCCTTAAGGATGGGCTGTGAAACCTCCCACGTGCCCACGGATACACCACCAAGAGATTAATTGTAGCTTTCCACTCCCAAGGCCACAACAGCATCTCCCACACCACGCCACTCCAGGCAATAAGGGCTACCGCCTCACCCCAACAACCCCTCCAGCCCCTCCCCCAAATAAAGCCACAGTAAAATAAAAACATCAGGGCAAGTATATGACTTCCAAGAAAAGGGGTCTCCCCTAAATTGGGAGGCTCTTATTGATGGATGTCTTCATGGCTGGGCACTGATCCCACCATGGAGGCTCCACCCTCGTGACCTCATCTAAACCCTACTACCTCCCAAAGGCCCCACCTCCAAATACCTTGCCGTTCGGGGTCAGGGCTTCAATATGGTATATGAATTTGGGGGCGGGGTGGGATGGGAGAGGACTCAAACATTCAGTCCATAGGAGAGTGCTCCTCATTTACCCCATCTATGTTACATGCATATCGTTAACAGGGAGCCAATGATTTATGTGACCAAACAGAAACAGCATCTTTCCTGACTGAGCATCCATGTTAGTTGTCGTGGAAGGTATGACAGGAGGAGAAGCCAAGGTCTCACAGGAACTCCCAGCTGACAGACAGGATGGAAACAGTAAACTAAGATTTTGTTTAAAAATTTTAAAGCAATTCAAATCCAAACGCCCTATTTAAGCTCCTGGAGTCAAAGGAGCTATCGAGGTCAAGACCTGTGATGATGGTTATTCTCCTTCCTCTCAACTTCCTCTCAGTGTGTTCCTTCCCCCTCCTTGTGCTCCCTGCCTGGGGGATAGTGTTTCTCCTGCTGTCCTCACCAGTGGTGTTGACTACTCATTCTCCTGTGCCGGGCCACGCCCCTCACACCTCAGGGCCAGGAGGTGACACGGGCCATGTCTAGGTGCCTCTCTGCTATTTCCAGGCCACTCTTCTACCTGCTGTGCTGGTCACTGTCCTTCCCCAGCCCTGCTCTCTGCCCCAGAGGCTGCCCCGAGGTGGATGGCATCACTCAGGAGGCTCCTTTGCTCAGGCTGCCAGTTGGACTCAGCCAATAGAAGGCACTGGCAGGAGACCAGAGCGGGAGAGGAGTGAGAACCAAGGGTATTTGTCCCTGATGCACCCTCTGTGCCTCCCTGCGGTTCTGGGAGTGGCTGCATTCCTTCGGCTCTCACCAGGCTACAGTAGCACTGACCCCTATCCCTGCCCCTTTAGGCCTAGATGTGGTATAGGGAAGATGGCTTCCCTTGGTGCCTGACCATCCCTTGTTAGCTGTGGCACCTGCTGGTAAATGACTGACAACTGGTTCTCTAGGAGGAGGGAAGGTGGAAAGTATGTATATACATATATATTAAGTTTACTATAATTCTAACTCTGTTATAATTCTGACTCACATACAGAATGTGTAGCACATAATTTACAAATAATCACAAAATATAAAATACTCTTTATTGTAAATCCCTTATACCTCATGGATTCTCCAGAGTCTTTTAGAACTGCTAAAGATTCAACAGTCTTTAGTTGACTTTTGCCAAACTCTTGTATCTGTAGCCAGTCTGCAGTTGCAAGTGATGAATGAGTGAGTGTGGCCCTGACATGAACGTTGGGTGATATTTTCACTCATGTTAATGAGTAAGGCAAAACCGAAACAACGGAGACGTATGTCAGAACTTCACACGTTCATCAGTGACACGAGAAACTTTTTTTCTGAGTCAAATAATAGTGTTTGAATACTGGAAAAACGTTTCCTCAAAGTTTTATGCTATTCACAATGGAACAGCTACAGACACGACACACAATTTTAAGTGCACTTAATCTGCAATATCAACATTTCCTCCATCACTTCCTTAAGTCTAGGCAATCAACGAAACAATAAACCAAGCCCTGACTTGCAGGATTTGCCAGTTTCCGTGCTGTCAGTGCTTGCAGCCTGGCCGATTTCCAGCCACCAGTGTGATGTCAACTGAACACACACTTGGGAAGAGATGTGTACTCCCTCACCATTGTATAGAATTTCCATCATCCAGATCCAATAGACAAAAATAACCCCAAAAGCATAGATAACAGTGACAAGTAGTAAAATAATTAGAAAGCGATGGTTTTTTTTTACCTTTTAAAAATACAATTTAAAAATACTACTTAAGCTTATATAATCAAAACTTTAATAATTATGCAAGATAACTTATGGAGATCAACTATACAGCACAATGCCTATAGTCAACAATAGCGTATTGTATACTTAAAATGTGCTAAGAGGGTATATCTTATGTTAAGCACTCTTACCACACACACACACACACACACACAAGTAATAATAAAGAGGGGCGAGAGGAAACTTTGGTGGATGACCCATATGTCTATGGCTTTGATGGTGGTGATGGTTTCCCGGGTGTGTACTCATCCCCAAGCTCATCGAGTTGTATATATTAAATATGGACAGCTTTTTACACATCCAACACACCTCAATAAACTGATTTAAAAAATAAAATAATTTTTTACTATTGGCTGTGTTTAACACTCAGCTCCCAAATTTCTGACAATTTAACATTCAGCTCTCCGGAGCTCATATGAGCCAGCTCCCGCTCACCACTGCTTATTGGTCCCTTTCCTCTCCTTACACCCCTCTCGACAGTCCTCTCATTAAGTGCTCCTCAGGCAAATACTTTAAAGGTTCCACCTCTTTCCTGCTTCACCCTGACTTGCACTCCAAGGGTAGATGCAGGCATCTTAGAATTACTTAGGGCATCCTCATGCATTGGTCAGGGTTCATTTGCAGATATTGCAAACCTCTCTGGCTAGTTTTACACGGGGAATTTAACACAGAGAACTGGGTGCTTACAAAATCATTTCAAGAGCTGGAAGAATAGAATGTAGGCTGAGCTTGGGGAATGACCCAGAACATCACAGACCTGACCTGCCAAGGGAACCAGCCAGTACCCAGGCCACAAGGAATGTGGAGGATCAGGAAGCTGCTGACCCCACCGTTGGTTCTGGGAACACATCTTCCTTGCTATGGTCCAGGCATCAGGAAGTTTCCTCTGTGACTATTGGTTCCAGAGCCACACTGCAGCTACTAGATGTGCACCGGGCACAAGAAAGGATGCCTTGGACCCAGTGGTGTGCTGATGAATCTTTAACAATGGGCTCCCGAGAGGCAGGGAAGAGCCCTGATTTGTAGCAGTTGCTGATGTCCATGGTGTACACACTCGCACCACAGCCGATTTCAAGCTACCGACATGACGTCACTGAATGCCGACCTACGAATAGATGCTACCAAGATGCTGCCACACCAGCAAGTCTGAGGTGGTGGCCCCAGCACACCACAGGCTTGCACCCTGCCTCTCACCATACACAGACACTCTGCTAATACTCACATGGAAACCCGCTTTTTTGTAACTTGCAGAAAGAGTAGCTAAAAGCAGACTTCCACTTCACTTGGCCTTCCAAAACACATGCAAGAGCAACAAACTGGCCAAACATGAACCACATCCAGAATGCTAGTTCTAAAAGGAGCCAAGGGAATGCAGTTTTTATTTCTCCAACGTGTGCAGGAGAAGGCTCACTAGACGAAAGTTGGAACAGATGGTGAGGAGCCAAACCACAGAATCCTCCACAGGCCTTCCCTTTGGCTACTTGGCACCCAGACGTACTTTTCTTCCAAGACATAATAGTAGCTAACACTTCCTATGTTCCAGGCCCTCTTTCAAGGGCTTTACATGTGTTAATCCATTATGTAAGTTTTCAGAGAATAGCAACAACACTCTCCTGCCTGCCATAACGCAGCTGTCCTCCAAACAAGTAAAAATACACTCACTCTCTCCACAACAGGGGAGACTCAAAGCCCCATCCATCTCAGGGTGATGTTCCGTCCATCTCTAGTTCCTTCCTGATGTCATGTGGAGAACCAATAATAAGCTAGGGACTAAATTATAAAGTTAACTTCTACCAACACAACCACTATAACATAGCAGACAGAAGGTGGGGAGCTAAGGAAATTGGCTAATACGAATGAAAAGATACGTAAAATAACAAAGGAATAAAATGAGCGTGAGCATTGCAGTCCTCATTTCTACGTTAGACGTAAGGTCAGAGTTGGTATTTTTCATTTCTTTCATCTACTACCCGTTCCCTGTTCCCTTTGCCCCGAGCTGACATCCCAGCTGGTTAGGACGGGGTGACCCAAGCCTTCATTCCTGAGGGGGCTGCGCCCTTGCTGGTCCTGTCCATAAGGACCTGCTGCCATCCTCCACTAAACTTCACCTTCCTACATAGCAGTTCTAGGAGTTGCTCCCTAAAATTCTGTGGGTCTCGGGCATACTTTCCCCAACCTCAATGTGTAGCAGCAGTTGTCTCTCCTCTGGGTCATCAGGATGCCTCCCTCCAGCCAACACAATAACCCCCTCTGGCTTGTTGGCTCAATAGCACCAGGAGCCCCAAATGGCCAGGGAAATTCCTCAAAGCCAGTTCAGTAGAACCTTTGTGTGGAGACTGTGATGGTGAATAAGACTTTAGTACGTCCGTGGATGGTATTGCTGGCAAAACCATGGTAAGGGGAGGGCAGGTACATATATAGAAAAAGTCTCTAATCCAGAGGGAAAAACTTGCTGCCCTCTGCTTGAGGGAAGGCATCCAGTATACCAAACTAATAACCTCTTAGAGGTTGATGTTAGTAAGTTGGGCACACAGCAGTAAGTAGTACCCAGATCATCAGACTAATAAACTGAAATAACTATGGTTAATATGCTAAGGACTCTAGTGGAAAAAGTAGAAAAAATGCAAGAACAAATGGGTAATGTAATCAAAGAGATGGAAAATAAAATAAAGAATCAAACAGAAATGCTAGAGATCAAAACTACTGTAATAGAAATGAAGAATGCCTTTGATGGGCTCATTAGTAGACTGGACAAGACTGAGGAAAGAGTCTCTGAGTTTGAGGATATGTCAAAAAAAACTTTCAAAACTGAAAAGCAAAGAGAAAAAGATGGAAAACAGCCAGAATAGACTATCCATGGACTGAGGGACAACTACAAAAGGTGTAACATATCTGTAATGGGAATACTGGAAGGAGACGAAAGAGAGAAGGAACATAAGACATATTTGATGCAATAACAAATGAGAATTTCCCCAAATTAACATCAGACACAAAACCTCATTTCCAGGAATCTCAGAGAACCTCAAGCAGGACAAATGCCCCCCAAAATTACATGTAGGCATAACATATAACTGAGGAAAAAGATAAAGAAAACATCTTGAAAGAAGCCAGAGGAAAAAGACATCTTACCTATAGGGGAGCAAAGATAGGAATCACATCCAACTTCTCTTCAGAACCATGCAAGCAAGAAGAGAAGAAAGTGGAGTGAAATATTTAAAGTGTTGAGAGAAAAAACCCCACCAATCTAGAATTGTGTATCCTATGAAATTATCCTTCAAAAGTTAAGGAGAAATAGCCCTTCTCAGATAAACAAAAATTGAGTGAACCAGTAGACCTGTCTTGGAAGAAACATTAAAAGAAATTCTTCAGAGAGAAGGAAAATGGCCAGAAACTCAGATCTACATAAAGAAGGGAAGAGCATTAAAAAAGGATAGATGAAAGTAAAATAAAAACTTTTTTTCTTATTCTTAATTGATCTAACAGCTAACAGTTTGTTCAAAATAATAATAGCAACGGTATATTTGATGATTATAGTTTATGTATAAATGAAATGAATGACAACAATGATACAAGGGTGGGAGGAAGGAATTAGAAACACTTTGTTATAAGGTACTTGCACTACCTCTGGAGCAGTATTGTGTTATTTGAAAGTGCACTTGGATTAGTTGTAAATGTATATTACAAACTCTAGGGAAACTGTTAAAAATAAAGGTTAAAAAAAAGAAGTGTTATTGATATGCTAAGAAAGGAAAGTGGAATCATATAAAGAGCTCAATTAAAACCACCAAAGACAGAAAAAGAGTGGAAGACAAAAAGAGTGGAAGAACAAAGAACAAGGGCAATACATAGAAAACAGTAACAAACATGGTAAATATTATTCCAACTTTATCAGTAATCACTTAAAAAGTCAATAGTGTAACTACACCAATGAAAAGACAGAGACTATCAGAGTGGATCAAAAAACAAGACCCAACTATACATTGTCTACAAGAAACTCATTTTAAATATAAAGACACATATAGATTAAAAGTAACAGGATGGAGAAAGTTATACCATGCTATCACTAATCAAAAGATAGCTAGAGTAGTTATATTAATTTCACATAGAGCTGACTTCGGAGCCAGGAAAATTATAAGGGATAAAGAGAGGCATTACAGGGGTCAATTACCCAAAAAGACATAACAGTCCTTAATGTGTATGTACCTAACCACAGAGCATCAAAATACGTGAGGCAAAAATGGATAGAACTGCAAGGAGAAATAGACGACTCCACTATTATAGCTGGTGGTGCTATAGACTGAATGTTTGTGTCCCTCTAAAATTCATATGTTGAAACCTAATCCCCAATGTGATAGTATTTGGAGGTGGGACCTTTGGGAGTGATTAAGTCATGAGGGCAGAGCCCTCGTGAATAGCATTAGTGCCCTTATAAAAGACGCCCCAGAGAGCTTTCTTGCTCCCTTTCACCATGTGAAGACATAGCAAAAAGACAGCCACCTATGAACCAGGAAGCAGGTGCTCACCAGACACCAAATCTAACAGCACCTTGATCTTGAACTTTCCAGCTTCTAGAACTGTGAGAAGTAAGCGTCTGTTGTTTATAAGCCACCCAGTATATGGCATTTTGTTATGGCAGCCCAAATGGACTAAGATAGTTGGAGAGATCAACATCCATCTATCAGAAATGGACAGATGCAGGAGGCAGAAAATCAGTCAGGACACCATTAAATTCAACAGCAACATCAATCAACTATAATTGACATGTACAGACTACTTTGTACAACAGCAGCAGAATACATATTCTTCTCAAGCTCACATGGAACATTCATCAAGATTAACGACATTCTGTGCCATAAAACACAACTTAACAAATTTAAAAGCATACAATATCTGTTCTCAGACCACAACAGAACTAAAATAGAAATCAAAAACAGAAAGACAACTCTAAAAACCCCATAATACTTGGAGATTAAGTAACTCACGTATAGATAACACATGGCTCAAGGAAGAAATATCAAGAGAAATTTAAAAATACTTTTAACTAAATAAAAATGAAAATACAACTTAACAAAAGTTTGGGATGAAGCAAAATCAGTGCTTAGAGGGAAATTTACAGCATTAAATGCATACATTTGAAAAAAATAAAGGTTTAGAATCAATAATCTGAGTTTCCTCCTTAGGAAACTAGTAAAAGAAGAGAAAATTAAATCCAAAGTAAGCCAAAGAAAAAATTAAGACTTAGAGAAGAAATCAATGAAATTGAAAACAAGAAATCAATAGAAAAGATAAACAAAACCAAAAGCTGGTTCTTTGAAAAAAATCAATAAAATCCCTAAGCCTCTACCCAGGCTAACTGAAAAAGAAAAAGAAAGAAGACACAAATTACTAATATCAGAAATGAAAGAGAGGATATCTTTATAGATCCCATGGACATTAAAAGGATAATAATGGAATACTATGAGAAATTCTATGCCCACAAATTTGATAACCTAGATGAAATGGACCAATTTCTTTCTTTCTCTCCTTCTCTCTTTCTCTCTTTCTCTCTTTCTTTCTCTCTCTCTCTCCCTCCCTCCCTCCCTCCCTCTCTCTCTCTCCCCCCCGTCTTTCTTTCTTTCTTTTTCTTTCTTTCTTTCTTTCTTTCTTTCTTTCTCTCTCTCTCTCTCTCTCTCTCTCTCTCTTTCTTTCTTTCTTTCTTTCTTTCTTTCTTTCTTTCGTGAGGAAGATTTTCCCTGAGCTAACATCTGTGCCCATCTTCCTCTATTTTGTACGTGGGATGCTGCCACAGCATGGCTTAATGAGTGGTGTGTAGGTTCATGCTCATGGTTCGAACCTGCAAACCCTGTGCTGCCAAAGTGGAGCACACAAACTTAGCCACTACCCCACTGGGCTGGCTTCTGGACCAATATCTTGAAAGACACAATCTGCCAAAACTCACATAAGAAGACACAGACGATCTGCATAGGCCTATATCTATTAAAGGAATTGAATCAATAGTTAAAAACCTTCCAAAACAGAAAACAGCAGGCCAAAATAGGTTCACTGGTAAATTATACCAAACATTTAAGGAAGAAATTATACCAATTCTCCAAAATCTCTTCCAGAAGATAGAAGCACAGAGAATACTTCCTAGCTCATTCTATAAGGACAGCATTACCCTAACACCAAAACCAGACAAACACAGTATAAAAAAAGAAAACTATAGATCATTATCTCTCATGAACAGAGGTGCAAAAATCCTCAACAAAATATTATAAAATCAAATCCAACAATGTATAAAAAGCATTATATACCACTACAAACTGAGATTTATCCCAGGCATGCAAGGATGGCTCAACATTCGAAAATCAATTCATGTAATCCATCACATCAACAGGCTAAAGAAGAAAAATCATATGATCACACCAAGATGCAGAAAAAGCATTTGACAAAATCCAACATTCATGATAAAAACTCTCAGCAAACTAGGACTAGAAGGGAACTTCCTAAACTTGGTAAAGAACATCTATAAAAAACCTACAGCTAACATCAAAGTTAATGGAGAGGAACTAGAAGTTTTCCTGATAAGATCAAGAACTTGCGAGGATCTTCCCTCTCACCACTCCTTTTCAACTTTGTAGTGGGAAGCATAGCTGATGCAATAAGACAAGAAAAGGAAATAAAAGGCAAACAGATTGAAAAAGAAATAAAACTGTCTTTGCAGATGACAGGATTTCTATGCAGAAAATCCAAAAGAATTGACAAAAAAACTCTTGGAATTAATAAGAAATTATAGCAAGGTTGCAGGATACAAGGTTAATATATAAAAATCAATTTCTTTCCCAATTGCAATTAACAAATGGAAGTTGAAATTAAAAACACATTAAAAGCCATTTACATTAAATTACATTAAAGTAAAAACCATTTACAATAGCACCCAAAAAATGAAACACAGGTATAAATTTAACCAAACATGTACAACATCTATATGAAGAAAATTACAGACTCTGATAAAAAAAATTAAAGAAGAAGTAAATAAATGGAGAGATATTCTGTGTTCATGGATAAGAAGACTCAATATTGATGAGATATCAGTTCTTCCCAAGTTAATCTATAGATTCAAGGCAATCCCAATCAAATACCAGCAAATTATTTTGCAAATATTGACAAACTGATGCTAAAGTTTATATGGAGAGGCAAAAGACACAGAAGAGCCAGCATACTGTTGTAGGAAAGGAACAAAGTTGGAGGATGGACACTACCCAACTTCAAAACTTACCATAAAGCCAAAATAAGCAAGACAGTGTGGTATTGGTGAAAGAACTGACAAACAGACCAGTCAACAGAATAGTGATCCCAGAGCACAGCAAAGGAAACCATCAATAAAACGAAAAGACAACCTAGCAATTGGAGGAGATATTTGCAAACCATATTTCTGATAAGGGGTTAATATCCAAAATATATAAAGAATTCATACATCTCAACCACAAAAAAACAAAACAACCCAATTAAAAAATGGGCAAAGGGGGGCCGGCCCAGTGGCGCAAGCGGTTAAGTGCACACGTTCCGCTGTGGCGGCCCGGGGTTCGCCGGTTCGGATCCCGGGTGTGCACCGACGCACTGCTTGTTAAGCCATGCTGTGGCGGCGTTCCATATAAAGTGGAGGAAGATGGGCATGGATGTTAGCCCAGGGCCAGTCTTCCTCAGCAAAAAAAGAGGAGGATTGGCATTGGATGTTAGCTCAGGGCTGGTCCTCCTCACAAAAAAAAAAAAAAATGGGCAAAGGATCTGAAGAGCTATTTTTCCAAAGAAGGTATACAAATGGTCAAAAGGCACATGAAAACATGTTCAACATCACTAATTATTAGGGTTGTGCAAATCAAAACTACAATGAGATATCACCACGCCCGTCAGAAAATGACTATAAGTAACAAGGCAAGAAGTAACAAGTGCTGGAAAGGAGGTGGAGAAGAGGGAACCCTCATGCACTGCTGGTGGGAAGGCAAACTGGTGCAGCCACTATGGAAAACAGTATGGAGAGTTCTCAAAAAATTAAGAATAGAAATACCATATGACCCAGCTATTCCACTTCTGAGTGTTTATCAAAAGAACACAAAAACACTAAGGCAAAAAGATATACGCACCCTTGTGTTCACTGCAGCATCATTCACAATAGCCAAGACTTGCAAACAACCTAAGTGCCCATCAACGGATGAAAGGATAAAGAAGATGTGGCATGTATACACAATGGAATACTACTCGGCCATAAAAAAGGGTGAAATCTTGCCATTTGCGACAACAGGGATGGACCTTGTGGGTATAATGCTAAGCGAAATAAGCCAGACAGAGCAAGTCATGTACCGTATGATCTCACTCATAAGTGTTAAATAAAATTAAAAAACCGATAACAACAGCAAACAAACGTATAGATACAGAGATTAGATTCGTGGTTACCAGTGGGGAAGGGGGGAGGGAGGAGGGTGAAAGGGGTAATAGGGCACATGTGTACGACGATGGGTGGTAATTAGTCCTTGGGTAGTGAAAAAAATGTCTCTTTTTAAAAAATTGAGCTGTAAAGGCTGAAGCAGCAAGAAAATGAAGAAAGAGAAGACAAAGATGATAATGAAAATAAAGAGGTGGCTGGGGACAAGGAGGACAACAATTACAATTCCGCCGAAGAAATTGGTTTCAACAAAGACGTTTCTTGTCTATACAGCATTTAAATCCCATTACAAATCACACTACTTCAAATTAAAAAAAAATTCGATACTCTGGAAGATTTAGATTTCTTTAGGCTGTTCTTGTGTACTCAATACCCTACTGTACATGTCTTTAGACAGTCTTGTCCTTTTGTGTCATTTTCAGTAGCCACTGACTCTGTCCATGGGGGGCTGGAACCCGGCCTCTACAGGTATAGGAGGTTCTTGTTGGTTTCTGAGGACGGCAGGTTTTTCTGGTTCACATGCATTTGATGCAGCCTCAATGAAGTAACCATTGTTCTGTTAACTAAATATCACACTGTATTTGCAAAATCCTACAATTGTTTTGAAAATAAAACCTGGGTCCCAGCATCTATCCATACCTGGAGATGGGCAGGGAAGTGGGTGTGAGTGGCCCTGCTGGGCTGGCCTGCACCCTGTCTCCCCCCCCAACCCTGCCCTGCCTCCACCTCACATGAGGGGACCCCAGCTACGACCAATCAGGTTTGAGATAGTAGATGATGCCATCCAAGGCGCCAGGCAGCAGCACTCCACGAACCAGCAGCACAACGAGGACCACGTAGGGGAATGTAGCGGTGAAGTACATGATCTGGGGGGCCAGGCTGCTCAGAGGGACCCTGCAGCACCCACCTCCCACTTTGAGGCCCCGGCCTGAGCAGGACCACCAGGCAGGCATGGTCCCCGGCTACTGGACAGTATGTTCAGAGGTAAGGAGGGAGGCTGGGCAACAGCGCCCCCCTTCTACTCCTCAGAGCCATGGCTCCTCCCAAAGGAAGCTGGGTGCTCAGCTGGAGCACCAACAGCCCCACGGCAAGCACAGGTCAGTTGCAGAGGGAGGGGAGAGGCAGGGCCCTCCCCAGGCAGGGAGTGGGACATCAGCATGGAGGCAGGTCCAATGCTTCCCGTGCCACCAGCTCCAGGTCATCCTCTGTGGAGAGGCGAGGTCCTAGGTAGTTGGGATTAGAAGTGGGCCAGCCAGAGACAGAGGCAAGAGCAAGACGGTCGACAAAGGCCTCTGCCTCCCATCCAAGTGGGGCCAACCAGCTCAGCAGGTTGGCCCTCGGCACACTGTCTATAACGTGTCTGTTCACACATTTGTCTCCCCAACCTGACAGGGAGCCCCTGAGTGAGGGCATGTGTCTAGCCTCCCCCCCCCGGGGTCCCCAGGGCCAGAGAGGCAGGCGAGAGAGACAGCCACAGCCCAGGTCCACCCAGACCATCAAAACAGACTCAGATAGTGAGTGAGAGAGAAACAGGCAGAAACGGGGGTGGGGGTAGGGGCGGGCGCAGGGACGGGGTTGTCCGACACAGGGAAGGGGCAGCTACTGCCTTGGCCTCTCCCCCTCAGGAGGGAAGGCTGCTGGGCCCACATTTGGAGGGTGGGGAGGACTATCCAGTTGTGGGGTGGGGATCAAGTGGCCTGGATTGAAGTACCTGCCCTCTCCCCAGGCCCTGGCCCTGGCCCTGGCCCTGTCACCTCCCGTTGCAACAGGGAGACACCCCTCCCCCAGGCAATGCTGCCCCCCAGCCCTGCCATCATCCCTAGCCCTGCCCGCCTCCAGCTGTCCCTTTCCTGTTGACTTGACCCCCTTCCAGACACAGAAGTACACCAGCACCAAGCAGGCCAGCAGACACAGGGTCACCTCCCAGTTGAGGGCCCCTGGCACCTCCAGCCCCCCAGAGAGCCGCCAGGCTTTGTTCCTGGGGGAGGGAGAGCCCATGAGGGCTGTGCCAGCAGAGGGCAGAGGGACAGGGAGCTGTCCCAGGAGTGGTGCTCCCCCTCGTGCAGCCCTGCAGTCCAGCTGGTCTCTCCTGGGCCCAGATACCTGCAGACTCGGGCCACATGCGGAGCCCAGAGAGAGGCACAGGCAGGCCCGGCCCAGAGGTGCCTGACTCCCTCCCGGAACTCGAAGACAGGGGACTGGTGGTCACCAGGCTGGGCACAGGTGAGGTTGGCCCAGCTGGCACCGGCCTGGGCTTCGAGGCGCACGCGGCACGCCTGGGCAGGGGCAGGCTTGGCGGGAAACAGTCACGTGTCTGGTGGCCTAAGGACGACGCCCAGACCACAGCTCTCTTCCCCGGAAACAACCGGCGGTGTGTTCGCACAGGCGCACTGAGGTTACTTAGCGCTCTATGGGGCGGAGCTTTATGAGGGAGTCCTCATTGGCTAGGCAGGCTACAAGGTCTCTGGGCCGGCTTGGCGGGAACCAGTCGCACTCCGCAGGACTCAAAGCGAGTCTGTTCGCGCAGGCGCACTGGCGATCCCAAGTTGCATTGCGCGCAAAACAGTGGGACTCGGTGAGAGGGCCTCAGTCGCTGAGCCGCGGGCTGAGAGGGCAGACGGGTTTGAGTTGGACTCTGAGGGGAACAGCGGAGTGGCAGCAGCTATGCAGGCTGCAGACGAAGGTGGCAGTGGTGCGGCTGGTGCACGGGGTGGCCCCAGCAGCCCTGAAGGCCTGGGTGGCCCTGGAGGCCCTAACAGCCATAGTCTCCCTAGCGTTCTAGAAGGCCAGGGTGGTCCTGTCAGCCCTAGTGGCCCTGGTGGTCCCAGCGACCAAGTTAGCCCTGGGGGCCCTGACAGCCCGAGTGGTCAGTGCGGCCCCGGCGGCCCCCGCGGCCCCAACAGCCAGGGTGGTCCTGGCGGCCCCAGTGGCCGGGGTGGCTCTGGCCTCCCTGATGACCAGGGTGGCCCTGGTGGCCCCGGCAGCCCTGGAGGCGAGGGGACGGTGGGATCAGCAGCCATAGGTGCTCCAGACGTCGCGCGGGCAGCACATGCTTCAGGGCCAGGTGGAGATGCAGCACCAGTGGATGCAGGACCAGAAAGCCGACAGATGGTCTTGTATCCTTTCCAATGAGCCCCTGGGGCCTGGTGGCCAGGGGATGGGCCAGGGACATCCCACAAGGCCAGGGACAGGTCACAGGGCAGCCGGGTGGAGACAAAAAGGGGAGCAGTGAGGGGAACCTGAGGTAGCTTGCTGGGGGGGAGGGGCGGGGGTGGGCTCGGGGGGTTGACGCCTGAGGGGGCTGGAGGGTGGGGAAACAGGCCTGAAGGAGTGGGGGAGGTGAGACAGGGTGAACCGAGTGAGGAGGGAGGCAGGCAGGCCAGGGTGGCCTGAGCTGGCAGGACTGGGTGTGTGTGTGGGAGGGTGGGGGTGGACGGCCTGAGGGGAAGCTGGGGTGGAGGCCAGCCTCTGAGACGCAAGGAAGTCTCAGGCACTGGCAAATTCGGTAGCAGATGATGCCTTAACCGTGTCTCCCCCAGCACACTCACCGTGCCTTTCCAGTCCCCCCTGCAGGCAGAGATGGCCCACAGGGCCATGGCCCCAGATGCCCAACACCACCGGCAGGCGGTTCAAAAGGAGTTCACAGTGAACGGCAGCGTCCTGGCTGTGTCAGTTCCAGAAGGAGCCAAGACGGGGGTGGCAGCAAGTGCTCAGGGCCTGAGAGCCAATCTCAGCCCAAGGGGCTCTGTGATGGATACGGGGAGACATTCAAGTGTTAGGTCTCAGGAGAGGGTGTGGTGTGCTGGGTGTAAGAGAGAGTCATCACCTTTAACTTGATGTTTACCCCTCACTTTTAGCAGGTGGACTGCTGAAGACCCAGGCCTCCTCCAAATTTCCATCAACTCCTTCCTGGACCAGCTTTCCCTGGTGATGCGGAACATTCGGCGCATTGGGGCCATCTTTCCCCTAAGTCTTGGCCGGGGAAAAGGAGGCTGATCCCTAACCCCGTGACCCCCACTAGGCAACGCACCGGGCATTGATTCCTGGAGTGGTTGCCACTATCTTACTGGGGCCTCATTGTTTGCCCATGTTGGCGTTTGACTCTCTAGGCCCACCTGTGTTTCCCTGTTGCTGGAGGAGGGGATGATTAAATGCTTGTTACTGCAGAAAACGAAATTGAGCTAGTAGTCTGCGTCTGAGTTTCTTTTCAGCTACTGCACCTCCAGATTTTCTTTCCTTTGTCCTCGTGTGGGAGGGGAGGTTCTGGGATTCAGATAGTCCAGTAGTACCAGGTAATTGACATTTAGGAAATGGAAGAAAATGAAAATCAATTGTGTCCTGGTCTCCAGCATTAAGTACTCTCAACATTTTGGAATATTTTTGCCGTTTTATGCTTGTATTTATACATTAAATGTATAATGATAATATAAACAAATGAGGTTATTACTTATAAGCATGTTTTTGCAAGTTTAGCACTGATCTTTCCTGAAATTCTTTCATTTAATGTAAACATTACCTCTTTCTAAGAGTGCTTCAAAAATATGTTAGTGAATGGATTCATAAAAGATGCATTATAATGTAATTGTCGAACATTCAAATTGATCCCAATTTTTTGATTATTATGGTTAGGGATTCAATGGACTTCTTGTATTAAGTCTCTCCATGAATGGTCATTTCCTTAACCTAGATTCCGAAAGGTAGAAATATTGACCTGAACGTTTCCTTTCCTGTTTCTTTTTTACGACTCTTGATCACAATTGCTCTTCAGAAAATACACCTCCTACCAGATTTCTTGTTTTCCAATGTTCTTGTCACCATTGAGTTGGTTCCCTACTAAAATAAAAACTTAGTTTGCATGAAAAGAGAAAAAACCCAGGCACACTAAAACAGGAATTTTGTGGCTGACTGGCTTGTTTCAGATCAGTGAGGAAAAGTGCGGGGACAGTTGGCGAAGTGTTTGGGCAGGGGGGAGGTTGGCTCCCTCGAATTCGTCTTTTATCCTGCAATCTTGCTAAACTCACTGATGAGGTCCAGTCACTCTACAAAAGATTTCATTGGATTTTCTACACAGACAATCATATTTTCTGCAGACAAAGTGTTCCTTCTTCCTTTCCGATTGGGAAGACCTTTTATTGATTAATTTATCTCCTCGTAATGGGTTGGATTTTTCTGACTCTTGGCCTATCTGCTTATTTTTTTATTGCAGACTGTGTGTATTTTTCCTTGGGTGCTGGGTATTTTCGTATTCCTAAATGTATTCCTGAGCTTCTTTTTTTTAATCAAATATTGCTAACTTCCTTTGGAACAGTTTGATCCTTTTGAGTCTTACTTTTAAGATTTGCTACGTAGGACCAGAGCAGCTTTTAGTGTAGGATGAACTATTTTCCGCACTATTGATACAAGATCCCTCTGAGTACTGTACCTGATGTCACTCGAATTAGGAAGTTTTCCATGATGGCTAGTGGGCACAGGTGCTCACCTAGGTCCTATTTAACCTTTGATCCTTTCTAGTGGTCCTTTCCCAGGACGAGGGTAGTTTCCTCACATGCCTGTGCTGATCAGTATTCTCCTGAATACTCAAGAGGGACCCTCTGCAGATCTCCAGGATCCTCTCTGCCTACAGCTCTTGATCTACAGTACACCGCGCCTTAGGGCCCCGACTTCAATCTCCTTCTTCCTCGATCACCCGGCAAAGCCCGGACCCGCCTTGGCCCCACAGGTGGACTGCTGAAGCTGCTGGCAACATTAACACCTAAGTCAGGTCACGAAACTCCTCTGTTCCAAACCCTCCCTGGGCTCCCTTCTCACTCAGAGACAAAGCCAAGGTCCTTACGGTGGCCTGCAGAATCCAGTGTGATCTGGACCGCTCCCTCTCTGGCCTCCTCCTCTCCCCTCTCCACCTTGCTCACTCTGATCCAGCCACATTGGCCTCCTCCCCTTTTCTGAAACGCACCAGGCCCATGTCTACCTCGGGGCCTTTGCCTTGGGCTCTTCCCTGTCTGGAACTCCCTTCCCCCAGGGTTCCACCTGGCTCACTCCCTGACCTCCTTCAGGTCCTTCTCAGATGTCACCCCCTCAGAGAGGCTTTGCTGGCCACCCCATTAAAACTGCATCCAGCTTCTCTCACCCCCTGCATTACTTATTACCCCTGCAGTATCCCTGGCTCCGAGAACACTGCCTGCCTGGCACAGAGCAGCCCCAGATACACATGCTCCTTAATCAGGCCATGGTCTCTCTCAGCGAGTCTCATCAAATGCTATTCTCTTGGCCCAGAACACTCCCAGGGCCTGGCCCAGCTCCCCTCCTTCGTCCTGCATTAATGGGTGGGGGAGGGGAGAAGAGGTCCCTCCCTAGCTTCACCATGATGGAGATACAGCCGGGACAGGAAGGGGTTGCCAGATTTTAAGGAGTTTGGGTGCATTGGAGCCACACAGTGACGACATGATCTGCCTTACATCTTAGCAGGTTCTCTCCGCCTCCCACATTGAGCATAGGCTGAGAGAGGCCAGGGCAGGATGCCAGTGAGTGAGGTTGGCAACATCCCTGGGGGGACAGGTATTTACAGACGGAGAGGGTGAGGTGGAGGTAAATTAAATAAATAGGTCGTTGGGGATATAAATAGCAAGGAAGGCAGGGGCTGTCACAACACCTGGGTGCAAGGGCAGGAGGCTGGGGGTATTGCTGCTGCTGGGGTCGGGGGCTTGGTCCTGTCACCCTGTCCCCCTCTGCCCCCCACCCCCGCCCCGGCGGGGCCCAAAGCAAGGCACTAATGAAGGGGGCGCAGGTGGGCCAGGGGCACATTGGCCCCGTGGCCTCCCCCGTCCCGCCCGATCCAGGGCTCAGCCCCTAGACCCAGGTGTGTGCCGCCCCCCTCGACGGGAGGACGGCTCAGGACTGAGAAGCCCCCTCCTCACCCATTCACCACCCTTAGCTGTTGCTGGACAGGAGGCTGATGATCTGTTCCAGCTTCTGGCGCAACTTATGCTTCCGACAAGAGGCATCTCGGTCCAGAGCGGTGAGAACCTGGGGGAGGAGGGCCCCTCGGAGCTGGGCTCGTGGGGAGGGGCCAGCTCCTCCTGGGCAAACACCCGCTCCCCAGCCGGGAGCTCTTCCCTCCCTCACACCTCAGCACATCCCTCCTCCCAGGGGGCCCTGGGCACGTGGGATGGGCTGCAGTCTCTCACCTCTGAATACACCCTGCAGCTTCTCCTCGACCCCAAATCGTCCTCCAACTGCAGAACTTTCTTGTCGTCCTCTCCACAGCCAGAGCGCAGCCCCTCCCAAGAGTGGTCTGGACTCGCTGTCCCTGATTTCCCCTTACCCATTCAGTCCTGACACCCTCCCCTACAGCCTCTCTTGTCCAGGTCTCCATGATCCTGTCGCCAAGCCCCAGTGAGCGTTTGGGGCCTCATCTCCCTTGACTGTCGGCAGCACCCGACAGAGCCGACCACCCCCTCCTCCCTGACCCCCACCCCCGGGGGGGGTCTCACTCGTGTTCCAGGACCTGCCCGGCACTCTTTGGGTCCCTCCCATCCCTCCTCAGTCTCCGCTGCTGGCTCCCCGTCTTCTCAGCCACCTCTGAGCGTCCCAGGGCCCCAGGGCCCAGTGCTGGGGCCGCTTCTCCCTCTATACCCACTTGGCGGCCCTTGGTGAGCTCAGCCGGGCTCGGGGCTTTCAGGGCCATGTCCTGGCTCACAAGTTCTTGTCTCCAGGCAAGGATACATCCTGAAGTCCACACCTCTACGTCCCCTGCCTCCTGAGGTCTCCCCTCGCAAACCCCCCAGGCGCTACAGTGGGGGGAGCCCCCACCCTCTGGGGATTCCTGCCCACACCTGCTTGAGTCTTCCCAGCTGAGGCCCCAGACATCATAGGGCAGAGACAACACATCTCCACTGTGTTCTGTCCTAATTCCTGACCCACAGGATCTGTGTGCACAACCTGTGGCTGTTTTAAGCCACCTACCCTTTGGGGTAATTTCTTATGGAGCCATAGCAACTGGAACAAATAGTGACGGAGGCAGCAACAAAACAGCCAAATGGTGGTGGCTAACCTTGACGCAACACTGACTTTGTACGGGTCCTTATTGCAAGCACTTTACTTACATTCACTCCAATTACTTCTCATGACAACCCTGCCAGGTAGGTATTCTTCCCACCTCCAGTCCCCAGACCATGAAGCCTAGGTCCAGAGCTGGCAGATTATCGGTCAAAGGTCATGTAGTTCTTAAGAGCAGGGGCTCTGGCTGAATCCCCACAGTCTGGCTCCACAGCCCATCTCTTAGCCACTGTGCTACGTGGCAGGCCACCCCTGATTCTTCTTCCAGCATCCTAACTTGCACTGCGTGGACAGTGAAGTCATGGGGCCAGAGGGCAATGGCAGAGGGTGCTCATTACATATTTCAGTTTTTATTTAGGAAATGTGCTGAGGGACCTTAGCGAGACAAGCATAAATCTCCACCTCCAAAACTGGAAGAGTGTCACCCTGCTGACACAAAGAGAAGGCGGGGATTGACACAGTCTTATTTTCTTAGAGTCTGGGACACCTGTCAGACATTCCAGCGCAACTACCCAGACCCGAGATTCTGAGCAAGTGGCAATGTGTCTTGGGGCAGCAACGGAACAGATTAACGAAAAGATTAGAAGTGATTTAGAGGAAAACAACAGTTCTTAGTTCGAACAGTCTCCACGAAGTTCAAGCTTTTATTCTGAGCAGGTGATGTGCTATTACATTAAGTAAATTGCTCCCAACGGTAACCTCTTGCTGCCCTGCATGCCTGACACCGCGGGAACAGGGCAGAAAGAGAAACAGAGAGCAGGCCAGATCTACAGTGCCCTGGAGAAAGACAGAAATCGTTTTGGATGGGAGAGGCTGAGCCAGGAGGATTAGGGAACATGGATACATGGTGCAGCCCACCTGGAACCTATCAGTCTTTCCTGATCCCCTGCCTGACACCATTCAATGGCTCCTTACCACCCAAGATTCCTCACATGTATGTGTATGTACATATACACGCTTACCTTCATTGGTTTTTCATTTGAAAACTGACAAGTGCTCGCCATAAACATATTCTGTGATACAAAAGCATAAAAGGTGGAAACTATAATTAAATTCACCCCCTTTCTCCAGTCCTTTCTTATTGTGGGCAGAATTTGAAGATGTCTGCAGAGATTCCCACTCCTGTTGTGTCCGCCCTGTATAATCTCTTCCCCTCGAGGGCAGAAGGGAGCTGAAAAGATGATGGCACTAGCAACCTGTGCCAGGTGTGCTGGCTGCCCTCTCCATCCTACCGCTGATTTGGGTTTTGAGAGATGTTAGGTGGGCAATTTAAAATGCCACGGCACTCTCCTAGCACAAATCAGCCCCTTCTTTCTTCGCCAAGCTTTTCCCTAGTGGTATGTTTTTGATGAGATTCCAGAGTTCTGTAGACATTGATTCTGACAGTTTTTGCCAGCTCATTAGTTGCTTTTGTGGAGGAATGCAGCCCTGGAGATCCTCATCTGCCCTTTGTTGGCGATGTCACGCAAAACATCCATGTGTCATATTTTAATTATAAATATCCAAACTCTAAGAGATGAACAGAATCTAATAGAACCACAGTGGAAGAATGAGGAGGAGAAGCAGAGTGGATGGTGTTGCAAAAGAGCTGAATGCTCTTCTGTGCATCAATAATTAATCTCTAAAAAAGAAGAGTCAAGAAAGGAGAAACGACCAAAACAGAGAGTGAGGGAAAGGGAGAGGGACAGGGAGAAGGAGGAAAAAAGGCAGGCAGGAAGGAAGAAGGGAAGAAAGAGAAACAGAAAGGGAGAAAAAAGGAAGAAGGAAAAAAAGAAAGAAAAGGGAGGAAGGAAGGAAGAAAGCAGAGAAAGAAGGAAGGAAGGGAGGGAGGGAAAAAGGAACAAAGGGAGGGAAGGAGGGAGCAAGGGAGGCAGGGAAGAAGGGAGAGAGGGAAGGAGGTGAAACCGAGAACAGAGAAGTTGAAAAATCTTCCCTAGAGCAAAAACTTGGAGATAAGCTTTGCTAACTGCAGCTGTGCATACTCAGCATAATCAACTGTTGTTCAAAACCAACCAGGTCTTTCTGTCCCTCCTTAGTAAATGAGTGAGCTGTATTTCCCAGGAAGTCAAGGTTCCAGTTAATCAAGATTCAGCCTCACAAGGCCAAACACAGGCTGAAGATGAAAACTAACCGGAAAAGTCCAGACAGTCAAGAGAAAAGAAATTCAGTCTTCAAGGCCAAACACAGGCTGGTGGGAAGACGCCAACCAGCAAGGCCACGTGCTCCCCCTCCCCTACCTAAAACCCCAGCACATGCTCCCCCTCCCCTACCTAAAACCCCAGCACATGCTCCCCCTCCCCTACCTAAAACCCCAGCACATGCTCCCCTCCCCCACCTAAAACCCCAGCACATGCTCCCCCTCCCCTACCTACAACCCCAGCACATGCTCCCCCTCCCCCACCTAAACCCCAGCACATGCTCCCCCTCCCCCACCTAAAACCCCAGCACACGCTCCCCCTCCCCTACCTAAAACCCTAGCACATGCTCCCCCTCCCCCACCTAAAACCCCAGCACATGCTCCCCCTCCCCTACCTAAAACCCCGGCACATGCTCCCCCTCCCCCACCTAAACCCCAGCACATGCTCCCCCTCCCCCACCTAAAACCCCAGCACATGCTCCCCCTCCCCTACCTGCAACCTAAGCACATGCTCCCCTTCCCCCACCTAAAACCCCAGCACATGCTCCCCCTCCCCTACCTACAACCCCAGCACATGCTTCCCCTCCCCCACCTAAAACCCCAGCACATGCTCCCCCTCCCCCACCTAAAACCCCAGCACATGCTCCCCCTCCCCCACCTAAAACCCCAGCACATGATTCCCCTCCCCCACCTAAAACCCCAGCACATGCTCCCCCTCCCCTACCTACAACCTCAGCACATGCTCTCCCTTGCCTACCTAAAACCCCCAATAAAAACCCCTCCCATTTTCCCTTCTAGGAGGTGGACCTAAATTTTAACTCCCATCTCCTCATCTGGCTGCCTTTTGATAATAAATCTCTTCCTTTGCCACAAGCCTGGCATTTCCAGTTTTTGGCCCTCCTGTGCAGTGGGTAAATGCCAGAACACTGGCCCTATGTGCATTTTTCTTGTGGCAAGGAAACAGGGTCTAAATTTGTTTGTTTGTTTTGTTTCTGGTTTGGAATGGGCATCCTTTTGGTGAGTTTCCTAGTTAAAACTGACCAAGTCCTATTTTTCCTTTCATTTGTTTGCCTCTGCTTCCTGGGTTTTGTTCCAGGTTACTGGAGTTTGTTTGGTGTGGCTCCAATTTGTTGAAAGGACTAGAGATCTCACTCAGAGAGGAACTGCAAGCTCCATCTCTTTTGATACTAGTGTGTGTGTGTGTCTGTGTGAATCTGTGTGTGTGTGAGTGAGTGAGTAGTTTGTTTGCCTCTGTTTCGGGGTTTTGTTCCAGGTTACTAGAGTTTGTTCAGGGGGAGCCTTGATTTGTTGAAAGGACTGACTCTTGGCTCCATCTGTTTTGATACTTACGTGGGTATGTGTGAGTGTGTATAATGTGTGCTTGGGGGTGGTGCTATAATGGGAAACTCATATTCGATTCCCAGTGGCAGCCCTCTGGGTTATGTATTGCAAAATTGGAATGTTTTCAGTTACAAACCTATGAAAAAGAAAAAGATGAAACAATTAAATTTGGGGTCTCAGCTTCCTCTCATGATCTTACAGATGCTAACAAAAAGAAGTTAACAAAAGAATAAAAAGAAGCTGAGAGAAAAACAAAGGGACTCTTCTCAACAAGGTAGAAATTTTTAAAGGTATTATTTTTTACTTTTTTTTATTGAGGTCATAATAGTTTATAACATTGTGAAATTTCAGTTGTACATTATTATTTGTCAGTCACCATATATATGTGGCCCTTTACCCCTATGCCCATCCCCCAACCTGCTTCCCTTCTGGTAAACACTAATCTGTTCTCTTTGTCCATGTGTTTGTGTATCTTCCACATATGAGTGAAATCATGTGATGTTTGTCTTTCTCTGTCTGGCTTATTTCACTTAACCTCATACGCTCAAGGTCCATCCATGTTGTTGCAAATGGGACGATTTTGTCTTTCTTTATGGCTGAGTAGTATTCCATTGTATATAAATATACCAGATCTTCTTTATCCATTCATCAGTTGATGGGCACTTGGGTTGCTTCCATATCTTGGCTATTGTGAATGATGCTGCAATGAACATAGGGGTGCATAAGCCTCTTTGAATTGTTAATTTCAAGTTCTTTGGATAAATACCCAGTAGCAAGATAGCTGGGTCATATGGTAATTCAATTTTTATTTTGTGAGAAATCTCCATACTGTTTTCCATAGTGGCTGCACCAGATTGCATTCCTGTGAGCAGTGTATGAGGGTTCCCTTTTCTCCACATCCTCTCCAACACTTGTTATTTTTTGTCTTGGTGAGTATAGCCATTCTAACAGGTATAAGGTGATATCTTAGTATAGTTTTGATTTGCATTTCCCTGATGGTTAGTTATGTAGAACATCTTTTCATGTGCCTATTGGCCATCTGTATATCTTCTTTGGAAAAATGTTCATATCCTCTGCCCATTTTTTGGTCAGGTTATTTGTTTTTTTGTTGTTGAATTGTGTGAGTTCTTTATGTATTTTGGAGATTAACCCCTTGTCAGATATATGATTTGCAAATATTTTCTCACAGTTGGTGGGTTGTCTTTTTGTTTTGTTCCTGGTTTCCTTTGCCTTGCAGAAGCTCTTTCATCTGATGTAGTCCCATTTGTTAACTTTTTCTTTTGTTTCCCTTGCCGGAGTAGACATGGTATTTGAAAAGATCCCTCTAAGACTGATGCCAAAGAGTGTACTGCCTATATTTTCTTCTAGGAGTTTTATGGTTTCACATCTTACCTTCAAGTCTTTAATCCACTTTGAGTTAATTTTTGTGTATGGCGAAAGATAATGGACTTCTTTCATTCTTTTGCATTTGGCTGTCCAGTTTTCCTACCACAATGTATTGAAGAGAATTTCCTTTCTCCTTTGTATGTTCTTGGCTCCTTTGTCAAATATTAGCTGTCCATAGATGTGTGCTTTTATTTCTGGGCTTTCAATTCTGTTCCATTGATCTGTGTGTCTGTTTTTGTACCAGTACCATACTGTTTTGATCACTGTAGCTGTGTAGTACATTTTGAAGTCAGGGATTGTGATGTCCCCAGCTTTGTTCTTTTTTCTCAGGATTGCTTTAGCTATTCGGCGCCTTTTGTTGCCCCATGTGAATTTTAGGATTCTTTGTTCTATTTCCGTGAAAAACATCATTGGGATTCTGATTGGGATTGCATTGAATCTGTAGATTGCTTTAGGTAATATGGACATTTTAACTATATTTATTCTTCCAATCCATGTGCATGGGATATCTTTCCATTTCTATATGTCATCATAGACTTCTTTCAATATTGTCTTATACTTTTCATTGTTTAGGTCATTCACCTCCTTGGTTAAAATTATTCCTAGATATTTTATTCTTCTTCTTGCCATTGTAAATGGGATTGTCTTCTTGAGTTCTCTTTCTATTAGTTCATTATTAGAGTATAGAAATGCAACTGATTTTTGTAAGTTCATTTTGTACCCTGCATCTTTGATGTGGTTTTTGATTATTTCTAATGGTTTTCCAATGTATTCTTTAGGGTTTTCTATATATAAAATCATGTCGTCTGCAAATAGTGAGAGTTTCACTTCTTCATTGCCTATTTGTACTCCATTTATTTCTTTTTCTTGCCTAATTGCTCTGGCCAAAACCTCCAGTACTATGTTGAATAAGAGTGGCAAGAGTGGGCACACTTGTATTGTTCCTGTTCTCAGAGGGATGGCTTTCAGTTTTTCCCTATTGAGTATGATGTTGGCTGTGGGTTTCTCATATATGGCCTTTATTATCTTGAGGTACTTTCCTTCTATACCAATTTTATAGAGAGATTTTATCATAAATGGGCGCTATATCTTGTCAAATGCTTTCTCTGCTTGTATTGAGATGATCATGTGATTTTTAGTCCTAATTTTGTGAATGTGGTGTATCACATTGATTGATTTGCAGATGTTCAACCATCCCTGCATCCCTGGTATAAATCCCACTTCATCATGGTGTATGATCCTTTTAATGTATCGCTGTATTTGGTTTGCCAATATCTTGTTGAGGATTTTTGCATCTACGTTCATCTGCGATATTGGCCTATAATTATCTTTCTTTGTGTTGTCCTTGTCTGGATTTGGGATCAGGGTGATGTTGGACTCATAGAATGTGTTAGGAAGTGTCCCATCTTCCTCAATTCTTTAGAATAGTTTGAGAAGCATAGGTATTAAATCTTCTTTGAATGTTTGGTAGAATTCTCCAGAGAAGCCATCTGGTCCTGGAGTTTTTTTAGGGGGGAGGTTTTTGATTACTGTTTCAATCTCTTTACTTGTGATTGGTCTATTGAGATTCTCTATTTGTTCTTGGTTCAGTTTTGGGAGGTTGTATGAGTCTAAGAATTTATCCATTTCTTCTAGATTGTCGAATTTGTTGGCATATAGTTTTTCATAGTATTCTCTTATAATCTTTTGTATTTCTGTGGTATCCATTGTAATTTCTCATCTTTCATTTCTAATTTATTTGAACCTTCTCTCTTTTTTTCTTAGTGAGTCTGGCTAAGTGTTTGTCAATTTTTATTATCTTCTCAAAAAAACCAGCTCTTGTTTCATTGATCCTTTCTACTGTTTTTTCTTTGTTTGTTTGTTTAAATTTCATTTGTTACAGCTCTAATTTTTGTTATTTCCCTCCTTCTGCTGACTTGGGGCTTTGTTTGTTCTTCTTTTTCTAATTCTGTTAGGTGTAGTTTAAGATTGGTTATTTGATATTTTTCTTGTTTATTAAGGTGGGCCTGTATTGCTATGAATTTCCCTCTTAGGACTGCTTTTGCTGCATCCCATATGAGTTGGTATGGTATATTTTCATTCTCATATGTCTCCAGATATTTTTTTTTTGATTTTTATTGATATTTTAATGGTTTCTAACATTGTGAAATTTTGGGTTGTACATTTTTGTTTGTCCATCACCCCATATATGACTCCCTTCACCCCTTGTGCCCACCCCCCACCCCCACTTCCCGGGTAACCACAGTCCAGTTTTCTCTGTCCATGTGTTGGTTTATATTCCACATATGAGTGAGATCATACAGTGTTTGTCTTTCTCTTTCTGGCTTATTTCACTTAACATAATACGCTCCAGGCCCATCCATGTTGTTGCAAATGGGACGATTTTGTCTCTTTTTATGGCTGAGTAGTATTCCATTGTATATATATACCACATTTTCTTAATCCAATCGTCAGTCGAGGGACACTTAGGTTGCTTCCACTTCTTGGCTATGGTGAATAATGCTGCAATGAACATAGGGGTGCATAAGCCTCTTTGGATTGTTGATTTCAGGTGCGTTGGATAGATTCCCAGTAGTGGGATGGCTGGATCATAGGGCATCTCTATTTTTAATTCTTTGAGGAATCTCCATACCGTTTTCCATAGAGGCTGCACCAATTTGCATTCCCACCAGCTGTGTATGAGGGTTCCTGTTTCTCCACATCCTCTCCAACATTTGTTGTTTTTTGTCTTGGTGATTATAGCCATTCTAACGGGCGTGAGGTGGTATCTTAGTGTTGTTTTGCTTTGCATTTCCCTGATGATTAGTGATGTTGAGCATCTTTTCATGTGCCTATTGGCCATCTGTATATCTTCCTTGGAGAAGTGTCTGTTCATTTCCTCTGCCCATTTTTTGATCGGGTTGTTTGTTTTTTTGTTGTTCAATTGTGTGAGTTCTTTATATATTATGGAGATCAACCCCTTGTCAGATGTATGTTTTGCAAATATTCTCTCCCAGCTGGTTGGTTGTTTGTTCATCTTGATTCTGATTTCATTTGTCTTATAAAAGCTCTTTAGTCTGATAAAGTCCCACTTGTTTATTTTTTCTTTAGTTTCCCTAGTCTGAGTAGGCATGTCATCCGAAAAGATTCCTTTAAACCCAATGTCAAATAGTGTGTTGCCTATATTTTCTTCTATGAGTTTTATAGTTTCAGGTCTCACCTTCAGGTCTTTGATCCATTTTGAGTTAATTTTTGTGAATGGCGATAGCACATGGTCCACTTTCATTCTTTTGCATGTGGATGTCCAGTTTTCCCAACACCATTTATTGAAGAGACTTTCCTTTCTCCATTGCATGTCCTTAGCACCTTTGTCGAAAATTAGCTGTCCATATATGTGTGGTTTTATTTCTGGGCTTTCAATTCTGTTCCATTGATCTGTGTGTCTGTTTTTGTACCAGTACCATGCTGTTTTGATTACTATTGCTTTGTAGTATGTTTTGAAGTCAGGAATTGTGATGCCTCCTGCTTTGTTCTTTTTCTTTAGGATTTCTTTAGCTATTCGGGGTCTTTTGTTGCCCCATATAAATTTTAGTATTCTTTTTTCTATTTCTGTGAAGAATGTCATTGGGATTCTGATTGGGATTGCATTGAATCTGTAGATTGCTTTAGGTAATATAGACATTTTAACTATGTTTATTCTTCCAATCCACGTGCATGGGATATCTTTCCATTTCTTTATGTCATCGTAGATTTCCCTCAATAATGTCTTGTAGTTCTCATTGTATAGGTCCTTCACCTCCTTGGTAAGATTTATTCCTAGGTATTTTATTCTTTTTGATGCAATTGTAAATGGTATTATCTTTTTGAGCTCTCTTTCTGTTAGTTCATTATTAGCATATAGAAATGCAACTGATTTTTGTAGATTGATTTTGTACCCTGCAACTTTGCTGTAGTTGTTGATTGTTTCTAACAGTTTTCCAACAGATTCTTTAGGGTTTTCTATATATACAATCATGTCATCTGCAAATAGTGAGAGTTTCACTTCTTCGTTACCTATTTGGATTCCTTTTATTCCTTTTTCTTGCCTAATTGCTCTGGCCAAAACCTCCAGTACTATGTTGAACAGGAGTGGTGAGAGTGGGCAGCCCTGCCTCGTTCCTGTTCTCAGAGGAATGGCTTTCAGTCTTTCCCCGTTGAGTATGATGTTAGCTGTGGGTTTGTCATATATGGCCTTTATTATGTTGAGGTACTTTCCTTCTATTCCCATTTTATTGAGAGTTTTTATCATAAATGGATGTTGTATCTTGTCAAATGCCTTCTCTGCGTCTATTGAGATGATCATGTGGTTTTCATTCTTTGTTTTGTTGATGTGATGTATCACGTTGATTGATTTGCGGATGTTGAACCATCCCTGCGTCTCTGGTATAAATCCCACTTGATCATGGTGTATGATCTTTTTAATATATTGTTGTATTCGGTTTGCCAATATTTTGTTGAGGATTTTTGCATCAATGTTCATCAGCGATATTGGCCTGTAATTTTCTTTCTTTGTATTGTCTTTGTCTGGTTTCGGTATCAGGGTGATGTTGGCCTCATAGAATGATTCAGGAAGTGTTCCATCTTCCTCTATTTTTTGGAATAGTTTGAGGAGGATGGGTATTAAATCTTCTTTGAATGTTTGGTAAAATTCACTGGAGAAGCCATCTGGTCCTGGACTTTTATTTTTTGGGAGGTTTTTGATTACTATTTCAATCTCTTTACTTGTGATTGGTCTATTCAGATTCTCCATTTCTTCTTGGTTCAATTTTGGGAGGTTGTATAAGTCTAAGAATTTATCCATTTCTTCTAGATTGTCCAATTTGTTGGCATATAATTTCTCATAGTATTCTCTTATAATCCTCTGTATTTCCATGGTATCCGTTGTAATTTCTCCTCTTTCATTTCTAATTTTATTTACTTGAGCCTTTTCTCTTTTTTTCTTAGTTAGCCTGGCTAAGGGTTTGTCTATTTTGTTTATCTTCTCGAAGAACCAACTCTTTGTTTCATTAATCCTTTCTACTGTTTTTTTGGTCTCAATATCATTTATTTCTGCTCTGATTTTTATTATTTCTCTCCTTCTGCTGGCTTTGGGCTTTGTTTGTTCTTCTTTTTCTAGTTCTGTTAGGTGTAATTTAAGGTTGCCTATTAGGGCTTTTTCTTGTTTGTTAAGGTGGGCTTGTATCGCTATGAGTTTCCCTCTCAGGACCGCTTTTGCTGCGTCCCATATGGTTTGATATGGCATGTTATCATTTTCGTTTGTTTCCAGATAGTTTTTGATTTCTCCTTTAATTTCATCAATGATCCATTGGTTGTTCAGTAGCATGTTGTTTAATCTCCACATTTTTGTCACTTTCCCAGTTTTTTTTTCCTGGTTCATTTCCAGTTTCATAGCCTTATGGTCTGAAAAGATGCTTGTTATGATTTCAATCTTCTTGAATTTATTGAGGCTTGCTTTGTTTCCCAACATATGGTCTATCCTAGAGAATGTTCCATGCGCGCTTGAGAAGAATGTGTAGTCAGCTGTTTTTGGGTGGAGTGCTCTGTATATGTCTACTAGGTCCATCTCGTCCAGTTTTTCATTTAAGTCTAATATTTCTTTATTAACTTTTTGTCTGGATGATCTATCCATTGCTGTAAGTGGGGTGTTAAGATCCCCTACTATTATTGTGTTGTTGTTGATTTCTCCTTTTAGGTTTGTTAATAGTTGTTTTATGTACATTGGTGCTCCTATGTTGGGTGCATATATATTTATAAGTGATATGTCTTCTTGATGGAGTGTCCCTTTTATCATTATATATTTCCCTTCTTTGTCTTTCTTAACCTGTTTTATCTTGAAGTCTACTTTGTCTGATATGAGTATGGCAACACCTGCTTTCTTTTGTTTGCCATTAGCTTGGAGTATTGTCTTCCATCCTTTCACTCTGAGCCTGTGCTTGTCTTTAGTGCTAAGATGTGTTTCCTGAAGGCAGCATATTGTTGGGTCTTGCTTTTTAATCCATCCTGCCACTCTGTATCTTTTGATTGGAGAGTTCAATCCATTTACATTTAGGGTAATTATTGAAATATGAGGGTTGAATGTTGCTGTTTTGTCACTTATTTTCTGGTTCTTTTGCATTTCCTTTGTTTCTTGTCCCATTTGTTTTGGACTGCCAATTCAGTTTGGTTGTTCTGTCTTACGATTCTTCTAGTTTTCTCTTTGTTTATCATATGTGGTTTTAATTTGATTATTTGTTTAGTGGTTACCTTGAGGTTTGGGCGAAAAATCTTCTGTATGAGATAGTCCATTATCTGATAGCCTCCTATTTCCTTATACTAAGTCAATTCAGTCACTTTCCTCTTCCCCTTCTAAGTTGCTCTTGTTATACCTTATTCTATCTTGTGTTGTGGCTGTGTGTTTACAGTGATGAGGTTAAATTTATTTTTGGTGAATTTCTTCCTTTGATCTTTGATTTTAGTATTTAAGTGGTTGCTAACCTATTCCGGTAAAGATCTACTATTTCTCTGATTTTGTCTACCTACTTTTCTCCTTACTCCAAGCTTTGTGTTCCCTTTCTCTTCTTGTTTTCAGGCCTGAGGGCCTTCTTGATTATTTCTTGTAGTGGCGGTCTCGTGGCCATGAACTCCCTTAGCTTTTGTTTATCTGGGAGAGTTACTATTTCTCCATCATATTTGAAGGATATTTTTGCTGGATAGAGTATTCTTGGCTGAAAGTTTTTGTCTTTTAGTATTTTGAATATATCATTCCAGTCTCTTCTAGCCTGAAAAGTTTCTGTTGAGAAATCCGCTGAGAGCCTGATGGGAGTTCCTTTGTACGTTATTTTTTGTTTTTGTCTAGCTGCCCTTAATATTGTTTCTTTGTCGTTGACCCTGGCTAGCCTTACCACTAGGTGTCGTGGTGAAGGCCTTTGTCTGTTAATATATATAGGAGTCCTGTTGGCTTCGCTTACTGGTATTTCCTGCTCCTTCCCCAGATTTGGGGAATTTTCAGCTATTATTTCCTTGAATAGGCTCTCTGTTCCTCTTTCCCTCTCCTCTCCCTCAGGAATACCTATAATTCTTATGTTACATTTTCTAATAGAGTCCGATATTTCTCGGAGTCTTTCTTCATTTCTTTTTAGTCTTAGTTCTCTCTCTTCTTCCATCTGGAGTATATCTGTATTCCTATCCTCTAAAGTACTAATTCTTTCCTCCATATTGTCAGCTCTGTTCTTTAAAGATTCCAGATTCTCCTTTATCTCCTCCATTGTGTTCTTCATCTCCATCAGCCCTGATAGGTTTTTCTTTATGATTTCAATCTCTTTTGTGAAGAAACTCCTAATCTCATTTAATTGTTTGTCTGTGTTGTCTCGTATTTCGTTGAGTGTTTTTATGATAGCTATTTTGAAATCTCTGTCATTTAGTTTATGGATTTCTGTGTCTTCGGGGTTGATTTCTGGGTGCTTGTCATTTTGTTTCTGGTCTGGTGATTTCATATATTTTTGCATTGTGGTTCCTGTGTTGGTTTTGATTTTCCTCATCCTGGAAGTCTCTGGTTGCAATTTCCACCTGCCGCCACTGTGTGGTGGTAAAGGGCTGTGTAGTCTAAGGCCCCTGCGCTCTGCCCCAGTTTTTCTGCTGCGATCCGCAGTTTTGTTTTGTTTTGTTTTGTTTCTTTTCCCCACTGCGATCCACGGGTCCAGTCTAGTTTATTCAGGTCTGCCTCGGACCGCTAGATCTGGTCGAGCTGCAGACTCCGGGTTGCGGGGAGGGGGGAGCTCTCTCTTTTGCCCTCTGGGTCCCTGACGTGGGAGGCTTCTCGATTGCCCCTCTTTATCCGCTCTCTGGGTTGCTCAGATGTTGATGGTAGCCCTGTGGCTCCTCTGAGCCCTCTGTGCGGGAGTTTCCCACTGGCTGAGAGAGCCCGAAGAGCTACAGTTTCCCGCCGAGTGCCGCCCCTCCCCCCCTCTGGGAGCCGCGCGGACCGGGATCGCTGATCTGATGGGGAGGGAGCGGAGTTCTCCTTACCTCTCCCCACTTCCTCCGGGGGCCCGGCACGTTCCGCTCTCAGATGTGCGGCAGTGTGGATCCCTCCGCTCCAGCTTTTGACTGTCTGGGATTCCGTTGTTGGTCTGTGGCTGTTACTTTTGTTGTATTTTGTGGGGGAAGAATTCACGGGAAAGCTCACTCCGCCATGATGCTCTGTCTCCAGATATTTTTTGATTTCTCCTTTAATTTCTTCAATGATCCATCTGTTGTCCAGCAACATGTTGTTTAGCCTCCACATATTTGTCACTTTCCCAGCTTTTTTGTTGTAGTTGATTTCTAGTTTCATAGCATTATCTTTGGAAAAGGTGCTTTATGTGATTTCAATCTTCTTAAATTTATTGAAGCTTGCCTTGTTTCTCAACATATGGTCTATCCTTGAGAATGTTCCATATGCACTTGAGAAGAATGTGTATTCTTCTGTGTTTGGATGGAGTGTTCTATATATATCTATTAAGTCCATCTGGTCTAGCTTTTCATTTAAATCCACTATTTCCTTATTCACTTTCTGTCTGGATGATCTATCCCTTATGTGAGTGGGGTGTTAAGGTCCCCTACTATTATTGTGTTGTTGTTAATATCTCCTTTTAGGTTTGTTAATAGTTGCTTTATGCACTTTGGTGCTCCTGTGTTGGGTACATATATATTTATAAGTGTTATGTCTTTTTGATGGACTGTGCCTTTTATCATTATATACTGTCCTTCTTTGTCTCTCATTACCTGTTGTGTCTTGAAGTCTACTTTGTTGATATAAGTATGACAACACTTGCTTTCTTTTGTTTGCCATTAGCTTGGAGTATTGTCTTCCATCCCTTCACTCTGAGCCTGTGTTTGTCTTTAGAGCTGAGATGTGTTTCCTGGAGGCAGCATATTGTTGGGCCTTCTTTTTAATCCATCCTGCCACTCTGTGTCTTTTGATTGGAGAATTCAATCCAATAGAGTGATTATTGATATATGAGGGTTTAGTGCTGCCATTTTATTACTCATTTTCCAGTTCTTGTGCATTTCCCTTGTTTCTCTTCCCTTGGTAATTCGGACTACCAATTCACTTTGGTAGTTCTCTATGATGTTTTTCTCAGTTTTCTCTTTATTTATCATTTGTGTCTCTGTTCTGATTATTTGTTTAGTGGCTACCATGAGATTTGTATAAAAAATCTCATAGATGAGATAGTCCATTTTCTGATAGCCTCTTATTTCCTTAGACTAATCCAATTCCATCCCTTTCCTCTTCCCCTTATAAGTTACTATTGTCACAACTTATTCCATCTTGTGTTGTGAGTTTTCAGTTAAAATGACAAGATTATATTTATTTTTGATGTTTTCTTTCCCTTTATCTTTAATGTTATACTTAAGTGTTTGCTAACCTGTTCTGATAGACAGCTGCAATTTTCTGATTTTGTCTACCTATTTATCTGCTTGCTCAAGGCTTTGTAATTGCTTTCTTATTTTTTTCAGGTATGAGGGCCTTCTTGGTCATTTTGTGGGCGGGGGGGGTCTTATGGTGATGAACTCCCTTAGCTTTTGTTTATCTGGGAAAGTTGTTATTTCTCCATCATATCAGAAGGATGTGTTTGCTGGATAGAGTATTCTTGTTTGAAAGCTTAGTCTTTCAGAATTTTGAATATATCATTCCACTTTCTCTCAGCTTGTAAGGTTTCTGCTGAGAAATCTACTGAAAGCAGATAGGGGTTCCTTTGTAAGTTATTTTCTTCTGCCTTGCTGCCCTTAATATTTTTTCTTTGTCATTGACTTTTGCCAGCTTTACTACTATATGCCTTGGATAAGGTCTTTTTACATTGCTATAATTAGGATTCCTAATAGCTTCTTTAACCTGTATTTACAGCTCCTTCTCCAGGTTTGGGAAGTTCTCAGCTATTATTTATTTGAACAAGCTTTCTGCTCCATTGTTCTTCTCTTCTCCATCTGGAATACCTATAATCCTTATGTTGCATTTCCTAATTGAGTTGGATATTTCTTGGAGAATTTCTTCATTTCTTTTTATCTAAGTTCTCTTCCTCCTCCATCTGAAGTATTTCTGTATTTCTGTCCTCCACACTGCTGATTTTCCCCACCACACCTGGGACAGCTCCCCATCCCTTTTCCCTCTGCTGGCACAGCCCTAATGGGCTCTCCCTCCCCCAGGAACAAAGTCTTGCAGCTCCTTTGGGTGGGGGACTGGAGGTGCCAGGGGCCCTCAACTGGGAGGTGGTGCTGGTGTACTTCTGAGCCTGGACGAGGGTCAAGTCAACAGGAAAGGTACATCTGGAGGCAGGCAGGGCTGGGAATGATGGCAGGGCTGGGGGGCAGCATTGCCTGAGGGAGGGGTGTCTCTGCCAGGGATGACTGTTGCAACAGGAGGTTACAGACCAGGGCCAGGTCCTGGTGAGGGGGCAGGTACTTCAATCCAGGCCATTTGATCCCCACCCCATGGCTAGATAGTCCTCCCCACCCTCCAAATCCAGGCCCAGCAGCCTTCCTTCCTGAGGGGGAGAGGCCAAAGCAGTAGCTGCCCCTTCCCTATGTTGGACAACCCTGTCCCTGTGCCCCACCACCACCATTTCTATGTCATCACCCCCCCAGTTTCTGTCTGTTTCTCACTCACTATCTGAGTCTGTTTTGATGGTCTGGGTGGACCTTGTCTATGGCTGTCTCTCTCGCCTGCCTCTCTGGCCCTGGGGACCCAGAAGTGAGTCTAGAACCATGCCCTCCTCAGAAGCTTCCTGTCAGGTTATGGAGACATATGTAAGCACAGCTGTGCAGTGGAAGAAGGCTCACTAGATGAAGGTTGGAATAGATGGTGAGGAGCCAAACCACAGAATCCACCACAGCCCTTCCCTTTGTCTACTCGGCACCCAGATGTACTTTTCTTCCAAGACATAATAGTAGCTAACACCTCCTATGTTCCAGGCCCTTTCAAGGGCTTTACATGTGTTAATCCCTTATATAAGTTTTCAGACAATAATAGCAACAACACTCTCCTGCCTGCCATAATGCAGGTGTCCTCCAAACAAGTAAAAATACACTCACTCTCTCCACAACAGGAGAGACTCAAAGCCCCATCCATCTCAGGGTGATGTTCTGTCCATCTCTAGTTCCTTCCTGATGTCATGTAGAGAACCTATAATAAGCTAGGGACTAAATTATAAAGTTAACTTCTACCAACACAACCACTATAACATAACAGACAGAAGGTGGGGAGGGGAGGAAATTGGCTAATATGAATGAAAAGATGCACCAAATAACAATGAGGTAAAGTAGGTATGAGTTACTACAGTCCTCATTTCTGCAATTACACATACAGCCATATGTTTTTTGTTCTTTTATGTGATGGTCAGTTAGGTATGGCCATAAGAGGAGACACAGGAGAGGCACAGAAAAAAAAAATGTTTATTATACTCAGAGTTCCTAAAGAGACAGAGTCACTGTACCTCATGCCAAGAGGGGGTCACATGGGAGGGAGTGCCAAGGGGATGGGCTCAACCAAGCTGGTGGGGAACAGGCAGAAAGCAAGAATCTGTGGGCAAGCACCTTTACTGGGAGTCAGGGTGGAGTACAGAACAGAAAGTGCAAAGGGATTTCATCGGTGTGTTTGAATGTTACTAGGTCACATACAGTAAGGGGAAGGTAGGAAGGGGACCTTGTGGCAGAGGCCAAGCTTAGACTGGTGCACCTGGGTGCCTGGGTGAAGTGCTTACATGCTGTTTGTGAGGATGTTGAGGCAACAGGAAAGTATGAAGTTTTAAAATTTGCAGTACACCATGGTTGATATTTGTCATTTCCCTCCTCTATTATCCTATCCGTGTAGTGTTTTTCCTCAGCCCACATTTCAGCTGATTATGATTCTTTATTATATGAGGTGACCTAAGTCTTCATTCCTGAGGGGGTGAGCCCTTGCTGGTCCTGTCCATAAGGATCTTCTGCTGTCCTCCTCTAAATTTTACCTTCCTACATAGCAGTACTAGCAAGTGCCTTCCAAAATTCTGTGGGTCTCAGAAATACTTTTCTCTTACTCCAGTTACATAGCAGAAATTCTCTCTTCTTGATAATCAGGACCCATCACCCCAGCCAACGCAATAACTCTCCTCTTGCTCATTAGTTCAGTAGCACAAGGATCACAGAGTGGCCAGGCAAAAGTCTCAAGTCTATTTCAGTAGAGCTTTTGTGGGGAGACTGTGATGGCAAATTAGGCTTTAGTATGTCCATGGATGGTATTGCTAACAAACCATGGTGGTGGAGAAGGCAGATACACATACAGAAAAAGTGTCTGTTTCACAGAGGAAAACTTGCTGCCCGCTTCAGAATGGGAAAGAAGCTGGCTGCCATTCACAGAGGAGGTCGTTCTATCCGGCTGATTATTGAAATCTTCCTGTGCAGCGGATGTGCTGCAGTGAACATTCACAGGGGCTGCACATCCCCTCATGTTGTGGACCCATTCTTGGCAATCCATTCATGTACCTCTTTCCCAGCCCACCTTGCTGTCAATCCTCCACCAAGTGCTTCCAGGTCTGAAACACATACCCTGGAAGGGACAGGGCTAAGGTAGAGGGGCAGCCAGCTGGAAGGAGGTGGGAGTGTGAGGAGTGAGTTTCTAACAATTAGTTGTTCACCATCATGTCAAACAATTCGTCCTCTCTTTTCTGATTTTCAGCACCGTACTTCTCTTTTTAAAAGAATATTGATTAAAAAGAATCATAAATGTCAACCAAACAATTGCAGGATTTTGCAAATACAGGGTGATATTTAGTTAACAAAACAATGGTTACTTCATCGAGGCTGCATCAAATGCATGTGAACCAGAAAAACCTGCCATCCTCAGAAACCAACAAGAACCTCTTCTACCTGTCAAGGCCAGGTTCAGACCCCCATGGACAAAGTCAGCGGCTACTGAAAATGACACGAAAGGTCAAGACTGTCTAAAGACACGTACAGTAGGGTATTGAGTACACAAGAACGGTCTAACGATTAAAAACAAATCTTCTAGAGTCTTAAATTTCCTTTTTTTGTTGTTTTGTTTTGAAAAGTATGAGATTGGTAATGGGGCAGTTAACTGCTTTAGAGACAAAAACACCTCTATTAAAACCAACTTTTTCAACAAAATCATCATCGTTGCCATCCTTGTCTTCAGACTCCTCATCGTTTTCATTATCATCTTTGTCTTCTTTCTCTTCCTCTTTTTCTTGATTTTTCAGACTTTACAGCTCCATTTGCTTTCTTTACATTAGGTATCTGTTAACCACATAGGCAATAATATCCATTATATATTTTTCTCCATCTGAACAACCTTATTATCTGCTCATTTCTCTCAGTTTCTTTGTAGCATCTCCCATGGAAAGGGCAGGAAGCTCTCCTTGACTAGAATGTGATACTCAGCACAAAGGAAAGAAATGGACATAGGGCTCTTGAATGCATTAGGATCCTTGCATTGTTTTCTTTTCTCTTTAGTGGAAAATGAGCTGTGTCTGCCTCTGCCATGTCTTGCCCTTTTCAGAGCATTTGGAGTGGAAGACTGAAGCATCTGGATGAAGCTTCTGATGTTCCTTCTGGCACCATCTGGACTCTCAATTCCATTCCACTTGTCTATATGTCTATCCTTATGCCACTAGCACACTGTTTTGATTACTGTAGCTTTGAAATAAGTTTTGAAATCAGGAAGTATGTGTCCTCCAACTTTGTTCTTCTTTTTCCAGATTGTTTTGGCTATTCAGGGCCCCTTGCAAATCCACATGAATTTAAGGATTGGAATTTCTATTTCTGAAAAAATAAAAAGAAATTCATTGGAATTTATATAGATATTGTCTTGAATCTTTAGATCATTTTGGGTGGTATTGCCACCTTAACTAAATTAAATCTTCCAAACCAGAGAGTCCAGAAATAAACCCATACATCCATGGCCAATTGATTTTTGTCGTGGGTGCCAAGACAATTCAATGAGAAAAGAATTGTCTCTTCAACGACTGGTGCTGGGACAACTGGATATCCACATGCAAAAGAATGAAGTTGGACCCCTACCCAACACCATATACAAAAATTGACTCAAAATGGATCAGCTACCTAAATTGGATGTCTTTCCATTTATTTAGGTCTTCTTTAATTTCTTTCAGCAATGTTTTGTGGTTTTCGTGTACAAGTCTTGCACCCCCTTGGTTAAATTTATTTCTATGTATTTTATTCTTTTTGATACTATTGTAAGCGGAACTGTTTTCTTAATTTCATTTTCAGATTATTCATTCCTGGCATATAGAAAAACAACTGATTTTTGCATGTTGATCTTGTAATCTGCAACTTTGCATAATTCATGTATTATCTCTAGAAGTTTTTTGTGGAGTCCTTGGAATTTTCTATATATAAGATCATGTCATCTCTAATAGAGATAGTTTTACTTTTTCCTTTCCAATTTGGATGTCTTTTATCTCTTTTTGTTGCCTAACTGCTCTGGCTAGAACTTCTAGTACAATGTTGAATAGAAGTGGTGAATGTGGGCATCCTTGTCTTGTTCTTGATCTTAGAAGGAAAACTTTCAGTCTCTCATCATTGAGTATGATCTTAGCAAAAGGTTTTTCATAAATGCCCTTTATCATGTTTAGAAAGTTTCTTTATATTCCTAGCTTTTTTAATGTTTTTATCATGAAACTGTGTTGGATTTTGTCAAAAATTTTTTCTGAGTCACTTGAGATGATCATGTAGGTTTTTTTCCTTTGTTCTATTAATGTGGTGTTATTACATTGATTCTTTGATAGATTTTCGCATGTGGAACCATCCTTGCATTCCTGGGATAAATCTCACTTGGTCAGGCTGTGTCTAATTCTTGTAATATGCTGCTGAATTCAGTTTGGTGGTATTATGTTGAGGATTTTTGCACCTATATTCATAAGACATGTTGATCTGTGGTTTTCTTTTCTTGTGATGTCTTTATCTGGCTTTGGTATCAGGGTAATGCTGGCTTCATAGAATGAGTTAAGAACTGTTCCCTCTTCTATTTTTTGAGTTTGAGAAGGATCGATGTTAATTCTCCCTTAAATGTTTGGTAGAATTCTCCAGTGAAGCCATCTGGTCATGTACTTTTCTTTGATGGGACATTTTTTATTACTGATTCAATCTCTATACTTATTATATGTATGTTCATATTTTCTTCCCCAAATATCCATGTGGTTTGCTCCATCACTTCTTTCAAGTCTTTGCTCAAATGACTGCTTCTCAGCAAGGTTTTCCCTGCTCACTACATCTAAAAAGACACACACCCCAACCTCTTATCTCTCTTCTATGGTCTCTTCCGTTAGTAATTATTGCCATTTACCACACCATTTATTATCTGTCCCCTCCACAGGAATATATGCTCCATAAGAAATTGTTCCATGAGCAAACTCTGTCTGGATTTTTCACCACTACAGGCCTAGTGCCTAGCAATAGAAGACACCCAATTAATATTTGTGGAATATATGCATAAATAAACTGGAGCTCAGTGAGTGGAATGGTAGTTCCTAGATGAGGCAGAGCCTCGTAGGCCATAGAAATGAGTTTTTAGTTCAGTTTGAAGTGCAATGGAAGGCATAGAAGAGTTTCAAACAAGGAAGTAAGATGATCTTATTTATGTTTTAAGATCAATCTGGAAAATAGATTTGAGGGACTCTATGCTGAAGGCTAAGAGACCAGCAACTTTACTGTCAATAGCTTTCAGAAGAGAGATGATTATGGCCTGAACTAGGTTGACAGCAGTGGTATGGAGAAAAGTTGATGAATTCAAGAGATATTTTGAAGATAAGTGGCACATAACTGGTAAATGAATTGGATATGAAAGAGGGGAGAAAAAGGTAGGTGACAATGATCACCTTTAGAGTAAAACCATCTTGGACCTTCCAGACAAGACCAGTCACCATCTGAATACCACCAACTGACCACAGTTGATATCACAAAGAGCAGAATTGGCCAGGTGAGCCTTGCTCAATTTCTGACCCAAAATATTGTAAAATATAATACCACGGTTGTTATTTTAAGTTAGAATAATTGCAAGTAGCTTATTACACAGATCAGATAACCAAAACAACACTCTCACTAAGAACAATTATAAATGCTGATAAATTATAAAATCATATTTTTAAAGGCAGGGAACTACAGAAACAATAAGAACTAAAAGGACTAAGATTCCAGAGAGGGGAGTACTATACACTGCATGTTTGTGTCCCCGCAAAATTCATATGTTGAAACCTAATCCCCAATGTGATGGTATTTGGAGGTGGGGCCTTTGGGAGGTGATTAGGTCATGAGGGTGGAGCCCACATGAGTAGGATTAGCTCCCTTATGAAAGGGACCCCAAAGAGCTCCCTGACCCCTTTCGCCATGTGAGAACACAATGAGAAAATGGCTGTCTATTAACCAGGAAGCAGGCCCACCAGACACTGAATCTGCCAGCACCTTGATCTCAGACTTCTCTGAAACTGTGAGAAATAAATGCCTGTTGTTTATAAGCCACTCAGTCTGTGGCATTTTTGTTATAGCAGCCCAAGCAGACTAAGGCAGGGAGAAACTTTCAGACTTGAGCCGAGGAACTGCAGCTGCTTTTTGCTTAAAGGAATATGCTAGCTATAGTTGAAGGCTAGATGCTGAGAATCTGAACTTGACCCAGGCAGAAGGCTATTGCTAAGGTTCAGAAAAACCAGCAGAGCGTTTAGCAGTTATGAGGGGCTATAGTGACAAAATTGGAGACTTTGGGGCCCTCAAACCCACAGCTACTCTTCCCCAAGACATTGGCATAGTTCTGAAGCTGCACGGGGTGGGAGGCTACAGACCTAAGCTGAGCAGTGATAGGCATTTTCTGCGGTCTCACAGTGCTTGGGAAACAAAGACCTGCTAAAGGAGGGGCCCTGAAAACACAACAAACATGAGTAAAAGCCCTGGAGGGAGTGGTGAATTTACACTGATCATCTGCAACCACTTTTTTCCTGGGAATAATTTCAGATCTCAGTGCAGATAGAGGCTGAGGGTTGCTGCTAGGAGGCAGAGAAATCAGCAGAGCTTTAAGTGGTCAAGTAGAGCGGAAGTGACAAAATTGGAGACCTGTGGGATGTATTAGTTTGCTAAGGCTGCTGTTACAAAGCACAACAAACTTAGTGGCTTACAACAACAGAAATGTGTTCTTACACATTTCAGGAGGCCAGAGGTCCAAAATCAAGATGTTGGCAAGCCATACTCTCTATGAAGGCTCTAGGAAAGAATCTGTTCCATGCCTTTCACCTAGTTTCAGGTGGTTGCCAACAATCCTTGGCATTCCTTGGTTTGTAGATGCATCACTTCAATCTTTGCCTTAATCTTCACTGGTATTATCCTCTCTGTGTCAGTGTCTCTCTCTTCTCCTCTTCTAAGGACATCAGTCATATTGGATTTATGGCACACCCTACTTCAGTATGACCTGATCTTTACTTGATTACATCTGCAAAGACCCTATTTCCAAATAAGGTCATGTTCACAGGTACCATGGATTAGGACTTGAACATATCTTTTTGGGAGTCACTATTCAGTCCACAACAGGGGACCTCAAGCATTCAGTTGATCCTCAGCTCAAGAGATACTTACAGCATCTCAATAGAATAGAGGACAAAAACCACGTGATAATCTCAATAAACACAGAAAAAGCGTTGGACAAAGTCCAAAACCCTTCATGATAAAAATATTCAACAAACTAGGAATATAAGGGAAGTTCATCAACATGATAAACAGCAGGTATGAAAAGCTCACAGTTAACATCATAGTGAATGATGAAAGACTGAATGCTTTCTCCTTAAGATCAAGAACAAGCCAAAGATGTCAGCTCTTTACTTTTCTATTCAACATTGTACTAGAGGTTCTTGCCAGTGCACTAAGGCCAGAAAAAGAAATAAAAGGCAGCCATATTGGAAGGAAGAAGTAAAACTATCTTTATTTGCAGGTGACATGATCCTGCAAGTAGAAAATTCTAAGGAAACCACTAAAAAACCATTATAACTGAGTTCAGCAAGATAGAAGATTACAAGATCTATATATGAACATCAATTGTATTTCTATACACTTGGAATGAATGATATGAAAATTAAATTAGGAAAACCATTCCACCTACATGGCATCAAAAACAACAAAATACGTATGAATGAATTTGACAAAGGAAGTGCAAAACTTACAGTCTGAAAACTACAAAATATTTTTGAAAGAAATTGAATGACATCCCATGTTCATGGAGCTGAAGACTTAATATTGTTATGATGGCAATACTCCACAAATTAATATATGGATTCAATCCAATCCTTATCAAAATCCCAGATAAATTCTTTGCAGAAATTGACAAACTGATACTGAAATTCATATGGTGATTAAAGAGACCAAGAATATACAAAACGATCTTGAAAAAGAACAAACTTGGAGGACTAGCTACAGCAATCAAGAGTGTGCGGTACTGGCATAAGGACAGACATATAGATCAAGTGGAATAGAATTGAGAGTCCAGAAATAAACCCTCACATTTATGGTCAATTGATTTTCAACAAAGATGCCAAGACAATTCAATGGGGAAAACATAATCTTTTCAACAAATGGTTCTGGGACAACTGAATATCTACATACAAAAGAATAAATTTGGACCCCTACCTCACACCATACAGAAAAATTAAATCCAAATTGATCATGGACCTAAATTTAAGAGATAAAACTACAAAACTCATAGAAGAAAACAAAGGTGTAAAACTATGATCTTGGATTGGAAAATTGTTTCTTAGATATGACACCAAAAGTACAAGAGGAATACAAAAAAATAGATAGACTAGACATCATCATCAAAATTAAAAATTTTGTGCTTCAAGGGACATCATCAAGAAAATGAAAAGACAACCTACATAATGGTATAACATTGTGCAAATCATATATCTAATAAGGGCCTACTATCCTGAATATAGAAAGAACTATTACAACTCAATATTAAAAAGAAAAACAACCTAATTTTAAATGAAGGAAAAGGTCTGAATAGATATTTCTCCAAAGAGGACATACAAATGCCCAATAAGCACATGAAAAAATGTTCAAAATAATGAGCCATCAAGAAATGTAAATCAAAACCAGAATGTGATACCACTTCATATCCACTAGGATGGCTATATTTAAAAAGACAGACAATAACAAGTGTTAGCTAGGATGAGGAACAAGTGGAACCTTCATAATACATTGCTGGTGGGAATGTAAAATTGTGCAGCCATTATGGAAGACAGTTTGCCATTTCCTCAATACGTTAAACATAGAATTACCACATGACTCAAAAATTTCACTTCTAGGTATATACCCAAAATACATGAAAACAGACATTCAAACAAAAACTTGTACAAGAATATTCAATGCAGTACTATTTGCAATAGCCAAAAGGTAGAAACACCTCAAATGTCAATAACTGATGAATGGATAAGCAAAATGTGGTCTATCCATACAATGGAGTATTCTTCAGCCATAAAAAGGAATGAAGTATTGATACATGCTACAATATAGATGAATTTTGAAAACATTATGGTAAGTGAAAGAAGCCAGACACAAAGGACCACATATTGTGTGATTCTATTTATATGAAATATCCAGAATAGGTAAATCCATAGACATAGAAAGCAGATTAGTGGTTGCTAGGGGCTAATGGTAGGGAGGACTGGGGAGTAACTGCTTAATGGTATGGGGTTTCCCATTTGGGGTGATGAAGAAGTTCTGAAACTAGATAGCAATGATGGATGCACAACATCGTGAATGTACTAAAGGCCACTGAATTGTATACTGTAAAGTAGTTAAAATAGTGAATTTTGTATTATGTGTATTTTACTACAATTTTTCTTAAATATCAGAGTAGAAACTTCCGCAGTCTCTCAGTGCTGAGAAGACAAAGACCCATACCCACTAGGGCTGTCAATCAAAAGCCCTAGTGAACCAGAAGAAGACTGCAACCTGGCATCAACATAGACCAGTCCCTGATTAGACAGAGTGCAGTGATCAGCAGAGAAAATGCTTCACCCTTTCTGGTGGAAGACAACCTCATCTAGAGCATCTACGGTATTTTTTACACAATGTTTGGGACTCAACCAAAATTACTAGGCATGAGAATTGACAGGATTGTGTGACCAAATAACCAATAGAAAAACCAGATAACCAAGAGTAGCAGACTGAGGGGTGACCAGGTATTAGAACGAGCAGGAAATGACTTTAAAATAACTATCATTAATATGTTCAGAAAAATAGAGAAGACGGAGATTTTCATAGAGAATTGGAATATAAAAAATGATAAAATGGACATCCTAAAACTGAAAATTCCAATATTTGAAATTAAGAACTCAATGGATGACTGGCCAAAGGAAAGTATCTAAAACGAAACACAAAAAATAGATTTTTTTTAAAAACTGAAGAGTGCAAAAGGCATGTAGAACACGGCCAAGAGGTCTAACATACATATAAATGGAGTCTCAGAAAGAGACAGAGACAATGGAGCAGAGTCAATATTAGAATTTGAATTTTTCAAGTTAATGAACGACATCAAGCCACAGAATAAAGAAGGTCAGCAAAGGTCAAGCAAGATAAATACAAAGAAAACCATATCTAGGCACATTGTAGTAAGACTGCTGAAATACAAAGAGAAAATCTTAATAGAAGCCAGAGGAAAAAAGGAGGGGAAAGGAACAAGACTAAGATGAACAGCTGAATTCTCCACAGAAACAGTGGAAGCCAGAAAATGAGAAAATCACATATTTAAAGTGCTGAAAGAAAATAATTTCCAACCTAGAATTCCATATACCCAGTGAAAATATCATTCAAAAATGAAGATGATGTATATGGAATTCCCACTATGACAGAGTGAAGAGGTTGACAAATTCTATCCACAAAACATCAAGTACAAAACTAGACAAAGTTATCAAAAACAACCATCGCAGGGCTCTGGAAAGTGACCAAAGGCAGACGATGAACTGTTACAACTTCAGCTAAGAACAGCAGGAATCTGCAACCTTCTTGCCCATCCCCTTAATTAGGCAAGGTCAGTACGTTACCAGTGCAGGGCTGCCAGCTGTGTTGCCACAGGAGGTGGTCTTGATTTGGAGCAGGGAGCAAATGTCAGGCTTTTTCAGCTAAAAGTGGAGAATTTGATAGGAAACTAATAGAGGAAAGCCACAGTTTGAATAACCTGAGGTTGTGATCATGGTTGGGGTGAGCAGTGAGCCATCCAGAAATTTAACAGAAAAACCTTGGAAATAAGAGAGTCATGAAAGGGTAAAATAAGATTTCCACTCAGCCCTGGCTGACTAGGAAATTACATGCATGAGCAGGGGAGACTCAAGAGAGACCAGCAGAAAATGAAAGCCAAGGAAGACTTGAAAGCTGTCTGAACTTGGAATGCACTCCCAACCCACACACAGATCAATCTGCAAATGGTGGAAGTGTTTTGGGCTCAATAAGTTTGAGCACAATCTCTACCAAAATCGTTGGCTGACCACTAAGCTATACAGACACTAGGAAGCAAGGTTAATAAATAAAATAAGAATTTTTAAAATATGAGGAGAGAAAACAGCAGCTTTACCCCATGGGTTGCATAGATTGTGGAAGCAATAGATTCAACAGTTTAGGTCCAGGAAAGTCATTAAAACAGAGCAAAACAAAACGAAAAAAAATGCTCAGAAAAAGCTCAGAATCCAGAGTTCCTACATCATCTAAAATGTCCATTTTTCAACCAAAAAACAAAAACATGCAAACTGTAGGGGTTAAGAAATTCTGTGTGGCACCCTGATGATCTTGCACATCTCCACATACAATACATAGGCAAGGACTGACTACAGTGTGACCTAGGTCTTGGCACTATACCCTGTGATTCTCCTGGGGCACGGAGAAGAAGCCTGGTATGGAGCTTCTGTGAGGAAATTTCTCATCCATATCTTATGAGAGACTTCAGCAAGGCCATTTCTTATCCATCTCCCTAGTTGCAGTTGAGCATAGAACTTTTCACCTTGTCTGCCCTTAGGTTACAGCTTCAGGTTTCTATACGAGTCTATCAATCTGCTTGGCTGTAATTTTAGAAGTGACTCCTCAATGGCAGAGTGATCCACTGCCTGTATCACCTGTCATTTGGTCCCTCTAGTTTGGTGTCATCCTGTGGAACTAGAGACATGATCTGACACCATGCTGATCTTGTTTTTGCTGACTGTGTAAGTAACAAACTGTCTGAATCAATTTGAGCTCATTGTCTCCTTACAAATTGAATCTATGGAAATGTGGCAAGCCAAGCTAGCAACCACAGTGCTGCTGCCTAGGAATTGCTTGATGACTTGACAGAAAGAAAACGGAAAGTATGACCCAAACTCACGAGTAAAAGTAGTCAATAGAATCTGACTTTGAGGGGGCCTAGATATTCAATTCAGCAGTCAAAGGCTTCAAAGCAGCTATTATAAACATGTTCAAAGAAGTATATAAAACTATGCTCGAATAATTAAAGAAAAATATGACAATTCAACAAATGCAGAATATCAATGGAGAAATAGAAACTATATTAACCAAATAGGAATTCTAGAGTTTAAAAATATAAGAACTGACATGAAAAATCCACTAGGTGGACTCAAGAGTGGATATGAGATGAAAGAGGAAAGAATCAGTAAACTCAAAGACAAACCAATAGAAATTATCAAATCCAAAGAAAAGAAAGAAAAACAAATTGAAGAAAAATTAACAGAGTCTCATATGGTGGATATACCTGGTGGATGCCATCAAGTGTACCAACTTAAGTGTAATGAGACTCCCAGGAGGAAAGGAATGAAAGAAAGGGGCAGAAAAAAAAATAAATGAAAAAATAATGGCTGAAACCTTCCCAAATTTGATGAAAAACATTAATCTAAAGAACCAGGGAGCACAACAAACCCCAAATAGGACAAACAGAAAGGTATCCATACCTAGACAGACCATAGTCAACCTGTTGAAAGCCATACAGAAAAATCTTGAAAGCAGCAAGAGAAAAAAAAAATTCATCATGTACAAGAGAACAACAATTCACTTAATGGCTGACACCTCATCAGACTCAACGGAAAGCCAGAAGGCAATGGATGACATTTTCAAATTGTTGAAAGAAAAAAAATTGTCAACCAATAATTCTATATCCAGAAAAACTAGACTTCAAAAATGAAGTTAAAATAAAGACATTCTCAGGTAAAGAGCAAAGGAATTTGTTCCTAGTGGACCTAACTTACAAGAAATACTAGGGAAAGACTTTCTGGTTAAAAAGAAATAACACCTAGTAACTCAAATGCACATGAAGAAATGAAGAGGAAAGGAAATCCTGACACAAAACGGGACTTCAATACTCCACTTTCAACAATGGATAGATCATCCAGACATAAAATCAATAAGGAAACATTGGATTTGAACTATACTTTAGACCAAATGGACCTAACAGACATATAGAGAACATTCCATCTCAGAGCAGCAGAACACACATTCTTCTCGAGCACACATGGAACATTCTCTAGTATAGATCATATGTAAGGTACAAAGCAAGTCTTAACAAATTTAAGAAGACTGAAATCAAGTATCTTTTCCAACTACAATGGTATGAAACTAGACATCAATAACAAGAGGAAAATTGGAAAATTGCCTTTTTTTCCTGAGAAATTGATGTTTTACTGAGAGTTATGAGGGACAGAAAGGAGGAGGAATTTCCATGAGATGTCAGAGATCAACATCCTTTTAACATGCTTTATGTTCTTTAAAAAAAAAAAAAAAAAGGTAATTTATTTTTTCACAGTTCTGGAGGTTGGAAGTCTGAGATCAGGATGACAGCATGGTTGAGTTCTGGTTCTCTCTTCCTGGCTTGCAGATGGCCAACTTCTCACTGTGTGCTCACGTGACCTTTCCTCAGGGCATGCGTGTGGAGAGAGAGAGTTCTGTCCCCTCCTCTTCTTTTTTTAAAATTTATTTTACTGAGTTCATATTGATCTATAACATTATATAAATTTCAGGTGTACATCATTATATTTTTACTTCTGTATAGACTACTCTTTGTTCACCACCAAAGGTCTAGTTTTCATCTATCACCATACATATGTGCCCCTTTACCCCTTTTGCCCTCCCCCTAATCTCCTTCCCCTCTGGTAACCACCAATCTGTTCTCCATATCTATTTGTTTGTTTATCTACCACAGATGAATGAAGCCATATAGTAATTGTCTTTCTCTGTCTGACTTATTTCACTTAGCATAATACCCACAAAGTCCATCCATGTCATCACAAATGGCACGATTTCATCTTTTTTATGGCTGAGTAGTATTCCATTGTGTATATATACCACATCTTCTCTATCCATTCATTCATTGATGGGCACTTAGGTTGTTTCCAAGTCTTGGCTATTATGAATAATGCTGCAATGAACATAGGGGTGCATATATCTTTTTGCATTAGAGTTTTCGTGTTCTTTGGATAAATATTCAGAAGTGGAATAACTGGCTATTTTTAATTTTTTGAGAAATATCCATACTGTTTTCCATAATGGCTGTACCAATTTGCATTCCCACCAGGAGTGTATAAGGGTTCCTTTTTCTCCACATCCTCTCCAACACTTGTTATTTCTCGTCTTTTTAAAAATAGCCATTCTGATAGGTGTGAGGTGAGATCTCATTGTAGTTTTGGTGTGCATTTCCCTAATAATTAGCAATGTTGAACATCTTTTCATGTGCCTATTGGCCACCTATATATGTTCTATGGAAAAATGTTCATATTCTCTGCCCATTTTTTGATCACGTTGTTTGTTTATTTTTGTTTGTTTAGTTGTATGAGTTCTTTATATATTTTGGTTATTAACCCCTTATCAGATATATGATTTGCAAATATTTTCTCCCAGTTGGTGGATTGTCTTTTCATTTTGTTGGTGGTTTCCTTTCCTGAGTAGAAGCTTTTTAGTTCGATGCAGTCCCATTTGTTTCTTTTTTCCTCCTTGCCTGAGGAGACAGTTTCAAAAAGATACTGCTAAGACTGATGTCAAAGAGTGTACTGCCTATGTTTTCTTCTAGGAGTTTTATGGTTTCAGGTCTTACATTCAAGTCTTTAATCCATTTTGAGTTAATTTTGGTCTATGGTGTAAGATAATGGTCTACTTTCATTCTTTTGCATGTGGCTGTCCAGTTTTCTCAACACCACTTATTGAAGAGACTTTCCTTTCTCCCTTGTATGTTCTTGGCTCCTTTGTTGAAAATTAGCTGTCCCTAGATGCGTGGGTTAACTTCTTGGCTCTCAATTCTGTTCCATTGATCTGTGTGTCTGTTTTTGTGCCAGTACCATGCTGTTTTGATTGCTATAGCTTTGTAGTATATTTTGAAATCAGAGAATGGAATACCTCCAGCTTTGGTTTATTTTTCCTCAGGATTGCTTTGGCTATTTGGGGTCTTTGGTTGTTCCATATAAATTTCAGGATTCTTTGTTCTATTTCTGTGAAAAATGTCATTGGGATTCTGATTGGGATTGCATTGAATCTGCAGATTGCTTCATGTAATATGGACATTTTAACTTTGTTTATTCTTCAAATCCATGAACTTGGAATATCCTCCAATTTCTTTTTGTCCTCTTCAATTTATTTCACTAATGTCTTATAGTTTTCAGTGAATAGGTCTTTCACCTCCTTGGTTAAATTTACTCCTAGGTATTTTATTCATTTTGTTGTGATTGTAAATGGGATTGTATTCTTGAGTTCTCTTTCTGCTAGTTCATTGTTAGTGCATAGAAATGTCACTGATTTTTGTACGAAGATTTTGTACCCTGCAACTTTACTGTGTTCATTAATTGTTTCTAATAGTTTTCTGGTGGATTCTTTCGGGTTTTCTATATGTAAAGTCATGTCATCCACAAATAGTTACAGTTTTACTTCTTCCTTTCCAATTTGGATCCCTTTTATTTCTTTTCCTTGCCTAATTGCTCTGGCTAGGACTTCCAGTACTATGTTGAATAAGAATGGTGAGAGTGGGCATCCTTGTCCTGTTCCTCTCCTTGGAGGAATAGCTTTCAGTTTTTTACCACTGAGTATGATGTTGATTGTGGGTTTGTCATATATGGCCTTCATTATGTTGAGGTACTTTCCTTCTATACCCATTTGCTTGAGAGTTTTTATCATAAATTTATGCTGAATCTTGTCAAATGCTTTCTCTGCATCTATTGAGATAAACATGTGATTTTTATTCTTCATTTTGTTAATGCACTGTATCACATTGATTGATTTGTGGATGTTGAACCATACCTGTATCCCTGGAATAAATCCCACTTGATCGTGGTGCATGTTCCTTTTAATGTATTGTTGCATTCAATTTGCTAATATTTTATTGAGGATTTTCACATCCATGTTCATCAGTGATATTGACCTATAATTTTCCCTTTTTGTGTTGTCCTTGTCTGGTTCTGGTATCAGGGTAGTGTTGGCCTTGTAGAATGAGTTAGGAAGCATCCCATCCTCTTCAATTTCTTGGAAGAGTTTGAGACGATATGTATTAAATCTTCTTTGAATGTTTGGTAGCATTCACCAGAGAAACTGTATGGTCCTGGACTTTTGTTTTTTGGGAGATTTTTGATTATGGTTTCAATCTCTTTACTTGTGATTGGTCTATTCAGATTCTCTATTTCTTCTTGGTTCAGTTTTGGGAGGTTGCATGATTCTAAGAATTTATCCATTTCTTCTAGGTTATCCAACTTGTTGGCATATAGCTTCTCATAGTATTCTCTTATAGTCCTTTGTATTTCTGTGGTATCCTTTGTTATTTCTCGTCTTTCATTTCTAATTTTATTTGAGCCTTCTCTCTTTTTTTAGTGAGTCTAGACAAGAGTTTGTCGATTTTGTTTATCTTTTCAAAGAATCAGCTCTTAGTTTCATGGATCCTTCCTATTGTCTTTTTAGTCTCTATTTCATTTATTACAGCTCTGATTTTTATTATTTCCTTCCTTCTACTGACTTTGGGCTTCATTTATTCTCCTTTTTTTAGTTCTTTTACATACAGAGTTAGAGTTTTTATTTGAGATCTTTCTTGTTTCTTGAGGTAGGCCTGTATTGCTATAAACTTCCCTCTTAGTACTGCTTTTTCTGCTTCCCATATGTTTTGGTTTGTTGTGTTTTGGTTTTCAATTGTCTCCAGGTATTTTTTGATTTCTCCTTTGATTCCTTCATTGATCCAATAGTAGCATGTTGTTTAGTGTCCACATATTTGTGACTTTTCCAGCTTTCTTCTTGTAGTTAATTTCTAGTTTCATACCAACGCGGTCAGAAAAGATGTTTGATATGATTTCAATCTTCTTAAATTTATTGAGGCTTGTTTTGTTTCCCAAAACGTGGTCTATTTTTGAGAATATTCCATCTGCTTTGGGATGGAATGTTGTGTGTGTGTGTGTGTGTGTGTGTGTGTGTGTATATATATATATATATATATATAGTGTTTCATTTAAAGCCAATGTTTCCTTGTTGACTTTCTGTCTGGATGATCTATCCACTGGTGTTAGTGAGTGAGGTATTAAAGTCCTCTACTATCATTGTGTTGCTGTCAATTTCTCCCTTTTAGGTCTGTTAATAGTTGCTTTATATACTTTGATGCTCCTATGTTAGGTACATATATATTAATAAATGTTATGTCTTCTTGATGGACTGTCCCCTTTCTCATTATTTAATGTCCATCTTTGTCTCTTGTGTTATTTTTTTGGCTTGAAGTCTATTTTGTCTGATATAAGTATGGTCACACCCACTTTCTTTTGGTTGCCATCTGCTATGAGTATCATATTCCATCCCTTCACTTTGAGTCTATGTTTGTCTTTAGAGCTGAGATGGGTCTCCTGGAGGCAGCATATTGTTGGGTCTTGCTTTTTAATCCATCCAGCCTCTCTGTGTCTTTTGAATGGTGAATTAAATCCATTTACATTTAGAGTTATTATTGATATATGAGGGCTTAATGCTGCCATTTTATCTTTTTTTTTTCTGGTTATTGTATATTTCCATCATTTCTTTTTCCTTGTGTTTATTTCTTCCATTTCAGTTTGGTGGTTTTATGTGATGTTTTTCTCAGTTTCCTCTTTATTTATGTTATGTGACTCTGCTCTGATTTTTTGTTTTGTGGTTACCATGAGGTTTGTATAAAAGATCTCATAGATGAGACAGTTCTTTTTCTGCTGATAGCATCTTATCTCCATTAGCCTATGCAGGTTCCATCCTTTTCCTCTTCCCTTTCTATGTTTTTGTTGTCACAAATTACCTTTTTTTTGTGTTGTGAGTTTCCTACAAAATTGAAGCGGTCATAGTTATTTTTGATGCTTTCTTTCCCTTTAGCCTTTATGTTATAATTAACTGATTACTAACCTAGTCTGATACAGAGTTGCAATTTTCTGATTCTGTCTGTCTATTTATCACTTTGTTCAAAGCTTTGTAAACCTTTGCCTTTTTGTTTCAGGTAGGAGGGCTCCTTTCAACATTTCTTGTAAGGCAGATCTAGTGGCAATGAACTCCCTCAGCTTGTGTTTGTCTGGGAAAGCCTTTATTTCTCCTTTATATCTGAAGGATAACTTTGCTGGGTCAAGTATTCTTAGTCTGTAGCTTTTGTCTTTCAATATTTTTAATATATCATTCCACTCTCCCAGACTGCCGAGTTTCTGCTGAGAAATCCACTGATGGCCTGATGGGGTTCCTTTGTAAGTTATTTTCTTCTGGCTGTTCTTAATATTCTTTCTTTGTCATTGGCTTTCAACAGTTTTAATATAATATGCCTTGGAGAAGGTCTTTTTGCATTGAGAAAATTAGATGTTCTGTTAGCTTCATGTACTTGTATATCCAGTTCCTTCCCCAGGTTTAGGAAGTTCTCGGCTATTATTTCTTCGAATAAGCTCTCTGCTCCTTTCTCCCTCTCTTCTCCTTCTGGGATATCCATTATCATTATGTTGCTTTTCCTAATTGAGTTAGATATTTCTCATAGAATTTTTCCTTTTTTTAAAAAATCTTAGTTTTCTCTCCTCTTCCACCTGAATCATTTCTAGACTTCTATCTTTGAGTTCACTAATTCTTTCTTCCATATGGTCTGCTCTACTTTTAATGGTTTCTACTTTATTTTCCATATCATTAATTGTGTTCTTCATCTCCAGAATTTCTGTTTTGTTTTGTTTTGTTTTGTTTTTTAGAGCTTCAATCTCTTGGGTGAAGTACTCCTTCCATTCATTAATTTTATTCCTGAGCTCATTGAGCTGTCTTTCTGAATTTTCTTGTAACTCATTGGGTTTCTTCATGACAGCTGTTTTGAATTCTCTGTCAGTTAGATTGCAATCTTCTGTGACTTCAAGTTTGGTTTCTGGAGAGTTGTCATTTTCTTTCTGTTCTACCATGTTACTGTAGTTCTTTGTGATGCTTGATCAGTTGATCCTCTGCTGGCACATTTGTGGTAGTAAATGCCTTTCTTTTTTGGCTAAGGATTTGTTTACTTTGATTCCAAGCTGCTTCTGATTGTATTTGAGAGCCTGCACTTTCCACCCTCCACTGCCTCTGCCAGAGGCATTGTCAGTGCCCTCCTTGTGCTGCTTGTGCCTCCGAAGTTGCTGGTGCCTTGCTGCTTTCAGTGTCACTGCAGTCACAGGTGTCGCCACCATGGTCACCAGGCTGCAAGCAATTCTGCTTCTTCTGGGGTTGCCTGGGTCTCATGTTCCCCCACTGGCTCTCTGCAGGCTCTCCACAGGCTTGGGTGCTGCTGCCCTCTGCACCACCTGCACTACTGCCCCCAGGTTATCTGGGGGTTCTGGCAGCACTGCTGCTGGGACCCCTGGGCTCACAGATGTCACTGCCACTGCCAAGGGACCAGGGTCTTATATTCAGCCCCCACTGCTGGTAGAGCCTGTGTAAGGGTGCCACCACTGGGGGCTGGGTCACAGGTTCTCCTGTGGCTCCTGAAGCCTCAGGTCAAAGGTGCCACCTGTCACTGCTGGGGAAGGGGTAGAGGCTGAGCCATGAGCACCGCTGCTGCTCCTGCAGCCTCTGGTCACCAGAACATGCTGGTGTGCTTCTTGAAACCTCAGGTCTGGGCACCACCACTCCTGCCGGGAGCATCTGCCTTTTGGATTGCCACCACTGGTGGAGAGGGAGGGGGCTGCTCCCCTAGTTCCACTGCCTCCTGGAGGTCCAGTATACCCACCTCCATATTTATACATATATGGATCTCTCAGGCGTTCTTTTGTGCTGTTCAGAGAGTCCTTTGTTGGTAAATGGATGTCCTACTGGTTGTAACTTAGAGGGGAGAGACAAATGGAATAACTCACTTTGCCATGACGCTGACACCACTCCCTGGAAAATTCCTACATATGGAAATTAAGCAACACACCCCTGAACAACCAATGGGTCAAAGGAGAAATCAAAAATATCTCGAGACACACAAAAGTGGAAACACAATATAGCAAAACTTATGGGATGCAACAAAAGCAGCTCTAAGAGGTAAGCTCTTAGCAATAAATGCCTACATTAAGAAAAAAGAAAGATCTTAAATTAAAAAACTTAACTCTACACCTCAAGGAACTAGAAAAAGAAGAGCAAACTAAATCCAAAGTTAGCAGAAGGAAGGAAATAAAGATCAGATCAGAAATAAACGAAAAAGAGACTAGAAAAACAATAGAAAAGATCAACAAAACTAAGAGTTAGTTTTTTGGGGGGTTTTTTGTTTGTTTTGTTTTGTTTTTTGTTTGTTTGTTGTTGTTGTTGTTTTTGGTGAGGAAGATTCTCCCTGAGCTAACAGCTGTTGCCAATCTTCCACTTTTTGCTTGAGGAAGGTTGTCTCTGAGCTAACATCTGTGCCAATCTTCCTCCACTTTGTATATGGACACCAGCACAGCATGGCTTGATGAGCAGTGTGTAGGTCCATGCCTGGAATCCAAACCCACGAACTCCAGGCCACCAAAGTGGAGCGCACAAACTTAACCGCTACTCCACCGGGCCAGCCCTAAGAGTTATTTTTTTTGAAAATATAAACAAAATTGACAAACCTTTAGGTAGAATTACCAAGAAAAAAATAGAGAGAGCTCAAACAAATAAAATCAGAAATGGAAGAGGAGACATTACAACTGATATCACAGAAATACAAAAAAAATCATAAGAGACTACTATGAACAATTATATGCCAACAAATTAGATAACCTAGAAGAAAGGGATAAATTCGTAGAAACACACAACCTACCAAGACTAGATCATGAAATAGAAAAGCCATTCAAGACCAATAATGAGTAAGGATGCAAACTGGTGCAACCTCAATGGAAAACAGTATGGAAATTCCTCAAAAAATTAAAAATAGAAATACCTTATGATCCAGCTATCCCACTACTGGGTATCTACCCAACGAACCTGAAATCAACAATCCAAAGAGGTTTATGCACCCCTATGTTCACTGCAGCATTATTCACTATAGCCAAGACATGGATGCAACCCAAGTGTCCCTCAACAGATGATTGGATAAAGAAGATGTGGTATATATACACCATGGAATACTACTCAGCCATAAAAAAGACAAAATTGTCCCATTTGCAACAACATGGATGGACCTGGAAGGTATTATGTTGAGCGAAATAAGCCAGAAAGAGAAAGACAAACACTGCATGATTTCACTCATATGCAGAAGATAAACCAACACACAGACAGATAGAACTGTTTGGTGGTTACCAGGGGCAAGGGGGGTGGGGGGTGGGCACGAGGGGTGAAGGGATGCATTTATATGGTGACTGAAAAACAATAATGTACAACAAAAATTTCACAATAAAAAAAGAAAAAATAATAAAACAAAGACAAATAATAATAATAATAATAGTAATGAGTAAGGAAATTGAATCAGTAATCAAAAAACCTCCCAACACAGAAAAGCCCAGGACAAGATGGTTTCACTGGTGAATTTTTCCAAACATTTAAAGAAGAATTAATGTAAAGCCTTCTTAACCTCTTCCAAAAAATTTAAGAAGACAGAACAACCCCAAACTGTTTTATGAGGCCAGAATTCCCTCGATACAAAAGCCTTATAAGGACACTACAATAAAGGAAAATTACAGGCCAATAGCCCCAATAAACATAGATGGAAAAATCCTGAACAAAATACTAACAAACTAAATTCAGCAGCACATTAAAAGGATCATACACCATGATCAAGTGGGATTTATCCCTGGGATGCAAGGATGGTTCAACATCTATAAATCAATCAATGTGATACACCACATAACAGAATGAAGGAATAAAATCACATGATCATCTCCATATATGCAAAAAAAGCATTTGACAAAATTCAATATCCTTTCATGATAAAAAAAAAATCTCAAAAATTAGATATAGATGGAATGTACCTCAACATAATAAAGAGTATATATGATAAGCCCACAGCTAGTATCATACTGAATGATGAAAGGTTGAAAGCTTGCCCTCTAAGATCAGGAACAAGACAAGGATGCCCACTCCTACCATTTCTATTCAACATAGTACTGGAAGTCCTAGTCAGAGCAACTAGGCAAGAAAAAGAAATAAAAGGCATCCCAATCACAAAGGAAGAAGTAAAATTATCTCTCATTGCAGATGACATGATCTTATATATAGATAACCCTCAAGACTCCACCAAGAAACTGTTAGAACTAATAAATCAATTCAGTAATGTTGCAAGATACAAAATCAACATTAACAAATCAGTTACATTTCTATACACTAACAACATACTATCCAAAAAAGAAATTAAGTAAACAATCGCACTTACAATCACATCAGAACAATAAAATACTTAGAATTAAATTTAACTGAGGTGCAATGGTGAAAAACTGAAAGCTATCCCTCTAAGAACAGGAACCAGACAAGGATGCCCACTGTCACCACTCCTATTTAACATAGTACTGCAAGTCCTAGCCAGAGCAATCAGGCAAGAGAAAGAAATAAAAGGGATCCAAATTGGAAAGGAAGAAGTGAAACTGTCACTATTTGCAGATGACATGATTTTATATATAGAAAACCCTAAAGAATCCACCAAAAAACTTTTAGAAGTAACAAACGAATATGGTACAGTTGCAGGATACAAAATCAACATACAAAAATCAGTTGCATTTCTGTACACTAACAATGAAGTAGCAGAAAGAGAAATTAAGAATACAATCCCATTTACAATTGCAACAAAAAGAATAAAATACCTAGGAATAAACTTAACCAAAGAGGTGAAAGATCTGTACACCGAAAACTATAAAACAGTTCTGAAAGAAATTGAAGAAGACACAAAGAAATGGAAAGATATTCCATGCTCTTGGATTGGAAGAATTAACATAGTTAAGATGTCCATACTTCCTAAAGCCATCTATAGATTCAGTGCAATCCCTATCAAAGTTCCAACAACATTTTTCACAGAAATAGAACAAAGAATCCTAAAATTTATATGGAACAACAAAAGACCCCGAATAGCTAAAGGAATCCTGAGAAAAAAGAACAAAGCTGGAGGCATCACACTCCCTGATTTCAAAATATAATACAATGCTATAGTAACCAAAACAGCATGGTACTGGCACAAAAACAGACACACAGATCAATGGAATAGAATCGAAAGCCCAGAAATAAACCCACACATCTATGGACAGCTAATCTTTGACAAAGGAGCCAAGAACATTCAATGGAGAAAGGAAAGTCTCTTCAACAAATGGTGTTGGGAAAACGGGATAGCCACATGCAAAAAAATGAAAGTAGACCCTTACCTTACACCATACACAAAAATTAACTCAACATGGATTAAAGACTTGAATGTAAGACCTGAAACTGTGAAACTTCTAGAAGAAAACATAGGCACTACGCTCTTGGACATCGGTCTTAGCAACATACTTTCAAACACCATGTCTGACCGGGCAAAAGAAACAATAGAAAAAATAAACAAATGGGACTACATCACACTGAAAAGCTTCTGCACAGCAAAGGAAACTATCAACAAAACGAAAAGACAACCTAACAATTGGGAGAAGATATTTGCAAACCATACATCTGATAAGGGCTTAATCTCCAAAATATATAAAGAACTGATGCATCTCAACAACAAAAAATCTACCAACCCAATTGAAAAATGGGCAAAAGACCCGAACAGACGTTTCTCCAAAGAAGATATACAGATGGCCAACAGACACATGAAAAGATGTTCAAAATCACTAACTATCAGGGAAATGCAAATCAAAACTACAATGAGATATCACCTCACGCCCATGAGAGTGGCTATAATTAACAAGACAGGAAACAACATGTGTTGGAGAGGATGTGGAGAGAAGCGAACTCTCATACACTGCTGGTGGGAGTGCAAACTGGTGCAGTCACTATGGAAAACAGTATGGAGATTCCTCAAAAAATCAAGGATAGAACTACCATATGATCCAGCTATTCCACTGCTGGGTATTTATCCAAAGAACTTGAAAACACCATTGCATAAAGATACATGCACCCCTGTGTTCATTGCAGCGTTATTCACAATAGCCAAGACTTGGAAGCAACCTAAGTGCCCATCAAGGGACGAATGGATAAAGACGATGTGGTATATATACACAATGGAATACTACTCAGCCATAACAAACGATGAAATCCAGCCATTTGTGACAACATGAATGGACATTTCGGGTATTATGCAAAGCGAAATAAGTCAGAGGGAGAAGGTCAAATACCGTACGATTTCCTTCATTAAGTAGTAGATAATAACAACAATAAACAAACACATAGAGACAGAGATTGGATTGGTGGTTACCAGAGGGGAAGGGGGGAGGGGGGAGGGTGAAAGGGATAATTCGGCACATGTGTGTGGTGATGGGTTGTGATTGGTATTTGGGTGGTGAACATGATGTAATCTATGCAGAAATAGAAGTATAATGATGTACACCTGAAATTTATACAATGTTATAAACCAATGTTACTGCAATAAATAAAAAAGTAAAAAATAAATAAATAAAATAATACAAATAAATTTAACTGAGATGAAAGATCTGTACACTGAAAACTATAAAACATTGATGAAAGAAACTGAAGAAGACAAAAATAAATGGAAAGATATCCTGTGTTTATGGATTGGAAGAAGTAATATTGTTAAAATGTCCACACTACCCAAAGTGATCTACAGATTCAAAGCAATCTCTATCAAAATTCCAATGGCATTTTTCACCAAAACAGAAAAAAGCAATCCTAAAATTCATATGGAACCACAAAAGACCCCAAATAGCCAAAGCAATCTTGAGCAAGAAGAACAAAGCTGAAGGCATCACACTTCCCGATTTCAAATTATATAACAAAGCTATAGCAATCAAAATAGTATGTAGTTCTGATGTAAAAACAGGCACATAGACCCATGGAAAAGAACGGAGAGCCCAGAATAAGTTCATGCATATATGGTCAACTAATCTTTGACAAGGGTGCCAAGAATATACAATGGGGAAAGAATAGTCTTTTCAATAAATGTTGTTGGGAACTGGAGATCCACAATCAAAAGAATGAAATTAGACCCATATCTTACACCATATACAAAAATCAACTCAAAATGGATTAAAAACTTAATCTTAAGACCTGAAATTGTAAAACTCCTAGGAAAAAACTTAGAGAGAAAGCTCTTTGACATTGGTCTTGGCAATGATTTCTTGAAGATGACACCAAAAGCGCAGGCAATAAAAGGAAAAATAGACAAGTGGGACTACATTAAACTAAAAAGCTTCTGTATCGCAAAGGAAACAATCAACAAAATGAAAAGGCAACCTACAGAATAGGAGAAAATATTTACAAACCCCTATATCTGCTAAGGGGTAAATATCCAAAATATGTAAGGAACTCACACAACTCAAGATCAAACAAACAAATGACCCCATTAAAAAATTGTCAAATGACCTTAATAGACATTTCTCCAAAGAAGACATACAAATGGCCAAAAGGTACATGAAAAGGTGCTCAACATCACTAATCATCAGGGAAATGCAAATCAAAACCACAATGAGATATCACCTCACACCTGTGAGGATGGCTATTATTTCAAAAAGAAAAAATAAGTTTTGGTGATGATGTGGAGAAAAGGGAACCCTGGTACACTGTGTTGGTGGGAATGTAAATTGGTGTAGCCACTATGGTAAACAGTATGAGGTTCCTCGAAAAATTAAAACTAGAACTACCCTGCGATCTAGGTATCCCACTTCTGGTGATTTATCCAAAGGAATTGAAATCAGGGGCTCCCCTGCTCATTGCAGCATTATTCACAATAGCCAAGATACGGAAATAACCTAAATGTCCATCAACAGAAGAATGCATAAAGAAAATGTGGTATGTGTATGCAATGGAATATTATTCAGCCTTAAAAAGAAGGAAATCCTGCCGTTTGCAACAACATGGATGGACCTGGAGGTATTATGCTAAGTGAAATAAGCCACATACAGAAAGACTAATACTGTCTGATCTCACTTATATGTGGAATCTAAAATAGTCAAACTCATAGAAGCAGAGAGTAGAACGGTAGTTGCCAGGGCCTGGCAGGAGGGGGAAATGGGGAGATGATGATTAAAGGGTACAAAGTTTCAGTTATGTAAGACAAATAAAGTCTGGAGATCTATACAGCACAGTGCCTATAGCTAACAATACTGTGTTGTATACTTAAAATTTGCTCAGACAGTAGATCTTATGTTAAGTGTTCTTAACACACACACACACACACACAAATAATAACAATAATAATGATGATGATGATGAAGACAGGAGGAAATTTTATGGCATAGATGGTGGTGATGGTTTCCTGGGTGTATACTTACCCTCAAACTCACCGAGTTGTGTGCATTAAATATGGACAGCTTCTTATATGTTGGTCATACCTCAATAAGTGGTTTTTTTAAAAGGCAATAGGAGAAAGAGAAGGAGGGGGAGAAGACGACAAAAAATTGTTACACGGCAATAGGTAACTGAAACAATAGCAAAACTATAAAGAAAAGAAAAAAAGATTAACATAAAAGATCAGAGTGGTGGTTACCTCTAGGGAGGAGGGAGAGAGTCATGATTTGGAAAGGATACAAGGGGCTTTCTGGAGCTATGGCAATGTTTTATTTCTTGCCTTGAGTGATGGTTACACTGGTGTTTACTTTATAATAATGTATTAAGCTGTACATTTATGTTTTGTGCCCCGGCTGTATATATGTATATTTCACAGTAAAAGGCTTAAGAAAGATTCAGCCAAGCCATTGTGTATATCTCTAGTTCATTATTTTCACTGCTGTATAATATTCCATTAAATGATAGATAACACAAGAGAAAAAACAGACAACCTGATAGCACAATTAGACCTGGCATAGCTGAAAATCAGAGATAACCCCGTTGGTTATTGCCTCCCTTCCTCTGCCCAGCCCCCATTCTCAAACAGAGGCAGGCTGAAGTTTTTACCTTCAGCAGAAAGTCATGGAGGGGAAGGTAAAGCCGGGTAAGGAAGAGGCACATGACCTTGTCTCAGGAAGCAAGACAGAGGAAGTGTCTCCCCAGTATCCTCCCAGCCCAGTCTCCCCAGATCAAGTCAATAAAACAAGTCCCCAACTAACTGAGAGATTCCCAGAGTTACTGCCACTGTGCTGGAATTCCCAGCCAGCCACTGGACCCAGAATCTTCTCCATCAACGCTTATGCCAGAGCAAAACCTGCCACTAGATGGCACAAAACTCCTTGCAGGATCAGGACAGGTTTGGATGGCCCAGTAGGCTTGCCCCATTCATGTCATTAATCCCACAATGACACAATTTCACATTCTACGTGAGGGAATTTCTTGGAAGCTACCTATTACTTTATGGCAGTGTTGTACTGCTCCAGCTTATCTATTCTACTGCTGATGGGCATTTGGATAGTTTCCTGCCCTTGGCTATTATAAATAATACTGCTATTTCATTGTTTAATTAGATCTTTCATTTCTTTCAGCAATGTTTTGTAGTTTTCAGCACACAAGTCTTGCACCTCCTTGGCTAAATTTATTTGTTTATTTCATTTCCTGTTTTATATATACTCCAATTACATTTTTAAAAGTAGTTGGTCACCTAGAAACACAGACTGTATTACAGTTTTTCTGTCCCCCATAGTGCCTTGCTAAATACACCTTTGTTGACTGACTCTTTAAACTCACAAGTAAAGATTTAATATGCTGTAAAATGTAAACTCACGGGTAAAAATGTTTGCTCTTTCAATCAACATAGATCATGGCAACACCACTTCATTCCTAAATGCCAACATAATGGATACTAGAGAATTCGTTTTAAAGCAGCATTTTGAACAGCATTCACTTAAATTCTTAGTGGACTCCAATCTTCTTCCACTGCGTGTCTTACAGCAGTTTGGCTCTACTTGCTCTGACACCCCAGGCTGGTAACAATTAGTGAGGAGAGCTGCAGGCAATTTCTCTTCTTCTCCAATAACAACTTCTGATAAAGGAAAGAGAAAGGATGAAAAGAGAGAGAAAAAGAGAAGAAAGTAAAAGGGGTGGAGCCCTAATGACATCTATTGATTAATAAACATAATATTTACTACTTAAAGTGCCTGTCATATAAAACAGAGCTCCAGAAATGCAAGGTAACGTTTTTAAAAGTAAGGCTCAGCTAATTACTGTCTATTCAGCTCTGTTATACCAAAGAATGATTAACGCGCTACATGAAAACATATATTCAAGTGATATACTGTCACCTTACTCTTGGACTCGTGGCCTCCAGAACTGGGAGACAGTACATTTCTGTTGTCTTAAGCCCCCCACTTTGTGGTCCTTTATGGCAACCCCAGGAAATTCCTACAGGTGCAGGAGTGGAGGGGGGAGCCCCAGTGGAAGCCCATGGCAGCGGCCTGGCATGGGGCTCTGACCAGGGTGGGCACTAGCCAACAGGATCTGCTGTCAGGCACAGACGTGGAGATACTGGGCAGGCAATTGAATAGCTAAGTTAGGGTTCGGGAGAGAAGTTTGTCCTGGCGGTATGAATTTGGAAGATAGCAGCCTCTAGGGGGTATCAAAAGCCTTGAGACCAGATCAGATCACCATGCATGTGCACGTAGATGGAGAAGAGCCGCGTTCTTGGGACAGCAGTTGCAAAGGAGAGGGGAGGGAGTGGCAGGCGGGTGTGTGTGTGCGCACGCGCGTGCAGGAATGCAGGGCAGGGCTGTAGAGGGCAGGAGCGGCAGTTACTACGGAGGGGTTACTGTAGAGGGGTCGGGGGTGCCGGCGACTGAGGTTCAACCCTGGGTTGAGCAGCCTGAGGTTGTGAGGAACCTGGGTCTGGACAGTTTGATGAGGGAGACCGGGTGATGGGGAGTTTGGACAACACTGGAATATATCCTGGGCTCTAGCCTCTGACCCCCATAACACTTTTCCACCCACAGACTTTCCAACCTCCATTTGTGGTGATTGACTCCATCCTTCCAGTTGCTTAGGTGAAAAACCCTGGAGTTGTCCTTAACTGCTCTCTTCCTCTCCTGTCACACATCCAATCCCTCAGCAGATTCGGTCATTCTATCCAAACCAGCCAGAATCTGACCACATCTCGCACTTCTACTGCCGCCACCTTGGTCTGAGCTACTCTTCTCTCTTGCCTGTCTGAGTGCCATAATCTGCTACCTGGTCTCCCTGATTCTAATCTTAATCCTTTTATAGTCTATTCTCAACATAGAAGCTATGCTGATCCTTCCTTTCAAAATGTAAGTCAGATCACGTGTCTCCCCTGCTCAGTTCCTTTCACTGGCTCCATTTTCACTCAGAACATAAACCAAAGGTAGTCTATAAAACCCCACATTATAATCTGTGAATCCCTCATTACCTGTCTACCTCCTCCACCCTGCTGTCTCTTGCTCATTCCATGCCAGCCACACTGGCCTCTTGGCTGCGTCCTCAATATTCCAGGTTTCCTGCTGAATTAGGGCTTTTGCAGTCTGTTCTCCCTGCCTTGAATGCTCTCAAATATAGCTCATGGGCAGTCACTGAGGGAAAGGCTCATGCCTGCACCATGGGACAGTGGCTGGGGTGGCGAAAATGAATGCTGAAGGAATCTGCTTCCAAGAGGTCTTACTCACACATCTGGCAATTTTGTGCCAGCTGCCAGCTGGGAACTCAGTGGAATCTGAGGGCTAAGGGCCTTGGTTCTTTTCTATGTGTCCTGTGCTTCCTCACAGCATGATGGCTGGGTTCCAAGGGTGTGTATCTCGAGAGAGAGCCAAGAAGAAGCTGTATCACCCACCCCCAGACATCACAATGTCCCCTCTGCTGTGCTCTATTGGTGAACGCAGTCACTGCCCAGTCCTACCCAGATTCTGCACCTCTTAACGGGGACTGGCTAGATTCTGGAAGAGCAAGTGGGACAGGAGATATCTTTGCGACCATTTTTCGAGAATGCAGTGTACTACCATTGGGTTTCCCAAAGGCTGAGACCAGGAAAGTGGGGAAAGCGGGACAGGGAAGGAGAAGAGCCCAAGGGAGGGGGCAATCTCAGAGCAAGGAAAGATTCTGCCAGATCCCACGGGGTAACTCTGGAGTGTAATTTCTACTTAGACTTTGTCCCAACCTGAGGTAAAGGAGCTGGGATTTCAGAATGCTGTCCCCCTCAGAGGAGAGGGCAAGGAGAGTCCATTCTGAGGCACTTCCAGTTCTCTGCTCTTACAAGTAAAGCAGCTCTAGTAACTGCCTGAGGGGCTCGCCTCTGAGGGAGAGTCCCAGGTGTGGGCACAAAGCACATTAAAGTCAGAAAAAGGCATATCAAAAGTGAAAGGGATGGGGGCCGTCCCTGTGGTGTAGCGGTTAAGCCCAGCGTGCTCCACTTTGACGGCCTGGGTTCACAGGTTCGGATGCCTGGCGCCAACCTACACCACTTGTCAGTGGCCATGCTGTGGCAGTGACCCACACACAAAATAGAGGAAGATTGGCACAGATGTGAGCTCAGGGCTAATCTTCCTCAGGGAAAAAAAAAAGAGAGGAGGATTGGCAACAGATGTTAGCTCGAGCGTATCTTCCTCACCAAAAAAAAAAAAGTGAAAGAGGTCCTAGAGGATTTGTGCAGAGCACCAACAGTGTCCACTACATTCTGCCGGAACATGAGCTCCTCAGGGAAAGGGGTCTTTGTTTCACTCATTCGTGTATCTGAAGTGCCTACAAGAGTACCTGTTACAAAACAGGTAATCACTAAATATGTGGTGAATTAAATGGAATTATCAAAAGAAATAAATATTTCCTTTATTGCTTCTGTCTTTTGTGCCTTACTGCTGAAGGTCTTCCACACCCAAGATAATAAAAAGTTTTCCTGTAGTTTCCTCTGTTTTATGGTTGTGTTTCTTACATTATCTTTTCAATTCCCCTGGAGTCTTTTATTTTCCTTCATGCTAACTGGTTTGTTGAGGTATAATTTACATGCAGCAAAGTGCACAAACGTTAAATTTATGGATGGATAAATTTTTACTTATGTATACACCCATATTGCCACCAGATGATTAAGATACAGAACATTTCCATCATTCTAGAAAGTTTTCTTGTGCCGTTTCCAATCAATAATAATCTCCCCAATAAAAGTAACCACTATTCTGGCTCCTATCACCATATGAAAATGAATTAAAAGTCTCAAATTAAAGAACAAAAAGTTGAAATAATTTAAAGTTTCAAGACAGACATAAAACAGTTAGGTTGTGTTCTTTTACATGAAGGCAAACAAAGGCTAAAACTCATTAAAATAGAGGTTTTGACCATGAAACAAAGACCCAAATAGCAGTGGTGGACAGAAGCAAAATGGACCTAATAAAGTGGAGGGAACAGGTCAAATTGACTGTTCTGCCTTCCCAGTTGAGGTCCACCTGGAATAGATGTTTGTGCATGGCAGCAGAGTGGGGTCAAGGTTCATTATTGTCCACGTGGCTCTCCATCCAGTGACCCAGCACCCTTGATTGGAAAGGTGTTCAGGTCCCTAAGGGTCTCCAGTGCTCCCTCTGTCATAAATGTAGTGCCTGTGTGTGGCGGGTCTGCATTTCAGCTCTGCTTTCTCTCCCATTGGGCCCCCTGTTCCAGCCTGCATCCATGCCAGACACTCTCAGTTGCAGAAAATAAAAACTAAATTTATAAGACAAATAGCACAATTAAAATAAGGAAATGATAACAATAAATGCAATTTAAGATCAAGGGAAATAAAGGAGAAGTAGGAAGCTGGAAACTTAGGGAGGCGTCTCATAGATTAAAGGGGCCAGAGCATAAGAGGCCTGGGGTTCAAGGCCCCTGTAGGTTAGGTTTCCTGGTCCCTGCTTCTCAGGTCAGTTCTGTGGGCCAAGCTGCTCTTCTTTGGGTCAGGGGCTGAGTCTGGACTGGGTGTGTCAGGAAAATGCGTTCATGGTGGTCGGCCTCATACTATATCAGGGCAAGGAATTTCATGTGGCTTCTCCTCTTTTCTCTCAGCCCCAGGATTCCCTGAACCTGTCTCCTGTCTGCCTTTGGCCTGTTTCCCCCAAACTGAGCCCCCACTACTCTGGTGTCCCAGCCTTGCTTCGTGGCCTAGAGATGCCACTGACCCAGCACCTATGGCAGCTGGGGGCCTCAGCCATAGAGAAAAGGGAGGTGGTGGCACAAAAGACGCCTGCTGGGCAGAGGCAGGCTGGGGTCTGTTGCTTTTTAATGTCAGTAATGACGAAGGTCATGTTATACATGGTATCAGGGAGGGCCATTGATATCACTGCCAATTATTAAAGCTAGTTTCTGATGTAGAAAAAAGATGTGAAGATGTGGTTTGGCTGAGCAGAAGCTGTACTCATTACAGCCATCTGCTCAACTGTTTGCAGTGAAAAAACATGTGTGTAGGTCATTACACGTGAGTCAGGTTAAGTTTGTTGTACTTGAAAATGGCAATGAAGTCTATTTTCACATACTCAGCTTTCAAAAGGTGTTCTGTATTTATACTGGATGTCATCACTTAAAAAAAATAAGAGAGAACTTAAGTCATGACTCCTCCTTATAAGACTTTTATTAATGCTGGAAATGAATTAGTAAAAACAGAATGAATTTTTAAAAACCTGCATGATTGTGAGTACAAAGATGGTATGAACAGGGACTGAGGAGGCCTGAAGGGAGAAAGCCAGTCCTGAAGGGAGCCTTCAGTCTCGATTGGGACCTAAAGGCCATGATTCAGCTGATCCTTGCTCCATAGTGAAGTGGCCTGGACACTGACCCCCACAGGATCACTCCGTGCCATTGTAGCCAGGCTGTGTGCTGGGCCCCAGGGCTCCTCCCTCCCCAAGGAAAGCTTAACTCCCAACATTCCTGGGCTTGTGGCCTTAGGTACTTGCAGGCTTGAGACCCTTCGGTCCTCTCTTCTGCACTGCACAACTCCTGATCTGGAGGAATTCCCTAACGAAATGAGCCAGAAGGAAACAAAGCAGAAAGGAACTAGAGAAAACAATGTGGGAGTAACTGCTGCATTGTCCTTAGGTTGATTCCCCAATCCTCTAGGAAGGTGCACCCCGCACAGTGTACAGACACGCCGTGTGCACTTGACTTGGAATATCTGGGATCATTTCTGTTAAAAAAAAACCCTCAGACCCTGGTCAGAATCATAGCCCACTGTTACACATGGATTATCTCCACCAGAAAACAAGATTAGCCAGCATTGTTTTGACTTATGGTGACTTTCTCAGGAGCATATGCTGCTGTCAGCTCAAAAACTGCCTGTACTTTGTATCCCTGACTCATTACACATTTGTGTAGCTACCCATTAGCAGTTTTATCAAAGCAGGACATAATCGCATACACCCTGGAAATGAGGGTGAAGTCATCTTTGTTTTTTTAATCCCTAATTAATCACTTCCAAACAAGTAACACCACTCAACTGTGTATTGCTTTGTGCAGAAATACGTCCCTGTAGAAACAGTTGTGTTTTGTTTTTGTTTTTGTTTTTTTTTGGTCAGTTGGATGACATTTCACTACTGACATAGTTTCAGATGTATTTACTTTTCTGATCTATCTTCAATCTGGTATGGTTCTTGACATTTGGACATACAATTTTTCTGCACCAGCCTTTGTCAGTAATCAGTGATCTAAACACAGGTGCTCCACACATAAGGAAGCTACCATCTATGGGAACTGGCAGTCTGCACACCTGGATTCTTGCCTGAGGCTCTGTGACTCTTCGCAAGTCCCATAGGGAAAAAGGCAGCTCCTTACAGGCTCCAGCTGGTGTGCAGTGATGTGGAGCTGGCCACAGCTGTGGGGAGCCCGCTCCTTGCTCTGCCCAGGCTCATTAAGGACTCTTCACTCAGTTAAGGCACTCAGCAACTTTTCCTCACCTTGCTCCAGGAAGAAAATTATGTTACCAGATCCTGCTGCTTTGAACAACAAAATTACTTCTTTCATGGTATGAAAAACTAAGACTTTGGCATTTACTTACCTTTGGGGCAGTCTGAAACCCTGAAACCCTGCAGCAAAGCCTAAAACTGCTTTGATTAATCCTGACTGTTGTAGACCTGCCTGCCTATTTGATTCATCCTTATATGTACGACATAGTGCCAGTCAGAATGGCAGACCAGTATCGGCTTAATTATTGGTTGTTCAGATCTGTCTTCTTGCTGCAGGTGTTCAGAAGGATCAGGAAGGGAAATTAAGTAAAATCCCATGCCTGATTGAAACTTTCATCTGGATCCCCTGAACCCCAGTGTTCCATAAGGGACCTAGTCATCACTAAAGCAGAAGGGAAAAATTAGCCAGGAAACCTGAGAATGGAACTCATTGTTTTTCTGTTTGTTTGTTTTTGTGGTCATAACTCTTTATCACTCAAAAGCTTTGGTCCAGCATAGGATAGCCCGGGATGATTTGTGTCTTCCCCAAGGTCGCAAATATTCTTCTGCCAGTATTAGCCAGCTGACGGGAAATACATTGCAAGGGGACCACACGATCCAAGAATGGATTTCACACTGATCATCAAGAGGTATTTCTAATGGTAACTACTGATTATGTTAGAGTTCCCCATTTGGACACCATATAAAGAAACATTGGCTTGACATGCATACCTTTCAAGTACAAAAACACCTGCTCAAAATCCTATGAAATGGAGAGGAGATGATGACTCAACTTGTGTCTGTACATGTTTTCCCACACACCTCCGAGGTTGACCAAACTGATAGATTTCATCACACTCCTCAGAGGCAGTGTGAGGTGGTGGAATGAGCCTGCAATGGACAGCCTGGCCAACTGTATTCTAAGCCTGACTCTGTGTCTTGGCTCTGTGAGTGATCTTGAGCAAAGTGTTCCCTCCTCTGCTTCTCAACTTTCTTTTCTTCAAAGTGGGAACAACAATCTTTGCCAAGCCGAGCATCCAAAGTCTTTTAGGGGAAGAGATGAGACGATGCATGTGAAAGCATTTTGGGAAAAGGCCAACAGCAACGGAACACTCAGCCACAGGTAGCTGCTTAACCACGACATTTAGAGCCACTGGTGTCATCTGATATGCTCAACCTGGAGCCCAGGACTCATTGCCTCTGTCACTTGAATTGTCTTTCTTTGGGGATAGAAATGACTTGTCTGCTGGAGTTTTTGGAGTAAGAAGTGCAGATTCTGTCACCATTGCTGGGTTTGATCTCCTCAACCGTGTCTTTAGGGGCAGGGACAGGATGGTCTCCAGGCGCCTCTCTGCTGGGATAATTTATGATTCCAAAGGAAGCACAAGAGAGAGGTCAGAATTTCAGGTATTGGAGTCAAAAGATGTCATCCTGTCAGTAGTAATACTGACTCCAATCTGCACTACGAATGCTTCACTGTAGAGATTTTTAACCAAACTCTGGGAAAAATATTCTCCCAAGTCTTGTTTTTATTGTTCCAACTCTGCCTGAATGAATGGGGTTTTCTACATCTCAGTCCATGGCTGTGGAATCCTCCGTCTCTGCCTCTTGTGACTGTGGAGCCAACTCCAAGCATCCATGAGGCTCTGGGCATGAGCAAGTGTGGCCAGAGAAGGAAACTGCTATGACAGGTGGGGGCAGCGGCAGGGCCTGGACTCCCTCAGAGCCTCCTCTGCGAGAAGACTGCTTCCTTCTTTTCCCTGTTCAATGTGTACAAATAGATCCTCTCTCCCAAAGATTCTTGCCAAGCCCACAGAAATTACACATTCTCTCTGAATCTTGACCGGCGTTGACCATCAGTGCAATTCTAGCAAAAAACTCAAAGCAAGCCCCAAGCTTCCCAATCTCACACACAGCCCAAACCCACATCTCTCACACTTTAGATTGTCTCTCATCCGTCCACTCCTGCTTTGTGCTCTGGAGAGCTTGTGTCTTCTGCTCATCCACTTGGACATAGTCTACTCTTTGTTCTTCTGAAAGGAGAAGTTTCTGAAGGGAAAGAACAAAAAGGTTTTCATTACATCAAATTAAAAAATTCAGTAAAATGTCAACCCTTCTATGGTAGATTACAGTGTCATTAAATATTTGCTGCCCCTTCCTCCTGGGTCGTTCCCTGCAGAAGCGCTATTATACTTTTTGTGTATGTGTATAAATGTCTCTTTGCGTCAGCTCCCTTCGACTTTGCTCTAACCATTTGACTTGCTTTGACTGATATAATGTGAATGGAAGTGACACATGCCAATCCTAAAGAGAAAAGCGGCATCCTGTGATTCTGCAATCTCTCTTTTTTCCTCTGCCAGGAGACCAGCATGCTCCTCCCACCTGGGCCCTGGATTGAAAATGACTTGGAACTCCAAGGTCCTGGCCTGCAATGGACTGTCCCATGAGCAACAACTGAAAAAGCCTTTGCTGTTGCAAGCCACTGAGATTTGAGGGTTATTTGTCTTGACTGCATAGCCTACCAAAACTGACTAATGCACCTTTTGCACTTGTCAGTCTCATCCTTCTGATCAGCTTTTCTGGCGTACCAGTTCAGGTTTTTGGAATGAAATTAAAGGTAAAGGAGAAGTGGGAGTTCATTCAGCAAAAAGGAAAGGAAGTCTTCCAGACTTTTTTTCTGCAGACACACACACACACACACACTCACACACGCACACACACACACACACACACACACAATGGAATCATACTACATCTCCTGTTTGGCAAGTTGCTTTTCTCATCAAACAATACATTGTTAGGCACGATTTAGATTATGACAATCCCTTGTTCAAAAATATTTAGCTGTTGTCCACTGCTTACCATTTACTTATTCCACGGCTTACACTAGTTAATGGCTATGGTCGCTTGCATGTATTAACACATTTAATCCTCACAATAGGCCTCGATGTAGGTATTATTTCTGATCCCCACTTTACAGATGAGAATATTACCCAAAGGAGTCAAAACTGCCCACTCTGGCAACTGAAGTCCTTTACTGAGGGCTCCTGTCACCACTCCCCAGGGTCTAGGCAAACTAGGCTATTGCTTCTTCCCTAAGTAGGCCTTTCCTCTGACTGGAGTGCCCTTTACCCCACCAGCATCTCTGCCAGAAAAATTTGCCTATAAACTTTATGTTCCAAGTTTTGAAGAGCATGAATACTGCATACATTCATATATATAAACCCAAAGAGCATACCCCAGAGGAAATACACCAAGATTTCTGGAGGGAAGAATTAGGGCTGATTTTAATATTCTTCACTGTACATGTTTGTATGTTTAAGACTTTCCAAAGAGAACATGCGTGGTTGAATCATCAGAAAAATCTAAACAGAAATAGAATCTCCTGGGAATTGTCAGACACAAAGTTCTTCCTACCTGCTGTACAGGGGCTGGTGATGCTGAATTGAAGTCCAGGGCTAAATAATCCAGGCTGAATTTCTTCGTCCACGTCAGAGCACCACTGCTCAGGGAGTTGGCTGCTCTGTGCTCCTGCTAGAAACCAACATCACAGGACTCAGGTTCACGATGTCTGGCCGGGCTGCCCAAGGGAAGGAGGTAGAGTTGTGTCTCCACTTGAGCAGCTGCCATCAGATCCTAACAGAGTGGCCTGATGAGACCTGTGCAGATCCCATCCTGCGTGTCTGAGTGAGAGCTGGCATCTGAAATACAATAGAGCCAATCTGGCCTTCACATGAAGTTATACCCCTTTTCACCATGGAAATAGTACGCCAAAATCTCCCCCAAGAATTCCTTTTATGGATCTGACAGGCCCGTGATACTTTAGAGATTAAATCCTGAAAAGATCAATATTGTGTTTAAAACTCCTTTTCTTTTTAAATATGGTTTTATGAGTGTGTAAGCATCCTTAAATCACATATTGTTTAGTTCTGCCTGTTTTGAACTTTTATCAATAGAACCATATTGTACGTATTTTTGGTGACTTCAATTTTTGCTCCATATTACATACTTCACATTCACCCATGTTGATGCACTAGTCCTATTTCATTCATTTTCATTGGAATACATTATTCTATTGCATGATACATTTAACTCTTCCAACACCAATGGACATTTGAGTTGCTTCCAGTTTGGGGGCTCTTATAAGCAATGCTGCCATGAGCATTCGTGCACCAGTGGAAGGATTTCTAGGGTGTGTACCTGGGAACAGAATTGCTGGGTGATAGGATGTGTGCACCTTCAACTTTACTATCACCAAACTGTTTTCTAAAGAGGCTGTGGTTGTACCAACCCACACACGTACCAGGAGTGTATACGAGCTCTTAGTGATCTCCCTCCTGGCCAATACTTGGTATTGTCAGACTTTTTAATGTTTTTCCGACCTGATATGGAGAAAATGGCATCTTAGTGTGGTTTGATTTTCCATGCCCTTGATTATTACTTAACTAATTGGCCACCTTTTCATATGTTTAAGAGTCATTTTTTTTTCTCTTCTGTGAACTGCCTGTTCAGATTTGGTTTTATTTTGCTAACTTTTATATTGAAGTACTTGCATTTTTCTGATTTTTCTCAGTACTTCCTCATACATCCTGGAGAGTAATCATTTGTTGGTTATGTGCATTGCAAATAGCCTGTCACAGTCTATACTTGTTCTTTCTTTCTTTTTATGGTATTTTTTTTAATGAAAAGTAGTTCTCACTTTTAATGTAATATATCAATCTTTTCCAAGTGGCTTGCTTTTGTATTTTGTTTAAGGAATCCTTCGTATGCTGAGGTCATAATTTGTCTCCCCATATTTTCTCCTAAAATTATAAAGTTTTGCCCTTCACATTTAAGTAATAATCTAGCCTGCACTGATTTTAACATATGGTGGTGAAATAGGGAGATAGTTAATTTCTTTCTTTGTTTTACCCCACACGGACAACCATCCTTTTCCCAGTAACACAGCCTCCATTCATACAGCAAGTTTCCATATGTGAATAGATGTTGCATTCTATCAAATACTTTTTCTGCATCTAATGAGATAATCACATCATTTCTTCCATTAATATGTTAACATGCTTGATTGACTTAATAGATTCTTTTAATTTATGGTTATAATAGCTCATCTCTCAGAGACTATTGGTAATAATTGAATTTTTAAAAATGTTTCTCCTTTTGGCATAGTTTTCGTTTCTTCTGATCTGTTTGTTTTGGTCTCTATCCTTCATACCACAGCTTTCCTGAAACATCTAATGAAATCATCGGTTGTCTGCTTATATTTAAGAGTGAAAGATCAAAAAGCTGATCCAAAGCTTGGAGGACATGGGTGGTTCTTGTTAACTGTGGGGTTCACTGCAAGGTGATCCTGCTGGATGGTCTTCTTAGAGAACCCCTGATGTTGGGACCTAGGTCTTGCCTCTTGGGCTGCTCAAATAGCCCATAGAACTATCTTCCAATCTCCAGACTCAATTGTAAATGTCTGGTTGTCGACATTCTGGAAAAGAAGGGCTGGGGAAACAGTTTGGGAATGGTTCTCATATCTGTTATGCATATTTACTTAATCACCTTGTTTTTAGTATAGTAGTCTTGGTCAAATGTGTCTAGCATCCCCCCAGTGCAGAGACTCCTTGTTTTACTCTCTCCAGAGACTACACTTCAACTTTCCTGTGGAGTAGGAGATGAGAAGTCATAGTGATCCACCTCCACTGAGTGGGGGAAGGGACCTTGGGATTTCTCTGCTGCTTACACAGACTTCTGAATACTACCCCTTCTTCTCCTTTCCCTTCAACCCTATTTTCAGAACTACGTGCCATGGGCAGTGCCTGAACCCTTTGGGTATTCTGCAGTATAAGTCAAGTTGCTTCTTGCCTTTTCCCCAGTGTATTTAGGATTTAACTTTCTAGGGTCTGATAAGTCATTTACTATACATCTATCTGCTTTCCAGTTTCCAATATGTTACTGCTATTGTCTTCTTCAATTCTTCACACCCTGGTGGGCTTATGCTTTTAACAAATCCTTTTACTGTGATTTTAGAGGATGTTTTGGGATAGAGGGAAAATAGAAGCCTGTGGTCAATCTGCCATCTTTACCGAGAAGTCCATGAACAGACTCTCAAATGTTAAACCCACTTTGCATACCTGGGATAAATCCAACTTGTTCATGTATATTTTCAGCTTTATAGAGTGTTGGATTTATTTTGCTAAAATCTTCTAGGATTTCTTTTGTAACAGCTTTATTGAGACATAATTCCATACCATACAATTCTCCCATTTGAAGCGTACAATTCGGTGGTGCTTTGTGTATTCACATATCTGCAGAATTATCGCCTCAATCAATTTAGAACATTTCATCAGCCCAAAAAGAAATCCCGCACCCCTTAGCCATCATCCCCTAGTCCCACCATCTCCTCAAGCTCTAGGCAACCACCACTAATCTAATTTCTGTATCTGCAGATTTGCCATTCTGGGCACTTCATAGAAATGGAATCATACAATATGTGGTTGCCATATTGTGATTTTCAAGAAATATATATTTGGTCATTCAGATGACCAAAATATATTTCTCATATATGTATGATCTTCATCCACAGTTCCTGGCTCACAGCTCCCCAATCCCTTGGAATTTCTAAGTGTTGGGAGTGACAAAGCTGTCTCTGGTTATATTAATGAGGTGACTTTTGGATCCCACCCAAGGATGGGGGCTGCTTGCCAGGAGAAACAACCATGTGATTAGATGGTTAGAACTTTCAGTCCCACCCCCTGACCTCTGTGAGGGGAGAGGGCCTAGAGTTTGAATCAATCACCAATGGACAATGATTTAATTAATCATGACTATATAATGAAGCCTCCATAAAAACCCAAAAGGACAAGGTTCGAAGAGCTTCCAGATTGGTGAACACATGGAGGTACTGAGAGAGTGGCACATCCAGAGAGGGTATGGAAGCTCTGTCCCTTTCCCCATACCTTGCCATATACATCTCTTCCATCTGGCTGTTCCTGAGTTACATCCTTTTATAATAAACTTGTGATCTATTAAGTAAAATGTTTCTCTGAGTCCTGTGAGCCACTCTAGCAAATTAATCAAACCTGAGGAGGTCAGAAGCACAGGTAACAGCCTGGGCTTGGGACTGGCATCTGAAGTGGGGAGGGGGGCAGTCTTGTAGGACTGAACCCTTAACCTGTGGGATCTGGTGCTATCTCCATGTAGATAGTGTCAGAATTGAGTTGAATTGAGTTGAATTCTCAGACACCCTTGCTGGTGTCTGAGAATTGCTTGGTGTTGTGTGGGAAGCCCCCCCACACACACATTGGAATTCAGTCCAGGAACCCAAAAGGGTGGCCTTTTGTGACTGGCTTCTATCACTCAGTGTATTGTTTTCAAGGTTCATCCATGCTGTTTCGTATATCAGTACTTGATTTCATTGTATGGCTGCATAACATTTCATTGTGTGGCTATACCACAATTTTATTTACCCATTCATCAGTTGATGAACATTTTGGTTGTTTTCACTTTTGGGCTATTATGAAAAATGCTGCTATGAATATTTGTGTACAAGACTTGGTTGGACATATTCTTCTTTAGGATTTTTTAACCTGCATGAATAAGTGAGATTGGTCTATAATTTTCTACTTATGTTATCGCTATTGGTTTTGGTATCAAGTTATTTTAGCCTTATAAAATAAGCTGGGTAATATTTCTCTTTTTCCATTCCCTGGAGGTGTTTATATAAGATTGCCATGATCTCTTCTTTTTGGTAGAAAGTATCTGTAAAGTTGTTTGGGCTTCGTGATCCTTTGTAGTAAAAATTTCCTCACTGATTCAGTTTCTCTAATGATGACATAACCATTCAGCTTTTCTATTTCTACTTGAGTCACTTTTTTATATTATTTTGCTGAGAATTTGCCTATTTTCACCAAAGTTTTCAAATTCACTGGTATGAAGTTGTTCATAATATTCTCTTACATCATTAATTTATGACGTATTTGCAATTATTACCTCCTTTACATTCTTAATATTGTTTATTTGTATCCATTGCTTTTTATTGATTGGTTATGTTCAATTTTAGTCGTTTAAAAGAGCCATTCAAGTTGGTGTTGATCCTCTAAGAATTTTGTTATTTTTTTTTTAAGATTTTATTTATTTATTTGTTTCCCCCCAAAGCCCCAGTAGATAGTTGTATGTCATAGCTGCACATCCTTCTAGTTGCTGTATGTGGGACACGGCCTCAGCATGGCCGGAGAAGCGGTGCGTCGGTGCGCACCCGGGATCCGAACCCAGGCCGCCAGCAGCCGAGCGCACGCACTTAACCGCTAAGCCACGGGGCCGGCCAAGAATTTTGTTATTTATTTTGTTCATTTCTGTTCTTGCCTTTATTTACTTTCCCTTCGTGGGGTTTTTCAACTTATTATTATGAAAATCTTCTAACAATCATCCAAACTGAAGAAAATATACTGTGAACACCCATAAACCCATCATCTACATTCTACCACTAACATTTGACTACACTAAACTGCTTGTGAGTCTTTGGACTGTCTGAGAATTGGTATCTTTCATGAATTGTGAGAAACTCTGCCATTATCCCTTTACATATTGCTTCACTCCTATTTTTTCTATTATCTTCTTCTGCAACTCTGACTAGACAAATGTTTGGCCTTCTCATACTATCTTCCATGTCTCAACTTTCTTTCTCTATGTTTTTATCTCCTTGTCTTGATTCATTAGTAACTTCTTCACAACTATCTTTCAGTTTACTGAATGACTCTCTGGGTTTAATTTGTTTAACTCATCCATTGAATTTCAATTTCATCCCTATTTTTATGTCTAGAGGTTTTAAATGGTATTTTCTAATCCACCTGGTCATTTTTAAATAGTATCTTGTTACTCAGTCCAACTTTCAACTCCTCATCTTATTTCTTTAAATATATCAAACATAATTATTTTATAAGTCCAAGAATTTATCCATTTCTTCTAGATTGTCCGATTTGTTGGCATATAATTTCTCATAGTATTCTCTTATAATCCTCTGTATTTCCATGGTATCCGTTGTAATTTCTCCTCTTTCATTTCTAATTTTATTTACTTGAGCCTTTTCTCTTTTTTTCTTAGTTAGCCTGGCTAAGGGTTTGTCTATTTTGTTTATCTTCTCGAAGAACCAACTCTTTGTTTCATTAATCCTTTCTACTGTTTTTTTGGTCTCAATATCATTTATTTCTGCTCTGATTTTTATTATTTCTCTCCTTCTGCTGGCTTTGGGCTTTGTTTGTTCTTCTTTTTCTAGTTCTGTTAGGTGTAATTTAAGGTTGCCTATTAGGGCTTTTTCTTGTTTGTTAAGGTGGGCTTGTATCGCTATGAGTTTCCCTCTCAGGACCGCTTTTGCTGCATCCCATATGGTTTGATATGGCATGTTATCATTTTCGTTTGTTTCCAGATAGTTTTTGATTTCTCCTTTAATTTCATCAATGATCCATTGGTTGTTCAGTAGCATGTTGTTTAATCTCCACATTTTTGTCACTTTCCCAGCTTTTTTTTCCTGGTTCATTTCCAGTTTCATAGCCTTATGGTCTGAAAAGATGCTTGTTATGATTTCAATCCTCTTAAATTTATTGAGGCTTGCTTTGTTTCCCAACATATGGTCTATCCTAGAGAATGTTCCATGCGCGCTTGAGAAGAATGTGTAGTCAGCTGTTTTTGGGTGGAGTGCTCTGTATATGTCTACTAGGTCCATCTCGTCCAGTTTTTCATTTAAGTCTAATATTTCTTTATTAACTTTTTGTCTGGATGATCTATCCATTGCTGTAAGTGGGGTGTTAAGATCCCCTACTATTATTGTGTTGTTGTTGATTTCTCCTTTTAGGTTTGTTAATAGTTGTTTTATGTACATTGGTGCTCCTATGTTGGGTGCATATATATTTATAAGTGATATGTCTTCTTGATGGAGTGTCCCTTTTATCATTATATATTTCCCTTCTTTGTCTTTCTTAACCTGTTTTATCTTGAAGTCTACTTTGTCTGATATGAGTATGGCAACACCTGCTTTCTTTTGTTTGCCATTAGCTTGGAGTATTGTCTTCCATCCTTTCACTCTGAGCCTGTGCTTGTCTTTAGTGCTAAGATGTGTTTCCTGAAGGCAGCATATTGTTGGGTCTTGCTTTTTAATCCATCCTGCCACTCTGTATCTTTTGATTGGAGAGTTCAATCCATTTACATTTAGGGTAATTATTGAAATATGAGGGTTGAATGTTGCTGTTTTGTCACTTATTTTCTGGTTCTTTTGCATTTCCTTTGTTTCTTGTCCCATTTGTTTTGGACTGCCAATTCAGTTTGGTTGTTCTGTCTTATGATTCTTCTAGTTTTCTCTTTGTTTATCATATGTGGTTTTAATTTGATTATTTGTTTAGTGGTTACCTTGAGGTTTGGGCAAAAAATCTTCTGTATGAGATAGTCCATTATCTGATAGCCTCCTATTTCCTTATACTAAGTCAATTCAGTCACTTTCCTCTTCCCCTTCTAAGTTGCTCTTGTTATACCTTATTCTATCTTGTGTTGTGGCTGTGTGTTTACAGTGATGAGGTTAAATTTATTTTTGGTGAATTTCTTCCTTTGATCTTTGAGTTTAGTATTTAAGTGGTTGCTAACCTATTCCGGTAAAGATCTACTATTTCTCTGATTTTGTCTGCCTACTTTTCTCCTTACTCCAAGCTTTGTGTTCCCTTTCTCTTCTTGTTTTCGGGCCTGAGGGCCTTCTTGAGTATTTCTTGTAGTGGCGGTCTCGTGGCCATGAACTCCCTTAGCTTTTGTTTATCTGGGAGAGTTACTATTTCTCCATCATATTTGAAGGATATTTTTGCTGGATAGAGTATTCTTGGCTGAAAGTTTTTGTCTTTTAGTATTTTGAATATATCATTCCAGTCTCTTCTAGCCTGAAAAGTTTCTGTTGAGAAATCCGCTGAGAGCCTGATGGGAGTTCCTTTGTACGTTATTTTTTGTTTTTGTCTAGCTGCCCTTAATATTGTTTCTTTGTCGTTGACCCTGGCTAGCCTTACCACTAGGTGTCGTGGTGAAGGCCTTTGTCTGTTAATATATATAGGAGTCCTGTTGGCTTCGCTTACTGGTATTTCCTGCTCCTTCCCCAGATTTGGGAAATTTTCAGCTATTATTTCCTTGAATAGGCTCTCTGTTCCTCTTTCCCTCTCCTCTCCCTCAGGAATACCTATAATTCTTATGTTACATTTTCTAATAGAGTCCGATATTTCTCGGAGTCTTTCTTCATTTCTTTTTAGTCTTAGTTCTCTCTCTTCTTCCATCTGGAGTATATCTGTATTCCTATCCTCTAAAGTACTAATTCTTTCCTCCATATTGTCAGCTCTGTTCTTTAAAGATTCCAGATTCTCCTTTATCTCCTCCATTGTGTTCTTCATCTCCATCAGCCCTGATAGGTTTTTCTTTATGATTTCAATCTCTTTTGTGAAGAAACTCCTAATCTCATTGAATTGTTTGTCTGTGTTGTCTCGTATTTCGTTGAGTGTTTTTATGATAGCTATTTTGAAATCTCTGTCATTTAGTTTATGGATTTCTGTGTCTTCGGGGTTGATTTCTGGTTGCTTGTCATTTTGTTTCTGGTCTGGTGATTTCATATATTTTTGCATTGTGGTTCCTGTGTTGGTTTTGGTTTTCCTCATCCTGGAAGTCTCTGGTTGCACTTTCCACCTGCCGCCACTGTGTGGTGGTGAAGGGCTGTGTAGTCTAAGCCCCCTGCGCTCTGCCCCAGTTTTTCTGCTGCGATCCGCAGTTTTGTTTTGTTTTGTTTTGTTTCTTTTCCCCACTGCGATCCACGGGTCCAGTCCAATTTATTCAGGTCTGCCTCGGACCGCTAGATCTGGTCGAGCTGCAGACTCCGGGTTGTGGGGAGGGGGGAGCTCTCTCTTTTGCCCTCTGGGTCCCTGACGTGGGAGGCTTCTCGTTTGCCCCTCTTTATCCGCTCTCTGGGTTGCTCAGATGTTGATGGTAGCCCTGTGGCTCCTCTGAGCCCTCTGTGCGGGAGTTTCCCACTGGTTGAGAGCGCCCGAAGAGCTGCAGTTTCCCGCCGAGGGCCGCCCCTCCCCCCTCTCTGGGAGCCGCGCGGACCGGATCGCTGATCTGATGGGGAGGGAGCGGAGTTCTCCTTACCTCTCCCCACTTCCTCCGGGGGCCCAGCACGTTCCGCTCTCAGATGTGCGGCAGTGTGGATCCCTCCGCTCCAGCTTTTGACTGTCTGGGATTCCGTTGTTTGTCTGTGGCTGTTACTTTTGTTGTATTTTGTGGGGGAAGAATTCACGGGAAAGCTCACTCCGCCATGATGCTGACGTCACTCTCAAACATAATTATTTTATATTCAAAATCTAATATTTCCAATAATGGCTTACTTCTATATTTGATTCTGTTGTTTGTAATTCTTATTGATTCTCAGGTTTTGTAATTTCTCAACATTTTTGGAGCCAAGGATTCTCGTTCCTTTCTTATCAGTTGAGTTTTGTATTTTAAAAATATATTATCTACCATTTTAAGATATTTTATATGTGAGGTGTGTGGTTTTCATGGTACCTTGCCTACAGAAGTGCCCCATCGAATTTTTTAAAAATAGAACAAATATAGTTCCACTTCTAGTAATGTTGGATTAAGTAATTTTGACCACCCTTCCTGTGGTGAACAATATTTCTTTTTTTCCTTTTTTGGTAGAATTTGATGAATTGTTTCCAAAATTTGTATGGGAATAGAAAAGACCAAAAATATCCAAAGAAACCTTGAGGAAGATAAATAAAGCAGGAGGACTTGCTTTCCTAGATATCAAGATTTATCAAACTATAGTAACTAGTGTAGTGTGGTATTGTCCAAAGGTAGACATGTAGATAAATGGTACAGAATTGAGAGTTCCTAAAAAGACCCATACACATATGGATACTTTATTTATGGCAAATGATAGTAATTTTAAATAAATGGAGCCAGATCGATTAGAGAAACATGGGAGAGCAAATAAAACTTGACTCCTACCTCAAATCATAACCAAAAGTTAATTCCAGGCACATTGTAGACCAAAATGTGAAAGGTAAAACTATAAAGCTTCTGGAAAATAACCAAAATTCACTCAAGATTACATAGATCATGTTAATGGTCCTACAGCTATTAAAGAAATTGAATTTACCCAAACGGTTTCACTGGTTAATTATACCAAAAAAAAAAATTAAACAATAAACACTAATTCTACATAATCTGTTCCAGAAAATAGAAGAAGAGATAACACTTCCTGAGGAGCCCAGCATTACCTTGATAACAAAACCAGACAAAGATACTGCAAAAACCCTATAGATCAATATCCATCATGACCATAGACACAAAATTCTCAACAAAATGTTAGCAAATCTGGCCGGCCCTGTGGCTTAGCGGTTAAGTGCTTGCACTCCGACGCTGGCAGCCCGGGTTTGGATCCCGGGCGCGCACCGACGCACCGCTTCTCCAGCCATGCTGAGGCCGTGTCCCACATACAGCAACTAGAAGGATGTGCAACTATGACATACAACTATCTACTGGGGCTTTGGGGGGAAAATAAATAAATAAATAAAATTATAAAAAAAACAAAAACAAAAACAAAATGTTAGCAAATCAAATCCAGCGACATATAAAAAGAATAACACATCGTGACTAAATGGGATTTATTTAGTCAATATAAAACTAGTTCAATATTCAAAAATAAATCAGTGTAGTCCACAATATTAACAGTCTAAAGAAGAAAACTAAATGATCATATCAATGAATGCAGAAAAGTGTTTGATAAAATTCAACATCCATTCATGATAAAAAAAAAACTCTCAGCAAACTAGGAATAGAAAGGAGTCTCCTTAAGCTGATAAAGAGCATCTATAAAATACCTACAGCTAACATCATACTTAATGGTGAAAGATTGAATGCTTTACCACTAAGACGGAGACAAAGAGATTCATCTTACCACATCTAGTCAACATTGTACTGGAAGTGTTAGCCTGGTGATAAGGCAGGCAAAAGAATGAAAGAGCACACAGATTGAAAAGGAAGAACTAAAGCACTGTATTGACAGCTGAGATGATGGTGTAAACAGAAAACCCCAACATATCTAAAGAAAATAAAAACCTCCTATAATTAATAAGTGAATTTAGCAATGTTTCAGGATGCAAGGCCAACACACAAAAATCATATTTCTATATACCACCAATGGACAATTGGAAGCCGAAATTACAAAAATGTCATTTATAATAGCTCCAAAAAATGAAACACTTAGGTAGAAATCTAATAAAACGTGCATAAGATCTATATGTAAAAATTACAAAATTCTGAGGGAAGAAATAAAGAAAATCTGAATAAATGGAGAGACGTACCATGATCATGAATTGGAAGATTCAACATAGTAAAGATGTTGATTCTCCTCAAATTTATTCATAGATTTAACACAATTCCAATCAAAATCTCATCAGGATATTTTTGTAGATAAAGAAAAGCTTATTCCAAAATTTATAAGGAAAGGTAAAGGAAGTAGAATAAAAAAATTAAAAAAAATAAGAATGAAGTTGGAGAAAATATACTTCTCATTTTAAGATTTACTGTAAAGCTTCAGTAATCAAGACTGTGTCATGTAGACAAAATGATAGACATATAAGTCAGTGGAACAGAATAAAAAGACTACGAAAACATGCCCAAGTGATTTTTTACAAAGGTGCAAAGGCAATTCAATGAAGAAAGGATTGTCTTTTCGACAAATGGTATTAGAACATTTGGAAATCTATATGTAAAAATCCTCCTAACACCATCTCATGCCTTATATAAAAATTAATTCAAAATGGATCATACACCTTAATGTAAAACCTAAAACCATAATACTTCTAGAGGAAAACAAGAAAAAATCGTAATGACCTAGGATTAGGCAAAGAGTTCTTAGATATGATAACAATCCATGAATGAAAAAAGTCAATAAATTGGGCTTAATCAAATTTACAATCTCTGCACTGCAAAAGACAGAAGAGAATGAAAAGGCAAGCTCCAGACTCAAAGAAAATATTTGCAAGTCACATATCTACTGGATGACTTGTATGCAGATTATATAAAGAGCTCTCAAAATTCAATATAAAACTTGGGCAAAAGGCTTTAACAGATACTCCACCAAAGAGGATATATGGATGCCAAGTAAGCACACAAAAATATGTTGAACATCATTTTCCATTAGGGCAGTATATGTTAAAACCACAATGAGATACCATTACACACCTAATAGAATGTCTAATTTAAAAAAAACAAAAAACAAAAAAAATGTAATACAAGGCATGCTCCAGTGGAGCAACTGGAACTCTCATGAATTGTTGATGGGAGCGCAAAATGGTACAGTCACTATGGAAAAAGATTTGGCAGTATCTTGTAAAGTTAAACATACAATTGATGACCCAGTTAAACATAGTCGATGACCCAGCAATCTCACTTCTGGGTATTTACCCTAGAGCAGGGTTTTTCAATAGTGGCACTATTTTGGGGGGCCAGATAATTCTTTGTTGTGGGGAGTTGTCCTACGCATTGCAGGATGTGTAGCAGCATCCCTGAACTTTTCCTACTAAATGACAGTGGCACCACATCCTCCACCCCAGACAACCAAAAATGTCTGCAGACATTGCCAAATGTCCCTTAGGGGGCTAAATCACCCCGGTTGTGAACCACTGCCCTAGAGAAATGAAAATGTATGTCCACAAAAATCTATAAAAGACCCTCAAGATCAGGAACAAGACAAGGATGCCCACTTTTGCTATTTCTAGTCAACAAAGTATTGGAAGTTCTAGCCAAAGCAATTAGGCCAAAAAAGAAATAAAAGGCATCCAAACTGGAAAAGAAGAAGCAAAATAATCTGCTTACTGATAACATGGTCTTATATGTGGAAAACTCCAAAGATTCCACAAAAAATAATAATAAACAAAAAATAAACAAATTCAGCAAGGTTGCAGGATACAAAATCAACACCCAAAATTCAGTTGCATTTCTATACACTAACAATGAACAATCTGAAAAGGAAATTAAGAAAACAATTTCATATTACAATAGCACCAAAAAATAAAATATTTTGGAATGAATTTAACCAAGGAGACAAAGACTTGTACACTGAAAACTACACAACATTGCTGAAAGAAAGTAAAGCAGACATAAATAAATGGAAAGACATCCTGTGTTCATGGATTGGAAGATTTAATACTGTTAAGAGTACATTACCCAAAGCATTCTCTATCAAAATGCCAAAGGCATTTTTTGCAGAAATAGAAAAGCCCATCCTAAAATTGACATGGAATCTCAAGGAACCCTGAATAGCAAAATCAATCTGGAAAAAGAAGACCAAAGTTGGAAAATTAACACTTTCTGATTTCAAAACTTACTATAAAGCTACAGTAATCAAAACAGTATGATACTGGAATGCAGACAGTCATACAGACCAATGGAATAGAATAAAGAGCCTAGAAATAACCTTCACATATATGGTCAATTGATTTTCAACAAAGGTGCCAAGACCATTCAGTGGAGAAAGGGCAGTCTTTTCAACAAGTAAGGCTTGGAAAACTGGATATCCACATGCAAAAGGATAAAGTTGGACCCTAACCTTAGACCATATACAAAAATTAACTCAAAAAGGATCAAAGACCTCAACATGAGAGCTAAAACTATAAAACTCTTAGAAGAAAACATAAGGGAAAACTTCATGACATTGGGTTTGGTAACAATTTACTGCATATGACATCAAAAGCACAGGCAATAAAAGAAAAAAGAAGATAAATTTGACTTCATCAAAATTAAAAACTTTTGTGCATCAAAAGACGCTATCAAGAGAATGAAAAGATAACCCATAGAATGGGAGAAAAAATTTACAAATCATTATTTGATAAAGGGTTAATATCTATAGTATATTAAAAAATAACCTCTACAACCCAACAACAAAAAACAAACAACCCAATGCAAAAATGGGTAAAGAACTTGATTAGACATTTCTCCAAAGAAGATATACAAATGGCCAATAAACACACGAAAAGATGCTTAACATCACTAATCATTAGGGAAATTTAAACAAAAACCACAATGAGATATCACTTCACACCCATTAGAATGGCTATTATAAAAAAACAAACAAACGAATAAACAAAAAAACAGAAAATAAGTGTTGGTGAGGATGTAGGGAAATTGGAAACAATTTGCATTACTGGTGGGAATGTAAAATGGTTTGACTGCTGTGGAAAACAGTTTGGTGGTTCCTCAAAAAAGTTAAACATAAATTACCATATGATCCAGCAATTCTACTTCTAGGTATATATCCAAAAGAATTGAAAGCAAAAACTCAAACATACTTGTACACCAATGTTCACAGCAGCATTGTTCATAATGGCCAAAATGTAGAAACAACCCAAGTGTTCATCAACAGATGAATGGATAAACAAAATATGGTGTATCCATACAGTGGAGTATTAGTCAGCCTTAAAAAGGAATGAAATTCTGATACATGCTACAGTACAGATGAATCTTGAAAACAGTATGCTAAAAGAAAGAAGGCAGACACAAAAGAACAAATATTGTATGATTCCACTTATATGAGGTACCTAGAATAGCAAATTCACAAAGACAAAAAGTAGACTCGGGAAAGGGACTAGGGAGTTATTGTTTAATGGGTACAGAGTTTCTGTTTGGGATGATGAAAAAGTTCTGGAAATGGATAGTGGTAATGGTTGCACAACATTGTGAATGTACCTAATGCCACTGAATTGTACATCTAAAAATGTTTAAAATGGTAAATTTTATGTTATGTGTATTTCACTACAGTAAAAAAAAAATCAAAAAACAAAAACCCCCAAAATCTGTAGAAGAATGTTTATAACAATTCTATTCATACTTGCCAAAAAACTTGAAACAATACAAGTGTCCTTCAATGGCTGAGTGGATAAACAAACTGTGGCACACCTATATACTTGAATACTACTCAGCAATAAAACAGAAAGAACTAGTGACACATGTAACAATTTGGATGAATCTCAAAGATATGCTGAGTGAAAGAAGCCAGTCTCAAAAGATGGCATACTATATGATTCCCTTCACATGACATTCTTGAAAAGAATAGTGATGAAGAACACATCAGTGGTTGCCAGAGGTTAGGGTTGTGGAGAGGATGTGGCTATACACAGGTGGCGTAAAGGAGTATCTTGGAGTGGTGGAGCTGTTTTGTATCCTGATGGTGGTGGTGGTTACACGAATTGATAACAGAACTGCACACCAAGAGAAAGTCAATTTCACTGTAAGATAATCTAAAAACTAAAAGTATTATAATACCATAATAAAAAATTTATTGTGAGATTTAGAAGTCTAGAATTCTACTACAAAAGCCTTACAAAACTATTGAAATTAAGGAGTTTGAAAAACCCATGAAAAGAGATCACGTAAATTAAAATTTTGTTCATTCTTCTAAATTTTCTATAATTTCACAAACATTTAAAGTAACTAAAGAAGGATACGTAACTTTAATAAAACAAAACTTGTATATCATCCCCTGGCCTAAATTTTTTGTTTTTGGTGAGGAAGATTGGCCCTGAGCTAATATCTGTTGCCAATCTTCCTCTTTTTACTTGAAGAAGATTGTCGTGGAACTAACATCTGTCCTGGCCTAAATTTTTACATTCAGATTAGAACTTGTCCTCAAAGAGACAAAAAATTAACGCATATGATTATGTGCAAAATTGAAATCAAAGTACATTAGTTCTGTCTACCATATAGGGTTGTTATGTGGAACAAGTGAAATAATGTAAATCAAAGTCATTTGAAAATATCGTATTACTGAAGTTAAAAAAACACACAATTGAATGAGATGGGCTAGCCTTTAAACATACTTATATGGTGGATCCCTCACAGCTACTTTCCTTCGGCCAGTATTCAGGGCTCTTAATCTACTGGGTCATATTGCCTAGTAACGCACAGAGACAGTCATTAACCAATGATTATCAACTTAGGCAAGAAATCAATCCTCAACTGTATTGTTAATAAAACACTGGTCTGCCTCACAACCTCAAAGATCAAAAATGAACTGATAGTGTCTGGAATGACTCTGCACTTGCTTCTATTAGGTTATAGATTCACTTCCCTTTTCTGTTCTCTGGAGACAGAGCACAGCTGGTCAGCATCCTTTGTAAGAGTGTTTTTTTCTAGAAGTTTCCCAAGGGCTATCACTAAGTGTGAAAAACATTGGGAAGACCACAGCAGATTTGTATATGAGTCACTTTCAATTTGCATACAGTTAAGTGCACTTACAGCCCAATTTTTATCAAATAGAAAGGCAAAATGAAGCATTTAATTACCACTTCACTGGAGATTACTGTTTCTAGATGTTTAATTGCCTATTATCTTCATGTATAGGAGGGCAGAATTGTCTTCTCAAAAGTATATATAGTCACAGTGCCTTGAATATTGTCCTAAAGTCTCTTTTCAGAATTTCATAGTTCAAACAGAGATTCTTTCTAGAGAATTCTCTCTAGCGTTCCCTATGTTTTTAAATTTCAGAATGGGCACAGTTCTGGCAAAAGTGCCTGATAATTGCCAGAGGTGCTAAAAGCCCCTATCTCTCTTCAGAATCCAAGGTAAAGAAAACAGAAGGGACAATGGAGGGCAGGAACTGTAAATGGTTGATCAAAGGATGGAGATGTCAGGTCTCCATCCACTCAGGTACAGAAAGACCCTAAAACAGGAATCTCCAGAGACTAAGACACATCCACAGCCCAGAACACTGTAGCCCCCTCCCAGTGGGACTCTAAGTGATTCATCCTTCAGAAAGGTTCAGAGGCAGTCAAGGCAGGGCCACCAGGTGGTCTGGTGGAAGGAAACATCCAACGTGTGAGTTTTTATACCTTAGACTCTGGACATCCAGGGAACTACAGACCTATTGAGGTCAAGCAGGATATCAGAGCCCTGGTGAAAAGAACTGCTGGCGTTACACACACCTCAGCCCTGGGGGCACTTGAAATACGGTGGCCTCGAAATGGTATGAGGAGCTGAATATTGCACGAAAGAAAACCGGCTTCAAATCGATTTGTTCCCAGGCTAGAAAACATTGTAACCTGATATAACAATCAAGTGATTGTTTTAAGATTGCATGGGGCTTTCTGAAGGATATGTTTCCTTTATAATGAACTTATAAGAATATAGATGGGGGTGAAGAATAAGAAGAGTGTGAAAAATATAGGATTACCATTTGGATGTAGCTTTCTTCCTCTTCTCTGGAAGCAGAATTGGCAAAAAATCTTGCAGAATTAATACCATTTCTTTCTGGAGAGAGAAAGCTGGTTCGATTGCTAAGAACAAAAATATGGATGAAGTCAAAGCAATGTCTTACAGCTGCTCTGAAAGCCAGCCATAAACTGACATGGCCCCTGTGGGGTTTCAGCCCTTCCCTTCCAGATACAATTTCCTTCTGTCCAAAGCAATTCCTGAAGCAGTAGAGACTGCCCAGCGGCTTCTGTCCCACTTTGGAGCAAATGGCTCCCATTCTCAAAGGCTACTTTTTTTCCAGGCCCTCCTTGTGACACAGCTCATGAGCTTTCTAAAAACAAACCAAGGGATCGTATCATTTAGGGAAAAAACCCAAAACTCTCCTTTCAAGCTCTCTTGTTTCCATTCAAGATAACCAGGAAAAGTAAGAAAGTATGGCCATTCCTCTGATGGGATGAGAACAAGACTGTAAATCAATTTTCATCCCACTCCTGAGTCAGAAGTGCAGGTTGAGTCTCTCCACAGTCTTGCCTGGAAATATAGCTTTACATAGTCATTGTGTCCTGTGGCATTTAGAGTAAACCAAGCAACTCCTGGGCCAGGCTCATGACTCTGAAAATGCAACTTCTAAAAGGTGAGATGAGAGAGTGCAAATCCATTTTGGAGTTTGTCTATCAAGCCCATGAACTATCACTCTTTCTCTGAGAACCCCCTTCACCAAGTTGGGTTTCTGGAAGCCATGTCGGTACTACCAGCCCTTCCCCCTGGGCCATAGCTGATTCCACTCAGGCTGGGGCAATATGAATTCCCTCTCCCAAGAAATATGAATTGGGATTGAAAAGGAGCCTATCTCTGTTGGTACTGGAATTGTAGCACGTAAAGAAGCTCAAGATCTATGGTACAGCTATCTTTGGCCATAAGGATTGTGCAACAGAGAAGAGTTCTCCAAAGAAAGAAGAATGAGCAAATGTGAAGAGAGAAGGAAGATGTGAGAGACGGAGAGAGAGGAAGAGAGAGGATTCCTTGGGTTCCCAGCAGCACTCTAGCTCCTGATTCCAGTATCCTGGGAGACTCAGTTATATTCCTTCCTCTGTAATCTATAAAACACTTCTAGCTCATGATAATAAACCCCATCCCTCCTTTGGCTTAAGCTAGATCAAGTGGGTTTCAACTACATTTTAATCAAAGAGGCCTAACTATGACCAAGGGTGTCTGTGCTGGACAATGCCCCTTGGAGCAATCAAAGACTTACCACGGCACAGTGTGAGTCCTGGTTAGCAATGCGTGTTCCCGGATGGTGGAGAGGTTTCTCAGGTCCAGGGCAGGTGGCCGTGCTACAAGATAACACATAATATCCAGTATGGTAAGTTCTTATGAGTTCAAGACCAGCATCTAAAGACTGTGAAACTATGACGTTCCATTTGCCTAGCACATCAGATCCAAATTTACTAACAAGCAGCACTGATGGTGAGTGTGAATTTCACTGTCCTACTCTTCTGTGCCTCACTAGGGTGGAGAGGACAACTACTGAGCAAATGGTCACATTAGCAGCTGGAGGTAACAACGAGGCAATACATTTAGTCAACATACATTTCTTGAGAAGTGACTATGTGTCAGGCATGGTTCTAGGTGATAGAGACACAGTACGAACAAAACAGATGAAATTCTCTGACCTTATGGAATCCCAACACCTACCTCACACTCGACATGTCTGAAATTGAAATTTTACCTTTCTTATCACAGGCAGAGATGATCACCCAGGTTCTAGTCTCCCCCACCTCCAGTCCATTGTCTACCTGATGGTCCTTCTTCCTAGAAATTCTTCCCCATCTCTCTGCCTGGTTAGTCATCTTCAGATCTCAGCTCAATGTCCCCTGCTTAGGAAGGCCTTCTTTGACCTCCAGACAAGATCAGGCCCCACATCATGGGCTCTCCTGAGTTCTTGTACTTACCCTTCACAGCACTCCCCACAGCTTGTGATGATACATTCATCTGTGATTATCTGATTCAGGTCTAGACTGACTATGCTCGGGGAGGAGAGAAGTTTTGCTGGCTTGTTCACTGCAGTAGCTGAGTTGGTCATGCATATATTCCTCTATCACTGCCTCGACCAGTTGGCTTTTTGTATCTCTTGCCTGCACTAGACTACATGGGTAGAGACTGTTTAACTTCCCTCCACATCACCAGAGCCTAGGACAGTGACTTTCCTGCTGCTCAATCAGTTTCCCAGGAGCCTCAGACCCAAGCAAGGTGCTGAGCTGTAAAGGACGTGTGAGTCATATAGTCCCTGGGGAGAAGATCTCTCCTGGTAGCATGACACCCTGGTGTCAGATTCACCAACCAGCCACCTCCTGGCTTCACCACCTGTCCTCTCCTAGTTGGGCCCCAGGGTCCATCCCCACGGCCACACTTGTCAGAACTAGCTCCTCCTGGTCCAGGTGTCCACCTTCACATCAACTCAATGAATCCCGAACCACAAGTCCATCCAACATCTTTGCGCTTCCAATCACCAGGTCCTATAGAGCTGCACTGTCCAATATGGTAGCCACTAGCCATATGTGGCTACTTAAATTTAAGTTTATTAAAATTAAATAAAATTTAAAATTCAGTTCCTCAGTTTCACTAGCCACATTTCAAGTGTTCAATAGCCATATTTCCATCATCACAGAAAGTTCTGTTGGAGAGCATTGCTATAGGAAATTAATTGAGCAAAACAATAATATCTACCTCAAAGTTATAGGTCCTTGTGAAATTATTTCTGACCAGAATGAATGGTTATTTCCTCTGAATCTCATAAGACAGGGTCTGTTCTCCTACTTAGTGCCGACTTCATAATTTTTCTTCTCCTTCTTCCAGGTAGTTTTTACATATCTTCCGCCACCTCAGACTGAAAAACCCTCCTTGCTTCCTCATCTTTGCATCCCACCCAGTGCCTAGCACAGTATTACACACACAGCAAACACATTATAAATGTGATTTGACTCAAACTGAACGTGGCGAGACTGGAATAGACTGGCATGACTAGGGGACATAGTTGCCAGCTTGGGGCACAGCCACCTGAAGATGTAGTTTTTCCAAAGAGCAAAGAGAGGTGGAAACGGACCAGATGGAGTGTCAGAGATCACAGTCATTGTACCAAAGATTTCCTCAGAATCACATAGCCCTACTGGGCAGGTGATGGTGGGAAAGAATGAAGTTAACAAGGTACTTTGACCTGCTTTTCCTCTTTCCTTCTTCTCCTTTCTCCTTGCCTATCTATGCTGCTTAGCAGACCAGAGCAGCTGCCTGGGAGTAATGCAGAAATTTCAAGGAGCTCTGAGCACATAGGAGCTAGACCGCTCACTGCCAAAGTCCTCTCCCACCCCCAAACACCTCTTCTGATGGGCATGCACAGGGCAGTGAGTGATAAGTTGCATATGACCACGTCTGACATTCAGGAATTAGTGTCAAAGGTCATTCTTGGCTGCCTTATAGAAGGGGGGGCACTATAATTACATTCAATGAAGAGATACCAGGTGAGTTCCATTCCCATCCATCATCACCTATTTCTGGGCCTTTGTTAGGGAAGCAACCAAAGATGAGCCCTCTGGAATGAGGCTTTGTAGGCTGTATTTACAGGGCCACAGTACCTGTAAGTCCCCTGACTCCTTTTATCATGACGAGCTGGGTCCATAAGATTCCTCAGCCCTTCCCATTCAATCCCAGCCATTTCTCCTTGCCCTTATACCTCCCAGCCCTCTGGGATGGTTCCTTCCCAGAGAGGGTCAGGAAGGAAACTTTTCCACATGGCTGCCAGGACCTTGCTCCCCCTCCTCCTTGACCAGGAGGCCTAGTCAAGTGGCTTACGTTTCCTCTGAGGCTTGAGATCTCTGTTCACTGGGGGAGGCTCCAGGTCTGCAGGTAGCTCAGGCAGTGGGCTTGAGATGCTTCCTGAGCTCATTGGGATGTACTCATCAGGGCTGCAGTGGGTTGCAAGACCAGAGGCAATGGCCTGGGGGCCCATGGGCACGTAGCTGTCTTCGGCACTGGCTGAAGCTGTGGGGTACATTGGGGAGAATCTGCATGGCTGCAAGAGAACAGGTACAGGTTGGGAACCACAGAACAGGCACACACACTGCTACAGTGGTAGCCTCAACTGCACATAGGGTTTCAGTTGTAAATTATCCAAGAATAACTCCAAACTTCCTTAGGAAAGCCAGACAAGCCTCTAAATCAAGCTCTGCCTCTGGACTTATTGTGTGAGGTAGGTGATGACTCTCCTTGATCTGATTCTGGAAGACAGAGGGCCATGAATTTATGCAAATGCTTTAAGTATAACGTGATGCCTTAAGTAGCTATCCCAAGCTGGGCAAGTGTCTGGACAATTAGAACTTATAATTAGCAGGGTCCTTATAGAATACTAAGTCCAGTAATTCCCAGACAAGTTCAGGCCTTAAGGGGAAACTGGAAGGGTCCTCAGAGATTCAGAGTGCTAAGTCTCAAAAGACTTCAAGGGAACATATATAGGTCAGGAAATTTTGGGTAAAATTGAGGCTTAAAGGAACTCACATGCCAAACTTACCAAATTTAAACTAAGCCGCTTGTCTCGGTGTCTTAAGGATTGGCCTTCTACATCAGCTGCAAGAAACAAGCCAGGGTGGTGAGAAATGCAGGACTATATCACTTAAAACTAGAGTCCAAGTCCCAATGCACCACCTCAGGGCCCTGTGCTCAGCTCTAGAGAGGCAGAGAAGCATAACACAGTTTCTATACGCAAGGCTTGCTGTTAAGTCTAGTTGGGCAGTCAGAACACATTCCCCAATTGGACCAGCTTTTGAAGAAGTTTCTGTATGATCGCTTCAGTTCTCTCCGTGAATTAGGAGGAGACATAGCAAGTAATTAACAAATGCTGGTTGCATTTATCACATGAAATTTTCTGAGCTTGGAGGTGGTGGAGACAGAGCTGGAGATTTGAGGTGAGGAGAGAAGGTGTGAAACATCCCTTGTGATGAGCAGGAGGATGGGGTGAACAGAGCAGCAATGGCATTGTGGAGCAGAACTGAGGGCTTGTTTGAGATTGGTGACCATGAATTGGTGACCGTGATTCTCTGCAGCAGGTACAGGTGTGGAGAGAGAGAAAAGTTGGATTAATCCAGGATTAGAAACTTTTCAGATGGATGTGACAAATAAACAGTGTAACACAAAAGTTTAGAATAATGGTTGAATTGAAAGAGGACATATCCAGAAGGCAGCAAGATATATGGGCCTAGACTCACACAAGAGGTGATTTTTGGGAATTAGCAGCTTAGAGATGGTAGTCAAAACCATAAGACTAGATGAGATTATCTAGGTTGCAAGTGTTGGGAGAAGCTTAAGTACAAAACCCTAGAGAATCCCAATATTTGAAGAGCAAGAAGATGAGCCCTGGCTCACCCTGAGAAAGAGAAGCCGTAGAGAAATGAGGAAAGTCAGGGGGCGCTGGACCATGAAAGCCTAAGGAAAGAGAGAATGGCCAGTGATGATAAGTGCTGCTGAGAAGTCCAGCAAGTGGTCTCAGCACTTGGGGACAAGGGAAATGTGTCCCTCAAGAATTTGGAGATGTGAAAAGTCAGGTTGCCTCTGAGAAATAAACTAAAGAGTCAACATCACCTTAAAGTGAGAGAATAACTCTCAGCTCAGAAAGGTGTGATAGAGATTGACGGAATTAAGAATATGTACTATATATACACATACATGTATATATGCGTGTATACATCTATGCTTATATGTCTTGAAGGCCACAGAAGTATGGTTAAAAGCTGCTCTGGAGTCATATTGTCTAATTTTAAATCCCTACTCCACCACCTATTAGCTGTGTGACACTGGACAAGTTACTTACCCTCTCTGTGTCTCAGTTTCCTAATCTGGAAAATGAGACCAATGATAGAACCTATTTCATAGGACTGCTGGAAAGGTTAGACGCATTAGTGCAAGTAAAAGACTTAGAACAGTGCCTGGAATACAGAAAGTACTTAATAAAACCTAGAAATTATTATGGATGTGGTTAATAAAAAATGTGGGACTTTGTATATGTGAACACAAGCCCCTAACTCCCTTTCCATTACCAGATCCCTACTGAAATCACCAAATAACACAAATATAGAGAAAACCGTGCATCAACATCAGATAGTTTAAGGAGTTTATGATAGAGTGAAGATGGTATTGGACTAAAGGTAGGAACCAAGAATGGATTCACATTCATACTCCTGTGAAAGCGACACCTGGAAAATGAGAGTCAAGGCCCAAATCTCACTCTGCTGGATTTCCTCCTACCTCACTGGTCACTTGTTTAGTTTCTTTTCCTGGTTCCTCCTCTTGGCCACCATCTCTAAATGCTGTAAGGCTCCAGGCTCAGTTCTTGGCCCTGTTCTCTTCTCTATATTCACTCTCTTGGTGATCTCATCTAGTCCCTTGGATTTACCATCTATATGTTGACAACTCCCAGATTCATAGCTCCGGCCCAGGCCTCTCACTGACCTTCAGACTCCTATATCTAACAACTTACTTGACATTTCCACTAGGATATATAGCAGGCATATCAAACTCAACATATCTGAAAACAACTTCCTGATCTCCTCTCCATCTTCCAACTTGTTCCACTTGTTCGTTGTTCCCCATCTTAGGCCAAAAACCATGAAATCATCATTGACTCCATTCTTTCTCTACCCCACATCCAATGATTGAGGTTCTACCTTCAAGATATATCAAGCATCCAACCACCTTTAACAAATTCAAAAGCTACTATCCTAGTCTCAGTTACCATTATAGCTTGCCTGGATTACTATACTAGTCTTCTAACTGGTTTCCTGCTTCTACACTTGCTTCCCTTCAGTCTATTCTCAACACAGTAGTGATCCTGTTAAAATATAAGTCATATCATGTCTCTCTCCTGCTCAATGTGCTGAAATGGCCCCATTTCACTCAGAGTCAGATCCCAATTCCTCAGAGTGGTCTGTAAGGACCTGCATGATCTTACCCAGCCTTACCTCTCTGTCTTCATCTCCTACAACTCTTCTAACTCTCCCCACTCCAATCATATTGGCCTCACTTTGCTGTTGTTCGAAGACACCAAACTCTCAACTTAAGGGCCTTTTCCTTAGTCTTATCCTCTGCCTATAGCACTCTTAACCCAGATATCAGCATGGCTTGCTCCCTCAGTTCCTTCAAGTGTTACTTCAAATCTTCCCTCTCGATTAAAACTACCGTAATCAACCATTTTAATATTGCAACCTTACCTCCTGCCTGCTCTACTGATCTCCTTTACCCTGCTCTACTTTTTCTTTTTCCAAAGTACTGTCACGTTTTCACATGCCATATACCTACTATGTTTTTCCAGCTTTATTGAGCTATAATTAACATATAACATTGTGTAAATTAAAGGTATACAACGTGTTGATTTGGTGCACTTATATATTGCAAAATGCTTACCACTGTAGCGTTGGCTAACACCTCCAACACATAACATAATTATCATTTCTGTTTTGTGGTGAGAATATTTAAGAACTACTCTCTTAAAAACTTTCAGGTATATATAATACAGTATTGTTAACTATAATCTGAATGCTGTACATTAGATCCCCAGAACTTATTCATCTTCTAACTGGAAGTTTGTACTCTTTGACCAACATCTCCTGTTTCCCCCACCTCCCAGCTCCTGAAAACCACCATTCTACTCTCTGTCTCTGAATTTGGCTTTTTTAGATTCCACATATAAGTGATATCACACAGTATTTGTCTTTCTCTGTCTGACTTATTTCACTTAACATAATGGACCCTCAAGGTCCATCCATGTTGTCACAAATGGCAGGATTTCCTTCTTTCTCATGGCTAAATAATATTTCATTGTGTATATATATATATATCACATCTTCTTTGTCCATTCACCCATTGATGAACATTTAGGTTGTTTACATATTTGGGCTATTGTGAATAACGGTGCAATAAACATGGGAGTGCAGATATCTCTTCAAGATCCTGTTTTCATTTCCTTTGGATATACACCCAAAAGTGGAATACCTGGCTCATATGGTAGTTCTATGTTTAAATTTTTGAGGAACCTCCATACTGTTTTCCTTAGTGGCTGCACCAACTTACATTCTCACCAAGAGTGCACAAGGGTTCCCTTTTCTCCACATCCTCGTCAACACTTGTTATCTCTTGTCTTCTTAATGATAGCTATTCTAAGAGGTGTGAGGTGACATCTCATTGTGGTTTTGATTTGCGTTTCCCTGATGATTAGTGATGCTGAGCATCTTTTCATGTACCTGTTGGCCATTTGTATATCTTCTTTGGAAAAATGTCTATTTCAGTTCCTCTGTCCATTTTTTAAATCAGTTTGTTTGTTTGTTATTGAGTTGTATAAGTTCTTTATAGATTTTGGATTTTAATCCCTTATCAGATATATGATTTGCAAATATTTTCTCCCATTCCGTAGGTTGCCTTTTCATTTTGTTGATTGTTTCTTTTGCTGTACAGAAGCTTTTTAGTTTGATGTAGTCTCACCTATTGATTTTTTATTTTTCTGCTTATGCTTTTGGTGTCATATCCAAAAAATCATTGCCAAGACCAATGTCAAGGAGCTTTTTCCCTACGTTTTCTTCTAGGAGTTTTATGAATTCAGATCTTATGTTTAAGTCTTTAATCCATTTCAAGCTAATTTTTATGAGTCGTGTAAGATAAGGGTCAAGTTTCATTTTTCTGCATATGTTTATCCAGTTTTCTCAGTACCATTTATTGAAGAGACTATCATTTCCCCATTGAGTATTCTTGGTTCCCTTGTCAAATATTAGTTGACTATATATGTGGGAGTTTAGTTATGGGCTCTCTATTCTTTTCCATCAGTCTATGTGTCTGTTTTTCTGCCAGTACCACACTATTTTGCTTACTATAGCTTTCTAGTATTGATATTAGGAATATATCAATTCCTGGCTCAGGCTTTGTCCTTTTTTCTCAGGATTGCTTTGGCTATTCAGGGTCTTTTGTGGTTCCGTACAAAATTTTAGGATTGCTTTTTTTCTATTTCTGTGAAAAATGCCATTGCAATTTTGATAGGGATTGCATTGAATCTGTAGATGGTTTGTGGTAGTGTGGACATTTAACAATATTAATTCTTATGATCCATGAACACAGGATATCTTTCCATTTATTTTTGTCTTCAATTTCTTTCCTCAAAGTCTCGTAGTGTTCATGTACAGATCTTTCACCTCCTTGGTTAAATTTATTCCTAAGTATTTTATTGTTTTTGACACTATTGTGAATGGGATTATTTTCTTTATTTCTTTTCCAGATATTCAGTTGTTAGTGTATAGAAATGCAACTGATTTCTGTATGTTGATTTTGTATCCTGTAACTTTACTGAATTCGTTGATTAGTTCTAACAGCTTTTTGGTGGAATCTTTAGGATTTTCTATGTATATGGTCATATCATCTACAAATAATAATAATTTTACATCTTCCTTTCCAATTTGGAGGCCTTTTATTTCTTTGCCTTGCTTGATTGCTTTGGCTAGGACTTCTAGTACAATGTTGACTCAGAATGGTGAGGGTGGGCACCCTTGTCTTCTTCCTCATCCTAGAGGAAGAGCTTTCAACCTTTCACCATTGAGTATGTTAGCTCTCAGTTTGCCATATATAGCCTTCATTATGTTGAGGACTGCTCCTTCTATACCCAATTTGTTAAGGATTTTTATCATGAAAGGATGTTGTATAATGTCAAATGCTTTTTCTGCATCTATTGACATGATCATATGATTTTTGTCTTTTGTTCTATTATCGTGGTGTATCACATTTATTGATTTGTGTATGTTGAACCACCCTTGCATTCCAAGGATAAATCCCACTTGATCATGGTGCATGATCCTTTTAATGTGCTGTTGAATTCAATTTGCTAATATTTTGTTGAGAATTTTTTCATCTATATTCATCAGGGGCATTGGTCTATAGTTTTCTTTTCTTGTACTGTCCTTATCAGGCTTTGATATCAGGGTAGTGCTGGCCTGGAAAAATAAGTATTCCCTCTTCTTCAATTTTTTGGAAGAATTTGAGAAGGATTGGCATTAATTCTTCTTTAAATGCTTGGTAGAATTCACCAGGGAAAGCATCTGGTCCTGAACTTTTCTTTGTCAGGAGATTTTTGAGTACTGATTCAATCTCCTTTTTTGTTATTGGTCTGTTCAGATTTTCTATTTCATCATGATTCAGTCTTGGTAGGTTGTATGTTTCTAGGAATTTATCCATTTCTTCTAGGTTACCTAATTTTTTGACATATAATTGTTCATAGTAGTCTCTTATGATCCTTTGCACTTCTGAGGTATCAGTTGAAATGTCTCTTTCAGTTCTGATTTTACTTATTTGAGTCTTCTCTCTTTTTTTCTAAGTTAGTGTAGCTAAAGGTTTGTCAATTTTGTTTGTCTTTTCAAAAAGCCAACACTTAATTTTGCTGATCTTTTCTATTGTTTTTCTGGTTTCTGTTTATTTCTGCTCTGATCTCTGTTATTTCCTTTCTTCTTCCAACTTTAGGCTTAGTTTTTCTTTTTCTAGTTCCTTGAGGTGTAAATTTAGGTTGTTTATTTGAGATCTTTCTTTTTTCTTAAAATAGGTGTTTATCACCATAAACTTTCCTCTTAGAACTGTGTTTGCAGCATCCCATAGGTTTTGGTATGCTGTGTTTCCATTTTCATTTGTTTCTCATATTTTTTATTTCCCTTTTGATTTCTTTTTTGAACCATTGGTTGTTCAGGAGTGTGTTGTTAAATTTCCACATATTTGTGAATTTTCCAATTTTCCTCCTGTTATTGATTTCTCGTTTCATACCATTGTGGTTGGAAAAGACACTTGGTATGATTCCAATCTTCTTAAATTTTCTAAGACTTGTTTTGTGGCCTATCATATGATCTATCCTGGAGAATGTTCTGTGCGTGCTTGAGAAGAACATATATTCTGCTCCTATTGGATGAAATGTTTTATGTCTGTTAGATCCATTTGGTCTAAAGTATGGTTCAAGTCCAAAATTTCCTTTGTTGATTTTCTGTCTGGATGATCCACCTGTTTTTGAAAGTGGAGTATTGAAGTCCCCTCCTATTATTGTATTGTCTATTTCTGTCTCCAGGTCTGTTAGTATTTGCTTAATATATTTAGGTGCTCTGACGTTAGGTGCATATATATTTATAATTGTTATATCTTCTTGATGAATTGACCCCTTTGTCATTATATAATGACCTTCTTTGTCTCTTGTTACAATTTTTGGCTTAAAGTCTATTTTGTCTGATATAAGTATAGGTACCCCTGCCCTATTTTGGTTTCCACTTGCATGGAATATCTTTTGCCATCCCTTCAATTTGAGCATATGTGTGCCCTTAAAGCTGAAGTGAGCCTCTTGTAGGCAGCATATAGTTAAGTCTTGTTTTTTTATCCATCCAGCCACTCTATGCCTTTTGATTGGAGAATTCAACCCCTTTACATTTAGAGTAATTATTGATAGGTGAGGATTTATTAATGCCACCTTATTGTTTTCTGGCTGTTTTGAGTTCCCTTATTTTTAGATTATGTTTTTTGTCTGCCTCCCACCATTCTAATGTAAAGTCTAGGAAAGAATGAATTATTTTTCCAATTTTTATTTATTTATTTGGAATAGGTTAATACACTAATATGTTTAAAACTTCAAAAGCAAAAAAAGGGGTATACAGTGAAAAGTCTTCCTCCCACCTCATTCCCAGAGCCATCCAGTCTCATCTCTGGAGGCAAAAAAATGTCACCAGTTTCTTGTGTGTCATTAAAAAGTTAATCTATGAATATAAATATATATATATATGTACACACATGGTATCATATGATTCTCACTGCTCTGCAACTTGCTTTTTTCACTTAATATCTTGGATATCAGTGCAGGGAAACACAATAAAGAGTTTCTTCATTCTTTTATTCACTGGTACTGTTTTTCATTCTACAGATGTACCATAATTTGAGTATTCCTCTAATATTAGATATCAAGTTTATTTCCAACATTTTGCTTTAAAATATAAGACAGAAATGGATGAAAATATAGAAAAAAAATGAAATAAGAATTGATTGATTGTATTCAGGAAAGAAATTGAAGAAAAAGACAAAACCATCTCAGAAATGAAGCCTTAGTTACAAGATTCCCAGGGAAGAAGAGATTCAACTGAAAATTTAATAAGTTGCATTGAAATAATAATGTAGCCAGAAAACAACTAAGAGAATAAAAAATGAAGTAAAAAGAATCAAAGAAAAAGTGGTTGAAATAGAAGATAGGCAAAGAAGATGCAATATACATGTTATTAGATTCCCCAAAGAAGGAAAACAAAATAATACTACAGTACTAATATTAAAATTATAATCCAGGAAAAGATCCACAAATAAAGTAACACCTGAATCTACATATTGAAAGGGTTCAACAAGTACCTGGAATAACTGAATGGTCAATTTTACTCAATGGTAAATTCTATTGAAACAGCTATGTCAATAAAAATGACAAAATGAAAATAAATAAATTAAATGCCCAGTTCAAAGCCAGAAAAAGAAAAACAGATAAAACCAAAAGAAATTATAATATAAAGACAAAAGCAGAAAATAATAGAGTGCTGAGAATTAGTATATTTAATTTTTAAAAATAAAAATCTTGGTTTTCTGGTGAAAAAAATTAACCAAAAGGCAACCAACTTGTCAATTTAATCAATAAAACAGGGGGAGGACAAATATACAAAATAAGAACTGATGAGGAGGAAATTATCATTGAAACAGAGGAAATTAAAAGAAATGTAAGAGACTATGCTGCACACTTCTACACAAGTAAATTTGAAAATCTAGATGAAATGGATAATTTCTTAGGAAAACACAGTATACCAAAATTGACCCAAATAGGAATGGAAACCTTACACATATAAATTTCCATAGACTAAAACAGAGAAAGTTACCATGGAGCTACCTTCCAAAAGCACCAGGACTAGATGGTTTCAACAGAGAATTTTACCACACCTTCAAAGACCAGACAGTCCCAATGCTACCTAAATTGTTCCAGAACATAGAAAATCAAGAAATATTTCTAATTCTTTTTATGAAGCGAGTATAACTTTGGTAGCTAAACCTGATAAATATAAAACAAATCAGAAAATTATAGACTAATATCACTTATGATTATCAATGTAAAAATCCTAAATAAAATATTAGCAAACAGAGGGAGGTGAGACTACTGGAATGTCTGGCTGAGTAATAAGGTCAGCAAAGCCATTCTCCAAAAATCAATGATAAAACTGTACAAAATTGTAAAAAGAAAACTATCTGGGGACTCTGGAAATTTACCAAAAGCATACAACAAATTAGGAAGCATTCCAAGAAAACTACTGGACATCAGGTAAGAACAGTGAGAGTTTGTGGCATTTTAGTGTGAGGTGCTCCCATTCCCCTTATCAACTCAATCAGAAGTAGTTATACCAGGGCAGGGCAAGCCATGAAGACCAGTGGCTTTGCTGCCAAAGGGGACTAATTTGATTTGGATCAAAGCATACGAAAAATTCCATTCCCATAGGCCTGACCAAAAGCAATAGTGATCTCAGTGACAAACAATCAGGGAAGGCCAACATCACAGCAAGCTTGAGGTCTTAATTCTGGTCATGGCAAGCAGCAGACAAGCAGACCAGACGGAAATATAGCAAGATGACCCATGGATTGAGACAACCAAAGTGTGCCTTAATAAACTCTCACACACCCCGAGGGGTCTGGAAGACTGTGTGAATGTACAAGTTATACTCACTTAGAAAAAGTCAAAGAGGGCCCAAGTTATCTACTCATCCCTGGAACAACATGAGGCCTTGCCCACATAGAAAGTAAGAGCTGGGACAGAATTGTAAACAGCTTGAATTTTGAATGCATTTCCCATCCCACACAGATCCATTGGCAAGGGTAGAATCTTTACTGGCTCAAGCACTTAAGTACATACTCTGACCAACCACTGGCTGATCAGTAAACTATGCTGACCCAGAAGTGACCCCTAGGAAGCCAGGCATAAAAATAAAAGCAAGGAATACAAAAGACAAAAACAAAGCAGAGACTTAAGCACTAAACAAACAAACAGCAGAATAACAAATCCTAGGTGGGATCAGAATTCAGAGTTGCTACAATATATTACCTAAAATATCCAGTTTTCAACAAAAAATTAAAAGATATACAAAGAAACATAAAAATATGACCCACATGCAGGAAAAATTAGTCAATAAAAACTGCCTCTGAAAAGTTTTAGATATTGGAATTAGCAGAAAAAGGGTTCAAAACTGCTATTATAAATATATTCAAAGAACAAAAGGGAACCATATTCAAAGAATTACAAGAAAGTATGATAACAATGATTCAATAAAAAGACAGAGATTGCAAAAAAGAAGCAAATGGAATTTTGGAGTTGAAAAGTACAATAACTGAAATGAAAAATTCACTAGAGGGTCTCAACAGAAGATTTGAGCTGACAGAAGAATCAATGAACTCAAAATAGATCAATAGAAATTGTTCAATCTGGAAAAAAGACATAAAAAGAATGAAGAAAAATTAACAGAGCCTCAAAGACTTGTCACCATCAAGCATACTAACATACATGTAACTTGAGTCCCACAAGAAGAAGAGAAAGAAAAAGGGGCATAAAAATTTTTTGAAGAAATAATGACTGAACATTTCCCAAATTTCATGAAAAACATTAATCTACACATCCAAGAAGCTCAACAAACTTATCTTGTGTAAGATAAACACAAACATGTCAATACCTAGACACATTGTAGTCAAATTGTTGAAAATCAAAGGCAAAGAGAAAATCTTGAATGCAGTAAGAGAAAACCAACTCATCATGTACAAGAGAATCACAAGATTAATAGCAGACTACTCATCAGAAACAATGGGAGGCCAGAAGCTAGTGGAATTATATATTCAAAATGCTGAAGGAAAAAAAATCTGTCAAACAAGAATTCTACATCCAGCAAAACTGTATTTCAAAAATGAAGGTGAAATAAAAACATTCCCAGACAAACAGAGATTGAGAGAATTTATTGTTAGCGGACCTTCCTTACAAGAAATACTAAAGGAAGTCTCTCATACAGGCTGAAATGAAATGACAACATATAGTAATGCAAATCCTCACAAAGAAATAAAGGGCAGTGGTAAAGAGAATCATATAGAAAAATATAAAAGACAGTGGAAGTATAAAATTTTCTTTTTTCTTTTCTTAACTGATTTAAAAGACGATAGCATAAAACAATAGTTATACAAGATGGTATACATTTTGTATAATTGTATTGTAATTATAATTGTATATATATATAGTATATATAATTGTAAATAATTATACAAGATGGTATATAAAACTGTATTTTTTGGCTTATAAAATACAAAGATGCAATACATTTGATAATAATAGCACAAAGGAGTACAGAATGGAGCTATATTGGAGCAAGGTAATGACAGCAGATTGTAACTCAAAACCATGGGAAGAAATAAAGAGCACTAGAAATAGCAAATGTGAGTTACTATAAAAGATTCTATAAATAAACTTTTTCTCTGTGTATAATATGTGTCCAAACATATTTTTCCAAACTATTTGAGAGTAAGTTGCAGTAATCAGAACCCTCCACTCCAAAATATTTCAGCATGTATCTCCTAAGAATAAGGACATTCTTTTGTGTAACCACAGTGCTTTTATCAAACTCAGCAAATTTGACATTGATATAACACTATTATCTAATATACATAGAGAACCCTCTGATTCTGCCTATAGCTTTTGATCCAGCAATTTCACTTCCAAGAATTTAGCGTACTGTTGCTATTAAGGACAGTACAGGGACAGCAGCAATGTTTGAATAATTTTGTAATTTTGGTAGATGGTATAAATTGGTCCAACTCCTGTGAAGGGTAATTTTGGCTACAGAAATGCTTATTCATGTAAAAATGACATATGTACATAGTATTTGTACTAACGTAAAAAAAATCAAGATATATTCTTAAGATGAAAAACAATGGATGGAATAGAGTGTAAGAATGCTACTATTTGCATTAAAAGGCAGACTATATATCCATATTTTCTTGAATATCCAGAAAATTCTCTGGAAGGATATGGGTGGTGGGAAAAGAGCAAACAGGAGACAGAGGTACGAAACAGACTTTTCATTGTATATCTTTTTTTTTTTTGGAGGAGTAGGAGGAATTGGGGGTAAGGTTTGAAGCCAGAAGGGCCCTCAATTGGGTAAGTCACTTTGCTTATCAGAGCTTCAGTTTCCCCACCCATAAACAATAGAAAAGGAAAGCAAAATATGGAACGCTTCATGAATCTGCACGTCATCCCTGCACAGGAGCCATGCTAATCTACTCTATATCATTCCAATCTTAGTATATACACTGCTGAAGTGAGCTCTGTGTACTTTTTATAATTATGATTTTGAAATATAAATATATATTCCTTTAAAAATTAAATAAATGAAATTTAAACTCAAAATATGAGTTATACAATACATTAGGCACAGTTGAAGAAAGACTTCAAAAACTGAAAGAAATTACTAGAATTCAGGACAAAGAGATGAAAATGTAAAAGACAATTTAAGAAACATGCAAGATAAAGTGGGAAGTCTAAAATGCATATAATTGGGGTTTCAGAGGAAAAATAGGGACAATGGAGAACAGGCAACATTTGAAGACATAATAGCTTAGATTTTTCCAGAAATGTTGAAAGACACTGGTCTTCAAATTTGGGAATCCCAGTGAATCCCAAGATAAATAAAAAGAAACTTACACACAAACACATTGCAGAGAAATTAATGAATAACAAAGATAAGAAGATTCTTAAAAAGAAGAGAAAAAGAATTTCTTAAAAAGATACTATCTTAAAAAGAGTGGCAGTGGCACTGATAACTGACTTCTCAATAACAATTATTAAAACAAGATGGCAGTAGAATGATATCTTCAAAGGGTGAGCAAAAATAACTGTGAAACTAGGATTCCATACCATGAGGTTTTAAAAAGTTATTTATTTTTTTATTTTTTTTTATAATTTTATTTATTTATTTATTTTCCCCCAAAGCCCCAGCAGATATTTGTATGTCATAGCTGCACATCCTTCTAGTCGCTGTATGTGGGACGCGGCCTCAGCATGGCCAAAGAAGCGGTGCATCTGTGCGCACCCAGGATCCGAACCCGGGCCGCCAGCAGCGAAGCGCACACACCCAACCGCTAAGCCATGGGGCCGGGCCCTAAAAAGTTATTTTTAGACAAATGGAATCTGAGAGAATTTACCAACAACAGACCCTCGTTAAAGGAAATTTTAAAGAATAAGCCACAAAAAGAATTAAAATAATCCCAGAAGGAAGTTATGAAATGCCAGAAGCAATGATAAACTAGGAAAATAGTTAATGTAAGTGAAGCTAAAAAACATTGGCTGTATAAAATAATACCAATAATGTTCACCTGATGGGATTTTAAAAAATCAAGAAAGAAATAAAATACCATATGGTATTAGCATACTAAGTTGGGAGAGGTAATTAGATCTAAAGCATTCTAAGGCTCTTGTATTATTTTGGGAGAAGGGTAAAGATATTGATTAATTTAAGATATTAAGTTGAATGTGCATGGTAAAATGTAGAAGGTAACCATTAAAAGAATAGAACTAGGGGCCGGCCCGGTGGCGCAAGCGGTTAAGTGATCACGCTCCACTGTGGCGGCCCAGGATTTGCCGGTTCGGATCCCGGGTGCACACCGATGCACTGCTTGTCAAGCCATGCTGTGGCAGCGTCCCATATAAAGTGGAGGAAGATGGGCACGGATGTTAGCCCAGGGCCAATCTTCCTCAGCAAAAAGAGGAGGATTGGCAGATGTTAGCTCAGGGCCAATCTTCCTCACACACACACAAAAAAGAATAAAACTAGAATGTATAACTTCCAAATTAGTAGAGGTTAAAACTGAAATGAGGAAGCAAACTCAATTCAGAAGAAAGAAAGCAAGAGATGAGATTATAAATAAGAAATTTTGTACAAACAGGACAAATAGAAACCACAAAATAAAATGGTAAAAATGAATCTAATCAACGTAAATGGCTTACAGTTAAAAGAAGAAGACTGTCAGAATAGAGTGAAAAATCAAAATTACAATAAGAAAAAATAGCCATATGCTTTTTTAAAGAAACAGATCTAAAATATAGGTATGGAAAAGGTGAAAGTCAAAAGATGGGAAAATATATACCATGCCATTGTTAACCAAAATAATGCTGGTTACTCTTTATTAGTAGTGTTTAGTATTTAACATAGGCATAGCTATATTAATACCATATAAAATATACTTGAAGATAAAAACATTACTAGAGAGAGTCATGAAAAATTGATAAAGGTTTCAATTCACTAAAACAATATAAGAATTCTAAGAGGTATGTAACTAATAGCATCAAATTATATACAGACAAATTTGACAGAATTATAAAGGAAAAAGAGACACTCTGCAATCATAGTGGGAGATTTGAAGATACCTCTCTCAGTAACTGCTACGACAAGGAGACAGAAAATCAGTATGGATAGAGAAGGGATGAACAACACAATCAGGGAACTCGACCTGAGTGACATATACAGAATATGTCAGTGGACAATTTGAGAGTATATTAAAAACATTCACAGAAATAGCCTATGTGTTGGGTCATAATGGATCAAATTTCCAAGGATTGAATTCATACAGAGTGTGTTCTCTAACCAAAATGCAATAAACTAGAAAATTCTCAGGTTTGGAAATTAAGAAATGCAGTTTTAAATAATGCCTGAGTCAATGAAGAAACCACAATGAAAATTAGAAAATATTTTGAACTTAGTGATAATGAAAATATGACATGTCAAAACTTATGGGATATGGCTAAGAGTGTTTACAGAGAAATTGTATCCTTAAACACACATGTTAGATAAAAAAGAAAGGAAGAAATTCAATGAGACACCCATTCATTAAGAGAATTTAGAAAAATATGCAAATTATCTCCAAGGGAGTGCAACAGGGGTCAGGAAACTTTTTTTGGCAAGGGCCAGATAGTTTTTTTTTCCTTTTTTACAACCCTTTAAAAGTGTAAAAACCATTCTTAGTTGGTGGCCTGTGGGCTATAAAAAAACAGGTTGTTGGTCAAATTTGGCCCACAGGCCACGGTTTGCTGACTGACCCCTGAAGTAGAAGGAAGGAAATAATAAAAATATGAGCAAAAATTAATGAAACAGAAAACAAATACATAACGGAAAACATCAACAAAGGCAAAATTTGTTCTCCGGGAAAAAAAACTAATAAAATTGATAAAACTCCCAGCGTGACTGATTAAGAAAAACAGAGAGAAGGCCCACATTATCAATATCAGGAATGAAAAGGAGGATATTATTACAAATCCTACAGATAACAAGATGTTATTATAATCCATTTCATGCAATAAATTTGAAAAACTAGGTGAAATGAACAAATTCCTAGAAAAATATAACTTATAAAAAGGAACACACCAAAAAATAGAAAATCTGAATAGTCTACTAAAGACTAAAGAAATTGAATCCTTAATTTAAAAATCTTTACACAAAGCAAAGTCCATGCCCAGATGGCCTTTCTAGTAAATTCTACCAATAAGGTAAAAATAATACCAATCATACACAAACTTTTCCAAATAATAAAAAAGAGGAAAAACTTTCTAGTTTGTTTTTTGATGTCAGCATAATCCCCTTTTACCAAAACCTGATACAGATATAAGAAAAGAAAATTACAGGACAATCTCTCTCAGAAACATAAATCAAAAAACAAGTTGAAAACAAATTTAGTAATTTATACAAAGGATACCCCTCATGATGAAGTTGAGTTTACTTCAGGAATGTAAGGTTTGTTTAGCATTCAAAAATCAACCAATGGGAACTTCTTCACATTAACAGGATGAAGGAGAAAAATCATATGATCATAAAATGTTTCAAATAAATTCAATATCCATTCAGGATTAAAAAAATAACACTTAGCAGAGTATAAATATCAGAAAATGCCCTTAATCTAATGAATGGTATCTACAAAAATCTACTGCAAACCACATTATAAGAGTGAAATGTTGGAAGCTTTCCATCTGAGATCAGGAATAAGACAAGGCTCCCGGCAGCACTGAGAGACTGAACCAGCTTGAGCAAGGGACACTGGGCCACGTCTTCATGTGGACACAAGGAGGGAAGAGGAGCCAGGCTTGTCTCTGGACCTGAATGTTAACATCCAAAACTTACCTTTCCAGGTTCTCATGTGATCTAAACCAGAGAGGGAGATTCTTCTTGGTACCATAGTGCAGTCTGGCTTCTTGATGCTGCTGTGCCCACTCCACAGGAGCTGCTCCTCTTGGCGCCGTTCAGAGAGATGGCTTGGCTTAGGGGGGCGGGGAGGTGGTGTGTTGGACATAATGTCTACTTCTTTTACCCCATAGGGCAAGGAACTTTGGTTTTTATCTACCTGAATGGTGGGATTTAAGGAAGTTTCCAGCAATGGTGAAGAAAAGTGGTCCCTGGATGGCCCATTTATATCTCTACTCCACATTAGGGCAGCCTGAGGCCTTGTGGAAGGCGCCTCCTGAGATCCATTCCCATGGCATGAGGGGTGGACCAAGTTACTAGAGGGCAGCGGCTGTAGACAGTCGACAAAAACGTCATCGAATGAAGTCTGTTCCAATGAACGGTCTGAGTTTGACCAGCTATCACACCTGGTGGGTAGACTGAGGAAAGAAAAGCATGTAAATTTGACTGAAATGTAGCAACTCCTTGGCAGCTGTAGTTGGTACCACAGCAACACTACTACTACACCCTCGGCAGAAGTCTGAAGAAGAAAGCCATCCACCCACCACCCACAATGAGTTGGCCTCATTCCCACCCCTCTAATAGCACCTTTTATTTTACTTATATAGCCACATTCTCTCTACAACCCTTGGTTACACCAACCCCTTGATGCAGGATAAAATGGTTTGTTGACTTTTTTCATCCTGTAAGTGTCAGATGCATACAAAAATGCAAGGTTAGAAATGAAAGCCACAATGCTGAAATATATGACTCATTTTGTTTAGTATACTGCGTGCTTCATCCTTCACAGTGGTTAATAGCGATCTGTCCCCACCTTGGCAGCAGCAGGAAAAGAAGTGAGAGCAGATACACCCACTAGAAGATGCTACAGCTAAATGGACTGATTTGGTAAAGCACGCCGAGCATATCTCAATGACAGACCCCGTGAGAGGAGGCACTGTGGGTTCTGCAAACAGAGGGGAGTGTGCTAGGAGGCCCAGTTCAGAAAGAGTCATGTGCAGAAGCATACCTGGCATGGTGCAGTCTTCCAGTCTCACAGTTGGACAAAATCAGATAATCAGGAAGGAAGAGAAACTCTGACTCACTTCTGGTTTCCTCAGTGGCTACAGTACTAGTGCTTGGGTCATCTTTTGGCAAAGAGGAGCTGACAGCATAGGCCGTGTGAAGAGAGCTGGCAGGAGACGGCTGGAGGGAGGAGGGCATGCAAGAGAGGCTCTCCACGGAATCTGCTGGAGGAATCATTTCCTAGGTTAACGTTTAAGAATGGCTATAACACTCACTCACAATTTCTCAAACAGCATCTAAGAAGCCAAACAGAAGATGCAAATCACAGCTGGTGTTTGTGCTGATGGAGGAGACAATTTCCCCAAGCTATAAACAATGTCTGGGAAAGAAGGCCAATGTTCCAAGAGTGAAGTGTTGAATCAATTAAGAGTAAAAAAACAACAAAAACAAAAACAAAAATAACAAGCATTCTTGGCCTAAATATCTGCAGTTAGAAAGTCTACACACAGGTTCTTTATGGCCCTTAGCCACAGCCCTGCAACACTGTTTATTCACTCAACAAATATACATATATACACACATATATTTATGCATAACAAATACATATGTCTATACTTACCTATGCATTTGTGCATATATGTATGTGTGTATATAGAGATATATATGTCTATTTATGTCTATATAGAATACCTACTATTGTAGCTACTGTGTGCCTGGGACTGTTCTAACTCTGCCGATACAGCTGAGACAAAGACTCCGCCCTTGCTGGAGTTTACAGTCCACCAGAGGAGACAGACAAGCAACATATAGATAAAGAATACTGTTAATGATTGACTGTTAATGACATATAAGGAAAAGGAAGGAAAGAAATAGGGTGTTGTGATGGCTGGTAAAGCCCACATTTCTCCAGGAACACAACATTCAGAAACTCCTAATGAAAAGCCTGCTTTTATTTCCCCTTTGCACCAAGTTGGGAGGAGTTCAGGATTCCCGAGTCAGAGTGGCCTAGAACTGCCTGGGTTCAAGTCCAGGCTGTACCATCTAGCTGTTGTGACCTTGGGCAAGTTAAATGCCTGCTGCAAGTTCCCTTCTCTGTAAAGTGGAGATGCTAAAAGTACGAATGCCACAGAATCGGTCTGCGGATAAGGCGAGCTAATATACAAAAGCATTTAACAGAACTCCTGGCCAGAGTACGCATGCACAATGTGTTGACTATCTATGGTTGCTGGAGACAGAACCAAACACTATATGTGAAAAGCCACAAAAAAGCACTTTGGGCGTGGTTCTCAGATGAAGAGAACTCTGCCCTTACTCTGCTCTTCCTAAAAACTAAGGGGGCCTACAGGGAACGAAAGAGGTCATGGAGGGTTTCTGGCTTCCTCCAACTTCATGCCAGAGCTTTCTGTTTTCTGCCTGGTGCCTTACTCATTTCTGTTCCTTTTCAGATATTGGGAAACATGTTATGTATTTATGTTTTAGGGTAACTCCTGGATGAAGAAAGAAACAGAGGAGACACATAACATGACACGGGAATATGTATCTAGTTTGGGCTGAAGGTAGGAACCAGGGGGGCGAAGAGTGAGCGGCAAGACTGGAGGAGTTGGTCAGGGGGGCTCTGCTTGTTGGCATAGCTTTGGACTCTGGCCAGGACAGATTCACTGCAACTTGGCAAGTAAGCTTCATCCTTTGTAGCAACGATAAAGAATTTGCCATCATTTCATTTCCTTTTACTTGAGTGCTCTCAAAGCTCAGCAATGCAACTGAGTAGCTTCACTTAATAAGCTTCCCCAGTGCATGAGAAGAAAAGTACTTTGTCCTCAGGAAGTACACTCTCCCGTGCCTGTCCTGGAGAGAGATGCAGCTCTGACTCTCCACCACCACCTAGCGTTATAATGTGGATATTTCAGTGGCAGAGAAGAAGCAGACAGTAACGATGGAAATGTTAAAGCAACTGTAGGCCACAGGATTTAGGGGTAAGCTTTTGTCTACTAAAAGAAATCAGATTCAAAGTCCCATAGTTTGAGCATCAGGGCATGGTGCAATGATGCCAGGGGCTCAACAAGAAAATCTATGAAGGGAGTGAATTGTCACCCTAGGTGCATTAACCTCGGTATATTACATAGAGAGGACAATATGTGTGTGTGTGTGTGTGTGTGTGAGAGAGAGAGAGAGAGAGAGCAGGAGTGAGAGTGAGAGCGAGAGAGGAAGGAAGAGGGAGAAAGAGCCTCATGGGTCATTTGCTCCCATTGCCCAGAAATGGCCCTGAGCAAACTTAGGGTACTTTCCCTTGCAGAGACCTTGAGCCAATTGGAGCTATGAGGAATTCTTCCATGCCTATGATAAGTAGCCAAGTTCTGTCTTTCTATCATCTAGTGCTGAACAACCCAATAGGCAACAGAAAAGCTGCAGTTTCACAAATTTTAGAATAATGGTGATATTTAATATTTCTAGAAAATCAGCAGCAGCACGAGTTCTCTGTGGCTGATGAGAGCAAAGACACGAAGCAGCTTCTAAGCTATTGAAGTCACCTGTAATGCTCCATGTGCAGCACATTTGGACCTGAAGCCTTGAACCAGGTGAAAGGGAGCGATTTCTGGTACTGGACTTGGTGGGAACAGTTCTGATGTAAATTAGCCTGCTGAAACACCCTCAAGGAAGTGGGTTTGGCACCTTGAATGGTTTTCCTGCAGTAGTGCTCCAGTGCCTGCGCAGTGTCCCAGGCCACCCCTTAGCATACAGCAACCCTGACTCTGTTCTCACCTGCACCGTCCTCCAGGTGGCTGAAGTTGCAGACCTGACTGATGCTGTGCACCCACACCTGCATTTCCTCCTCAGTCTTGGCCACCAGATAGAATGTACGAGAAGTAGTCTTGACAATGAACACAAAATTATTCTGAAACTCCTTGCGAACAAAGCCAGGACCCGCATGCTTGCACACTGCACACTCGCTGAGGTCTATCACACGGATGGGCTTGCTTGAGCGCTTGTTCCTGTAGTACTCCAAGACATCGGGGTTGCCGCTCATGCGGCCGCGCCGCAGGACAAACCAGCGCTTGCGCCAGGCCTGCAGAGAGGCAATTCAACAAGGGGTTACTGGACCAATTGCTCTTGCTTCTAAGACTCTGCCAAGAACCTATTTCATGACACAGACAGCAGAAAAGAAGTAAATCAGCCAATCTAACAGTGAAACACAAAGTCCCCCCAGCTTTGTATTAAAGGACTAGTGCACCATCTTCAAGTCTGCTTTATTTAAGGATTTGAAGGCTGGATCATTATTGGGGAATGTAGTAATGAGATTCACACCCAGAGGCCAAAGGACCAGAATTATACAATCATCATTATTGGTGCAGCAAAGGCATGTAATACAAATTAATTTATACTCAGGCTTTAAAAAAAATCTTAGTAATGAAGAATGAGAAGGAAGCTTTCTTACCACTATCTATCTCAATCCAAAAGCCAATATCATACATTTAAATCAGATGGAAATCATGGTGCCCGCCATTGTCAGTATCATCTAACACTGTTATTTAACTTCTAGAGAACTGCTCAAGAAGAAAAGAAAAATCATATACATTGGAGAGGAGAGAGGATTATCATTATCTGAAGTTGATATGACTATCTTTCTATAAAATTCCCCAAGGGAATTTTGGGGTCAAGGGATTTTTGTGTGTGAGGAAGATCAGCCCTGAGCTAACATCCATGCCAATCCTCCTCTTTTTGCTGAGGAAGACCAGGCCTGGGCTAACATCTGTGCCCATCTTCCTCCACTTTATATGGGACACCACCACAGCATGGCCTCACAAGCGGTGCATCGGTGCGCGCCCGAATCCGAACCCGGGCCACCAGCAGCGGAGCACGCACACTTAACTGCTATGCCACAGGGCCGGGCCCAGGATTTTTTTTTTTTAAGATGGAAGACACTGGGGCATTCACCCCTAAGTCACAGTGCTTCTCAACCAGGGACTGAGATGCCCTAGGGGGAATCTGAAAATAGGTGTGTTTTGCTTGTCATAAAGGCTAGCAGGGGCAGGAATTGTCTGGCCTAAAGCTATCAATGCCCTGTTGAGAAACACTATAAAAATTGAAAGGAACTTTCCTTAGCACAATAGGAATCTTGGAAAGAGCCAAGTCTTGAGGTAAGATGATCAGGCAAAGCTTAGTCCCTGCTCAGAAAAGAAAAGAGAATGATGCTCCAAAGAAACCAGAACCAAGATATGGCAGGCTGCTGGGCATGCCACTGGAGCTACCGAGGGGGACTTAGGGCTTCTTGGCTCCCCACTCACCCTTGACCTACAATGTCTGCTGCAGACAGTACCAACAAGAGGTGTAAATCCCAACAGATAAAGGGATGAGCTATCCCCTTGGGTATGAGGTCTGGGGAAAGAGGTCTTCTCAGTTGACCACTCCTCAGTATCTGGGGAAAGAGGTCTTCTCAGCCCCACCACTCCTCAGTATCTGTAAACTTCCCTGTCTTCTCCTGGAGCCAGGGAGAAGTGAGTGAGGACCCGCCTCAAGTTCCCTATCTTCTTACATTTAGGTGCCCTTTGCTCAGTGCATGCCACCTGGCCAGCCTGCATGGATGGCATATCCTGCTTTCTGCTGTAGAGAACTGACTACAGACCAGGGTACCAGGCTGACAGGCTGACAGCAGGGCTTTCTTCCATTAGAGATGCTCGATGCTGCAGTTGGAAAATGCAAGTCGAGAAATTTATAGCTCTGTGGTTTGCTCTCCTATGCAGTGGCATGTGTGACAGCAGGAAGTCTGGGGTTCTGCCAGGAGGCATGGTGACCACTGGGACAGGAAGTCTTTTGTATCTCTAGCTTCATTTATGCCTGACACATTTATAAGCCCACCAGCTTTAACCAAGAGGCCAAGGGAAAAGGAAAAGCCACCGTTTGGAGTGTTCTTAGCTACTGCCCTGCCCGGGGAACATGAGATCTGAGACAGCAGAGAATCTGATAAAGTGCTGAAGAGGGAGAGGCCAACTGTCACAAATGACCTGCAATTATGCCTCAGAATAAAAAGCCTTTTGAGGAGAAGTAACAGCATGTTTGTATGCTCATGGGAGTAATCCAGGAGGGAGAGGAGAATTAATGATTCAATAAATTCCTGTTGCAAAAACATGGTATGGAATGGGGTGGAGCCACTGAACATGAGAGAAGGAGCTCAAGTGCCACTATGGGGTTTGGGGTGCGGGAGGCAGGAAACTCGGGCTTCTGGCAGCGTCTGAGGCAGATGGGACATAAGGCCTAGTGCCGGCATTCCCTGAGCCAGAGTGGGCCCAGGGCAGGGGCCCAGGGGATGAGAGAACGCCATGTGGGCCTGTTAAGGAAAACTTTCATGGGGAGCCTGGGGGACCCCAAACTTTCCAAAGGCCACTTTGGTAGGGAAATGTGAAGAGGAACTTTGTTGTACTTCCCAAAAATGATTCTAAAAGAGGAAGTCAAACTGAGTGCAGAAACAAGTTTCAAGTTAACTGCTCTTATTTTTCTGGAAACAGATTTCTTATCCTTCAATAACAGCATTGAGGAAAGAAGTAACTCCGAGTCACCATGCATCCTGTCAGATGATGGAGATAGAGAAGGGGGTTAGAGCTGATCCCTAAGAGAGCTTGCTATCCAGCTGGGATGGGGAGGGGGGAGGTTTCAACCCCAGGCAATGAGTGCGCTAGTAGAGGAGTCAACCAGGAGTGGTGGGAGTGCAAGGAGGAGGATAATGAGGACAAGTCTGGGTTTTACTCATTCATTCAACAATGATCTGTTGACAGCCTATTAATATGCTGGGCACCATGCAGACACCGGGGAAACGGAGGTGAACAAGCCACAGGTCCTTCCACTCACGGTCTTGCAGGCAGCAGGGAAGTAGGCAGATGGATAAATTGACAACTGCAGTCAGTGAGACAAGCGCTATGATAAGGGAAAGGCAAAATGCTATGGGAACATACAAGAGAGACATCTCTTTCAGATAGGTGGGTGTAACGAAGCTTCCAGGAGGAAGCAATGGCTAAGGTGAGACTGAAGAAGGACTGAGGAAGCATCAGGTGCAAAGGCATCAAGACGGAAGAGGCACAAAGCTTTGGGTAAGTGTAGGTAGATCAGCAGAGCTGGAAGGCAGGCATGAGAGCAGAAAGGAAAAAAGAATAGTCACCCAGTAACTTGAATAGGATGTAGCATAATCTTCATGCTAAATCATGCAAACTCACTAGCATGCCCTCCCTCAGGGTTTTAAATCTCTACCTAAGAGTTGTGATTATGCAAAAGCAGAAATGATGTATTCTTGGAGTTCTTTGCTAAGTAGGTGGAACCGGAGGCCATGTAAGTCCTGTCCCACCAGGCTCATGGGCTTCTGAAAATGGGAGACATGTGACCAAGACCCCCAAAAGCAGTCAGCCAGCACCAAAGTGAAGCTCTTTACAATGAAACATTGCCACAAGGAAGTTATCAAAGATGACTAGGGTCATGTCAAAAGGACTCAGGAGCCAACCTGAAGAAGCTCCCACTGGCTAAAGATGGAACAATTTGAGCTTTAATAAATATAATAATTACAGTGGCCTGAAATCCACCAAATATGTTTAAATCCGTGAGTTCATCATGATACTAAAAAAAAAAAAAAAGAATTTGTCACCCTCAAAGGATATGAGGGAACCACTTCATTATCTTGCACACTGGTAAGCAAGGGGAAAGAATCAAGCATCATCCAGGACAAAACAAACATTGCAATTAGAGTCTCACCATTTCGCTGTCCCCAGTGAATTACCAGGGACTGTGGCGGTATTAAGCACCAACAGTTGCTAACTAAGGAAGAGAAGCAAGCAGACATTCTGTGCCTTTGATAGCCTGGCAGGAGGGTGCAATCAGCAAAAGCCAGATTGTGCAAAATTCTGCAGATCAAAGGCCCATGCTTCAACAGATAAATAACAAAAAGAAAGGACAGAGACGGGATCTATGGATTAAATGAGACTTAAAAGGTTTATCAAAATTTTTTAAATCTGCTAGACTAAATTATAGTGCCAAGGGGCTGCTCATTTGACTGACACAAACATTAAAAACGCCAAGATTTCTATACATGTCGGGACAGTAGTTACTTATGGGGAGAGGGAGGACACCGTGATCAAGATGGAGCACATGAATGGGCTTTGGCAGTGGGTGGCAAAGTTATTCTTTTATTTTTCAACTGGTGGGTGGTTTTAAGGGGGCTCACCTAATAATAATTCATTAAGCCATACATTTGTTTTATGCGGTTTGCTATATTTGTTTTCTTTTATGATAAAAAGGATTTTAAAACAATTTCTCTGGACAAAGCGTCTTCATGGATTCCTTCAATAAACAGTTACTGAGTGCCCACGTGTGTCAGGCCCTGTGCACGAAAGGCAGAAGGGAACTGGTTTGGCAGGGCATTGGTAAGCTCACAGAGGACATGCGGAGCAGAACGCTGCTATCTTTTCTGACTGGGGAGATGTTTACATTTTACAAGGCAGGATTGCTGGTTTCCATGGCTGTGCTGGACTCTACCTTCTCCCCTTGGCCTTCCTCTGCTAGGCAGGTGATGGGCAGCTTGGGAAGCCAAGATGGAAAAGGATGAGACCAACAGTTCAGGATAGACTGTGAAGATGAGCATGTCTTGGGCCAAGAGGATCTAGAAAGCAGAATCACTGAGCAAACAAGTATCCACAATTATGACTCAGAGAAATAGAGTACAAAAAAAGGGCAGCTGAACTGAAAGTCAGGAGATCTGCGTTTGAATTCTGATTCTACTTCTGACTTCCTGGGTGACCTTGAGCAATTAATGTGACTGCTGTGAACCTCAGTCCTGCCATCTGTAAGTGCAGATAGTAAACCTTGTCCTGCCTCCCTTATGGTGTAATTGCAGTGAACCAATGAAAAATGGACAGTAAAACATTGTCAATTTTAAAGTAACTTATAAAATGATGATAGGATTGTTGGTCCCCACGGCACAAGGCAACACTTGCCCTGGGGAAAGTGCTTCTCCCCTCTGGAGCCCACGTCCCCCCACTGTACACTGATGGGCTCTGAGGGCTTTTCCAGCTCTGACCATCAAAATATCCATTTCCCATCAGTCTTTCCTGCCACAGCCACCAAGCTGACTCATTACCACCCCACCAGTATCATCTCCAACAACAAAAACCTGCAACATCCTGTAACTTTGTGGAAAAGTGTTTGTGCTCATTTCTAGAATCTGAGGGAGGCTAAAACTAAACTTCTTCAGGAAGGCATGCCTAGATCACAGGCCTGCTCATTTTGATGGAATTGTTAGAGCAATCATTGAATCTTTATCCTTCTGAGGGTAAAAGCTATGCATTGTTCTCCTCTTAAACCAATCCAACATGCTCATTTCACAGTTTACAAACACCTCCTAGTTTGTTTCTTGATAGAGAGTGAGCCACCAGGTGAAACAAAGGAGCAAGCGCCTGGAAGGCTGAGGCAAGTGCTGTGCAATGGCAGGCTTTAGCAGCTAGGGAAGAGGGGCTGAGACTTGTGTCCCCTGTAAATTCATGTCTGAAGTCTTACCCTCCAGGACCTCAGAATGTGATTGTATTTGGAGACAGGGTCTTTACCAAGTTAAAATGAAGTCATTAGAGTGGGCCCTAATCCAATATAACTGGTGTCCTTATAAAAAGGAAACATTTGGATCCAGATATGCATAGAAGGAAGACATTGTGAAGAGACAGATGGAGAAGACAGCCATCAACAATCCAAGGAGAGAGGCCTGGAACACATCCTTTCCTCAGAGCCCTCAGAGGGACCAACCCTGCCCACACCTTGATCTCAGACCTCTAGCCTCTGGAATTGTGAGACAAATTTCTGTTTAAGCCACCCAGTTTGTGGTACCCGGGTACAGCAGCCCCAGCAAACTAATACATTCCCCAATGTTTATTATGCATCTGAATTACCTGGGAGAACTTCCACGTCCAGCCACATTGGTGTACCTGGCACTGAACTTGCCCCCTACCCATAAAACCAACTAGAAAACTAGACCAAATATATGAAACAACTGCTTTCAGACATTGGATGACAGTCAGTGCAGGGCTATGGTCTGTATGAGAAGAGAAACAAAAGAAGTGAGCCCTATGACCACCCTGGTTTTCAGCCTATAGGCATATTTCTAGACTATGGTGCAGGAAGGGGGTCCCAAACAGAGCACAGCAATCTTGCAGAGTTGAGAAGACAGAGATCAGAATTCTGGATGGCTGAGGTAGCTGAAATTTGCAGGGAAAAGTACCAAAGAGGAAGGAGCTGTGTAAAGAAATAGCTCCAGAAATCAACATAGAAACTCCTCCATGAGGCTTTGGCTGAATACTAACACATGTTAGTATTCCTGCATAGGGTGAAACTCCATGAGGCAAATCCAATAATAGCTATTGGAGACCCCCAAACTAAATAGCTATCAGAGCTCACACAGGGCTAGGAGACATCTGAGTTCTGACCACCTAGAGTGGAGAAACCTGGAACATACAGTAGAGATTCTAGAAAGGTCACATCTTAGACTTAGGAGTAGGCCAAACTAGCCCTAGGGTGTAGGTACTCTAGACCTGCCCTAAGAAAGAAAAAGAAGCCTTGGAATGATCAAGCTGATCTTCAAGTTTACTGAACTGCCTGCCAAAACAAAGTTCAACACTTTTTAAGGGAAGACAGAAAACTCCAGACAGTCAACAATATAATATTTACAATGTAAAGCATCTAAGAAATTTACTGAAAGTGCAAAGAAGCAGGAAACTGTGGCTCATAATCAGGAGAAAAATCAGTCGTAGACAGAGACCTAAAAGTGACAGAGATGATGCAATAAGTAGAGAAGAATTTTAAAACAGCTATTATAATGTTTGAGATTTAAAGGAAAACATGTACACAATGAGGAGAGAAATGGAAGATATAGACAAGAACAAAATGGAACTTGTGGAGGCAAAAACTACAATATCTGAAGTGAAAAATTCACTAGATGAGCATAACAACATACTAGTCATAGAAGAAGTGATCAGTGAACTTGAAGCACAGAAAGAAATGGCTGTGGGAGAAATGAAGAGAATCACCCTGGGAGCTGCTAAAAATGCACATTCCTGGACCTAATCTCCAGAGAGCTGAATTCACTGGGCCTGGCCTGGAGCCCAGGAATGTGCATTTTTAACAAGCATCTCTGCAGATTGTGATGCATAAAGGCAGCCCCCTTTCTAAAGGTAACTGGCCAAGGATGAGAAGAAAGGACAAAGTGAAAAGGGATGTCAAGAGGGTAGAAGTCAAGAGGCATAGTATATACAAAATCTACCTGAAAAGGAAGAAGCATTCTGGATGGCACCATTTGGTCTGTAGCCTCAGGGTAGATAGAGATCAAAGGCAGTTTCATGAAATATCTCTAAACTCTCTGTTCATACCTCAGAGTACATGTGTTATCAAAACAAGTGGACTACGTCTATCTCTGAACCACAACCTCAAGGTGCACTGTGTCAGCTAGGAATTCCTAACCTTTTATGGGTTGTGAACCCCTTAGAGAACATGATGAAATATAGAGACCTTCTCTCATCAGAAATGTGCGTGCATGTGCATGTGTGCATTCGTGTGCACACACATGCACCCGCACGTGCACACACACACTGTTCTGGACTGCCTTCCCTTATTGAACTACATACATTCTCCCTTCATGGCCTCATCCAGTCTCATTTCCCTTAACTACCATCTATCTGATGATGATCTACAAAAATATGTTTCTAACTCAGATGTTTCCCAGGAACTTCAGACCCATGTAACCAACCATCTGACATCTCCACTTAAATATCTAAGAGGTCTCAAACTTAAAATGCCCAAAACTAAGCTCTTGATTTCATGCCCCCAAACCTACTCCTCTTCCAGCCTTCCAATATCTCAGTAAATGGTACCACCATCCATCCATTTTCTAAATCCAAACCTTGGAGTGATCCTTGCTTCCGCTCTCCATATCCAAACCATTAGCAAGTTCTGTTGACTCTATTTTCAAAACACTCCAAATCAATCCACTTCTCTCCATGCACCCGCCTACAACCACCCTAGTCCCAGTTTCCATTATCTCTCACCTGGGTAATTGAAACAGCCTCTTGTGTTCCCACGTCCACTCTCAACTCCCCCCATAAATTCACTCTCAATGAAGAAGCCAATGAACTTTGAAAAACATAAATCAGATCATGTTGCTCCCTTGATTAGCCCCTTCCAAAGGCTTCCTAATGCCTTAATAATAAAATCCAAACTCTAACCTGGCGTAGAAAGTCCCCACATAAACTGGCCCTGCCCATCTCTCCCACTTCATCTCAACGACTCTCTTGCTCTTTCCCATAGGTCTTTTTGCTGCTCCCAAACATGTGAAGTCTCATTTCCATCTTGGGGCCTTTGCCCTACTTGTTCCTTCTTGGTGTACTCTTTCACCAGATCTTTGCGTGGCTGTCATTCAGATCTCAGCTTCCTGTCACTGGGACTTCAACTTAATTGTCTCCTCCTCAGAGAGACCTTCTCTGATCAGCCACACAGTCATTCTCTACCACATCACCCTGTTTTAATTCCCTACATACCACTTTCAATACCTCATATTTTTCTTTCTTGTTTGTTTGAGGTTTAGTGTCTGTTTCCCTCCATCTTCCACTAATGGCAGCAGAGGCCTTGCCTGTCTTGATCACTGCTGTATTTTCTGGGCGTGGTGGTGACCGACACAGAAGAGTTGCTTAGGACATGACTTGTTGAATGAATGAATCCCACACATGATTTCATGGTGTCATAGACCTAGGTTTAAAACACTACTCCTGAGAAACATGACTAGGTTTGTGGGTTCATAACAAACCTAATCACTAGGATTTACTCATCACATATTTATGGTCCTAGGACCTGGGCATGTGATGGTGAACCAGATAGACATGGTCTCTCAGCTGGACCTTAGGCAGTCAGGCAAGGCTTGGTACCAGACTTTTAACTCAAACACAGCAAAGGTTCTATCCTGACATTGCAGCATGCTGTTCAGGATTAAACTAGGGTGTGAGAGTGATCAGCTAAGCATACCTAAGATGAGCTTTTATCAGTTAATAAGACAGGCTATCAAGGCTGAAGTTTACAATGGACACGACTTGGAAGTTTCAGCATTGTATTCCTGCACTCAATTCTACTTGCACAGTAAAATCAACCTGGCTGGGTTTTGGCAAGTTTCACTTCTTGGGATCCAGAATTCACTCCAATAAAATTGAAGCGGCCCGTCTGGATCGTATCCATTGTCAAAAGACAGTGAAATGAACTGAGTAACATCCTGAAAGTCTCTGAGGCTGTAAAGAGACACCTTGGATTTAAACTGCTTTTCTGGCAAGAGTGATTACTGTCCTTTTGTTTCAGCAGAATTGGCCCCCTGCCCCCCCTGCAGCGGTGAAATCCCAAAGCTATGAAGTCATTTCCTTCGCACGTGCACAGGACGGGTCAGCAACCTGCCCTCATAGCCGTGCTTTCCTACTCTGGCTGAGGAGACAGAACCTCCATCTCACTGCATTTGGAGCTCTGGGTTTTGATCCTTCAATATTGCTATCACTTCAGCAATGGCAGTTTTCAACTTAACCCGCCAAAAGGAACTGTGTAGGCCTCTTCCCCTCCTGATCCATAGATGTGTTCCACGCTCTCCTGGCCAAGAGTGTCCAGAGCACCAGGATTTGGTGCTCAGATTCTGATTGTTCTGATTGCTTACAGGTCTTGGTGTCCTGCGCTGCTCTTTCAGTGGCCTGATTGGTCAGGCTGCAGGATTTGCCTCAGATTAGAAACAACAAGGAGAAAAAACGTTGCTAAGAACCTACAGACAGCAAGGCCTGGATCTATTGTGAAAAGCTTTCAAGTTGTGTGTGAATTGGCCTGATGGAGGTTTTCTTACTATTACATATGAAGAGAGGTGCAAAGTTGGAAGTGGAACTAGTGGGGAGCATCTGAAGTTACAGGCAGAATAAAGGAACTCTAAAAACCAAGACACAGCCAATGAACATCAACTGGTCTCCTAGTCTCCCTGGGATTTTAGCCTGTGCTGACCTAGCCTGTATGCTCTGTGATGGCAGGAACGTCACCTGTCTTGGTCCCTGAAGTACCTCTAGCATCTTTAAGAGTCTTGGCATACAATCCACACTCAATGCATTGTTGTGGACCAAATGACTGACTGAAATGGTGTGGCTATAAAAGGTTAACAGGAGGAATCCTTATATTGGAATACATCTGTATATTGATTGCAGTGATGGTCACATGAATCTACACATATGATGAAATTGCACTGAGACACACACGCACAAGTGCACATAAAACAGATGAATCCTGCAGCGGCTCTTGAATGGTACCAATGTCATTTGCTGGTTGTGAGACTGGACTAGAGTTGTGCAAGATACTGACACTGGTGGAACTGTGGATAGGGCCACTGGCCTCCTGTACATTTATTTACAACCTCCTGTGGATCTAATTAAGCTTCTCAATAAGTTTACAGAAAGATACTCAATCCGAAAGAAGTCAAGAAAGTGCAGAAATGGAAACCTGGAAGAGGTGGGGCAAACAAAAAGCACAAAATAAGATACTCAATGTCAATCCAAATGCACCAATAAATTACATTAAATAGACTCCATGCTCTAGGGTAAAGACATTCATTGAATGGGATGTGTGCAGGGGATACAGAGATGAATATGATCCAGGCCCTGCTCTTATAAGGCTCACAGTGGTCTCGTGGGCCAAGTGCTGTGATAGAATGTGCCACATGGACGAATTCGTAACTGCCAGGAGGGTTGGAGTGACAGTAAAATAAGGACGAAGCTAGACAGGTGGCAGTGGCCAGACGTTGGAAGACATGGTGGGGAGTAGAATTGGCTGCTGTGAGCCAATTGTGAGCCACTGTCTCATCAACTGCCTGTGAGCCAGGAGGGAGAAGGAGGAGTCCAGGTTGAATCAGAGGCTCTGGTTTGTGACTGAGCAGATACTATTATTCTGTAACCTGTTATCAAGTGCCCTGCATGCACAAGGGCAAAAGAGCTTTCACTGATGGCATTTCTTTCTCTTACAAGTTTATCAACTTATATTCATAATCTTGTGAAACAGTCAAGGCAGCCAATTTTACAGAAAAAGAAGCTGGTCCTCAGAGAGATGAATTGTCTTGTTCATTGATCCAAACCTCATGGCTCCCCTTTCAGTGTTCAAGAACTCTGTTTAATTTAATTTAAGAAACTGAATTAAAATTAGTTGAAATTAAAGAAGAGAGAAAACAGAGCCACAGCAGGAGAAGGGTACTATATGCCTAGTCAACTTGGTTGGTGACCCAGTGCGATATCGTAAAACTTTACCAGGCAAGTTTTCAAGCTGGTTGCTCCTGCCACCCCTGCAGTTTACCAAGAGATATTTGGAGGGAAACAGAGTGACAGAGCGCATTACCCTCAAAGTCAAATGTTAGAGCACTTTCAGCAAAGACTGTTCTATCACATGGAACTGTCAAAGCTGTTTCCCCTGATTTAGCTTGGTTTTCCAGAGTGAGGAATATTTCTGTCCCTTCACATACAAACATTCTTCTCTGGAGTCCAGAAGACACATAGGAAAAAAAGGAAAGAGAAAATCTGATTTATTGACTTTTCATTTCCTTTTACATCCCTCTTGGCATCCCTGTTCCTCTGACTATGAACAGGTGTCCCCCAACGTGTTTTTCTTGTGGTTGTGTTGCTATTGACATATACTTAGTAAATGCTAGTTAGTGTTTAGAAAACCTAACAACTCAATCCCTGATGGCCATTTGTAAGGCCCCCAGGAATCTTGGATGTGGTCCCAGAACATGAGATGAAAGAAAGCATTTGGTAACGACTTGGAGATTTTCGGTAACTTCCCAAGACCTGCTCCTCTAAGCCTAGCCCTCATTCTCTTCCCAGTGGTTTCACCTTGAAAATGCTCAGGAAATTTGGGGTGTGTGTATGTGTTGCAAAAGGTGAACATCATCAAAGAAACAGAATTCTGGTTAATGTTCTATTTTCTGCTGTGCTTTACTCAAGAGGGCCCTTGCTCTCCGCCTTCTACTTCCTTGCCAAGGGGGACCACAAAAGCCATGGGACCCAAGGGCAGCGGGTCAGGAATTTCCAGGAGAAGGTTATACTGCTCCTCTCTGCCCTGGCTCAGTGCCACCAGCCCTGGGATTGCTGGTGACCCTTCAGCCTGATGGCTTGTAACCTTCTGCTCGCTGCCAGATAGGGCTGGGACTTGTCCCAGGCGTGGAATAACTTCCTGTGATTGTCCTGGAGATGGCCTGGCCCACAGGATCTGCTTCCATGGCTTGTCAACAGAGGCAGAAAAGTCCTGTATCTCTGCAATGTGGTGGGCCTTGGAAGGAGGACTCCTGAGAAGGAATGTTCGGCAGAGATAAGTGTGCCACACTACATGACATGGACTTGACCTTCCTCATGTATTGTAAACCCAAGTGCCACTGAATGTCCTGGCTAGTTTCTCATTATTTCTTGTGTGGCAGAATCTTGGAGGTCATTAAGACCACCTAATCAAATTTGCAGGTTTTATGAACCTGGGCGAGTCACCAATACATTAGGTACCAGGCTCAGGATGCAAAATGGTGGGTTGGAACAATGGGGTAAAACCAACTAAGGAATAAACAGTTATTTTAAATTCTAGTAATTTCTGTGATAGATTAAGGGTCTGAGGTGGAATGGAAACACAAAGGAGGTAAGCAAGTCTGGAAGAAGGTTTGGGGAAGGTACAATACAGAGGAAGTGACAACTGAGCTGAGCTCACCAGACCAAAATGGTTGAGGGGAGGCTCTTCTCAGCAGACTACTTGCAAAGGCATGAACACATGAGAATAAGCTTTTTAAATTATAGTGTTGGGTACAGGTAGTGGTGGTAGTTACACCACCGTCAATGTACACTTACAAATGGTTAAAATGATCAATATTATATTATGTCTGTTTTGCTACAATAAAAAAATGAAAAAATATTACCCTCACACCCATGGGTGTCCCCCAGGGACATTCACCACTGCTCAAGCTGAGCACACAGGTGTGAGGGCTCCTGGGACTGACTCCAAGGGAGTCCACTAACAATAGGAAGATATCAATACCAGAGTAACAGAAAGACCTGAAGTAACACAGATCCCTCAAAACAGATGAGTGTTAATAATAGTTAACGTGTTTGTCCCAGGAACTGTTCCAAGTGCTTTGGATAGATTATATTAAATCATTTAGCCTACACACAGACCCTATGAGGTATACTCTTTATATCATTCTATACATACGAGGAAATTGAGGTGCAAAGAGATGAAACGACTTACCTGATGGCATGAGCTAATCTGGGGCAGAGGTGGGCTTTGAATTCAGATCATTGCCTTCAGGAGCCTGGGTTTTAACCACGTGTGGTAGTGAGATCAGAAGCTGCTACCCACTGACAACAGCTATGTAGGCCAAAGGGCTTTGAATGCCCAAAGAGTGATGCAGGAATAAAGGAATGAGATGAATCTACTGGGATTATGGGAGAGAATGTATTTGGGTTACAAAGTCTAGGATAAAAGGTCTAGCAGAGGAGAAAATACAGCACTATTTTATAAAAATGAGCTCACAGTCTAGCAAGAGATTCTTCAGTTCTTTTCCTAAAATACACGAATTTGGAAAGCATCTGGAAAACCTGGTCTCTTGTGTTATTAGATATAAGATATCTGAGGTTTAATACTGAGGAAAATCTTTCTAAAATGTCCCAACAGTGCCTGATGCCTAGAGGGATCTCAGTAAATCTTGTTGAATGAATTAATGAAACTCTATCTCATTCCACATATAATCAAAATAAATTCTGTCTGGATTAAAGATTCACATTTAAATAAGGAAATTATAACAGTCCTGAAAAAGTAGAGGTGGACATTTACCTAACACTTGCAGCTGCAAAGGCTTTCTAAAAATATGACGCTACAGACAGAAACTATAAAGAAAAACAGCGCCATATATGAATTCCTAAAAAGTAGAGATGTCTATGCTTGAAACACCTGTTACCCGTGAGCCTGAGATTGTGAGGGGGACAGAAAAGAGAGGAAAGTGAGCCGTCCTCAAAGGGATCCCAGCTTAGACAGTGGCAGCACCTCAGTGTTGGTGGGACATCAAGCAGTCAGCTACGGCCACAAAGGGATTTTTATGGGGTGGTTCATCAGCTGTAAACACTCTTCTGGCTGCAGGAAGTTGCCAAAACCACCTTCCAGCCTCTGGCCAACACATAACTGTAAATCAATAGAAGCTACTCCACCCAGGAGACCACAGGGCACCAATGTTTATTTAAGCTCCTGTCTCAGTATGGGAGAAGCTAAAATCCCAGAGGGCGCCTGCCTGCTGACTTATTCCCAGGTACCTGCAGAGGAAAAGAACATTTTCAGCTTCAACTTGGTTTCATTAATTGCTTGGCTCAAAGTTTATACATCTGCTAGTAGGAAGAACCCTTTATTATTTACAGTTCAAGGCAAACTCCCTTGGCCTCCTCACTGCTGATCCAAATGCTTTTCCTTTTCCCCAGGAACACACGTGCAAGTCAGGATTCAGAAATGTTTGTTGAGTGACTTGATGAGCCCTGGTCCAGAACAAGCACACTCAGACGCAACGCCACTAAGCAGTCTCACTTTCAATTCAGTGTATGAGCAGTAACCTCAGGTGGGCCCTCGGTGCAAGCAGGCCATCAGAAGATGCCTCCCGAGTCCGCACACTAGCTCCCTTTCCTAGGCACCACTGCACATCTCCTCTCACCTTAAACCTCCATCCTCTTCCCTCCCTGTCCCTCTCTGCTCATGACTCTGAGAGTCCAGAACAGAGGCTTAGCCCCACCATAGTCCTCTCCTTTCCAAGGGAAGGATTTTTCACTGGAATCCTTCGGAAATCTTTCTCCTACTTTGTCAAAACTGATGAGATGAGATGTATAACTGATCTAAGGTCTTTCCATGACTTGATTGGATTTTCCTTCTCTATTTTGAATTCTATTCATTCTTTTTGATGAGTTTCGCAGAGGAGAATTATGCAAACATATACTCAGAAATATGTTACTTGCTTTCTGCCATCTTTCTCAGAAACCTCTTTTAATGCTCTGGCAGTCACATAGACCAAAGCAAAAGAGTACCTTGTTGTTTAAATTTGTATTTGTCTGGGGTCTAACGAAGTTGGATATTATTTCTTATGTGTCATGTCCCTTTCTTAGACCTTCTTCTGTAAACTGCTGTTCATATACTTTGCCCATTTTTCAATTGGGATGCTGATCTTTTTCTAATGATTGATAAGGATTATTCATAGAGGTGAAGAATATGAACTCTTTGCTTGAAACATATGATGCAAAATTTTTTCACGTTTTATTTGCCTTATAAGTGGATATTGTTTTTGAAGTACCTAAGGCCTACAATAGTGCTTGGAGATAGGAGATGCTCACTAAATGTTTGTTGAAGGACTAAATGAATGAATGAATGAATGAACAAAAGAGTTTTATTTTCATATAGCAAAAATCTCTTTTCCTTTACAGTTTTTCCTTCTGCTATCATGTTTAGGAAGGTTTTCCCCACCCTAAGATCAGATTGCGATTCTACAACATTTTCTTCTAGAAATTATATTTCATTTTCTTACATTTAAATACAACACCTCTGGAATTAGTTTCTCATATCTATATTAAGTAAAATTGATCTAGAGTTTTCTCTTTTGCACTGTAATCTCCTTACCTAACTTGGTATCAGCGTTATTGAAGAAGTTTGCATCTTTTTCTGTGCCTGAATAGTTAAAGAGTTATGAGAGTTATCTGTTCTTTAAAGTCCAAAAGATCTCAAATATAAAAATTTTCTGAGTCAAGCATCTGTCTTGGAGGTGTAATTATCTGACAATACATTTCATTTCTTTCATATTTGCTTTATAATATTGATCAGGATTACATTTTAGGGGCTAAGACTTTGAAGAGTATATTTCTTTTTGGCAAGGCAATGTTAGAATTCTCATTTGATGTGAAAATTTGGGTGGGGTAAAATTACTACTTAAACTTCAGTTTAATTTCTAATTACACCGTTCTCATAGCCAAAGACCCCAAACCACTGATTTCTTGTCAGCACTGAAAGCCACAACATAACAGACTTGCTTCTTGTGAGATAGGAACTGGTGGTGATGAACCAAAACAACTACCAAAAAGAAGGCCTGGGAGGGGATGACAAAGCAGCCTGTTAGGGGACCTAGCTGGCGTGTTGCTGCTGCTGCCTTTTAGTAAGTAATAGCAAAGCATTTACCTCAGTGTAAACAAGGCAAAATTCTTATCTGTAAAGAAGGCAGAATAAGCTGAGTTACCTGAATAGAAAGTCTCTAGTGAAAGGCTTTGCTAAGTACTAGGGATACAGATATGAGTAAGTCAAACAAACAATCACACTGCAGCATGAGAGACATGAAGAGAGGGAGGATCAGCAGGTTTCACCCACATACTTTGTAGGTCAGTGGGCCGGACGTATGATGAGGCTCTCATTTGCAGGAAGACAGTGCATTTTCAGGCACTGGGTACCAACCCACAAGAGAAGAAACCCAAACTTTGATGTCATTCACTCCAGGCCCTTGGGAGATGACACTGAGCAAGTCCACCACGGCCCCCATGCTCACGGGCTCACAGTGCAGGGACGGAGGCAGACAAGTAACCGAGGGGGGGCTCCGCAAGGGAAGGGAACTGCCTTTGATCCCTGTTTCCACTCTAACACCCACCCTTAGCTACTGAGACAGCAGATGTGGAGCCACCCCAGCCAGGGATTCCCAGCATGCTTTGGGGCCGGGTTACACAGGGCATCTGTGCACAGCCAGCCTGACAGAAGTTTGAAGGCTGTCCCCACTCCAAGATTATAAAAATATTTTTCTACATTTTCTTTCAATCTTTCATGTTTAATTATTACATGAATATAACTGTGAGATGCCAAACAAGTCACAGAAATTATAAAGGAAGAGATCTACAGATTTGCTTACAAAAATTCAAAAATATCTACATGGTGAGAGGCCCCTTGAACAAAGTTGAGATAATTAATACGTAGGGAGCTACAATTTAATAAATGAGACACACAAAGAGCTTCCATGAAATACTAAGATAAATATAAATGACCTAATAGGAAAAATGGGCAAAAGATACGAATAAGCATTTCACAGAAGAAACAAATGGCCCCAAATCATATATCCAGAAATTGCTAATTAAAACTGTGATACATTTACCCAGCAGATTGGCAAAAAATTTTCAAACATGTGTACAATGATGTATATTCATGGATGTTGATGTCATTATTTATAATGGCTAAAAATCAAAAAGAAACTAAATATCCATCAAAAGGTTGAATAAATTATAGTGTGAATATACTAACCACACACACACCCCCCTCCACCGCAGCCCACTCTCATCCCTTTGTTGTGACTCTTGGAGTTCCATTTCTCTTATCTCATTTACAAGTCTGAGTGAAATGAAAACTAAAGTTTATAATTCCAAAATAAAAATAAAAGCAAACTTGCAAAAACAAAATTGAGCAGAGGCTGTTCGCAAGACATCTTTCTATAATGTAGCCCTCAGGGCAGTTCAGGTCTCCCCAAATCTGTTCCTTCCACAGGCTTCCAAATCTCAGTATACGGCAACTCCATCCTACAGGTGCTCAGGCCATATATCCTGGAATTCTTGACTCCTTCATTTTGTCACATAGAAAAACCAGTCCATCAGAAAATCTTGCTGGTTCTGCCTTCAGAATATATCCCCTTCCTCTGCCCTCTCCCTGGGGGGAGCCATCATCTTCTCTCACCTGGATCACTGCAGTAGCCTCTCGCCTATTCTCCCTGCTTCTGCCCCTGTCCCTCAATTCAGCTGCTAGAGTGATCTTGTTATAATTCATGTCAAATCATGTCATTTCAGTGCTCAGAACCCTCCAATGTCTTCCTCCCTTACTCAGAGGAAAAGCCAAAGGCCTTTCTAAAGCCTACAAGGCCCTACACAAGCCCCCCACTCCCTCCCATCACCTCTTTGACGTCATTTACTCTGTCCTCACTCCTTGGGCTCCAGCCAAGCTCACTGCTCTTGGAACATTACAGGTGTGTTCCTGCTTGAAGGGCTCTGCATTGGCTACTCCTCCTCCTGTAGAAAGGCTGGGGTATGCAAATTCCCAGACACTTCTAGCTCTTTAAAGTGCAAGCAAAACGGTCTCTTGGGCAATCCTCCAAACAGGAAGGTGGGGGGAGAGGAGCGCATCCTCCAATATCTTTCTGTAGTACTAGTACTAGTAGTTTTAGCAGTACAATATTACTTGGTAACCTTTATGACCACATATGAAGTGCCTAGTAGTATTCTACATGCTTTACATATAATAACTCCTTTAATCCTCATGATAACTCTATGAGGCAAGACATTGGTCAACCTTGACAAAAGCCTGATTAAGAGTGAATGAGAAATAGAATATCACCATTTGCCATCCTTAATGAAGTCATCACTTTAGGCATTTACATCAGTGACTGTTAAAATCATAAAAAGACAACCAGATATGGTTTCCCTCCTGATAGAAGCACAAAAATACTGCCTAGGAAGGCCATGAGTTCTATTAAGAGGAGTGATGGATTCCTTATATTAGTCTCTCAGAAAATAACATATTTGAGTGTTGACTGTTATAATCGAGAGGCAGTTTGGTCCACTGACGTGGTGGTGGTGGGAGCTGCTAGCTTCCAATTAAAAAAGAACAAGATACCAGAATAAGAGTTTTCTTTTTGCTTTTCTGTGGTGTATATTTTGGGGCTAATGGTTGTCATTCTCCTGAAAGTTTCTTAGAAGCTTACATCAGATTCATGATAAAGGTTTAAGCTGGACTGACAGGCTTCTGACGAAGTACAGGGGCAGGGAGAGGAGGCTAGAGACGGACCCATTTCTGAGCCACCTCCCTGCCTCTTAGAGAGCTTGCTCCAAAGCATTTGACCCACGGAGGAACCAGTTCACTGCCTTATTTCTCCACTCTCCCTCCAGGTTCTGAACAAGTGGGTACTTATATTCTGAGAAAGAACTGTGGAGAGGGTTTTAGGGGGTTTTTCCTGTTATGACTTCTAACTAGTGCACTCTAGCCTCAATATCACAAATACCTATAAGCAAAACTCATCCAAAACACACACTTCAGGTCCTGAAGATGCAGCTATCCATTTGGAAAGTTGCCTACTGTGATACCTTCTCATCACTTGGCTATATCTCTTTCTCTATCAGGCCTGGGGCTGGTAACCTGCATCACTTGATTTCTGGTTACTTTCCATTGCAAATGAATAAAATGCTTCCCTCTCCTTTGCTTTCAACCAGCATCTCATCTCTCTTCTCTTTCACCTCCACACTTCTGCCATCCTCCCTACCCATTTCTTCCTAAACCACTAATATTGGGAATCAGCTTCACCAGGAAGAGTAGAAAACCCCACTTTGGCCTCAGGCCCAAGTGGCTTTCTCTGCTCCAGCTTGTTTCAGTGATGAAACAGTTGTTTTGCATCCATCTGCCTTGTCTTGTGCTCCTTTTCAGTTCCTTGTCTGTGCTGTGTCAGAGCCCTGGGAGGAGGAAGGCTGACTGGCACTCCCCCTGCCAGAGCAGACCTCTACCAGTTCTCCCCTCTAAGCTCTCTCAGCTTCATGGCACCTTTCCTCTTACTCTTTAACTGTGGGTATCTCCTAAAGTTCTGTTCTAGGTCCTTTTCCTTCTTACACATCACACTCTCCTTGGATAATCTCATCCACTCCATGATTTCAGCTAGTACCTATACCCCAGTGACCACCAAAACTCCATCTCAGGCCCAGGCCCCACCTCTGAGCTCTGGACAAATTTACCCAAATGATTGTTGCAGGTCCCACAGTTACTTTACACTCACTATGCCCCCACCTGAAAGTGCCAGCCACAAGGACTTGCCCCCAGATGAAGGTCTTTTCTTCCATGCTCCCTCTCACAGTGCCTATATGACATAATCAGGGTCCAAAAAGATCTTGACAGACTGGCATGAAGGACCAATTGCAAACAAAAAGATGAAATTTAACAGTAGTAAATGTAAGGTCCAGTTCCCGGGCTTAAACAAAACAAAACACCAAGAGCACAAGAACAGACTGGAGAAAAGATAGCTTAGCAAAAGCACAGAGGAAAACTAAGTTCACTTGACAGGAAGCTCAGTGTGAGTCAACGGTGCGGCGTCGCTGCCAGAACAAAGCTAATGGAATCTCCAGCTGCCTTCTCAGAAGCACAGAGTCCAGATGAGGAGTGATCGTCTTGCTCTGCTCTGCTTTGCCCTGGACACTAAATATGGAGGAGTTTAGTCAGTTCTGGTACCACTTCAGAGGAGGTGTATCAGGATGGTATGGGAACTCCGAAGGAATGGCTGAATAAACTAGCAAACTTTAGACTGGATATTTGCAGGGTTCTCAAGGTGAAAAAGAATGAGATGGGTTCTGTGTATTCTGAAGAGGTAATACCAGGAACGGAGTCTCACAGTCAGAGCTATCGCACAATTATTTGGGAAGCATATTATGTAACCGGTTTCCTGTCGCTGGAAGTGTCCAGATAACAAATGACTGGTCAAAAACGTGGCTATCATTTACTTAGATTACCATTAACATCCCTTCAAGTCACTAAAGTTCACAGTGCTGCACTGCAACTGGGGTTGCCAGGCACCCTTCTCTATGTCTCCTCTCTCACATACCTTTTAATTAAGCAATCAACAAGTCCCATTGATTATTTCTCTAAAATCATTGTTATATTTTCCCCTTCTGCTGCATTCCCATTAATACCCTTTCTTTTCCAGTATCCTTTACAGCTAGAGTACAGACTTTGGTAGTCTTCCCTGACAGTTCAGCCTCAAGATGCTTCTGTAGACCCCACAACTGTTTTTTAGCCACCTAATTAAATAATCACCTAGTTACCTGAGATAATGTCCCCATTGAAGATAAGGGTTTTGGGGTGTGGGATGGGAAGAGGGAGCTCAGTGTTCACTACCACAGAACAGCAATGAAGGGCATGAGGCATTCCAGGATTCCGAGGTAGGCATTTGCTTCTAAAGGTGCTGGAGATCTTAAAGAAAAAGGATGACAAGCTCAAAGACCTACAATCTTGGCTCAAAACATCGTTGAAAAACTAGACTTTCTATGACAGTGCTAAAAGATTCTCTCACATCTTACAACCACAGTCTGAGACCGCCCAAAACAAATCCCAGAGTTTAATACCGCAAGTTGCCAAATTATTCCATCAGGTCTTACAGATGGGAGCAAGAGGGCGCTTAAGAGCGACTGGGACCTTGAGAACTGCAATGGAGACATCTGAGGGCATTTGGATGACTCCAAGTACCCTAATCTCCTGACCCCCCCAAACCCACTGGTAGGACCACCAAGGAGACAGGCTCCTCAGGAATGAAGGTTTAGGTCGACGTGCCAGGTAAAGAACCTTGATCAGCTGAAGTATTGACTGAGCCAAAGGGGAACAGGAATCCAGGACTACAGTGACCATTCATATGTTCTGCCTCGCTAGGACAGTTTGCTGATTTTCTTTCCCTTTCCTCTTTCTTTTCCCTACTATTTTATCCAGGATGTGTTGGTGGTAGCGAACTTTACAGTCTAATTCACAGCTTATAGTCTTTTCAGTAGGCTCATGACAATACTAGAGATAAGTGGAATCACTCAGACTGTCAGGCACCCACTCTCTTTGACACAAGAGAGAAGACACAGGTAGGCAATAGTGGCAGCGGATTTCTCACCAGAACTAGTTCTGAGTTGTGGTTTGGGGTGTTTTTTCCTGGCCGTTTAACCTCAAAGCCAGTTCTCCAGCCCTCTCAACATTTCTGTGAGCTACCCAATATCATTTTAATAAACTCCTTTTCTGCTTTAATCAGTCATGGTCAGCTTCTGTTGCTTGCAAATTAAAATCCTGACTGGTACAACATCTAGATGGAGTGTGCGGTCAGTACTAGTTTCCCCAACTCTAAAATACACCAGAGTCCAAGGGAGGAATTAATGAATAGAAAAGGAGAAATTAAAGAGTTAGAAAAATTAAAAAGTAAAACTAATTAATAATCAAAAAGCTGGTTCATTGCAAAAATAAAAACCAATAAAATAGAAAAACCACCAGCTAACCTAACCAACAGCGGAAAAGGAGACAGAGCACAAATTCACAATGACAAGAAAGAAATACTTCTAAGAAGACTAAAAATAAATTTAAAAATCATAAGAACCATTTTGTAAAATTATATGTAAATGGATTTGATAGCCAGGATGAAACAGAGACTTTTCCAGGAAAAGTATAATTTACAAAACTGACTCAGGGAGAGAGAGACTAAACAGATCAATTCCCATAAAAGAAATAGAGAAAGTTGACAAAGATCTAAACACACAAAAAAAGCACCAGATATAGTTTAAAGGGGAATTCTGCCAAAATTTTAACGTGCTGTTAATTCCAGCTCTACTTAAAATATTCTAGAAAATGGCAAACTGCCAAATTTTTATATGAACCAAGTATAACATTTATACCAAAATCTGCCAAAGATTGTACAGCAATAAATAAAGCCAAAGACAAATCTCACTTATGAATATTGATGCAAAAATGCAATATAAAATATTAGCATAAATAATCCAACAACACAACAAAAATATATACCCTGTCCAGTTGGAGTTTATTTCAGAAATGTAAACGTGGTTCAAAATTAGATAATATATTAATAGAATTCATTGCTTTGCTAGATTCAACAAAAACGTCATATGATTATCACTAGAAATGCTGAAAAGTTTTCTGTTTTTTTTTTTTTTTTGCTGGGAAAGATTCGCCCTGAGCTAACATCTATTGCCAATCTTCCTCTCTCTTTTTTTCCCCCTCCCCAAAGCTCCAGCACATAGTTGTATATTCTAGTTGCAGTGTGTGAGCTGCTGCCACAGTATGGCTACTGACAGACGAGTGGTGTGGTTCTGTACCTGGGAGCTGAACCCAGGCCGCTGAGGCAGAACACGCTGAACTTTAACCACTAGGCCATCAGGGCTGGCTCTGAAAACTTTTCAATAAAATTCAATAATGATTTTTGATGAAAAAAAATACTCAGTAACATGGTAATCAGTAGAATATTTCACTAACATGAAAAAAATACATTTTACTGGTCCCAAAGCCAATATATTTCTTTTTTTAAAAACAGCTTTACTGAAGTATAATTGACATACAGAGAACTGCACATTATTAATGTGTACAATTTGATGAGTTTGGACATACGCAAACACCCATGAAACCATCACCACAATCAAAGTAATAGACACGTCCATCACCTCCAAAAGTTTCCTTGTGTCCCTTTGTGTGTGTGTGTGTGTGTGTGTGTGTGGTAAGAAGGCTTACATGAGATCTACTCTCCCAACAACTTTTTAAGTGCATAATACAGTGTTGTTGACTATAGGCACTGTGCTGTACAGCAGATCTCTAGAACTAATTTATCTTGCATAACTGAAACTTTATACCAATATGATCTAGTAATCCCACTTCTGGGTATATACTCGAATTGAAATCAGTATCTCAAAGAGATATCTGCACTCACACGTTCATTGCAGCATTATTCACAATAGCCAAGATATGGAAACAATCTAAGTATTTACTGATGGATAAATGAATAAAAATATGTGGTACATCCATACAATGGAATATTATTCAGCCTTTAAAAATAAGGAAATCCTGCCACTTGTGACAATATAGATAAACCTGGAGGACATTATGCTAAGTGAAATAAGCAAGACACAGAAGGACAAATACTGCGTGATTCCACTTATATGAGGTCTCTAGAGTAGTCAAACTCATAGAAGCAGAGAATAGAATGGTGGTTGCCAGGGAACTGGGGGAGGAGGAAATGAGAAGATGTTGTTCAATTGGTATGAAGTTCCAATATCTTTCTTAATAGGAAAACATTGAAGGCGTGCCTATAAAAGTCAAGATCAAAATAAGATTGCCCATCATCAGTACTACCATTTCACGTTGGGGTGTTAACCAACACATTTGGACAAGAGGGAAAAAAATGAGTTACATAAGAATTGAAAAAAAAAGTGGTAAAACTCTATTTCAGATGACTTGATTATATACCCAGGAAACCCAAAAGAATAAACTGAAAAACTACTACAACAAGTAAGAGAATTCAAAGGTAAGAGGAAAGAATATTAATATGTGGAAATTACATTGGACCCAACTTTGTGCATCCCCAGATGAATTTGGCCCCACCTGCCTTTCAGGCCTTGGCTGCTCACTCAGTGAAGAGCTATGGCCTCTGCTCAGAGTCCCTCCCATCCTGCCTAGTTTGGCCTCCTTGGATAAAGGCTGGGCTCTGGTGTGTCTGCCACGGCATAAGCCACTGCAGCTCCTACGCCCAGGCCCAACCCAAATGAACTCTCAAACGCTTTAGTTCCCTCCACCACTTCTGGATTCAGATAAAATACCATGCCACAGAATATGGGATCTGCTTTCCCAGGGGCTGCCCAGAGGGCCAATGAGAGACAGGAGCCATAATGGAACTGGCAGATAAATTTATCCCCCTTCCTTGCTGCAAAAGACCATTTCAAGGTGCAGTGGTTCAACAGAGCCTGTCCAAATACATCCAAATGACCCAACAACCGGCTGTGTTTTCTTCTGAAGCTGTGGCCAACTAACACACCAATCTATATTTCCTTTCCTTCTTTTTTTCCATCAATCTCGCTGCACTGAGATTACAACCCCACCAAAGCATTGGCAAATAAACTTCAGCTCAAGTTCTGTTTTCTAAGGAACTCAGGCGAAGACAGAAATCAGTAGACTTATATATACAAACAACAACAAATTAATAGGTATAATGGAGAGAAACCCCCATTTACAATAACAACAAAACTGGAAAAAATGCTAAGCATAAGCTTATTAAGAACCGTGTAAAGACCAATACGAAGAAAACTTGGAAATACTCCTGCAAGATGTGAAAGCAGACGAGAACAACTGGAAAGTCATATCATGTTCTTGGATAGAAAGGCTCAACGTCATAACTATGGCAATTCTCCCTAAGTTAATTCAGACATCTAACATAACCTCCTCCCCAAGAATAATGGGGTTTCTTTTTAAACTAAGCTATCTGATTCTAAAGTTCATGTGATAAAATAAAAATCAAAACAGCCAGGAATGGGCTGGCCCCGTGGCTTAGCGGTTAAGTGCACGCGCTCCGCTGCTGGCGGCCCGGGTTCAGATCCCGGGCGCGCACCGACGCACCGCTTCTCCGGCCATGCTGAGGCCGCGTCCCACATACAGCAACTAGAAGGATGTGCAGCTGTGACATACAACTATCTACTGGGGCTTTGGGGGGAAAATAAATAAATAAATAAAATCTTAAAAAAAAAAAAAACAGCCAGGAAAACTCGGAAAGAGAGGAACAATGAAGGTGGACTAGCCATACTAGTGTTAAAGTCAACTCCATAACTACAACCATGTAATAATGGCCTGTGACTAGACAGAGAGACAAATGGAAGAGAACAGAAAGCCCAGAAATTGAACCAGAAATAAATAAGGGAATTTCATACATGATGAGGAAGGGCAGCATCTCAAGTCAGACCCATTCCTTACATCTGTACCAGGATAAACACCAAATGGATCACAAATATAAAGGTAACAAAACCATACAAGCACTAGAAGAAAGCACAGGTGAATTCCTTTAAACCCAGGGAGTGGAAAAGGCCTTCCTAACCTGACTGAGAATCCAGAAACTGCAAAAGAAAATACTGACACATTTTACCAGATACAAATGTTTTTTGCATACACACACACAAATAACATAAGCAAAGTCAAAATACAAATGACAAACTGGGAAAAACTATGTACAACTCTTCTCACAAAGGACTAAATCACCTCCTAGAAATCGAGACTAAAAAGACCAACAATGGAGGAAAAGCACACAGGTCACAGGAAAAGCAACAGATCCAGAAATGTTCAACCTCCCCTGAATAAAAAACCATTTCTCACCTATAGATGGCAAAAACCTCAAAGCTTGACAACACATTCTGTTGGCAGGCACTATTTACATTTTTTGGTAGGAATGCAAAATGGGACATTTGGTAATATCTACTAAATTTATAGGTTCACAGACCCAGCAACCCCAGCTCTGGGAATCATACAGACGTACCTGCACAAGTACAAATGTCACATATACAATGTTATTACTTGTGGCAATGGTTGTAATTTCACAAGAGTGGAACCAACCCACATGTCCAAAACAGGGAACTGGTTGAATAAACGGGGTATAACCATACAACAGAGTATTATACAGCTGTCAAAAACCATGAAGATCTCTGGTCACTGACCTGGAGAGAATTCTAGAATAAATTCTTTTTTTTTTATTTTGAGAACTTTTAAGATCCACTCCCTTAGCAACTTTCAAATATACAATTCAGTATTATTAACTGTAGTCACAATGCTGTACATCACATCCCCAGGACTTATTTTATAACTGGAAGTTTGTACCTTTCGACCCCCTTCACCCATTTCCCTCACCCCTCAACCCCCACCTCTGGCAACCACCAATCTGTTCTCTGTATCTATGAGTTCCTTTTTTATTTATCTTCCACATATAAGTGAGATCATATGGTATTTGTCTTTCTCTGTCTGACTTATTTCACTTAGCATAATGCCCTCAAGGTCCATCCATGTTGTCACAAATGGCAGGATTTCCTTCTTCTTTATGGCTGAATAATATTCCATTGTCTATATATGTCATCTTTATCCATTCATCCATCAATGGACACTTATGTTGTTTCTATGTCTTGTCTACTGTCAATAATGCTGCAATGAACATGGGGGTGCAGATATCATTTTGAATTAGTGTTCATTTCTTTTGGATACATTCCCAGAAGTGGGATGGCTGGATCATACGGTAGTTCTATGTTTAATTTTTTGAGGAAGCTCCATGCTGTTTTCCATAGTGGCTACACCAATTTACATTCCCACCAAGAGCACACAAGAGTTCCCTTTTCTCCACATCCTCACCAACACTTGTTATTTCTTGTCTTTTTGATAATAGTCATTCTAATTGGCAAAAGGTGATATCTCATTGTGGTTTTGATTTGCATTTCCCTGAGGATTAATGATGTTGAGCACCTTTTCATGTGCCTGTGGCCATCTGTATATCTTCTTAAATGAACAGACTCAGATACAGAATGGTATATGGAGTGTAAGAAAGGGGGGACTAAGAAGCTATATACATATTTCCTTGTATTCAGATAAAGAAATACTGGAAGGATAAAGGTAAAAACTAAAAAAAATAGTTACTTGAGGGGTAAGGGCAATTGAGATGGATAAAAACAGAGGTGAAGGTGAGATTTATCAATGCATATTTTTATTTTTGAAACACATAAATGTATTTACCTATTTAATAACAGTTTAAAAACTTACACAAAAAGCATAAGAATTGACAGGAAGATCAACTGAACAAAATTGCCCCAAAATAGACCCAAGTAAGGATTTAAGATTTAGATTACATTTAAAATCATGTTATAGAAACAGAACTACAAATGGCTTCTATTTATGAAAAGATGCTCAAACTCACCCATAAAGAAATTCAATTACAACAAAATACCAAAAAGAATACCATTTATTGACTATTGACTTTGCAAAGATCAAAACATTTGATAATATTTTTTTGAGGGGTTGCAGAGGGGCAAGCACTTTGAAGTACTGTTGCTGGGAGTGAAAATTGGCTCAGCTACTTAAGATCACAATTTGATATCTCTTGGCATTTTACATTCACGTACACTTTGGCTCAGCAATTCCACTCCTAAGAAATTTTTACAAGCATGACTACAAAGACCGATGTACAAAGATATTCACTGCAGCATCAGACTGGAAATAAGAAAAGGCCCATCATGGTACCTCCATACAGTGAAATATTATAAAGCTGTTAAAAATAATGAGAACGATCTATATGTGCTGATACGGAACAATCCCCAAAATATATTGTTAAGAAAGGGGGTTATAAAATAGTTAGTATAGTATGTTACTATCTGTGCAAAAAATATGCTTGTATATGCATGAAATATATCTGGAAGTAAAATCAAGAAGCTAGTACCAATGCCTGCAGCTGGAGGGAGAAACAGAGTGGCTGGGAGAAAGAAAAAAGAGGGAAACTTACTTTGCACTGTATACACTTTAATATGATTTGATTTTGAACCATGTGCATATATTCCTTAAAAATACACTCTTTCTAGCAACATATAAAGAAAATATGTACAGAGGAAGGGCTACTCAACAAATGCTGTTGGATCAGCTGATTAACTATTTGTAAAATAAAGTTATACCCTCACCTTACACTAATATAAATACGAATGGAACTAGAGAAATAAAAGCTTAAAAAAATGAAACCAGCAGAGGTAATGGTAGCTGTGTAACTCTGAAACTTACAACATATCCTCTAGACATAATTCAGAGGCTGAGATCATCTAAATGTCAAAAGCTAAGAACAGAAATGAATAAATACCAAGAAGAAATAAAATAAGAGTTTATTAAACTCAGAAAAGAAATAGAAGGGGTTTCCATTTCTGCCTGGGATATAGAAAGTTGCAAATATTATCCCTTCTACCCTGACAAGCAAAGCTGGACAAAACACAGAATCTTCATTTTCTTGAGCTCATCAGAGAGCTGAGGTCACAAGGCACCAGGATAGATAGAACTCACTGCAGCAAGCTCCCTTGTGGGATGATCCTAAGCAGAGAGACTTCCAGTTGCTATAAGAGCCTACATCCCAGCATACATACCAGCCAACCCATGTCCCTTCACCATAACAACAAGAAATAGGCTCCTATAATTAAAACAGATATTTGTAAACAGGATTCTCATTTCAGCTGAAGAAATTCACTGTTCAATCTAGAATAGAATTTCTCACTCTTGGCACTATTGACATGTTGGGCCAAATTCTTTGTGGGGTTATAGGACATTTAGCAGCATCCCTGGTCTCTACCCACTAGATGCCAGTAGCACCCTCCCCACCAGTTGTAACACAAAAATGTCTCCTGACATTGCCAAATGTCTCCTGGGAATAGGGTTAACACACTTATACTAAAAAATTATTTGTTTTTATTATCCGAAATGCAAATGTAACTATGTTTTTTTTTTTTTTTTGCTAAATACGGCATCCCTACCTGGGGGGCAAAATCTCACCCCCAGTGAGAACCACTGATCTAGACCCTCAGACACAAACATGAAGAGACAACTAAGAATCATCAAGCGTTTGAAGAATACAAAACCAAAATCAAAAAGCTCTTCCTCAAATGTGGCAAATATATTCCTTCTGCCTCAGGGCCTTTGCACTTTCTGTTCCCTCCTTCTAGAAACCTGTTTCCTAAATATCTGTATGGATACAAGGGAGGAAGCCAGAATATAATAAATATGCTCGGGAAAATTCTCACAATATGGTGAGATATCTAGAAAATGTAGGCAGGCTGATGTGAAAAGGAAATAGTTCTTAAAAATTAAAAACATGACTACCAATCAATGGGCTGACCAGTAGAATGTTTACAACTTAAGAGTAAATCAATGAGCTAAAAGCTTGACCTGAGAAAGTATCTCAGAACATTGGGCAAAAGGCCACAATGTCAGTAAGTATGAGAGAAAAGTTGGGATGTATCCGGGGAGTAGATCCAGATTACACCAGTTGTTCATCTACTGTTTCTCAACCCCAAGACCACGGCTCTACAATCTGCTCTGATTCTGGAACTGGGATTCTACCAACCACACTTCTCAGACTTGCCTGCCAGCTGTCTTTCTGTTGGGTTCTTCTAATGAGAAACACTGGTAGAAGACTGCAAGGCAGGAAAAAGGGAAAAGGGACTCTCAGCATGTATCACCATCCCTCCAGTAGCAGAAGATAGCACCAGCTGCAGCTGCCAGTTTCATCAGGCCCCCTCCAAAGCACCAGCACTAACTGCACAGCACCCTCCCCATCAGAAGTCAGAGCAATGGATGCATGACTACAGCTACCCCTCCTCCAAGCTCCTACGTTCTGGTCATGCCAACCTTCACCTTCGTGCTCAAGTTTTTGCAATAGTAGCTGCTTTCTGTAGTTACTAATATCTGGATGCCCCCTTTTTGCTCTTTCAGCCCTCTAACACCTGTGTAAACCATATCCTATATTGAATCATCTCTGTTGAATACCTAGTATGGCTTCTGTTTTCCTGTCTGGAGCCTGACTGATACAGTGTTTGGTGCCAGAATTAGTCCTGGGAAATAAACCCTTACAATGACCTTGAACAACAGACAAAGTAGAATTCAGAGCAAAGAATAGTACCAGAAATAAACAAGGGCATTTCATAATGATAGAGGGGTTAATTCACCAAGATAAAATAACAATCCTAAATGTGTACACAACTCATAACAGAGCTTCAAAATATATGAGGCAAAAACTGGTAAAAATTCAAGAAGAAATAGACAAATCTACAATTATAGTCTGAGATTTCAACACCCCTCTCTCAATAACTGGTAAAACGAGAAGACAGAAAATCAACAAGGATATAGAACTAAATAACACTATCAACCAATTGGATCTAATTGATATTTATAGAACACCCTAGCCAACAACAACAAAATGTACATTCTTTTCAAGTGCACACAGATCATTCACCAAGATAGACCACATGCTAGGTCAAGTCTCAACAAATTTACAAGAATTCAAGTAATACAAAGTATGTTGCCTAACTATAATGAAATGAAATTAGAAATCAAAAACAGAAATGTATTTTGAAATTAAACAACACACTTTTAAATAACACATAGGTCAGAGAGGAAATAACAAGGGAAATTAGAAAATATCTTGAAGAAAATAGAAATGAAAACACAACATACCAGAACTTGTGGAATGCCACTAAAGCAGTGCCAAAGGGGAAATTCATAGCATTAAACGTTTACATTAGAAAATAGGATTTCAAATCAATGGCCTCAGGTTCCACCTTAAGCGAATTTCAGAAAGAGCACTGGCTGTCAAGTGGTCAATGTTAAGGGAAAGAAGCCAGACACAAAAGACCATATATTCTGTTATTCCATTTATATGAAATTATCAGAAAAGGCAAATCTATAGAGACAGAAAGCAGATCAGTTGTTGCCTGGGGCGAGAGATGGGAGTGGGAATTGACTGCAAACAGGCCAAGGGAATTTTTCGAGGGGATAGAAATGGTCTAAAACTGAATTTGTAGTAACGGTTGCATAACTATAGATTTACTAAAAATCATCTGACTGTACACTTACAATGGGTGAATTCTAGAGTGTGTGTGTGTGTGTGTGTGTGTGTGTGTGTGTGTGTGTATACCTCAATAAATCTGTCTTTAAAAACCACTGGAATGTGTGGGAACACATTCTAAGGATGTTAGGCCAAGGAAGATGGAATATAATATTGGATCAAGCTAAATGTATTGATATGGATACACATACCAAAGATTCTAGATTTAATGTGTTAGCTCAAGCACTTAGAGTATTCAAACAGTTTGCCTGACTGAAACACAGACTACACGGTGGGTACATTCAATGAGATTGAGATACCAGAACCTCCTTGTCAGTATGTAAAAGGAAAAATACAAAGGCATAAGGAGATAGAAAGATGTGGTAGATTTCCCATGTGTGACCTCTTCGCTCACCCATCTCCACTACATCTCCTGAAAGAGTATTTTAGGGACATCAGGCGATAAATAAGTTTTGACCCAATTCCATCTCTGAGGAGGCCCAGTGAGTCTATAAGCCATTTCTCCACTTGTTGAATGTGTAATTGGAACAGACATCCCTGGCAACTGATCAAATTGCCACATCAGCCTTCTGGCCTGTGGAGTGACGGCTGTGATAGTAGGAAGGGAAAAACTCACTGGAACTCTCTAAGCACACCACCAGAATAGTAATTCAAAAGGAATACTGCATGCTTGAGGAAATGCAGAGATTAGCCACCATCAAAGACTTGAAAGATGCAGGGGTGGTGATTACTATCACATCCCCATTTGACATGCCTATTTAGTCTGTGCAGAAGGTGGATGGATCTTGGAAAACATATTATCATAAATTTAATCCAGTGTTGAAGTCAATCGCAGCTGCTCTTCTAGACATAGTCTCTTCATTAAATCAAATCAACATAGCCCTGGCATCTGGTATGCAGCTATTGATGTGGCAAATGCTTTTATCTCTACATCAACTTGCAAGGATCAGCAGAAACTTCACTTTCAACTGGCAGGAACAATAGTACATCTTTATTATCTTGCCTCAGGGCTATGAAAGTCTGCTGCTCACTGCCATAATCTAGTCCACAGAAATAGTGATCACCTTGACATCTCACAGAACATCACACTGGTCCGCTACATTAATGACATCATAATGATTAGACCCATTCAGCACAAAGTAGAGAGCACCTTTGCTTAGTAAGACACTGCATGCCAGAAAGTGTGAAATTAATTCTACAAGTTTCAGGGGTCTGGCCCCTAAGTGAAGTTTCTAGGGGCACAATGATTTGGAGCATGCTATTCCCTCCAATGTGGAAGAGAAGTTGCTGGACTTTTCATTAGCAAACAAGGACATTTAGACAGTCATTATAAATATGTCCCAGATGTTCAAGAAGGTAGAGGAAAGCATGAGCATATTAATGAAAGATAGAAAAGACACAAACTGAACTTCTAGAGAAGAAAAATACAAGGTCAAGATGAAAAATACACTGAATGGAATTAACAGCAGATTAGACACTGCAGAAGAAAAGATCAGTGAACTTGAAAGACCAAGCGATAGACCATCCACAATGATACTCAGAGAAAAAAATACTGAAAGAAAAAGAGCACAGCATCAGTGAGCCATGGAACAACTCCAAGCAGTCTACTATAGGTGTAATTAGAGTCTCCAAATTAAAGGAAAGAGATGAGGGAGAGAAAAATATTTAAAGATATAACTATAACCAAGAAATAACTATAGACCCACAGATCCAAGAAGCTCAATGAACCTCAAGTACAAGAAACATGAAGAAAACGACACCAAGGCACATCATAATCAAATTACTTAAAACCAATAATAACAAGCAGCTAGAAAAAGAGACATATTATGTGTAAAGGAACAAAGGAACAATGCACGTGAGAAAACAGTGAAGCAACTTCTTTAAAATACTCAAAGGAAAAAAAATCAAGCAAAAATTCTTTACCCAGCAAAAATATCATTCTAAAATTGAGGCAAAATAAACATTTTTTTCAGATATAAAAAAGCTTAAAGAATTCATCACCAGCCGACTTGCAGAACAGGGAAATGATTCCAGATGGAAGTATGGATAGACAGAAAGAAATGAAAAATACTGGATATGGTAAATATGTAGGTAAACATAAAACACATTTTTGCTATTTTTAAAATCTCTTTAAGAGATAACTCACTGTTTAAAGCAAAAAATAACACTGCTGTGTGTGGTTTATAACATGTAGAAGTAAAATGTATGACAACAGTAGCACAGAGTCTGAGAGAGGGTAAATGGAAGCATACTCTTGTAATTTTCTTATACTATATGTGAAGTGATTACTTTAAGGTAGACTATGATGGGTTAAAAATATACACTAATCCCCTAAAGCAACCACCATAAAAAACAGAAAGAAGTATAGCCAACAAATAAGATAAAATGGAATCATAAAAATTAATTAATCCAAAACAGCACAGAAAAGAGGAAAAAGGAAAGAAAGAATAAATGAGACAACTAGGAAGATGGTAGATTGAAAATACAAAAGGAAGACCTAAAGTTGAAGGTCATGCAGACATTGAGAAAGAAAAGAGCAGCCCCTATCCTAAGTAGAAGGTATGACTAGAGGAATAGGAAGGCAGAAGACAAAGGAGTGACATTTTTAAGGTGCTGAAAGAAAAAAAATTGTCAACCCAGAATTCCATGCCCAGTGAAAATATTTTTCAAAAATGAGGGAGAATAGACATTGTCAGACAAACAAAACAGAGAATTCATTGCCAGCAGATATAAACTACATACAATGTTTTGTTTAATAAGTTTTTTTTATTTTATTTATTTATTTTCCCCCCAAAGCCCCAGTAGATAGTTGTACATCATAGTTGCACATCCTTCTAGTTGCTGCATGTGGGACGCGGCCCCAGCATGGCCGGAGAAACGGTGCGTCAGTGCCTGCACGGGATCCGAACCCAGGCCGCCAGCAGCGGAGCGTGCACACTTAACCGCTAAGCCACGGGGCCAGCCCTAAACTACATACAATGTTAAAGGAAGTTCTTCAGGCAGAAGGAATATGACACTAGACAGAAACTTGGACCTACACAAAGAAATGAAGAGTGCTAGAAATGGAATAAATAAAGGAAAATAAATTTGATTTTTCCTCCTTATTTTTAATTGCTTGAAAAGATAACTGATTGTCTAAAGCAAAATTAGGAGCAATGTATCATGTGTTTATAGCAAATGTAAAAGTAAAATGCATGACAACAATAGCACAAAGAATATAAGGACAGAATTGGTGCTATACTGTTATAAGGTCCTTACACTACTCATGAAGTGGTATAATATTATTTAAAGAAAGACTCCAATTAAAGATGTATACTTCACACTCTAGGGCAAGTACTAAAACATTAAAAAGTTATGATTGATAAGTTAATAGTGGAGATAAAACGGAATAATAAAAAAGGCTCAATTAACCCAAGAGAAGGCAGAAACAAAGGACAAAAGAAACAAAGAATAGGGCCGGCCCTGTGGCTTAGCAGTTAAGTGCGTGTGCTCCGCTGCTGGCGGCCCGGGGTTCGGATCCCGGGCATGCACCGACGCACTGCTTCTCCGGCCATGCTGAGGTCGCGTCCCACATACAGCAACTAGAGGGATGTGCAGCTATGACATACAACTATCTACTGGGGCTTTGGAGAAAAAAGTAAATAAATAAAATCTTAAAAAAAAAAAAAGAAACAAAGAATAGATAGAAGAAATGGAAAAGCACTAGCAAGATGGTAGATTTTAATCCAAACATTTCAATAATGACATTTATGTAAATGAACTAAGTACACCAATTAAAAACAAAGAGGATAGGACTGCATAAAAAAGCAAGACCCAACTATATGCTGTGTATAAGTAACTCACATAAATATAAACACAGATAGGTTAGAAGTAAAAGAATGGAAAAAGATATATCACGCAAGCACATATCAAACGAAAGCTGGGGTAGTTATATTTATATAAGAAAAAGTAGACTTCAGAACAAGGAATAGCATCAAGGGTGAAGAGGAACAGTAAAAAATAAAAAGGGGGTCCCTTCTCCAAGAAAACATAATAATTCTAAATATGTTTAACTAACAACAGAGTATCAAAATACATGAAGCAAAAACAAATAGAACTGGAAGGAGAAATGGACAAATCCATAGTTACAGATGGAGACTTTCACACTCATCTCTCAGTAATTGATAGTAAAAGTAAGCAGAAAAACAGTAAGGATATAGAAAAATTGAACAACACTATCAACCAACCTGAGCTAATTAAAATTGATAGATCATTCCACCCAACAAGAAAAGAATACACATTTTTTTTCAAGTGCACATGTAATATTTGCCAAATGAAACTATATTGTGGCCATAATATAAAATTAACAAATTCTAAAGAATAAAACTCAGAGTTTGTTCTTAGATCATAACGGAATTTAACTAAAAATTAATAACAGAAAGATATCTAGAAAATCCTCCAATATTTGGAAAATAAACAAAAAACTTCTAAACAACCCTTGGGTCAAAGAAGAAATCTCAGGGGGATACTGAAGAATATTTTGAAATGAATAAAAATGAAAACACAACATATCAGGGCCGGCCCTGTGGCTTAGCGGTTAAGTGTGTGGGCTGCACTACTGGCGGCCTGGCTTCTCTGGCCCTGCTGAGGCCGCGTCCCACATACAGCAACTAGAAGGATATGCAACTATGACATACAACTATCTACTGGGGCTTTGGGGAGAAAGAGGGGAAAAAAAGGAGGAGGATTGGCAATAGATGTTAGCTCAGGGCCAGTCTGCCTCAGCAAAAAGAGGAGAATTAGCATGGATGTTAGCTCAGGGCTGATCTTCCTCACCAAAAAAAAAAAAAAAAACATATAAAATTGTGAGGGATGCACCTAAAGCAGTTGTTAAAGGGAAGTTTATAGCATTAAGAGCTTATATTAGAAATTAAGAAAGATCTGAAATCAGTAATTTAAGCTTCCATCTTAAGAAACTAGATAAAGAGGAGATAAACCCAAAGAAATCAAAAGAAAGTAAATAGCAAAGATAAGAGAATAAATCAATGAAAAAGCAGAAAAATAATAGAGAAGATCAATGAAATCAAAGCCTGGTTCTTATAAAATATCAGTAAAATTGATAAAAGTCTAGCTAGACTAACAAGGAAAAAAATAGAGAAGAAATAAACTACAATATCACGCGTGAAAGAGGAAGCAGCACTACAGATCATACAGACATTAAAAGGATAACAAGGAAATATAATGAACAACTTTATGCCAATAAATTCACAACTTAGATGAAATAGAGAAAATCCTTGAAAAATATAAACTACCAAAGCTCACTCAAGAAGATATGGATAACCTGAATAGTGCTATATCTGTTAAAGAAATAGAATTTGTAGTTAATAACCAAACCACAAAGAAAAGTCCAGGCCCAGATGGTTTCGATGGTAAATTTTACCAAACATTTAAGGAAAAAGGAATATCAATTCTACACAACATCTTTCAGAAAATAGAAGAGGGGGGGAACACCTCCCAATTAATTTTATGAGGTCAGCATTATGCTAATATCAAAACCAGACAAAGATAGGACAAAAGAAAAACTACAGAACAATATCCTTCATGAACAAAGACACAAATATCCTCAGCAAAATATTAGCAAATTAAATCCAGCAATAAATGAAAAGGATAATATATCACAACCAAGTGAAGTTTATCCCAGGAGTTCAAGACTGGCTCAAGATGGAAAAATCAATCAGAATAATTCACCATAGTAACAGATGAAAAAAGGTAAAGCATATTGTTATTTTTATTGATGCAGGAAAGGCATTTAATAAAATCCAATTCATGATAAAAAGTCTCAGCAAACTAGCAGTACAAGAGAACTTCCTCGACTTGATAAAAGGGACCTACAAAAAGCCAACAGCTAACATACTTAAAAGGTGAAAGACTGAATGCTTTCCCCCTTAGATCAGGAAAAAGTCATGGATGTCTGCTCTCATCATTTCTATGCAATACTGATAGTACCACAGGTTCTAACTATATACAATGCTACTAGAACTAATAAGTGAGTTTAGCAAGGGTTGGAGGATACAAGGTTAATATACAAAAATCAATTGACAAACTAATTGTAAAATTGATATGGAATGGCAAAGAACCTAGAATATCCAAAACAACTCTGAAAACAAAAACAAAGTTGGAGGGCTAAAACCGCCTGATTTCAAGAATTATTATAAAGCTATTGTCATCAAAACAGCATGATATTAGCATAAAGATGAACAAAGAGATCAATGGAACAGATTAGAGAACACAGAAATAGACCTACATAAATACGACCAATTGATTTTTAACAAAGTTGCAAAAGTAATTCAATCGAGTAAAGACAGTCTATACAATAAATGGTACCAGAACAAATGGAATCAGTTTGCAAGGAAATGAACCACAACATAAACCTCACATCTTTTACAAAATTTAACTCAAATGGATCATTGATCTAAATATAAAATGTAAAATTATAAAACTTTTAGGAAAAAAACATAGGAGAAAGTCTTGGGGATCTAGGGATAGGTGAAGAGTTCTTAGATTTGCCACTAAAAGCATGATTCATAAAAGAAAAATTGATAAATTGGACTTAAAATTTTAAAATCTTTGTTTTATAAAAAATACTGTAAAGGGAAGGAAAAGACAAAGTATAGACTGGTAGAAAATATTTGCAAATTATATATCCAACAAAGAACTGGTATCCAGAGATAAAAACAGTACCTGGCTCTTAGTGTTGTTTTGAAGACTAAATGAGACAATACAAGTAAAGTCCTTAGCATAGTACCTAGCACATACAACCATTCAATAAATGTGAATTATTATAATTTTATTATCATTGTTGTTACAGCATTCTTTAAAATTGAGAAAATAAAAGCAAGACAAATGTTCATCAGTAGAGAAACTGTTAAATTATGTTACATCTATTACAAGGAATTTTAGGCAATGGTTTAAAAGAATGAAGTAAATGAAAGATGTCCAGGATTGTTGTGAAAAAAGAAAATTGCAGGACAATTTGTATAGAATGATCTCATTTGTGCAAAAAGAAAATTATATCTTTTGTAGAAATTTTTCTAGAGTGATACTCACCAAACTGCTAACAGTTGTTATCCCTAGGGAGAGGAGTGGAATGAGGAGGGGTGCACAAGAAGGGTAGGACGAGGGGGGAAATTGTTATTATTATACGTATTCCTAGATTGTTTAAATTTTTACAAGAATATATTCCTATATTATTTGTGAAACAAAAAAGACAAAAGAAAAGAATCAACTATCTTTTAAAAGAACAGTGATAAAAATAAGTTTGCCTTGGCTCATGGATTCAAGAGGATGAAGCACAAGCTTACCTTCGACTGAAAGATTTACCTAAAAACAGACTCAGCTTCCATTTGTAAGTTAACAGACACTACGGGAGTGCTTCCTGTTGTCTTGGTTGTACCACTAACTAACTTTGTTTTGTTATTGTGTTACAAATGTTAGACTGTGGACTTCTCGAGGACAGGGATCAAGTCTTTTTTTCTATCTCTCTAGCTCGTGACACAGGGCCTGTTTCAGAGTTGGCGCTCAATTAAAGGGAGGAAGGAATAACTACTCAGGACAAGATCCAAATTAAAGGTGGTGAGCGTAATAGTGCGCTGTCCACGCCCTGTTGAACTGACACATGATCGCCATCTAGTGGCATCAAGGGATTTCTGTAGAACTTGGGAGAGGAAAGGACTCTTCTTTTTGAGGCGTGCTCCAGGGATGCCTTTCAACAAAACAGCATTGACTGTCTAAAAGACTATGACTCTCATTAGAAAAAGTTCCCAACCGTGGGCTAAAAGCTGAAGGTTTATGTCTTGGAGTGTTGGTAAGATGACATCTAGGTACTTTTGTGTCTTAAGTCTCTTCCATCACCATCCCAGCATCACATGCCCCACACACCTGTAAGCTGTGTAAAGTCCACACTTGCCACACCTCCATTCCACCCAAAAAGAATGAACCTCGTATGATAATAGGTATATGCATTAATGCCTCCCCAAAGTTGATGAAATGCTAATGAACTTTCCTAAGCCAGTCTGGTCAGAAGATATAAAACAGGGCTGGAAAAAATCTTCCATAAACTTTGCCCTCCTGGTTCACCATCTTTCTGAATCATCTAGTGGAAAGAGAGTGCCACTCTGAAAATATCTAGTGAACTTTTAAAATGTCTCACACTCCAAAGGGCAACAAAGAAACCCACTCTGTGACAAACCCTCACCTGTCCATGCAGGTCATGGGGAACAGGTTTTCTTCTCTTGGCTCCTTTGAGTATCAATGAGTCTTTAAAGCAGCTTCACTGTTAGGGAAGCAGCTGGGTGATTCAGAGGCTGAGAAATATTGGACCTTGTGTTTATGGACTTAGGGACTCAAAAATAATGATGAAGGGACACACTGGTAGTTAATCTAAAAAAATCTCCGTATGTATAGATCTCTGACATCTACCTTCTAAGTAGAACAACATTCCTCTAAAATGTTGCTCAGGAGAACATACAAAAAACTTCCCAAAGACTCCTAAGAGAGTGACATTGTCTAGTCCAGGGTCAACGGGGAAAGGCATCCTGAGCAACTGGATGTTCAGGAAACACTCATGTTGCATATTTTGGAAGTATTCATATATGATTAAAGTCTTCTTATAATCCCATATCCTCCACTTCTGCACTGTATGTGCCTCACAAATGTGGGAAGAAAAACACTGGTCAAATTTGGCTGAAACGGGGAAACCAGTTTGGACCAGAGCAGACAGGGATGCTTTACTCTTACTGCTGTGCTCTGGAGTTACAGAGAAAACTAGGAAGTATGAACAAGATGGATCCATCAAGCTACTCCCAGCCTTAAAAAAGTGGGAAGTCCTAATATCTATTTATATGCAACTCCCTGAGGGCTGAAGTAGTTCTTCCTAATGGCTGAAGAACACTCAGTAAGCAAGGAGGACTTGAAGCGATTGTTTTTAAGACCTTATCTTGAGGGCGCTGATGGAGATAATGAACGTTTGAGCTGTCCTTAGTACATTTAAAATGGTAATGGCATGTGTAGGAAGATGCGCACTTCCAAGTCTCTTATTTCATACTAGCAAAAGTCCACGGCCCCTGTTCGTACTAGAAAAGCGTGGTGTTAGCATAAAGAATAAGTTGAGAAGCAACACCATGAGAAACGAGTTACAGTCTGTGGAAGGCTCCAGACAGGAGTGTCTGATGACAGTTACGCGAGAGAGAACTCCTTACGGTCCAAGGGGAATGCAGGAGTCTCCCTGCCCGCCTGGCCCAGGCAAGTCCCGTCCCGCTGTCCCTCTCCCTATCCCCTGCCCTGTCCTCCTCGCTGGGCAGTGGGATTCGGGGCCACTCCCCGTCAGAGACAGGGTGACTCTTTCGAAATGTTTCCCTGGCCGCTCCTACACCAAGACTGGCGCCCGGGGTTTCAGCCCCAAGCCGCCTTTCTCTTCTAGGGTCAGCGACAATCTGGAGCCGCCGGCCCCGATGGCAAGGGCAAGGGCCACCGGCCCCCGGCCTGCGGCTGGGCGACGCTGGCTCGACGTGCGATTTCGCTTTCCGTCGATCGGCCTTGTCTGCAGCCCCGACCGCTGGGAGCGGCGGCATCTGGAGCGCCCAGAGCCCCGGGGCTCCCGGCGGGCGGGGACCGGAGGACGCGAGGGCCGGGCGGGCGGCGCCCCTACTCACGTAGCGCTGTAGCTTCCTCTCGGGGGGCGACTTGACGAGCCAGCCCGTGCACACGGCGTCGCCCGCGCTCATCGTGGCCGCCGCCGCCGCCGCTTCCTCCAGCTGGGTCGGCCGCCCGCGGCAGGAGGAAGTCGGGCCAGGGATGCCGGCGGGGCGGGCCCAGCGCCCGCCCGCCCAGCACCGCCCCGAGCGGCCGCCGCGACCCCCCGGGAGGGCACAGGCGCCACCGCCCGCGGCCCAGGATGGCGGGAGAAGCAGGCGGCGAAGCCCGGGGAAGCCCCTTCGAACAAGAGAGGAGCTGCCAGCGGCTGTGCCTGCGAGGGCCCCGGGGAAGGCGCCCCGCCCCTCTAACCCAGGGGCCCGAGCGAGTGGCCGGTAGCCAGGGCCACGGGAGAGCGCGGAAGGAGCCTCGCCACCTAACGGGAGCGCGATATGGACCTATCCCCAGTTGCCCTCGCCCCCATCCCTGATCTGCCACGTCAAAGGGGCTGGTCCCCAGGCCTCAGGGTCATGGGAGCCGAAACCTCGGACCCGCACCTGCCATGTATACAGCTAGGGAGGAAGAAAACCGTGACTCCTCTTTGACTTCCCTGTTCTACTGGATCGTTTGCAGAGTAATGGTTCTCTTATGCCCCTCCCCCAAGATCACTGTAGTCAGCGTTAAGTTCTGCTGCAAAACTGTTGAAATGTCCTCCTGAACCCAAATCATCCAAATTCAAAAGATTAAAGCATGGAAGTGCCGTTTGCAGTCTCTTTGACCCTAAAGTTTTAAAAAGTGGAGCTAAAAATGATTGTGCCAGATGGTCTGCTGACCATTTTAAATAACAGCAGTAACAATAATGGACACATTTATTAAGACTTTCTTCAGCACCAGTCACTATGCTAAGGACTTGGCAGGCATTATTGCATTGGAGGCACATAAAGGCCCTATCAGATGAGCTTTATCATTATCTCAATTGTGCAGGTGAGTAAAATGAGAAACAGGATGATAAGGTCACCTGTCGAAAGCCACACAGCTAGGAAATCGCTGGAGAGGCAGCCAGTGCAGTCTGTCCTACTCTTCTAAGTGCCACCCTCCACCCTTTCTGAACACAGTTTGTAAACAGAAATGCACTGACGTCAAAGTTACAGTCAACACCTAAGATGCTAATCCATGTGACATTTGGTGCTCTTTTCCCTTACTGTGATGCTGCTCACTTGAAAGTGACACTTGGAAGAAACAAATGCCACATCATCTCTGTGACTTACAAACAGACTTCCCAGCCTGCTACCGTACATCCAAATTTCCAGGGAGAGCTGACTCTTTCATATGGCAGGGTTCATTTGTTGTTCTGTGAGCAGTCAAGGTTCAATGCAGGGAACAGCACCTGCTCCAGGTGTTTCAGGCAGAAAGCATTTACTTCAGGGAGGTAGGTGCTTACAAAATCCTCAGAAGCACTAGAGCAATAGGAAATGGGGCTCCAAGGTCACATCACCAGAGCTGCCACGCAGTGGTTAGGAGACTGTCGCTTCCACAAAGTTGGACTCAGCTACCGCCGCCACTCACACTTCTCCAAGCCCACTCCACTCTCACTGCCACCACAATCGCCCACCTCCTTTCCACATTCCACATCTCACACTAGTGGACCTAATTAGCCAAACCTAATCTAGATTCGAGGTAGAATGTTAAATATCTTTTTTTAGCTCTCCCATCTTTCCAAATAGGAGGATGAAATGGAAGTTGAGAGGGAAATCACATATCCACCACAGTACACCCCCCTAGCTATTCAATATCCATACACACCCTTGTGCACAAAATAAAGTTACTATAGCAACAACTGATTTCCACCAAAATAATACTGCTATCTCTCCTACAAACTAAAAAGCACTCCTTAAAACAAGAGACCAAATGTTTGATCAGTCATTGTAGCCATCTCTAGGGGGTAGTCATTCCTCTTCTAGTTCAGACACCATCCCACCTCAATATCCTATAACCTGAAGAAAAACATGATAAAGCTAACCTCTATCAACCTTTATTTGATGTGATTAAAATATAGAGAGAAGGAAGATTGGAGAAGTTTATATGTACACACACAGAGCTACTATAATCCTCATCTTTATAATTGGTCTTGAGACCATAATTGGTCTTTATAACTTCCTTCCTCCACTACTCTCTCTATCCTCCCTTTGCTCTGCAGCCAGGACCTCAGCTGCTCGGAATTCTTTACCCAGTGAGTGACCCAAACCTTTATTCCCCCTGAGTCTGAATCCTCAGTGGTCCTGCCTGGACATGGCATAGTAGGAGGTGCCCCAGAGGACCCCTTGGATCCAAGACACAGTCCTTCCCAGTCTCATTGTTTAACAGCAACCGCATTTCCACTTGATAATCAACATCAACCATCCAAGCCAGCTCAGTAGACATGTGCTTTGCCTGTTGGTTTACAGGCAAAAGAGCATAAAGAGCCCTAAATGGCCAGATGGCAATCTCAACTTGCAGTTCAATGGAACCAATGTTTTGGCCCTGGTGGAAGCATTGCCCCCTTGGAAACCAGCAGAGCTCAAAGCTGTGGGGATAGGAAGAAATACCTTGAGAGTGGATTATTTGGTGTAACAGTGAGAGGAGTTGCTCCCACTTCCAACTCTTGATTCCTGGACCCATGGATTCTGGCTGTGGAGAAACAACACCATATAGTGGTCACCAGTTCAAAGTATTTACCTCATCCTATAAGACAGAACCTCCACCTTTCAGTGTATTTTCATCTGACCAGTACAGTAACTGAGTCTTCAATAGACAGACCATCCCACCATCCTATCAGGCCAGGTGCTTCAGGGTGACGAGGTATATGAGGACTAGCGTAGTCCCTCAGCAGGAGCACATTGGCACGTGTCTTTTGTCTTATAAGGATTTCCTCGGTTGGAAACACTGTTACATGAGATATTGCAAAAGTGAATAAGGGGCATTAAGTCTATGGGTGGGAATGCTGGCAGAAATGTGGATTCTAAGAAGTACCTATTCGAGTGAGAACAAATGGTTGCCCCTTCCCAATAGATGTGGTTTGATTTCATTAATCTGCCACCAGGTGGCTGACTGGTCCCCCCAGGGAATGCAGCCTTACTGGGATCTCAGTGCTGGTCTCTGCTGTGGGCAGGTTGCATACATAGCAGTGGCAGTGGCAGTGGCAGTGGCTGTGACCATATAAACTGATGCCAGTCCCTAGGAGCCTCGCCACTCATTGCTGATTCCCTTAACTTTGCTCCCACCTCTGTAAAAAAATCCCCTCATTATACTCTCCTCAGTTCAACCCATTGAGTCTACTATTTGCTTCCTTCTGAGACCATGACCGATATACCTAGTCACAGAGAACTCCCTATAAGGTTACAGATGTGAGTCAAAGAAAAGGGTGGCATGCAGCAGCTGAGGCCACAGAGATGTGAGCCACCTGCTCGAGCAACTTTCCTGTGCCTTCCAGACCTGCTTGAGTCTAGTCTCAAATATTCCACTTCCGGTGGATGATCAGTTAGCACCCAATTTATCAAGGGCAGCTGAGGTTACACAGTTCTTTGGTGCCCCTGGTCAGGCATTCAGACTTTACCACAGCCCACGAGCAAGCCAGAAGCTGTTGATCAAAAGAAAAATACTTCTTTTGTGGTAGAGGGCATGATGCTTCAAAACTCTAGGGCTCCACTGTATGTTTGTCCTATTAGGACTTGCCAGAGGCTCCATGTAACCTCCCAGGGTACCAAAGGCTCTATGCATGTGGGATCTGTGTGATCATAAAGGTCAAAGTGGCCTGGACCTGCTGCAGAGCCTTTCTTTGCCCTGGGCCCCACTGAAAACATGCAACCTTACGGATTACTTGCTGAATGCATTGATGTGGCACAATTAAATGTAGTGTATGTCGCCTACAGAATCCAAAGAGCCCCACCAAATGTTGTGCCTCTTTCTGAGTGGCAGGTGGTATGAAGTGCAGCTACTTGTCGAATACCCAACGTGGTCCAGACCATCTCAAAACGTCACTGACGGTCAGACTCTTGAGTTTTCATGGGCTTTATCGCCCACCCTCTGGCATACATGCGTCTTAATAAAATATCTATGCTACCTCTTGATCACCAGGTCCAGTAAGCATAATGTCTGCAGTGTAATGGACCAGCAAGATGTTCACTATGATTGTCGGAACAATCATGTTCCCTTCACCCTAGATTATGACAGAGAGCCAGAGGATAGAGACAGCCTTGAGGTAAGGCACTAAAGTCATTCTTCTGTTTCTGCCAGATGAGAGAAAGCTGCTTCTGATAGTCTTTGCTGATTGGGATAGAGAAAAGAGTACTTGTCAGATGAACAGCTGCTTACCAGGTGCTAGGGGCTGTTGCTCTAGGAAAACAGCATCATCCGCAATAGCAGCTTCAATTTAAGTCAACGACCTGATCAATCTTACAATCACCCACTATTCATCTCCCGGGTAACCAGGTAGGTTAAATAAGGATGTGATATGAGTAATTATTCCTGCATCTTTCAGGGTGTACTGTTCTCCTTTCCAGATGAATCCAAATTGCTTCTGCATGGTTACTCCTCCAAACTTTCTAGGGAGAGATGACCTCTTTGTAGGGCAACTTTCATTTTCCTTTTGTCAAGCCCCTTCCTAACTTCTTTGCACTCCACCCTGAGGAGAGGAGATCATTTGAATAGCAAGTGGTTTTCAGCACCTGGATTCCCTTTGTGGCTTCCGTATTTATTATTTTAAAATAGGTTTAGTTTGGCAGTTCATTAAGTACTGTAAATCTTATAACTAGAAGGATTTGTGAAAATAAATGTTCATGATCAAGGAAGAGTTTCTATTTCAATTATGTTATGAGGGGCAAACTGGCCATGCATCTAACTTACTCTCTGTCAAAAGACAGAAAATTTGAAAAGAAAATGCCTCTCCAGTTTCTGGATCAGGGATTGACATGGGGAGATAGCTGTACATGTGTGTGAAAGGCCAATAATGAGGGAAGAGGGCTGTGCCTTGCTAAATCCCCCACCTCCCACCCACCTCTTGTTCTGATAATCTACGAAGCATGTGAATTAAAGGCCTAGAGTGCCATGGTACAATTTCAGATAGGGCAACTCTCTTTTTTCCTATATGGACGTCTATAAAGTGCTTCTCTGAGAGTGAAAGCAGCCTAATTTCCATCTGAAATGTGAAATTCGACTTTATTATTATCAATGATAGTCTTTTTCATGCCTTATGAAAAAATCCTGACATCATATCCGTTATTGTTATATTTAAAATAGTATGAAATTGTCACAAGTCCAAATCAAACAGTTCTCAACTCATTCTATGAGGATGGTGTTACTCTGATTCCAAAATCAGAAAAAGACAGTAAAAAAAAGAAGGAAAAACTATAGACCAATGTGCCTCATGAATATACACATAAAAATCCTTAACAAAATACTAGCCAGTAGAGTTCACTAATACATAAAAAGAATTACACACCATGACCAGGTGGGATTTATCCCAGAGATGTAAGACTCCTTCAATATATGAAGGTCAGACAATGTAATCCACCATATTAACAAGCAAAAGAAGAAAAGTCACATGATTATATTAATTGATGCAGAACAAGCATTTGACAAAACTCAACACCAATTCATGACAAAAACTCTCATAAAAGTAGGAATAGAGGGAGAATTTCCTCAACTTGTTAAAGAACATCTACAGAAGATGTATGACTAACATCCTACTTAATGGTGAAAAACTGGACACTTTCCCCCTAAGATTGAGAACAAGGCAAGGATATCTGCTCTCACTACTCTTATTCAATGTAGTATTGGAAGTTCTAGCCAGTGCAACAGGGCGAAAAAAAAAAAAAAGAAATAAATAAAAGGCACACAGATTGGGAAGGAAGAAATAAAACTGTCTCAATTTACAGATGATATAATTGTCCTCATAGAAAATCCCAAGGAATCTACAGAAAAAAGTCCCATATAATAAGTGAGTTTTACAAGGTTGCAGGACACAAGATCACCACATAAATCTCTTCACACAATTTCAAGGCTTATTATACAGCTACAGTAATCCAGACTGAGTGATATTGGTAGAGGAATAGATATAGATAAATGGAATGGAATGGAGAACCCAGAAATAGACCCACATAAATTCACCCAACTATTTTTTGACAAAGTTACCTTTTGTACCTTTGAATTGCAAAGGTACAAAAGCAATTCAATGGAGGAAGGATAGTCTTTTCAACAAATGGTGCTGAAGCAATTGGACATCCATAGCCCAAAAAAGAAAAAGAAAAAGAAATTTAACCCAAACCTCACACCTTATACAAAAAATTAACTCAAAGTGGATCATATATTTATATGCAAAATGTAAAACTATAAAACTCTTAGAAGACAACATAGGAGAAAATATTTGAGACCTAGGACCTGGTGATGAGTTCCTAGACATGATACCAAAAGCACAATCCATAGAAGAAAAAAATTGATAAACTGGGCTTCATAAAAATTAAAACTTTTGCTCTACAAAATACCTTGTTAAGAGTATAAAAAGACAAGCTACAGACTGGGAGAAAATGTTTGCAAATCGTATATCTGCCAAAGGACTCATAACAAGAATACACAAAGAACTCTCAAAACTCAATAGCAAAAAACAAACACTAATAATCCAATTAGAAAATGGGTAAAGGATATAAAGAGACATTTCACTGAAGAGGATATACAGATAGCAAATAAACTTGTGGAAAGATGTTCAGTATCATTAGCCATTAGGGCAATGCATATTAAAACCACAATGAGATACCATTACATACCTATCAGAATGGCTAAAATTTAAAAAATCAGCAGAATCCTCACATTGATTTCCTGACCCATGGAATGACCCAATCACGGCAGAAAGGCCCAAGTGGCAACCCCTGGAGCTCCACCTTCCTACCAGAGTACAAATCAAAAGAAATATCACATACTTAGGGGACAATGTCAGAAACCAGTTCCATCATCAAAGACTTGAAGAATGCCAGGAAGGAAATTCCTGTCACATTCCCATTTAATTCACCAGTTTGGCCTTCACAGCAGTTGGTTGGGTCTTGCTGAATCTGGCAGTTTTAAACCAGGGCTACAAAATTCTTTGACACTCCTCTCATTGAGAGGTGGGGTTGATGACTCCTCCCCTTGAACCTGGGTAGGCTTGTGACTGCTTCAACCATACAATACAGCAGAAATGATGCTATGAGACTTTCAAGGCCAAGCCACAAAAGATTATGCAGGTTTATGCCTTCTCCACTCTAACATTTGCTTTTGAGCCTTGAGCCACCAAGTATGGAGTCTGACTACTTTGAGGCTGCCATGCTGTAAGGAAGTCCAAGCCACGTGGAGAGGCCGTATGTAAGCAGGTGCTCCTGTCCAGTGAAACTCAGCCTTTCAGCTGAATTCTCAGCATAATCAGAATCTGTCAGCATAATAAAATGGTTGTTTAATGACACTAAGTTTGGGAATGTTTTGTTATTCAGCTGACAGATTACGTCAAGAAATTCCAACAGGGCACAGTGAGAATGTCTTCTCTCTGCTCCATAATACCTGTGGTCTTAGCTGAGATGATTCAATGGCTGGGGGTGACCAGATGGCTGAAGGCTATAATCTTATGGAAGCTTCCTCACTCGTATGCCTGTTGCCTGTACTAGGATGCCTATTCTGGCTATTTCATATGAGTGGAATCATACAATATTTGTCCCTGTGTGTCTGGCTTATTTCATTTAGCATGATGTTTTCAAGGTTCATCCATGTTGTAGCATGTATCAGTACTTCATTCTTTTTTGTGACTGAATAATATTCCATTGTATGGCTATACCACATTTTGTTTGTCCCTTCATCTTTAGATGGACATTTGGGTTGTCTCTGCCTTTTGGCTATTGTGAATAATGCTGCTATGAATATACGTGTACAAGCATCTGTTTAAACATCTATTTTCAATTTTCTTGGGTATATACACCTAGGAGTGGAATTGCTGAGTCATATGGCAACTCTATATTTAACCTTTTGAGGAACTGCCAGACTGTTTTCCCCAGAAGCTGTACCATTGTACTTGATGGTGGAGTGCTGCTGCTCATGCCTGACTTGATAACTTGGTCAGTCAAACAATACCCAGTTCATGATGTGTAGCTCAGTTCTTAAGATCATTTGTATCACATAGTCATTCAGTTTCAGTAAAGGGCTAAAGCAAGTCAGGGGCTTTTCCTCCCAGCAAATTGTGTGTGTGTGTGTGTGTGTGTGTGTGTGTGTGTGTGTGTGTGTAGGTCTTAGCTTTATTTTTATCTCCAATTCCAGAGGCCTCAGCTGTGATTCTCTTATCTAGGTTTGGAAAAGGCTCTGTGTACCATCCTAATGGGTATGCCACCTCCAGAAAGAGGCCCACTAAGCATCGTGCTTCTTTCTTAGGAGGAGTGGGTTCAAGGTACAGCAACTTGGTCTTCTCTTCTGTCTGTCTGTCTTTGCCCTTCTCATCCAAGGACAATTGTCATTGGATTTGGGGTCCACCTGATGATCTCATGTCGAGATCCTTAACTTAATTACATCTACAAAGATCCTTTTTCCAAACAAGGTCACATTCCTAGGGTCCAGGGGTTAGGACATATGTTTTGGTGAGGAAGATTGGTTCTGAGCTAACATCTGTTGCCAATCTTCCTCTTTTTGTATGTGGGAGGCTGACACAGCAGGGCTTGATGTATGTCCCCACCCAGGATCCAAACCCACGAACCCCGGGCTGCCAAAGCAGAGCTCACAAACTTAACCACTATGCCAACAGGCCAGTTGGGGGGGCTACTCTTTACTCCACTACAGATGGGAAGCCACTGAAGGGCTTTGAGCAGAGGAGGAACATTACAGTTTAATGGCTCTTTCCAGCTGCTGTGTCGAGAAGACACTACAGTTAGAAAAAGTAGAAGCAGGGGAAACAGCAGATGGCCACTGGAAAAATCTAGGAGAGCCATAATGATGGCATGGACTACAGTGACAGCAGTGAGGGTAGTGAAAAACCATCAGATTCTGGATTTCTTTTGAAAGCAAAGCTGACAGGCTTTGCTAACAGATTGGATGAGGAGTATTGGAGAAAGATGAAGCCTATATGAGTACTATTGATGAATACCTCAAAATTATTCAGCCAAATATGTACCAATGAAGCATTATAAAATAATGGGGGAAGTAATGAACTCCAGATGGATTGGTTGATACTGGCGATTTTGGTTATCTACAAAATGTCAGTTTAGATGATTATTGCCTTGGCATACACCAAAATAAATTCTAGATAGAATAAAAAAGCTAAATAAGGAAAAACCAATCATCTATTTTAACCCCAGTAAAATAAAACTGAAAAATTTCTAATTTTTGGATGGCAAAGGAGGAACGGAAGAAAAGCAAAGTCATTGGAAAAGATAACGGCAAAAGATTCCATTTACAATCGCAATAAAGAATTAAGTAACTAGGGATTAATCAAGTCCACCGAGGCTAGGTTAGGAGCCCCCGCTTGAGAGAGAGAAGAGTGAGAAGAGCACCAAAGACAGAAGGGAAGAGGGCTTGAACCAACAGCTGCTACTTCCTGGCTGTCCAATACTGCAGCCACTAGCTAACTGTGACTATTGAGCTCTTGACATGGAGCCCCGTCGTGGAGTTCAAAGCGAGGTGCGCTGTAAGTGTAAAACACACACAGGAAAGACTTGGTACGAAAGAAAAAGAATGTAAAATATCCCATTCATAATGGTGTATAATGGTCGTGTTGAAATGTGTTGAAATGGTAATATTTCGGATCGGTGGGTTAAATAAAATTCATTATTAAAATCATTTTCATCTTTTTCTTTTAACTTTTTTTCCACGTGGCTGCTGGAAAATTGAAAAGCCCACAAGTGGCTCGCACTCTATTCCTATCGGCCAGCGCCGCTCTAGCTGGATGGGAACTGCAAGCAGCAGAGTGCTTTCAACTTCTCTGTGCCTCGACAGCTTAATTTTTCAATCGGGACTGATCCGACACCAACCTTCAACGGTCGGCGAGAGGAAGCAACGAGCTACTGCTAACAGAGCGCTCAGCCAAGCGTCTAAGTGCCCAAGACGGGCTTAAACGCAGCTAAGGTGTGCGAACTGCGGCCGGGGCCACGCCCACAGGCTACGGGCAGCAGGGGCGGCCTGCGCATGCGCTCCCAGGCTGAGCCGCTGGGGGCGGGGACGCGGCACAATGCGCACGCGCGTTCGCACAACCTCAGGGGCCCAGCCAGCCAATGAGATTGTGCGTGCGCGCTTCGGCCTCTGACCGCCCCCCCACCCCCGCAGCCTGGCCCCGCCCCCCCCCGCCCCCCCCGTGCGGTACGCACAGGGTGGCGCACAGGTGGGCGGGGCCTAGCGGCGTGGCCTGACGGCGGCGGGAGTCTGTGGTCGCTCTCTCGGCCGTGGCCCACGCGGCTGGCTCGCTCTGCGGGGCAACATGGCGGACACGGAAGGTAAGGGTCGTTCCCTCGCGGGTGGCCGGGTCAAGTGCCCCGGGCTGGAACCAGCTCCGCAGGCTGAGAGAGCCGGGAGTGGTGGGGTATGGCGTCGGGTCCCGAGTTCTCCGCTAGCTCCAGCCGCCGGGCCGACCCCCTCGCCGCTGGGCCTCTTGCCGCCCTTGCCTCTTGGCCCTGGCTCCACGGGGGAGGGCAAGAGAGCGAGAAGCCCTGGCGGTGAAGTGGCGCCGCGAGGCCGGGATCTCCCGCGGATGGCACAGCCCCCTTAGGGCCCTGGTCGTCGTCGGCCGTGCCGGCGACCTCGCGGTGGCGGGAGACCTGGTAGTATCTGTGCCGCCGCCGCCAGCCCGGACGCCGCAGTCAGCGCCAGGCGATGAGGGGAGGAAAGAATGGTGGGAACAGGCGGGAAAAAAAGGGGCGAGGGGCGCGGGCGTAGCTCTGAGTCGTAAGCAAGTTCTAGACGCCAAAAGCTCTGGGGGATAGTTGAGCACTCATTTATGGAACTTTCTGGCCCACGGCTCGAGCGCTTCTGCAGCACGTTTAAGCCCCGCCAGGGCCACGTGGTGAACCGGAATGGAAGCCGACACGTGCGACTGCTTGCAGTAGCTAACCGAGCCATGCAACCCACGCGTTTGGTCTTACACACTTTGTTTTCTCTAGTAATTCTAGACCAAACATCCATTTTCTACCTGCCCTGATTTCATTTTCTAATTTAAACTTTGTTGCCTTTATTTTCGGGGAAAACTTCCAAATCTTGTGTTTTTTTAGTATTTATTTTGCCGAAAAAGCATAAGAAGAAAAAGGAGCGGAAGTCGTTACCAGAAGAAGATGTAGCAGTGAGTAGGAATACGTTTTACTTTGCTTGGACTAAAAAATGTTCCTTAGATAACAAATTACAGAAAAGAACTGCTTTTAAAGGTTTCTAAGGAATGGGCTGGAATTGGTTGGTTGTTGTGTAGAAACTGCACAACCCCAGCCAACTTAGAGTCTGTCCGGTCAGGTGTAGTTTGCTCTCTCACCTGTAGACCCACCATCCCTCTTGCTCTTTAAATAGCAGTACCTATCTTGGTGGTACTTCACTTACCATTTTAAGATCCTAGTTCATTTCTTCTCTTTCCCATGGAGGTTCCAGGGAAGAAGCATAGACTACTTTGTTTTCTGTTTTAAAGGCATAGACTTCTGTGGTAGTAATGGAATTGTTCAAAATCAGATGGGAAGTCTAATAGGGTGTATTTTTGTCCTGTGCAAGGAAATACAGCATGCTGAAGAATTTCTTATCAAACCTGAATCCAAAGTGGCTCAATTGGACACATCTCAGTGGCCCCTGTTGCTAAAGGTATGTGGTTAAGATTATGCATCAGGTCAGTGCCTGGCTTTTACATTATGTCTAAGTGTTAAATAGTTAAGAGTGCTTAATGCCAGCATTGTTGACTTAGGAAATACTATATGATACAGTCTAAAGCAGTGTTCCTCAAGGTGTCTGGGATGAAGGACCAGGTTATTTTTTTTTCTTTTTCAATGGATCTAACACTGTTGTAGAATACAGTTAAGATGTCGCAGCAACGTCAAAGTGCTATCAAAGTTCATAAACAATTATTTCTTGGTTTCTGTACCTAACTCCACCTCACAGACCTGTACCAGTTTGTGGGCCACACTTGGAATAGGACTGCTTTAATACTTGAGAGCATGGGCTTTGAAGCCAGACCAGTTTGAGTCAGGCAGTATGTGACCTTGGGCAGTCATTTAACCTCTCTGAGGCTGTTTGCTCATATCTTCTCTTAGGAAGGCAAGCTGAGGGCTGCAGGAGGTAATCCATGAAAGGTGTTTAGCCACAGTGCCTGGCATGTAACATGTCCCCTAGAAATTATTGACTGTTGATTGGGTTTTAAATAGGGTAGTCAGTAATGAGGTGAATTAGAAGTTTCGCAAACGACTTAATGGGCACCTGCTATGAGATTAGAAGGACAAGTTAGAGTAGAAAAAGTTATTGAGACACCCCTTGACAAAGTGTTTTAATAAACCAATGGATATGAGGTAAAAGAGTGAGATTTGCTTATATAATTCAACACAGTTGAGTTTCTGCTTGGCCAGACATGTCTGCCATTTAGATAGCATCTGCTTTTCTTTTTTTTTTTTAACTTATTTATTTTTAATTTTATTTATTTATTTGTCCCCCAAAGCCCCAGTAGATGGTTGCGTGTCATAGCTGCACATCCTTCTAGTTGCTGTATGTGGGACGCGGCCTCAGCATGGCCAGAGAAGTGTTGCGTTGGTGCTCGCCCGGGATCCGAACCCGGGCCGCCAGTAGCAGAGTGCACGCACTTAACCGCTAAGCCACAGGGCCGGCCCACATCTGCTTTTCTATTGTAGGCCCTGGGGATATGCTAGTGAACAAAATAGACAATGTCTTTACTGTCGTGAAACTTAAAATCTAGGAATGGGAGAGAGTTAAAAAATAATTGCTATTTGTGTGTAAGTACCATGATGAAACTAAACTGGGTGATAGAAAAGATGGGCTTCAATTGAGGGGAGATCTTTCAGACCAGTGGTGTCCAGCCTCAAGCCTTGGAAAGGAGGAGAATGAAAAGGAGCACAGATCGGAGCATCTGAAGCAAGAACAAGTTGGTCATGTTTGAGAAACATTGTTGCCAGTCCACCTCAGTTTGGTTATCTTGTCCCTGAGAAAATCAAAGCTAGTCCATATTTTATTCATAAGGCCGCACAGTGAAGCCTAGTCTGTTCTGTAGTACCCCAAGAAGTCTCTTTCTAGAGGAGTGATCAAATTTGTCTTATTCTTACTCATAATGGGTAATTTTTCCTGAATATAAGGAGGCTTAACAGTGTCACAGCAGATAATTAAAATATAGGAGCAAAATCCAAGTTTATGAACTTGAAGGGTAACCATATCATGGTTGATGGTAGTGCAGACTCTTATTTTATGTATGTTAATGGTTTATTAAGTTGATTTTGTGTTGTATCATTGCTTTCTAGAATTTTGATAAGCTAAATGTAAGGACAACACATTATACACCCCTTCCTTGTGGTTCAAATCCTCTGAAGAGGGAGATTGGGGACTACATCAGGTAAGTGTGTTTAGAGCAATCACTGTTCAAACTTATGTTCTTTTCAAAATGACCCTTTCACATCGGTTATTCAAGGAGCTAGTGGCATCTTAGAATGGCATTGCCCTAATTATTATATAACCTGTACCCATGGTAAACTCTTCTTTTTTATTCTTCAGATTTAGTTTTTATTAGAGGACCACAACTGATGGCATAGTATTTTTTTTTTCGATTCTAGGACAGGTTTCATTAATCTTGACAAGCCCTCCAACCCCTCTTCCCATGAGGTGGTAGCATGGATCCGACGAATACTTCGAGTGGAGAAGACAGGACACAGTGGTACTCTGGATCCCAAGGTGACAGGCTGTTTAATCGTGTGCATAGAACGAGCCACACGCTTGGTGAAATCACAACAGAGTGCAGGTGTGTGGAAGAGGTGGCTACTTGGACATTGGAAGACTTTCTGCATTTACTTTCCCTTCTACATTTTGGCTCTTGGAAATGATTTCTTCATTAGTTAAAAAAAAAAAATCCTAAGCAGGGATACTCTTGGTTTATACCTTCCGTCCTCTGCCAGATCCTGGTGGGTCTGCCTTTCTTGGAGTTCCAGGTACTGGGATTGTGCACATTGGGCTGACTAGATCTGTTTCTGGCACTGAGGCTGAGCTCCAGGCTCTTCTAACTCCATGCTCCTGCTTCTGCCTAAAGTGCCCTTCCCTCATTTTCATCTGGGAAAATTTTACTGCTTTACTGTAGCAAGGTTTTTTTCCAGGCAGGCTCTACCCTGGGTAGTCCAGCTGTCCCTGTCAGCACATCAAAAGTTGAACTCCCAATGAGAGAAAGTGTCTTCATTCCTTTCCCACGTCCACACCATGAAATCTGTCTTATTGCAAATTTTACAGAAACAGGAGGTCAGATTGCCTCCTTTTTTCCTGCTGCACAGAATGGGAGTGATATGAGCATTGAAAAATACAGAAAACTCAGTGGCCACACCTGACTACTCTTCTGTCATTTTTCAGGCAAAGAGTATGTGGGAATTGTCCGGCTGCACAATGCTATTGAAGGGGGGACTCAACTTTCTAGGGTAAGTCTGTATTTGTAAGGAGGTCACCTTTTAGCGACTTCAGTCTCTGAGCCCCTAGACATCTGGAGACAGGTCGTTTTTCCTGGCTGGCCTCTCTTGTGCCCTTTTTAGTGGGCTGTCCTAGTCAGCCTGGGTAGGTGACTACAGATGGCAGGGGCACTTGCTGCCATGTCCTCTGAGAAGAAGGTCCTATAGCACTGAGCCATCCCAGTGTAGTTGAAGAAAGCGAAACTCGAAAGGGCATTTTAGGTCTTAAATGATTGAAAGAAACCTTTTGTGTTTCATTTGTGTCCTTAAACTCCCCAAATATTCCCTTTGATCTTATTGGAAAGTCCATGTAATAAGAGTCTTTATTTTCGTGTGTGCTTATTCTCAGGCCCTAGAAACTCTGACTGGTGCCTTATTCCAGCGCCCCCCACTTATTGCTGCAGTAAAGAGGCAGCTCCGAGTGCGGACCATCTACGAGAGCAAAATGATTGAGTATGACCCTGAAAGAAGATTAGGTGGGTCATTAGGCCTGTGAGCAACTGAATTGACATAGACCACACATGGAATCCATTCTTGAGAATTATATTCTGTTGTTAAAAGTAGATGCACTTAGTATATGGTATAGTCATGGCCTGTGTCTATCATCTCTAGTCTCACTGGCTCAGAGAATAACTGGATTTCTCAACTGGTGATATGTTTACTTTGGAAAATATGTGCTGCTTTTTTGTGTGTGTCTTAGGAATCTTTTGGGTGAGTTGTGAGGCCGGCACCTACATTCGGACGCTGTGTGTGCACCTTGGTTTGTTATTGGGAGTTGGCGGTCAGATGCAGGAACTTCGGAGGGTTCGTTCTGGAGTCATGAGCGAAAAGGTACACCATTGTGGGGATAGAAGCTTTAGAGCTGCTACTTAGTATCTTCCAGCCTTTGGTGGAACTCCATCTGCTTCACATCCTAGAAAAGGCAACTTCCAAAGTGTTGAGTTCAGTTCAGGGCAGCTTCCCTGTTCTGTTAATTAAACTTTGGAACATTGAAACATGGGCTAGGGGAGATGATTGGATAGAAAGCATTACTCTATTCATTTACTTCCAAGCCTACAAAAATGCCTGCTTAGATTTAAATATATCAACAGTTTAAGGTGTCCAGAGGAGAGGCGATTCTGAAGAGACTGAAGACAAATGAGCTTGGCCTAGCAGACAAGACTAAATTCATTAAGTTTTTGGAAGTTTGGGGTCCATTGGGCTATTTGAGATACAATGACACTGAATAATTTTCATAACATGGCTGCTTTTCAGGACCACATGGTGACGATGCATGATGTGCTTGATGCCCAGTGGCTATACGACAACCACAAGGATGAGAGTTACCTGCGGAGAGTCATTTACCCTTTGGAGAAGCTGTTGACATCTCATAAGCGGCTGGTTATGAAAGACAGTGCAGTAAGTTCTGGGTTTCAAGTCCACGTTTAGACAAGATGTGACTCCAAAGATGAGATATGGTCCATGTTCTGAAAACTTCATTCTGTTTAAAGATATGAAACATGACGTCATGAATTTACATTTTCCTTTGGGTTTATTTTCTTTCTAGTTTTGTAGATTGGACACTGGACTCTCTTATTGTTAGTAATGGAAGCATTTATGATTAACTTTTTTTATTAAATCAAAACCAAATATACTAAGTTAAAGTTTAATGCTAGGCCTAATTCCATTTCAAAATAAGGCAAATTAATTAAACATTTACTTCAAGAGTTCTCCGATAGAGAACTTGGTTCAAGAAATAGACTATCACTGGTACATAAAATTTGCCCTCCTGTAACCTGGTATTTCTGCGTGTGCCTGAGAAACCTTGATTTATTTGAATTATTGGTAGAAAAGTTTGTTTTGATAGGGATAAAAAGTTGAGACGACAGTTTCAGAGAGGTTATTTTTGTTTTAGGAATTTCAATAAAAAGTTTTGTCCTGTTTAAATCCTAGTTTGAGGCTATAAAACCTAAACATCACTGAGCTCATCGAGCCTTTTTTCTTAGCATATTTACTAAATAACCTTATTATTGAGAGTAGTTGTCTTAATGATACAAGTAATGGTGTCAGTCTGGATTTCCTCTCTAGTAGTGATTTAAGGATGAGTTTCCAAGTAGTCCAGAATTTTGTAAATAGCTTTGTTTCTAATAGTATTATGATCAGACAGTGCAGCATTTTATAAATTAAGGCTGTAATTGTGGCCAAGTGCATAATCAGTTTTTGTTAAATATTATGTAGTAATAAAAAATTTCCCCAGCTTTGAGAGTTATACATTTCTGTATATCTTTTTAATAATTTGAGGTTGATCATTATTCATATTCAAATCTTATATAGATGTTTGCATCTTTTGTATGTTATAGTTCTTAATAAAAGACAAAAAGAGATACTCTAAAATATGCCACTATAATGATTGGAAAAAATCACAGAACAACATAAATGTGATATACCCTCCTTAATGCTGGGGTTAAACTGGTGGCTTCTGGGTGAATTTCAGGGGAGGGTAGAATATGGTTAGCAAAGGAGATCTCAGTGAGTAAATACATGATGGCACGAGGCAGATGGATGTGTTGAGTGCTGTTGAACTCAGGAAGAGGTGGCCTTAACTTGTACCTAATGGCCTATGAATTATATGCCAAAACTTGTGTGTGATTGGTTCAGCAGGCCTCAGTAATCTTGCCTGCGAGTAACTTTGGGGGCCCAGTAAATCTAATAGGTCTCCTAGTTTTCTCAGGGTTTTTCCCTTAGTGATAAGGAATAGAGAAGGAAATTAAGGAAAACTAAGGCTGCGTTTTGATTTAAGATGAAAACACCTTTAAGTCCTACGGACATAGGGAGAGTAGCTATTTAAAGTCCTCTTTAACATTTCTGAGACAACGTATAAAGCGCCTAGCACACAGTTGGTGGTGGCTGTTGTGCTGAGTCCCTTCATAAATGGGATTTCATAGGTGGGAGGGCGCTCACAGGTGCCGCTCCCCGTGGTCCTCCTTTGTTTTGGTGTGGGCGTGCGATGGAGGACAGTGGTGTGGGATGGAAGGCAGTGGCGTGGGCACTCATGGGTGATGCCATCCCTGCAGGTGAATGCAATCTGCTATGGGGCGAAGATCATGCTTCCAGGTGTTCTCCGATATGAGGATGGCATTGAAGTCAATCAGGAGATCGTGGTCATCACCACCAAAGGGGAAGCAATCTGCATGGGTAAGAGGAGAAGTCACCCTCGTCCCTTCTGCACCATCACATCCACGCTTACCAAGAGCAAGTCCCCAAAGTCCTGGCCTCTCAGGTGGACTAATCAGTGTGTTACCTGGGGTCTTTTGGAGGTGGTCACAGCAAAGGGCCATGTCAGACAGGCACAGGGAAGGAGGCAAGTGGGGTTTCCCTTTGTCCCACTGGCTGCGATTAGAGGCCGTGTTTCAGCAGCTTGGCCCTCCTCTGAGAAGAGAGGAACTCATCAGTGAAGGGGAATAAATGTCCATGGCAAGCGAGATGGAGAGCCTTTAGTCCCCTCCTTGTCTGCTTACAGCAGTGAACTTGTGAAACTTTAGCTACTAGTGGATTGTCCCTTAAAACTTCACATTTCATGGCCCCAAAGGGGCTGTGCATGCTGTTCCCTGTGTGTGGCCTGAGCCCCAAGCCTGATGGGTGGCTCTTTAGGGTGCCTTGTTGAGGCGTTCCCTTCCCATCTGGCTGCTGTCTGTGGATGAGGAGCCCTCCATGGCTGTCTTTCCTGCTCACAGCCGAGGAAAGGGATCTTGATGACATTAATTTCTGGTACAGATTTGGCACATTTAATGAATAGCTCTGATTTACTTAGAGGTTTTCTAAGGACCTAAGAAGCATTGATTTTTATTGTTGTGATTAGTATCAGTATTTTTTTTTAACTTAATAAATTTAACATGATTTCAAAAGCGAAGGAAACCTCAAGGTAGTGGAGCTTAGAGTTTTAAATGGGTTTTAAAACGTTGTATAAAACAGTGGAATTCAGGCTCATCAGTTATCAAGTCTTTCCCCTTCAGGTAATTCTTTTTTCTCTTCTCAATGCCTGCAGCTATTGCATTAATGACCACAGCCGTGATTTCTACCTGCGACCATGGTATAGTAGCCAAGATCAAGAGAGTGATCATGGAGAGAGACACTTACCCTAGGAAGTGGGGTTTAGGTCCAAAGGTAAGTGGGACTGGGTGTGTGTCCCTGCTGTCACAGCCTTGCCTTGTGCTGGGCTCTAGAGAGTCAAGGGTGAGTAGAAATGGGCCCGTCTCAGACCAGATTTCAGTCTAACGATGGGAAGCACATGGGTATAACTCAAGTTGCACAATGGATTGGTGAATTTCAGCCAAATTGAGGGCTTATCAAGGAGTGCAGAGAGGTGCCTGTCACCTTGAGAGTCCACAACAAAGGGCTTGACGTGGTCAGGGGATCTGGGTAAGGCTTGAGCTATGCCAGTGTGAAGGACGTAACGTTAGATGTTGATGAGGTAAAGAGGGGAGGGAAGAGTCCAGGGCAGCTGAAACAGCATGTGCAAAGGCCCTGTGGCCAAAGAGTGGAGGGGGAGGTGTGCCACAAAATGCAGAGGCTGTCACTAATACAATAAGCTTTGTGACTTTTGACAAGTCCCGTATTTGCTCCTGTTGTATGTGTGCAGTCATAATACCTGCTTCATGTGTTGACACTGTTCTGATGTTGAAACCCTGATGCTCCACCAGGCGAGTCAGAAAAGGCTCATGATCAAGCAGGGCCTTCTCGACAAGCACGGCAAGCCCACAGAGAGCACGCCTGTTGCCTGGATGCAGGAGTATGTTGACTACAGGTGAGGATGTCGACTTCAATCAGGGTGGGAGGGTATAGAGCCTGGGTGTGGAGAGGGGACAGATTTCGTTTGGGGGAAACTTGCTAAATGTGGGACCATAGGAACCTATGTGGTGGCTTGCGAGGCCTCGGGGGCTGTAGGGTAGCAGTGGGTACTTCACCTTGACTGCCTGGGCCAGTTAGGGGCTGGGGCCTGCATAGCAGACAGTTATCCCTTTCTAGTCTGGCTCATGGGACTCGAGAGGGAGTCAGTCTGCGACAGCAAGTGGTGAGTTCTTCTGTCCAGCGTCAGTATTTTGATGGTGGCTTTAAGACTTGCCAGATAGCACCGATAAACTGAGGAGGCAGCAGTACCTCCATGGAAAGTTGTTCAATGAATCTGATCTATTGCTTCCTCTCCTCTTTAGTGATTCTGCAAAGACAGAGGTGGTGGCCAAAGCAGTAAAAGCCCCACAGGCAGTTGCCGAATCCATAAAAGCCCCACAGGTAGTTGCTGAGGTGGTAAAAACCCCAAAGGTAGTTGCCGAAGCAGTGAAAGCCCCAAAGGTGAGTGGCGTACTGTGATCATTTCAGAATGTGCTTCAGGAGATGATTTTGCTTGGCTTATCTTGGTGACTGTGCAGTACAGCAGGGCTTCCTGCCTCCACAGTGGGCAGTGCACACAGAGATGACGTCGTGTCCTACCCTGGGCATACTTGTTAGGCCTCTGCAGGCTCCAAATCACTTTCCCTGTCGTGTCTGCTGGGAGGAATGTGGGCTTGGCTCCCACCTCAGCTGAGGCATGTAACAACACTGGAGCAGAGTGGTGGGGGTGTACTGCACGTTATTCTGGCCCCCACTCTGGGTCAAGTGGTGGCAGGCATGCTTTGAAATCAGAGGCTATGACACTCAGAGCAGAACAAAACTCAGCAGGGAGCAAAATTAGCTGAGGCCGACAAACTTCTCTAGAGAGCATGAGCTCAGTGTTTCAAAAGTCTGAGGAGGGGCCGGTCCAGTGGTATGGTTGAGTTTGGCATGCTCCACTTCAGCAACCCAGCAGCCCAGCGAACCAGGGTTCGCTGGTTCAGATCCTGGGCGCAGACCTACATACCACTTGGCAAGCCATGCTGTGGCAGTGTCCTACATACAAAGTAGAGGAGGATTGGCACAGGTGTTAGCTCAGGGATAATCTTTCTCAAGCAAAAAAGAGGAGGATTGGTAACAGATGTTAGCTCACGGCCAATCTTCCTCACCAAAAAAAAAAAAAGTCTGAGGAAAGCATGTGGTAGCAGCTCTGCTTCCAAAGGTTGGTGACTGCTAGCATTAGAGCACAGAATGGCATGTCTGAAACTTTGGGTGGCACCAAGTGACCTGAAACGAGCAGTCTGGGAAGAGCTTCTCCTGGCCTGCTTTGGGCCTCTTAGATGTGAATTCTTGTCTTGCCTGCCTTCTTTGAGGGCTTGGGAGCATTCCTAGAGGGCAAGCAGTCTAAATTGTTGTACAAGAGAGGGTAGGCCAGGAGAGAAACGGATTGCTTGGGGTCTTTCAGTCCCTGGGCCCTGCACCGCTGCTTTGCTTCTCCTGCCGTGCCCATGGCTTTCCTGGTCTTTTGGGATGAGATCATCTTCAAATCCTCTGTAAACTAAGGCCCTGTCAGAGTTCGTAATTAGAAAACTTCCTGTTGGATCCAGTCAGGATCTTTTCACATGGTTCCCCACCTTTTGACTTACTGAACCTTTCTCATCCATTTTTGCTGAAGACCTAACATTTGATCAATTGTTTCCGTCTTAGCGGAAGCGAGAGAGTGAAAGTGATGAGACCTCTCCAGTGGCTCCACAGTTGATCAAGAAGGAAAAGAAGAAGAAGAAGGACAAGAAGGCCAAAGCTGCTCTCGAGAGTGCAGGCGAGCCGGGAGACGGGGTGTGTATAAGCATGTTCAGGATACTTGGGCTCACTCAGTCTTTGGAGGGGAAGGAGTTGCCCAGGTGGCGCTGCCCCATGTTCCTGGAGTGCCTTTGCCCTCCCCCACCCTTGTGGGATGGACAGAGACAGGCCTTGTCATTTTATGGTAGCTGCTCATAGAATTCTGTTGATGGTGGGTGGGGAGGATGTCTTACCTGAGGAATCTGAATGCTCCCATTTGTGAAAGTAGACCACTGTGGCAGCACTGAAAAGCTCAGGACTTTGTGTTAATGTGTAAAATTTCTTTAACCCAGAATATCCTTACAGATCCTGAAAAGGCTCACTTGACTGGGTGGAACTTCCCTGATTTCGAAATTTCAGGACAGTGGCAACAGTTCTGTTAACAGATGTTGTGAGCTTGCTTTTTCTTTCTCCCAGGACAGTGACACCACCAAAAAGAAGAAGAAGAAGAAGAAAATAAAAGTGGAAATGGTTTCTGAGTAGTGGAGACTACTTTAAGCACTGTGTCCAGCTGGGAGGAGAAATTAAAGCCTTACTGAGAAAACATAGTTCCTTTTGTTCTTGAGGGAATGGAACATAGGTCCCAGAAAGGGTGGAGAGTTCCAGCACATCTTAGCTGCTGAGACCTCGGTGACGTTACCTGGTGTGGTCATCCCATCTTGTCCTGTTTTAAGGATATGGGTGAAGGAGGCAGGTTTGATGCCACCCACTTCTCTATTTGGGAGATTTGGGAAGCCTGACCTTTAGACCCAGCACTACCAAGTAACCATCAGCAACTGTTCCCTGGTGGCCATTTTGACATCATAGTCCTCTCCTAGGTTGGTCCCCCCCCCCATTTAAAAAGTTTGTACAAGTTAAATGTGCTCAGTGGACTGGTGTACAGCAAGTAAAAATATAACAGAATCATCTTCACAATGTCCTGTGAGGACAGTGGTCTATTCTGGTGTCAGAGCCACCTCTGTCACCACATATTTCCCTTCTGGATCTAGGCCTGGCAAGGACTCACGGTGTTCCATCTTGTCACCTACTTGCAGTCCTCTGACCCAGCAGTCCATTGTGCACTTCTTCAAGCACCTAAATCCATCTGGCTACTTGTGTTTGTGACAGAAGCCAAAAAGCTGTCCCTGTGTTCTCTTATTCTAACCCTCATTTTCTTTCAAAGGATGCAATATTCATTGCTAGGAGCAGAAGGTTGTAATTTTTACTTATTAAAGTTTACTTAAGTTTTTTGAGTATTTCTGTTGGGTTTTATAATTGTTGGTGATCTCAAACTAGTAGAACAAAAAACATAAAATATTTTGATTAAAAATCTAGGGACCTTTGTCCTATTCAAAATTTGATGTTTTTCCTTTATGTTTGGTTAGTTTTCTTTGGTTCTCTGTCTTGCAACATTCACCTTGGGGCCTGTCTGGCATGGCATCAAATATTCTGGAATCTTCATTCAAGATACGGACCAGATAACAAGGGAGGGAATCATCATAAATTCAGTGGTCTCCAAAATAATTGAGGATAAAGGTATAAGTAGGCCTAGCAGGAGGTGCCAGTGAGGGTGTCTGGGGGAGAGGGGAAATGCCTGGAAGAATCCTCAGGAAGCACACAAGAGCCAGGTCTTGACAGGCCTTCAACTATCTACAGATATGGATGGGCTCACACTCAGTGGTGGGAGCCCACTGAGGCTTTTGCTTGTGCTGCTGGCTAGGTGACTGGTGAGAATGAAGCTTGGCAGGGGGAGCAGGGGATGGTTCGGGAATCTGAAGGCCTTGGTGAGAAAGGTCTAGGACTGCTTCCAATTTGGTACCAAAAACTGAATATTAGGAGCAGTTTATGGAGGAGTCTCCAGATGCAGCAGAGGCCTTAGCAGGTATGCAGAGTGCACCCCAGTGCTGGCTCATTAGCAGCCTCTGTTGTCTGGGATCCTGAGCATAGGCTGCACAGCTGGGCCCAGAGGCTGGGTTCCGTGCCCCACCCCCCTCCAAGTTTTAGCAGGAAGCTAAATGTATGCCTGTGATGGGTTCCCATTCCAGGATAAGACAGACAATCTGCTTTTGTATGTGGGCACCAGCCTCAGGAGACCTGCAGTGGGCGTTTTCAAGGGCACAGGTGTTTATAATCCTAGCAGCTGTATCTTTCTTAGCTTAGCTCTTCAGGGCTGATGTGAGACTCAGCTGTGTGAACAGAGAAGCGGAGTACTGACTTCTGGACACATTGGTTTAATCTGAGCAGCCAGTCGTGGGTGCTATAAAAACCATGTCTTGAGAATAAAGGGCAAGTTAAAAAGAGTGGCTGTTTGTTAGGAGGAAAAACGGAAATATTTGGTAGACGTGTCAGAACCAAGGCCAACGCCAAGTGAAAGCAAAGATGAGTTCAGGGCAGTCTTCCTATGGAGCAGAAACTGGACAGTCCCTTTGCACTCAAGGTATTTTGATACGTTGCACAGAAGTGTGTACATGTACACAGACTCATAATGCACTGGATCGTGCCCCACCTGGCACAAAGACAGACACACACACGGGAAGTTGGGTTATTCTGACCTCGACTCTTAAGATTGTTATGGGCTTGAGGGAGACTTAGGAACCCAGTAGAGGCATCTGGTGTTGATACCCGTCCTCCAGGAGCTTAAATCCATCAGGCGACATTTCCCTTTCCAGAGGCTTGTGGTGCAGATAAGAACTTGGTTACAAAGTCACAGGCATTTTAACACAGCATTTTTATTGCTTTTGAGGGTTTCCCTAGAGCAGGCATCACCCTATTGCACAGCTGCTTCATTTTGGCCTTTTAGAGAGTTGCAGTTAATGCTTTCTTCAAGGTAAGGTAAAGATAACCAGTGTATCAGGAAGGTGAGCCCAGCCCTTCAGGAGTTTGAACACGACTGACACCCACTGGCATAATTAGGATAGTTGCAGAGATCTGGAAGCTGACACAGAACTAGCTGGAGCGACCCTGTTTGTCATATAGCAAGGGAATAGAGTTCCAAATGCTGGAGAGGGGCATACAGTAGTTCCCCTATTCTGCAAGCTTAGTAAACCCAGGAGACGGGCACCCATTGTGGAGAAGTGCACGCCTGGTCAAAGGCTTCTTGCAATTTTTTAAGGGTTTCATCGACGCCATTATTGACCAGTGAGAGGTCAAAGTAGTGAGCATACTGGCTGCGGATGGCCTCAGAGTCCTTCTGCAGCTGCTGCAGGGCTTCCGTCTGCAAAGAAGAGCGAAAGAGCCATGGATGAAGCAGGCCACAGCACGCCCAGCCTGAGGCCAGGGACAGGTTTTAAGCAGACATTGACTGTGACCATTGCCCAGCTCCAAATCACCTGCTTAACGACAAACCCTGAAGACCTTGCTGGAGAATGTTAGAGTAGGGTGTGGAGAGGCAATTAAGAACAGTGCAATTCTCAGAGGATCTGCAACTAACTGCAATTATAAATAATCAGAGCTCTCTGGAAGTCCAATAGCTACATCAAGATGCCACCAGCATCTCCCAGTTTGTGCCTCTGAACACAGAGCCATTTCAGCAACCACCAGAGCTGCAATCCCAGGACCAGGATAAGCGTAACTTAGAACCCCAGGCCTCTTTCTAGGACCCAAAACCAAATGGCCATGATAATTTAACTTCATAAAAGGAAAAATGTTTGCATAGCAATAAACACCAAAAGACATGCCAAACTGGGAAAAAAAATAGTTGCAACTGATATCACAAAGGGCTAATTACCCTAATACAGAGTTCCTAGAAATCAATAAGAAAAAGGCCAATAACCCACCAGAAAAATACTGAGATCGGCCAAAAACAAAACTTTGGATCACGTGCTCCTGGCACAGGGAAGCAGGCACTCTCCCACATAATCTCTCTCCGAGTTCTCAATTCCCAATGTATGCATCTTTGGACCCGGCAATCTTGTCTGGAATTTAGCCTACAGGTTTATTTGCACACACGTGAAATGCCATATGTACAGGGCCATTGACTGCAGTATTATTCATAATAGTCAAAGTTTTATAACAACCCAAACAGCCATCAAGAAGGGAATGGTGAAACTAAATAATTATGCTACATACATGCAATGGGAGACCACGCAGCTACTAAGAAAGATTGAAGAAGCTCTCTACACACTGTTATGGAAAGGTTGTGTTCAGTGAGAAAGTAGGGTGCAACAAAGTGCACGTAAGGTGGGTGTGGAGTGGGGAGGGAGTGGGGAGTGGGGAGCAGGGGGAGGCTTTTCAATATATTCCTGGCTTCCTTACTCTCCCTCTCTCCCCACAGCCATACCACACCCCAGTGTGGGTTCAGTGCCACCTGTGTCCTTCACAGTTCCCCCTGCTTGCCCCGCTTGAGCCTACGTGGCTCCAATGTCAGGATCTGTCCAATTGTCCATCTCTGCCACTGAACCCTGAGCACTTCTGGAATAACGACTGTGTCTGATTTGTTTTGTCCCCATTACCTAGCATGGGCACTGGCCTAACTAGTGGTTTAATAACTGTCTGCTGAGTGAAGCAAATGTGCACATCCCCTTTGGCTTCTTGGTCTTGCAGGAAGAAGGACAGCAGTAGCCAGAAGGCTCATGGGAGAACTGGTCACAAGCTGAAGCTGAGCTCCAGCCAGCACTCCAGCCAATGATCTGGATGAATGTCCCAGTCTGGACAGGCCAGGAGAGTGAACCCCCATCCACCCTGCATGAACCCCTCCTTCCCACCTGAGTGCTCTGGTCAGTCGGTGCAATAAACACAATGAAAGGTGAAAGTTCTGCCGTCCGAACAATCTTTAGGGTCTAGAAAAAAAGGAAGGGAGGCAGGAAGAAGAAAATAGGAAAAAAAAAACAGAGTTAGCTGTCATGCTGGATTCCTTCTAATAAGCATCTTAGGTCTTCACCAAGCCCAATACTATTTCCAGTTTCCAGTGCTCCTGTTCTTGTTCCAGGTGGCCCCACTGAAAGGATATGAAGCCAACCTGAGCACCCCTTCCCTATCCACTTCTGCCTTTCCACGCCTACCCACCTGGGGCTCAATGTCAAGGATGGCAATCTTGTCCTCCTTATGAATCTGGTGCACTGTTTCAAATTTGGTGCCAAACATGTTGCCCTGGTAGCTGCCAAACTCCAAGAACTCGTTGGCAGAGATGCTCCTCGTCATCTCCTCTGTGGAGATGAAGTGGTACTCCTTCCCATCTTCCTCACTCTTCTTGGGCGGCCGTGTTGTATCTGTGCACAAGAAACCAAATCCCTGAGAAACTCGGGGTCCTTGCCATCTCCTAAGGGCTTAGACCATGGCGTCTGTACCGAAACCCTAGCTGCCTTTGGTGCAGAGAGTTTAACAGAGGGGTTTCTTCCACGGGATCATGAAGGGCTCAAGATAGAAGATGATGCAGACCAGGAAATCGGCTGTCTGCCCCGAACACATTTAACTTTAAAGAGGCAAAGCCCAATGCAGAAAATTTCATCTTCCCTATATGAAGTTACATCTCTCAAACCACCAACACCAGGAATATTGAAGCTCATAAATGGAGAAATGACAGCTGAAAGCTTTTTTAAAACAGATCTATGGGCTATGGTCAGGATTTCTTGGAAGTATATTTCAAGTTTCCTTTTTACAGCTTGGGAAGAAGCTTGGTTTGGTTTAAACTTATGTTCTTAAGTCACAACGTTTGCTATTCCTCATATAAATTGTCCTTTGAGTAAAATAGGCTCCAGATATTGAGATACAATCCTCCCTGCCCCTCCCCCGTAGACCTCTCCTGCTTTCCACTTTCATTGAACACCTCACTTGTCTTCCACATCATCTGCTTGTCTCTCTCAATGGGCTCCTTCTCCTCCATCCACAGCAGCACACACATCTCTTTCTTTCCATCTTACAAAACGATGACTCTTCTTTGACATCTCACCCTCTTTTTCTAACTCCCTTCTCATTCAAACTTATTGAATGACGAGCCTGTACTGGTTATTTCTACTTCCAGACTTCTCCACTCACTCCTCAATCCAGGGCCATGTGCTTTCTGCCCCCAGTGTGTCACTATGTCCCTAAAGGCAAAATGGAGAAGCAAGGAACCAGAAAGTACTAATATCAGGGTTAGAATCTGGTTTTCGACTTGGATCAGCAGTATCTCTTCCTGGGAACATACACAACCCTACTACGCAGATTCACTGTTGGGGGTGGACATCATCCAACTCCCCTCCCGACCACTGGCCTGATTCCTCTCCTATCTAGGACTGCTGCTGAGACTGTCTGTGCCCTTCCTGAACACTGCTTTTTCTTTTTTTAATTTTTTTATTTATTTTTTTTCCCCCAAAGCCCCAGTAGATAGTTGTATGTCATAGCGGCACATCCTTCTAGTTGCTGTATGTGGGACGCGGCCTCAGCATGGACGGGGAAGCGGTGCGTCTGTGCGCGCCCGGGATCGAACCCGGGCTGCCAGCAGCAGAGCGCGCGTACTCAACCACTAAGTCACGGGGCCGGCCCTGAACACTGCTTTTATTTAGAAGACATTTCATGAAGATTAGAGACAGCCTAGATGTCAAATAATAGTGAGATAGCTGAAGAAATTACAGTACAGCTACTCAGAATGGAAGAGTTCTTAAAGTGATTTAGGCACATGAGAAAATGTTTATAAGATAAAGTACAATGAAAAAAGTAATAACATGGGGCCGGCCCCGTGGCTTAGCAGTTAAGTGCGCACGCTCCACTGCTGGCGGCCCGGGTTTGGATCCCAGGATCGCACCGACGCACCGCTTCTCCGGCCATGCTGAGGCCGCGTCCCACATACAGCAACTAGAAGGATGTGCAGCTATGACAGGCAACTATCTACTGGGGCTTTGGGGGAAAAATAAATAAATAAAATCTTAAAAACAAAAAAAGAGTAATAACAAGTTTTTAATAACATATTACTTGCTTAATTTTTTAAAGCAGGATAAAAATGTTTACTACTGCTTCTGTTATGTAGACAAACAGCACAGAAGAGAACAATAAGAAAACAACCTACTTACTTTGTTAGTTGGAGCGATTATGAGCGCAAATTTATATGTTTCCAAATTTTTTGTTTTTATAATCAAACATTTAAAATAAAATCACCCAAACCACTATGGTATCTCACTTGCCCTCCAAGACCCCCAGAGATACTTACATGGGGCAGGGTATGCGAACTTCTCTGGGTTCTGGCTGAGCAGGGCGTTCTTAATGTGGCTACGGCCCACCCCACTGGCTCCTGCATAGGGAGAGAAGAAAGGCTTAGAGAAGAGAGAAACCAGGTTGCTATGATTCTGATGAAAGCTTCTATTTCTTTACCCAAAGACAAAGGTGGGGATGGGAGTAGGAATGGGATATGGATTTTCATCTCTCAGGGGCAGAAGGATTTGTGTCCCTGTTGGCGAAGGAGGCTCTTTTTAAGGCCTAAGGCTCAGGACTCAGGACATAACTGTCATTTCCAGAGCAACCAGCTAACACATGGGGTTTTCTGTTTATTTTCTAAGGCTATTTCCTTTACTGAGCTCTCCAAAATTAATGGAACTGAATTTAAGCCAGTGTTTTTACTGGAAATTTCTCCAGAACCCTAATACAGATCCTCTAACCAACTAATGTTTTAACTCTAAAGACACGGAGGTGAGCCACCCACTGGAGCCAAGGCCATGTACCTGGGATTAGAACAACACTCATTCCATTTCAAGCCAGGGCTCATGTGGATGACTAAAAAGCTCAGAATATTTTCAGAGCCTCCCACGTTACTAACAAAGCACTCTAACATATGTACTTTAAAAAAAAAGCATAGGACTAGAACATCCCTACTGCCAGACAGATGGACAAAGAACAAAACCCAGTCTAGGACCTGCCAGCACCAAACCTGACCTAAAAGAATTAGATGCTGAAAAACTTGTAAAGTTTAGTTTCCCTTGTACTGATAAGGACTCAGAAAATTCTTTAACCTGCTCTATATGGAGAACCCAAGAGACTTCATTTCTTTTTTTCTTTTCTTCCTCACTGCCTTTTTTCTTGGAGGGAGGGAGGTTACATGCAACAGGCAGGGAAATAAGGACAGAAATGTACTCAAACTAGCGAAGCAATGAGAAGATACCGATCAGCACCAGGGTCTTCCTCTTGAAGGCGGGGAGCCGGACAACTTCCTCATAGGAAACGACATCCAACTGGTCAAAAACTAGAGACAAAGAAAACCAAGCAATGTTCATTTCCAGAGCTTGGGAGAACAATGGTCCAGGCCCAGGCCATGACCTGGGAAAGAGCCAGGCGGGAAAAGAACTGAAACCCCATCAGCCTGGCTGCATCCTAACAAGCAGGGAGTGAAGGCAGCCGAGGCCAGGAGGTGGCGGAGGAAGGACTTTGGACTGTATTCATTTGCGCTGTGATGAGGGAGTTTTACGCAAGGGAGTGACATGATCCCATTTAGGTTTTGAAAGGAGCACTCTGGCAGGTAATAGGCTGCAGGAGCCAGGGAAGCAGTGGGACCCTTAACAACCCCACTCCATGCCTCAGAGCCGATCTTATGGGCAAACTGGACTTAATCTACTCTTACCAAAGGATGATGATGGCTGCAACCAAACGTCCATGCTAGGACACTGTCAGAGACAACCACAGGAGGTACTGATAAAGAATTATGATGAACAGGACGTCAGAATAAGCTGCTTTAGGATCACAGATACTGTTCCTTTGGATCTATTTCTTGGTTTTCCCAAACTCCTCCATTTGAACTCAACATGGCTCTGCTGGTCAGTTATTTAGACTCTAATTTTTTGGACCCCATACTCCCCTCCTCCTTCCTCTCTCTCTCTTCTCCATAGTTTCAGTTACCTGATGCCCCCTTTGACTCTAGACACTGAGAACTCAGCAATTCCAACACTATCTCCATCATTTCCCCGTACTGCCTAAAATGGCCTTTATCTCAGAGAACAGCGCTGCCATCACTGACCCAGCCGCTCAAGATGGAAACCTGGGTCTCATCCCGACTCTCTACCCCTCCTACCTCCCACAGTGTGCCTCTTCAGGTGTTCTTTCTTCATTGCTACCAGAGAGATAGATGCAAATGAAAAGCTGATCCCATTATTTCCCTGCTCCAAACCCTTCACTGACTCCACAGAGACACTACGGAGGGTGGACGAGGCTCCTCATGCCCTGGCCCTGGCCTCGCTCTCTGGCATGCATTCTTGCCCCACCCCCACCATCAATACTCTGGCCACGTCTACTTCCATGTAGGCTCCTGACATGCCAGGTGATTTCAGGTTCTGTGATTTGCTCATGCTCCTATCTTTATCTAGAATGCTCCCAGCAAGATGGAGGCATATAATAAATGGTAGCTGAATGGTGGTAATTATTCATTATCTACAATCTACTTGAAGCCATTTATAATTTTAGTATATTTCCAACCATGGTAGGTAAAAAACAAAGCCACAATCAGTTCTCAGGAAAACATGCTACTCTCTGGGGTTGTACAGACCTTGCAGTCATGCTGATGGCACTGACACACCGAAAAAGGTCTAGAAGGCTGTTCAGTTGGTTACCCGAGGGGTAAGGGCGATGAGCAGGTGTGGGCAGGCCACTAGCCTTCCTTTACATGTACTAGCATTGTCTCACTGATGGCAGCGAGCATGGAAACACGAATGTAACAAAAGAAAACCAGAAGAAATGGCAGAGAGGAGGCCAGGAAGCTTACTCGAGCTGTGCTTGGCCAGGTACTTGTCTTTGTACTTCTTCTTCTTCCCAAAGGGACTGCAGCTCGGGGCTTCGCTTGGAGCTGACTGAGCCACACTTGCCACTCGCCTAGTAGGAAAAGATGACCAAGGATGTCAGCATATCCTCAGTGTAAAAGCCCCAGGGTCAGTCACCTGTGCTGAGACAGAGCTTGGTGACCTCCTTTCCTTTCTATACTAACCCTCCAGACCCATCTGCCTCCTCTCCCAGCCACTCACTCCCTGTATGTCTCTACCACTGCCCCCTTCACGCTTATCCTCTCCCCTCTCAGCCCCTCATTCTCTCTGTGTGTCTCTCTCTCTGAGACCCCTCTTGATCTCTCAGCCTCTCTGTCTCTCTTCCTCTTTTAGCCGTGGGAGCTGGAGAGAATGTCTGCAAAGTGCCTAACATGCCATTTGGAGCATCGTGCACCATATGCTGCCCTCAGACAGGTGAACCTGGTCTCCTGGAGTGTGCATCTGGTACCTCTCAGCAGATTCCAAACACAACTCACAAACTACTCACTTTCTCTGGGCCAGTGGTTTTTGAACTTTTATGACCCAACCTCAGTATAAGAAATACACTGTACATCGTAACCCTGTATTACACACATATACACCTATAAAACACACATACACACATATCATATATACAAAAGTTTCATAAAACAATACCTTCTATTACTACATAAGATATATTCTAATATTTCTATTTGATGTCATTTTTTAAAAGAAATACTCGTTGCAACCCACTAAATTGATTTCACACCTCATTAGTAAGTTATGGCCCACACTTTGAATACCACTGTGCTACTGGGATCTTGTACCTCTTCTGGGTCTTCCTCAGCATCCTTTGTTGCTCTAATTCTAAAAGTTGATTTCTATACAGCACTTCCCGTGGTTCAGTGCCATGTTTATAACTCCCCTTCAACTATATCATCCCCAGAGATGGGATCAACCAGAATTCTGGCTTAAAACTAAAAGACTGGTATGTGAACCCCACCCCACCCAGCATTGTTATCTTTACACTGGGGTGATTTTGCAGAGGGAGGTCCAGCATTAGATGTGGAATCACTGAGAACTGTTGAGTGGAGGGCTGTTCTAGCACTCCTAGGGCCATGTGGTGTGACCTAGGACCAAGTGAGCAATCTGACTTGGGGACAGGAATTATTTTTTCCATGTCCCGGGAATTTGCATAAAAGACACATATTTAAAATTTGACTGTTTTCTACAGGACTCAGAAGATATCTGCTCAGAAGAGCACTGGCCTGGGAGGCAGGAGACCAGGGAGGGCTCCAGTCACTTGCACAAGGAAAGCATTTGAGGAACTAGAGGCCCACAGATGAATGAAGAGCCATTTGGGCTCCTTTACCTGGAACAGTCTGCCAATCAAGCTTATCAACCCATTATGTCAGCGAAGCTGAGAGGTTGGCTTGGTCAAGAAACAGAAACTACACACAAGATGCCAGATTTTTGAAACTAAGTGATTATCTGTGGCAGGCATGGGTCCCTTCCATCTGCAAATTCCACCTGTACAAAACTGACTCACCATTCCTGCAGTTCAGGAGAAGGGATCAATCCTGCTGACTCCTTGGAGGAGCCTTCCACCCGCCCTTGCCACCAGTTACTGTCATCCTTGTTGATGATCTGGATAATGTCCCCAGTAACAAACTTCAGTCCTGCCTCCTTGCAAGGAATTAGATTGTCCTTTTTGGGATCATAGTCAAACTGCGCTCTCATGAACATCTGAAAAAGAAGGCAAGAGGGACTGCAGCGGCAGCACATGTACATAGAAAGTTCTGCTGGAAATAAGTCGGGTCGGGATCAACTGAACAACAGGGAAGCAAGAATGGTGAGGGAGCACCTGAGAGAGAGGTCAGAATGCTGAGGTGACTGGAACTGGTCACAGCTGTGTTTGCAGAGGGGTCAGGCCTGAGCCCTCTAACAAGAAGGCATAAAAGGCCTTTCCGGGTCCACATGTTTGTGGTTATTGAGTCTGAGTTGTCTGTCTTGGAATACAAAGCAGCTACTATCTGAAATGAATGAGTTTCCTTGAAAAAATTTTCATGGGTATGTTAAATAAACAATAGGAATGTGCCAAAAGTCTTAAAATGTTGATACCTCTCGGCCCCACAATCCACTTCTATATAGAAGTTGTCGGTATGTTGCATGGGTAACTGTGTTCACCACAGCATTATTCATAAGAGTGAAATATTGGAAACAACCTAATGTTCCAAGAATGGGAAATTAGTTAAATATGGTCATCTACTGAATATATTACCATGCGACTATAAAAATCAATTTGTAGAAAAATGTTTAATGCCCTTGGAAAATGCTGCTGATACAACATTAAATGAGACTATCATTAAACAAAAACAATACCTAGTATACTTGATATGTTAAAAGAAGTATTTATTTATACATAGAAAAAAAAGACTGGAAGAAACTATATCAGAATTTAATACCGGTTACCTCTGTTATGAAGATTTGGGGTGCAAATCCAACCCAGAGAAAGAGGGAAAGAAATGCGAAAGAGGAGAGACATGAAACAGAAAATTGAGTTGAGAAGATCAACGAAGGCAAAAGTGGTTCCCTGAAGATTCATGAAATTGAGAACCCCCTAGCAAGGCTGATTAAGAAAACAGAGAAGACACAATCTCCTAGTAGAGATCCTAGAGACGTTTAAAAGGTTCTAAGACATTATGAGCAATTTCACAGCAATACATTTGACAAATCCCTTGAAAAACACAATTTACCAAAAGTGCACAACAAGAAATTGAAATATGAACACTCATGTATCTACTAAAGAACTTTAACCTGTTATGGAAAACCCTCCTCTCCTGCCCCAAACACACAGACACACACTCACACACACAGAGGCCCTGATGGCTTTGATGGTAAATTTTTCCAAACATTATTTCGCTATTTGAAGAAATAAAGGTAGTAATCTCATACAAACACAGATTACAGAAAAAGATGGCACTTCCCAATTCATTTAACAGCACCATAAAGAAAATGAAAAGGCAAGCCACAGAGGAAGAGACAAAAGACTCTTATCCAGAATATATAAGGAACTCCTACAAATCAGTAAGAAAATGCCTTGAACTGGTACTTTACAAAAGAGGACATCCAAATGGAGAAAAACATATATAAACAGGAGCTCACCCTCATTAGTCATCAGAGAAACACAAATAAAATCACAATGTGATACTACCACCACAATGGTCAAACTGACAAAAACCCAGATAATTATAAGTACTGGTGAGGCCATGGAACAACTGGGACCCGCACACAGTGCAGTTGGGAATGTAACGTGATACAGCTCGCAGAGATGACCATACCCTCCAACTCAACAGCAATGCACAGAGGTATGCACCAAACACGGGGACAAGGAGATCCACGGCAGCACTATCTGTGAGAGCAAAAAAACCTGGCAAGCCAGAAGTCTCTCCACAGCATGTCACACAACAGATGAATGGGAAGGAGTCATCTGGTGCTACGTGCGACAGCACAGACACAATACTGTGTGAACAAAATGAGACACGGGAGATTTCATACTGTATGATTCAATTGACATAAATTTCAAAACAGGGCAAAACTCATCTCAGGTGTTACAAGTCAGGGTTGTGGTGACTGGAAATAGGCACAGGGGTTCTTAGGGGACTGGGCGTGTTTTGCCTCTTGAGCTGGGTGCTGGTCACATGGGTGTGTTCAGTTTGTGAAAATTCACCTAGTTTGATACTGATGATTTGTGTACTTTGTTGTAGATATGCCCACATGTACCAAAACTTCAACTTAAAACGTTTACTTAAAAAGAAAATTATAGCATCATACTCTAAGTAACCTGTGATAGAAACTTCAGAGTTACTTTTTAAAAGAAATTCCTTCTTCCACATTCATCTGCCAACCCCTTGTCCAAGCTATTTCTCTCCTCCACCAACAATGAGCTGTGTGGACTGGGAACGTACCCATTTCTCTTTATATCACCTCCATTTTCTAGCAAAGTAATTTGTACATGGTAGATTCTCAATGAATTCTGAGTAAGTGCTCGCAAGATTCTTCCTTTCTTTCTTTACTTTGGCACTATTAATCACTGGGCTTATTTATCACTATTTTAAAAAATATTTGCCAATTTGGTGAAAACTGGTATTGCACACATTTTATTTTGCCTTTCTTTGATGACTGGTAAGATTGGATATTTTTTCATATGTTCAATGCCCATTTGTATTTTCCCTCCTGTGAATGATCTCCTCATGGTCTTTGCCCATTTTCCTCCTGGAGTTGTATAATAAGGAGATTACCCTTTCCTTTCACATCTATTACAGACAGGCAGTGGTTAGAAAGAAGGCTTGCCTGTTTGCAATGGATGTTAGTTCAGAGAGCAGCAAGCAGCTACACTTGTGAGATATTTAGAACTTAAAGTTAGAATCACATGACCTCAATCAACTTGCAAAGAACCCAATACTGGGCATGAATCCTGCCATCACCACAAAAGAGAAAATGGTGCCACCTACCTGCAGTGCAGGAAGACGATTTTGCTGGTTGGGAATTACTTTTAACGAAATCATTCCTTTGGTTTCTTTCTATTAAAAAACAAAGGGGAAATAAAATTTTAAGAAAAACTAACTTGAATGATTGGGGTTTGATAAAGTCATTTTTCCCCTCCCAAAGTGCCAAGTGTTTTTTATTTTCCAACAGCCATCTTTACTGTACACTTTGAAATTTTGTAGAACAATTCCTCCTTCAATACAAGTGTCACGTGCCCCATAAACCAGGGTAACAACATGGAAACAAAGAATAATGAAGAAAAGGCTAATGTTTTTCCCTCCTCCCCACACTCAACCTCAAAAGGGCCCAGAAGTACCTAAATGAACCCTGGCACACAGATATCCAATAAAAACATTTACAAATATTTACACACACATATACATATTCATATGTATGTATTTTTGTTGTTTGTTTTTAAGAAAAATGGGATTATACTACAGGCATTACTCTCTAACTCTATTTTATTTAGCATTACTTCGTGGACATACTTCTAGGTTGATGCACAAAGATCTCATTCATTCCTTTTAATGGCTATGCAGCATCCCATGCAATGGATGGATCATACTCTATTCAGCCATCCTCCCCATTATTGGGCATGTCAATTGTTGCCAGTTTTTTTCACTACACTTTGCTGCAACAGACATCCTTGAACATATATGCTTATACATTTGCACTGTAATTTTTATAGAATAGAATCCCTTGGTGGAAATGCAGAATCAAAGGGTAAGAACATTTTAATAGCTATCCTCAAATTACTTTTCCAAAAGATTAGAGCAATTCCACTCTCACCAGGACTATATGAAAGTCCTTTTCCCCTCAAACTCTTGCCAGAATTACACATCAACATTCCTTTTTAAATTTCTGCCAATCTGAATGCTGGAAAGTATCTCATGGTTGCTTTATTTCATAATTTTATCGCCATAAACTAAAGTTGGGCATCTTTTCAAAAGCTTACCGGCCACATGCTTTTTCTTCTTATATCTTTTGTCTGGTTTTCTATTTGGTTGTCGGTCTTTTTATAATAAAGTTTAGAAGCTCTTTAAATATTACAGTTACTAACTGTCTACCTATTACATGCACAACAAATATTTTTCCAAGTCAATTGCATATGGTATCTTTTGCCATGTAACATAAATTAACTTTTACATAGTCAATTATATTTACATAAATCAACAGGAAGCACAAGTTTTGAATGTGCACTTGATGCACATAAAGTCTTATTGAGAAGCAACCTTCTCTGTGGAGAAACAAATCAGCCTTCTCATGCTGGCAGTTGGGAAGCAGGCAGGAAACAGGTAGCCCGCTCTAGAGGGTGGAGAAGACAGCTGAATGAAGGAGCTATTTGCAAAGGTTGAAGGTCAAGCTATTGACCTTCAAGGTCAAGGCGGTAAAGCTATTACCACCCCATGGGTCTGTGGGCGTGTGGTTTTACACTGTGTGTTTGCATCAGGATCCAAATCGAGTCCACACACTGCAATCGCTTGATACATCTTTTAAGACTTTGCATCTACCCGTTCCTCCTACAGTGTTTTCTTCTCTAGTCTTTTCTTTGTTGAAGGAATTGGGTTGTTGGTCCTACTAGAGTTTCTTACAGTTGCATTCTGCCAATTGCATCAGTATGTTGCGGTCTGACATGAGTCTCACTCCTCTATAGTTCCTATAAATCAGCAGTTGAAATGAGAAAAAGGCTTGGTCAGATTCATGTCTAATTTTTTTGGCAAGATGATTTCAGAGGTCATATGTTTTCTATCAGGAGGCATACAACATCTGGTTGTCTCTCTTTTTTGTGACAGTAGCAGCTGCTGCTCAATGCTTAGTCCATTAATTCATTAGGAGTTGCAAAATGGTGATATTCTAACTAACTTCATCACTCCTTCATTTATTAGCTGGAATACTTCTACAGAGAAACCTTCTCCTCATTTACTATCTGGTTACCCAGTGGTAGAGTTCATATAGGAAAAAGAGGACAAATACATCATTCTTTTTCTTTATTTACCAGTTTTCCAAGTAATGAATTGGCTCCCTCACATCCTCCAATTAGCTCATATATAACTGTGTCAATACACACACACACAATTTCTACAAGTAACCTACTTCAGAGTTATCATTTATAAACCCCTTTACCTTTCACATTCATTTGCCAAGGTCCTGTCCAATCTATTTCTGATTGTTTATTTCTTTTCTTCTGCTTGCTTTGGGTTTCATTTGTTCTCCTTTTTTTAGTTTCTTAAGGTGGAAGCTGAGGCCATTGATTGAGACCTTTCTTGTTTTCTAATATAGGTGTTTCGTGCTCTAAGCTTCCACTATTCTGATATCTTCTAATTTCCCTTGTGATTTCTTCTGTGGCCTACAGGTTATTTAGAAGTGTGTTGTTGAATTTCCAAATACTTAGGGATTTCCAGAGATCTTTCTGTTTTTGATTTCTAATTTAATTTCATTGTGGACAGACAACACACTCTGTATGATTTGAATCCTTTAAATCTGTTGAGGCTTGTTTTATGGCATAGTATATGGTCCATCTTGGAGAATGTTCCATGTGTACTTGAGAAGAATGTACATTCTGCTGTTGCTGGGTCAAGTGTTCTGTTAGGTCAAGTTGGTTTATAGTGTTATTTGCATCTTCTATATCCTCATTGATTTTCTGCCTACTCGTGGTTTCAATTATTAAGAGACAGAGATTGAAATTGCAGACTATAATTGTGGATTTGTCTTTTTTTCCTTACAGTTCTACCAGTTTACGCTTCAAGTATTTTGAAGGTCTGTTGTTAGATGCATGGACATTTAGGACTTGGGTCGTTTCAAGAGGCAGGGTAAATCTGGTCTCTGTTACTTCATCTTGGTCAGAAGTAGAAGTCCAAGCAAGGACTTTTGATTAAAGCAAATTCCAGTCTACCCTTAAACAACCATGTGACCATAGGCAAGTTTCCAAACTCTCCAAGGTTCAGTTTCCTCATCTCTGTCTCAAGTGAAAAACCACAATCTGGGTAAAATGACACTTCTTCCCGAGTTGCTGTTCTCTGGTTCATTCCCTGCAGGTACCCTAGCATCTTACTGCTGAATGCCTAAGGTGTGGCTCCTGCTGGCAGTGGCCAATTACACCCAACTACCCCATGTGTTTTTTAATGCTTTGGTTACAGGAATGGTCTCTGGGTGTGTGTGCAGGGGTGGAGTAGGATGGTGAAGAATCTGGAGGGGCAAATAGGACAGCCAGCACAAACATCAAGCACAATGCCTGGCACACAGTAGGTGCTCCATACATATCAACTGAATCTAAACAGCACACTCAACTTTTCATTTATAATATCCCATTTGCTCTTCATAACAAATCTATGACATAATAGGGATGGCTATCTTCATTTTACAGAAGACTTAGAGAAGTTAATCTACCTGCTCAAAATCACAGGGCTAGAATAAAGTAGAGCAAGGATTCAGAGCTGCCATTAAAGACCGAGGCCTTCTGACACCCAGTCCAATATTCTTTCTAGACAGACACTCTGGGTTATCTGCTTTGTTTTAGAAGTTTACTAAACGAAAGCAGACAACTGTCATTTCTTGCACAGAATAAAGATTAGCAGTGATAAGAGACTCCTCAATGAGGTTCAAATACTTGGACAGAAAAATGAGGTACACTGACACCAATGGGGCTCCACATTTCACGAAGACAATGGCAGAGCAAATACCCACCATGGCCTTCTGCAGCTGATCCACCGAGTGGTTAGTCACGTTTGTGCCATTGATTTCTAGGATCTCATCCCCGACATGAAGGGAGCCTACCACAAAATGAAAAACCAGTCCGCAAAAGAATAAACGTTCAAAGTGCTGTCAATATAACTCAAGACACCACAGAAAAGAAACCATCATCTAGAGCACGTTATACAATAGATTGCGTAAAATACTCAGAGTTGAAAACACTCAACCATGAGAGATGGGAATGTTCTTTTGATTCCCTTGAGGGACATATGAAGGCAAGCACTTGACAGATTACGACCATCTCTCAGTGCTCCTGCTGCTGAATAAAAGCCCCCTGTCCTCCAACTAGAACTAGAGGAGTTACGACACAAAGCAGGACAGAGAACTCAGTCCTCTTCGTTCACCAGCAACAGAAATACTTCTTTGTTGTGCAGCTAAAACCCCCAAAATGCATTTTCAGATGCATCATTTAGTAAAAGCTATTTTGGGGGGATGAGAGAATAAAATAATACATTAAAATACAACATGTTCTTAGCACATACACACAAATGCTCCCAGTTTTGAAGATTATAAGCTTCATGTCCCAATGAACAGGGACTAAATGATTAATCTCTGAATGAAACATGACCTAGGACACCCCCCCTCCCCGAGTACCTTGTCTATGAATCATGCCACCATGAAGAATTCTTGCTACCGTACAGGACTGCTTTTCATTCAGCTTCAGAGTAATTCCCTGAAATAAAGACAATGGCACAGGAAACTTTATTTTAAGGCCTTTCTGAGGTTATCTTTAAGACAGTTTAAGGCAATTTCTTGGGAGAAATATTTCCCATCTATACCTGGGGTGGTCCTCAACCAGAATGGGCATGAAGCCCGCTTTGAGGAGAAGCTTGAGATGGGAATGAAGAGACAATGTGGGAGCTGGCTGCCTCCCTAACTCCATGAGTAGCCTTCTGCATTTCCTCTTGTGGCCCAGTGACTCATGGGGTCGAGAGTAAGCAGTGGGTGAGATTATGACAAAGGATTACCATGGGCTCCTCCGTGACCTTCTCGAACTGTATGAGTCGCACCTTCCGCACCTCCTGCCCCTTGGCCTGGGCAGGGCTACCTGGGGCAGTAGACCCATTGGTGTACATGTCCTCAGTCATGGCATTCAACTGGTGTGACACAGCCTGTCAGGTCAAAATAACAGAACAATGTATAAAGTAAGCAGTCAAGGCCCACTGTCAGTCTGTAACTGCAATTCTAAAATCCAAAAGGCTCTGAAAAGCAATAGTTATTTCATAAGTTTGGCATCCAATCTCACTTGAATTGATGTGAAGCTGTTTGTAAGCTTTATTTATCCAACTTAATAGACATGTTTATACAGTTTGCTGCAGAAATATTAACGTGTTTGATTTATACAGTACTGTCCTGGACCCTACTGGGGGTATTATATAGAATATAATGTAATATATTTGAAAATTTGAAAAATTCTGATTTCTAATGCACATTGGGCCCCCAGGGTTTCTGGCAAGGAGCAGTGTGCTTGTATGGTATACACACACACACACACACACGCTCTATAGCAAAGACCCAGGGTGGAATTAATTCCTAATAGAAGGAGCAGAGGGGGACAACTGCAGGAGGAACACACCAACAAAGGGGAGAAGTGAGCACGGATAACAAGGGCCATTCCCATTCCAAACAACGAGCGCCTCTCCAGTGACAGGCACACGAGTGAGCCTGAGACCCAGCTGCTCTTTTTCCTCTTTACTTCCTTGAGCAACCAGACACTCTGGGTCACTCGGCAGTAAAGGTGATTCAGGTTAGCATCAGTCTCTCACAAATCATCTCTTAGGCTATAAAGAAGAAGTTCTATCTGGACTGAAGAATCAGGCACTCAGGACCAGCCCCCAGCCCATGACGATGACAATAATACCGGCCGAAACCAGCGGCTGCCTAGATGAGATCACCACCACTACCCCTCCCGCCATCCCACTGCAAACCCTTTCCCCCAATGGACGACTTACACTACTAGATAGCAAGACCTCTTTACTAGAAATCCAAAGGAATGTAAGGCACTGTCGCATTGGCAGGAAGACAGACAAAAGACCAATGTAACTGAATAGAAAGTGCAGAAACACACCTACACATACATCATCAGCTGAGTTATGATAAAGGTAATGCTGCCATGCAGTAGGGAAAGGATGGTCTTTGCAATAAATGGTGCTGGACCAATTAGATAAGCATACGGGGAAAAATAAATGTTGATTCTCACCTCATTCTATGTACCAAGCCCAATTCCAGATGGACTGAGCACCAAATGTGAAACACCCAAGCTTGGAGAAGAAAATAGAGCACATCTTCCTCACCCTGGAGGAGGCAAAAATGTCTTACATATGACATAAAAGATCCTAACTATAAAATGAAAACTAAAAAGATAAATACTTTAAAATTAAGAACACCTGTTCATCAAAAAATTCCACTGAGGTAGACAAAGGTTTAGTAGACACAGAGAGCAATAGTTAAAAAAGCAAACAACTGACCATCAAAACTAACAACTTCTTACCAAAAGACACTGAAGAAACCGGAAAGGCAGGGCACAGCCTGAGAGTAAAAATCTGCAATACTTACATCTGACAAAAGACTTGTATCTAGAACATATAAAGAACTCTTACAACTAACAACAAGATGACAAACAATGAGTAGATAGACCAAAGATTTGAACAGACTCTTCACCAAAGAAGACATATGAATAGCCAATAAGCACATGAAAAAGGTCTCAACATCACTGTAACCAGGGAAATCCAAATTAAAACCACAACAGGGCACCACTGCACACCCACTGGGAAGGCTAAAATTAAAGAGACAGATGATGCCAAAGGTTAGAACCCTCATCCACTGCCAGTGGGAATGCTACATGGTGCAGCCACTGTGGAAAACAGCTGGGCAATTTCTTACATAAAGTTAAACACATATATAATATTTACCCTATGGCCCAGCAATCTCATGCCTAGGTATTCACCCAAGAGAAAAGAGAACGGATGCTTGCAAAAAGGCTTGTACACGAATGTTCCTACCGGCTTCACTCATAATAGCCAAAAAGCAGAAACAACCCAGGTGTTCATCCACAGGAGAATGCATACACCACTTGTGCCTCATCCATACAATGGAAGACCACCCAGCAAGAAAAAGATCAAACTGCCGATACATGCAGCAACAGGAACAATCTGAAAAGCATTCTGTTGAGGGAAAGAAGCCTTATGCCAAAGAGGACATGCTATATGATACAATTTATGAGGTTATAGAACAAGCAAAACTACAGTAAAAAAAGTTAAAACAGTGGTCGCCTCTGATGGGATGGGAAAGGATAGCTGGGAAGGGGCATGAGAGAACTTTCTGGGCTGCTGGTAATGTCCTGTATCATGACAGGGGTTAGGGTTACACAGTTGTATGCATTTGTTAAACCTCATCCAGTGCATGTCAGTGAATGCAAATTTTCCCTCAAAATAAAAAAAGAACCATAAAGAAATATTGAACTGTAGCCAAGGATATGCATGCTGAAGCTTTTAGGGGTGAAGTGTTCTGATGTCTGCAACTTACTTTGAAATGCAAAAAAAAAAAAGTGGAGAGATGGATGGCTTTTGGATAGATATACGATAAAGCAAACATGGCAGAATGTTAATTGTAGAATCTAGGAGGTATGGGTAATGGCTGTTACTATAAAAGTCTTTCATCTTTTCAGTAAGTTTGAAAAATTTCAAACAAAATACTCATGGGAAATGGCATTAAGAGAGTGAAAAAGCAAGCCAGGGAGCAAGGAACGGGAACCCTCATGCATGTGATGCATCCTGGACCCAGCCATTCCACTCCCAGTCGACAGACACATGTACCTTGTGTGCCAAAAGACGTGGAGAGCAATGTATCACAGCACTTTTTTGTTTTAATATTATAAAATTTAATTTTTGAACCACTTGAGCATAATGCAAAGACATCACGGTCCTTAACCCGTAAATGCTTCTGTGTGTTTTCTAAGAACAAAAACATTCCCAAAAATGAAAATTTAGCATTGATACAATATTATCATCTGGTTCTCAGTTCACATTCAAATTTCATCAACTGTCCCAATTATGTCTTTTATAGCTATATATATTCCCCAGACCAGGATCCAATCCAGGATCATGCACTGATTTCAGTTTTCACATCTCTTTAGTCTCCCTTAATTTGGAAAAGTTCCTCAGCCTTTCCTTGTCTTTCATGACCTTGACATTTTTGAAGAGGACAGGCCTATTGTTTTTTTTTTTTTTTTTTTTTTTTTTATTTATTTTTCCTCCAAAGCCCCAGTAGATAGTTGTATGTCATAGTTGCACATTCTTCTAGTTGCTGTATGTGGGACGCGGCCTCAGCGTGGCTGGAGAAGCAGTGCGTCTGTGCGCACCCGGGATCCGAACCCGGGCCACCTGCATTGGAGCGCACGCACTTAACCGCTAAGCCACGGGGCCGGCCCATGGCCTATTGTTTTGTAGACTGTCTCTCAGTTTGAGTATGTCCAATGTTTTCTCATGATTAGACTGAGGTTATGCATTTTTTGGCGGGAATCCCATGGAAGTGGTGTTGTGGTGTTGTGCCCTTTTCAGAGCAACACTATTCTTAAAAGCCCAAATCTGGAAACACCCCAAAAGTCCATCAGCAGTATGATGAATAAACTGTGGCACAGCCATCCATTGGGTACCACACACTAGTGAGAATAAATGGCTACTGCTATACCACAACATGGCTGAATCTCCTAGATGATCACTCTCTTCTCGAAACGCTCATTCTCAGTTTCCTTTGCTGTTTTCTTCCTCATCTTTCTAATCTATTAATGTTGAAGTTGCCCAGGGCTTGGGACAAGAGCTAACACAGTGGGGAAGGCCAAGTGGAAACCTCTGAATGTGCCCCCCACCCACCCCAGATAAAATGTTAAATCCACAACAATACGGCTGGAGAAGGAATAGGCCTGAGCTTAGCTTGTGACAGGGTCAATTCAGTATTTGAGTACAAGCTGAAAATGAAGGCCAGCTGCATTCCAACCACTTCTAGAGGTGTCCCTCAAAGACAGCGAGGAGGGAAGATCTTCCCAGCGGACGGGGCTGTGAGTGGTGTACCTCCTCATCCACTCTGTGAGGAAGGAGAAGCAGGAGTATCCTCAGGTGGGAATATTTATCTAGCTAGCTAGCTATATCTATCTATCTAGATTTAGATGTACATCTATTCATTCATTTATTCATTCACTTCTGGGCAGTGTCCAATGGTGTACCCAAGGTCCTAGACGAAAAGGGACTAGAAAATCAGAGCTAAGGAGCATAGAGGCTTGTGGATGAACATATGTCTCATAAGATAGGGGGTGCTCCTTATAAAATAATGTAAAATAACATTTTAATTTTAATTTACTTCATCCTTTCTAAGAGGTCAGTAGAAACTCTGATAGGATGCGTGTTAGTTATTGGCTGGCCTCAAATAAGGGAAGTACTGAGAAATGGAAACTGCCTTGTGTGGCAACTAGAACTTCAAAACACTCACATGACGCTGAGTCACGTGGCATTGCTATTAAAGCAGAATTGTCTAAGATAGGGTTGTATTTAGAAAACTGACTTGTGATACCTGGGGGCACAGAACTCCACAAACTTCAAGGTACTCCACCATAGGTGATACCATAATACAGTTAACACTTCATCGGTACGGGGGTAGCCTGGCATGCAGACACCAGGTAGCAATGAAAAGGAGGCTCTGAGGTTAATCTTGAAGACACATTGTTAAGTGGGGAAAAAAAAGACAGAGTGAGGAAAAGTATGGTATCATCAGCATAAACAGTGGAAAAAATGAATATATTTATATTTGCTTGTCAATGCATACGCTATCTCTGGAAGTGGTTGCTCCTAGGGAGGGGAACTGTGTGACTAAAGGATTGGGGGGGCGAAGGAAATGTGGGCTATCTCTGTAGGGAGTGCTGAGATATGTTCAGAATCCTGAAAGACACCACTACAGAAAATGTGTGCATTCAAAATTTCATGCATCCCTTCATTTTTACTTAATTTCTATACAGGCAAATGAAGACCTGTTATTCCTAAAAGCTCTACAAAGTACAATGCTTTCTATTCTGGCGAGATGGAATTTTCCTCAGTGATTGTGATTTGGGTTCTAGTTGGCAGCTTCAGTACTTGTGTGTACCCTGGACCCTGTTTAAATGAGAGTGAAGTGGGGAGGGAGATAGAAACCCACAAAAAAAGAAGAAAACATGAGGAAGTCATCAGGGAGGAGAGATTTCAATAACTTTCTAGAAGACAAAAAGCAGGCAGGGGAATGGTCATTGATCAAGTAGAGCTGAGACAGCAGAGCCTGGAACGTACACAGAGGAGGAATCAGCCACTCCCCAGAACACAGAAGGCTGGGGCTCGGAAGTCCCTGGACAGAGAAAGGATGCTTGGGGTGAAAACATCTCCCAAAAAGCTGCCAATCTGGCCTTCAGCTCCACTTTCAAGGCAGGAAGAAGGAAAAACGGCCACGCCAGTGGCATCTGTCCCAGAACTTCTCCAGTGGACATCTGTTCATGTCTCATCGGCCAGGAAGAAGTGGGACAAGAGAGAATTGGGATAAAGCTGTTGGGTCAGCAACAAGCTATAATAATATAAAAACCACTTACTTTCCCTTTTTATAATCTACCTATACACAAGTCATGAAACAATTATAGTTAAAGAGCAGATTGTAAATGTCAACACTACGACAATATTAAAGTACACATATACAAGGTAGAAGTTGAGAGGAGAAAAGAAATGAAGGGAAGGGGCCACTGATCTTGTCACTACAGTGAGGGGAACAATAAATGAAGGAATAAATGTATAATTTAAAGCTCCAAGGGTAACCAACAAGGCAGAAGTTGCAAACCGATGGCTCACAAACCTGTTTTATTCTGACCACATACTTTTGTTTTGTGTAGTAAAAATCAGGAGATTCCAACCTCTCTTTAAAATCGCAGAAGACCTGGCACCGTTGAACCTGTCTCCTCACAGGGCTATGGAAGGATGGTCCTGCAGATGGGCACATGCTCCCCAGGCCATTCCCTACTGCTCCCTGGGACAGAAGCCAAGTGTAGGCTGCTTATTCCCCTGCACCTGGGATGTTATTTTTCTTACACACAAGTGGCTTCACTCACCTGATCCATGTAGGTTACACTAAAAGCACCTCTGGATGACTTTTTAAAAAATCATGTACATGATGTAAAGGCACAGGCCCTCGAATAACTAAAACGATTTTGAAAAGGAAGAAAGTAGAAGGAATCAGTTTATGCAGTTTCAAGACTTACATAGTTACAAGTAATCAAGATTGTGTGGTATAGACACATAGATTCATAAAAGGAGAAATTGATAAATTGTACCTCTTAAAAATTAAAAACTTTTGCTCTGTGAAAGCCTGTGTGAAGATGATAAAAAGACAAGCTATGGACTGGGAGAAACATTTACAAACCACACACCCAACAAAAGACTAGATATATATATCTAGAATATATAAAGAATGTTCAATACTAAACAATAAAAACGATCTAATTAGAAAATGGGCAAAAGACAGGAACAGATATTCCACTAAAGAGGATATGTAAGGAAGGATGGCAAATGATATGAAAAGATGTTCAATATCATTAGCCATCAGGGAGAAATGCAAATTAACAGCATAATGAGATACTGCTACATACCTACCAGTATAGCTGAGATAAAAAAGAGTGATAACACTAAATGCTGGCAAGGATGCAAAGAAACTAAATCTCTCATCCATTGCTGGTGGGAATGTCAAATGGTACGACCATTCAGGAAGAGAGCTGAGCACCTTCTTAAAAAACTAAACAACTACCTCACAACCCAGCAACAGCAACCCAAGAGAAATGTTCACACAAAACCTGTACATGAAGGTTCATAAGAGCTTTATTCATAATAGCCAAAACCTGGAAACAATCAGAACGGCCTACAACAGGCAAGCATACCAACAGACTATGGTCCATTCATATCATGGAACACTTCTCAGCAGTGAAAAGAGACAAACTATTAACACACACAACAACTTGGGATGGATCTCAAAGGCATTCTGATGAGTGAAAAAAGTCAATCTCAAAAGGTTGCATATTATATGATTCCACTTATATAACACTCGGGATGACAAAATTAAAGAGATGGAGAACACATTAGTGGTTGCCAGGGGTTGCGGGGGTAAGGGGACACATAACTATAAAGGGGCAGCACCAGGGAACGGTTCTGTATCTTGATTGTGGTCATGGTTACATGTATCTACACATGTGACAGGATGGCACAAAACTATACTCACATATCGTACCAAGGTCAATTCCATGGTTTTGATACTGTACTATTATTGAGCTCCTAGTAGATACAGTTGAGCTTATTGCATAGAATAACTAGCAAAATGGCTGACAAGTAGTGCTTGCTTGTAACCAAAGAACTATAACTAAGAGAGCTTGGTACCAAAGAACGGGTCCAGGCAACAGATCCTGGAGAAATATGCAGTATACAGGACTGGTATGCAGACTGAGATTCCCAATCATATTCTGGGATGGGGAAGTAAGAGGCCGTGATACACTGTGACCAAACAGTTCCTCAAAGCACTGCCCATGGTGACCTGGGACCACGTGGTTAAAACTCCTCAAAGCTAGTAGCTACTGCCACAGATCCATTTAAGAAGCATGAGATCAAATCTCTCTCTAAGTAGATTCAAGAAAACTGGAAGAAATGCAGTGAAAAAAACTCCCTTTTTCAAATTAACCATCTATACTATTTCTATGTTTTTACCACGTGCATGTATTATAGAATGAACGTATAGAATGAAGAATTCCAGGGCCACTGACTGAATGATTGCTGCGAAAAAATGATGAGTTCGAATCTCAAATTTCTGGCTTCAAAGCATGAAATAAAACTCAGGACTTTCCTTGACCCTGACTTACGAATCTCTTATCACTAGTAATTGTGGGGCTGAGAAAGCTGAAAACCAAACTCAGAAATTAATTCTATGGGTTTATCAGCAACTACCATTTCTGTGTAGGACACAGGTGGCCATAAAGTCTAGAAACATGGATCATGATTTTATCATATGCTATAATGTATAACCATCAATAAACCATTTATGAGGATTCACCTGTGTTTCCAGACTCGATAGGCCCCTGCATAATGTTCTAAACAATGACAGATTGGAAAGTCTTAGTCCAGAGAATACAAAATGACCTTTGAAAGGAGGAGAAGCCAACATGATAGTGTACCTAGAACAGGCAGATAAACTACCACCCTTACGTCATATTCTTCTTATTCAGCTTTATTAAAAGATTGCTTTTAACATGTCAGCCTTTAAATTAAGGACTCAGCAAAGCTTACAAGAGGCAGAACACATTCCAGCCAGAAAAGTTCAAGAGTTGCTATCCCAAAGGTTGGTCTTTCAAATGTGCTTATCCATCAAGATGCCTTCTCGATGACTAAGAGTCACTATCACACTCACCCAGAAGTTGCAAATGATGACTAAGATAAACGGAAACCTCCAACGTAGTAACTAAAGAACCAACTCACAATAGTGAGGCTTCCAAAAGCAAAGTATAATCTTCTCCACCACGAACCTGTCCTGAGACACACTCCCCAGGGCCTGTCTTCAGTGAAACTTCCCTGCACTACTCAGAAAGGGAGGGCCAGCTTCTCCTCAGCCTCACCTTACAGAAAACTCCTTCAACTAGCCCCCTGTATCTTCTCACTACAGACAATTGTAGGAGCAGGGATATGCAGACATACACTTGATGTCTGTGCGTACACACACACACATACACAAGGAGTAAAGGTGATTCCTTAATTCAATCTGGGGGTCTGAGACTACATTAAGTGCAGGAGATCTCGACATAGTTAAGTCCCAGTCTCTGCCCTTCAACAGCTCACTATAAGGAGAAATCATTCATTCATTCATTTATCTAACATAAACGAAAAATGGGAAAGATATCCTCACATCAAGTTTAAGATTGTCTTAGACTGTAAGCGCTCAAAGGACACAGACCAAGGTTGTCAGCCTTCTTCCAAACTAGCAAATGGAGTTTCACAGCGGCTTTCTGAATGGTGAGGAGGATGGCATCCGCAGGGGGACGAGACCAAAGAGAAGTCTGCTCCTCAGTGGGAGGCGAAGACAGAAGAATCGAGATTCAGACACAAGCTCTGCCTGATGAAGTTGCATCCCAGTCTTCCTGCTACACAACTGGCCCAGACTGAGCTTAGGAGAAAGGGGAAGGTATTTGCCTTTGCCTCAGGATAACTAACTGGTACAGGCTGACAACTTACACTGCAGCCTGTCCCACTTGTTCATCCACTCCCCTGCCACGCACCAGACACCTGTCCCGGCCCCTGATCCACTCTAACTTTTCTTGTTTCCACAGCTGATGATACATTCCAGTGTGCCATATCTATTTTACTTGTTATTCTGTTTATTTTGTCTCCCCAATCTGGAACATAAGGCCCACTCAGGCAGAGGTCTTCATCTGGTTTATTCACTCATGGACCCAGGAACCTAGGACACTGCCCAGCTCGAAGTGATGACAGGAATGACTACCACGGCACATGCTGCTGTGTTTTTGAGTTATTACCACCATCATCACCACCACTGCCATGCAATTGGTAAGTGACACAAGCAACACTGAAGAAATAATAAAGGTCAAAGGTAGTAGATTTCAGTTCGGAGAGTTCACTTCACGACTTCAAAACCGCCACTCTCATCTGCAGTGGATGTGGGAGGTCCCAGGGCTCTGGTGGGCTTGCCCTAGACCAATGACAAGAGAGAGTGGAAACGGCTCCATTCAGATTCAGGAGAAACTGGGGAGTAAACTCCCACCCACGACTCCACGTCTGGTCTTTGCTCTGCAGCCTCTTGGCCTTTAATCACACAAAGTGCTGGAGTGGCAGCGCCTGCTGCTCTGAACGCCCTCCCTCGGAGAGGAAACAGCTTAAGTGGGGTTCAAAGGGCAGAAGCAGCTGCTCAAAGAAGTTGAGATTAAAAAAGAGATGAAAAACAAACTTGGCGGGGGCTGGGCGGTGGTGGGATGAATAAAGCAGGGGCAACTCCAGTTGGCTTTCTCATCCAAACAATGGGATTAAGAGCGAGTGACAGTGAATGGAGGAAAGAACAAACATTTGTTCAGCCTACTGTTGGGCTCTTTGCCAACTGCTTCCACATGGAGACTTAGGAGAAGGCCCAGCCAAGAAGGTGGCGATCCCCAAAGGGGACGGACCCTGGGTACTGCCAACAGCTGCAGCCCTCTACAGCCCCAGGCAAACACCCACTCTCAGCCTGGGTGAGATCCTACTCCACTTGCGGGAAAAATAAGGGAAACTGGGAGAAAACCAAGAGTGCTTCAAGTATTAGAAAGAGATTAGCACTGTTTAACCACAAACGACAAGAGCTGGGGAAAAGAGTTGGAGAGAGAGGAAGGCCTAAGAGTCAGGATTTTCTGTCAAGTACTGTCTCAAAATCATACATTTACTAGGCATGTTGTTTCGCAGGCACTAAATCTGTTGGAGAGCACATACATCAATCCAAAGGCCAAGTCTCTAAAGATCCTTTTGCAAAGCGCTTTATCCACCCAATGTACTATGTACACAGGCCTAGACTTCTCCCTCCACTGAAGAGAAAGAGGAAACCCAGGTAGCCCCACATAGAAAGAAGCACAGGACTGTGAAGCCATTAAACCAGTGCCTGGACTGTGCACATAACGCCCTCTGTGAAATCCTCATTCCCATTTTGTGATCAATATTCAGAGGTGCAAAATGATTTAGAAACTTGTCTGAGGTTAAAAGACTAGTAAGTCTCAGACTCCAGGACTTAAATGAAGAGCACGGACTTCAGCGTTTGTGAGGGTTCAAGGAGAGAATGCAGGCACAGCGTCTTCCAAAATGCACAGCACAGAGGTGGTCTTTATATGAGGGGGACAAAAGGGTATCTGGGGACACAAAGATAGCAATCCAAGTTCATTCCTATCGGAACCGCAGGGCAGCTCTCTTCTCCCAACTCATCTCCTCACCTGGAGTCCAAGCGTCAAGAGGGCTTTTCCTCTACACAGCTTCAGCAAGGCGAGCTCTGTGGGACCTAGAATCCCCCTGAGAGAACTAGTAACTTATCTAAGAAAGATTTATGGAGGTGCTTGGCAGAGAGCAGTGAGTAAGAGACAAGACCCCCACGGTCTCGCAAAGCTGGCATTCCAGTGGAATCTTCAGCTACTAAACAATCCATTGGTTAGACAGAATATTCAAAGATGATGATATGCACTATGGAGAAAAATAAAGCAGAAATGGGGCGAGGGGGTTTGCAATTCTAAATAGGCCTTGCAGGGAAGGTGACTTTTGAGCAAAAAAACGCTGTATGTGCTTTGCTCATGTATATTTCTATATATGAAGGGAAAAAGAAAGAGTGAAGAATCAGAAAAGAAAATTCCATGTTACAAAAGTTGTATCTGGTTCCCTAATTCAGAGCTTTTCTTCCTGTTCCCCACCCCTGAGGTCACTTCCCCTCCCCCAGCCAATTTTGGAAATCCGGGGATTTACTCTGGCCTTTCTACACTCCACACCAGGAGTCCTCCTTTTTTTAGCAACACTGAAGGGTCTGAGCAATTTAGTGCTTAGGGGAAAAATCTCTGCATCAATGAAATGTCAACTGATTACCCCTGATTTAAGGGAATTGATCTTGGCCTGAAATATCTAATTCACTGTCAGGGAACATGAGCTAGGAAAGGTTATCTTCTCGAATTTAAAATATTGACTAGAATTTACATGATAAAACTCTAATTTACTTAGCCTCCAGTGGTCACAATAAACCCAGATTCTTACCTGCAAGGTATACCAAGTCCTTTCTTTTGAAAGGCAGTCATAAAGTTCCTTGAAGGGAAGGGTAAGGCAGGAGCCAGACAGGCTGAGACTACACCATGTACTGGGAAAAGTGGTGAGAGGACTAAATAATTTGAAAATTACACTTTATTTTCTATTATCCTTTCTGTGAAAAGAAAAACCTCAAATGGAAAAATTCCCTCCTCACATGAAGCAACCAGATCCAAGTCTGGAGCAAAAGTTCTTCCTTAGGCAAAATCAGAGAACATCAGGAGCAGCCTCACTGACAATGCACACCACAGACCGGCCAGACTCAGTCAGCTTCTTGCCAGCCCAGAAGGTGCCACGCTTAGCAAGAACCTGGATGTCTTTGCACAGGCGGTTGCCCCTGCCTGGAGTGCTATACACCAATTACATCCTAGAGACCACACGACTCAGGCTCCGACAACTTCCCAGCACCCCACACCTGCCTCTGTGTCCTCCCTTACTGACTTCCTGGCCCCAGCACCAGGCCTGTACACAGTAGGCAATCAACAATCCTGTGTCAGAATGAGAGATTACCAGTGTGGAGTAATACCGCATCTCATGGCCTAAGAATCAACAGATAGGTCTTCTCAGTAGAAACTCACCTGGAGCCTGCTTAGGCCATTTGTTGATGTGGGATAGGCCCAAGTGAATTTTCAGGGATTCTCAACCTATTGCTTCAGGTCATGGGAAAAGTGCTGCTTCAAACAGGACTGAAGAGAAAAGCAGTATTAGGAATTTTACAACCAATTCTATGCGCATTAATGGATACTGCTGTAAAGAATAAGGCCAGAGAGAGCTTATAAAATTAGTTTCTCCAAGGAAGGAAAAATACTTAAATATGGGAGACAGGCTACAGTTCAAACATACTGCAAAATTATCTTTTGACAATACTTTATTAAATGTGGACTATGACTGGAAGTGAAACTTTGGGTTTTGAGTCTTTAGAACTTTTCAGAAAGCAATCCCCTTAAATGAAGCCTTCAGTAACAGAATTTTATGAATTCCATTAAAGCCAACAACTTCCTCACAGGTTTTCCTGCTTCTTGCCAGTATAGGAAAACGTGCTGACTGCGACTGGACAGGCAGCTCTCAGGGAGATGTTGGATGTCCTGGTGTGGTTCAAAGTGCTTGATAAGCATTGCCTCAGGTAAACATCACCACAACCCTCCAAGCAGGTCCATTTTACAGAGAAGAGAAACCTAAGGCACAGAGAGCTTCAGCAGCTTGCCCAAGGCCACACAGCAAGTGAAAGGCAGAGCCTAGCGTTGGCAGCAAAGACTAGAAAGAGCCCCAAAGAGAAGGCGAATCTTAAGAAATAAGAATCAGCAGGTTCACGGGGTCAAGCCACCCCTCACCATATGGAGATTCTCCCCATGATGTCCACACCTTGGCAGACTAGGATGCTATTTCATTCAGGGATTTAGCAAGTTTTCTAATTTCATCTTCTTCAAATCCTTGAATAACACCAAAACAAACTGGCTAACTGGTAGACTGCATCCAGTATTTTAGGGTGAACTCATAGCTCCACAAAAACTACTGTTTACTCAGAGGATGTGCCCACAACATAACTCTCGTAGTGATGGGGCCTGTTTTCAAAAAGGCAAGCAATCTCTCCAGTCGGCCCATAAGGAGCAGACAGGTTTACACAAAGTCTGGTCATCAAGTTACAGACTGGGCCCAGGTTGTGCTGAGGGAAAGGAGCCAGAGAGAAAGGACTGCATATAGCTGGATTCTGTTTATAAGGCAGTCTTGAAAAGGCAAAATGATAGTGCTGGAAAGCAGATTCATTCCCAGGGTGGTTTCCAGGTTTCCAAAGTGGGGGAGTGACTGTAAAGGGCCACGAGAGAACTTTCTGGAGTGATGCAAATGTTCTATAGTATGGTTTTGGTAATGGTTACATGACTGGATGCATCTGTCAAATCTCATCGAACTGCACATTAAATTCGTGAATTACACATATGCTAATTATACCTCAAAGCTGCCGAAAGTAAATTTAATAAAGAGATTTTTTTGAAAAAGTTAAGGCTCAGCCAAGTGAGTTGATTATGGGGAAGAAAAAACATCACATGTCCAACCTTATGTGGAACCAGGTAGTTTTAGACCCTGATTCCCTCCTAGTGCACATTCCACTGCATAACTTCCAATTTTGTCTTGTCATCTGAATAACAATGACGTCTTCCCCACCTGTTCATTGTGGCAATCCTTTATGCCTACAGTATGGTGATCATGATTTGTATGAACACTGCACTCTGAGTGTAGTATAAAGGAAAGGCAATGTGGTGAAGCAGAAAGTACACTGAGCTTTGACTCTGCAGATACAAAATCTAGCCTCAGTTCTGAGGCTTATCAATTGTTTCCTTAAGCTAATGCCCAGAGTCTACAGCTCTACTGTTTGCCTTACCTCGTGGATTTTCAGTTTGGTCATCTGTGAAAGCAGAAGGTTACGCTAAATCTCTAATATCCACCTCTTCAGTCATTTGCTAATTAAGCAAACATTTCTGAGGACCCATTTATTAGGCATTTAAAATTAAAAAAGTGACTGTGAAACAGCCTTGCCCTGGACGATCTCTAAGTCTAGGAAAGAGATGCACACTATGACTTCTGAGGGTGGGTCATCAAAAGCAACACAGCCTCTGCCTGGCTCTCTCTCTCTCTCTATCTCTGTGGATATTCACTCTTAATACCTGGCCACCATGCTGGTCTGTCTTCTGGCTGATGGCTTCAACTGACAGCCAGCCTCAGCCTCCAGATGAGTGAGTGAGTGAACGTTCTGGTGGCTTTGCCCTTGCCTGAGAGACGGTGAGTGACAACTTTACCTTGCTGGGTCCAACCCACACCCGGAACTATGAGAGATAATAAGAAAATGCTCAACCTTCCCTCTGGGCATCTTTGAAGATACAGGTTAACAGCTATTAACCGGCCATCACAGGAATCTGGAGGGCAGAATTACCTCTGAAATCCTTGGATTCCTTGTCCACCCACAAGTATACACAGGCCACTCCATTTACACCCTAGCACAGGGGGCCCTGCCTAAATGCAGAGGGACAGTGAGTGAGCACTTTAGAGCCAGATTTGGCTTTTATAACCTTTTTTGGTGACCCAAATACAAGCATTTCAACAACTACCCCGCAAACCTACTCTTGGATCTGTTCCTTAAAGTGTTTCTGTTACCCTGACTTCCATCCACGAAGTTTTCCTTGACCTTAATAAGCGCTCTGTCCAGGCCGCGGCCTCTCCTATTTCCACCTACAAGGGGTGCTGGGGGCAACGACCTACGACACCCGAAGCCCCGCAGGAACTCCTCTGGCCGCCGCGGCCTCCACCCTGGGGAGAGGCCCCCCGAGGACAGGCCCCCTGGAGGCAGGGCCGCGGTCGGGGGAGGTCCCGCGGCGAGCAGCGCGGCCTGGAGCCGAGTCCCGGCCCCGCACCCCGCGCCCTGGGGACCCGCAGGACCCGCTCACCTCGGGCCGGCTGCGCTTCTGCAGCAAGTGTTCCAGGTAGAGGTCGGAGAGCGCGGTGCGCATGCTGCCCCCGCCCTCGCCCTCGCTCGCCTTGAGCGTCATCTTGCAGGAGCCGGAACCCAGGGAAGCAGTGACTCGGGTCCGGGCGGAGCCGGGAGTGCCAGGCCGGGGGCCTGGGGAACGGCGGAGGCGGAGGCGGAGGCAGCGGGTCGCGACGCGACTGGGCCGGTCACCACCCCGCAGGCTGCGCGCCAGGCGGGAGGGGGCGGAGCTCCGCCCACGCCCGGGCCCCCGCGAAGGCTGGCGCCCGGGGTCCTGAGGGCCGGAAGGAAGCGCAGCTCTCGCCACCGCCGCTGCGGCTGAGTCCCGGAGGGGTCGTGGGAATAAAGAAAACGGCGCCCAAACTGCGGAGGGCCCCCCAGCCTCCAGCTGGTTAAGCGTACCGCCCACACCCTCGCCAAATTCGTGGGGATGGCAGGGAAGCCGCTCCTTCAACTCCGGGCTCTACCCATAAATCGATGCGGGCACAGGACGTTGCGAAAATGCCCTTGAGGCTCCTACGCTGCTGGTGCCCTGTTATTTACATTGCTGTCTGCAGTTCAGTAATGAAAGACCTGATTGCCTCCAACAACAAACTGTTTTTACTTGTCTGAGGCCACATCGGCTGCTGTTAATGCCATGAAAATTTTGAGGGATCAGTGAAAGCGACGGGAGCCGATATCCCTTAGGAATCTTACAGCAGGATTCCTTAGCATCCTATTGCATTGGTGGCGTTAAAACAGCAGTCTAAATGATGGAAAGCTTTCTGAACAAAACACACATTTACTGGGCTTACAGGGCTCAGGGCTGTCCACCATATGTATACACCTTTACCTGATAAAAACCTGACCCCCTTTACCCCAAGCTAGTAACCTCACAGTATCATAAGCAGATCATTTCTCTGTATAATCTGATTCAGACCTTCCAATGGCTCATAGCCAAGAGGAGAAAATCCAAGGGCAAGAATTTGGAGCCGGATCGCCCAGTTTTCTCTGCTAAAAGGCTTGAGCTCACGTGATTGATGGCTCCCTTCCCCAAGATTACCCTAAAGGAACCATAGAAGACTGAGACAGACAGAGACTGAGACAGAGAGAGAGCAAGACCTTTGAAATTCAGAGTGTGATTTTGCTGCAGGAATAGACTAATGGAGCAATGGGATAGATTAGAGAATACAGAAACACACCCTTGCATGTGTAAAACTGTGGGATATGATCAAGGTGGCGTGTTAAGGAAGTCAAGAGGAACTCATTAACTGAAACTGGAAAATGGTTATTTATATTGAAAGAGATGAAACTGGAACCCTCCTCCATGCCATATGAAAAAAAAATGTACTCCAGATGGATTAATGACTTAAATGTTAAAAACACAACTTTTAAGGCTCTTGACAGAAAACATCAGCAAGGAACTTTTAGATTTTAGGGTAGAGAAAGATTTCTTAAACAATGCAAACAAACCATTTACTATAAAACAGAATATTGATAACTTTGACTTTGCTAGCATTAACGACTTTTACTTATCAAGAGACAAAGTAAAAAGCAAAAAAGACCAGATATGCATTGGGAGAAAGTATTTTCAATACACACAAGTGACAAAGGATTCGTATTGTGAATATATAAAGGACTACAAATTAATAAGAAAAACACAAACAATCCAGTAGAGAAATGGGTAAAAAGCATGAATAAACATTTCACAGATGGAGAAACACATATGACCAATAAACAAATGAACAGATATTCAACCACGTTAGTGACAAGGAAATGCAAATCAAAACTACAATGAAATACCACTGTACACCCATTCAATTATCAAATATTAAAAAGTCTAACAATATCAACTGCTGGAGAGGATGTGAATCCATATGAGTTCTTGAACATTGCTACTGGGAGTCAAACTTGGTACTACGAGTTAGGAAAACCGTTTTCCATTATCTCTTAAAATTGAACATGCATCTACCCTCTCATCCAGCAATTCCATTCCTAGGTATATATATCCAGCAGAAATTCTTGAATTGGTACAACGAGGGCCATGTACAACAATGTTCATAAAAATATTTTGTTAATAGCAAAAACCAGTGAACAACTCAAATGCCAATCCACTGTGGCATATCCACACAATGGAATATTATTGAAACGAGAAGAAAACGAATCAGAAATACATGCATATATAAAATAGAGAAAAACACTTCCTCACCCCTTCCCACTCCCTAGAGGAAACAACCTTCCCCAGTTCGGTCTGTAACCTTCCAGGCCTTCCTCTATGCACATACAAAATATTCAAAATTAGAGTTGCCTTGTTTGTCCAGGTAAAGAAACCATAGTATGCATGGTCTTGCTCCTTCTCCTGAGCCAAACCATTCTTCTTTCCCCCAGCTCCCCATGAAGCAGGCCTCCTCTGAAGCCCAAGGCAAGATATTATAGCTGGAAGATTGGTTTCTGGGTTCACTATAAAACAGAGCCTGAATCAGAACATATGTGCTAAACCTTTATGGTAGGATCCAATCCCATGGGTGTATGAGTGAGGGAAAAAGGGAAGTGAGGCAGAGAAGGATGGACAGAAACTATAAATTGTGCTCCTGAGCTAGCCATTGCTATTGAAGAAAGTATAGCTTGTTTCTCAGTCTCCCTAGATGCGTCTAGACATGCTGTATAGAACCACAGTATCTTGAAATTGTCAAGGAGGGGAAAGGAACTGATCTGCCAGCGTCTTTTGGTCTCATCTCTCTCACTGGTCAAAGTTTACCCAGCCATGTGTTAATTTTCCCACACCTCTGAGTTGTGTTGCCTGGGTCTTGGCAGTCACTAGGGAGTCATCCCACATGCCACAGTTCAGTGCTGGATCTAGAAGTGATAGGAGGTGTCAGAATCTCCGTGGGTCTAGTCAGACTGAGCTTGAGAGGTATAAACTGGGTCCAATTTTCCCGTTTTTATATGTTAAATGGCTATAGTGATTGATATCAATACTTAAGAAATAGTTTCTGTCTTTCTTTCCATAAAATTCACCCATTTAAAGTGAAAAATTCAGTGTTTTTTAGTATAATCACAGAGTTGTACAACCATCCCCTACTATCTAATTCCAGAACTTTGTCATCACCCTCAAAGGAAACCCTGTACCCATTAACAGTCACTCCCCAGTCCCCTGTCCCTAGCCCCTGGCAACCACTAACCTATTTTCTTATGAAGATGTCAGTTCCCCCCAAATTGGCCTATAGATTCAATGCAATTCCAATAAAAATCTCAACAGATATGTTTTGTGAAACTTGACAATCTGATTTTAAAAGATGTGTGGAGTTGTAAAGAACAAGGATAGCCGAAGCTCTCTAGAAGAGCAAGGTGGGGGGACCTGCCTTCCAGATAGCAAGACCTGTAAGAAAGCTATGGTGATTAAGAGAGTGTGGCATAGGCACAAAAGTAGACAAATAGACCAATGGAACAGAAGAGAGACTAGAAACGGATTTGTGCATATTTAGATACTTGGTAACATGACAGGTGGCATTGCAGAGCAGTAGGGAAAGGATGGACTTGCACTGAGTGGTAGTAGTGGTACTGGGCGTTTTGGGGATCCATATTATCAAAATGGAAACCAAGACTGGTTAGAGGTGAAGGCAAACACTTTATCCAAATAATTGCAGTTGGAAGAACTTCAGAGAGAGTGATTCTTTGAGCAAAATTTAGTTGAAGTTTTTATTGAGGCAAAGCTCAGGGTGGAAAAGTACTGGGAGAACAAGTCGGCTGACTCAGAGGGTGGACGGTCACACAGCTTGTCTTTTTTTCAACATTCTCAGGCCTTTTGCTGGTCAGCCAGTTCTGGTTCAGGGTGCTCATTGCTCAGAATCTGGTTTTGCTCCTTGGAATTTATTGCTTCTCGGAATTTATTGCAACTACCTCCTTTTCTCAATTCCTAGAACTACCCTTAGGCACAGAAATTCAGTTCAAAGTTCATGAGTGGAAAAGTATAGCTTCTCACAATACCTGTATTAAAAAAAATGAAATTGGACTTGACCTCACACCTTACCAAAAATAATTCTGAGTAGCTTAAGGACTTAAATGTGAAATGCAAAACTATAAAACTTTTAGAAGACAAATAGGAGACTTCCTTTATGACTTTGGGGTAGAAAAATGATTTCTTAAACACACACCAAGAACACTAACATAGAGGAAAATGATTGCCAAATTTGACTACATTAAAATAAATACTTCCACTCACCAAAATACATCATATTGAGAGTGAAAATACAGTCCTAAAACTGGAGGAAGGTATTTTCCACATCTATAGCCTACAAAACATTAATATACAGAATATATAAAGAATTCCTGTGACCAATAAGGACTAGATGAAACTACAAATTAGAAAAATGGGCAAAATTCCTTAACAGGAATTTCACAGGAAAGAAAGACAAATGATCCATGAACATATGAAAAAGTCTTCAATCTCATCAGTTATCAGGGAAGTGAAAGTAAGAAAACAATAAGGTAGGGCCGGCCCCATGGCTTAGCGGTTAAGTGTGCGCGCTCCACTGTTGGACGCCCGGGTTTGGATCCCGGGCATGCACCGACGCACCGCTTCTCCGGCCATGCTGAGGCCGCATCCCACATACAGCAACTAGAAGGATGTGCAGCTGTGACATACAACTATCTACTGGGGCTTTGGGGGGAAAAATAAATAAATAGAATCTTTAAAAAAAAAAAGAAAACAAGATACAATTTTTCGTCCACCAGATGGGCAAATAAAGTGAAAGACTGATGATATTGCATGTTCTCAAGGATGTGGTATGACGGGAACATCACATTCCTACTGCTGGTAGTAGCGTAACTTGAGGCAATTGCTTTGAGACTGAGGTGGAACGTGCACTTCCCTTGACCCAGCAAGTCAATCACAGGGTATAGTCTTTATGGAAACTCTTGCGCATGTGCATGAGGAGACCTGTGCAATAATGTTTGTAGAAGCTTTATTAAAAATCCAGAAACAATACAAATGTCCTTCTACAGTTGATGGTCTAAATGAGTAGGGCTCTTTTCATACAATACGACGTTATACAGAATGGGTGAAGCAACAAGCATCAGCATGGATGAGTCTCAAAACAAAACAAGTAAAAGAAGAAAATCAGAGAATACATCCATATGATTTAGTTTTTATGAAGATTAAAAGTAGGCAAGGTGGGGCCGGCCTGGTGGCCTAGTGGTTAACTTTGCACGCTCTGCTTCAGTGGCCCTGGGTTCGCCGGTTCAGATCCCAGGCAGGGACCTGCACACTGCTTGTCAAGCCATGCTGTGGCAGGTGTCCCACATATAAAGTGGAGGAAGATGAGCACGGATGTTAGCCCAGGGCCAATCTTCCTCAGCAAAAAGGGGAGTATTGGCAACAGATGTTAGCTCAGGGCTAATCTTCCTCACCAAAAAAAAAAAAAAAGCAGGCAAGGCTGTGGTGTTAGAAGACAAGACAGGGGTTACCTTGGGGGTGAGAAGGGGCTGGTGATGTGGAGGGGGAGGAGGACAATGACTTTGTTCACTCTGTGCTCTTTTCTGTAGGTGTGCTATACTTCAAAAAAGGAAGTTTAAAATTTCTGGGGCACCAAGCCTCAGGATACTTCAAGAGTTCAAAAAATGCAGGCAAAATTAAATGATTTATTGCCAAACATAATCGGCAAAAATATAAAGAAAACCAAGGTAACAACACAATGTTTAGGACAGTAGGAAGAGAGAGGGCTGTGAGCCTGGAGAGTAAATTGGTACAAACCTTATGTGGAACAGTATCAGAAACCGTAAAGTGGTCATAGCCTGTAACCCAACAATTCCACATTCAGCAATTTATCTTAAACAACAAGTTGAAAAAGACATAGAGACTATAAAGATGTGTGTAAGGATGCTCATCAAATTACTGTTTGTGTAGTAGAGTCCCAAACGCTACCAACATGGAAACTTGGATGTTCAGAGAAAATGCAGCTCTTCTGTTTTATTGTAACTTATGACTTCCCTCCCAAGCTCCCACCTGCTGGTTAGTGGAAAAAATTTAAGTAAATTTCCAGTCTGATTTAAAGCTTACTGTAAGTTGACAAGTTAAATGGTCACTTCAGGTTTGTGAAGAATGATGTTCTCCTCCTGACATGTGGAAGTGTGGGACAAAGGGTATGTGGCTCATACTATGCTATAGAGTGAAATTGCCCCCTCGCCTCAGCTTGCAAGTGTGAGCTGGCACCCACTGGTGTCCATAGGGGTGTTTCTTGTTCTTTGTTGTCTCTTGTCCCCTATTGGCCTCTAGTGCAGGCCATGGTCTTTTGGTTTGAGCAATGCTTTCAGTAGCCTCTTTCAGACCCTCCACTCAGCTTCAGTGTAGTCTTAACTGAGTTCACCTTGCTTTGCCACCACAGGCCACACAACAGGCCAAGGGGCTGGCAACTCGCTGGGGCTCGCCTCAGTATCAATTAGACTAGCACTTCACTCTTTCTTTCTCTTGGCTTTTGCCATGTTGTAAATTCATAACCTTCCACAATTTTCCCTAGCTCAGTAAATGACAACTCCATCCCTTCACTTGCTCAGGCCAAGAGCCTGGGAGGCATCCTTAAAGCCTCACTCCCCGCCCCACACCTCATCCAACCCATAATCAAACCGTGCCGGCTCTCCCTTCCCAATATCTCCAGAATCTGACATGTCCTGCAACTATGCTGCTCCCTACCCCAGTCCAAATGAAATTGTCTCTCACCTGGATTTGGTCTCTCTGCTTGTATTCTCGCTCCCCTACATTTTCAACGTGGCAGCTGAGATGACCCATTAAAAATGTCTATCAAATTACCTTCCTTCTCTGCTCCAAACCTTCTGTTGGCTCCCCTATCATCCTCAGGAAGAACACAAACCCTTTCATCGGCCCACAAGGCCCTACTCTGTCCCTCGTTGACTCTGGTGTCTTTGCCTCTTGAACCTAGCGACCTGCTCTTGTCCCAGCACCTGTGCCCTGCTGTGCCTTCTGCCTGGACTGCCTGTTGTTGCTGTTTGCATGATCCAAATCCTCCCACTAGCACACTGCTCCATAAGGTCCTAGATTAGTGTCTGGTTGGTCACCTACTTGGAACAGCACCTGCCTCACAGTGGGTGTTCAATGAATGTCCACTGACTGAATGATTTCAAACTCAGAACAGCAAAGGGGAAAAGCAAATTAATAATTTGTAAAACTATGACCTGCATTACATTTATAAGGGTGAACAAGTAGAAACACACTAAATAATTATTGTATAGGGGGTGGTAAAATGATTTATGTCATATCTTCTGCAAGGAATATTATGCAACACTTAAAATTATACAGACTTATATATTAACTAACACAGAAAGATGTCCATAATTTGTCTTATAGTGAAGAAACAAAGTAGGCTACAAAATAGCATGCATACAATGATATTCTGGTAAAAGAACAAGTATCTATGTAAATGAGTTTCTGCGACAGTGTGTGCATCAGCATTTCTCAAAGAGTGTAGGATACTCCATAAAAAAAATCCCACATTCAAATTTGTTTGGGAAATGCCGCATATTATAGCCTCTTGTGGAGATTCATATTAGCTTGTCAAAGGCTCTTAAAAGTCCTAGAACAAAGAAACATGTTTAAATGTGTTTAATCTAGCATCTCTCAAACTTAATTGACCACAGAGCCCTATTATCTAATAACATTTATTAAAACAGAACTATTGTTTCACAGAACAGATTTTGGGAAACTGATAATAGAAGCATAGAAAAAAAGTTTGAAAGGAGATGCACCAAGATGCTCACAATGCTTATTTCTGGGTGCTTTAGGATTATGGATACTTCTTCTTCTTGCTATATTTTAAGAAATATTTTGCACTAAGTATGTATGATTTTTATATTCAAAATAGTAATAAGGCTATTCCCATTTTTCAATCACATGTTTTAAATGAAGGCAAAGATAGTTTAAGATGGAAAACAATTTAATTTGAACTGACAGATACTTCCTCATTGTAAGCAATAGCACATTCTCCACTGTCTTGGAATCCAGCAAACCAAATACCATGCTTGACCAATTGAATCTTCTAGTACTTCATTGGAATGTTTCACCTACAAGAATACTGGGAAAGGAACAGAAAATGATGAATGCTGAACTAAGTCTAAATTCCTATACACTCTCTTTGGTCTGCACAGTTACTTGGTAGTTACATCATCTTTTCCAAGATAGGATTTTAGACTGCTTCTTCTCTTAATATGAACTAAATGATTTCATACAGACAAAATGCTTCCATGACTTGGGAAAATAAGAGTAAGAATGTGTTTCTAGGGCCGGTCCCGTGGCTTAGCAGTTAAGTGCGCATGCTCCGCTGCTGGTGGCCCGGGTTCGGATCCCGGGCGCGCACCGACGCACCGCTTCTCCCGCCATGCTGAGGCCGCATCCCACATACAGCAACTAGAAGGATGTGCAACTATGACATACAACTATCTACTGGGGCTTTGGGGGAAAAAAAAGGAGGAGGATTGGCAATAGATGTTAGCTCAGAGCTGGTCTTCCTCAGCAAAACGAGGAGGATTAGCACGGATGTTAGCTCAGGGCTGATCTTCCTCAAAGAAAAAAAAAAAAAAAAGAATGTGTTTCTAGTGCAGTTGGGATTGGAGGTAGAGGGAGAAATATGGCAAAATGGTTTATCTTCTTTTGTTTTCAAAGTATCTTTTTAAAAACATACTCATCAAACAATCCTGTGTGTTGTGGAAAGATTGGGAAGTGCAGATAGACAAAAATAAACATGGAAATAATAACAACAATAGAAACAATAATGAAAACCACCGATTCACTACCACAAGGAGGTATCCAATGTCTAATACTTTGGTTAGGTCCTTAAAGGCTTTTTCCCTGTACCCATAGTTTTTAATAACTTAGATTAAATTGTATATCTTCTGTTATAATCTACTTTTTTCCACTCAACAATATTTCATGAATATGATTCCATGTAATTGTCCTTCTACAACAACATTGGTGACTATGTAGTACTCACTGTATGAATGTTCAATGCTTTCTTTAACCAGCCAATGGACATTTAAGTTGTTTCTATTTTTTCACTATTATGAACCATACTAAAAAATCTTTACACTACGTGTATCTTTGCGTATTTGTTAGCGCCAGTCAGTCCTTCTGATTGCCACTGGAATACGGAGAGATTGGCCAGGCTTCCATGTTGATTTCCTCAGATAATGAACAAGCTGCCAGCTTAAGCCTTCATTACAGCTACAGCTAGTGGTGCATAGGTGAGTACAGAGGATGAGTAAAGAGACCCAGAGAGACCGCAATCCTTACTGTGAAAAATATTAGTAAAAGTCACCAAGTATCATTGAGAGTCTACTATGTGTCTCCTGCATCCATCATTTTTTCTCTAATCTTACTGTCACTAAAGTCTCTGCTTATCTCTACTTCACGGTGTTGGTTTTTTCGATCCTGTTCTTCAGATCTCCTTTCATATTTTTTCATCAATGTCTTCTTCTGTTTTGCTCTCTCTTGCCCGCCCTCTTGCCCTCACTGTCCTCATTGCTGTTTTTTTCTTTCACTAGCCAGCTTGCTTGTTCCTAGCGAGGACTTACTGGTTTTTCTCCTCAGGTTGTGCTTAACCAATACTTCAGATGCTTCTGATACAGCTGGCCTGCTGGCCATAGTTTAAGTAACAAATTACTTAAAAGATATATAATCAGATATATCTTGACTTGAGTCCTGGCTTCTTTAGCTGGGAAATGCAGTCTTCCTCTGGGAAGAAGGAATGCTTGGGAAGAAGGAAAGGGATTGGTGAACATATAGCCAGTTTCTGGCACAGTCTGTCTTACTGACCACCTGCTCTCTATTTCACTCTTCCTTCCGTACACGGAACACAGCCACCCTGTAGTGCACACAGAAATACGCCACCCAGATCCCCCCCTTGAGAACTGCCTGGTTTCTCTAGCTGCTGAAAGTGCTGTCAATACACAGCCTCTATCTGTTAGCTCTTTCAGCGTTTGCCTCAGCTGCCAAGAGCTACCTGCACTTCCTGGGGCAGCCCACATCCAATACTGATTGGGGTGTGGTTACAAAGGTCCAACCATTTCAGGCTAATGTAGGACATCTCTGATGGGGTCAACTGAGGCTTTATTGAGCTTGCAAGGCAATTCAGCTTCTCCCTACCTCCACAGGCGTTGATCATCAGGCATTGATCCCTGATAATCCCGGAGAATACCCTAAACACCAAACTCCTGTCTCTCTGTCTGCTTCCAGAACATCTGACTTGTGGCACAACTTTTCTCGAAGACTAAAACCCTGTCTCCAGGGTTTTAATTAAAAACCACTGTCTCCACCTCAATGTCCAGAGTATCTGGGTGATGCTTGGGTCTCTCAAGTCTGAGTTTGGCTCTTCTTCATTAAGTGACCTATGAACTAAAACAAGTTATCAGTCCCTGATCTCCACACCCCATATACAATGCTGGAGCAGGAAGAGGACAACCACCATAAACACTCCCATTTCAAAAGAGGAAAAATGAGAGACACACAGCAGTTACTGCTCTATAGTAATCCTGGAATCCTGCTGGGCAGGCATTGATTAAACTCCAGACCTTGCTTTATAGGAGGAGCTCCCTGGCCCATTGCCCACCCTCTGGGAGGCTCTTCCTATCTATTATTGTCTGTGGCTGCATCTGCAGCAAGTGTTGGGGAGCCCCTCCAAGGGGCCTTCAAAGCCTGTGTCCTTCTCATGGAAGATCAGAGGTCCGAATATTGTTTTAAGGCCCAAACAACTGATAGCTCATCTAGTTCTGGCTCATAGCTTATTTGGCAATAAGCTTCTCTCAAAACTTAGCTGACCTCTATTTGGCTCTAATCAATTCTATGTGCCAATATGTATATATCCAAGGTTGTTTCCTAGACAAGGTTCTTGATCCTGTGATCATTTTGAGGTTATTAGAAGCCATGAGTGGGGACGCCACAACCTTAATCTGATCTTTGCCCTCAGCCACTTTATTAGATTGTGAAGTCTGAACAGTCCTTTACTACACAAAGCCTTTTTGTGTGTGTGTGTTTGAGGAAGATCACCCCTGAGCTAACATCCATGCCAATCCTCCTCTTTTTGCTGAGGAAGACCGGCCCTGAGCTAACATCTATTGCCAATCCTCCTCCTTTTTTTTCCCTTTTTTCTCCCCAAAGCCCCAGTAGATAGTTGTATGTCATAGTTGCACATCCTTCTAGTTGCTGTATGTGGGATGCCACCTCAGCAAGGCTGGATAAGCGGTGCGTCGGTGCGCGCCTGGGATCCGAACCCGGGCTGCCAGTAGCGGAGTATGCGCACTCAACCGCTAAGTCACGGGGCTGGCCTCCACAAAGCCTTTTTTAATCCTGCCACACACTTACATAGGTTCCCCCACTTGGATTCTGTCTCCCACCATAGCACTGACCCACCAGTTTATAATTATTCAATTGTCTTATGTCTTTGTCTCTCTAGCAACTAGGACAGAGACAGGCAAGTAGTCATCTCTTGGTAAATATTGATTGAATTAATGGAATGTAGGCTTTTCTAGCTACGCTTAACTATTTTCTGACTATTTCAGGAATCTCTTCGGCTTCATATGATTTATGTAGCTAAATATTTTGAGAAATTTTCAGGCAATTGAAAACAGCTAATTATATATTTTCCATGTATAGTTCCTATACCAAAGAAAAGGATAATTAGGAGTTAATGAAATTATAAATAAAAAATGATCAGTTGCAAACACTGGTTATTAAATGTCACCTGTAAGTCATTGGTAATGGACAGGGCAGGTTGGAGAAAAAAAGAGAAAGTAGAGGAGACTTTTTTTTTTGGCTGAGGAAGATTCACCCTGAGCTAACATCTACGCCAATCTTCCTCTATTTATTTTGTGTGTATGTAGGTTGTCACCACAGCATGGGTGCCGATGGGTGATATAGGTCTGTGCTCGGGAACCAAACCCAGGCCACTGAAGTGGAGTGCCCCAAATTTAACTACTAGGCCATGGGACCGGCCCTAGCGGAGACTTTTTGTTTTTTTTCCTGAGGGAGGTTTGCTGTGAGCTAACATCTATTGCCAATCTTCCTGTTTTTGCTTAAGGAAGATTCACCTTGAGCTAACATCTGTGCCAATCTTCCTCTATTTTATATGTGGGTCACTGCCACAGCATGACTGCTGATGAGTGGCGTAGGTCCTTGCCTGTGATCTGAACCAGCAAACCTGGGCCACCGAAGCGGAGAGTGCCAAATTTAACCACTAGGCCATGGGGCTGGCCCCTAGAGGAGACTTTTTAAAAGGGACCTGGATGGCCTTTCAGAGTTTTGTTCCCAGAATTACCTTTCTTAAAACTTTCCCTTAATTACAGATGCGCAGGCTGATAGGGAATCTGATTGTTCCTGTCTCTCCCTCAGGTTCCCTCTCTCCTCCCCTCTCTTCATGTCACGCAGCAGCTTACGTGAGGCAGCAGAGGGTCCCCATCAGTGCTGTGATGATAAGCAAAGCAAAAATGGCTGCTGGAGATATGGAGCTCTTGATGAGATCCCCCAAATACTCCCTGAAGTTGCTCAGCCAGGACCTGTGATTTTCTGCAGAAAGAGCATAGATGTTCATTGAGGAGAGGTCAAGTAAATGATGAGGCTGGGATTTGAACCTTGGTTCAAGTTCAAATAGTTGTCTCAGATATCATGCTCTTATAGTTGTCCAGAGCCCATATTCTTGACTACTTTGCTGTGCTGTGTCTAAGATATTCAAGGGGTAAACACACATACACAAAAGGTATCCTCAGATGAATATCATCTTTGCCTCCTCATAAATTAATAGGAACAATCATCTCTGCCCCAGACATCTATCTTAAGGGTTGTTTTGAGGTCTTGGTGAGTAAATGGGATACTTTGTGAAAGAGTAACATGAATTAATAAGTAACATGTTGTTGCCTTAGAGTATTTTTGGGAGTTCTACAGGAGGCTGAGGGCAGTGAGTGCCTCAGGAAGAAAAAAAAGGCCACCAGCTCCAGGAGCATCCAGAGAGGGAAGGGGCCAGGGCAACTGGCAGAAGGAACTTTAGAGAGAGTCTGCTGATGAAGGTAAGGCTCGAGATACTGGGTCTTTTCTTTAGGAAGTAGGGGAGGAAGGAGAGGGGACTGTGATGTAACCCCAAGGAAAGAGGTAGGGGAAACAACAGTGTCTGTGGCATGGAGTCAAGAGGATTCACCACTCACCAGCAAGACACTTTCCATAGCTGGAGCTCTGGAAAGGACCTGAACAGCATGGGGTGCATGTTGGAAGCTGGGTTTTGGGAGCACCTAAGCCACAGATCAGCGGATCATCGAGTTTAGCTTGAATTTCACTTCCTTTGTCAAGTCCTCCCTGACCCCTTCCCCAACTTTATTTATCCCTTTGTTTATTTACTTTATTTTTATTTACTTTATTTTATTTACTTATTTTACTTTATTTGTAGCAACTTTATCCTTTTTTTCTCAGGGAGCATTTGTCATATTCCATGGAAGGTTGGCATCTACGGCTTTGGCTGCACATCTCTGAACTCCTAATTCATGTCATGCAGCAAAGGGCTTGGTGCACAGTAAGTGCGTTAGTGCTTGTTGAACTAAATTGAACCAAACCAGAATAGTTTGCTTTCCTGTGAACATTATTTTTAAATACAAAATCAGTTTTTCCTGACCTGAGACATAAATCTTATGTCTTACGCAGCTAGGAACATTCATCCTAACAGCAAACACACCCCTCGAGCGTAGTTTTGATCCTGCTTTATCTTCTGTTCCAAAGGCAGATAAAGGCGACGGTGAGGAAGTTACAGTCTCCGGCAAGAGGCAAGACAGAGAGCACAGCAGCAATCCGATGCTCAGCAGCTTCTGGGGAGAGTCCATGGACTCTCCTGAGGGCCACTCAGCTGTCCTCCTAGCTCACTCGGACAAGGGGAGATGGCTTTTTCCTCCGCTCTTTCCAAGGTGGTAGCTTTGTCTGAAAAGTTAGAAAGTGGTGGTTTAGTTTTTATTGCAAAAAGCTTCTCCCCTGTCATGAACACAAGAATAATTCACGGGCTGACACTTGAATCCTGAATGTGGTCAGTTTCCAAAGCAAAATGTATCCCACTCCAAAAACCAAAACAACACAAAACAAAAATTTACTGTTCTCTGTCAGGTCAGATACCTGACATTCCCTCCTAAACTAGATCTCCCTTCAGGCTTCCCTAACTCAATTAGTGGAAACTCTTTGAGTTGTTCAGGCCAAAATCTGTGGTGAAAACTTTGACTCCTCTTTTTCACTCCCACATCTGATCTACAAAGTGTATCCATAATCCTGCCACTTCTCACCACCTCCACTACTACCCACCATCACTGCTGTCTCCCTTCTTCCATCCTTGCCTCCCTTCAGCCTTTTTTCCACTGAGTAGCCAAAGAGATCCTGCTTTGTTGAAGCGTAACGGAAATCTGATGACTAGCTTCTGGGAAGATGTTTTGCTGTCTTGATAAAAAAGATAGAGCTACCATTTTCCCTTCGTGCTGCCTCAAACATTAACTGTTGCAGCAGCCATCTTGTGGCCATGAGGCAATGTGCATGAGGAGAAGGCCAAGAAAATGACATCTCTTCTGGCTCTGATAATTTCAAGCCACTAAACCAACACCTCTATCTTCCCACCTCTGAATTGCTTGATGTGAGAAAAATAAACCCGTTTAAGCCATTATAATTTGCACTTTCTATTACTTAAGACGTATAATTGATACACTCATCCACTTTTTGATAGGGCTTAAAGAGACCTGTGTCAGTTGGGAAGCCACTTACCTGAAAATTGGCTTAGCACCAAGGAATCCAAAGAAGCCAGTGAATGAGGCCTCAGAGTGCAGCAGTCTTCAGAAGAAGCTGGCCAGAGTCTTCCTCTAAGGTCTCTGAAGTTCCAAATAGAATTCTATCACTCCTTGTGACATCATTTACTGCATTTGACCCTCTCCCAGTCTCTATTTGACAGCTAAACATACAGACATCTTTTTCTGTCTATGCATAAATATCTGTGTTGATACTGAAACCCATTCTCACAGTAGCTGTATCCTCTTAAGCTTGAAGAATTCTAAGATATTTTATTTGCCGCGTGGTATCTACTACACCTTATAATAGTGTATATATGGGACTTTAATAGATGATAAAGGTGGCATTTCATATCAGTGTGGAAAAAAGACATGGTTTAATATGATGATTGACTCTTCATTTGGATGCACTGAAGTGAGAGCCCTACACACAAAAATCAATTCTAGATGGATCAAGGACTAAACAAAAATAAAACCATATACATATTGGAATAAAATATGGGTGGACATTTTTATAATCTTGGTGTGGAAAAAGCTACTCTACGCATGTCATAAAACCCAAAAGCCATAAATAAAAATACTGATAAATTTATTGCATAAAATATGAAGCTTTCATACAGCAAAATACTCTAAAGAAAGATAAAAGATTAATGACAAATTAGGTAATACATTTTATAACATATGTGACAGATAATAATATTCTTAACATGCAAAGAACACTTACAAATTAATTTTTTAAGAAAGATGATCACTTCCATAGAAGAACTGGCATAAATGATGTATCAGCATTCTATCAGAAAAGCAATGGATAAATAAATTGTGGTCTACGTTATATTATGGAATACTACACCACAAATTCAAATGAACCACTAAGAAATATCTACAATAAGGGTTGCTTCCAGTTTGGAGCTGTTATGGATAGTGTTGCCCTGTCTCTTGGTTCACATGGCAACTCTACTCCTAGGTTATCATCCAACAGAATTGCCATAGGGTATCTGTATGCTCAACTTTAGTAGATAATGCCAGATTGTTTTCCAAAATAATTATACCACAAACAGCATAAGAGCGTTCCAACTGCTACATATCCATTTATCAACTGTACATATCACAAATATTTTCTCCCACCCTGTAGATGAGCAGAAGATCTGAATATAAATGTGGTCAAATTTATCAATCTTTTCTTTCATGGTTAGTGGTTTTGGGGTCCTGTTTAAGAAACCTATGCATGACCCAAAGCTGTTATCTCCTGGAATTTTTATTGTTTGCTGTTCATAGAGCTTTATCTAATCTGGAATTGATTTTTTTTTGTATAGTGTGAGGAAGGGGTCAAATTTCACTTTTTCATATGGATTTCTGATTGACCCAGTACCACTGCTCTAGAGAGCTATTTTGTCATAAATCAAGTGTCAATATATCTATGGATCTACTTTTGGACTCTAATATGTTCCACTGGTCTATTGGTCTATCCTTGTGCCAATACCACATGGTGTTAATTACTGTGGCTTTAAAATAAATCTTTCTATCTGGTATCAGGAATATTTTGGCTATTCTTGGCCTTTTACATTTCCACATACTTGAATTCCACCAGGAAAAAATATTGGAATTTACGTGGAGATTGTGTTGAATCTATAGATCAGTTTGAGGAGAATTGACATCTTTATAATATTGAATCTTCTAATCCTTGAATATAGTATATCCTCCCAATTATCTAAGTCTCTCAATAAAATTTTACGGTTTTCTAATTAGAGTTCTTGGGTATCTTTCATACAATTTATTTCTAGGTGTTAGATATTTTTGATGCTATTGTAAATGTTACCTTTGAAAATTTTTATTTTCTACCTTTGTTGCTGGCACATAGACATACAATTTTCATATTGAACTTCTGTCAAGAAAGTTTGCTAAACTGATCTATTAATTTGAATAACTTATCTGTAGATTATTTTGGATTTTCAACACACACAACTATTTCAGTCTGGGAATAATAACAATTTTATTTCTTTGTTTAAAATTCTTATGTTGAATTGGAAGACTTAATACTGTTAAGATGGCAATACTGCCCAAAACAATCTACTGATCCAATGCAACCCCTATCAAAATCCCAAGGGCCATTTTTTTTTGGCAGAAATGGACAATCTGATCTTAAAATTCATCTGGAATTGCAAGGGATACTAAATAGCCAAAGCAATCCAGAAAGAAAGGAACAAAGTTGGAGGACTCACACTTCCCAATTTTGAAACTTAAATACAAAGCTACAGTAATCAAAGCAGTGTGGGTTATACTATACTATATGTCTATACTATACCGGCATAAGTATAGACATTTAGATCAATAGAATAGGATTGAGAATCCAGAACTAAACCTAAACATTTATGGAAAATTGATTTTCAACAAGAGTAGGGTGCCAAGACTATTCAATGAGGAAAGAACCATCTCTCCAATAAATCATGCTGGACAACTGGATATCCACATGCAAAAGAATGAAGTTGGAACCTTACCTCACCTCATATACAAAAATTAATTCAAAATGGGTCAAATACGTAAATATAAGAGCAAAAACTAAAACGCTTAGCAGAAAATATAGAGGTAAATTTTCATGGCATTGGATTTGGCAATAGTTTCTTAAATATGACACCAAAAGCACAAGCAACAAAAGAAAAAATAAATTGGACTTCATCAAAATTAAATTTTTTTGCATCAAAAGACACTGTGAGGACACGAAAAGACAATCCATATAATGGGAGAAAATATTCCCAAATCATATTTCTAATAGTCTAGTATCAAGAATATATAAAGAATTTTTACAACTCAACAACAAAAAGACAACCCAATTTAAAAAATGGGCAAAGTACTTGAATAGACATTTCTCCAAAGAAGATATACAAATGGCCAATAAGCACATGAAAAGATGCTCAATGTCATCAGCCGTAGAGAAATGCAAATCAAAACAACAGTGAGATACCACTTCACACCCACTAGGATGACCATTAAGAAAATGGAAAATAACAATTATTGATGAGAATATGGAGAAATTGGAACCTCATACATTGCTGGTGGGAATCTAAAACGGTGTGGCTGCTGTGCAAAAATTTGGTGGCTCCTCAATAAGTTAATCATAAAATTACCATAAGACCCAGCAACTCAAAAGAACTGAAAACAGGTATTCAGACAAAAACTTGTACACAGGTGCAGCACTATTCACAACAGCCAAAAATTGGAGACAACCCAAATGTCCACCAACAAAGGAATGGGTAAACAGAATGTGGTGTATCCACAATGGAATATCATTCAGCCATAAAAGAGAATGAAATATTGACATGCTACAACATGCATGAACCTTGAAAACTTATGATAAGTGAAAGAAGCCAGACAAAAAGGCCACATAATGTAAGATTCTATTTATATGAAATGCCCAGAATAGGGAAATCCATAGAGACAGAAAATAGATTAGTCATTGCCAGGGGCTGGGTGGAGGGGAAAATGGAAAGTTGCTGTTTAATAGGTATGGGATTTCTTTAGGGGATGATGAAAATATTCTGGAACTAGATAGAGGTGATGGCTGCACAATGTTGTGAATGTACTAAAAGCCACCGAATTTCACACTTTAAAATAGTTAAAATGGTGGGGAAAAGTCTAAAGCAGTTCGATATCTTTACCTTCTCTTCTGAACCACAGGACCTTAACACTTTAATTCTGTTCATCTCCTCCTGACTTATATGCTGTTGTCTATTTTAGGGATTATTTTTATTACCACAAGACGTTGCTGTTTTATTTAGCCAATATTTATTTAGCTTTATCTACATTTTTAACTCTCTCTTGTTCGCTAATTCTTGCATCTAAGACAGTCTATATGAGATCACCTTCTTTATGACTGAAATATATTCTTTAAAATTTCATTTTGTGAAGGTGTGTTGGTGGCAAACACTTCCATATTTTGTTTGTCAGAAAATGTCTTCATTTTGCCTTCACTGTTGGAAGATACAGTTGCTGAATATACACTTTTAGGTCAACAGTTATTTTATTTCAGTACGTTGATGATATCCCACTGTATTCTGGCTTTCATTGTTGTTGGTGAGATATCAGTCAGCTGTGATTTTTTTTTTTTTTTTGAGGAAGATCAGCCCTGAGCTAACATCCATGCTAATCCTCCTCTTTTTGCTGAGGATTACTGGCTCTGAGCTAACATCTATCGGCAATCCTTCTCCTTTTTTCCCCCAAAGCCCCAGTAGATAGTTGTATGTCATAGTTGCACATCCTTCTAGTTGCTGTATGTGGGACGCGGCCTCAGCATGGCCAGAGAAGCAGTGAGTCGGTGCATGCCCCGATCGGAACCTGGGCCGCCAGTAGCGGAGCACTGCACTTAACCGCTAAGCCACGGGGCCGGCCCCCAGCTGTGATTTTTGTTCAGAAGCCATTTCTTATTTTTAGCATCTTTTGCTGTCTGGAGAGGCAGAGAATTTTCAAAACCTTCAAGCCCTTGTTCCTTCATGTTTAACAGTCTTCACAAATCATCTTTCTCTTCTCACATTTTACTATAAGCAACAAGAGGAAACCAGGTGGCACCTTCAACAGTTTACTTGGAAATCTCCTTAGCTAGATCACCCAGTTCATTAGACACATTTCATACTTTTCATGTTACTGAAGGTGATAGTGTTGCTAAGCTTTCTGTCACTATATAACAAGGATCCTCTTTCACCTAGTTTACAATAACATGTTCCACACTTCTTTCTGAGCCCTCACCAGCAGCATCCTCAAAATCCAGATTTCTAATAACAGTCTATTCAAGGCAAGTTAGGCTTTTTCTAGCCTGCTCCTCAAAATCCTTCCAGACTCCACCTAGTGACTGGTTCTGAAGCCACTCTCATATTTTTGGTTATTTTTTTGCAAGCGCCTCACTTCCAGGTACCAATATTTGTATTTGTTATTTGTTATTTATTGCAGTATAACAAATTACCCAAAAACGTAGTAGCTTAAAACAATAAGCATTTATTGTCTCACAGTTTTGGTGGGTCAGGAATCTGGGCATAGCTTAGCTGAGCGCCTCTGTCTCAGGGTTTCTCGTGGGGTTGCCATCACGTTATCAGTCAGTACAGCAATCATCTCAAGGCTCAACAGGGAGGAAATCTCCTTCCAAGCTCACTCAAGGGGCTGTTGTCAGGCCTTAGGTGCTTGCTGACTATTGGCTGGAGACAGTTCCTTGCCACATGGGCCTCTCAGTGGGGCAGCTTGCAACATACTGGCTTTGCTCAGACTGAGGGCTCCATGTGAGAAAGAATAAGAGGGTGAGTAAGAAGGAAGTTACAGTCTTTATGTAACCTAATCTCAAAAGGAACATCCCATCACTTTTGCCACATTCTATTCATTAGAAGTGAGTTACTAGGTCCAGCCCACACCAACAGGGAGGATATGCCATAAAAGCATGAATACCAGAAGGCAGGGATTATCGGGACCATCTTAGAGGCTACTTACCACATCAGTTTTTAATAGAGTGATTCCATATTGTAAAGATTTCAACACTCCATATATTAATCAATAAATTTAATAAAATTCCAATGAAAATACTAACACAAGTGTTTGGAACTTGATAATTGAAGTATTTTAAGTTTGGGTTGCCTAGAAGCAGATTCAGAGACGGGAATTCCTGTGCATGTAATTTACTGAAGGAGTTCACTCTGAAGAAACCCATAAGGCAGTGAGGGAAGAGGGATAGGGAAAAGGAAGGAGCTATACAAAATTGTGGTTTCAGATAAAATGTTGCTTCAGCTTGATTTCATAGGGTGAACTGGAGTATAATTTGCACCTCAGAGCATGTCCTGCCTTCAGGATCCAAGATTTGTACCCTTGCTCCAGTCAGTCCTCAGTCTGGTCTGTCAGGGGTGGGGAATGGGTTGAGTAACCCTCAAGTACCTTTGAGTCAAGCAGCTTAGATAACCCAAGGACAGTCCGCTGGAGAATATTGCAAGTGGAAGCCATTAGCCAGAGCAGTTGAGGGGACAAGTGCAAACACTGAACTGGTAAAAGGGATCCCAGGAGATCTAGGTAGCACAGTTACAGCATCTGCTATGGTCTATCTCTTCCACCACTCGAATTCACTTATTTCTCACATTAGGTTCACTACATTCTGCCACAGCTTCCCCAGGATTCTGGTTGGTCACAATCTCTAGAAAACTTACAAAAGGAGGGTTAGTGGGATGAGCCACAGCCCTCACGGCTGCATTTAGTCCTAAGAGATGACCCAGTAGATCACTTGAGTTCCAAGCATAGTCCCCTCTGCTCCTACTGTGTAGCAGCAGCCCCAACTCCTCGTGAAGATCAGGGTCAATTACTCCTGCTAGTATGGCAACTCCTATCTGTGAGGTAAGAAAGGAAAGAGTGTTAATGGGGCACAAGATTGAGTAAGCAATCTTGATCCTTCTGCTTTCAATAAGATAGACTCTACCCTCAACCTTGCCTGGTGTCTCCCAGTTCCTAGACTTTCTATCCTACCCTCTCCAGAGAATAAACCTCCAGGCTTCTGCTGCTGTTACTGTGTGAAGCTGAATAGAAGATTGTAGGATTAAACTACTTCTCAAATGGTCTAATTAGACAGTTTCTTAGTTTAGCACTCCACCTTCACCATTTCCAGAATTACCCAAAGCCACCAATTACTGGCTATCTTGGAGGATTCTGTAGTGTAGATCCAGTTGCTTCTTGCTGTCTACTGACATTCTAGGATTCAGTTTTCTAGGGATTTCTGAGTTAGTTACCACTTGTATATATTCTTTCTACTTTCTAAAATTTTGTTACCCTGGTCTCCTCTTCCTTAAGAATTCATGGAGCTCCTCCTCTCCTTTTAATTTTATGATTATTTTATTGGAGTTTCAGATGAGAGTAAAGGTTAGGTTTTCATTCAACTTACCATCTTTGGTTAGAAATCCTCAGGCAAGTTCAAAACAGTGATATAAGGCTGCTGTGGGAGCACTGGAGAGGAGGGCCGTGCAACCAATATGAGCAGGATTCACAGGAGGAAAAAGCTCCCCAGAGGAAATCATGTTTAAGTAATATTTAAGCTGAGACCTAAAAGATGAATAGGAATTAGCTAGTTTTGTGAAGGGTCAGAGAGAGATTGTGTGATACAGAAGGAACAGTGTTATAAAAGACTGGAGGCAAGAGGGAGCATAACAAATCAGAGCAATTGCAAAGTAGGAGATGGAGGAGTGATGAGTGACGAAGCTGGATGTGAGTTGAGAACTATTTGAGGTAAAATGGATAGGACCTACTGAATCATAGGAAAAGCTGCAGCGAGGGAGAGGGACATGTCAAGGATAACACTTGAGTTTCTGGTTTGATGAATAGTCATCCAAACAGTGAATGGAAATGCTGGAGATCTAGGAGAGAGGACAATTAATATGATGTATGGGACTCACGAGGGAAAGTGTACAGTAGGCACTTGGATATTTAGATGTTGTGCATAGGAGAAAAGTTGGCATAAAAATAGAGATGCGTGAACATATATACTTTGGCTGGAAAATTCTTGGATTGCGTTGAGAAAATGTTTTCTTCACATCTCTGTAAATGTTTCCTCACTGTCTTGTTGAATCAAAGATTGCAATCTAGAATTATGAAGTTTAGAAAGTACTCTTTGGGTTGCAAGTGACAGAAACCCAACTCAAACTCAAAAAGTTTAGGAACAAAATGGAATCTTGGTTCACAAAACAGGGACCAAGTAGGAATACTGTGGAAGTGAGGGGGGGCAGTTTCCCAAAGGAAGGGATGCCAGGTAGACAAAGAACAGGTGACCACCACCAATGTCACTAATTCTTTCTTCTTTGTAGGTGATCTGTTCTGACAGGATGTTTTGAACATTTTATTCAGGCACTACTCTTTGATTAGATAGCCGGGGAAGAAGGTTAGAAATGGTTACAGTCAGTTCGTAAACATTAAAATTAAGTCTACACTTAATCTGTATCTTGTCATCATAAAGCTGGGTTTCTATATAGTCTGTTTACTAAGAAGGATATAAAGCTTTTCTATAACATTGAGAGATAGACTTGTTTTAATATGTATCTTTCAAAGATTGTTGACTTGTAATCTTGAGTTGATGTTTGATAAAATATTTGTGACAGTAAATTATATTTGCTCACTTAAAGTTACAAACTATATTTGTCATAGGAGATTGAATTTGCCAATTCAATCTTGTGATCTTGCCACCAATCTTCTGATAATTAACTTGCTATGATCTCAGTGATCTTATAAATAACTCAACTAGCCTTATAAAATAGTGTGGCATAACCTATAGTTAACAATACTGTATTGTGCACTTAAAAATTGGTTAAGAGGGTAGATCTCATACTAAGTGTTCTTACCACAATAAAAATTGAAAGTTCCTGTGGTCAAGTAAAACAATAGGAGAAAATTTCTTTGAGATGAAATAATAATAAAACAAACTTGAATCTTCAGATCAACAGAGTCTCTTAGTGCAAGGCAAGGCAGAATTAAAGAAAGACTAGAACAAAACAAAAATGTTAAATTCCAGGGCTAATGTAGAAGAATGAGACTGGTAACTACAGGCACCATGTTGTACAGCAGATCTCTTGAGCTTATTCTTCTTGCATAACTGAAACTCTATACCCATCAAACACCAACTCCTCATCTCTCTGTGTCTCTCTTATGTAAGCTCTTCTCCTGGATCAATGCTCCATTTCTAATTTTTTTAATTTTATTTCACCTCATAAATTATATCACTTTTTACTCTGCGTTCAATTTAATCTGGTTTTCTAACTCACCAATTTGATTTTCTAAAGTGTCCATCCTGCTATTTAGTGCCTCTGTTTTTTTTTTTAATATCATTGTTCACATTTTTATTTCCAGCATAAAAAACACAAGCCTCAAAGGCATTTGTTTGTATGTGTCAATGTTTTATTTAACTGATTATTGAGAAAATCAGCAGGAAGACAAAAGAGCTGGTTCCAAGAGCGCTTGAGAAATAGAGATGTATACACTCAATGGGAGAAGAACGCCAAAACAAGATTATTAAGTTAGACAGAAGAGTAGTTAACCTTTTACAGGAAGTAAAACCATATCACCTTTGGGATTAACTTCTCTACCAGGCTATAAAGCAAAACAACTTATTGACTTCTGTAAATTAAACTCTAACCTTAACGGAATTTTATAGGACTATAAACCATTTGCACCTTCATCAGTTGTGGATTGTGGCTATACTGTGACAGCTATGTTCCAGCCCCCAAAAAGGTCAGATCAGGGTCAAGCAGGATTATTAGAAAATGTTTTACCATGGAAAAAAAAAAAAAAGCAACTCTTCTCTTGCCTTTTCTGAGATTGCAATAAATTTTTCTCTTATACTAGGAACCCCTGTTTTCATATTGCACTGGATTGCAAACTTTGGATGCTTCCTCCAACTGCTCTCTGGCTTAGTCTCACCTCTAGCCCCCTTTACCATGCAGGGGATGTTTGTGTAGTCATCGTGAAGGGGCAGGCAGATGTAAGGAGCAGCAAACCCTTCACAACCTTATCTATCGACATGGGCCACAATGGGGGGTCCTTTTGTGTGGTGGATGCGGCAGACTGGAGAGTTTGCTCTCTGCTTTCATCAGCTCAATGTTCTTCTGACTCCTTCATATTTCAATTGTGTAAGCGGGACTCTAGTTTTCAATCATGGTATAGAATTTCCCGTTACATTTTTGTTGTGTTGTTTCAGTAGGAAATTAGATGTGGGAGGGAGTAAAATGAGTGCATTATTAGAATTATAATGTTGTATCTCCATTCCCAGATAGCCATGGATTTTCCTCATTTTTCTGTGGAAATATTAAAAATATGTCCTTTAGAAGCCTACTATAATCATTACCTTTCTTGGTCACCACAAATTTCAAGGGGACATTGTCATTTTATTTCAAGGTTCCCAATACTTCTGTGATCCTAACCTATTTTTTTTTGTTGATTAGAATTATGACCAAATGGTTTAATTTCCATATCCTTCTGAGATTAAACTGACCTCTTTTAAAGTCATTGGCTCCTTTAAAAATCTGATTAAATGTTTGGACACTCCTGTCAGAAAAATGCACATACGCATTCATACATCATGGTGTATATAATTTCAGGGGATTTGGGGGCTCTGAATCCCATCTATAAGCCTCAGTTTAGGAACTAGTTTTTGAGGTAAGAATGTGCCCCTAACAGTGCCCCAAGATGACTAAATAAGATAATTATATCTATCTATAAGGAGACAAAAACAGACTTTAATGTAGTAGTTCTTATATTATCTCCTTTTGACTTCAAGGCTGTGGTGATATGATCTCCAAACATGTTTTGCTCTATACTTGACCAGGATAATAAACGAGTGAGAATTTTATTTTAAATGTATGAAGCCTAATCTGAAATGCTTACATCATGAATATCTTCTGCCAACTTGAAACACATTGTTTTTCCACAGAGGAGGAAGTGGTGGCTGTGTGAGAGACCTAACATGTCAGGAGGAGAATACTTTCCAGGTGGGTTTTCTCCATTAGTAAAATCAAGAATAGTCTCTTCTAGCTCAAAAAGTTGTGTGTAGATGAGAAATGGAAGGAGGGAGCACACTGGGAGCAGCTGTAGCAAATGGGCAAGAGTTAAATTGGATGCAACACTCTCAGAAAATGCAGGATTAATGACAATTTCTTTGGGAGGCTTCAGGGCAGTGTCTACTAGGACTGTATAGTTTACATACATAGAAAACTGATGGTGCCATGGGCAGTGCTGGGCAGGAAGTAACCCAGAGGCTGGGCTCAGAGGTAGAAGGCAAGCCTGAGAAGGATGCTAGACTGGAGTTGGGGAACAGCCTGGGCCTCCCTCAGTACAGCTGCTGTGCCTCACAGCCCAGAACCTCCAGCCTTAGGGCAATCTGGTGCCCCCAGCTCTGGGGGTGAATTCTAAGATAGCGAGTCAGTAAAGGTGGGTCTAGAGAGTTCACCACAGGTGTGAAGGAGTCTTGGTTTCCCTGAAAAACCTGAAAGAGGAAAGATAGCATTTATTAGCTGTCTGACAGGAAAAGAATTATAATGTTCATACCCCCATCCCCCGCCAGGCTCCTCAGGTCCATTGGCCTCCTACTCTGTCACTCATTTACCCGTAGCTCCTCCCCCAACTTGGCCCTCACCCTTTTTGGCATCCATCACAAAGCAGAGACTTTTTTTTTCACTTCCAATTGAGTAGTCCATGTTTCCAGTAGTCCAGGATTGAACCCTGGTAGGTGACTGGATGACTCTGTGTCCTACACATCCGGGCCTGGGAAAGCGGGTATGATATCTAGAATTAAGAGCACTCTGCTTGCCTTCTGTGGAGGCCTTTGCTCCAGCTATGCCTTATATCTGGAATGTTCTCACCCACTTGCCAAAATCTCAGTGAAACTGAGTGTTTTGTCTTAAGTTATACACAGCGTCTGTGTGTTGGGCCATCTGGATATGGGAGTCAAGCTTCAGCCAGCTGACTCTCTCGTCAGTGCATTTACTATTACAAGAAGAGTACACAGTAAGTGCTCAATAAATGGTAGCTACAGTCATGAGTCAGATAAGCTGGTTTCACACATGTTAGTAGCAACTTTATAATGATAACAAAAGCCACACAGCAAGGCATGCAATTTAGTGTAGCCAGGCGACTCTGGTGGAGCAGGTGCAGAGGGGAGAGAATCTAAGAAAAGGCATCTTGCCACTCTGGGATTTTGGAGGTAAGCCCGCCTATGAACCAGATGGAGGTTTGGGAAAATTAAGTCTGAATATTCAAAAAGTGTTGGTTGGTTAAAGCTCTGTTCCAGGCTGAGGCTCACATACAATGTGTCTTCTCAGATTGGACATTTTTATCTCATGGCAGAGGCAAACATACAATCACATTGAAAGCTTCTGTTCGGAAGTGGTGACTGTCATGTCCATTGAGCATGTCCATTTGAGCATGTTCATTGCTCAAAATGAGTCCTGTTGCCAAGCCCAAAGTCAATGGAGTTTTCAAGGAAGGAGGGAGTGAAAAATCAAGAATAATACCTTTTACCTCATCTGCCATTTTCTATTCATTTAGAAATGCCATATTTTCTTGTTCCAGCAATAAGAAGCAATTTTATGTAGGCAGAGATAAGAAGTTTGGACGGATTATGGGGTTTCTTAATCCAGGAGAGCCCTCTACTGCTGATAATGTGAAGTACAATTTCCTTAATTGATGGGACAAGAAGATGTTTGTGTCTTGTGCTTTTGCGATTTGTTTTAGCTTTTACAGGACACTTAATTTACACCATTTGATTGCTTTTTTTGTTCATCAGCAAGCCTCCAAGAAATGTATCCCCCTTCACCAGAACCAATGCCTTTCCAAATCTGCCACCTCTAGACCCACTTACTCTTATTCCCTTTCCTTTCAGTCCTCCAGAAGCCAATGCTATGATCCAGCAGGTCTCAAATATTAGTATTTCATCACTCAAGGCAGGACTATCTCTTTCCAGAAGTGATTTGATCTGTGTTCACCACTACTAGGTCTCACACTGACCTTTCCTCTTTTTTGCACAGTCTCTCCTGGACTCTCTCCAGAGCGAGCTCTAGAGCTAGGGCAGCTAGCTTTGCATGTTTATTTCCTACTTACTTGCAAACTGAAACTTACAGTAGTCTATGGAGAGATTTAGGCAGCTGCTATTATCTGACGAGAAGGTGCAACTCAGTACTTGGAATTTTTAAATGCTATTTTAAACTATTTTTCCAACTATTTGTTTCTGGCATATAGAAATACAATTAAATTTTGTATTGATTTTGTTTTCAGCAACCTTGCAAAATTATTTGATTAATTCTAACAATTTAGATAGATAGATAGATAGATAGATAGATAGACAGACAGACAGACAGACAGGTTCTTTTGGATTTTCTATGTATGCCATCATATCTTCCACATATTATGAGAGTTTGTTTCATCTTTTCCAATCCTTACACATTTTATTTCTTTTTCTTATCTTATGGCACCACTGAGCACATCCAATACGGTTTCTAACAAAAGTGGATGTGGCAGATTAAAGATTGCTATGAATTTTTTTGACACTCCTCCCATGGAGACATAGGTCTGTTTTGCTTTATTTTAAATCTGGGCTGGCCACTGATTCTTTGCACTGATAGAGTATGGCAGAAGTGATGCTGTGCCAGTTCTGGGTCTGGCCTTTTCAAGAAGACTGGCAGCTTCCACCTGGGTTCTTGGAATCTAGCTCTTATGTAAGAGGAGTGACTATCCTAAGACCACCATGTTGTGAGAAGCCCATGACATGCGGAAAGGCCCTGAAAAGACACCACGTGGATAGAAAAGTCAAAGAAAACCAAGGGTGGCAGACATGTGAGCAAAGAAGCCATGTAGGAAGTAGATCCGTCCATCCATCCCCACTGACATCACATGGATCACAGAGAAATCAGCCAGCCAGATCAAACTAAATTCCTGATCCTCAAAATTGTCACCAAGTTTCGGGGTAGTTTCTTATGCAGCAATAGATAAGTGGTACAGTGGGCCTCCTTTTCTTATTCTCAATCTTAAAGGGAAAGATTTCTGTGTTTCACCTAAAATACATTTGCTGTAAGATTTTTGTGAATACCCTTTATCAGATTAAATAATTTCCCTTCTAGTCGTAGTTTGCTAATTTTTTTCATTAACAACAGATGTTGAGGGACCGGCCCCGTGGCTTAGCAGTCAGGTGCATGCGCTCTGCTGCTGGCGGCCTGGGTTCGGATCCCAGGTGCACACCGACACACCGCTTGTCCGGCCATGCTGAGGCTGCGTCCCACATACAGCAACTAGAAGGATGTGCAGCTATGACATACAACTATCTACTGCGGCTTTGGGGGAAAAATAAATAAATAAATAAAATTTAAAAAAAAAACAATAGATGTTGAATTTTATGAAATGCTTTTTTTCAGCATGTATTGGTCATATAATCCTTTATTCCATTAATGTGATGGATTATGTTAATTTTCTAATATTAAGCCAACCTTGCATTCCTAGGATAAATCCAACTTGGATATATATTGCTAATATTTTGTTTCGGATCTATGTTCATGAATAAAATTGGCCTATTATTTTCCTAATAAAATTGTTCTTCTTGGGTTTTGTTATCATAAAAAGAGCTGGATAATGTACAACCTTTTTCCATTTTCTGGAAGAATCATTGTAATATTGGTATTATTTCTCCCTTGAAAATTTGCAGAGTATTTAGTATAGCCATCTGGGATCTGGAGTTTTCTTTGTAGTAATATTTCTGAACACCAATTCAATTTCTCAAAGGTTATGAGAGTTTTAAGGTTTTCTATTCTTTCTTAAGTTATATTTACTAGGAATTAATGTATTTTACCTAATTTTCCAAATTTATTGTCATAAGGTTAATAAATATCCTTATTTTTTATGTTGGCAGGATTTTACTGAGTGGTAAAATCACTCATGTATGTTGGAAAATTTTTTAGTTTTTGCTTTAATGCATCAAAGAAATTTTCACTAGATTTTCTTTTTTGGGGGAGGTTTCAAAATTTTTCTTTCAGCATCATGTAGATACCATTAATTATCTTCTGATTTTCATTATTGTTTAGAAATCAGCTGTCAGTTCATCATTCATTATGGTAATGTATGTGTCTACTGGCTTCTTTTTATTGCGGTAAAACGTACATAACATAAAATTTACCAGCTTAACCATTTTAAAGTGTAAAATTCAGTGGCATTTGGTATATTCACCACTATCTAGTTTGAGAATATTTCTGTCACTTCAAAAGGAAATCCAGTACCCATTAAGAAGCCACTGCCCATTCACCCTTCCCTCCAATCTCTGGTAGTCACTAATCTGTTTTCTGTCTCTATATATTTGCCTATTCTGGACATTTCATATAAATGTAATCATACAATATGTGGCCTTTTGTGTCTGGCTTCTTTCACTTAGCATGTTTTCAAACTTTATTCATATTGGAGCAATTATATCAGTATTTCTGTTCTTTTTATGGCTGAATAATAGTCCATTGTATGGATAGATCACATTTTGTTTATCCATCAGTTGAGGGACATTTGGGTCATTTTCACCTGTTGGCTATTGTGAATAGTGGTGCTATGAGCATTCGCTTACAAGGTTTTCTTAATTTCCTTTTTAAAATTCTTTCGGGTATGTACTCAGTAGTGGAATTGCTGGGTCATATCATAATTCTATGTTTACCTTATTGAGGAACTACCAAAATGTTTTCTACAGTGGCTGCCCCATTTCACATTCCCATTAGTAATGTGGGTTCCAATTTTTCTACATCCTTGCTAACATTTTTTCTGTATTTTTAAAAAATTATAGCCATCCTAGTGGGTGTGAAGTGATATCTCATTGTGGTTTTGACTTGAATTTTCCTAATGACTAGTGATGTTGATGTTTATGTGCTTGTTGGCCATTTGTATATCTTCATTGGAGAAATGCCTATTGAAGTCCTTTGCCTATTTTTAAATTTGGTTGTCTTTTTGTTCTTGAGTTTAATAGTTCTTTTCATATCCTGGATACTAGACCCTTTATCGATTGGCAAATATTTTCTCCCATACTGTGCGTTGTCTTTTAAATTTCTTGATAATGTCCTTTGATGAACAAAAGTTTTTAATTTTGAAGAAGTCCACTATATCTATTTTTCTTTTGTTGCTTGTGATTGCGGTGTCACATCTAAGAAACCATTGTCAAATCCAAGGTCATGAAGATTTACTTCTATTTTCTGCTAAGAGTTTTATAGTTTTGGCTCCTATATTTAGGTGTATGATCCATTTTGAATTAATTTTTGTATATGGTGTGTGGTGACTTCATTCTTTACATGTGGTTATAGAGTTTTCCCAGCACTATTTGTTGAAGAGACTATTCCTTTCCCGTTGAATAGTCTTGGCACCCTTATTGAAAATCAATTTACCATAGGTGTATAGGCTTATTTCTGGACCTTGATTCTATTCCATTGATCTATCTGTCTATCTTTACATCAATACAACACTGTTTTGATTGCTGTAGCTTTGTAGTAAGTTTTGAAATTGGGAAGTTTGTGTCCTCCAACTTTGCTATTTTTCAAGATTGTTTTGGCTATTTGGAGTCCCTTGTAATTCCAGATGAATTTTAAGATCAGCTTGTCCATTTCTGCAAAAATGGCCATTGGGATTTTGATGGGATAGCATTGAATCTGTAGATAGCTTGGGGTAGTATTGCCATCTTAACAATATTAACTCTTCCAAACCATGAACCCAGACATTTTTCCATTTATTTAGGTCTTCTTTAATTTTTTTCAGTAATGCTTTGTAGTTTTCAGTGTACAAGCCTTGCACCTCCTTGATTAAGTTTATTCTAAAATATTTTATTCTTTTTGATGCTATAACTAATAAAATGGTTTTCTTAATTTCCTTTTCAGATTTTTCGTTGCTAGTATATATAAATACAACTGATTTTTGTGTGTTGATTATGTATCCTGCAACTTTGCTGAATTCATGTATTAGCTCTAATAGGGTTTTTTTGGTGGATTCTTTAGGATTTTCTACATATAAAATCATATCATTGGCGAAGAGAGATAGTTTTACTTCTTCCTTTCCAATTTGGATGCCTTTTATTTCTTTTTCTCACCTAATTTCTCTGGCTATAACTTCCAGTACAATGTTGAGTAAAAGTGGCAAAAGTGGGCATCCTTGTTTGTTTGTCACTTCTCCACTATTTATTTCCTTTCACTCTGGGATTCTAATTAGATATATGTTAGGCTTTCTCTGTTTCCCTCTCTCTCTTCATTTCTTTTTCATGTTTCATCTTCTGTGCTCCATTCTGGGTAATTTCTTCAGATATATCTTTCAATTGACTAAATTCTTTTTGGCTGTGTCTAATCTGCTAAGTCTTTCTTTGATTTTTAAACTTCAATAATTATATTTTTCATTTCTAAAAGTACTGGGTGCTTTTCCCCAAACTGCCTAATAATTTTGGATAATTTGTCATCTATTTTTATGTGTCCATAATTCATTGCTTTAAATACTTTATGCATAATTATTTCATTATATATATCTGATGATGTCAGTATCTGATGTTCTCCAGATTCTAAATCTGCATGGATTGTTTCTGCTCACTTGTAGTGACATTGACTTGCTGTCTTGCATGGTTGCTGATTTATGTTCATGATCTTATCATTTTAATATGTGAGAATCCTAGAGACCTCAACTGGGAGTGCTTTCTTCTAGAGTGGACTTGAGAAAGGAGGTGCTACTTATCCACAACAACTTTATCTTCCTTCTGGAGTTCATTACTTAGTGCAGAAGTCTCACATTCAGGTCTCCTGGCATTTTGCTCAAAGCTTAGTCTCCCAATAACAACACTAATATCAGCATTTTCCATTAGGAAAAGTCCTCCATTTTACATTTTCTCATTTTCACCTCTCTTTGCTCTGATTTAAGCTCATTATTTTTAAATAAAAGCTCATGGGTTTTTCTGCTGTCATTTGTGCAGAGGCTGGAGATTCCCCTTTCTGCACTGAGTGTAGCAATGCATTAAGAAGTATATACTATAAGTAATATAGTCTTTTTTACTGTGGTAATATATATAACGTATAATTTACCATTTCAACTATTTTTAAGTGTAAAATTCAGTGGCATTAAGTACATTCACAACGTTGTGCAACCATCACCACTCTCTAGACCCAAAACATTTTCATCATCCCCAACAAAAACTCTGTTAACCTCTATTCTACTTTCAGTCTCTATGAATTTTCTTATTCTAGATACCTCACTGTAATTGTTAATTTTATGTGTCAACTTGACTGGGCCATGGACAGCCCAGATATTTGGTCAAACATTATTCTGGGTGTGTCTGTGAGGGTGTTTCCAGATGAGATTAACATTTGAATAAGTAGACAGAGAAAAGTAGATGGCCTTTCCTAATGTGAGTGGGCCTTATCCAATCAGTTGAAGCTGGAATAGAAAAGGCTGAGCCTCCACTGAGTAAGAGAGAATTCTTTCTGCTTTACTGCATTTGAATTGAGACATTGCCTTTTTCCAGCCTTTGGGCTCAGACTGAAATATCAGCTCTTCCTGGGTCTTGAGCCTGTTGGCCTTCAGCCTGGAACTTACACTATCAGCTCTACTGGTTCTCAAGCCTTCAGACTCGGACTAGAACTATACCATTGGTTCTCCAGGGTCTCCACCTTGCCGACTCACCCTGCAGATCTTGGGACTTGTCAGCCTCCATAATCATGTGAGCCAATTCCTTATAATACATCTCTTTATATACACACACGCACACATCCTATTGGTTCTATTTCTCTGGAGAGCCCTGACTAATGTACCCATATAAGTGGAATCATACAATATTTTTCCTTTTATGTCTGGCCTATTTCATTTAGCATAATGTTTTCAAGGTTCAGCCATATTGTAGCATGTATCAGAGACATACCCTTTTTAAAATGGGAATGTCCTCTAGAATAGTATATATTATCTATCGTCTAGTCCACTGAACTGCCAGAAGCAGAAGTCTTTAATCCAACCTTGAGGGATCAGGAAATTCTTGGAGGAGATGATGTTTATCTGAGACTTAAAGAATGAGCCAGGTGAAAAGGGCAATGGGAAGTATGTAGAAGAAATGTTCTAGGTAGAAGAAACAGTATGTACAAAAGCCTAGTGTGAAAAAGAAAATGCTGTTTTTAGGGACCTGAGAGTTTTAGGGACCTGCTGTTTTTAGGGACTTAAGAGTACAGGTGGAGCTTAGAGAGCAAAGGAGCAAGTGGCAAGAGATTGTACTAGAGAGACTGGTTAGGACCACATCATGGGTAACACTTGGTGAAAAAGAAGATGAAAGAGATCATAGAAAAGAACTATTCATTCTCCCGTTACTCATGGGATAGCAAGACTTTATGTCATGTCCTCTAATTAATTTGTTGACTTCTCCAGCAAACTCACACCAGGAAGGAAGACTGTCTGGGTCGCTAAAGGTAAAGGTCAGTGAGGCTTGGAATCTAAGTTGCTGAATGAGGATACAGACATCATTCAGCATTTGGCAAATAACTCTCATTCTTCATCCCTCTGATTCTTGCCGTCATCCTGGAGGACATCAACATCTGTTAGGATAAATAACTTTTGGCTCTACCCTGTCCTTTCCTGGGATTATACATCCTTGCTTGGAGTCATTGTGTTCTGCCAGAATGCCTTTTATAGTGTCCTATTACTATAGGTATTCAGTATAATTATCCTGAAAGTTTGGTCATATATCAACCTTGTTATGTTTCTAAATGTCAAGCTCTAGGGCAGGTTTTGTGCCTTTCCTATGAGACCAGCATACCTTTACTTTGCCTTTCTGAAGAAACAGAGTCCAGTTATGGCCATCTTGACTACTGGAGATGAGGAACTCCTTCACATACATGCTGGTCAGGAGAGATTTCACACCCTGGGTGGTTATTCCTGTGACTTTCATTGTCTTCTGGAAGTCCACTTGCAGCCACTCTTTTGGATTATTCACCTGAGGAAGTTAGTTAGACTAGTATCCTGTTGGTCACTATTTGCTCCCAGAAATCTCCAAATCCCTTCTTCTTAACCATAGCACAGCACTTATCTCTCTGCATTTTAATGGTCTGTTTGTCAGTCTCTGTTATTACACTCTAAGCAACTTGAGGGCGGAAATTTTTCATGGTTCATCTCTGTGTCCCCAGGGCTAGGCATTTAATAAGTGCCCAGTAAATCTTTGCTCAATGAATATATGAACCATAGGTAGACTGACTAGAGCATCAAAAGTTTGGCAATGTGTTATACAACCTGTTTTGTTTAAAATAAGCCCCTGGAGGAGCAGAAACCATTAACTCCATTCATCCCCAAAAGCTATTCAGTGATTGAAAATCACAAACTGAGTGGTTTTGGAAAAGACCTGTGCCCAATGAACTGTACATGATTGTGACTCCTTCCTTTGAGGCGCTGAGAACTCTGCAAAGAGGGCTAATTGTTGATATTTCTCTGTAAAACTGGACTTCAGCTACTACAATTCTTTGATGGATAGTAGCCCAGTACTGTACATAGAGATTTTGTTTCCAGGAGGTTCAATTAGGGATCATTTCCCCCAATGAATGCTGCGTGAAATCACATGGTACATCCACTAAACATCTGTGGGGTTTTCTGCCCATAGTCAACCTTCCTTGACACTCTTTTTGGGAAAACCAGGTGACAGAAATACCTCTGCAGAAACAGTCAAGGGCTTTCCCTATTCCTTCCCAACTACTACTCCCTCCTCTACATCAGTTAAATGGCAAATTTGTTGCCTCTTACCCGGGGTCTCCAGGCATTAGTCCTCCCCTGGAGGTGAAGTCGGGCTTGTGAAGGAGACCAGGTGGCAAACACATTGTTTAAGTAGGATGAGGCAGTTATCTGTGCATCTGCTATTGCTTTATTCTCCATTCCCAGTGGCATGCTGCAACCTCAAAGAAATGAAAGGAGAACATAATCACGAGGACGAGATACAGCCTAGGTTCCACTGGCCTGCCTCCACTGACACTCGAGGGCTACTGTCATCATGACATCATTTCCCAGAAATTAACTTTTTTTTTATAAATCTTTTTCCTTTTTTTGAGGAAGATTGGCCCTGAGCTAACATCTGTTGCCAATCTTCCTCTTTTTCTTTTTTCTCCCCAAAGCCCCAGTGCATAGTTGCATATCCTAGTTGTAGGTCCTTCTAGTTCCTCTATGTGGGACGCCACCTCAGCATGGCTTGATGAGTGGTGAGTAGGTCCATGCCCAGGATCCAAACTGGTGAACTCCAGGCCGCTGAAGTGGAAAGCGCGAACTTAACTGCTACACCACTGGGCCAGCCCCCAGAAATTAACTTTTGTACAGATTCTGTTATTGTTAACATGCCCCCTGTTTTCTGCTCAGCTCTATTTGACTTTGATTTGCCTTGTTAATAGTAGTGTAGGAGGTGGCTGCCCCTGGGGAATCCCATGGTTAGAATATCAAGTCCTGGGTTTGCCCAGGACTGTGCTGGTTTTAGCATTGATAGTTCTGTGTCCTGGAAAATCCTCTCAGTCTTGGGAAAACTAGGACAGTTAGTCATCCTACCCATGGTTGGGAGAGGGAGGGATATGGGATGACTCGGCACTTACTGTTTAAATCACAGCCCATCAACTCCATGCGAAGAGTGCTGCGGATGCTGTAATGTGTTGGGTGCAAACGGATGTACCGAGCAATAATTGGAGGGTTAAAAATATTGTGTTTTATCCCAGATGAATCCACATTGCCAAAGAAGACCTGTAGGAAGGGATTAGCACAGACAAATGGAAAGTGAAGACAGAGTAAAAAGCAATTCCTCCCAATCATATCTTCCTTCGCATTTTGCTTTGTGCATTTCTCAACAGTACCCAACACTCAAGTAAAACAATTCTGGCTAGACAGATGTTAGGATGAAATACATGAAGGAGAAAAACACCAGGAAGAAGAACGGAACAAGGGAGGTTAGGTCTGAACAGGCGAAGTAGTCTTCTACTTTGGAGTCCTGTAAAAGGCTCTCAAAGTTGAGGAAGCCATTTAGGGCTTTGCTAATCCAGTGTGGGGCACAGACCAGCAGCATTGGCATCACCTGGGAGCAATTAGAAATGCAGTATCTTGGGCCCTATTCCAGATCTACTGAATCAGAACATGAAGTTTGAGAAGCACTAGCTTAGCTAGTCAGCTGTGAAAGAGCACTTGGAGTAGGCAGCCTACCACACTGTTCTTAGAATGATCTTCCAAGAATGTGGGCTGTGGGCCAGCCCCGTGGCTTAGCAGTTGGGTGCACGCACTCCGCTGCTGGTGGCCCGGGTTCGGATCCCGGGGGCGCACCGAGGCACCGCTTCTCCGGCGATGCTGAGGCCGCGTCCCACATGCAGCAACTAGAAGGATGTGCAGCTATGACATACAACTCTCTACCGGGGCTTTGAGGGGGAAAAATAAATAAATAAATAAATAAATAAATCTTTAAAAGAATGTGGGCTGTGTGTGCTTGCATGCCTGTGTGTGTGTGTGTGTGAACTGTGAAACATTAATTAATGATTCCTTGTGTGTGAATCCATGAGATGTGTGTTAATATCCAACATGTGGGGTTTAGGACCTTGACATGTCTAGGTTCTAGAGAAAAGTATATGACATATTTAAGGGAAAAGGAACACAGTTTGAGAAATATGGTACTAATGCCAATTCAAAAGACCGAGATTTAAGCCATGGCATATAGTATAAGGAAAGTTGAAAATCATCTCTCATAAAATACCTGGGATTCTGTATCTGCTTAAATACACTAAAATAGGAATCAATATGTCTGTTATATAATCACATATCAGAGTTATAGTATTATGGGGAATTTTAAAAAAATTGTTCTGCCATGTAACAATTTTTTCTTCCTTTGGGATAAAAAATATTAATAAATTTATAGCACTGTCCCAGAAATCACAGCATTGTTTTTGGTAAATATATCTGCTTCATTTTTTTACTCAATCCTTGTGTCTTGATTAGAAACCTTCTTAGGGAGACAATGTATTAATTCAACAAATAGCTAATGACTACACAAATCCTAGATTTCATGTATTATGTGCCAAGAACTGTGCTAGGTGGCTTCACTGGTGAATTCTACTGAATGTTTAAAGAAGGATTAACGCCAATCTTTCCCAAACTCTTCCAAAAGATAGAAAAGGAGGGAAAACTTCCTAACTCATACTGTAAAGCTAGAATTACCTTCATACCAAAGTCAGACGTATATACCACAAGAAAAACATTACAGACCAATATCCTTTATGAAATAGATGCAAAAATCCTCAAAAGAATTTTAGCAAACTGAATCCAGCAGCATATTATAAATATTAGATTCCATGTCCAAGTAGGAATTATCTCAGGAATGCAAGGATGGTTCAACATAAGAAAATTGATTAATCAACGCCACCTTAATAAAATGAAGGAGAAAAAACCCACATGATCATCTCAGTTGATACAGAAAAAACATTCAACAAAATCCAACAACCTTTCATGATAAAAAATGCTCATCGAACTAGGAATAGAAGGGAAATTCCTCAATATAATAAAGGGAATTTATGAAATACCCATAGCTAACATCATATTCAATGGTGGAAGACTGAAAGCATTTCCCCTAACATCAGGAATAAGACAAGAATGCTAGCTTTCACTACTTCTATTCAAGATTGTAATGAAGTCCTAGCCAGAGCAATGAGGCAAGAAAAAGAAACAAAAGGCATCCAAATTGGAAAGAAAGAAGTAAAACTGTCTCTATTCTCAGAGGACATGATCTTATACATAGAAAAACCCTAAAGAATCCACAAAACACTATTAGAGTTAATAAACAAATTCAACAAAGTTGCAGGATACAAGATCAACACACAAAACTCAGTTGTATTTCATTTTTTGTGTGTGAGGAAGATCAGCCCTGAGCTAACATCCATGCTAATCCTCCTCTTTTTGCTGAGGAAGACTGGCACTGGGCTAACATCCCAGCCGATCTTCCTCTACTTTACGTGGGATGCTGCATGGCCTGACAAGCGGGTGTGTCGGTGCGCTCCTGGGATCCAAGCCGGGGCTGCCAGCAGCGGAGCGAGCACTTAACCGCTACGCCACGGGGCCGGCGCCTCAGTTGTATTTCTATATTCTGGCAATGAAAACTCCAAAGTAAAATTGACAACAATTCTATTTAAAATAGCATAAAAAATACATAGGAATAAATTTAGCCAAGGAGGTGCAAGACTTGTGCTCTGAAAACTACAAAATATTGCTGAAAGAAATTAAGAATGACCTAAAATAATGGAAAGATGTCAGTGTTAATGGATTGGAAGACTTAATATTGTTAAGATGGCAATACTACCCAAAGTTATCTACAGATTCAGTGCAATCCCTATCAAAATCCCAATGATCTGTTTTCCAAAAATGTAAAAGCCAATCCTAAATTCATATGAAATTTCAAGGGACCTTGAATAGTGAAAACAATCTTGAAAAAGAAGAAAAAAGTTGGAGGACTCACACTTCCCTATTTCAAAACTTAGTATAAAGCCTCAGTTATCAAAACTATGTGGTACTAAAATAAGGATATGCACATGGATCAGTGGAATAGAATTGAGTGCAGAAATAAACCCATAAATCTCTTCATGGGTACATACCCCAAAGCACTGCAAACAGGTGTTCCCACAGAACCCTGTACGGGAACGCTCACTGCCGCGCTATTCACAACAGCCACGAGGTGGAGATCACCCAAACGTCTATCAACTGATGGACGGATGGATACACAACGTGTGGTCTCTCCAGACAACGGAATCTTATTGGCCCGAAAAGGAATGAAGCGCTGATTCGTGCTGCCCCGTGGATGACCCATAGCGAAAACATGATGGCTAAGGGAAAGCAGCCAGACACAAGAGGCCACCTCTTGATCGTATGACTCCATCTGTAGGAAGTCTCCAGAATAGGCAAACCTCTGACAGGGAGCCCAGGAGTGGTTGCCTGGCTGCTGGGGGGCAGGTGCCGGCTGGGGGCCGGCCAGGGGCTGGGGGGGGGCCAGTGGGAAGCGACTGCCTGACGGGTACAGGGGTTTCTTTCCCGGGTGGTGCCCACGTTTTGGATCTGGGTAGTTGTGACGATCGCCTGACCGCGCGAGTGTCCACTTGGTGGCACCGGATCGTCCAAGTCTGTCGTCTTTTTCCGTCCACGTTCCCATCCGGTGGAAAGGGAGTGTTCCCTCAAAGAGAGGGCCCAGGGCGCAGGGCGAACGGGCTCGTGCGGCGCCCTTTCGCTGCAGGCCCAGGCCCGCCATTTCCGGGAGCCAATGGGAAAGCAGTGACGTCACCGGATCGACGTGTCAGCGAGCGTGCGCCCCGACCAATGGGGGGGCCGGTGCGTGGTCGCTAGGATACGGAGTAGGGGCCGAGTACCCGCCGTCTTGAGAGCTTGGGACCCGCCGACCCACCTCACCTCACCTCACCTCACCTCACCTCACCTCACCTCACCTGAGCGACCCGGACTGAGCTGAACCTCATCCCACCGCAGAAGAGCTAGTCCCGTCGAGCAGAAGGCGCGGCTCAAGCCCAGCATGCCCGGGAACCGGAGCCGTCGTCGTCGTCGTCGTCGTCGTCGTCGTCGTCGTCGTCGAGGGTCGTCCGGTGGCCAGAGTCGGCCCCGCTCCCGCACCGCCCGAGCGGAGCTATCGTTCTCTGTGAGCCACGTGGAGCGCCTCCTGCGGGAGAGCCACTACACCCGGCGCCTGAGCCCCTCCACCCCGGTCTTCCTGGCCGCCGTCGTCCAGTACCTGACGGCCAAGGTCCTGGAGCTGGCGAGCAACGAGGCCCACAACAGCGGCAGAAGGCGCATCACCCCAGAGCTCGTGGACATGGCGGTCCACAACAACGCGCTGCTCAGCGGCTTCTTTGGGGCTACGACCATCTCCCAGGTGGCCCCGACCCGGGAGTAGCTGCCCGGCGTGACCCGGGTCCGCGGGCCTCGGTTGGCCGGCCGGCCGTCCACCCAGCCGGCCGTGCGTCCGCCCGTCGGGCGCCAGGCCCGCGCACAGCCCCGGGGCGGCCCCAGCCTGTCTGGTGCCTTGGGCACAGTCATGGAAAAATCAATAAAGTGTTTGAGGAAACCCGTGTGCGTGCCTCGGTCACTCTGCGCGGGAGGTGCTGGTGCTGGGACATCCCTCCTTGGAGGGGTGGGGGCCGGCGGGGGTCTGGCTGGGGGTGGTGGGGAGGAGTCGCGGACGACAGAGAGGAGCGGTGGACAGTGCGGGGTGGGGTGGGGCCCCGCGATCGAGAGGCTGGCTGCGGTGGGGTCGGGGGTGAGGCTGGGGTACGGAAGACTCCGCCATCGGCCCTGAGCAAGTCAGAGCCCAGCCAAGTCCCCAGAAGGACGGTCTTCGCTGGGGTGGAGCTCCAGACCAGGACTGCGGCGTCGTGACCCGGTGAACTCGCAATGGCGACCGGGGGTGGCGCGTGGGGGGTGCGGGGTGCGGGACGCGGGGGAGGAGGCGGACAGAGCGGTTGGCAAGGACTCCAACCGGGCAGGGGCTTTGACGCGGAGAAGACGGAGGAGGGACGGGCGCTCGAGAAATGATTGGCAAAGTCGGGATTAGGGCCACGCGGACCCCGAGTTTAGTTTTGGTCGCGTTCCCTTGGAGACGCTAGGAGACGCCCCTAGCAACCTGGGCAAACGAGCTGTCACCTAGCAACAGCGGGCGCCCGGCCAGGCCCCGCCCCGGGGTCCCCGATTTGCATACGCCGCTCGCAGCCGGGCCAGGCCCCGCCTCCGTCCCGGGTATTTTGCATATCACAGCGGCCACGGGACACGCGGGGGCTCCCGAGCGGGTCGCAGCGCACGTCGCAGCTCGCCAGCGGCGCGGGCACGGCCGCCCGGCTGCGTCAGCGTGCCCGGAAGCGCTCGGGTGGCGAACATGGCGGCGTCCGCGAGCGGCCTGGGGCGGGGCGCAGGCCCGGGGCCCGAGGCCGGGGACTTCCTGGCCCGGTACCGCCAGGTGTCGAACAAGCTGAAGAAGCGCTTCCTGCGGAAGCCGAACGTGGCGGAGGCCGGTGAGCAGTTCGGACAGCTGGGCCGCGAGCTGCGCGCCCAGGAGTGCCTGCCGTACGCGGCCTGGTGCCAGCTGGCGGTGGCGCGCTGCCAGCAGGCGCTCTTCCACGGGCCCGGGGAGGCGCTGGCGCTCACCGAGGCCGCCCGCCTCTTCTTGCGGCAGGAGCGCGACGCGCGTCAGCGCCTCGTCTGCCCCGCCGCCTACGGGGAGCCGCTGCAGGCCGCCGCCAGCGCCCTGGGCGCCGCCGTGCACCTGCAGCTCGAGCTGGGCCAGCCGGCCGCCGCCGCCGCCCTCTGCCTCGAGCTGGCCACCGCCCTGCGCGACCTGGGCCAGCCGGCCGCCGCCGCCGGCCACTTCCAGCGCGCCGCCCAGCTGCAGCTGCCCCAGCTGCCCCTGGCCGCGCTGCAGGCGCTCGGCGACGCCGCCTCCTGCCAGCTGCTGGCGCGCGACTACAGCGGCGCCTTGGCGGTCTTCACGCGCATGCAGCGCCTGGCGCGGGAGCACGGCAGCCACCCGGTGCAGCCCCCGCCGCCGCCGCCGCCGCCGCCAGGGCCCCAGCCCGGACCCGGCGCGGCCACCACCCAGCCTGCCGCGCTGCTCCCTCCGAACGCCGGCTCTGCGACCGCGCCCTCTCCTGCCGCGCTGGGCGCCTTCTCGGACGTGCTGGTCCGCTGCGAGGTGTGCCGCGTGCTGCTACTGCTCCTTCTGCAACCGCCGCCCGCCAAGCTCCTGCCGGAGCATGCCCACACCCTGGAGAAGTACTCCTGGGAGGCTTTCGACAGCCACGGGCAGGAGAGCAGTGGCCAGCTTCCCGAGGAGCTCTTCCTGCTGCTCCAGTCCTTGGTCATGGCCACCCACGAAAAGGACACGGAGGCTGTCAAGTCGTTGCAGGTGGAGATGTGGCCGCTGTTGAGTGCTGAGCAGAACCACCTCCTGCACCTCGTTCTGCAAGAAACCATCTCCCCCTCAGGTCAGGGGATCTGACGAATGACCTTAACCAAGTGACTTTCTGCCTGTTACCAGATCTCACGCCTCCATCCGCCTTTGCATTTGGGGGGGGGGAAGGAATAAAAGACACGGATCCCGGCGGTTCTACCTTTGTTTATCTCGTTCCTCTTGCCACCATAGGAATTTAGTTGACTGAAAGTTATCTGTACCCCAAAGACTTATTTCTGTAATGGGGGGGAAATACAATATGATGGAATCGGAGCAAAGGCCATGGCTCTCTTTCCAAAAACTGCGACATAAACTAACAATCCCTTTTATCCCCTTCTTCTCCCGCCCAACTCTCGCGCCTCCTACCCCCTCCCCCACGTCTTTGCTTCAGAGTGAGGATTTTATTTTGCCCAGCTCTGTCTAAATACTTAAGCTATATGATTTTTTTTATCGTGACTCTGATTTCTTAGCGTATTTCTATGTCTATCTGTGTGATCACCCTCTTTCTCCTTTGTTTCATCCGCCCTGTACATTTCGTGGGAATCATTCGATCCCATATGTCGTTTTTGTTGCTACAGCCATGAGTCCACGATAAAGCCGTTCTAGTACTCCTAACTTGTGGTTTAGATTTACTTCATCTATGAAATGACAGTAGCTTATCTGCATGTCGGGAGGCAGAAAGCAGAAACAGACAGTTGTCTTTCTGCTCCAAGATGTATTGGTTCGTTTGGAATTGACACTGCCTGGTATGCGGGTTATGCCAGGCAGTGAATCTGCAGAGATCACTTGCAATGTGGTCTTTACTCAGATAGCTGCGATGCAAATGTCTCCAGTAACCCCACAACCCGGGGTGAGTCCAGCGCAAGTGTCAGATTGGAATTCACAGTTCCAGTTCTATTCTGAGAGATACGGGTAATCCACATAACTTTTATTTGTAGTGGGGAACTTTCTGCAACTCTTACTTAAGTATGTAAAATCAGCCTGGTTCTGTGGTCCTGTGTGATCAGGTATATGCAAGACAGCGTCCTTGTTCCCCAAAAGCAGGATGGCGTTCCATTTTTAAAACACTAAATTTCCAAGGCTTTTTGGTCCCAATGTTACATGCAAACTGGCTTAGCTGGGTTTTTTTGTTTGTTTTTAATTCGGTTTAATTTTCTTTACAGTTTTGAGAGTGATAACTAGAACTCTTCAGAATATGATCTCGTTCTCAATCATTCAGCTTTGGGAAGATGCATCCTTTAGGCTGAAATTGAATACTAATCCCTTGAGGTGAGATTTAAGGACACAGTTTGGGGGTAGATTTTTGTTTTGCATTTAGGGGAGATGTGTGGAGGGTTGTGTATGACTTAAGTGCCTCAAAATGGGTGGGACTTTTGGGGTATTCTTTTCTCCTATTTCAACAGTGTGGAAGCAATAGGTAAGGAAATACATACACTCGGAGAGGCCCGCTTGAGACAGGGTCAGCCAGCATTCCTGTGCTCTCATGTGGCCGCCAGGAAGGGTCCTTCGGAGCCCTAAAAGCATAGTCCAAATTATTGCAAAAGAGGGAAGGGCATATGCCCCCTTGTGCTTTTGCTTTTCTGGTACACTCCTCTCAATCCGGGCTGCAGGCCTGGCCGGCTGTCTTACTGTCTTGTGAGAAGAATGCTTACCAAGTATGGCATGGGACTGGTGATAGTATTTGGATTTGGGCTTAGGGAAAAACCTCCTTAGGCCTCTGGTCTAAACTCCTTGCATTGAGGAGGTGGGGGGAGGGATTGCCAGAGAGCCTGGTAATGGGTATTCAAGTGTAATTTTAGGAAACACTAAAGGTCATTTTCCATTTGTCATTGGCTCGTTTATGTATATCCCTCAGAAACTTCTTAGCACGAATAGCTGGGCCAAGGCCAGATTTCAACAATTTGACAGAGGTCTCTTGCTATATATCAACTTAATATCAAAATTAACACTGATTTCTAACATGACCAAAGATAAATATTTATAAAGGACATGATTAGTCTTCTTTTTAATTTGAAAGTCAGAGGGAAAGATCCACATCATTGAAATGTTCATTGACAATTCAAAATTAACATCAAAATATTATAAACTATTGAAAATGGTCACAGTGAAGAAGTGATCCTTAAAGGGTGTTTGGGTTCCCCTTTCCCTCCTTTATGAGGGACTTCTATGATGAGAAATATTGCTTATGAAAAAATATTTTGTATGTGAATGGTGGTACAAAGTATAAAAACATTTGAGAACCACTGCACTGGAGGAAGATGACTAAAACTGAAATTTGTAAATTAGGCAAGCTCTGGGATGGAAGGGTTCTGGTTAATGTTAACTGTCTAGGCATCTCTTCTGCCATTAGACTAGACCGCCAGTCTGCAAACTTTTTCTGTAAAGGACCATATGGAAATATTTTAGCCTTTTCAGGCCACAAATGGTCTCTGTCGCATAGTCTTCGTTTTTTTTTGTTGTTGTTTTGTTTTTTGTTTTTTGTGAGGAAGATAAGCCCTGAGCTAACACCTGTTCCCAATCCTTTTTTTGCTGAGGAAGACTGGCCCTGGGCTAACATCCGTGCTCATCCTCCTCTACTTTATATGGGACGCCGCCACAGCATGGCTTGACAAGCGGTGCGTCGGTCTGTGCCCAGGATCCAAACCCGAGAACCCTGGGCCGCAGAAGCAGAGCACACGAACTAAGCTGCTACACCAGCCGGCTGGCCCCCTATGTATTTGTTTTTTTTTTTTTTTTTTTGCACCTTAAAACATGTGAAAACCATGCTTAACTCAGTCCATACAAAAGCAGGTTGTAGTCCAAATCCATGGGCTCCAGCTTGCCCACTGCTTTACTAAAACCTACAATATAGTAGTTACTCAATAACTGTTTGTTAAAGGAATGAGCCTCATGAGAGTAGTTAATAACGACTTTATCGTTATCATTGAGCACAAAAGATTGAAAATAAATGAACTAGTCATTCAAGTCCAGATTCTAGGAAATGAAAAAACATAAACCAAAAGGAAATGAAAGAATTTTAAAAGTTTTGAACAGGAATTAATGAATTAGAAAACAACAGCTTCAAATCTATGTTTGATTTTAAGATCAAGAGTTGATTCTTTGAAAATCCAATAGAATAAACAAACACTTGCCAACTTTGATAAAGGGGAAAAAAGAGAGATATATGCGTGTATGTAGATATAGATATATGGCGTGGGAAGGGAGATAGAACTCTAATGTATACATTTACAGAAATTCACTATAGGTAACAGAAAATGAGAATACCAATAATCAGATAAGGAATGGAAAAGATAGTCAAGTGTCTACCACTAAATAAGGCACAAGGCTCAAGTGACTCTTCCATCTAACTTTCATTAAACATGTGGTTACTACATTAATTAAAGTATTCTAGAGTAATAGTTTAATGGAAAAAGATGGAAGCTTTTCCACTTTATTTTCAAGTTTAGTATAACTCTCATGCCAAAACCTGATAAATGGAGCCCCCAAGAAAGGTAAACCAATTTTATTGATTAGTATAGATAGAAAAATTCTAAATAAAATGTTAGCAAATTGGATCCAGCTGAGTTTTAAATGATTAATACACTATGGCAGAGGGCGGTTTTCCCAGGAATGGAGCACGGTTTTGTGCTGGAGCTCACCAGTACTGGCTTGTGAGATCCCATTGTGCACATCTATTCCCAACCCTGCATTCAATGACACTACATCATCAGCTTGAAATCAGGTATGTTGGGAGTCTTTACATTGTGGAAATCAGCAAATGCTACAAATCAAAGCCTTTCCTCTTAACTGCCCCCACTTTGTCCCTGAGCCGGTTGTTAAACATTTGCCAGCACACCATGGAATGTAAGTATAATTTGACAATAGGAAAGAGAAGAAATGTGATCATATCAAAGATGCTGAAAAAAATATTTGATGAAATTCTGCAGCCATTCTAAATAAAGTAGGAGTAGAAAGAAACTTTTTAAACGTGATAAAAAGGATTTGTTTGAAACTAACAGTGAACATTAAACAGTGAAATATGGGATCCATTCCAATTAAAGTCAGGAAGAAGATAGGCTTATTTGTTTTACATATATAAACAAATATACATATATATGTATATGTATGTGTTTGTGTGTCTGTACCTATATTAATCACAAAAGCATTTAGGGTGATTGCTATTTCCTGTTTACCCAGTCCTGTCAGCATAACATTATCAATGTCATGGACCTATTGGTGTTCTGTAGGATGTCAAGAGGTTTGGAGTCCCTTGGGTCTATGTTATGACAAAGAACAAGGAGCTGGCATCACCCTGAGGCATGAACAGTAAAGTTAATACTCTTATTCCTACCTCATAAATGCAAATCTATTCTGAGTTTGCTTATCAATGGGAATGAAGAAAAAAGCATTTTCCAGGTCAATAGTTCCATATCAAGTGCTTGAGACTGTGTTAATTTGCTCCAGAGGAGATACCACATCTGGAATTGCAATTTTTGGTCATCACCACCTGATTAAATTTGTGATGATCTGTCATTTTTCCATGAGTCATCTAGCTTTTGTAGTGGCCAAACAGGGGCCCTAAGGAGACTAGCCACCGGCTTGTGTGGCAACTATTCCAGCTATAGTCACTGAAAGACTTAAGAAGAGAAGGGATGACTGCTTCAGAGATTGGGGAAAGGATGCCTCCTCAGGCAAAGGAGGTTCAGGGGGATTTGGAGGTTTGCAATTCTCAGCCTCATCCATGTCTGCCTACATGTATTCATCCCAGGTCTCAAAGTTCTACTCTTTTCCACCAGTGCCCTTACCTTAGCATAATAGATAGACCTGGTGGGGTTGACCATTTAATTGTCACTGCAACTCTGCAATTCATATGCTCAGCCCCTAGACTTGGTCTTAGGTCCAAGTATCTCCCTACAACCACAGGATATGGAAAACTCCGGAGCTCCCTGGGTGTGTCCCGATTCTCCATATGTATTCATGGCTGTTCTTTGTATATATTCATACATTTAATTTCTTTTTTCCCTATGTATGCAGCAAAAAGAAGGGCCATAAAAAGAAGACAGGTCACTCTACAATCAGGTGACACTACAGTTGTTGCCATGGCAACTTAATAGCACTGTCAATTTAATCTCCCAGTGTCTTCCTCACCACCTGTAACTCATCTCATAGTATCACTAGTGATAATCTGAGAAACTGTCATGCCCACATGGATGTCATGGATTACCTAACATCCAATCTTCTACCCAAGCAAGGAAATTATACTTGTGTTCCTTGAATATATTAGCAACATAACTCTAGAATTCCATTTTGAGGGTCTGTTTCCTGGGGCTACTTCCGGCATCATTGACTGTATGAGACAGGGTTCCAACAAGAAACAGGGAGCACTCAAATTAGGATAATTTGAGGAAACTTTAATGAAGGTACTAGTTAGGAAGGTAGAGGCAGGGTATTACCACCCTAGGTCTGCAGGAATGAGAAGAGGGAGCAGAATCCTAAAGGAGAGAATTAGATAGATTCTTATAGTGGTTTACAAAAACGACCACAAATTCTTTACATTCCTCCCATTGTGAAGTGGGGTCTGTGTCCCTTCCCCTTGAATCTGGGTGGACGTGTGACTTGCTTATAACCAATAGAATGTATTGGAAGTGATGCTACATAACTTAAAAGACCAGATCAGAAAAGGTGATGTAGTCTCCACCTTGTTAGCTGGAACACTCATATTTAGAGTCCCTAAGATACCATGTAAGAAGTCCAACTACCTTTAGACTGTCATGCTGTGAGAAGCCCAGGCCTCACAGAAAGGCCATACAAAGTTACTTCAGTCTTAACAGTCCCAGATGCTGTCCTAGCTAGGTTAGTCAGCACCAACCACCAGACATGCAAGTGAAGATGCTTCCAGATGATTCTAGCTCCCAGCTGTCAAATCTTCTCAGCTGAGGCCCCAGATATTTTGGAGCAGAGACAGGCCATTCTTGCTGTGCCCTGTTCAAAGTCCTGACCCACAGAATCCATGAACAAAACAAAATGGTTGTTTTTACAACACTAAGTTTTGGGGTGGTTTGGTACTCAGCAATAGTAACTGGAACAGGTAGAGAAAGCCACTTTGAGGGGAGCAGTGACCTTCAGTGGAGAGATACAGCCAAATTGTCTACAAGGAGGGAGCCAGGAAAATAAATATCCTGATCTTGCTCTCCTCCCTTCCTCTGATCTCTTGCCAGTGCTCCCTGTTGGTGAAACCCAACCAAAAGCTAGAGGATAAGGTAGCCTGTTGATGTATTCCACACATGCCAGGCTCACAGAACAAGAAGCAGGGTAGAGAAGCAGGAAAATGGATCTAAAGGGGAAAACGGAAGTTATCTTGCACAAGGCTATTTGAGGACTTTGAACTCTATTCTGAAGACAAGAGGGAGACATTGAAAGGTTTTAGGCAGGGGACTGATAAGATGATTATCCCGAAAATGATGTGCAGCTTTTATTAGAGAAGACACTAGAAACAAGCGAAGACTAGTTAGGAATGTAATCTAATAGGTCAAGTGTGAGGTGATGGGGCCTCAGGCTGTAGTAACGACAGTATAAAAGAAACAGAAGAGATGTGAGAGGCATTAAAAGAAAGAATTGGCTGCATTTATGGATCAATTCATGAGGGGGCATAAAAATTGAGGGAAGAGTAGATGATGGTGCTAAGGTTTTAAGCCTGTTTAATGAAGGGTCTTGGGCTCACCCCTAGAGAAGTCATCATTTCCCAAGTTTTCACCCATCCCTTTATGCGGAAGATGCAAATCTTCACCTCCATTCATGATTTTACCCACTAAACTCAAGTCTTTAATCTACTGCCTACTGGCCATTCAACATGATTACCCTACTATCACCTCCAACCTAGAATATCCATAAGCTAATTCACAGTCTTATCAATCCACCCAGTCCTGAGTCACATATTTCTGTCACTAGAACATCTCTTCATTTCTATTCTCTATGAGATCCTTGATGCTACCACTTTTTTGTCCATATGTCCATAATGACTTCTATTGCCCATAAATGGAAAATTCTTTTTTGGAGTTAAGTTTGTAGAAGCTAGGAACGTTTGTCCCATATCTGAAATCTGTCAAAAGCTCTTTAAAATATTCATGCATTCTCTTGAAAGGACTCATTACATACCATTAAGGTCCCAGTGGAATTCCCTCGATAACTCTGCCACTTCTTTCCATCAAGACTATACATGATGATAAACTGAGAAATGTAGAGGCTGGAAAACTTCTGACGGGCACCCTGGGTCATGATGCTGTGAATAATCATTGGTGCCAACAGATCCACCTACCAATTAAAAACAACACTTTATTTTAAATGTATGTACCACCTTCTGAAATTATTGGCATAAGAAGAATCTACATTGATACAGATATTCCCAGTATTACGTTGGATGTGTAGGTACAGCAGATACCGATGTTGAAATGTGGATGTGTGTGAAGCTGAGGGATAAATGATAGGAACGAGAAGGAAAGGTGCCTTTTGAGTTCCCAGCCTACTTTCTGGCAAACCAGACCACTTCCAAATCATTGAGCCCCCATTTCCTCTACACATCCTTTGTGCTGCACATATGGACCCACATAACCTAGTGCTTTGCCCACACCTCAGCCTCAGCTTAGCCAAAGCCAGTTTCCTCCCCTCTCCTCAGACCAGCCCTCAGCCCCACATCGCTATCAGTGATAAACTGATACCCCTCCTTCAAGAGTTAGTTCAGAAACTATTTCTCCTGGTTAGCCTTTCCTGACTCACCCAGACAAATTTAGTACTGCCTCTTCTATGCTTCCATTTCACTTTGTATATAACTTCATTATAGCGAACTATTGTACCATATTATAAAGGTTTCTTTGCTTATCTGCCTTCCTTATTAGACTGAGATCATTATGCAGTGAACCTGTTTGAGTCACCTAACCTCTCTGTGTCTCAGTTTCTTTATCTGTAAAGTGGAGATAATAATGGTTTAACTCAAAGGGTTACCAGAAGGATTAAAGAGTTAATACATGTAATGTGCTGAGTTCAGTGCTTTTCTCTCCTCTCTAGCCCCAGCACCTAATATGGCATCTGGTATAATGCTGATGCTTAGCAAATGTTTGGAATAAATGAGTGAATAATGGCAGAGTGGTAAGGAACGGTTGGTTCTTAAAGAAGAGGGCATGGACTATGCAAGCGTTACAAGGGGGTATCTACACAGAAATTTTGACATCAGTTACTACCCTAACAAGCAAATGAAAATTAACTTCTCACAGATGCCTGGGACACTCAAATTGTACTGTCATGACTCTTGTGCTTAATGACTGTCTCGTTCAGTTGACTGTTAAGTTCCATCCATCCATTCATTCATTCAAAGACTATATCTTTAGCACTTGTATGTGCCAGGCACTGTTCTGGGTACTGGGAATAGAGTAGTGAACAAGAAAATACAAAGCCCTGCCCTCAGGGAGCTTACATTTGAGTTGGAGAAACAGACTATCTATCATATATGTTTTTATTACTTTACAGCATCAAGTAGTGATGAGTACAGGAGAAAAATGAAGCAGGCAATAGGAGAGAGAGTGGCAAGGTCTTCAGAAGCTACAGCACTATCTTTTCCCAGATTAGATGTTATTCCCAACTGAAGACACTTCACGTTTCTTCTTGGTATTGGGGCATAAACAACTGAAAGCACCAGGTACAAAGACCATGCCTTTTGTCGAATTCACTTGTACTGTTTCTTCATGTAGCATAGGAGAGGTCTTTTTTGGACGACTGACTATGGTACCTTCTAGCAGTTTTAATAGAGCCTTGCCAGCCACTTTTTCCACCTACATTCTGTAACTGATGAAGTCTTGGCAAGCTGCCAATCTTATCTACTTCATTTTCTTGTTATGTCTCTTCTACATTATAATTGGAATCTTGGAGCAATTTGGCAATTACAGATTCAATGTTTTCACCTACGTATCCAGCCAGGTATGTGTGACAGCAAGACACATCTTTCTACAAGGAAGTAAGCAAGGTGGTAATGAGTCACACAATGTACAAATACGAATATTGCGGGCAGACACCTCCATGGAGCCTGCTGACTGCCTGCTGCTGATTGCCTGGCCTTGGTCACCTGATGCCCTTCAAGCCAGCCCAGTGCTCTTATGCCTGGTGGCCTGGCTGTTGTGCACTCTTCAGGCCCTCTCACCAGAATAGAAGCCTACCCCAACTGCCCTCCCTGTCAGCATCCCATCAACTCTAACTCCCTGCCTGCTGGCTCCTTGGAACCATTTTATTTTATAAAGTTACCAGATCAAGAAAATGTGTATCTGGACTTCGGTAGGACAGATGGCAAAAAACACCTTGAGCATACGGTGATTTAATACAGATTGGATAATAATACAATTAGGTAGATTCGTAACTGGTTCAATAACCATAATCAAACAGTGGTAGTTAATAGATGGTTATCAACCTAAAGGGAGCATCTAGAAGCAGTATAGTCTAATCATTACAAATTAGGGCTCTGCAGCATAACTATCAGGGTTTGAATTTTTGGCTCAGCCACTTACTGGATGTGTGACTTGGGGCAAGTTATTTAACTTTTCTGTGCTTCAACTTCCTTATCTGAAATGAGGATGATAATAACATCTACCTCATAAGATTGTGGTAAGGATTTAATAGCTTGATTTGTCTTAAGCACATAGTAAGGAAGCCCTGTATACTTCAATATTTTGATCATGACTTTGCTAAAGTATAAAAAAGTTTACTATCAAGTCAGTAAATTATATGAAACTGGGTATACTAGGAAATACTTTGGAAGACAGAAGCTTGGCGAGCTGGAACAATGGACCAAATCTAATAAGCGAAAACAGAGTGTGTCACTCAGGGTTCTTTGGTGAGGCATGGAAAAAGCACTGTATTTACTAGTCTCATCAGATTATATCCAGTGAGGGAGATGTAATTCCCCAAATGGAAATGAGAACACTATTACAAAAAAAATAAATAGAACAGATGCAGGGCAGCCAAATAGATTAAAATGCTCACTACACTGGGATACATGTAAGGTTGAAAGTGCTAACTACAGAAATACAAGGTGAGAACATTTGGTTAGGAGCCCCACAAATAAACAAACAAAAATACTTAGGGATTAGTAAACAGTCAGCTCAAATTGAGTCATAATTGGCAGTGCCTACAAAACAAAAACAGATGAGCTGATGAGGCATTAACAGGTGCGCTCTTTGCATCTGCTTACTGGTAAGCCAGTTTATCTTTCCCTGATCCCTATTTATTATTTTAACCTCAGGAAAAATAGAAGATCAGATGCAAACTTACAAAGGAGGAAAATATGTAGGAGGATGTCCTCAGCCAACTAAGAAGAGGAAGAAGGAAGCTGGTGCATTATGAGAAGTGGATGGAGGTGGGGGAGTGGGTGGTAAAACGTGTGTGCATTAGTCCCTCTCCAGGCTGTGAGTAGCAGAGGTGGGAGGCATGTAGAGAGGTTGAGAGCAAAGCTGGAAGCAGAGAAGTTTTCTCTATTCTCCTGTTTGGGCTCTAGAAGGAACTTACCCTAGTGGTTAGGCAGAGAGACTGAGTTGGCACTTCCCAGCTGCCCTCAGCTCTCATGTGGCAATGGAAGGGACTCAGAAGTTCCAATAGGTATGCCCTTGAAAAGGTCACAGTCCTGACTGATCACATGTTGACATGATAATATTTTTGGATATGTTGGATTAAATAAAGTATGTTATTGAAATGAATTTCACATGTTTCTTTTTTAATGTGGCTACTAGGAAGTGTAAAATTACACATGTGGTTGGCATTTGTGGTTCACATTATATTTCTATTGGACAGCACTACTCTAGAGGAGATGGGGGACTGAGAAAATCTGAAAGACTGAGTCATTAAGAGGAAATTGAATTAACCTAAAGACACTATCTCGGTTATTGGCTCCAAGTTAGTTTACCAGATTAGACCAACTGCAGTAGGTGTTTACTACTACCCCAGTGGTTTAGAATTTGTGAAGAAGACAGATTCAGCTTTAGAAAGCAAAGAAGCCACATTTTCTCTGCTTGTGGGATGGGGGATTGAGCCATTTGTTTTTGTGTTAAAATGAGGGAATTGGAGGACTCAAGGATACCTAGGCAGTTGGAGGCATCTAATAATAGAATACACGGTCTTGGGAGGTGGTGAGTTCAATGTTATCAAAAGTATTCAGCTGTTCTGATCCCAGTAGAAAGCTTAAAAACACAGGAATAGAACACATCAGTGTACTCAATTCTATTGCCAAGTCTTTCATTCCTGACTGTTTTTGCACAAATAAAAAGCCACTCTGTTCTTCAGTTCTTTCCTCGTCTGTTACCTGGAGTTTGATGAAAATGACTTCCATATAAAGGAGATGCATAATGCTTTGAGCTTGCAAGAAGAATACATGATATGATTGAATGTCATGCATTTTCTAACCTTGATCCAGGAAAAGGGCTCCTTGGTGCTCCAGGCATTGATTGATCCAGAATAATGAAGTCTGGCCAGCTTTGGGGCCCACTGTCCTTTGCCCAAGAAAGGGGAGAGAGATTAGATTCAGCTGGGTTGGTCCTAGACACTTGGGAAGAAAATTACTCTCTTGAGAAAGGTTAATCCTAGCTATGGAGAAGACAAAGGTATAAAGCATAGTGGTATCAATGACTCCCTAAGTGTTTTGCTGGTCCTTGTCCATTTTATTTTCTAGAATTTAATAATTTTGTTGACTGTTAGCACCTCTAATTCACTGATACCGGAATGTGTTACCAGCACTACCAAATGATATTATTATTTCTTTACTATAAAATGTGTATGTTCATTGTCAAAATATTATAAAATCAAAAATAAAATTAAAACATAAGTAAAAATAAAAAGAAACAAAAAACATCATCCTTCCACCCAGAGAAAACTACCATTTTAGTATATACCTCTCAAACCTCTTTTTCAAAGGGAATTTTTTTTCCCTCTAAAACAGGAGTTGGCAAACTTTTCTTTAAAGGGCCAGATAGAAAATATTTAAGCTTTGCAGATCATCTGGTCTCTGTTGCAACTACTTAACTGCTTTTGTGAGTGAAAACAGCCATAGCTGCATAAATGAATGAGTATGGCTCTGTGCCAATATAAGACTTCAATTATGGGCACTGAAATTTGTTTGAGAACTCTCTATGGATCCTATTCAGGCTTTACTATCACTGCTCATAGAAAAGCGTAGCTTCCTGCTACAGTGAAGAGAATGGACTCAAGGGGAGCAATATTGAAGGCAGGCAGGACATTTAAGGAGGTGGTGGCATTGCCCAGGTGAGAAGTGATGGTGGTGTGAACTAAGATGGTCACAGTGGGAAATGGAGAAAATGGATTTGAGAGGCAACTATGGAGTATAATTAATAGAAGCATGGAGATGGATTGGTTATCTGAATCTCTCCAATAGAAATAAAAAAGATATAATCAGCCCAGTTCTTGGAGAGAAAATAATAGTATTTACCATACTGTCCTGAAGCTGTAATCTGAAAATCTCTAATGTGTCCAGAAGCCATTCCCAGTGGAGTCTCACACTCTGAAATCAAACAAGGAAAACACGATAGCTAGAAGCGCATACAATTCAGCTTCACAAATGTAAGTCAATAAAAATGGGAGAACGCCAACAAATGCTCATATCTTTTAGTGTTTACTATGTGACAAGAACTGTACTAAATATTTTATTGTATTGTTTCATTTAAATCACCCCAACGTATAGGTGCCAGAAGTATTCACATTTTGCAGCAGAGGAAACATAAGGATCCATACATAAGTAGACCAGTAGTTCTCTTACTTGTTTATGGTTAAATCACAAACTCTTCCAAGCAATATTTATAAGTTATATTTGATAATTGAAGCAAAGTTAAGTTTCAAAATTTCCTCTTGGAGATCTTGGAGCTTCACAAAGTTGTGAAAATGAAGAGAGATTTTTAGCACCAGTTTGTTAAATATTTAGAGCTACAGGTTCAAAGAGTTCAAAGCTTCAACCACATCTGCCCTCCCCTGAGGATTCTGATAATTTCTACCAGCAACATTCACTTTAGATTTTTTTTTTTAAAGATTTTATTTATTTATTTTTTCCCCCCAAAGCCCCAGTAGATAGTTGTATGTCATAGCTGCACATCCTTCTAGTTGCTGTATGTGGGACTCGGCCTCAGGATGGACGGAGAAGTGGTGCCTCGGTGCGTGCCCGGGATCCGAACCCGGGCCACCAGCATCGGAGCGCGCGCACTTAACCACCAAGCCACGGGGCCGGCATCACTTTAGATTTGATAATTACTGTGAGCTTGTATTTATTTCTTGACAAAGGCAACCATTCTAGGCAGGAGAAAAGCTGTATAGAAGTAGGCTGGGTAGGCAGCAAGCCTCTGCCCACAGTGGTACTCACTCTTGCTGTACACCAGAAAAAGAGTGCTCATCCCAGCTTGTAGGTGCTCGCCAATAAGGCATTCTATCCGCCAAATTCCAACTTTGGGTGGTAGCATTTCCACTGTCTCAAAAACACCTTATGAAAAATAAAAGTAACAAAAAGTACCTCTTTTCACTAAAAAAAAAAATGAGCATGAGATACATTGGCTTATGAGAATAACAAAAGAGATCAACCTAAGTTATTTCCACCACTCTTGGACCCCTCAAACCCAAAGTGCTTGCTATGTGACACTTACAGTTGGAGGTACTGGAGATTGAGTTCTGACAGCCTCCCACCCTGGGAAATGGGAGTGACAGGGTGACAGAATGCTTTCCTGGTGGAGACTGGAGAAAGCTACCGCATTAGGATTGGCCTGCACTCTCAGGATTTTTCAGAGCCAAAGGTGTATTTCCTACCAACCAGACATGAGCTGCCTGGGAGAAGCCAGTCAGGGTGAGGTCCTCATGGATCTAGTCCACTAGGGCTGGCTTGAGGGCTAAAAAGTAACCCCAGCAGGAAGAAGCTGGAGGTGAATGCTGACAGGCTGAGGAATGGGTCACAAGTGAACCACCTGGAATAAAGGTGGAACCAACCAGGTCAAGGAGATTTTATGAGAGAGAGTCCCAACAGGGAGTCTCTGAAGAGCCCCTGGAAGTACCCTGCAAGGAAAAGAGTCAGCTTGAAATATCTGCCAGGTGCAGGCAGTGTGCAAGGGGTTAGGGGGAAGCACAATAAGCACAAGGCAGAGAGACAGAGGACTCAACCACACCTCCCTTTTCCAGACCTTCCAGCCTGGTGCAGGCTCAAGTTGGGGAAGGAGAGACTGAAGTTAAATCAAGTTCAGAATTTTGATTAATATCTTGGAGTAGGACATTGTAATTTCTGACTTGATCTTTATTTGTAATATAGTTTTAACTCTATTACTTAAGAGTGAGCAGAAAAGTCACCGAGCATATCAGAATTTTTACGCAGAAACAGAGGAAGTCTACTCCCACTATTAAACCTGTTTTAAATGGACGCTGGAGAACTAAAATGAAGCTGTGTTTTGATCAACATTGTGAGTAGTGCTTAATCAATATACTGGTTACATACATAAACAAATCACTCTTTGGATAACTACTGATGTCCTGCAATGGAAAAAAAGTCCCTTTTTCCTAGGAAAGTGCTGCGACATTAATTACTCATTTATTCTGTTCTATTTCCTTTGTAGCACATTATCTGTATCTGAGATTATCATGTTCATTTGCTAATTTATTTATTATCTCTCTGTAGGGTAAAGTTGCTTGAAAGAGTAAGTTACCCAAAAGCAAGGAGTTGGTCTGCTTTGTTCACTGACCATATCCCCAGTGCCTAGACCATTTAAAGTTAGTCCTCAACAAGAACAGCAGGTAGAAGAAAGAGCACGAACTAGCTCATACCCGGATAGAGGTTGTAGACTGCCATTTTATACTCCTCTTTTTTCCGTACAGTGAACACATGTCCACTGAAATGAATAGAATGGATGTTTTCATTGCTGCCCATGCTGAGCAGATACCATCGAATTCTTTGATCCTGAGCCATTACTAAGCCAGGTAGTGTGTCCATCACATAGCCATTGATTGCTAGAGAAGAACAGAGAGATGGCTGTTAAAATCCATGGTAGAAGTTTCTTTCCCTCCACTCCAGTCAAAAATATTTATTCCTATGAAGACTCCACTCCCATATATATATAGTCTCAACTCATACAATGTGCAAGCCTCAGGCTCAAGGCTCATTTGTCATAGTGCATGCCAGATTTCACAGTAAGTAATATTGGGGTGTGGGATATATTACCATGGAAGCGATAATTTTCTTTAAAAGTGGGGTCCTCTGCCTGGAGATTGCAGGGAGCCCTGCAGTTCCTTTCCATGTTTTCAGTGAAGTACCAGCTCTTGGTCTCATCAAAAATAGTGAAAAACAGAGCAAATTCCTGCACTGTCACTTGTCTCCCATGAGCAGGATTCAGCGTGTTAGCGCGGCAGATCAGAAGGGGTCCAACCAAGCCTGAGTGCACATCTTTGTCCTGGGAGGGAAGACAGCAATCCTATGAGCAACCAGAATGGATTTCTCATCAACTTTTATGCCACTCCAACCCACTCCTCATCTTCCCACAATACAATTCATCCTCTTCAGTAGATTCCAGAGCGATATTTCTAAAACACAAATATGATGGCACCTCCCCTATTTAAAGCTTCCCATTATGCTTATAATAAATACCAAAAATTATTAGCAGATAACACACAGACCATTTCTTTTAGACCAGAAAGTGGCCAGCACAACATAGACCTGCTTACCAGGTCAACATCAGAAAAATAAGCCCAGGCTTTGCAATCGAACTCATCTTTAGTGGGTGCCATATGATGTTGCACTTTCCAAAAGTAAACTTCAGTTTCATTAGGTTTGACAAACTTTTTTCTAGGTTCTGCTCCTTGCCTCTGATCATCCTCATAAGAAATAAGGCTAGAATAGAAGGAGTAGGGACGAGAGGCCTGGTTTTTGAAAGTTACCTGCAGAGCAAAAAAAAAAACAAAAACAAAAATGCAAGTATCATGTTTTAGGATCCTATAAGTCCTTACCTTAGGGTTTACATCTCTAATAGTAATGCCTATCTGGGGGATTTTATCCAAGTTTTTAATACCCGGAGGAAGTGGTACAGAGGATGGATGTTGTTAGAACCCAAACCTAAAGATCTACAGAGGAAACTCTGAGGAATTTTTGAATTCTAAAACCTTTAAGGCATGAACTCAAAGTTGCAAAGGAGAAAATTCCTAAATACTTAAAAGCAATTCCAAAGTAAAAGGGACAATATCACCACAGGAGTTGTAAGAGACCATAACCCCAGGAGATGATACTTAAGGTTCTTCATGACAAATTCCAGGATGAATGCATATGATCTTTAAAAAACACTTGTTTTTCAGATTTAAAAAAAACTATACATGTTTCATAGGACATATGGAAAGTAAAATAAAATTCAAGCCAGAAAAAAATCCACTCACAATCCCATAATTTTAGATCCTTCTATGTACTTAATATAAACAATCAATTGGGACAATGAATGAATATTTTTGGAAAAAAATAAAACTACTTTGATGTTTGGCTCACATGATGCACCAAAATAACTTCTAGTTTACAGGAATTACTGATGGATTAAAAAGTTAAATGTTAAGAAATTAAACTGTAAAAGAAAGTTGAAGAAAGTATAGGTGATTTTAAGAAAAAAATCTCTGTATAGGGAAGGACTTTTATAAACATTAAAGCTATGAAAATGTCATAAAGGAAAGATTTATGGGTTACTATCTAAAATTCAAACATGTTTTATTTCAAAAACCACTATATATAAAATTAAGAGACAACAAACTTGGAAGATACTATTCACTAAAATAGTCAATGATCATTAATATATCAATGATCTACAATATATAAGGTAATATAAATTAATAAGAAAAGCACTCTCTCAAAAAATGTCAAATGTGCAAAGGTCATTAACAGATAATTCATTAGAGAAAGTTTTAAAACGTTCATGTAAATTGCACTTCTGGAATTTTAGTCTAGGAAAAGGGTTGTGATCACAGCATTATTTAAATAGGGAAAAAATAAACGATCTAAAAGGTTGTTCAAAGTAAAATGGTTAAGTATACCATAAATTCATATAATAGACTATTATGCCATTATTTTAAAAAGATACTTAGGAAGTGTTTTTAATGACATAAGGAATGTTTATGACATGATATTTAGTCAAAAAAGTAGAATTATACATTGTATAATTTTGAATACATAAAGAGAATACATAGGAAAATGATATACACTAAAATAATTATGGGATTATTTTTCAACTTCTTTATTTTCTATACTTTAAAATTTTTCAAAAGTGAGAATATATTATTTTTATAATCAGAAACAAAGAAAATATATAGGATTAATTTGCTTGTAATTCCATCGTCCTCAACTCACCATGATATTGTCTTCAACTTCTGCTCTTATGTATGGCCCCAAGAGTCCCAAGTGTTCATTTAGTTCTCCACGGTATAAGGGCTGAGTAAAGGAGCCATCAGTGAATTCCTGGAAAACCACCTTCTTGAATTGAGGGACACCTCCACTCTGGGCCCTGGAGAAAAAAGCAGAGGAAAACAACATCCTCATGGACCAGGTGGGTAGAAGTGCCTCATATTATTGCCTTTGGTGTATTTGAGATACATTTAGTAGAACTGATGATGAATTGGAAGTGTAATGGGGCAGGGAGGGGAGAAAGAGGGATTAAAGATAACTTCCAGGATTCTGATTTGGGCAAATGGATGGATGGTGAGGCAATTCACTGAGATGGGGAACCTCAGAGGAGGAGTAGGTTGGGGTATATAGTTTTGGACACACAGGACATCTATGTGAAATAAATTGGCAAATACACAGAGGTTGGGAGTTCCCAAAAGAGGTCTGGATGAAGATCATCCATATTTAGATGGTGTCCAAATCACGTGAGTGGTTTATCAAATCCAATAGTCAATTTTGTTAAGTCCATATCTTACTCGACATGTAAGCAACATTTTGCATAGTTAACCACTCCATCCTCCTTGACATATTCTCTCCAGGCTTCACTAGTGTGTAAATTCCATGAAAGCAGGGGGTTTTGTCTGTTTTGACCACTGTTGTTTTCCCAGCAGCTGGAACAAGTGCCTGGCACATAGTAGGTGCTTAAAAAATATTTGTTGCCTGTTGACTGCATGTGGGTCTATAAACGTATTCTAAATATAAGAGAGCCCCAGGGTTCAGTCCTTTACTTTACTTTACTTTACTTTACTTTAAAAAAAAATCTGTTAAAATTGTGAACTAAAACTACACAATAAAGTGCATAAAACATAAATGCTTTTGGACAAAAATGCAACTACCATCCAGATAAGAACATTGTATATTATATCCTCTCCCTCTCCACTAAAAGTAACCCCCATTCTGATGTTCATGATAATTATTTCTTTGCTTTTCTTCATAATTGTACCACTTATGTACACCTCCCTAAAGAATGTAGTTTAGTTTTGTCTGTTTGTGACGTACGTAAATGGAACCATACGGTATACATTCATTTGTTTCTGGCCTCTTTTGCTCCACATTGTGGTTGCGAGATTCATCTACATTGTTGTGTGTCGCTATAGTTTGTTCATTCCTTTTGCTATAACGTATTCCATTGTGTGAATATACCACAATCAAGGACATTCGAGTTGTTGCTAATTTTTGATGGTTACACATAGTCCTGCTATGAACCTTCCTGTACATGTCTTTTTGTGAACATATATATGCATTTCTGTTGGGCACATATCTAGGAGTGGAATTGCTGAGTATGCATATGTTCAGCTTTGGTAGCTACTACCACACTGTTTCCCAAAGTGGCTGCACCATTTTCCATTTTTGTCAGCAATGTATAAGAGTTCCATTTGCTCCAAATCTTCACAAGCACTTGATATTGACTGTTTTTACATTTTTGGCCATTCTAGTGGTTGCGTAGCAGTGTCTCTGTGGTTTTATTTTTCATTTACTTGATTAATAATGAGGTTGAGCATTTTCACTTGGGTTGTACTGAATCTATAGATCAGTTTGGGGATAATTTACATTTTCACCATATTGCAAAGATATATCATGTACATGGACTGGAAAGCTTTCAATGGGTCTGCATTAATTATGATGCTTGGTGTAGGGATTTTTGTAGATGCTCTTTCTGAAGTTAAGGGAATTCCTTTCTATTCTAATTTGCTAAAAATTTTAAAATCATGCATGGATGCTGAATTTTAAGCAAACACTTCATGTAATGAGAGGGTTATATATTTTTTCTATTTCACCTTGTTAATGCGAAAAATTACAGTGGTGTTAAAAAATGTTAAACCAACGTCGTAATCCAGGGATTACATTGACGTATTTGTCTATCCTTGTATCAATATCACACTTTATTAATTACTGTAGCTTTACAGTAAGTGAAGATATCTGACAGTGTCATTCCTTCCTCTTAAAGATTTCTCTCTAGGCACTGCTTTAGCTATATATCACAAGTTTCAATATGTTATATTTACATTTTCATTTAGTTAAAAATATTTCTAATTTCCATTGTAATTTCTTCTTTGACAAACAGATTATTTAGAAGTGTGTTGCTTAATTTCCAGGTAACTTTCTAATTGATTTAATGTTTAATTAATTAGAGAACATATTTTATATGTTTTCTACCCAATAAAATTTCTTGTTTTGTGGCACAGTGTATGGTCTACTTTAGTAAATGTTCCATGTGAACTTGAAAAAATGTTAAATCTGCAGTTGCTGCGTGTGCTTCCCTAATCATGTTCAAATCTTCTATATCTTATTAATGTTTGGGTCTGTTCTTTAAATCAGTTATCTCTAAATATGATTGGAATTTATCTATTTCTCCATTTAATTCTGTCAAGTTTTGCTTTATGTATTTTGAAACTATATTATTAGGTTCATACAAATTTGGGGATGTTATGTCTGCCTATTGAATTGACACTTTTATTTTTATAACATTTCCTCTTTATCTCTAGAAACCTCGTTCTTTACAGTTTACTTTCAAGCTAACTGAGTTCTTATATTTTAAGTGTGAACAATATATAGTTGACATTAATTTTTATTCATGTCTGAAATTTTTATGTTTTAATTGATATGTTTAATTCATCTACATTTACTTTTCAAAATATAGTTGAGGTTAAGTCTCATTTTGTTATTTTTTTTTCTATTCATCCTATCTCTTTTCTTCCTTCTTTCATGTCTTTTTTTTGCACTAATAAAGATTTTAATTAATTTTATATAATTTCCACTGTAAATTTTTTAGTCATACATTCTTTTGTTTACTCTGGAGATAAAATTTTATCCTTGATTATTAGTCCATTTCAAATTAGTACTTTTACCACTTCCTGAACAACGTAAGAGCCTTTGAACAATTTAAACTCATATAGATCGCTCCTGCCCTTTATACTATTATTGTCACGTATTTTACTTATACATATGTTATAAATTCCCACAAGACAGTATCAATATTGTTGACTTAGACAATATTGTTTTTTTTATTGATGTTTTAATAGTTTTTAACATTGTGAAATTTTGGGTTGTACATTTTTGTTTGTCCATCACCATATATATGTCTCCCTTCAGCCCTTGTGCCCACCCCCCACCCCCGTTGCCCCTAGTAACCACAATACAGATTTCTCTGTCCATGTGTTGGTTTATATTCCACTTGTGAGTGAGATCACACAGTGTTTGTCTTTCTCTTTCTGGCTTACTTCACTTAACATAATACCCTCCAGGCCCATCCATGTTGTTGCAAATGGGACGATTTTGTCTTTTTTTATGGCTGAGTAGTATTCCATTGTACATATATACCACATCTTCTTGATCCAATCGTCGGTCGAGGGACACTTAGGTGGCTTCCACTTCTTGGCTATGGTGAATAATGCTGCAATGAACATAGGGGTGCATAAGCCTCTTTGGATTGTTGATTTCAGGTTCGTTGGATAGATTCCCAGTAGTGGGATGGCTGGATCATAGGGAATCTCTATTTTTAATTCTTTGACGAATCTCCATACTGTTTTCCATAGAGGTTGCACCAGTTTGCATTTCCACCAGCTGTGTATGAGGGTTCCTGTTTCTCCACATCCTCTCCAACATTTGTTGTTCTTTGTCTTGGTGATTATAGCCATTCTAACGGGCGTGAGGTGATGTCTTAGTGTTGTTTTGATTTGCATTTCCCTGATGATGTTGAACATCTTTTCACGTGCCTATTGGCCATCTGTATATCTTCTTTGGAGAAGTGTCTGTTCATTTCCTCTGTGCATTTTTTAATCGGGTTGTTTGTTTTTTTGTTGTTCAGTTGTGTGAGTTCTTTATATATTATGGAGATCAACCCCTTGTCAGATGTACGTTTTGCAAATATTCTCTCCCAGCTGGTGTGTTGTCTGTTCATCTGATTCTGGTTTCGTTTGTCTTGTAGAAGCTCTTGAATCTGATAAAGTCCCACTTGTTTATTTTTTCTTTAGTTTCCCTAGTCTGGGTAGGCATGTCATCCGAAAAGATTCCTTTATGACCAATGTCAAATAGTGTGTTGCCTATATTTTCTTCTATGAGTTTTATAGTTTCAGGTCTCACCTTCAGGTCTTTGATTCATTTTGAGTTAATTTTTGTGACTGGTGATAGCAGATGGTCCACTTTCATTCTATTGCATGTGGCTGTCCAGTTTTCCCAACACCATTTATTGAAGAGACTTTCCCTTCTCCATTGTATGTTCTTAGCTCCTTTGTCGAAAATTAGCTGTCCGTATATGTGTGGTTTTATTTCTGCACTTTCCATTCTGTTCCATTGATCTGTGTGTCTGTTTTTGTACCAGTACTATGCTGTTTTGATTACTATTGCTTTGTAGTATGTTCTGAAGTCAGGGATTGTGATGCCTCCTGCTTTGTTCTTTTTTCTTAGGATTGCTTTAGCTATTTGGGGTCTTTTGTTGCCCCATATGAATTTTAGTATACTTTTTTATGTTTCCATGAAGAATGTCATTGGGATTCTGATTGGGATTTCATTGAATCTGTAGATTGTTTTAGGGAATATAGACATTTTAACTATGTTTATTCTTACAATCCACGTGCATGGGATATCTTTCCATTTCTTTATGTCATCATCGATTTCTTTCAATAATGTCTTGTAGTTCTCATTGTATAGGTCATTCACCTCCTTGGTAAGATTTATTCCTAGGTATTTTATTCTTTTTGATGCAATTGTAAATGGTATTATCTTTTTGAGCTCTCTTTCTGTTAGTTCATTATTAGCATACAGAAATGCAACTGATTTTTGTAGATTGATTTTGTACCCTGCAACTTTGCTGTAGTTGTTGATTATTTCTAACAGTTTTCCAACGGATTCTTTAGGGTTTTCTATATATAAAATCATGTCATCTGCAAATAGTGAGAGTTTCACTTCTTCGTTACCTATTTGGATTCCTTTTATTCCTTTCTCTTGCCTAATTGCTCTGGCCAAAACTTCCAGTGCTATGTTGAACAGGAGTGGTGAGAGTGGGCAGCCCTGCCTCGTTTCTGTTCTCAGAGGAATGGCTTTCAGTCTTTCCCCGTTGAGTACGATGTTGGCTGTGGATTTGTCATAAATAACCTTTATTTTGTTGAGCTACTTCTATTCCCATTTTGTTGAGAGTTTTTATCATAAATGGATGTTGTATCTTGTCAAATGCCTTCTCTGCCTCTATTCAGATGACCATGTGGCTTTTATTCTTGGTTTTGTTGATGTGATGTATCACGTTGATTTATTTGCGAATGTTGAACCATCCCTGAGTCCCTGGTATAAATCCCACTTGATCATGGTGCATGATCTTTTTAATGTATTGCTGTATTTGGTTTGCCAATATTTTGTTGAGGATTTTTGCATCTATGTTCATCAGTGATATTGGCCTGTAATTTTCTTTCTTTGTATTGTCTTTGTCTAGCTTTGGTATCAGGGTGATGTTGGCCTCGTAGAATGATTTAGGAAGTGTTCCATCTTCCTCTATTTTTTGGAATAGTTTGAGAAGGATGGGTATTAAATCTTCTTTGAATGTTTCGTAAAATTCACCAGAGAAGCCATCTGGTCCTGGACTTTTATTTTTGGGGAGGTTTTTGATTACTATTTCAATCTCTTTACTTGTGATTGGTCTATTCAGATTCTCCATTTCTTCTTGGTTTAGTTTTGGGAGGTTGTATGAGTCTAAGAATTTATCCATTGCTTCTAGATTGTCCAATTGGTTGGCATATAATTTCTCATAGTATTCTCTTATAATTATCTGTATTTCCGTGGTATCCCTTGTAATTTCTCCTCTTTCATTTCTAATTTTCTTTACTTGAGCCTTCTCTCTTTTGTTCTTAGTAAGCCTGGCTAAGAGTTTGTCGATTTTGTTTATCTTCTCAAAGAACCAACTCTTTGTTTCATTAGTCCTTTCTACTGTTTTTTTTGGTCTTCATTTCATTTATTTCTGCTCTGATTTTTATTATTTCTCTCTTTCTGCTGACTTTGGGCTTTGTTTGTTCTTCTTTTTCTAGTTCTGTTAGGTGTAATTTAAGGTTGCTTATTTGGGATTTTTCTTGTTTGTTAAAGTGGGCTTGTATCACTATGAGTTTCTCTCAGGACCACTTTTGCTGCATCCCATATGGTTTGGTATGGCATATTTTCATTTTCGTTTGTTTCCAGATAGTTTTTGATTTCTCCTTTAATTTCATCAATGATCCATTGGTTGTTCAGTAGCATGTTGTTTAATCTCCATATTTTTGTCACTTTCCCCGTTTTTTTTTTTTTATGGTTCATTTCCAGTTTCATAGCATTATGGTCTGAAAAGATGCTTGTTATGATTTCAATCTTCTTAAATTTATTGAGGCTTGCTTTGTTTCCCAACTTATGGTCTATCCTTGAGAATGTTCCATGCGCACTTGAGAAGAATGTGTAGTCAGCTGTTTTTGGATGGAGTGCTCTGTATATGTCTACTAGGTCCATCTCGTCCAGTTTTTCATTTAAGTCTACTATTTCTTTATTGACGTTTTGTCTGGATCATCTATCCATTGATGTAAGTGGGGTATTAAGATCCCCTACTATTATTGTGTTGTTGTTAATGTCTCCTTTTAGGTTTGTTAATAGTTGCTTTACGTACATTGGTGCTCCTATGTTGGGTGCATATATATTTAAAAGTGATATGCCTTCTTGGTGGAGTGTTCCTTTTATCATTATATATTTCCCTCTTTGTCTGTCTTCACCTGTTTTATCTTTAAGTCTACTTTGTCTGATATGAGTATGGCAACACCTGCTTTCTTTTGTTTGCCATTAGCTTGGAGTATTGTCTTCCATCCTTTCACTGTGAGCCTGTGCTTGTCTTTAGAGCTGAGATGTGTTTCCTGGAGGCAGCATATTGTTGGGTCTTGCTGTTTAATCCATCCTGCCACTCTGTATCTTTTGATTGGAGAGTTCAATCCATTTACATTTAGGGTAATTATTGATATATGAGGGCTTAATGTTGCTGTTTTGTCACTTATTTTCTGGTTCTTTTGCATTTCCTTTGTTTCTTGTCCCATTTGTTTCGGACTGCCAATTCAGTTTGGTTGTTCTGTCTTATGACTCTTCTAGTTTTCTCTTTGTTTATCATACGTGATTTTGTTTTGATTATTTGTTTAGTGGTTACCTTGAGGTTTGTGTAAAAAATCTTGTGTATGAGATAGTCTATTATCTGATGGCCTCCTATTTCCTTATACTAAGTCAATTCAATCACTTTCCTCTTCCCCTTCTAAGTCGTTCTTGTTATACATTATTCTATCTTGTCTTGTGGCTGTGTGTTTACAGTCATGAGTTTAAATTTATTTTTGGTAAATTCCTTTCTTTGATCTTTGATTTTGGTATTTAAGTGGTTGCTAACCTATTTCGGTAAAGATCTACTATTTTTCTGAGTTTATCTACCTATTTTTCTCCTTGCTCCAAGCTTTGTATTCCCTTTCTCTTCTTTTTTTCAGGCCTGAGGGCTTTCTTGAGTATTTCTTGTAGTGGGGGTCTCGTGGCCATGAACTCCCTTAGCTTTTGTTTATCTGGGAGAGTTACGATTTATCCATCATATTTGAAGGATATTTTTGCTGGATAGAGTATTCTTGGCTGAAAGATTTGTCTTTCCGTGTTTTGAATATATCATTCCATTCTCTCCTAGCCTGTGAAGTTTCTGTTGAGAAATCCGCTGAGAGCCTGATGGAGTTCCTTTGTACATTAGTTTTTGTTTTTGTCTAGCTGCCCTTAATATTGTTTCTTTGTCATTGACTCTGGCTAGCCTTACCACTAGGTGTCGTGGAGTGGGCCTTTGCCTGTTGACATATTTAGGTGACCTGTTGGCTTCGCTTACTGGTATTTCCTGCTCCTTTCCCAGATTTGGTAAGTTCTCAGCTATTATTTCCTTGAATAGGTTCTCTGTTCCTCTTTCCCTCTCCTCTCCCTCAGGAATACCTATAATTCTTATGTTACATTTCCTAATAGAGTCAGATATTTGTCAGAGACTTTCTTCATTTCTTTTTAGGCTTAGTTCTCTCTCCTCTTTCATCTGGAGCATATCTGAATTCCTATCCTCTAAAATGCTAATTCTTTCCTCCATATTATCAGCTCTGTTCTTTAAAGATTCCAAATTCTCCTTTATCTCCTCCACTGTGTTCTTCATCTCCATCAGCACTGATTGTTTTTTCTTTATGATTTCAATCTCTTTTGTGAAGAAACTCCTAATCTCATTGAATTGTTTGTCTGTGTTGTCTCGTATTTCATTGAGTGTTTTTATGATAGCTATTTTGAAATCTCTGTCGTTTAGGTTATGGATTTACGTGTCTTCAGGGTTGGTTTCTGGGTGCTTGTCATTTTTCTTCTGGTCTGGTGATTTCATGTATCTTTGCATTGTGGTTCCTGTGTTGGCTTTGTTTTTCCTCATCCTGTAAATCTCTGGTTGTAATTTCCACCCACTACCACTGTGTGGGGGTAAAGGGCTGTGTAATCTGAGCCCCCTGCGCTCTGCCCCGGCTGTTCACTGCGATCTGCGAGTGGCTTGGTCTGGTCTGGTGGGCTGAGCTGCAGGGTCCCGTTTGCGGGGATGGGGGTGCTCTCTCTTTTGCTCGCTGGGTCCCTGGCATGGGGGGCTTCCTGTTCGCCCCTTGTTATCTGCTCTCTGGGGTGCTCAGATGTTGATGGTACCCCGTAGCAGTTCTGAGTCCTCTGTGTGGGAGTTTCCCACTGGCTGAGAGATCCCGAAGAGCTACAGTTTCCCCGCACAGGGCCGCCCCTCCCCCCTCTCTGGGAGCCGCGTGGACCAGGATCACTGATCTGATGTGGAGGGAGAGGAGTTCTCCTTACTTCTCCCCACTTCCTCCGGGGGCCCAGCACGTTCCACTCTCAGATGTGCGGCAGTATGGATCTTTCTGATCTTGCTTTTCACTGTCTAGGATTCCGTTGTTGGTCTATGACTGTTCCTTTTGTTGTATCTTATCAGGGGAAGAGTTTACGGGAAAGCTCACTCCGCCATGACGCTGATGTCACCCTGTCAATATTGTTTTTAATATACTCATTTATTCCTTCTGTTGTTCTTCATTCCTTCCTGTAATTCTTTGATTCTATCTGTGACTTTTTTTCCTTCAGCCTAAAGAATTTCCTTCAGTATTCATCATAGCACCAATCTATTGTGACTTAGCCTCTCAGCTTTTGTTTTTCTGAAAACATCTTTATTTCAACTTCATTTTGAAACATTTTTTCTCTGGGTAGAGAAATCTAGGTTAGCATTTTTTCTTTCAATATATCTCATTTTAAAGATATCATTCCATTTTCTTCTAATATTTGTGCTGTCCAATACAGTAGCCACTAGCCATGTGTGACTATTTACATTTAAATTAATTAAAATTGAACACAATTAACATTCAGTTCTTCAATCATACTAGCTATATTTCAAGTGCTCAATAGCCACATATGACTAGTGGCTACCATATTAAACAGTGAAGATCTAGGACATATCCATCATCACAGAAAGTTCTATTGCACAGTGTTGTTTTGTAATTTCCATTGAAAGGTCAGCTATCAATCTTATTGTTGTTCCTTCGGAGGTAATGTATATTTTTTCTCTCTGGTCTTTAATATTTTCCCTTTATCCTTGGTTTTCCTAAGTTTGATTTTTATTTGCCTATGTAACATTTTCTTTGTATTTATCTTCCTTGGGGTATATTTATTTTCTTGAATCTGTGACTTGTGTTTCATCAATTTTGGAAAAGTCTTAGACATTATCTCTTTAATTTTTTTCCTGTCCCATTTTCTGCATGCTCTCCTCCAAGGACTCCAATTACACTTATGCTATATCATTTGAGAGTGGTCCACCTGTCTCTTATGCTATATTCTGTTCTTTTCATTCTTTTTCCTTTCTGTGCTTAAGTTTAGATATATTTTTTTGACCTTAATCCTGTCTTCTGTGGTGATTTTCTTGAAATTATACTCATCCAATGAATTTTTAATTTTAGATGTTGTGTTTTCCAATTCAGAATGACCATTTGATTTTTTAAAATAGATTCCAATTTCCAATTGAAATTCTCCATCTTCTCATCAATATTGTCAATATTTTCTCTATTTTCTTTAAAACATTTACAAAAATTATATTAAAGTCCCTGTATGCTAATTCCTATATCTGCATCATCTGTGGTTTGATTCTGATATCTACTTTTCTCTTGATTATCAATCACACTTTCCTGCCTCTTCTCAGTCTTGTAATTCTTTACTCTATACTGTATATTGTATATAAAAAGCTATGGAGGCTTTACATAATATTTTCTAGCAGAGAGCATGCCCCCTTCATTCTGTTAGGCAGAAGGAATGAATCCAATCAAGTTTTTCACTTGGTCAGGGCTGCTTGCAATTTTGGTACAACTCAGTTGACCTCTGGTTTATCCCTGTTTCTCAGGCATGGCCCTCCTAGACTTCTGACTGAGAGCTTAGAAAGTCTTTGTTCCCTCAGCCCTTAAGACATTTCAGCAAAGGACACCAAGAAAGAAAATAGCTGGTGATTATCACCTCAACTAGGTAGTCCTCTCCCACTCCTCCACTTAAATTTTGGTTCATCTAATTCTTATTGCTCCACAGCCCTCCAATGATTTTTAAAATATGAATTTTTTATTTATCTAGTTTTATAGTTGTCACAGCAGGAGTGTTGGCCTGCCATGACCTACTTTCTACCCAGAAGCAGAAGTCACACTAGCTTTCTTTTGGTTAATATTTGCATGGCATGCCATTTTCCATCCTTTTACTTTCAGCCTTTTATACTCTTATGTTTTAGATATGTAGCTTGGAAACAGCATCTAGTTATATTTTGTTTTAAAGTCAGGTATGCCAATCTTTGTCTTTTAACTAGATAATTTAGCCCATTTATAATTAATATTATTTCTGATGTATTCGGATTTGTAGCTACCATCTTCTTTTTCCTATTCTATGTTTCTGTTTTCCCTTTCTTGCCTTCTTTTATATTGATTATTTTATATTATTCCATTTTCCCTTTACTCTTGGATGGTACACACTTGATGGTACACAATCAGGACAGCACAGTCAGCCTGAGATATGCCCGTAATCTTGTTTCTGATGAAGTCTCTGTGTCCCGGGGCATCAATGATGGTCACATAATACTTGCTGGTCTTGAATTTCCACAAGGAAATATCAATGGTGATACCAGACACACATTCAACTTTCAGTTTGTGCAAAACCCAGGTATACTTGAAGGAGCCCTTTCCCAACTCAGCAGCCTCCTTCTCCAATTTTTCAATGGTTCTTTTGTCGACCCCACCATATTTGTAAATCAGATGACCATTAGTGGTGGATTTGCCTAAATTTACATGTCCAATGATGACATTGTTGATATGAGTTTTTTGCTTTCCCATTTTGGCTTAAGTTTAGGGGTGGTTTTCATTGACACCTGTCTTCTGGTGGCAAACCCATTGTGAAAAAAAGCAATTCTATATATCTGAAAGCTCATAAAAGATTTTATCATTGTTTATACAAACAAAATTTTTTATATTTACCCTTTCTTTGCTTTTTAGTCTTTTTTGCCTCTCACATCTTTCATTCAGTATCACTTTTCTATTGTTTCAAGTACATCATTAGAATATTTTTAGTGGGTTTTTGCTAGTGGTGAAATTTCTCTGTTTCTGTTTGTATAAAAATGTCCTTGTTTCACCTTGATTCTTGAATCATATTTTTGATGGGCAAAGAATTCTAGGTTGGCAGTTATTGTATTTCAATGCCTTCTAGATATCATTCTCCTGTCTTCTACCTGTAATTAGTACTATTGAAAAGTCACCTCTCTGTATCTCATTTGAATCTATGCTGTCTTATTTCTTTGGCTGCTCTTAAGAGTTTTCTCTTGGGTTTTCTGCAGTTTCACTATGATGAAATGTGCCTAGGTGTTAATTTTTTTATTCATCTTGTTTAGGATTTGTTGAGCTCCCCGAATCTTTGCATTGATGGATTTTTTCAATTTTGGAAAATATTCAGCCACTACCTCTTCAAATATTGCTTCTCCTCTAATAACTCTTTCCTTTCCTTCTGAGATTTCACTTAAAAATAGGTTAGTCCTTCATATTCTATCCTCTATGTCTGTCTTCTGGTTGTCTGTTGCTGTATCACAACTACCTCAAAATTTTTGTGGCTTAAAACAGCAACCATTTTATTATACTTGTCAATTCTATTAAGTGAGGAATTCTAGCAGGGCTTGGCTAGTTAATAGTTTTGCTCCTCATGGTGTCAAATGTGGTCACCCAGTGGTATACAACTTGCATCTGGGCTGGTCTGGTCCACAATGGCTTCAGTCACATATCTGGTGCCTTGACGGAGAATGTTGGAAAGCTGGACTCAGCTGGGACTCTTGATTAGAGAGCCTACATGTGACCTTTCTAGCAAGACATCACCAGGGTAGTCAGATTTCTTACATGGTGGCTGGTTTCTTCTAGAGAGAGGGTCTCAAGAGAACTAGATGTAGGCTGCATGGTACTTTCTGACCTAGCCTCAGGAATCACACAGCATCATTTCCACCACATACACAGGTTACAAATTTCTGTTATATTCTATTGGTCACAAATGAGTGATAATGCCAGCTCAGATCAAGGGGAGGGGAATTAGACTCTACCTCTTGAATGGGCAAGTGGCAAGATCACATTGTACAAGAGCATGTAGGACATCTATCTTTGAAAAATATAGTTGACCATAATCGTTCATTATCTCTTTTGTATTATCCATTTAAAAAAATCCTTGTGAGCCAGGCCTGATGGCCTAGTGGTTAAAGTTCAGTGCTCTCACCACTTCAGCAGCCCAGATTCGCTTCCCAGTCATGGAACCACACCACCCGTCTGTCAGTTGCCATGCTGTGGCAGTGTCTCACATAGAAGAACTAGAAAGACTTACAGCTAGGATATACAACCATGCACTGGGGCTTTGGGGAGGGAAAAAATAGGAGGAAGATTGGCAACACATGTTAACTCACGGTGAATCTTTCCCTGCAAAAACAAAAACAAAAAACCTTGCATGCTAAATTCCGTATTATTTCTTTTTACTTACCTACTAGTTCACTAACTCTTTCTACATGATGCATAGGTGTTTTAATAACGTATCTAATTATTCCTAGATCTAAAGTCTGTGAGTTTGTTTTGGCTCTTTATCGTTTCTGTGGATTCTTGCTTATTTTTTCTTGCTTTGTTTTGTACACAGTATCTTTGTGTTCTAGACATTGTATCTGAAATATTTGTGAAAATAAGTTAAGGTCTAGGATGTTGGTTTCTTCCACTACAGAGGTTTTATGTTTTCTTCTGCCAGACGTCTGCAGGCACTACCAATCCAAGACTTGCTTAAATTATGATCAAGAATAGAGATTTCATGGACAACACAGATGGCAGAAAACTGGGCTGTAAATTAAGGAAATGCAAGTTAACTGGTTTACCCATTACCTTGAGGATGTAGCCCTTTGGGGACTCAGATTAAAGTGGGTATAGTTTACATCTACTTTCACTCCCTTGTTGATCCCATCTAGTCTTATTTGAATGCTGTCAATATGCTAATGACTCCCAAATTTATATCCTTAGCACAGACCTCTTCTTTGGACTCCAGACTCATATTTCTAACTGCCTACTGAACATGTCAATTTGAATGTCTAAGGGGCATCTCAAACTAAGTATGTACAAAACAGACCCTTGAGTGTTTCCTCAAATAAATCTGTTCTACCTCAAGCCTTCCATATCTCATTAAATGTCACCATCATCCACCTATTTGCTCAGAACAAAAACTAAAAATCTTCTTCGAGTCTTCTCTCTCCATTCCCCCCATACTCAGTCTAACAGCAAGCCCTCTCTGCTTGTCTTCAAATTATACTTAACATCCTTCCATTTCTTTCGATTTTCACCAGCACTGCCCTGGTCTAAACAACTGTATTCTCTTATATGGATGACTGCAATACCCTCTTAACAGGTCTCCTTGCCTCCATTCTTGCCCATGGAAGCTGTATTACACAATTCCATTTAATTGGTGTTCATTGGAGTTTGGACATACATGAAAGACCTGCTCTTGCTTCCCAATCCATCATTTACTAATTCATTCAACAGATATTTATTTGAGCTTCTATTACATGGCAGGCAGTGTTCAAAGTTCTGGAGATATACTATTGAACAACACCTTCAAAGTTTGTGCTGTCAGTGAGCTTACCTTCTAGTTGAGGAAGATATACAATAAACAAATGTATAATATTTCAGGTGCTAGTGAGTGCACTGAAAAATAGTGGTGGGAGCCATATGTATATACAGTGTTCAGGGAAAGCCTCACTGATAAAATGAAATTTGAGCAGCAAGGAAGTGAGAGAACTAATATTAGGATATCAGGAGAAGAGAATTCTAAGCAGAGAACATAAAGTACAAAAGCCCAGAGATAGGCACATACTTGTTCCATTTAAGGAAGAGCAATGAGGCCAGTGTGGCTGGAACAGAATGAGTGGGAAACAACAGTAAGAGATGAGGGCATAGAGGTTTCAGAGGGTCGAATCTCACAGAAACCTGAAGGCCATGATGAGGGCTTTGGAACTTACTGAGGGTGAGATGGAAATCCACTGGGGGATTTAGAGCAGAGAACAATAATCAGAATTATAATTTGAAAAATTACTTTAGCTGCTGTGTTGGGAAAAGATAGGATAGTAGCCACTGAGATAGAGAGAAGTAGCTAGATTTTGGGTGTTTGTGTGTGTGTGTTTATAAAATTGATTTTAATATTTTTAATAGTTTTTTGTTATAGAAGCACTGCATATGCATTGTAGAAAATTTGAAAATACAGACAAATAACATTTTTTAAATTAAAAACATTACTTTTACAGCATCTATAGCAACATTTTATATATGACTTCTCTTGTTGTTTTGTAACCTGTTTTTTTTTTTTCCTAGTCAACCATCTCTAACTTTCCATTTCAGTTCACTTTCCTCTTATCCAATACTCAGTCCATAATCAAATTCTGGTTATTTTTTGAAGTTATAGCCAACAGAATTCTTCAATAGATTAGATGTGGTCATGAGAGAAAAAGAGGAGTTAGGAATAACTTCAAGGTTAGAGTCTGAGTAACTGAAAGGAAGGAATGGTCATTGACTGCCATGGAGAAGGCTGAGTAAACAGCAGGTTTGGCGAAGGGGCAGAAATTAAGCTTCTAATTTTGTACATGTTAAAGTAGGGAGTTGATAGCGAATCTCAAGTTCAAGGGAGACATCTGAGATGGAGATATACAACTGGAAATTGTCTGCATATATATGGTACCTAAAACCATAAGGGTAAGTGAGATCATCACAAGAGTGAGTGTAAACAGAAAGGAGAGTTGGGAGAACTAATACCCCAAGCACTCTCACACTTAATGGTCAGAGAGATGAAGAAAAGCTAAGCTGACAGAGAAGTACTGGCAGGGAGTTTAGTAGAAAAATTAAAGAAAAGTGGCATCAGAGAGACCAAGTGAGAACATGTATCAACTATCAAATACTACTGAGAGTTCAACTAAGATGAGGACTGAGAATTAGTAACGTAAAGATCAACAGTGACCTTGAAAATGTATTTTTTATGGAATAATGGAGATAAAAGCCTCTTTGAAGTGGCTTAAAGAAAGAATAAGAGGAAAATAAATGAAGGTAGCAAATAGGGAGAATTATTTTAAAATGTTTTATGAAAAGATAAGGGGAGAAATAATAGCATGATTGATGCTGATGAGAGTAACCCAGTGGAGAGGGAGAACTTGATGATGTGAGAGAGAAAAGGGGAATTGCTGAAGCAACATTTTTTATGATGGGAGATACGATGAGATCAAGTGAAAAACTGGAGAGGTTGGCCTTAGGAGCACAGGCTGTTGATTTATTGTCATATTGTCATAAGCATGAAGACTGTATATGGGTACAGATGTTGATAAATGTGGTTTTGGAAGTCTGTGGAGGTTCATTGCACAGCATCAGCTAACAGTGAGAAGGGGTGTTGGAGAATGGACGAAAGGTGTTGGAGATTTAAGGAAAAAGCAGAAAATGTAAGATAGAGGTCCAGGAAAATGGGCAAGTCAGTGGACTAGGGAAATAGTCTATGGTTGCTGTGTAGCAATAAGAGCTCACTTGAGGTAGAAAGCAAGATCTGAAAGTGACAATGGGTAATGAAGAGGGCACCTATCCTTCCTCTAGGACCTGTATTATCTGACCACTGCTCATCTCTACCACCTCATCTCCCACAACCACCGCCCCCAAGTTCTTTACTGTACTCTTGTCATATTGGTCCTTTTCCATTCCTCAATGCTAAACTTGGTCCATTCTCAGGGCCTTTTCATTTCCTGTTCCCTGGCCTGGAACTGTCTTCTCTCAGAGCTCCATCAGCTGGCCTTTTATCATCATGTAGGTCTCAACTCCACAAAGAGGATTTCTCTGACCACCACAGCTAAAGTAACACCCCCAGTCACTCTCTACCATATTATTTGATTGTATCTTCCAAATAGCACCATCAAGATTCCCCTATTTGGAGTTGGATGTCAGCATCATGGCAGAGTGAGCTGTTCCCTTAGTCTCTCCCCCCTAAGATACAACCACAAGGACATTCATTAACCAACAGAGGACACCCACACAGCACATTGGATGTCTGAGAGGTCCATGCAGCCATACATCTGCAGGTGAGGGTACTGGATCCCTGGGAAGAAGTGGGAGGAGGTGAGTGGATCTCTTCCCCCTCCCCAGTGGCAGCGATCTAGGGTGTGGGACCTCACAGAGCATCCCACGTGCAACTCTAAGAGGAGACAGGGGAACAGGCAGGCATATGCAGGAACACTTTCACTTTCAGAGTTGCATCCCAGCCCATGTGAATGTTCCACACTGAGACAGCTCAGCCACTACATGGGCACCTCCACCAAGCCCTGCAGCCCAGGCAGGCTGCCAGTGAGTGCAGAGCAGGCTCATGCATGGGAAAGAAAGCCACCACCCTCCCTCCCACCTGGTGCACCAGCTCAGCCAGTCGGCCAGGGCAATGGATCTGCACCAGAGTGCCTGCACCTGTGTGTGGGACCTGCCAAGCAGCAGCAGCCAGCAGGAAAATGCAGACAAGCCCTATCGGCACAACTTCCAGTGGATGGGCACAACTACCAGCGGATGTGGTGGGTTCAGAAAACACAGCTCCTGCCCCCCCCCCATGGTGGCAGGTGGAATCTTCAACCAGATACTACCACTATGTGCCAGCAAAGGTCCATTTCATCAAACACCATGAAGAAATACATTAACACTTCAGATCAGAAGGAAAATGACAAGACAGAAACCAATCCTGAAGTCACAGAAATTCAGAATCTAAATGACAGAGAATTCAAAATAGTTATCAGAAAGAAACTAATTGAGTTACAAGAAAACTCAGAAAGGCATATCAGTGAACTCAGGAATAAAATTAATGAGCAGAAGGAATTCTTCACAAAAGAGATTGAAACTCTAAAAAAAAAAAAGAAACCAAACAGAAATGCTGGACATGAAGAACACAATGAATGAGATAAAAAGCAATCTAGAAACCTTAAAAAACAGAGCTGACAGTATGGAGGACAGAATTAGTAATTTAGAGGACAGAAATATATAAATGCTTCAGGTGGAGGAGGAGAGAGAGCTGAGACTAAACAAAAATGAAGAAATTTTGCAAAAAATATCCAACTCAATTAGGAAATACAACATAAGGATTATAGGTATTCCAGAGGGAAAAGAGTGGGAGAAAGGAGCAGAGAGCTTGTTCAAAGGAATAATAGCTGAGAACTTCCCAAACCTGGGGAAGGAACTGGAATTACAAGTAAATGAAGCCCGTAGAACTCCTAATTACATCAATGCAAAAAGACCTGCTCCAAGGCATATATTAGTAAAACTGCCAAAAGTAAATGACAAAGAAAAAATATTAAGGGCATCAAGGCAGAAGAAAATAACCTACAAAGGAACCCCTATCAGGCTTTCAGCAGACTTCTCAGCAGAAACCTTAAGGCCAGGAGAGAGTGGAATGATATATTCAAAATTCTGAAAAACAAAAACTATCCAAGAATACTCTATACAGCAAAACTATCCTTCAGATATGATGGAGAAATAAAAACTTTCCCAGATAAATAAAGCTGGGGGAGTTCATCACCACAAGACACCCCTTACAAGAAACGATGAAGAATGCCCTCATACCTGAAACAAAAAGGAAAAGGTTTACAAAGCCTTGAGTGAGGAGATAAATAGACAGACAAAATCAAATCAGAAAATTGAAGATCTCTATCAGAACAGGTTAGCAAAAACTTAATTATAACATTAAAGATAAAGGGAAGGAAAGCACAAAAAATAACTATAAACACTTCATTTTAATCACAAACTCATAACACAAAATGGAATAATTTGTGACAACAATAACTTAGTCGGGGAAGAGGTAAGGGATGGAACCTACTTAGGCTAAGGAGATAAGAGGATGTCAGAAAATGTACTATCTCATCTACGAGATCTTTTATACAAACCTCATGGTAACCACTAAACAAAAAAGCAGAATAGAGACACAAATTATAAAGAAAGAGAAAACTGAGAAACCATTATAGATAATCACCAAACTGAAATGGTAGTCGAAAATACACAGGAAGAGAAACAAGGGAAATATATAACAACCAAGAACAAGAGGTAAAAGGGCAGCATTAAGCCCTCATATATCAATAATCACTCTAAATGTAAATGGCTTGAATTCTCCAATAAAAGGACACAGAGTGGCTGGATGGATTAAAAACAAGACCCAACAATGTGCTGCCTCCAGGAAACACGTCTCAGCTCTAAAGACAAACATAAGCTTAGAGTGAAGGGATGGAAGCCAGTACTCCAAGCAAATGGCAAACAAAAGAAAGCAGGGGTTGCCATACTTATATCAGACAAAGAAGCCTTCAAGATAAAAAAAAACAATGAGAGACAAAGGGTGCAGTATATAATGACAAAAGGGACATTTCACCAAGAAGACATAACGCTTATGAATATATATGCACCTAACACAGGAGCACCAAAGTATATAAAGCAACTATTAAAAAACTTAAAGGGAGAAATTAACGGCAACACAATAGTAGTAGGGGTCCTCAACACCACACTTACGTCAATGGATAGATAATCCAGACAGAAAGTCAACAAGGAAACAGTGGCCTTAAATGAAATACTAGACCAGATAGACTTAATAGATATATATAGAACATTCCATCTAAAACCATCAGAATACACATTCTTTTCAAGTGTGCATGGAACATTCTCAAAGAGAGACATTATGTTGGGAAACAAGGCAAGCTTCAATAAATTTAAGAAGATTGAAATCATATCAAGCATCTTTTCTAACCATAATGCTATGAAACTAGAAATCAACTAAAAGAAAAAAGCTGGGAAAGTCACAAATATGTGGAGACCAAACAACACGCTACTGAACAATCATTGGTTCAATGAAGAAATCAAAGGAGAAATTTAAAAAATCTGGAGACAAAAGAAAATGAAATGCATCATACCAAGTCTTATGGGATGCAGCAAACGCAGCTCTAAGAGGGAAATTCATAGCAATACAGGCCCACCACAACAAACAAGAAAAATCTCACAAAGTAATCTTAAACTACACCTAACAGAACTAGAAAAAGAAGAACAAACAAAGCCCAAAGTCAACAGAAGGATAGAAATAACAAAAATTAGACCAGAGACAAGTGAAACAGAAAGCAAAAAAACAGTAGAAAGGATCAATGAAACTAAGAGCTGGTTCTTTGAGAAGATAAACAAAATTGACAAACCCTTAGCCAGACTCACTGAGAAAGAAAGAGAAGGCTCAAATAAACAAAATTAGAAATGAAAGAGGAGAAATTACAATGGATACCACAGAAATACAAAGGATTATAAGAGAATACTATGGAAAACTATATGGCAATGAATTGGATAACCTAGAAGAAATGGATAAACTCTTAAACTCATACAACCTCCCAAAACTGAATCAAGAAGAAATAGAGAATCTGAATAGACCAATTACACGTAAGGAGATTGAAACAGTGATCAAAAACCTCCCAAAAAGCCGAAGGCCAAGACCAGATAGCTTCTCTGGAGAGTTCTACCAAACATTCAAAGAAGATTTAATACCTATCCTTCTCACTATTCCAAAAACTTGAAGATGGTATGCTTCCTAACACATTCTATGAGGCCAACATTACCCTGACCCCAAAACTAGACAAGGACAACACAAAGAAGGAAAATTACAGGCCAATATCCCTGATGAACATAGATACGAAAATCCTCAACAAAATATTGGTAAACCAAATACAGCAATACATTGAAAAGATCATACACCATGATCAAGTGGGATTTATACCAGGGAGGCAGGGATGATTCAACATCTGCAAATCAATCAATGTGATACACCACATTAACAAAATGAGGAATAAAAATCACTTGATCATCTCAATAGATGCAGAGAAAGCATTTGACAAGATTTAACGTCCATTTATGACAAAAAAAAAAAACCCTCTCAATAAATTGGGTATAGAAGGAAAGTACCTCAACATAATAAAGGCCATATATGACAAACCCACAGCCAACATCATACTCAATGGTGAAAAACTGAAAGTCATCCCTCTGAGAACAGGAGCAAGACAAGGGTGCCCACTCTCACCACTCTTATTCAACATAGTACTGGAGGTTTTGGCCAGAGAAATTGGGCAAAAAAAAAAAAAAACAAAAGAAATAAAAGGTATCCAAATTGGCAAGGAAGAAGTGAAACTCTCGCTGTTTGCAGATGACATGATTCTATATATAGAAAACCCTAAAGAATCCATCAGAAAACTATTAAAGGGGCCATCCCAGTGGCACAAGCAATTAAGTGCACGCTCTCCACTGCAGCAGCCCGGGGTTCACTGGATCCTGGGCGGGCACCGGCACACCGCTTGTCAAGCCATGCTGTGGCAGCATCCCATATAAAGTAGAGGAAGATGGGCATGGATGTTAGCCCAGGGCCAGTCTTCTTCAGCAAAAAGAGGAGGATTGGCAGATGTTAGCTCAGTGCCAATCTTCCTCACAAAAAAAAGAGAAAACTATTAAAAATAATCAACAACTACAGCAAAGCTGCAGGATACAAAATCAACTTACAAAAGTCAGTTGCATTTCTATACTCTAATAACGGACTCACAGAAAGAGAACTCAAAAATACAATCCCATTTACAATCACAACAAAAAGAGTAAAATATCTAGGAATAAATTTACCAAGGAGGCAAAAGATCTATACATTGAAAACTATAAGACACTGAAAGAAATCAAAGATGACATAAAGAAATGGAAAGACATTCCATGCTCATGGATTGGAAGAATAAACATAGTTAAAATGTCCATATTACCTAAAGCAATCTACAGATTCAATGCAATCCCAATCAGAATCCCAATGACATTATTCACAGAAATAGAACATCCTAAAATTTATATGGAACAACAAAAGACCTCGAATAGTGAAGGCAATCCTGAGAAAAAAGAACAAAGCTGGAGGCATCACAATTCCTGACTTCAAAATATACTATAAAGCTGGGCTGGCCCTGTGGCTTAGCGGTTAAGCGCGCGTGCTCTGCTACTGGCAGCCCGGGTTCGGATCCCGGGCTCGCACTGACGCACCACTTCTCCAGCCATGCTGAGGCCACGTCCCACATACAGCAACTAGAAGGATGTGCAACTATGACATACAACTATCTACTGGGGCCTTGGGGGAAAAAAAAAGGAGGAGGACTGGCAATAGATGTTAGCTCAGAGCCGGTCTTCCTCAGCAAAAAGAGAAGGATTAGCATGGATGTTAGCTCAGGGCTGATCTTCCTCACACACTATATATATATACATATATATATATATATATACATATGTATATATATATATATATATACTACAAAGCTAAAAAAAAATATATATATATACATATATATATATACATACTACAAAACTATAGTAATCAGTACAGCACGGTACTGGCACAAAAACAGACACACAGATCAATGGAACAGAATTGAAAGCCCAGAAATAAAACCACACATCTATGGACAGCTAATCTTCGACAAAGGAGCCAAGAACATACAATGGAGAAAGGAAAGTCTCTTCAATAAATGGTGTTGGGAAAACTGGACAACCACATGCAAAAGAATGAAAGTATACCATTATCTTACACCATACACAAAAATTAAGTCAAAATGCATTAAAGACTTGAAGGTAAGACCTGAAACCATAAAACTCCTAGAAGAAAATATAGGCAGTACACTCTTTGACATTGGTCTTAGCAGCATCTTTTCTAATACCATGTCTATTCAGGCAGGGGAAACAAAAGAAAAAATAAACAAATGGGACTACATCAGACTAAAGAGCTTCTGCAAGGCAAAGCAACCCAGAAACAAAATGAAAAGACAACCCACCAACTGGGAGAAAATATTTGCAAATCATATATCTAACAAAGGGTTAATCTCCAAAATATATAAAGAACTCATACAACTCAACAACAAAAAAACAAACAACCTGATCAAAAAATGGGCAGAGGGTATGAACAGAAATTTTTCCAAAGAAGATATACAGATGGCCATCAGGCACATGAAAAGATGTTCAACATCACTAATCATTAGGGAAATGCAAATAAAAACGAGATATCACCTTACACCTATTAGAATGGCTATAATTAACCAAGACAAAAAATAACAAATGTTGGAGAGAATGTGGAGAAAAGGGAACCCTTATACACTTCTGGTGGGAATGCAAACCAGTGCAGCCACTATGGAAAACAGTATGGAGATTTCTCAAAAAATTAAAACTAGAAATACTCTATGACCCAGCTATCCCACTACTGGGTATTTATCCAAAGAACATGAAATCAACAATTCACAGAGACTTATGCACCCCTATGTTCATTGCACCATTATTCACAATAGCCAAGATGTGGTAGCAACCCAAGTGCCCATGGACTGATGAATGGATAAAGAAGATGTGGTATATATATACAATGGAATACTACTCAGCCAGAAAAAAGACAAAATTGTGCCATTTGTGACGACATGGATGGATCTTGAGGGTATTATGTTAAGCGAAATAAGCCTGACAGAGAAAGACAAACACCGTGTGATTTCACTTATACGTGGAAGATAAACACACAGTTAAGGAGAAAAATTGGTGGTTACCAGAGGGGAAGGGGGTGGGAGGAGGGTCAAAGGGGTAAAGGGGCACTTATGTATGGTGACAGATAAAAACTAGACTATTGGTGGTGAACACGATGCAGTCTATACAGAAACTGAAATATAATAATGTACACTTGAAATTATACAGTGTCATAAACCAACCATTATGACCTCAATAAAAAAAGATTCCCTTATTTGTTTTTCTACTAATTTGTTATCTCTTGCGCTCCCCAGCAGACTGTAAGCAACTGCTTTTCTGCACTCCAGTGTCTGCAAAAATGTGTGGCATATAGTAGGTGCTCGATAAATATTTGTTGACTGATTGACTCTCCTTATGCTTATCTTCCACATTTTTCTGTGCTCTTTCTCCCCTACCCAACCTCCCTCTGCTCCACTAACAATCAAATCCTCCTACTTTGCCCTCTGGATCCTCAGTACCATGGAAAAGAACTTTCCCTGCATCCTCAACCTCTTTACCACACACTTCACTTCTTCCTCCTGCCTCTCTGAGGGCTCTCTCATGAGACTAAGACTTCTCCTGCAGGTCATAAGGCTGAAAGTTAAGGTTGACTTTCTTTCTGCTCCCCATTGGTGCTTCTTGACCCTGACTCCTCTACCCTTTTGTAAACTCCTCTTCTTCACTGCTGCAGATTGGCAATGCTTTCCTGTTGTTTCAGCACATGGTAAAGTCAAAGGTCACAACCGCAGGACAAAGGAATAATCAATGTGTCCATACCTGTTTCTTAGTGCATGGGGGGATCTACTCATCCCATAATCCCAGAGCCGTTCCACTGCAGCAATAAAATAATGTCGTGTTCTCTTTTGAAAGCTGCGGGGGTCCTGATTTTCATCCTCACCATAAATGTCAAAATCTTCTCTCTTTGTTTCAGTTGAGAAGGTATCATCATAGTCAATTTTGTCTTCCTCTGGCTGAACAGTAGTAAAGGTTATTTGCCTCTGATGGCGTTTCAAGACTGGTGGGTTTTGAGAGCACAACCTTCCAGTCTCTTCTTGCTTTGCCCAGGTGGTTTCTCTTTGGGGCTTATCTTGTCCTTTATTTATTGCTGCTATTGAATTATTTTTTTCACAAGGGTCCAAGGGTGAAATGGTGTCCTTTGTCTTAAAAGCTTTGTTTTTTTGAGACTTCTCTCGGGAGTTCCACTCTTCTCTTGGTATCTGAGTAGCAAGGGGACCCAGCAGTTTGGAGGGAGTCTTTTTAGAGCTTTCTGCTGCCCATTTCAGAAAGGGTATTTTCCAAGGTCCATTTACTTTATTCAATTTAACAGGTTCCTGTGTTTTCTGAAGGACAATCTCTTCCATGAGATCCAGGTGGCCAGGGGAGCCATTGCTAGGTTTCGTAGGGAAAGAGTCTTCCTGATGAACATGAACTTTAGGAAGTAATTCAACTTTGCCAGATGCTTCAGACAATCTCCCCAGGGAGCTGATCTTTCCTTGACCTCTCATCATTTCCAAGGTTAGGAAGTCTAAAGAAAGGTTATTTCTTTTGGCTCCTTGTAAGAAATGACTGCTTTCTTGGATCCCAGAACTCTTCTCCCTAAAGGTGTAACTACAGGCTGCTGCTAGAAGATGAGAAGAATTGCCTTGGGATGGGGTCTTGGTCAGATCTGTAGGTGTAATTGATGGAAATGCTGATACCTTTGCAATGGGTAATGCAGAGCCATTCGTTTGAATGATGCCATGACTCCTCACAGAACAATCTGATAGGAGGGACTGAGTAATGGCCTTTTTCTCCTTCTCATTGTACTCTATCTGTGTGAGGGTTCCCTGGGTCAAATATTTCATGTTTTTGGACCAGTGGGTTGAGGTGTCATTCAAAATTACCCTCCTTTCAAGTTTTATTTCTTCTTGTGGGAGTCTGAATTGTTTCAAAGCCCGCTTAGCATGGTGAGTGATGACATTCTGCTGACGTGGATTAGGAGATATCCTTGTGGTGCTCAGATACCTTTCTACCATTTGCTTTGTTTGATTTACCAAGCCTTCCAAGTTTGCTTCCTCCCTTATTTTTGAGAAATGGGCCATGTGAATCCTTGCCGTATTTGCTGACTCATTTAATGACCTGTTGTCTTGAAGTATTGGAGTATATGTCCCCTCATCTGAACCTTCTACATTTTGCTTAGTGCTTAGTAAGAAAAGATTCTTCAGGAAATTCCTAGTGCCAGTCACTGTATACACCTGAGGCAAAGCTACATTCTTTTGGATTAATTTTTCCTTCCTTTCTATCTCTTCCTGGGAGTTTTTTTCTTGACTGTGTGTATCATTTTCTTGGATATTAGCCAAGTTAGTAAGAAATATGCTCTTACTGTTTGGAAAAATCATCTCTTGGAGTCCTGTGTGCTTTGTAAATTCATCTTCTCCTACTACCACCTTGTTCTTCTCTGACAAGAACTTCTGATCTTTCACAGATTTTTCTGATCCTAAAGATGTTAATTGCTTTGGACTGGGCCTTTGCCCAGAGCTCAGGGAGTTCTCGCAATGGGTCCTTTTTATCCAATTTGCTGAATCTTGCAAGAACAGCATCTTGAAGAATGATATATCTGGATTTTCTGCACCTAGTGGCGCAGGGTCCTCTTTTTTTTGGTGGACCATGTCCATATTTTTTGATGAGGTAGTTTTATTTGACACATGATTTAGCCCCAAAGCTGTAGTATTGTTGTCCATAAACGTTTCATCACGAATCAAAGAAGTCATTTCTTGAAACCCACTATTACTTTCTAATATAATGTCTTGCCAGACTGATGTACTATTCTCAATTAATAATGTTTGGCCATCAATGTGAGCCTTTTTATTAGTTGTTGAGTTAATTGGTGTCTTGTTTGTCTTTACCAAAGAGAAATTAACTTTGAATAAAGCATTATCTTTGGTCAATGAAACAGGTCCATGAACTTCTTCCTCTTTAAATAACCTGTCACTTTCCAGTGATAATACATTTTCTTCCAGTGAACTTTCTTGACTATTCATTAAAACTGCTTTAGTCAACGTGGAATCATTATCTCCTTCACTCAAGTCCAAAGGTCTAGCAGACTCAATAAGGTGAGATGAATTTTTGCCAAATACAATGGTGCCTAATTGACTACTAAAGTGAACTGGCATATTTGGGGGTCCTAAGGAACCTGTCTTTTCAGTACCTGCTTCCAACTTGTCTGATGGAATTGTTGGTGAAATCATTAGATTGTTTGATGAACTAGAAATTTTTAAATCAAATTTCTTCAACTCTACTGTTATAGTTGTCGCCAAATTCTCATTTAATCTTAATTTCAGTTCTGGTTCAGGGGTAAATACTCTATCCCCACTGTGATGGAGCTCTGGTCTGAGATGTGCCATTTCAGATGGGCCCTTGTTTCTTTCTATTGTTCTAGGTAAATGATCATCAGCCTCATATGTGACTTCTTGGAGATCAGATAAGGATAATGCATGTGGAGTAGGATTTTGTCTCAAGATCATCAACAAATCACCAGAGGAGACACTTTGTACCGTAAGCAGCTGTGTTCTCTCTCCAGACCGAAGGTCAATCTTCTCTACGTCATTTTCTGGAGTTGTGGTGGCTCTGAATTGCTTTTGCCTAGTGCTAGGGTGCCTTGAATTCTGGGAGAAGCTCCTGGGTTCAATGACATTATTTTCATTCAGCAGGGAGGTTGGAATATCTTCATATGTGTCCTCATAATAATCACCAGTGTTCCTGTTACAACTAGAAACCTTCAGTAAGGCTGTCATGCCTCTGTTCCGAAAGTCTGAGTTGTGGCACCCCAGAACCCACAGACCTGGAGATGAGGAAGAATAAGATTCTGGTTACTCATAACTCAGGTCCCAAGCAAGTTCTGTGTTAGAGGTTCTCTCTTATTCCCAGATAAATGAAAAAATACTAGCACTAGTCAGTACCATTATATTACAGGTCACTGGGTTAAATCCCTGACACATATGATAGTAGTCCAACAGTGGTAGTAAAAATTGTTTTTGCATGGCTACTGTTGTGATATATCTGTTTGTGACCACAAGAAAGGGCTGTGATTAAAAATGAATAGACACTAGGATAAAAATTGAGAAATGTATTTAACAAACACAATAGTGGAGAGTCTTAATAGTCACACAGAACTCTTTGATGATGACAGTGCCTTAATTCTGGAAAGTTTATATAGGCTAGCTGTTATTGCTATATAGCATAGTGGCATAGGTTCTAGAATCAAATTGCCTAGGTTCAAATCATAGCTCTACAATTTACCAGCTGTGTGACTTTGAGCAAGTCAATTGAGCTGAGTTCCGGTTTTCTAATTTGTAAATGAAGCTAATGGTATCTACCCCATCATATAATGCATTCAAATCACATAACACAATGCCTAGCATCCACTGTCACCAATTTATGGGATAAGTAAGCACAAGGGAGCAGGACTTAGGTTTAGGATACACATAATATAAAATCCCACCACAGTGCTAGCAATATTAATTTCTACTATGGACAGAATTATCTGAGTGAAGGCACTTCATGGTGGTAAAGTAGATGCATAAGTGTAAGTGAAAAAGGACACCTTTACCAAGCTCCACATCAGGTACCTCAACAGCCTCATCATCTTACACAATATTTGCAAAATCTGAACTGAATCCAGCTTTATCTCAAAGGGAAGACTTTCCCCAAAGTATATTTCCACAGAGCCCTGTGAGATAATGGGATGCCCATGGAAAACGTTTATTTGGTCAAACATAAATTTTGGAATTAATGCACACTGCACTCTATGTGCAGCCAGATAATCAATCAAATGGGAAATGAGAATAAAGACATTTTCTAACATACAAGGATTCAGAAAATCTACCTCTAATGCAGCCATTCTCAGGAAGTGATTAGAGAATGTTTTCTACCAAAATAAAGGAGTATATTAAAAAATAGGAAGACATAGGCTCCAGGAACCAGGCACTATCCTGAGGGAGGGTGAAGAAAAGTCCCAAGTGGATAACTGAGCCTCAGAGCTAGAGAGAACCAGCCCAGATTTGAGTAGGAGGGTGAATGGGTCCAGGAGGTCAGTCTCTAAGTAAAAAAGAATATGTTGTATGATGGAACTCTTGAAAAAAAAGAGAATAAGTAAAGGGAAAACATTAAAAAAAGAACAGGAAGGGGCCAGCCCAGTGGTGTAGTGGTTAAGTTCGTGTGCTCCACTTCGGCAGCCCAGGGCTCGCAGGTTTGGATCCTGGGCACGGACCCACACACCGCTTATCAAGCCATGCTGTGGCAGGCGTCCCACATATAAAAATGTAGAGGAAGATGAGCACAGATTTTAGCCCAGGGCCAATCTTCCTCAGAAAAAAAAAAGAACAGGAGGACAATTAGAAGTTCCAGTTAAACAAGTTATAAAAATAGGAAATGTAATCTTTATTTGGTTCCACAGTGAACATTTATATAGTCCTAATAATGTGATTTCACTAAGTGTAGGGACATAACTATATCATAAATTTGGGGATTGGGAGCCCAATTTCATGATATTTAAAGCATATTTTTGATGGTATGAAACCATGTTGAGTCAGAGTGGACCAGGATTGGAGCTGAAATGAGTATTTAAATAAGGTTTTAACTCTTAAAATTCCACTGTTATAACTTATACAAAACTAATATCTTCCTTTTATGGAGGAGAATGGTAAGTGGGTAAGAAAAGGGGACATGAAACTCCATAAACAGCTCTGGAATGACATACACCAAACTCTGTGAAGGGCCTGGGATTGGGAATAATGATGAAGAGGGACTTTAGTTATATCTGTATTGGTTGAATTTGTAATGAGAACATCTTTTTGTCTTACATGTGTGAATAAAGATAAATTTAAAACAATTAATTAATTAATCTCAGTTCAAGAGCTTAAAGAAGAATTGATTCTTTGATAAAAAACTGGATAAAATCAATAACTAAATAAAAATAAGAAATTCCACATGTACAAAATTTGAAAGAAGAAAGGACATATAATCACAGATGCAAAGAAAATTAAAAGAATTATAATTCCTTTGGAGACACCTCAGCTGGCAATCTCCTCCTCCAACTTCTGACACAGGCATAGGATGCCTGGCCAAGTTTAAGACTTGGTCAGCATTATAAATATATGAAACCAGCTTCCTGCTTCAGTGATATAACCAAGGCTTTCAGTGAACTAATTAATTTTGTAAGCTGTTATCCAATCCTGGAACTATTCCCTATCAAAGTAACCCAGCGAGACAGAGCCCAGCTAATCACAAGTGGGTAGGAGCACATCTCAGGCTTCAATAGACAAGAGCTCTTTAACCATCCAAGGCTAGTACAATATCCCTAGTATGGAATTTTAAGCAATCTTTTTAAATGATGATGTTCATCAATACTTATTGGCACAGAAAAACATCAAATATATTATTAAGTGAGGGGAAAAAAGCAGGTTACAAAACACCCTCATCATTCTACTATTTGTTTCTATGAGTTCAACTTTTTCTTTTGTTTTAGATTCCCCATATAAGTGGTTCCACACAGTATTTGTCTTTGTCTGGCTTATTTCACTTAGCATAATGCCCTCCAGGTTCATCCATACTGTCACAAACGGCAGTTTTCCCTTCTTTTTTGTGGATGAATAACATTCCATTTTACATATACATATATAAATATATATATATATATGATATATATATATATATATATATCACATCATCTTTATCCATTCATCCATCAATGGACACTTAGGTTGTTTCCATGTCTTGGCTACCGTCAATAATGATGCAATAAACATGGGAGTGATGATATCTCTTCAAGATACTGTTTTCATTTCCTTTGGATATATACCCAGAAGTGGGATGGCTGGATCACACAGTAGTTCTATTTTTAATTTTTTGAGGAATCTCCGTACTGTTTTCCATAGTGGCTGCACCAGTTTACATTCCCACCAACAGTGCACAAAGGTTCCATTTCTCCACATCCTTGCCAATACTTGTTATTTCTTGTCTTTTTGATAATAGTCTTCCTAAAAGGTATAAGGTGATAACTCATTGTGGTCTTGATTTGCATTTCCCTGATCAATAGTGATATTGAGCACCTTTTCATGTACCTGTTGGCCATTTGTATGTCTTCTTTGGAAAAATTTAATGGTATCCCATAAGTCCTGTAGGCTTTCTTCATTCTTTTTTTTTTTTCCTGCTCAGACTGGATAATTTCAGAAGATTTGTCTTCGAGTTTGCAGATTCTTTCTTCTGCTTGATCAAGTGTGTTGTTGAAGCTCTCTATTGCATTTTTGATTTCATTCATTGTGTTCTTTTTTTTTTTGCCGAGGAAGATTGTCCCTGAGCTAACATCTGTTGCTTATCTTCCTCTTTTTGCTTGGGGAAGATTGTCACTGAGCTAACATCTGTGCCAATCTTCCTCTATGTTTTTGTATGTGGCATGCCACCTCAGCATGGCTTGATGAGCAGTATGTAGGTCTGCACCTGGTATCTGAACCCGTGAACCCCAGGCTGCTGAACTGGAGCAGGTGAACTTAACCACTACACCACTGGGCCAACCCCCATTCATTGTATTCTTAAGCTCCAGGATTTCTAGGTGGCTTTTCTTATGATTTCTATCTCTTTGTTGAACTTCTCCTTTTGTTCCTGTATTATTTTCCTAATTTCATTGAGTTGTCTATCTGTATTCTCTTGTATCTTGCTGAGCTTCCTTAAAATAATTATTTAGAATTCCTTTTCAGGCAATTTGTAGGTCTCCATTTATTTGGGGTCAGTTACTGGAAAATTATTGTGTTCCTTTGGTGGTGACGTTTCCTTGTTGTTTTTGTGTGTGTTTCTTATGGTCTTGCATTGATTTCTGCGTATTTCAGGGAGCAATCATCTCTTCCAGTCTTTATGAACTGACTTTGTGGGAAAAGACTTTCACCTGTGGGTGGCTATGAGCATGCTGACTGGGTGAGGATCAGCAGCTCCAGTTCCAGGGAAGGCATGGCAGCATAGCCTCCATGCAGCTCTGTCAGCTGAGGTCAGTGTCAGCAAAGACTGTGAGGGGTCTCTGGTGGCCAAGACTGTGAGTGTCTGTGGTGGCTGTGGTGGTTACTGTTATTGGACTCCTGGGTGGGGAAGACTGGGGCTCTCCTTTTCACCCACAGGGGTAAGTCCTGGGGGTTCCTTCTTGGTGCTGGGTGTGGCATGGGAGCACACAGGCCTCAGTAGTGGTGCTGGGTTCTAAAGCAGAGATGTGCATGCACCACTGTTTGGAGTGTGTGCTCAGAGTAGCAGTGAAGTCAGGGTCCCAGGTTCAGGTGTGCATGGAACCCCATGGCTCCTGGGTCTTGGGACATCGGCACACCTGCTGTGATGGTGCCAGTGTCCAAGGCATAGGCACACACAGGTTGCCTATGGAGCTGGGGTCCAGGTCTCTGGGGCATGCCACATCAGCTCAGGCCCTGGTGGGTGGAGTGCAGTGGTGGCTTGGTGCTTAGAGGGCAGGGTACAGCAGCAGCATGGGTCGCAGGGATGATGGGGCACTGCAGTGCCTCAGGCCCTGGGGAGCAGGCCACAGCAGCAACTCAAGCCCTGAGGGTGGCAGGTGTTGTGGAGGCCCAGGCCTTGGGGGAAGGGCACAGCAGCAGCACATCCCTGGGGAGAGGATGTAGCTCCTTCTCTGGGGAGAGCACAATAGCTTGGACTCTGAGAAGCTCTGTCAGCTGGCTTCAGTATCTGTGAAAACTATGGGGGTCCTCAGGTGCTGAAGGTTTCAGGTGTCTCTGGTGGTGACAAGAGTTGCTAGGGTTTTCCTGTTCTCCTTTCCCCATGAAGGGAAATCCCTCAGAGGCAGAGGGAATCCCCCTTGGCACCAAGATGTTCCAGACTGAGGGATGGAATGACACAGGTAAAATGTTTCCTGTGCTTTTCTACGTGGCCATCCTTGCTTTTTTTTGCTCCGCTGTGTTTCTGACGCTTCTTCGTTGTGCTCTGAAGTTGTCCCAGAGCTATTTTCATTGGTATGTAGTTATTTATTTGTTGTTTTTGTGGAGGAGACGAGTTCTGGGACCTCCTAGTCCACCATCTTACTGATGTCACTCCTCTGGAGTGGCATTTTTAAAGTGCTGGGGAAAAAACGCCAATAAAACAAAGCAAAACAAACCTATCAACCCAGAATTCTATACACAGTGAAAATATCATTCAAAAATTCAGGAGAAATAAAGTCTTTTTAGACAAGCAAAAACTGAGAGAATTAATTAACCAGCAGACTTGCAGTACAAGAAATGTTAAAGAGGGGCCGGCCCGGTGGTGCAAGCGGTTAAGTGCGTGTGCTCCACTGCGGCTGCCCGGGGTTCGCCAGTTCGGATCCCGGGCATGCACCGATGCACCACTTGTCAAGCCATGCTGTGGCAGCATGCCATATAAAGTGGAGGAAGATGGGCACGGATGTTAGCCCAGGGCCAGTCTTCCTCAGCAAAAAAAAAAGAGGAGGATTGGCAGATAGCGCAGGGCTGATCTTCCTCACAAAAAAAATGTTAAAGAGATATATTATAAATATAAGGGCACAGATAGGTTGAAAGTACAAGAATGGAAAAATATATCCCACACGAACATTAACCAAAATAAAGGTGGTTGAGGCTCATAAATTTCGGACAAAGCAGAGGTTAAGGCGGCAAGTACTACTTCAGACAAAGAAGGATACCTCACAATGATAAAATGGCTAATTTAATGAGTACATAACAATCTTGAATTTGTAAGCACCTAATTTTATTTTGCCTCATTTATTTTGAAACACTGTAACAGATATGAAGAGAAAAATAACAAACTCAACAGTCATAGTTAGAGCTCAACACTATTCTCTCAGTAACTATAAGAAGCAGATAAAATATCCTAAACTTACAAGGATTTTAATAACATGATAAAGCTACTTGACATACTTGACAAATATGTGACAGTCCACCCACACTGCAGAAAACATACTCATTTTATGTGCAAATGGGCCATTAGACCAAGTAAACCATACACTGGGCATACAGCAAGTCTCAACAAATTCCAAACAATTGAAATCATATTGAGTATGTTATATGACCACAGTAAAGTAAAAACAAGAAATCAGCAACAGAGAGATAACTAGAAAATACCCACAATGGATATCAGAAAATATTTCAAACTCAGCGATGGTAAAAATATGACTCATCAAAACTTGTGATATGAGGGTGGTTTTTTCTATTCTTATGAGTTTTATTCAAAATTGAGGCACAAAAAAAGAAACAAAAGGCATGGGGTTGAAAAGAAAAACCTGAAACTGTCAATATTCGCAGACAATTTGTGTACACAGAAAACTTTATGGGAATCTATAAAATAACTGCTAGATCTTATAAGTGAATTTAGCAAGGTTGCAAGACACAAGGTCAATATACAAAAATTAATTGTATTTCTTTTGCATGTGTGTTCCAATAAAACTTTATTTACAAAAATAGGTGACAAACCTGCTATTAACAAAAACAGGTGACCAACCTGCTGGCTATAGTTTCTTTTTTTATTGAGACATAAAGGACAGGTACCATTGTGTAAGTTTAAGGTGTACAACGTGTTGATTTGATACAGTTATTTATTGAAGTATGATTACCACAGTAGCGTTAGCTAACACCTCCACCACGTCACATAATTATCATTTCTTTTTTGTGGCAATATGTGGTTAAATCAGGGTGTAAAGTGAACTGTATAGTCATAAAAAGAATGATGCACTGATATACGATACAACATGGATGAATCCTTGAAAACATTATGCTGAGTGAAATAAATCAGATACCAAAAACAAATATTTCATTATTCTGTTTATACGAAATATCCAGAAGAGGCAAATCCATAGAGATAGAAAGTAGATTAGTGGTTGCCAAGGGCTGGGGGAGGGGTAATAGGGAGTGATTTAATGAAAGGGTTTCTTTTTGGGGTGATGAAAAAATCCTGGAATTAGATAGTAGTGATGGTTGCACAACATTGTGAATGTACTGGAAGGCACTGAGTTGTACACTTTTAAATGGTTAAGACGGTGAATTTTATGTTATGTGAATTTTACCTCAGTAAAATTTACCTCAGTAAACAAATAAAAGAGATCAGACTTTACCATACTGAACACGGGAAATCTTCTCTAAGGGCTTTATTTAGCTTGAGCTTTGTACTCAATGATACTATATTAAAAAATTTTCCCTCAAGACACAGAGTTTTAATTTGTCTTTAGAATTTAAGTGATCACCAAAGTAGTTTAAAAGCTTCTCAAAATATTGATATTTTAAATATTTTTTGTCTGCCTACACACACACACACATACACACACTTTTTCTCTTTGGTTTAGACAATTACAACCATATTATACATACTATTTTATAATATTTTCCACATATTTAATTAATTCATTCATTGAAAAAATATTTATTAAGCATCTACTATAGACCAGGCACTGTAAATATTGGGGATACAGTGATGAACAAGATAAACAAGGTCTCTGTCCTCAGAGAGTTTGCAACTTATAGGAAAACAGATAACAAAGACATAAACATAAATAAACAAGATATTTTCAGAGGTGTTATTGGAGTTCTTTCAGGTTCTTCTTCATTCACTTCCCACAAAAATATATCACTTGAAGTAACATATGTTTCTGGGTATGAACATGAATATACATTTTTACATGATGAGATTGGTTTTTATTCCCCAGAAATTTCCCCATGAGGATTTATCTCCAGAAAAGCCATAAGTGTAAGAGAATAACTACAATCTGCTGGTAGTTTCATGTACTTCCCTCTGCAGATGATGGGAGTGGGAGGGATCAGGAGCATCCCCATGGAGTGGCCTAGTGCTTATTACTAAGCTGTATGAATGTAGTGACAATCTGTGTTGGATTTAGGCCAGGTCAGTGGTCCTCCTGATCACAGGGCTGGTGCTGTCAAAAACCTTGCAGTGGTTATCGAGGGAGAGGGAGGATGAGAAGCTGACAGCTACATTCGTCCTGAAGGCTTCACAGTGGTTTGAGGGTATGTGTGCAAAGGGAGATTACTATGCACTTCCCAAAGGCTTCTAGGTGGCATTTATCCAACAATACCAGTGTTCACAAAGCACACAGAAACATATTTAGCCCCCACATGTTAATTGCATGTATAAATATATTCACCACTACAGTTTACTAAACACACTAAAAACTTTGGCCCATAGCAAGTAAAGGCATTTTTTAGAGAATAGACTTTTAAGTTAAATACTTGATATGGTGCTGTCATTAAAATACCTTGTGATTACCAAAATCACTTGAACCATTTGATATCTGCCCAAATGTGAGCTAGTGTGCAAAAAAGCATATGAAAGGCTTGTGAAGCAATCACAGCTGTCAGTAAAAGAATAATGTAAATAACTAACCTGGGTTTTCCATTGACATGAAGACAGTTTCTCCCGAGAATGGGAATAGGGTAAGTGTGTCTTCATAGACCATTTTGTGTTTGAAGGTATATCCAGAGAAGAAGACAGAGAGAAAGTCAGTCTGTGCTCCAACACTTAGAATGTACCAGTATGCCACCTCATGCAAACAAACTGACAGCTGCAAGCTATCAAAAACATAGCCATTGATGCCTGCAAAAGAAATGGGGAAGAAGAGGTTTTAGCAGTATCCAGATTTATTATTTTGGATTGTCATGATGTGATTAGAAATGATTATATGTTATGCCCATTACCTTATTCCCAAGAAAAGATAGCATTATACCTTCCAAAAAAGTATATTGTTAATACTTGATCAGCTAGGTCCCAATCCCAAAGCGAGGAGAGTCATAGACTATCATGGTAAAGATGGACTTGGATGCTATATGGTGAGAGGGGCAGTTTGATGAGGAGCCGGGCATTTGCATGGTCTCAAAGTGTCTCCCTACAAACTGCTTATTAGTTGCAAGAGGAGAAACCAGAAAAAAAAAACCTTGATTGGGTGATCAAAATTAACAGCTGCTAATGTTCCAAATTAAAGGAAACAAACATTTCAAAGAAGCAGGACACTAGATCCAGTGCAGGATCCAGGACTGGACCCTGAACTAGACGGAGGAAATGCTACAAAAGACAGCATTGATTGATACAATTGGAATATTGGCTGCCAGTTAGATAAATGTATCAATGTTAAATTTTCTGAATTTCATAACTCTACTTGGGTTATATAAGAGAATATCTTTATTCATAGGAAACAGACAATGAAATATTAAGAGATAAAGGGACATGATCTCTGCAACCTATTCTCAAATGTAAAATAAGTAATAAAAGCATGTATATAGAGAAAAGAGAGGATGATAAACCAAATACAGCAAAATGTTAAAAAATAATGAATCTGGGTAACGGGTATATGGGAGCTCGCTCTACTATTCTTGCAGCATTTCTGTAAGTGTGAAATTATTTCTAAATAAAAAGCTAAACAGGGGCCGGCCCCGTGGCTCAGCCGTTAAGTGCGTGCACTCTGCTACTGGCGGCCCGGGTTCGGATCCCGGGTGCGCACTGACGCACCGCTTGTCCGGCCATGCTGAGGCCGTGTCTCACATAAAGCAACTAGAAGGATGTGCAACTATGACATACAACTATTTACTGAGGCTTTGGTGAGAAAAAGGGAAAAATAAAATAAAATAAAAGCTAAACAAAAGTAACATTGACTTCAGTCTATAAAGGGAATTGTTTCTGAAAGCCTCTTCCATACATCTATCCATCCATCCATTCAATAAACGTTTGTCTACTCCGCAAGGTGGTGGCGCAAATCCAGTAAGCAATGCTCAGACACTAGCTTAATGCAACTAATTGAGAATCAAAGTTTCTTGCCTTAGAAAGTATTAAAAGATATCATAAAGCTACTATAATTAAAAGCGTGGTCTTAATACAGGTATAGATGAATATGTCAAGCAGAATATACAGTCCAGAAACAGACACAGATATGAATGGAAATTTAACATATGATAAAGGCAGCAGCTCAAACTAGTAGCAGAAAGAATGAGCTATTGGTAAATGCTGATGGAAAATATGACTATTCATATGGAGCCACAAAAGACCATGAATAGCCAAAGCAATCCTAGAAAGAAGAACAAAGCCAGAGGCATCACACTTCCTGATTTCAAACTATAATACAAAGTGATAGTAATTAAAACAGTATGCTACTGGCATAAAAACAGACACATAGACCAATGGAATAGAATCGAGAGCCCAGAAATAAACCTTCACTTACATGGTCAACTAAGATTTGACAAGGGAGCCAAGAACACTCAATGGGGAAATGACAGTCTCTTCAATAAATGGTGCTGGGAAAACTGGACAGCCACATGCAAGAGAATGAAACTGGACCCCTACATTATACCATACACAAAAATTAACTTGAAATGGATTAAAGACTTAAACATAAGATCTGAAACTGTAAAACTCCTAGAAAACATAGGGAAAAATCTCCTTGACATTGGTCTTGGCAACAATTTTTTGTATATGATGCCAAAAGCACAAGCAACAAGAGCAAAAATAGACAAGTGAGACTACATCAAACTAAAAGGCTTCTGCACAGCAAAAGAAACAATCAACAAAATGAAAAGGCAACCTGCGGAGTGGGAGAAAATATTTGCAAACCATGTATCTGATAAGGAGTTAATATCCAAAGTATAGAAAGAACTCATACAACTCAATAACCAAAAATCAATCTGATTTTTAAAATGGGCAGAAGAACTGAATAGACGTTTTTCCAAAGAAGACATACAAATGGCCAATGGGTACATGAAAAGATGCTCAACATCACTAATCATCAGAGAAATGTGATCATCAGTGAAATAATTCAGACAGAGAGACAAATACTGCATGATTCCACTGATATGTAGAATCCAAAAGGGCTGAACTCACAAAAACAGAGAGTAGAATGATGGTTACCAGGGGCTTGGGGGTGGAGGAAATGGGGAGATGTTGTTCAAAGGGTACAAACTTCCAATTATAAGATGAGTAAGTCCTGGGGATCTAACGTACAGCATGGTGATTATAGCTAATAATACTGTGTTATATACTTGAAAGTTGCTAAGAGAGTAGATCTGAAACATTCTCATCACATCACAGAAAAAAGAAATGATAACTATGTGCCATGATGGAGGTGTTAGCTATCGCTATGGTCGTGATCATGTTGCAATATATAAGTGTATCAAAAAAACACAGTATACACCTTAAACTTACACAATGTTATATCTCAGTTACCTCTCAATAATGCTGGGAATAAACAAGCAACAACAGACTTTGTATGAAGGGTAAAATTTCAAGGGTAATTCCCTTCGAATGAAATAGAAGTGTGCATAACTCCCAAAGTAGTACAGGAAAAAGATAGAATTTTAAAAAATCTTAACCAAAAAAGCAATAAAGAAGAAAAAATGAAAAATTCAGAAAAAAATAGGAAACGCAAAATAAGATAGTACAAATAAATCCCATGCAGATGGGCTAATCCCCACTTAAGAGAGAGATGGTCAAATTGGATTTGAAAAAGATCAAACATATAACCCTTCTTCTCTAGACTCATCTTGCCACACTCTTTCATGATATAACTTACATGATTTTGTTCTTGAAATGAAGTGGGAATAAAGTGATAGAGATATGCATACAAACATTGAGGAAAGACTCCTAACTCAGAATGATTACAACATATCATACTGTCTTGAAAAACATATCATACGCTACATACACATATATCCATGCCTATGGTTTTTGTTTTGTGGTCATTGTTTATTTTACAAAAATGAGATCATATTACAGACACTTTTCTGCACCTGTGTCTTATTATTCAACAATACCTCATAGAAATTGCTCTAAGTAGCCTGGGTCTAGCTCTAATTCATTCTTTTTAATGGCGTCATAGTATTTCATTTTACAGGTGTGCACAATATATTCAAACATTCCTCTAATGATAGATATTGTCTTTGTTTTTAGTTTATTTGTTGGAGTACTACGAACTGCTACAACACATCCTATACATCTGCACTTATGTACTGGTGCTTTTATTCCTCTGGGGTATAGCCCAGCAGTAGGGATGTTGGGTCAAAAAGCATATATATATTTATATTTATATAATATAAATATAAATTTATTTATATATTTTATAAAGTTTATATAATATATATTTAATTGGAAAAATTTACATATAGTAAAATTGATTTTGATTTGGTGTACAGTTCTATGAGTTTCAGCACTTATATTGATGTGTGTAATCACCAGCACAATCAGGATGTAAAACATCTCCATCAACATAAAAAACTTCATTTTACTGGAGCTTTCCATTGCAAACAGTCAAAGTCCTGCCTACTCCCACCTAAGCCCTGACAACCACTGTTCTATTCTCCATCCTGATACAATTGCCTTTCCCAGAATGCCTTGTAAATGAAATCACATAGTATGTCATCTTTTGAGACTGGATGCTGTCACACAGCTTAATGCCTTTGAGGTTCATTCAAGTTGTGTGTATCAATAGTTCATTCTGTTTTATTGCTGAATAGTATTCCATTGTATAGATGTAGCACAGTTTGTTTAACCATTTGCTTAATGTAGGATATTTTGATTGTTGCCAAGTTCTTGTTTTTGCTTTTTATAAAAACTGGCCGATTTACTCTGCAGGGGCCCATTTTCCAGACGCTAAAGGTGAAGGTAGGAGAGGAGAGGTTTCCTCCCCTTTTCCCTTCTCTGTCATGTGTTTTCCCCAGGGGATAAAAATGGCCTGTACCCTTTTATTTAGGCCTACCTAAATAAAAAACCAAAAAAACTGGGTTTACAACAAGTTACAACATCTTAATTCCTTATAGAAAAGAGGAAGGAGCCAGAGGGAAGGGAAGTCCCTGGGGTGTGGGAAGGCACCTCCAACTTGATGGGACATCCCCCCTTAAATAGCTGCCCCAAATGGGACAAGCATGGCGCTATAGCATTTAAAAACTCCTCAGACTCAATTTTATCAAAACCAAGAGAAAAAAATTTTCCAAGTGCGATGGGGAGTGGGAAAGATACATTCTTCTGTAGTCTTCAGCGAATTCCAAGTCAAGTCATGGTAGGAAAGCAGGGTGACAGGTGGGGTGTGCGGAAAGGACAAAAGTGATCTTTTGGGGCCCTGTGGTCTGGGGGGCAGGGGAACACCGCTTTCTGAGCTCCTGGACAAAGGCTTCAATTATTTCCTCCTAACTCTCTGCAATTCTTTCATCACCTCTTCCAGAAGCTCCTGTTTCTCTCCTACTTTTGTGGCTTTCCTTCTTGGGGCCAATTGGTGGGCAGGCAGAATACCCATGGGTGAGTGCTCCAGGGGTGCTCCTGGCTCAAGACTCAGGGATTTGGAGCTGGCTCAGGTTCTCTGATTGTTTCCAAGTTTTAGCAATTATGGATAGAGCTGCTATAAACATTCATGGACAGGTTTTTGTGTGAACATAAATTTTCATTTCTCTAGGCTAAATACCCAGGAGTGAGATTTCTGGATCATATGGTAAGTGTATGTTTAACTTTATAAGAAACTACCGAGCCAGCCCTGATGGCCTAGTGGTTTCAAGTTCAGCGCCCTCTGCTTCAGTGGCCTGGGTTCATTTCCCAGTCCTGGAGCCACACCACTGACTGGTCTATCAGTAGCCATGCTGTGGTGGTGGCTCACATAGAAGAACTAGAAGAACTTACAACTGTCATATACAGCCATGCACTGGGGCTTTAGGGAAAAAGGAGAAGAAAAAAGAGGAAGATTGGCAACAGATGTTAGCTCTGTGCAAATCTTCCAAAAAAAAAAAAAAAGAAACAGCCAAGCTGTCTTCCAGAGTTACTATACCATTGCACATCCCCACCAGCAACGTATGAGGGTTCCTGTTGCTCTGCAGTCTTGGCAGCATATTTAATATTGTCCGTTTTGTTTTATTTTATCTATTAAAATAGACATATAGAGTTATCTCACTGTGGTTTTAATATGCATTTCCTTAGTGGCTAATAATGTTGAGTATTTATTCATGTACTTATTTGCCTTCCATATATCTTCTTTGGTGATGTGTCTGTTGAAATCTTTTCCAATTTTTAGGGGTTTGTTTTCTTACTGCTGAGTCTGAGAGTTCAGGTATATGATTTGCAAATACTTTATACCAATCTGTGGATTGTCTTTTCATTCTCTTTCACAGTATCTTTTGTACAGTAAAAGTTTTAAATTTTGATGAAATCCAATTTATTAGTTTTTTTCCTTCTATGGATTTTTATTTTGGTGTCATTTATCAGAACTCTTCACCTAACTCCAGGTCATGAAAATTTCCTCCTATATTTTCTTTGAAACATTTATGGTTTTACATTATACATTTAGATCTGTGATCCATTTTGAGTTAATCTTTGTGAGATTTAGTTTGAAATTTATATTTTTGTATATGGATGACCAATTGTCCCAACACCATTTGTTGAAAAGACTATCCTTTCTCCATTGAATTGTGTTTCCACCTTTGTCAAAAATCAATTAGCCATTTATGTGTGGGTCTATTTCTGCACTTTATAGTCTGTGTCATTGATCTTTGCCAATACAATGCTATCTTAATCACTGTAGCTTTAGAGTAAGTCTTAAAATCAAGTAATATGTGTCCTCCAATTTAATTTTTGTTTTTCAAAATTGTCTGGCTATTCTAATTCCTTTGCCTTTCCATACAAATTTTATAATATGCTTTTTTCTACCAAGAAAAAATCCTGCTGGGATTTTAATAGGAATTGCATTAAATCTATCGATTAGTTTGAGGATAGCTGACACCTTCACTCTATTGAGTCTTCCAATCTGTAAACCTTGTATGTCTCTCCACTTATTTAGGTCTTGTAAAATTTCTTTTATTAGTGTTTTGTAATTTTCAGTGCAAAGATGCTGCACGTTTTGTTAGATTTATGCCTAAGTATTTCATTTTTTGAGCTACTGTAAATGGTATTATTTTTGTAATTTAGGTTTCCAATAGTTTGCTGTTGGTATATAAAAATATGACTGACTTTTATATGTTGACCTTGTATTCTGCAATCAGGGAAAACTCACTTATTAATCCTAGGAGGTTTTTTTTGAGTTCTTGAGATTTTCTATGTAGATAAGCATTTCATATTCTGTTTTATTTCTTCACTCCAATATGCATGCTTTTAAATCTTTCTATTCTCCTTCTCCAATTTACCTGCTGCCAACTACTTTTCAGCATTCTCAGATGGCTGCTCCAGGCTTTCTGTTAAGGATTTTTAGTTGCCTTAAGTGGGGTAGACAGAGTGACGTGTACTTATTCCATCTTAACCAGAACCAGAACTCCAAAAGGCATTTATTTGTAATTTTGATGGTTTCAATCAGATTGGTTTCAAAATGACCATACTAGTTATCCACCAGCATTGTATGAGAATGCCCTTTTGGGGCTGGCCCGGTGGTGCAAGCGGTTAAGTGCTCACGCTCCGCTGCAGCGGCCCGGGGTTCGCCGGTTCAGATCCCGGGCGCACAGTGACGCACCGCTTGTTAAGCCATGCTGTGGTAGCGTCCCATATAAAGTAAAGGAAGATGGGCACGGATGTTAGCCCAGGGCCAGTCTTCCTCAGAAAAAAAGAGGAGGATTGGCATTGGATGTTAGCCCAGGGCTGGTCTTCCTTGCCAAAAAAAAAAAAAAAAAGAATGCCCTTTTACTCACAAGCCCACTAGTAATAATTCTTATAATTTTGCCAGTCTGATAGGTATAAAATGCTATCACATTGGTATTCTATTTTGCATTTCCCTGTAGTGAAAATTTATCATATTTTTGACCATTCTGATTTGTGTTTATATATAAACACATACACCTATGTATGTATGTTATGGGCTGAACTGTGCTCCCACCCAAATTCATATGTTGATGTTCTAACTCCTAGTACTTCAGAATGTGATTACATTTAGAGATAGGGTCTTTAAACAGGTAATTCATTAAAATGAGGCCATTAGGTGGGCCCTAATCCTACATGACTGGTGTTCTTATAAGAGCAAATTTGTACACAGACATGTGCATGCACAGAGGAAAGACCATGTGAGGGCACAGAGAGAAGGTGGCCAACTACAAGCCAAGGAGAGAGGCCTCAGAAGAAACCAATTCTGCTGACACCTTGATCTTGGACTTCTAGCCTCTAGAATCGTGAGGAAATATATCTCTGCTGTTGAAGCCACCCAGTCTGTGGTGTGTTTTAGTATGGGCTACCTGGACACGGAACAGTTAGTGGAAAGTTGTAATATGGAAGGAGATGAGGAGACAAGAGGGAGGGGCAGTCAAGTAAATAGTGAAAGGATCATGTTGTACACCTTAAATACATACAATTTTTATTTGTCAATGCCTCAATAAAGCTGTAAAAAAAAAGATATTGGTTTTTTTATGTATAATATCTTGATTAATTTGACTGTTAAATTGCTATAGCTGGCAATCGTTTTACATATGTAAAATTGCATTCCATTTGTATTTCATATGTAATTTACCAATTGCCTGCATTTTATATTAAGGATGGATTATGCATGTTTGGGTAAATGAAAGCTGTGTCTTATTTGATTTATCCTTTAAAAGTAAAGTTCTCTGAATATTTGTTGCCTTCTAAAACAAAAAATACACATTATCTGAACATATTTATGCATTTATATAAAATTATATATATTCATATGTAACAATTTTTAAGGGAATATGACTCTTACTTGGCATATAATTAATCCATTAGCTGGACATCAATTTGATGGCTTCAATTTCCCTTTGGTGGCTTCAATTTCCCCTTATCCATTACCCATTGGACTCAAGTGCTGCTTTACTTACTGTGCATGATATTGGAGACTTGGAACTCTGGATCCTTGGGCTGCACTCCATCTGCATTGGGGAGGAAGCGCCGCATATTCTCTGTGAGGTACCAGCTTCGATTCTCATCAAATACAGAAAACAGGATGACATTTCTCTTGTCTGACATCATCTGTTAGTTACATACATTGAAAGAAAGAAAGAAATGCTACTAGTATTGTCAGATAGGAATTAGCAGCCTACGATGGAAGTGATAGCATGCATGCAATATACCTATAATCCTTTGGCTCAATTCCATTTCTCTCTAGGATCACTACGATGGCACATACCAGGGCCTGGGAGTGGGAGTGGGTACTAGGAGCCATGAGTGTATGTTTGGAGCAAATGTGTCCTCAGGGCAAGAAGGTGACTGGACCCATTAAACTTAGTTTCTTCTGGATCTGTAACCTCATTCTCTCCATATTCAGATTAGAGGATTTTCACTCTTTAAAGACCCAAGTGATTATTCAGTGTCTTTCTTAAACAAGTTAGTCAAGTCAAGTAAGATTAATGCCTGTCCTAAACTTCTATCTAGCAACCACCCTTCTGCAAGACTACCAATCTATAAAAAATTAAAAATAGAAAACAGAAATCAAATATCAAAGCTAAGATGAACCATAAAATGTTAACTAACACTAATATCTTAAGTTTTCTGTTTAAAAAGTTTTAAGTCTTTTTCAGAAAAGCAGTTTGTATATGAACCAAAGTTATGAGTTACTCCCTCACTAGTTGAATCTCCTAAGATTTAATGTGTAAACTTCACTAATATGTATAAATTTCATTTTGTATAACCTATCACTAAAGAAACCAAAATGCAGAGGGGAAGAGATTGGAGGTACATTTCAGTTCTCTTCCATAAACTGGTGGAAAAACTATAATTAGGAACAATTTGTCAGGACAGGTATACTCTGGGTTTGTGTGACATATGTTTTACCTGCATTAAAGTTCACGTGCTTTACCCTCTAAACCAATGAAATGTATTCAGACTAGTGGGGATCCTATGTATCATAAATAACCAAATGGACATGTAGTCAAGGCTCAGCAATATGGCAATGAATTATTCTGGAACTAAGCAATGAGTTTCTGTGAAGAATTAAGCTTTTCTTACTCAGAGAATTTTATTTTTTTAAAGCAGCAGAAATGGTCCAAATTCTAACCATATCCAAAATATTTTCGATCTTTCTCTGTATTTTTCCTAACAGATATTTATTGAACTCCTACTAATGCCGTGCACTATGCTACATGCTACAGATATGTTAATTTTGAGGTATTTTTGTGTCACTCATCATGAGATGTCCAGGAGAGAATTCTAGGCTGTGATATAGATTTGTGGGACAACTAAAAATAGGTGGCAATAGCATGTAAAAATGGGCAAAACCACCTACTGAGAGTGGAATTTTAAACTGGGAATGAGTATTATAGAAATAATCTAGGGCCCAGGCTCTCCTATCCATCCAGCAAGCAAGTTTATTACACCAAAGTCCAATTCAGTAACAGCTGTGAGAAATCCAGCTCATTTCTTGTATTGGCCAACATTGCAGACTACTATATTGTCAGCAGGATTTAGGGGGGCATACACTGAGAAAACATAGGAAATATTATCTGGAAGTTCATATGTATCATCATTCCATGTTTAGCTTCAAATCCAGCACTTGGAAAGAGAAGAACTCACCTGGTTTCCTCTTTGATCTACAGATTCTTTGTAGCAGATGAGGAGAGGGCCAATGAGTCCTGAAGCTAGATCTCTCTCTAGATTAACAAAGCTCGTGTAATATCGGGTCAGGCACCGAGGATCTGATTTAGTTGGCCCATCTTCTACAGTCACTGTCCATTTATACTTGAATATCTCTCCTGGCAGAATTGGCATATCTTTCAAATGTTTCACACCTACCCACACCCAAACCCCAAAATATCTTGATTAGAATATAACAAGCAATATATTGTTAATTGTGTTGTTGTTGCAAGGGGTCTACAAATTTATAGGTACATATGAAGTTTCTCAATAAATGGAAACTAAATTTGCACCTATTGTATGTTTAAGATTCACAATTTTTTACAATAAAAATGGGTCCAGGAAATTTTTGCTAGCATAACTAGTTTGACTTGAAATGGGCAGATCTACCCACTATTACAAATACATAGAAATATTAGATAATAACATTTTTTAAATATTTTAAATACATAGCTGAAAATATACGAAGAAGAAAAAAAATCCCAAGTGCTAAAAAAAGAGACTAAAGCCAGAGTGGTAAAGCTACAGTTGATGATCCAGTTGACCGTGAGAGTTTCAGGCCTGAATATAGGCCACCGAAGTTTTAACTCACATATGGTATCAAGAGATGTGGTATCTGATCTCTGTGAGGAGCAGGAGCAATATTTGAGACCTGCTCTTAGGCTAATGGGTCCTCAGGGCAAGAACCGTCTGATTTTAGTAATTAAAACTCACTCCAGGGTATGTTTAATAGCTGAAGATACAGTCTAAATCAAAATTTCAACTTTATATCCATTCTAAGATCTTCCTCATCCCTATTAGGTTAAGCCTGACCTATGGTTAGGGAACCTACAAAAAGAGAATGGCATGGTATCTTCTTTCAGTATTTCTCAACCTTTTCTCTTCCCTTTTCCAGGCGCTGGAAGTGATGGTGGATGGGTATTAGAGGAAAGGGCAAACAGACTTTTCCTTAATAGGTCCTGCTGTTTGAGCCCCCTCTCTTTGACAACACTATTTGGTCACCAATGCTTCCTGTGTGGCAGGTGCCCAAATGCTGGTCTTTTCTTAGGACACATGTATGGTTTCCTTGGAGTCTCCATGGGGACCTCAGCACTGCATAGTTCCATGACATGAGAGCTGTTTACTTCAGCTATCCTTCTGCAACCCTCTTCCCCCCATCACCTCTTTTTACCTTCAGTGATATATGCAAGAGACTATTATTCCTGGTATCCCTCACTATGCCAGATTGCCTTCTTAGGCAGAGTATCTTCAAAAGAGATCAAGCCAGCTACTTTCGACAGTATCCACTTACTACAGAGAAAACTCATACATTCAGATCAAACAACAGAAGGGCAGACTGCTCCATTCTTACCCTCTCTTCTTGTCTGCTAGTATGGGCAGTACAGCCTTCAGAATTCTCCACATAAAAAGCAAATCACTAGTAACTGTGTTCATGCACGCCTCTAAATTTCAGAGTGTACATTCAATATCTCCTCAGAATTCTGTTACCATGCCGTTCTCCCATATAGGAATGCAAATCAAACTGGCACTAGAATTCTCATCGACAACAATGAATATTAGAAAAGAGTGGATGGATCTACATACTGTTTTCCATAGTGGCTGCACCAGTTTACATTCCCACCAGCAGTGCACAAGGGTTCCCTTTTCTCCACATCCTTTCCAACACTTGTTATTTCTTGTGTTTTTGATAACAGCAAATCTGACGGGCGTGAGGTGATATCTCATTGTGGTTTTTATTTGCATTTCCCTAATAATTAGTGATGTTGAATATCTTTTCATGTGCCTGTTGGCTGTCTGTATATCTTCTTTCGAAAAAATGTCTATTCAGACCCTATGCCCAGTTTTTGATTGGGTTGTTTATTTTTTTTGCTATTCAGTTGTATGAGTTATTTATATATTTTGGATATTAACTCCTTATCAGATATATGATTTGAAAATATCTTTTCCCATTCAGTAGGTTGTCTTTTTGTTTTGTTGATGATTTTCTTTGTTGTGCAGAAGCTTTTTAGTTTGATGTAGTCCCATTTGATTATTTTTACTTTTGTTTCCCTTGCCTGAGGAAACAGTATGGAGATTTCTCAAAAAATTAAGAATAGTACTATCATATGGTCCAGCTACTCCAGTTCTGGGTATTTACCTGGAAAATGTGAAACCACTAATTTGAAAAGATATATGCACCCCTATGTTCATTGCAGCATTATTCACAACAGCTAAGATTTGGAAACAACCTAAGTACCCATCAACGGATGAATGGATAAAGAAGATGTGGTGTATATATATATGTATACACACACACACACAATGGAATACTACTTAGCCATGAAAAACACAAAATCATGCCATTTGTGACAACATGGATGGACCTTGAAGGTATTATGCTAAGCGAAATAAGTCAGATGGAGAAAGACAACTACCATATGACTTCACTCACATGTGGAAGATAAACAAACAAACAAACATAGATATAGAGAACAGATTGGTGGTTACCAGAGGGAAAGGGGGTAGGCGGAAGGAGAAAGCGGTAAAGGGGGACATTTGTACGATGATGGATGGAGACTAGATTTTTGGTGGTGAACACAATGTAGTGTACACAGAAGTCAAAATAAAACGATGTACACCTGAAATCTATATAACATTATAGACCAATGTGACGTCAATTAAAAAAAAGAAAAAAGTGGATGGAAAACTATTTATCACCAGCCTATCTATACATCATATTATACTGAAGGACTCATAAAGTTTACCCTCTATGTACTAAATGTATTTGGAAATTACTTGAAGATATACTTCCAGAACAACAAAAGAAATTAAAAACAGAAAGGTACAAGATAATGGCACTAACCTACAAGTCCAAAGAAATGCATCCAAAGATGGCAGCTCAGAAACACACACTAAAATAATATAAATGCTGTTCTTTTTATTTTTAAAGTTTAGAATAAATATATATACAAATCAAGGAGTTATTTAAAATTGTAGTATAAAATGTAAATATTATCAACTTTAATTTTATCAAAGTAAAGGTATGGCTGGCAGCAGTTGAGAAATATTTTTAAAGTTCTAATGATAGCCAATTCAGGAACTAAAAACACCAATAAAAGTCTAAAACAACTGGAGTGGGAAGAAGCACAATGCTAAATTCTTGTTTAACACAAAATAAAATAAATACATAATGTCTAAAGTTGAAAAACAAAGGATTAGCATATATGTAATTTTTTAGAGATATACAGATAACCAACCACCAAAAACCTAAAACAGAAATGCTTAAAAATGGATGCCTCCAGGGAGTGGGACTTACAGCCCTTCTGTAGTTTTAAGTATCTATTGTTTTGATAAAATATTCACCCAAAATTAAAGAATAGAAAGAATATGTATAACATCCAACCTACTAAAGGAAAAATATATAACAAAGAAAACCACTGACAAAAGAAATAAAATAATTGTAAATAAAAATATAAAATTATCAGAACACATACAAACAGATCAATAGTAATACAAACGTGACTAGGCTGAAAACAAAACTAAACCCAGATATATGCTCTTTACATGGGCCAGCCTAACACAAGATAAACCAAAATATGGGAAAATAACAGCAAGGGAAAGATAAACTAGCTAACCATGTGTAGCAATACTAAAATTAGCAAAATAGAATTCAAGTTAAGGAGCATAAAACAGAACCAAGAAGGATATTTTTATTGATAAAAGGTACAATCCATGAGAAAGATGTCATGAATTTTTAAACAACAAAAAACATAGCAAATAAAAACTAGAGTTGTGTACTATTCTGAAATGAAAGGTAAAGAGATTACTAGATATCAAAAGTGTGGAATGTAGCCAAAACCTCTATTCAGAAAAAAATGTATGACCTTAAATGCACTTCCTAAGAAAAAGTAATGCCTATAATCAAAAAAAGTAAGAAGATAAATGATAGAAAGGTAAACAACCCAGCAGAAAAATAATAAACGGAGAAATGAACAGGAAATTCACAGTAGAGGGAATCCAAATGGCCAATAAAATGCAAACAGATGGTCAACACTACAAGAAATTAAAATTAAACCAACAATGAGACATGACTTTTCACAAAAAAGATTGACAGGATTTTAAAAGACTATTATTGTCTAGCTATCAAGGATGTGGGAAATTATATTTTCGTACACGACTAGTAGGAGTGCAGATTATTACTTCATTTGGGGACAAAGGTCTGGCTGTTTATTAAAAATATATGTATATACACCGTGACTCAGAAATTCCAGTTTGAGGTCAGTAAACTTGAAGATATATCAATAGAAACTACCTACTCTGCAGAAGAGAAGGAGAAAGATAAAAAGGAAAGGATCAGAACATTACAGCATGTGGGACAATACCAAGAGTCTCAAGAAAGGAGACAAAGAACAGGGTTGAAAAATATTTGAAGAAATAATGACCAAAATCTTCCAAATTTGGTGAAAAACATAAATTTACAGATCCAGAAAGACCAGTGAATCACGAGTAGGATAAATTTGAAGAAAACCACAGCCAGAGAAAAATGATGTACAGGGGAATAATGAGTCAATGGAATCTAGACTTAGTTATTATAAAGGCCAGAAGACAGCAAAACAAAATTTTGAAAGCGCTAAAAGGAAAAAAAAAAAAAAAAAAAACTCTCAACTGAGAATTCTATGTCCAGTAAAATTATCCTTCAAAAGTGAAAGCAACATAAAGACATTTTCAAATATAAAATTAAGGGAATTTATCTCTAGCATACTTCCACTACAAGGAATGTTAAAGGAAGTTCTTCAGGCTAAAGGGAAATGAATGGAATGGAAGTGATGCCAGAAGGAAATTTGGATCTTCAGGAGGCGTGAAAAGCATGGGTAAACATGAAGGAATATTTTTTCTCATAATTTTCTAAAACTACATATGACTATTTAAAGCAAAAATGATAGGATTTTCTTGTGGGCATTGTAAAGTATATAGATGTAATACATGTGGAAATTACAGCATAAAGGATAGTAGGGTAATAAATGTGCCTATACGCTAGATAACTGCTGGGGCAAGGGCCAGCATCATTTTAGTTGTTGCGGAGGCTGTGACCTCATCTGTATCTACAGGTAAGTAAGACCTATAAAACTGAGGTAACACTTACCTTTTGGCAACCTCCCTGAGTGCAAAGGACTGACATCAGTGATTCCATGAGGGTAGATGTTATATGGTCGGCTTGCTTGATTCTTAAATATAATCTGAAAGTGTAAATGAGATATAAGATCAAATACTAAGACAACTAAGATCAACAAGAAAAGTGTGGCCTATCTCCAGAAAACAAAAGCTGCCTTGCATCCACATTACAGGGGTTTGAGCAGAGATGAAGCTCAAAATATTTGTTCTTTTCATAAAATTGCTCAGACAGATACTTAGGTTTCTCACTAAAGGCCACTTTCCATTTCTTTAAAATTATTACAATCGTTTCAGGAAGTTTTCCTTGCACCTTCTCACACTAATTGAAATTTGGATGTCTGCTGAGGACACTGCTTCCCCTCAGCCTTTTCCATCATTTGGGCACTGAATTCCCCAATAGTGGAGAGGAAAACAGTGACTCAGGTGACAAAATTGTCACTGAATGAGCAGGCATGACTAGGACAGCTGATTACAGCATTAAGCAAGGGTGGTAGCCAGCATTGTCTGATTGCATGAGCTTTAAAACAGAGGAAGGATGAAAGAGCAATAACATGGAAGTAACAGTTAAGAACCCTGAAGACATCAACCCAGCCTCTAGATCTGAGGTTGTTTGATATGAAGATAAAAAAACCAACTTCCACTTGCATTCTTGTCTTAAAACCCACTCATTTGGTAAAACCCACTAAACAGTCTATTCTTTGCCTGCACCTAAGCAGCAGAATGACGTAGGAGAAAAATCACACAGCTCTGGAACTAGTCTCTTCAAATGCATGACCACAAATCTCAAGTGGGCACTCAAGCTACCTAGCTATCCTATTATGTTTTCCTAGAAATTCACCTTCCCGCTTACTTAGTTGACTAAAATTTGCTTCCTAATCCTCACTCTCGGGTGCTTAAGCACTCAGAAAAGAACTTCCTCATCCTCCCGCCATCAGATCTACCCACCTATATGCATATATGGCCATATTCTATCCTGTTAAAATCAGCTCCTACCTAGTGCCAACATCTCCTCTTTTGCACTAGTACACAATAAGGTTGTAGCATCTTCCATTTTAAAAGCTTCCTTTCGGAACAGAATAGAGAGCCCAGAAATAGGCCCACACAAATATAGTCAACTGGTCTTTGACAAAGAAGCAAAGGCAATAAAATGGAGCAAATATAGTCTTTTCAACAATTGGTGCTGGAACAACTAGACATTCACACGCAAAAAAAAAAAAACAATCTAGACACAGACCTTACACCTTTTACAAAAATTAACGTGAAATGCATCATAGAACTAAATAATTTTTTTGGAATTCTTCTGTATGTGAGAAGAATTGTCTTCTCACATTGTCTCTACTCCCTCATTTATTTATTTATTTATTTATTTATTTATTTATTTATTTATTTATTCAGTCGTTTATTTACATCAATAAAGACTCATGGATATTTATTTTATACTTTGGGGTATAATCCAATAGTATTTTATTTATTTTGTTGCTCAAATTCTTCCACCTTGGCCAAGTTAGCTCCTGTACCCCTTTGACATTGTTCTATCCTTTTATTTTTTGAGCACTTTCTTACTTTCTGGAACCACAAGATGCTCTGGGCTCATCTTGTATTTCCCCTGGCCCAGCCCTAGAATTATCCATTTCTCCAAGGAGCCTTGGTTCCTTTTATTAGAGAATGGTATTAGAAACAATGTATTACCTTTTATATATATTGCTGTATTGAGTTTATTAAATTTTGTTTAGGATTTTTTGAATCCTATGTTTATAATACAATTGGTCTGTAATTTTAATTTTAATTTTAAATTACAGACCCTGGTCCGGTTTACAACCAAGGTTATGCTAGCCCAATAAAAAAGAACTGCTGGGTCTTTCCTTTCTTATACCCTACATTAAAAATTTTAATGTAGGGGCCGGCCCCTTGGCTTAGCGGTTAAGTGCACACGCTCTGCTGCCGGTGGCCCGGGTTTGGATCCCGGGCGTGCACTGACGCACCGCTTGTCCGGCCACGCTGAGGCGGCATCCCACATACAGCAACTAGAGGGATGTGCAACTATGACGTACAACTATTTACTGGGGCTTTGGGGAGAAAGGGGGAAAAAAGGAGTAGGACTGGCAATAGATGTTAGCTCAGGGCCAGTCTACCTCAGCAAAACGAGGAGGATTAGCATGGATGTTAGCTCAGGGCTGATCTTCCCTCACAAAAAAAAAAAAATTTTAATGTAAAATTATGTATTCCTTGAATATTGGCATAAATTGCCAATAAAACGGCAATTTTTGCTAGGTTGATAGTGATTTTCTTTCAACACAGTAAAGACATGATTCCATTGTCTTCTGGCTTCTTTTGTTGCTCTAGAGAAGTAAGCTGTCAGTTTATGTGGCAGGGGCCAGCCCCGTGGCATAGCGGTTAGGTGCACATGCTCTGCTGCTGGCGGCCTGGGTTCGGATCCCAGGCGCACACCGACACATCGCTTGTCAGGCCATGCTGTGGTGGCGTCCCATATAAAGTGGAGGAAGATCGGCATGGATGTTAGTTCAGGGCCAGTCTTCCTCAGCAAAAAAAAAAAAAAAAGAAGAGGATTGGCATGGATGTTAGCTCAGGGCTGATCTTCCTCAAGAAAACAAAAAAGAAAATAAGTTTATGCGGCAGTTTTAAAACATGTCTCCCAAATTCTTCGACACTCCTCACATTAAGATGTAGGCCAAATTTTCCCACTCCTTGATTCTGGGTGGGCTTTGGCTGCTTTGACTAACAGATTATGGCATAAAGTACTGTGTGACTTCTGATGCTGGGTCATAAAATGTGATGTACTTTCTGACTTGCTTAGTGGAACACACACAGTTGGAGCCCTGAGCCACCAGGTAAGAAGGCCCTATCCTGAGGCCATCATGGTGTGAGGAAGCCAAGGCACATGGATAGGCCATGTGCTCTGGCTGGCAGTTCTAGTCTTTGAGTCTTCCCCATTCAGGTGAGTGAAGCTATGTTGCTCCCTCCAGATCCGCTGATTACCATCAAGGGACCTTCAGTCAATGCCAAAGAGATAAAGAATTGCTCAACTGAGCCCTGGCTGAATTTGACACACATAATCTGTGAGAATAATAAAATGGCTGTTGTTTCAACCACTGAGTTTTGAGGTTGTAGGGTACACAGCAGTAGTAACCAGAACAATTTTATCACCATTTCTTTGAATGTAATCTGTTTTTCCTGTCCGATTTTCTGTCCAGTTTTAAAACATGTTTATTGAGGTATAATTTATATACCAAAAAATTCACCTATTTTAAGTGTACAATTCAATGATTTTTAGTAAATTTATAGAATTTTGCAATCATCACCATAATCCAGAATTAGAACATTTCCATCAGCCCAAAAAAGATCCTTCATGCTGGGTTACAGTCAATCCCTGCTCCCACCCCTAGCTCCTGGCAACCACTAATATGCTTTCTGCTCTATAAATTGGCCTTTTATGGATATTTCATGTGAATTAAATCATGTAATACGTAGGTCTTTTTTGTTTGACTTCTTTAACATCATAAAATTTTGAGTTTCATCCATGTTGTATCATGTATGAGTAGTTCATTTCTTTTAATTGCTGAATAGTGTTCTAATTATATGGATATGCCACATTTTGTTGGTCCATTCACCAATTGGTGAACATTTGAATGGTTTTAGTTTGGGGATACTATGAATAGTGCTGCTATGGACATTTGCATACAAGTCTTTGTATGGACCTATGTTTTCCATTTGTCTTGAGTATATGCCTAGGAGTGGAATTGCTGGATCACATGGTAACTCCATCTTTAACATTTTGAGGAATTGCCAAACTGTTTCACAAAGTGACTGTAAAATTTACATTCACATCAGAAATTTGTGAGGGTTCCAATTTCTCCACATCCTCGCCAATACCGGTTATCTGTCTTGTTGACTATAGCTATTCTAGTGGATATAAAATGGTACCTCACTGTGGTTTGGATTTGCATTTTCCTGATGGCTAATGATGTTCAGCATCTTTTCATGTGCTTGTTGGTCACTTTGCACATCATCTTTGGACAAATGTCTGTACAAATCCCTTGCTCATTTTTCACTTGGGTCATTTGCCTTTTTATTATTGAGTTGTAAGAGTCCTTTATATATTTTGGATACTAGATACTTACCAGACATATGACTTGCAATCATTTTTTCCCATTCTATGGGTTGTCTTTTCACTTTCTGGTTGGTGTCCTTTGAGTCACAAAAGTTTTTAATTGTGATGAAGTGCAATTACCTATTTTTTCTCTTGTTGCTTGTTGCTTTTGGTGTCATATCTAAGAAACTATTGTCTAATCCCAGGGTACAAAGATTTACTCCTATATTTTCTTCTAAGGGTTTTATAGTTTTAGCTCCTACATTTAGGGCTTTGATCCACTTTAAGTTAATGCTTGTATATGGTGTAAGGAAAGGGTCAAACTTCATTATTTTGCATGTGGGTATCCAGTTGTCCCAGCACTATTTGTTAAAAAGACTATTCTTTCCCCATTGATTGGTCTTGGGACTTTTGTCAAAAGTCAAGTGACCATAGATATAAAGGTTTATTTCTGGTTTCTCAATTGTATTCCATTGATCTATATGTTTGTCCTTATGCCAGTACCGCACTCTTGATTACTGTAGCTTTGTGGTAAGTTTTGAAATCAAGAAGCATGAGTCCTCTAACTTTGCTCTTCTTTTTTCAAGATTCTTTTGTCTATTGGGGTCGTTTGCAATTTCATCTGTATTTTAGGATCAGCTTGTCAATTTCTGCAAAAAAGACAGCTGGGATTTTGATAGGGATTGAATTGAATCTATAGATAAATTTGGAAGAGTCTTACCAGTAATTGACTCTTCCACTTCATGAACATAATATGCCTTTCCATTTATTTAGATCTTCTTTAAATGATCTCAGCAATGATTAGTAGTTTTCAACATACAAGTCTTGCACCTTTTTGTTAAACTTATCCCAAATTCTTTTATTTATTTATTTGTATTTAACATTTTTTTATTGATGTTTTAATAGTTTTTAACATTGTGAAATTTTGGGTTGTACATTTTTGTTTGTCCATCACCATATATATGACTCCCTTCACCTCTTGTGCCCACCACCCACCCCCATTGCCCCGGGTAACCACAATACAGGTTTCTCTGTCCATGTGTTGGTTTATATTCCACATATGAGTGAGATCATACAGTGTCTTTCTCTTTCTGGCTTACTTCACTTAACATAATACCCTCCAGGCCCATCCATGTTGTTGCAAATGGGACGATTTTGTCTTTTTTTATGGCTGAGTAGTATTCCATTGTACATATATACCACATCTTCTTGATCCAATCGTCGGTCGAGGGACACTTAGGTGGCTTCCACTTCTTGGCTATGGTGAATAATGCTGCAATGAACATAGGGGTGCATAAGCCTCTTTGGATTGTTGATTTCATGTTCGTTGGATAGATTCCCAGTACTGGGATGGCTGGATCATAGGGCATCTCTATTTTTAATTCTTTGAGGAATCTCCATACCGTTTTCCATAGAGGCTGCACCAGTTTGCAGTCCCACCAGCTGTGTGTGAGGGTTCCTGTTTCTCCACATCCTCTCCAACATTTGTTGTTCTGTGTCTTGGTGATTATAGCCATTCTAACGGGCGTGAGGTGATGTCTTAGTGTTGTTTTGATTTGCATTTCCCTGATGATTAATGATGTTGAACATCTTTTCATGTGCCTATTGGCCATCTGTATATCTTCTTTGGAGAAGTGTCCATTTCCTCTGCCTATTTTTTGATCTGGTGGTTTGTTTTTTGTTGTTCAGTTGTGTGAGTTCTTTATATATTATGGAGATCAACCCCTTGTCAGATGTATGTTTTGCAAATATTCTCTCCCAGCTGGTGTGTTGTCTGTTCATCTGATTCTGGTTTAGTTTGTCTTGTAGAGGCTCTTTAATCTGATAAAGTCCCACTTGTTTATTTTTTCTTTAGTTTCCCTAGTCTGGGTAGGCATGTCATCCGAAAAGATTCCTTTATGATCAATGTCAAATAGTGTGTTGCCTATATTTTCTTCTATGAGTTTTATAGTTTCAGGTCTCACCTTCAGGTCTTTGATCCATTTTGAGTTAATTTTTGTGAATGGTGATAGCAGATGGTCCACTTTCATTCTTTTGCATGTGGCTGTCCAGTTTTCCCAACACCATTTATTGAAGAGACTTTCCTTTCTCCATTGTATGTTCTTAGCTCCTTTGTCGAAAATTAGCTGTCCATATATGTGTGGTTTTATTTCTGCACTTTCCATTCTGTTACATTGATCTGTATGTCTGTTTTTGTACCAGTACCATGCTGTTTTGATTACTATTGCTTTGTAGTATGTTTTGAAGTCAGGGATTGTGATGCCTCCTGCTTTGTTCTTTTTTCTTAGGATTGCTTTAGCTATTTGGGGTCTTTTGTTGCCCCATATGAATTTTAGTATACTTTTTTATATTTCCATGAAGAATGTCATTGGGATTCTGATTGGGATTTCATTGAATCTGTAGATTGCTTTAGGGAATATAGACATTTTAACTATGTTTATTCTTACAATCCACGTGCATGGGATATCTTTCCATTTCTTTATGTCATCATCGATTTCTTTCAATAATGTCTTGTAGTTCTCATTGTATAGGTCATTCACCTCCTTGGTAAGATTTATTCCTAGGTATTTTATTCTTTTTGATGCAATTGTAAATGGTATTATCTTTTTGAGCTCTCTTTCTGTTAGTTCATTATTAGCATACAGAAATGCAACTGATTTTTGTAGATTGATTTTGTACCCTGCAACTTTGCTGTAGTTGTTGATTATTTCTAACAGTTTTCCAACGGATTCTTTAGGGTTTTCTATACATAAAATCATGTCATCTGCAAATAGTGAGAGTTTCACTTCTTCGTTACCTATTTGGATTCCTTTTATTCCTTTCTCTTGCCTAATTGCTCTGACCAAAACTTCCAGTGCTATGTTGAACAGGAGTGGTGAGAGTGGGCAGCCCTGCCTCATTCCTTTTCTCAGAGGAATGGCTTTCAGTCTTTCCCCGTTGAGTACGATGTTGGCTGTGGATTTGTCATAAATAACCTTTATTTTGTTGAGCTACTTCTATTCCCATTTTGTTGAGAGTTTTTATCATAAATGGATGTTGTATCTTGTCAAATGCCTTCTCTGCCTCTATTCAGATGACCATGTGGCTTTTATTCTTGGTTTTGTTGATGTGATGTATCACGTTGATTTATTTGCGAATGTTGAACCATCCCTGAGTCCCTGGTATAAATCCCACTTGATCATGGTGCATGAACTTTTTAATGTATTGCTGTATTTGGTTTGCCAATATTTTGTTGAGGATTTTTGCATCTATGTTCATCAGTGATATTGGCCTGTAATTTTCTTTCTTTGTATTGTCTTTGTCTAGCTTTGGTATCAGGGTGATGTTGGCCTCGTAGAATGATTTAGGAAGTGTTCCATCTTCCTCTACTTTTTGGAATAGTTTGAGAAGGATGGGTATTAAATCTTCTTTGAATGTTTGGTAAAATTCACCAGAGAAGCCATCTGGTCCTGGACTTTTATTTTTGGGGAGGTTTTTGATTACTATTTCAATCTCTTTACTTGTGATTGGTCTATTCAGATTCTCCATTTCTTCTTGGTTTAGTTTTGGGAGGTTGTATGAGTCTAAGAATTTATCCATTGCTTCTAGATTGTCCAATTGGTTGGCATATAATTTCTCATAGTATTCTCTTATAATTATCTGTATTTCCGTGGTATCTCTTGTAATTTCTCCTCTTTCATTTCTAATTTTCTTTACTTGAGCCTTCTCTCTTTTGTTCTTAGTAAGCCTGGCTAAGAGTTTGTCGATTTTGTTTATCTTCTCAAAGAACCAACTCTTTGTTTCATTAGTCCTTTCTACTGTTTTTTTTGGTCTTCATTTCATTTATTTCTGCTCTGATTTTTATTATTTCTCTCTTTCTGCTGACTTTGGGCTTTGTTTGTTCTTCTTTTTCTAGTTCTGTTAGGTGTAATTTAAGGTTGCTTATTTGGGATTTTTCTTGTTTGTTAAAGTGGGCTTGTATCACTATGAGTCTCTCTCTCAGGACCGCTTTTGCTGCATCCCATATGGTTTGGTATGGCATATTTTCATTTTCGTTTGTTTCCAGATAGTTTTTGATTTCTCCTTTAATTTCATCAATGATCCATTGGTTTTTCAGTAGCATGTTGTTTAACGTCCATATTTTTGTCACTTTCCCCGTTTTTTTTTTTTCATGGTTCATTTCCAGTTTCATAGCATTATGGTCTGAAAAGATGCTTGTTATGATTTCAATCTTCTTAAATTTATTGAGGCTTGCTTTGTTTCCCAACTTATGGTCTACCCTTGAGAATGTTCCATGTGCACTTGAGAAGAATGTGTAGTCAGCTGTTTTTGGATGGAGTGCTCTGTATATGTCTACTAGGTCCATCTCGTCCAGTTTTTCATTTAAGTCTACTATTTCTTTATTGACGTTTTGCCTGGATCATCGATCCATTGATGTAAGTGGGGTTTTAAGATCCCCTACTATTATTGTGTTGTTGTGAATGTCTCCTTTTAGGTTTGTTAATAGTTGCTTTACGTACATTGGTGCTCCTATGTTGGGTGCATATATATTTAAAAGTGATATGTCTCCTTGGTGGAGTGTCCCTTTTATCATTATATATTTCCCTCCTTCGTCTTTCTTCACCTGTTTTACCTTGAAGTCTACTTCGTCTGATATGAGTATGGCAACACCTGCTTTCTTTTGTTTGCCATTAGCTTGGAGTATTGTCTTCCATCCTTTCACTCTGAGCCTGTGCTTGTCTTTAGAGCTGAGATGTGTTTCCTGGAGGCAGCATATTGTTGGATCCTGCTTTTTAATCCATCCTGCCACTCTGTATCTTTTGATTGGAGTGTTCAATCCATTTACATTTAGGGTAATTATTGATACATGAGGGCTTAATGTTGCTGTTTTGTCACTTATTTTCTGGTTCTTTTGCATTTCCTTTGTTTCTTGTCCCATTTGTTTCGGACTGCCAATTCAGTTTGGTTGTTCTGTCTTATGACTCTTCTAGTTTTCTCTTTGTTTATCATATGTGATTTTGTTTTGATTATTTGTTTAGTGGTTACCTTGAGGTTTGTGTAAAAAATCTTGTGTATGAGATAGTCCATTATCTGATGGCCTCCTATTTCCTTATACTAAGTCAATTCAATCACTTTCCGCTTCCCCTTCTAAGTCGTTCTTGTTATACTTTATTCTATCTTGTCTTGTGGCTGTGTGTTTACATTGATGAGGTTAAATTTATTTTTGGCGAATTCCTTTCTTTGATCTTTGATTTTGGTATTTAAGTGGTTGCTAACCTATTCTGGTAAAGATCTACTATTTTTTCTGATTTTATCTACCTATTTTTCTCCTTGCTCCAAGCTTTGTATTCCCTTTCTCTTCTTTTTTTCAGGCCTGAGGGCTTTCTTGAGTATTTCTTGTAGTGGGCGTCTCGTGGCCGTGAACTCCCTTAGCTTTTGTTTATCTGGGAGAGTTACTATTTCTCCATCATATTTGAAGGATATTTTTGCTGGATAGAGTATTCTTGGCTGAAAGATTTTGTCTTTCAGTATTTTGAATATATCATTCCAGTCTCTCCTAGCCTGTAAAGTTTCTTTTGAGAAATCCACTGAGAGCCTGATGGGAGTTCCTTTGTACGCTATTTTTTGTTTTTGTCTCGCTGCCCTTAACATTGTTTCTTTGTCATTGACTCTGGCTAGCCTTACCACTAGGTGTCGTGGAGTAGGCCTTTGCCTGTTGACATATTTAGGTGACCTGTTGGCTTCGCTTACTTTTATTTCCTGCTCCTTCCTCAGATTTGGGAAATTCTCAGCTATTATTTCCTTGAATAAGTTCCCTGTTCCTCTTTCCTTCTCTTCTCCCTCAGGAATACCTATAATTCTTATGTTACATTTCCTAATAGAGTCAGATATTTCTCGAAGACTTTCTTCATTTCTTTTTAGTCTTAGTTGTCTCTCCTCTTCCATCTGGAGCATATCTGTATTCCTATCCTCTAAAATGCTAATTCTTTCCTCCATATTGTCAGCTCTGTTCTTTAAAGATTCCAGATTCTCCTTTATCTCCTCCACTGTGTTCTTCATCTCCATCAGCACTGATTGGTTTTTGTTTATGATTTCAATCTCTTTTGTGAAGAAACTCCTAACCTCATTGAATTGTTTGTCTGTGTTGTCTCGTATTTTGTTGAGTGTTTTTATGATAGCTGTTTTGAAATCTCTGTCGTTTAGGTTATGTATTTCTGTGTCTTCAGGCTTGGTTTCTTGGTGCTTGTCATTTTCCTTCTGGTCTGGTAATTTCATGTATCTTTGCATTGTGGTTCCTGTGTTGGCTTTGTTTTTCCTCATCCTGGAAATCTCTGGTTGTAATTTCCACCCGCCGCCACTGTGTGGGGGTAAAGGGCTGTGTAATCTGAGTCCCCTGCGCTCTGCCCGGGCTGTTCACTGCGATCTGCGAGTGGCTTGGTCTGGTCTGGTGGGCTGAGCTGCAGGGTCCCGTTTGCGGGGATGGGGGTGCTCTCTCTTTTGCTCGCTGGGTCCCTGGCATGGGGGGCTTCCTGTTCGCCCCTTGTTATCTGCTCTCTGGGGTGCTCAGATGTTGATGGTACTCCGTAGCAGTTCTGAGTCCTCTGTGTGGGAGTTTCCCACTGGCTGAGAGAGCCCAAAGAGCTACAGTTTCCAGGCAGAGGGCCGCCCCTCCCCCCTCTCTGGGAGCTGCACAGACTGGGATGGCTGATCTGATGTGGAGGGAGAGGAGTTCTCCTTACCTCTCCTCACTTCCTCTGCAGGCCCAGCATGTTCCACTTTCAGATGTGCAGCATTGTGGATATTTCCGATCTTGCTTTTCACTGTCTAGGATTCGTTGTTGGTCTGTGACTGTTCCTTTTGTTGTATCTTATCGGGGGAAGAGTTTACGGAAAAGCTTACTCCACCATGATGCTGACGTCATTCCCCAAATTATTTTACATTTTGTTGATGTTATAGTGAATGAAATTGTTTTCTTAATTTCATTTGCAAATTATTCATTACTAGTGTATAGAAATACAACTTATTTTTTCATATTGATCGTGTATCTTTCAACCTTGCTGAACTTGTTTATTAGTTCTAATTCCTTTTTAGTAGATGCGTTAAGCTTTTCTACATATAAGATCATGTCATCCACAAATAAAGACAGTATTGTTTCTTCCTTTGCAATCGAAATGCTTCCAATTTTTTTTTTTTTTTTGGCTTCTTGCACTGGCTTCTAGTACAATATTAAATAGAAGTGACAAGAGCAGATATCTTAACCTGTTTCCAATTTCAAGGGAAAATATTCAGTCTTTCACCACATTATAAATTTTTCTTAGAAGTTCTTCATCAAGTTAAGGACCTTGCTTTCTGTTCCTAGTTCCTTGAGATTTTTTTCTCTCATAAATGGATAGTGGATTTTGTCAAACCCCTTTTCTCTACCTATTGCATGATCATGGGGTTTTTGTCCCTTATTCGATTAAAATAGTGTATTGCATTAATTTTCATATGTTGAACCACTCTTACATTCCTGAGAAAAATCCCAGTTGGTCATGGTGTATAATCAGTTTTAAATGTTGTGAGATTTGGTTTACTAATGTTCTATGGAGGATTTTCGCATCTATATTCTATATTGGACTGTAGTTTTCTTTAAAATTTTGAGTCTTGTTTTGTGGCCTAAAGTACAGTCTATCCTGGAGAACATTGATATGTGTATTCTACTGGAGTTGGGTGAACTGTTCTATAGATGTCTGTTAGGCCTAGTTGGTTTATAGATGAAATGAGATTAGTCATTTGTGAATAACTGTTGAAGCTGAGTGATGGGTTCAAAGAAGTTTATTTTACTATTCTTTCTAGTTCTGGATATGTTTGAAAATTTCCATATAAAAAGCAAAAAATAATCCTCGAATTCTTACCCAAGCTTATATCTTTTCCTCAACTTACCAACAGTGTGTCTCCAACTTCTCCATAAAGTAAAGGTCCCAGGATTCCTGATTCATACTGAATAGCTTCACGAGTCTTAAATGTTTCATCTGTGTATGCCATAAATCGGGCTTTTTTGTACTTCCTACCAATCTGCTGAGGACCATTGTTCAAATATAGACTTTTGTAACTTCTGTATGAGACACAAAAAGATGAGAGGTTGGGATTGAGAATTCTAGGTAGAGGACAGGTGGCTAAAATCTAAGTCTAAAACAGCTTATATGATTTAATCACGGAAAGGAGTGAGAAAAATACAAGCATCCCTGATGCTTAGCTGTGTTAGCTACAAACATATTTATGCTCTTGCCAATTGATTCCATATCTGTACCTAACCCTAAACATGGCTTGAGGATTTGTTGTTTTGAATAACTGAGAAGAACCTTTTGAGTATGGGGAAGAGATAGTACCAAGAGTCAAAAGGTGCTTACCTATCATTGGGGGTGAGGACTGAGGGAGCATAGTCCCAGTCCTCCTCTTCAGCAGCAATATAGTGGACCCAAGTTTTAGGGTGCTTCTTGGCAACTGAGCGGATTTGAATAAGGGGAGGAGAGTTGTCACCATCAAACCTGACCACGTCCATATCAGAGTCATAAAGATCATCATCATAATCTTCTTCTTCATTATTTTTCATCCGTAGTTGAGGTTCCTCTGGGCAGCTATCTACTTTGACATAAGCTTCCATACCATCTGGAGTCAGACAAACCAAACAATGTCAGATTCCTACAAGACTTCCTTGCCTTAACTTCCACAACTTCGTTCTCTCTCGTTAAGCCTTCAAGGCCCTCACGTAAGTGTTCTCTTCTCCACACCAATACCCTTTCTTGCCCCTCTCCTATATGGATTACATTCCCTATAGCTGGGGCTTGCTGGTTTCTTCCTGACTCTCCTCCAATATATGTTTTACCCCTTTTTCAAGACTCACTCATTTTCTCTTATAATATATATGAATATTTCCCTTCTGGAACTGGCTCTGAGCCTATCACTCCCTAATTCCCAAATTATAAACAAGGAGACTTGAGGAACTGCATATTTTCAGCATTTGGAAGGCCAGGTCAGACCAACTCTCCATCCCCACAGTTACCTAATGATTTCCATATTTACTCCATTGAATTATGATACAAACCATTGATTTAATAATAGCTTATCAGGAAAAATATTAGTGTAGATATAAATTTCAAGACACATTCCAAATTCATAAAAACATGGAAAGGTACAACGTAGAATCAAGGAAATATGTTACATATTTTAAGACCACGTCTGCCTGTGACTAGTTGTAAGCCCTATAGTAAGTCTATTCAACAATCTCAATCTCATCTTCATGCTTTATAAAATGAGGGTAATAATAACCCTTACCCTATCTATGCCATACGGCTATTTTAAAGATCAATACTAAGAAGGGGGATCTGATTACTGGATGATGGGGAACAGAGCAGATTTCAGGAGCAGCAAACAACTAGTCTGGGGCTCATGTGGCCTTAAACATAATTCATTTTAGATCTAAAAATGAAGGGTTTTGTCTGAGGTCCAATAAGACAAAGCATTTTTCTGAAAAACGAGGATAAAAATCAGTGTAAAGAAGTTGTTAAAAGAATAAAACAAAACAAAACATAAAACAAACTCCCCTTAAATGAAATCAGGCTCAAACTAGATAATGATCAACCTGCATAAAAGTAAATGACCTATTCCTCTCTACCTATAGGATCAACTTCCAGTTACTCACCCAGTATGACACCCTTTGTCTCTTAATGTCTTGTCAAAAATCCTATAAATGTTATGTAACAGATGAGGAAAAGAGGTCCCTATTCTTCATCACTACAGAGGACTATAAACAAGGTCACTCATAGACTATAAGGGGAAAAAAATCTCTTTTCCAAGGTAACCAAGGAACCTGAAGAGAGGGTTAATATGAGAGTGACAGGAACAAATAAGTACTGTTAAACCTGAAAGAGTAGGCCTCCTCAACATTTTTCTCCAACAGCCCTCCATGGCCACAATAGAGGAGTAGACAAAGAGGCTTGTTTGATTGGTCCAAGATTAAGAGTTAGCAGAGTTAACACACAAGAAGGAACATGGGGGTGAGATGAGCTTGTAATATGAATTTTCATAGCTTGTAGCCACAAATGAGGTCACATTAACAATAATTTGAAACTGTAGGTACCATTGTTGCAACTTGCTTACACAGGACTTTTGACACTTTGCAAAGTCCCCATCAAATAGTCCTTGAAAACCTCATGTGGTACCTTACATATGCTCATGAAATTCCAATTCCATGTTGCTTCTCTCAGTATCCACTATCCCCTGATGTGCTCTGAGTTTCCCAGATGTCTCTCATCTCCTACCAGGTATCTAAGAGTGCCTCCATGTACACCAGTTGTCTGGTGTCTCATATTGAGCACAGCAACATCCTCTTGCATTTGCTATCTATTGCCATGGGCATCACTACTGACATCCTGGAGCCCTTATAGTTACAACCTAGGCAGTGCTGTTATTTTCCATTTCCCCAAATTTCTCATAAAACATCTCATCAGCTATGACCTGCAATCCCTCTCTCCATAGTATTGAAGCCTAGTTAATGGGATCAGGCTGGGAAACCAAGGATATACTGTCCTCCTCACTTTCACCACCTCATTCATCCCTAAACCATCCCCCACCCCCCATCACAGGTATTTAACTAAAAATTCACCAGTACTACTAATACTCAAGCCCTTTAATACTCAAGGTAAAATCTTTACTCTAAATACTGGCAACTAGGAAATCTCAGTTGAGATCTAACATAATCTTATACTGGACAGTGGACAATAAATTCCACTAAAAGAAGAGCTGGACATTTATAATACTCATTTTTAAGATCAACAGATATTACCATGTTGGTGGGAAGAGATATGACAAAAGAGTAGAAACTGGCCAAGGTCCATCAGGAGTGTCTGAGCAGTAAGGAAACTTATTGGTGAGATCTCCAAGGAGGCCTGGCGATGATTCCTCACAAGAAATGTGTGACCTTCAAGGAAAATTGAGTGCACTTCGGGGGTGGTGCCCATTCCAATCACATGCCAATAGACTGATTTCTTATGACATCCAATCAGACCTGTAAAGTAGGAATAAGACAGCTATGGTCAAGAAGTAGAGAATTTGAAATGGAAAACACTTTCTAGGATGGGATGAACAAATTGACCTTACAAATTTTATCTTGACATGGAATCAAACTTTCCAAGAACACTAGGGTACTGTCAAACCAACAGCTCTTGCCAAGGTCACCAATGACTGTCATGCTGCTAAATCCAATGGATATTTTTCAGTCTTCATCTGTACCTGTTGACCATTCATTCTGTCTTGAAATTCTGTCCTCCCTTGGCCTCTGTGCCAACAGCTCTCTGGGTTTTGTGCCCCCATTGCTTAGACTGCCCCTTCTTCTGTCTCTTTTCCTGACTCCTTCTTCTCTACCCATCCATTAAATGATAGATCACCTCAGGGCTCAGCCCTAGGCCTTATTCTCTTGTTATTCAATATTTTCTCCCTGAACAATATCATCCATTCTCATGGTGTTAATGATCATCCATATGCTGATAACGCTCCTGTTTCAGACGTCTCCCAGAACTCCAGACTCATACAGTCAATCACCTTCTCAATATCTTCACCTGGATATCTCATAAAACCCACACGTCCAAAACCAAATTTGCAATCTTCATCACCTCGTCTTCTTCCAGAGTTCCTTATTTTACTGAATAGCACCATTTTGCATTCAATTATGCAAGTGAGAGTTATTCTTGTCACCAGTCTCACTTCTCACAACCAGTCTAACACCAATTATGGCAATATAATTAATAACACTAATATTTACTGAGTATTTGTTTTGTGTCAAGCACAGTCCAAAGTACTTTACAAGTTTTAACTCATTTACTCCTCACAATAACCCTATGAATGTGGAAAGTATTATTATCATCCCTCTCTTACAGGAGAGGAAATTGATGCCCAGAGAGGTTAATTAACTTGCTCAAATTTGAAGCCAATCAGCCATAGATCTCACACTATTAACTACTATGGCACAGCTATCTGCTATTTCGGCTCCTGAAGCTTTCAAGTATATCTATCTTTCACCATCGTTACCACTCACACCATCTTAATCTGAGGTAGCTACCATTATCTCTTGTCTGAGTCACTAGAATAGCTTCTTTGTAGGTCTTCCCAGATCTGGTCATATTCACCTCTAAGCCTTTCACTCACAAGGAAACTAGCATAATATGTTTGCAATTCAGATCGGATTATAGTATCCTCTGGCCTAAAACTCTTCAGTGGCTGCCATTCCATATAGAATCAAGTCCAAACTCTCCAGTAAGGCCTAGAAAGCCCTGAATGGTTCGATCCCTGGTACCTCACCAGTGCTATCTCACATCACCTCATTTCCCTAGTCCTAATCTTGTTTCAAAGCTCAATTCAAGTGGCACTTCCTCAAGGAAGCCTTCTCTGATTCCTTAGTCTAGATCAGGCTCCTTTATTATATGCTTACATAGAATTATGTAATTTTCATTCAGAGTAATTCTTTGTTTATAATTTTGTACTTATTATTGTGATTATTTGATTACTGTCTCTCTATTATGCTATAAGCTATATGAGAGCAGGAACTTGCATGTTCTGAAAGTTAATTTCTTTTCTAAAATCATGCATATTCATTATAGAATTATTGGACAATACAGAAAAGAGTTAAGAAGAAGATGTCCTTCCTCATCCTTCATTATTCTCTTGGGTTTCTGGATTTTCCAACTTCCTCTTTCTTGGTTTACTCTCTAGTTTTACTGTAGTACATATTCAGTGGCTTCTAAGGGCTACCATTTCTGAAAATGTCTTCATTCTTCCCCCAAAGCTGATTCATAGTTTGGCTATGAATTCTAGGCTGCAAAGAACTTTTAAGGTGTTGCTCCATTATATTGCCAGTCTAACTCTCATGCCTTTGTACGTGACTTGTTTCTCCCAGGGGAAGCTTAAATATCTTCTCTGTGTTTTCTGAAATCCCACGATCATGATTTTGTGTGGGGATCGTTTTTTATTTATCCTGCTGGGAAATTTTAATATGAAGACTCAAATCTTCTTATTTTTAATAATTTCTTCTATCATTTCTTTGATTTTTAAAATCTGTCTTAACATATATTCTCAATCCCCTTTTGTTTTACTTTCTGGGAGATTTTTTTCTATCCTATCTACCTTCTATTGAAGAATATGATTTTGACAATTGTATTCTCAATTTTTGTGAGCACATTCTTGTTTTTATTGTTTCTTTTTCATAGAATCCTATTATAATTTTATCAATGCAGTATCTTCTTGAATCCTTATGAAAATACTAATTACAGCTTTTGACAAGTTCTCTTCTGTTCTAAGCATTTCTTTTCCTTCTGGGATTATTATTTTCTTTGTTTATCTTTGCATGTCTCTTTCCTGTTTCAGGCTTTCCTTAAATATCTCTGCATCCTTTGTTGCCCACTTATGTTTAAGCAAAAGGAAAGAGAAATCTGTGAGCTCTGTGTATGGGGGCAGCCCTTCATTCTTAGGTGACTGGAAAAGGAATCAGCCAATGCACTTTAAGACCCCCCAGAGGCCAGAATTCAGTGGGCTTTCCTCTGGGGTACAGAGCTGTCTGAGGAGAACCGGAGAAGAGAGCACTGGTGGTAAATGCAGAAGACCCTGAGGTACTGAGCAGGCGTGTACATACCTGGCAGAGACCTGTTTACATAGCCATTGACTGTGTGCATTTCAGTCTGGGCCCGAGCAGATGCAGGATCCATAGCCTGTGTCAAGGACTCATTTGTTTCTGAGTGCCAACTTTTCCCTGAGGAGAAAGGAGGCAAATATAGGGCCAGTTAAGTGTCTGTCTCATGACTGACCCTCCGTTTCTCTTTCCCTCCCTCCCATGGGGCAAAGGTTGCTCACATCTTAAGTATTTTTGTCAGCACAGTAGGCACAGATGACTTGCCCTTAAAGTCAATAAGAGAAAGGGAGAAGACAATTACCAAAAGGCAGACATTTCTTGCTCAAACCAACTCTCTCTATATATACTTGTCAATGACAGTAGGTGGGAAAGGATAATGACAAATGATAGCTAGGAGAAGGGAGAATATTGGTTAGTTTGCACCATGAGGATTTCATTCTATTCATTAGCTGACTTATTTCAAAGCAAGCAGATGAAAATCATCCTCAGAAAGGGCTGCCAGTCCCTGTCCCTGTCCAACTTGCTTGATCCAGCTTGTAGTAATGAAAACTCAAGAACCTGAAAGCGTCCCAATTTCCTCCCTGAAATTAGTAAGAGCAAAAGAACTGTAAATATTATTGCTGGACAGCAGCTCCTTTAAGTTGCCCCTTTGTGTGACGGACTGGCAGGTAATACTGAAAATTTCTGAAGCACCCAGCCTTTGGGGAATTCTCACAAGTTTATTTATCCATTTATCCATTCATTTGTTCATTCATCCAAAACATATTTACTGAGCACTATGGGATGCTAGGTACTGATGACAGAGAAGAAGACACAGCCTCTGCCTTCAGGGTGCTTACAGCTTGAACAGACAGAGGGAAGAGTGATGTGACAGAGATGAGAACAGGGTATTATGGGAGCAGAGAGGAGAAGATGATGATTTAGTGTGATAAGGAGGAAGCTCAAGGTGCTGTGCAAATACATAGAGAGGCATCTAACCCAGACTGGAAGGAGAAGGAGAAACTTTTCTTGGTGTGAACACAGAGACAGGCTTTCCATGCAGAGGAAACAGCATAAGCAAAGGTCTGGGTGCAAGAAAAAGCATGGCATGTTTAGGTGAAATACAAAATGTGTTCAGTGTGGCTGGAGCCTGGCCAGTGAGGCAGGAAGAGGAGCGTAATGAAGTTGGACAGGTCATCAGGGACTAGATCGTGTACCCATCGTTGTGTTAAGAAGTTTGTATTTTGCCTTGAGGTAAAATTGAAGGATTTTAAAGGGTGGAGTGACAAGATCAGATTTGCATTTCAGTAAGGTCCCTCTGGCTACTATAGTAATAATGGAGTGTCAGGGGACATGAAAAGACAGGGAGCCTAGTCAAGATAGAGGTGATGGGGGCCTCCATTCAGAAGATGGCAGTGTAGGAAGATAAGAGGGGAGAGAAGATGATTATGTTGTTGTTGTCGGTTATATAATGATTATATTAGGAGGAGGAGGCAGAAAGTACCGACACTATGGAGGACTCTGTGCCACGTAGTGGTCTAAGTTACTTAATTGAAATCACTCACTTAATCCTCACAACTATCCTATGAAAAAAGTACTATTATTTAAACTTTAAATGTGAGGAAACTGAGACACAGAGAGGTTAAGTAACTTGTCAAAGTTACTTAAAAGAAGTAAGAGATGAAGATAAGAGAAGATATTCTCATAGAAGCAGAGAGTAGAATGACAGTTGCCAGAGGCTGGGAGGTGGGGGAAATGGGGACATGTTGGTCAAAGGGTTCGAAGTTTCAGTTTTAAGATGAATAAGTTCCAGGGATCTACTGTACAGGCATGATGACTATAGTTAATAATACTGTATTAAACACTGGAAATATGCTAAGAGACTAGATTTCAGGAGCACTTATCATACACAGAAAAATGATACCTATGTGAGGAGATGATATGTTAATTAGCTTGACTGTAGTAATCATTTCACTATGGATATGTATATCAAATCATCATGTACACCTTAAATGTATACAATTTTTATTAAAGTTTTCTTTAAAAGATAAGAGGAAATATTTAGAAAGTAGAGCAAAAAGTCTTTGTTGATAGATTTAATGAGGGGCACGAGGCCAACCTGTTACCCAGCTCCTCTATCTCCTAACCTCATAGCTGCCAATGGAACTCATTTTCTTGGAATTCATTTTCATCCCCATCTCCTTCATTCCTGAACAGTAATGTAGTTTATGATCTTTCTATAATCACTTCCTCTAGACAATAGTAGCCCTCATTCTCAAGTACCAGATTAAATTAATATATTTGATTTCTTTCAGGAACCCAAAATTCAGATTGCAGCTCACTAACCTTCATCAAATACAGCAAAAAGCAGTACAAATTCGTGCAAGGTCTGTGTCCTTTCTTTGGCCAGGCTCCCTGAAAAAGAAGTGAGAGCATTTACCTTTTACTGAAAAGCCTGTTATAGGAAATTGCCACTAGGAGGAAACATTACTTCATCAAACACTTGAGAGTAAGCACGAATGTAGTCCTCAGTCTCTTGGTCTCTTGTTAACTTTACCATAACGCTGTTTCTTTGGTGTCAGGTCTCCTGTACCACTGCTTTTAAAACTATTTGGTGTACAGGTCTTTTTTTTTAATTTCAAATTTGTTGCAGACCATTTCTTTTTTAAAGTACAATAAAAATGAATTACTACAAAAATTAAATTAAAAAGACATACAAAATACAAGCCCATTTAATCGTATTTCATATATGTGTATATATTCAGAACAAATATAAAAGAGAAAAAGAAAAGTTACAAAAACTATCCACACTGTTCATGAAAAATGTGCATACAGGCAATTAATATAATTTCTATCACGCTTTTAACTTTTTTTACTTCTGCAACTATAAACAGACAAAAAGTTATGAGCAAAATAACAATTGTCCATATTAAACACCTATACTCACACTTTAAGTGAACACCATGTATACTGATATTTAAGATCTGAGAGCACATTATATACTATGGATAAGTGCCTTGCCAGATATGTGATAGGCAAATATTTTCTCCCAGTCTGTAGCTTGTCTTTTTATTCTCTTAACCGTGTTTTTTTTACAAAGCAAAAGTTATTAATTTTGATGAAGTCAAATTTATCAATTTGGTGTCTTTTCAGAACCCTCTCCTAATCTCAGGTCATGAAGATTTTCTGCTGTTTCCTAAAAGTTTTATGGTTTTACGTATTACATTTGGATCTACAGTCCACTTTGAATTAATCTTTGTATAAGAAGTAAGTGTTAGGATCATTACATATAGATGTTCAATTGTTCAACACCATTTGTTGAAAAGACTATCCTTCCTCCATTGAATTGTTTTTGCATCAAATCAATTGGGAACACTTGTGTGGATGTATTTCTGGACTCTATTCTGTTCTATAAATCTATGGGTGTTTTCCATTAACCAATACATGTTATGATTATTGCAGCTTTGTAATAAGTTGTAAAATCAAGTAGGATTATTCCTCCAAATTTATTCTTCTTTTTCAAAATCAATTTAGCTAATCTAGTACTTTTGCCTTTCCATGTAAATTTCAGAATCAGCTTGTCGGTAGCTACAAAAAAAAATCTTCCTGGGATTTTGATTGGTGTTACATTAAATCTATAGATTGAGGAGAATTGAGATCGTCACTATGTTGAATCTTACAGTTCATGAACATAGTATGTCTCTCTATTTAGGTCTTTTTGATTTCTTTCACTTTGTAGTTTTCACCATACAATCATGTACATGTTTTGTTAGAATTACATCTAAGTTTTCAATTTTTTGAGCTATTGCAAACATTATTCTTTCTTAAATTTTGGTTTCCAGTTATTCATTGATAATATATAGAATACAATTTATTTTTAATAGCTTTATTGACATGTAATTGACATACAAAGAGCTGCACATATTTAATGTGTATAATTTGATGAGTTTGGACATATGAAAACACCTATGATACCATCACCAAATCAAGGTAATACACATATCCAACACCTCCCAGAGTTTCCTTGTCTCAGTGTGTGTGTGTGTGTGTGTGTTAATAACACTTAAATGAGATCTACCCTCTTAACAAATTTTGAAGTGTATAATACCATATTGTTAACTATAGGCACTATGTTGTACTGCAGATCTCTAGAACTTAATTATCCAGCATAACTGAAACTTTATACCCTTTGAGTAACAACTCCCTATTTCCCCTGCCCCAATTCCTGGCAACCACTATTATATTCTCTGCTTCAATGAGAATTTTAGACTATTCTATGACTATTTTAGATACCTCATATAAGTGAAATCTTTCAGTATTTTTCTTTCTGCTACTGACTTATCTCACTTAGCATAATGCCCTCCAGGTTCATCCATGTTTTTGCAAATGGCAAGACTCTCTTCTTTTTTAAGGATGAATAATATTCCATTAATATTCTATTATTATATGCATATTATATATATATCCATGTGATTGTGATATATATATATATATATATATATATATATCACTTTTTTTTTTGGTGAGGAAGATTAGCCCTGAGCTAACATCCATTGCCAATCCTCCTCGTTTTGCTGAGGAAGATTGGCCCTGGGCTAACATCCATGCCCATCTTCCTCTACTTTATATGTGGGACGCCTGCCACAGCATGGCTTGACAATTGGTGTGTAGGTCCGTGCCTGGGATCTGAACCTGCAAACCCCGGGCTGCCAAAGCAGAGCATGTGGACTTAACTACTATGCCACTGGGCTGGCCCCCTATATCACATTTTTTTAATCCATTCATCTGTCAATAGACATTTGGATTGCTTCCATGTCTTGGCTATTGTGAATAGTACAGCAATGAACATGGGAGTGCAGATATCTCTTTGAGATCCTGATTTCAATCCTTTTGGCTATATACGCAGAAGTGGGATTTATGGATCATATGGTAGTCCTATTTTTAGTTTTTTTGAGGAACTTCCACACTGTTTTCCATAATGGCTGTACCAATTTACCTTCCCACCAATAGTGCACAAGGGTTCCCTTTTCTCCACATCCTTGCCAACACTTGTTATCTCGTCTTTTTTTCGTGTGTGTGTGAGGAAGATCAGCCCTGAGCTAACATCCATGCCAATCCTCCTCTTTTTGCTGAGGAAGACCGGCTCTGAGCTAACATCTATTGCCAATCCTCCTCCTTTTTTTTTCCCCAAAGCCCCAGTAGGTAGTTGTATGTCATAGTTGCACATCCTTCTAGTTGCTGTATGTGGCACGCAGCCTCAGCATGGCCGAAGAAGTGGTGCATCAGTGCGCACCTGGGATCCGAACCCGGACCGCCAGCAGCAGAGCATGCGCACTTAACCGCTAAGCCATGGGGCCGGCCCCTCTCTAGTCTTTTTTATAATAGCTATCCTAACAGGTATGAGCTGATATGTCATTATGGTTTGGGTTTGCATTTCCCTGATGATTAGTGATGTTGTGCGCCTTTTCATATACCTGTTAACCGTTTGTATATCTTTTGAGAAATGATCCGCCTGTTCCATTTGCTTTTCAGAATTCTCAAATGGCTGGGCTGTGCATCATGTCAAGGTTCTATAGTTAAGTTCAATGGGAGATAAAGGGTGGCGTGTGTTTCCTCCATCTTACGGACAATTAGAACAATTGTTGACTTTTTAATTCAATTCTCTGTCAAAGAATTCTTTTTTTTTTTAGGGTAATGAAATTTATTTTTTTTCTTTTTTTTGTTTATTGCAGTAATATTGGTTTATGACATTGTATAAATTTCAGGTGTACATCATTATACTTCTATTTCTGCATAGATTACATCATGTTCACCACCAAATACTAATTACAACCCATCACCACACACATGTGCCTAATTATCCCTTTCGCCCTCCTCCCTCCCCCCTTCCCCTCTGGTAACCAATCCAATCTCTGTCTCTATGTGTTTGTTTGTTGTTGTTATTATCTACTACTTAATAAGTGAGATCATACGGTATTTGACCTTCTCCCTCTGATTTATTTCACTTTGCATAATACCCTCAATGTGCATCCATGTTGTCATAAATGGCTGGATTTCATCGTTTCTTATGGCTGAGTAGTATTCCACTGTGTATATATACCACATCTTCTTTATCCATTCGTCCCCTGATGGGCACTTAGGTTGCTTCCAAGTCTTGGCTATTGTGAATATCGCTGCAATGAACACAGGGGTGCATGTATCTTTATGCATTGGTGTTTTCAAGTTCTTTGGATAAATATCCAGCAGTGGAATAGCTGGATAATATGGTAGTTCTATCCTTAATTTTTTGAGGAATCTCCATACCGCCTTCCATAGTGGCTGCACCAGTTTGCACTCCCACCAGCACTGTATGAGAGTTCGCTTCTCTCCACATCCTCTTCAACATTTGTTGTTTCCTGTCGTTAATTGTAGCCATTCTGACGGGCGTGAGGTGATATCTCATTGTAGTTTTGATTTGCATTTCCCTGATAGTTAATGATTTTGAACATCTTTTCATGTGTCTCTTGGCCATCTGTATATCTTCTTTGGAGAAATGTCTGTTCAGGTCTTTTGCCCATTTTTTGATTGGGTTGTTAGTTTTTTTGTTGTTGAGATGCAGGAGTTCTTTACATATTTTGGAGATTAAGCCCTTATCAGATGTATGGTTTGCAAATACCTTCTCCCAATTGTTAGGTTGTCTTTTCGTTTTGTTGATGGTTTCCTTTGCTGTGCAGAAGCTTTTTAGTTTGATGTAGTCCCATTTGTTTATTTTTTCTATTGTTTCTCTTGCCTGGTCAGACATGGTGCTTGAAAAGATGTCGCTAAGACCGATGTCGAAGAGCATATTGCCTATGTTTTCTTCTAGAAGTTTCATAGTTTCAGATCTTACATTCAAGTCTTTAATCCATTTGGAGTTAATTTTTGTGTATGGTGTAAGGTAAGGGTCTATTTTCATTTTTTGCACGTGGCTGTCCAGTTTTCCCAACACCATTTATTGAAGAGACTTTCTTTTCTCCATTGTATGTTCTTGGCTCCTTTGTCAAAGATTAGCTGTCCATAGATGTGTGGGTTTATTTCTGGGCTTTTCGATTCTATTCCATTGATCTGTGTGTCTGTTTTTGTGCCAGTACCATGCTGTTTTCTTTACTATAGCTTTGTAGTATATTTTGAAACGAGGGAGTGTGATACCCTCAGCTTTGTTCTTTTTTCTCAGGATTCCTTTAGCTATTCGGGGTCTTTTGTTGTTCCATATAAATTTTAGGATTTTTTGTTCTATTTCTGTGAAAAGTGTTGTTGGAACTTTGATAGGAATTGCATTGAATCTATAGATTGCTTTAGGAAGTATGGACATCTTAACTATGTTAATTCTTCCAATCCAAGAGCATGGAATATCTTTCCATTTCTTTGTGTCTTCTTCAATTTCTTTCAGCAATGTTTTATAGTTTTCAGTGTACAGATCTCTCACCTCTTTCGTTAACTTTATTCCTAGGTATTTTATTCTTTTTGTTGCAATTATAAATGGGATTGTATTCTTAATTTCTCTTTCTGATACTTCATTGCTAGCGTATAGAAATGCAACTGATTTTTGTATGTTGATTTTGTATTCTGCAACTTTACCGTATTTATTTATTACTTCTAAAAGTTTTTTGGGGGATTCTTTAGGGTTTTCTATATATAAAATCATGTCATCTGCAAATAGTGAGAGTTTCACTTCTTCTTTTCCAGTTTGGATCCCTTTTATTTCTTTTTCTTGCCTGATTGCTCTGACTAGTACTTCCAATACTATGTTAAATAGGAGTGGTGAGAGTGGGCATCCTTGTCTGGTTCCTGTTCTTAGAGGGATAGCTTTCAGTTTTCAAAGAATTATTTTGATTTTAAACTTATTATTTATATTTTATATGTAAACACATGCTTTGATAATTTTATTATTTTATTAGCCTTTGCATCCCACAAATAGCAAACTGTGGTTTTAGTACTTTGTCATAAATTATGGCTATGAAACTAAACTCAGTATGTGAGAGATTATACTTCTAAATGAAACTAGTACAAATTCTTCTGGTCTTCTTCTTCTACTTCCTCCCCTCTTGTGTTTTTTTAGAATTGTATTTATCATCATCATTCAGAAAGAGTACAGTGGTTCATGTTCACAAATTCTTTGCCTATCCTCCCATCAAAAGGTGGAGTCTAATTCCCTTCCCCTTCAATGGGCTGGCCTTAGTGACTCATTCTAACAAATAGAATGTGGTGGAAGTAATGCTGTGTGACTTCCAAGGCCAGGTTAAAAAAGAGACCATATAAAAAGATTGAGCATGAGCCACCATATAAGAGATCTGGCTACTCAGGAGAAAGAGAAGACAAGCCACAAACTGGGAGAAAATATTTGCAAATGATGAATCTGACAAAGGACTGTTATCCAAAATGTACAAAGAGTTCTTAAAATTCAACAATAAGAAAACAAACAACCTGATTTAAAAATGGGCAGAGGAGTGATGTCAGCATCATGGCGGAGTGAGCTTTTCTGTAAACTCTTCCCCCGATAAGATACAACAAAAGGAACAGTCACAGACCAACAACGAATCCTAGAGAGTGAAAAGCAAGATCGGAAAGATCGACACTGCCGCACATCTGAGAGTGGAATGTGCTGGACCCCTGGAGGAAGTGGGGAGAGGTAAGTTGAACTCCTCTCCCTCACCATCAGATCAGCGATCCCGGTCTGCGCAGCTCCCAGAGATGGGGGAGGGGCGGCCCTGTGCGGGGAAACTGTAGCTCTTCAGGCTCTCTCAGCCAGTGGGAAACTCCCACACAGAGGACTCAGAACTACTATGGGGTACCATCAACATCTGAGCACCCCAGGAGTGCGGATAAGGACGGGCGAGTGAGAAGCCCCTCCCATGCCAGGGACCCAGCGGGCAAAAGAGAGAGCACCCCCCTCCCCGCAAACCGGACTCTGCAGCTCAGCTGACCAGAGAAGACCAAGTGACCCGCGGATTGCAGGTAACAGCCACAGCAGAGTGCAGGGGGCTCAGATTACACAACCCTTTACCGCCACACAGTGGTGGCGGGTGGAAATTGCAACCAGATATTTCCAGGATGAGGAAAAACGAAGCCAATGCAGGAACCACAATGCAAAGATACATGAAATCACCAGACCAGAAGGAAAATGACAAGCATCCAGAAACCAGCCCCGAAGACACAGAAATCCATAATGTAAATGACAGAGATTTCAAAATAGCTATCATAAAAACACTCAACGAAATACGAGACAACACAGACAAACAATTCAATGAGATCAGGAGTCTCTTCACAAAAGAGATTGAAATCATAAAGAAAAACCAATCAGTACTGATGGAGATGAAGAACACAGTGGAGGAGATAAAGGAGAATCTGGAATATTTAAAGAACAGAGCTGACAATATAGAGGAAAGAATTAGCATTTTAGAGGATAGGAATACAGATATGCTCCAGATGGAAGAGGAGAGACAACTAAGACTAAAAAGAAATGAAGAAAGTCTCCGATAAATATCTGACTCTATTAGGAAATGTAACATAAGAATTATAGGTATTCCTGAGGGAGAAGAGAGGGAAAGAGGAACAGAGAGCCTACTCAAGGAAATAATAGCTGAGAATTTCCAAAATCTGGGGAAGGAGCAGGAAATACCAGTAAGTGAAGCCAAGAGATCGCCTAAATACCTCAACAGGCAAAGGCCCACTCCACAACACCTCGTGCTAAGGCTGTCCAAAGTCAATGACAAAGAAACAATATTAAGGGCAGCTAGACAAAAACAAAAACTAACATACAAAGGAACTCCAATCAGGCTCTCAGCAGATTTCTCAAAAGAAACTTTACAGGCTAGGAGAGACTGGAATGATATATTCAAAATACTGAAAGACAAAATCTTTCAGCCAAGAATACTCTATCCAGCAAAAATATCCTTCAAATATGATGGAGAAATAGTAACTCTCCCAGATAAACAAAAGCTAAGGGAGTTGGGGATGGCCACGAGACCCCCCACTACAAGAAATACTCAAGAAGGCCCTCAGGCCTGAAAAAAAGAAGAGAAAAGGAATACAGGGGGCCGGCCCGGTGGCGCAAGCGGTTAAGTGCGCGCGCTCCGCTGCGGCGGCCCGGGGTTCGCTGGTTCGGATCCCGGGCGCACACCGACGCACTGCTTGGCAAGCCATGCTGTGGCGGCGTCCCATATAAAGTTGAGGAAGATGGGCACAGATGTTAGCCCAGGGCCGTCTTCCTCAGCAAAAAAAGAGGAGGATTGGCGGATGTTAGCTCAGGGCTGATCTCCTCACAAAAAAAAAAAAGAAAAAAGAAAAGGAATACAAAGCTTGGAGCAAGGAGAAAAATAGGTAGACAAACTCAGAAAAATAATAGATCTTTACTGGAATAGGTTAGCAACCACTTAAATACCAAAATCACAGATCAAAGGAAGGAATTCACCAAAAATAAATTTAACCTCATCAATGTAAACACACAGCCACAAGACAAGATAGAATAAAGTATAACAAGAACGACTTAGAAGGGGAAGCGGAAAGTGATTGAATTGACTTAGTATAAGGAAATAGGAGGCCATCAGATAATGGACTATCTCATACACAAGATTTTTTACACAAACCTCAAGGTAACCACTAAACAAATAATCAAAACAAAATCACATATGATAAACAAAGAGAAAACTAGAAGAGTCATAAGACAGAACAACCAAACTGAATTGGTAGTCCAAAACAAATGGGACAAGAAACAAAGGAAATGCAAAAGAACCAGAAAATAAGTGACAAAACAGCAACATTAAGCCCTCATGTATCAATAATTACCCTAAATGTAAATGGATTGAACTCTCCAATCAAAAGATACAGAGTGGCAGGATGGATTAAAAAGCAGGATCCAACAATATGCTGCCTCCAGGAAACACATCTCAGCTCTAAAGACAAGCACAGGCTCAGAGTGAAAGGATGGAAGACAATACTCCAAGCTAATGGCAAAAAAAAGAAAGCAGGTGTTGCCATACTCATATCAGACAAAGTAGACTTCAAGATAAAACAGGTAAAGAAAGACGAAGAGGGGAAATATATAATGATAAAAGGGACACTCCACCAAGAAGACATATCACTTTTAAATATATATGCACCCAACATAGGAGTACCAATGTACATAAAGCAACTATTAACAAACCTAAAAGGAGACATTAACAACAACACAATAATAGTAGAGGATCTTAAAACCCCACTTACATCAATTGATAGGTCATCCAGACAAAAAGTCAATAAAGAAACAGTAGACTTAAATGAAAAACTGGACGAGATGGACCTAGTAGACATATACAGAGCACTCCATCCAAACACAGCTGACCACACATTCTTCTCAAGCACGCATGGAACATTCTCAAGGATAGACCATAAGTTGGGAAACAAAGCAAGGCTCAATAGATTTAAGAAGATTGAAATCATAACAAGCATCTTTTCAGACCATAATGCTATGAAACCGGAAATGAACCTCGAAAAAAAAAAACGGGGAAAATGACAAAAATATGGAGATTAAACAACATGCTACTGAAAAACCAATGGATCACTGATGAAATTAAAGGAGAAATCAAAAACTATCTGGAAACAAACGAAAATGAAAATATGCCATACCAAACCATATGGGATGCAGCAAAAGTGGTCCTGAGCGGGAAACTCATAGTGATACAAGCCCACCTTAACAAACAAAAAAAATCCCAAATAAGCAACCTTAAATTACACCTGACAGAACTAGAAAAAGAAGAACAAACAAAGCCCAAAGTCAGCAGAAAGAGAGAAATAATAAAAATCAGAGCAGAAATAAATGAAATGGAGACCAAAAAAACAGCAGAAAGGAGTAATGAAACACAGAGTTTGTTTTTGAGAAGATAAACAAAATCGACAAACCCTTAGCCAGGCTTACTAAGAACAAAAGAGAAAAGGCTCAAGTAAAGAAAATTAGAAATGAAAGAGGAGAAATTACAAGGGATACCACGGAAATACAGATAATTATAAGAGAATACTATGAGAAATTATATGCCAACCAATTGGACAATCTAGAAGAAATGGATAAATTTTTAGACTCATACAGCCTCCCAAAACTGAACCAAGAAGAAATGGAGAATCTGAATAGACCAATCACAAGTAAAGAGATTGAAACAGTAATCAAAAACCTCCCCAAAAATAAAAGTCCAGGACCAGATGGCTTCTCTGGTGAATTTTACCAAACATACAAAGAAGATTTATTACCCATCCTTCTCAAACTATTCCAAAAAATAGCGGAAGATGGAACACTTCCTAAATCATTCTACGAGGCCAACATCACCCTGATACCAAAGCCAGACAAAGACAATACAAAGAAGGAAAATTACAGGCCAATATCGCTGATGAACATAGATGCAAAAATCCTCAAGAAAATATTGGCAAACCAAATACAGCAATACATTAAAAAAGATCATACACAATGATCAAGTGGGATTTATACCAGGGACGCAGGGATGGTTCAACATTCGCAAATCAATCAACGTGATACACCACATCAACAAAACAAAGAAGAAAAACCACATGGTCATCTCAATAGATGGAGAGAAGGCATTTGACAAGATACAACATCCATTTATGATAAAAACTCTCAACAAAATGGGAATAGAAGGAAAGTCCCTCAACATAATAAAGGCTATTTATGACAAACCCATAGTCAACATCGTACTCAACGGGGAAAGACTGAAAGCCATTCCTCTGAGAACAGGAACGAGGCAGGGCTGCCCATTCTCACCAGTCCTGTTCAACATAGTACTGGAGGTTTTGGCCAGAACAATTAGGCAAGAAAAAGGAATAAAAGGAATCCAAATAGGTAACGAAGAAGTGAAACTCTCACTATTTGCAGATGACATGATTTTATATATAGAAAACCCTAAAGAATCCGTTGGAAAACTGTTAGAAATAATCAACAACTACAGCAAAGTTGCAGGGTACAAAATCAATCTACAAAAATCAGTTGCATTTCTGTATGCTAATAAGGAACTAACAGAAAGAGAGCTCAAAAAGATAATACCATTTACAATTGCATCAAAAAGAATAAAATACCTAGGAATAAATCTTACCAAGGAGGTGAATGACCTATACAATGAGAACTACAAGACATTATTGAAAGAAATCGATGATGACATAAAGAAATGGAAAGATATCCCATGCACGTGGATTGTAAGAATAAACATAGTTAAAATGTCTATATTCCCTAAAGCAATCTACAGATTCAATGCAATCCCAATCAGAATCTCAATGACATTCTTCACGGAAATAGAAAAAAGAATACTAAAATTCATATGGGGCAACAAAAGACCCCGAATAGCTAAAGCAATACTAAGAAAAAAGAACAAAGCAGGAGGCATCACAATCCCTGACTTCAAAACATACTACAAAGCAATGGTAATCAAATAGCATGGTACTGGTACAAAAACAGACACACAGATCAATGGAACCTAATGGAAAGCCCAGAAATAAAACCACACATATATGGACAGCTAATTTTCGTCAAAGGAACTAAGAACGTACAATGGAGAAGGGAAAGTCTCTTCAATAAATGGTGTTGGGAAAACTGGACAGCCACGTGCAAAAGAATGAAAGTGGACCATCTGCTATCACCATTCACAAAAATTAACTCAAAATGGATCAAAGACCTGAAGGTGAGACCTGAAACTATAAAACTCATAGAAGAAAATATAGGCAACACACTATTTGACATTGGTCATAAAGGAATCTTTTCAGATGACACGCCTACCCAGACTAGGGAAACTAAAGAAAAAATAAACATGTGGGACTTTATCAGATTCAAGAGCTTCTACAAGACAAACGAAACCAGAATCAGATGAGCAGACAACACACCAGCTGGGAGAGAATATTTGCAAAACATACATCTGACAAGGGGTTGATCTCCATAATATATAAAGAACTCACACAACTGAACAACAAAAAAACAAACAACCCGATCAAACAATGGGCAGAGGAAATGGACACTTCTCCAAAGAAGATATACAGATGGACAATAGGCACATGAAAAGATGTTCAACACCATTAATCATCAGGGAAATGCAAATCAAAACAACACTAAGACATCACCTCACGCCCGTTAGAATGGCTATAATCACCAAGACACAGAACAACAAATGTTGGAGAGGATGTGGAGAAACAGGAACCCTCACACACAGCTGGTGGGACTGCAAACTGGTGCAGCCTCTATGGAAAACGGTATGGAGATTCCTCAAAGAATTAAAAATAGAGATGCCCTATGATCCAGCCATCCCAGTACTGGGAATCTATCCAACGAACATGAAATCAACAAAGAAGCTTATGCACCCCTATGTTCATTGCAGCATTATTCACCATAGCCAAGAAGTGGAAGCCACCTGAGTGTCCCTCGACCGACGATTGGATCAAGAAGATGTGGTATATATATAAAATGGAATACTACTCAGCCATAAAAAAAGACAAAATCGTCCCATTTGCAACAACATGGATGGGCCTGGAGCGTATTATGTTAAGTGAAATAAGCCAGAAAGAGAAAGACAAACACTGTATGATCTCACTCATATGTGGAATATAAACCAACACATGGACAGAGAAAACTGGACTGTGGTTACCAGGGGCAATGGGGGTGGGGGGTGGGCACAAGGGGTGAAGGGAGATATATATATGGTGATGGACAAACAAAAATGTACAACCCAAAATTTCACAATGTTAAAAACTATTAAAACATCAATTAAAAAAAAAACGGGCAAAAGACCTGAACAGACACCTCAGCAAACAAGATATATACAGATGGGAAATAAGCATATGAAAAGATGCTCCACATCATATGTCATCATGGAAATGCAAATTAAAATAATGAGATACCACAACACATATATTAGAGAGTGGCCCAAATCCAAAACACTGACAACACTAAATGCTGGGGAGGATGTGGAGAACAGGAACTCTCATCCATTGCTGGTGGAATGTAAAATGCTGCAGCCACTGTGAAAGGTACTTTGATGGTTTCTTATGAAACTAAGCATACTCTTACCATATGATCCAGCAATTGTGCTCCTTGGTATTTACCCAGAGTTGAAAACTAGGTCCACATAAAAACCTGCACATGGATGTTTATAGCAGGTTTATTCATAATTGCCAAAACTTGGAAGTAACCAAGATGTCCTTCAGTAGGTGAATAGGTAAATATACTGTGGTCCATCCAGACAATAGAATATTATTTAGTGCTAAAAAGAAACAAGCTATCAAGCCATGAAAAAACATGGGGGAATCTTAAATGCATATTACTAAGTGAAAGAAGCCAGTCTGAAAAGGCTACATACTGTATGATCCCAACTATATGCCATTCTGGAAAAGGCAAAACTACAGAGACAATAAAGTATCAGTGGTTGCCAGGGGGAGGAGAGGGAACAATGAATAAATGGAGTGTGGAGGATTGTAAGGGCAGTGAAACTATTCTGTATGATGCTATAATGGTGGATACATGACTTTATACATTTGACCAAACCCATAGAATGTACAACACCAAGAGTGAATCCTAATGTAAACTATGGACTTCAGGTGATAATGATGTGTCAATGTAGGTTCGTTGATTGTAAGAAATGTACAGCTCTGGTGCAGGATGTTGATAGTGAGAGAGGCTGTGCGGGAGGGACAGGTGGTATTAGGGAATTCTCTGTACTTTCTGCTCAATTTTTCTGTGAACCTAAAACTTCTCTAAAAAATAAAGTTTAGGGCCGGCCCCGTGGCTTAGCGGTTAAGTGTGCGCGCTCCGCTGCTGGCGGCCCGGGTTTGGATCCCGGGCGCGCACCGACACACCACTTCTCCGGCCATGCTGAGGCCGCGTCCCACATACAGCAACTAGAAGGATGTGCCGCTATGACATGCAACTATCTACTGGGGCTTTGGGGGGAAAAATAAAAATAAATAAAATCTTAAAAAGATAATAAAGTTTATTTAAAAGGAAAAAAATGTCTGGCTACCCTGTAGCTCCCATACTGGAGAGACTGTGTGGAGAGAGCTCTGGCTTTTTGAGTCTTCCAAGCCTAGGCGCCAGACATAGAAATAAAGTTTCCTTCAGAATGATCTCAACTCCAGCCACTATTTGACCACAACCTCATGAGAAACCCTAAGACAGACCACCAAGTCAACCAGTCCCAAATTCCATGACAGACCCACAAAAACCATGAGAAATTATAAATGATTGTTGTTGTTTTAAGCCACTAAATTGTGGAGATATGCAGTAACAGATAAGTGGAACACAAACAGGTCTAGTGAAGCTTATTTCACCATTTAAAATTGGGATTAAAATAAATTATGCAAAGTTTACTTCCCTAATTTAGTTATACTATTAAACTATAAATTAAAAACAGGTTTGTTAAAATTAAGATGATTTTTAGAATAACAAGTTACAAACAAATAAATGCTTGCTTTTCTCATATTTTTATAAGCTTTTGGGTTACAGATGAAAAACTAACCTCCTGAACTGGTCTTTCCACCATTGATCACACACTTGGATGTCTTTACCTCCATGGAGCTTTCCAGGAACCTAACACAACATTTACAAAAGGCACTACTGAGACAGCCCATAGGACATTTGAAGTAGAAAGCAGCAGTGTTTTGAGAAGAGAGACCTAATTGCACAACTTGGCTTTTCTTGACTATTAGAGCATATTGTGGCTACATAGGATGGGCATCTGTTCCTGTCAGAGACTGGATTATTCTCCTTTCCATGGGCATGATGCTAGGGAAAAGAAACCTCTTTCAGATGAAAGAACACAAACGCTATTTTTTTTTAATAGACCCAGGTGTTTGTACTTCTCTGCTTATTTCATTTCACTCATACCCTTTCGTACACTTACCTTCTCTACAAACCAGAAGAGCTCCAATGAGGCCTGAATTCAGGTCTTTCACCAGGTCCACATGAGAAAGATATGAGTAGGTGAGACATGGAGGGTCAGAGGCCATTGGACCATTCTCTTTCAGAACCTGCCAGACATAGGTATAACTTTCACCAGGAATGACTTTATCATCTTCTTTCTCCCTTTGGCTGGTCTGATCTTCATATTCAGCACCTAAAGCAAGAAGGGATAAAATTATCCTTTCTATGCCCATTGTCCACTCAAGAAAACATATCAAGTTTATTGTCACTAGTAGATTCTACACAAGAAACAGCCTTTCTGCAACTTAATTTGGAAGACTAACAAGCAGCAGATATAAATGGGGAGAAGCCTCATATATTCCAGAGGAGTTCTAGATCACTAATGCAAACATCAGTGGTTGAGTGGTTCTCACTGAGACTTCTAGATTCTAACTAATAATATTGCTTCCATTATTGCATCTTTTTGCGTAATTCAAGTTAATTCAACTCAACAGATATACATTGGGTATGTACTTTGTCCCGGACTCTTTAATAAGCACTAGTGAGTGTCAGGGAAGGGTAAGATAGACTTTTTAAAAATGTTTTTAACTTGGTTCTTCTCTGGAGGGGCAGATCACGTCAGGGGCAGATATTTTCTGGCTGTCCCATCCTTAGCGAGGTTAAAATTGACCCCTGGATTAGCCTGACACCTCTATTCTAAATTGAGCTCTATATGTGTTCATTGTTAAGGAAGTATCAATGCTTCTAGGTAATTTCATTGGACAAAGCAGAAAATAGTTAAATACACTGACCATAACACTTATGCTTGTATTGAAACATTTTTCTAGCAACTCACATAGCTTCCCAGATTCATAATGGTCTCTGGGACTCCAGAGCAGCCCAAGGCATTCAGGGTGCTCTTCATTTATACCCCCATCTTATCCCACAACATCTATACATCTGAGAGAGGGACTTCTCCAACAGAGCGGTGCAAGAGACCTCTGCAATGCCCCTGCTCTGTCCATATTTTTACTGCAAACTCTCAGCAGCCAAAGGCCACCTCCAAAGTGCACATGGGTGGTCCCCACTGTAAAGTCAGCCTCCCTGTGGTATAGGGGCACCCCCTCCAGCAGGCACCAGGGACAGCTGGTTTCATCCAGAAGCAACAGCAGACCAACACCTATGCTTAGCAGAGCCCGATAAACATTTTTAAAAACCTGATTGGCATCTGAGGATGGAGTGTGTGGTTCAGGTGGCTGTGTGATGGTGGGTTGGTATCAAATTCTGGATAGTGGATACATTTGGATAGGGAGGGAGGGGATCATGGAGGACTACAGAAGGGGCTTCAACTGTATCTATAATGCTTAATTTCTTAAAATAAATTAAGCAAAGATGGCAAAATGTTAAGATTTGGCAAAGTCGTGTGATGGGTACATGTTTGTTTGCTACATTATTTCCTGCACCTTTCTTTGAAATATTTCTTTAGGAAAAGAATACCTCTTTTCCTAATACTAAGGTTGGGAGAGGAGTGTGGGAGGTTTGATGAGAGGCCAAGAATGTGTGAAACACTATACCTGTCTTGGGGAGAGGGACAGTGAATGGATTGGGAGAAATGTAGCAGTAGGATGGCTGCCAGTCCTGAGGGACCACTTGAGGTGAGGTATTATGAACTTAGCTTAAGTTGCTAATAACAGGGTCTATCCTTCAATGAGGAAAACAGTGATTTGTGAAGACCAAATGAAGTAGGCAGTGCCTGGGAAAAAGCACTGTGCACAGTCCTTAATGTTTACATATCTACGAAAGTGTATTTCCTTTGGAAGATCTCCACCTCTATCAAAGTCTTATCTCAGCTTATACATCAGCCACCTGCAAATATTCTAAGCAGAATGTGTTTTGTGTGATTTACATCTTCTATTATATGAGGAGCAACACTGTTGGGACATTTGAGAGTTCATGGAGTCTGCCTGTCTGCTTCCAACATGACTTTTGCATGGAAGATATCCTAAGGAGTGTACTGAATCAACAGAAATCCAATTCTGAAAGGAAGTTATTTTGTAGTGATCCTTTGAGCCAGTCAAAGCTTTCTTAAGTGCTTTTGGGCTTGAGATACACAATGAAACGAGAAAAGTTGAGGAGAAAAATCACAGGGCTTCCTGTCGAGAAGACTGCATAACGAACTTCCCCATGATGTCTGGGGCATCAGCTGGCATGACTCAAACAGCTGAGGGCTAGAATCATCTGCAGGCTTTTTCACTTATAGATCTAGTAGCTGGGCTGGGATGACTTGAAAGCTGGATTCAGCTGGGACCATGGACCAGCGCACCTACACACGGCCTTTCTATTCGGCTTCCGTTTCCTCACAGCATGAGGACCTCGGGGCATCAGCTTTCCTATATGGCATCTCAGGACTCTAAGAGTGAATATTCCCACAAACAAGACAGAAGCAGCATGTTCTTTTATGACTCAGCCTCAAAAGTCACATAGCATCACTTCTGATATACACTATTGGTCAAAGCAGTTACAAGCCCATGCAGATTAAAGGGGAAGAAATATAGATTCCAGTTTTCAATGGGAGTGTCAAGGCACCTGCTACCATGTTTTAAAACCACCACACCAGGGTATTGTGAAAATGAGCAACCAAGTGTTTTGAAGTTGACAGCTGTCTCAGCAAGCAATGTGCTCTCAGTAACCAAGACTGCTGGGTAGTTTATACAAAGACCCATGGCTAGGCCCAGGGACTGTGGGAATCTCTTTGGTCTCCATCTTCCACCCCCAGCCCTAATCCTCTTGTGTCCTCTGGTGTCTGTCTATGGCCTTGTATCTCTATCCTCCGTCTGCCCAGCCTCTGCTGTACTGTCTGTCCTGGATAACCCTCTGTTCAACCCCCTGCAGCTGGTGGGTCAAACTTTCCCTAGGCCTAGTCTAGGCCCCCATAAGCTAGCCTGCTCAGACATTCCAAATTTCTGTGTGTCCAGTAGGAGTTAAGACACACATTCTGAGTCCCCATGCCAAGGATTTTTGTTGGTCTCAGTCCTGGAGGGCCACAGCTCAGTGGTCCCTGGGCACAACTGCTCCACCACAAGCCAAATGCTGTGCCTTAGGGGCTACTCCACCCCGCTCTGTGGTGCTTTCAGCTGTTTTTCCTTTGCCTGATCTCTGCTCAGCGGCTTTGGGTTGACGCTTCTTGATTTGTATGCCCCCATGCTGTCTTCCAGATCTCCCTCCAAGTTTTGCAGCTCCTGGCCAACCTCATCTTATTCCTATTCAGAGCCTCATTTTGTGGACCTATTTACAGCTTAGGTTGGTGTCTTATAACCCAACTTGTCCAGAAAAGAAATTAAAAACTTTTCTCTAGCACTGGGCTTCCATTTTCAGCTCAAGATCAAACTTGAAATTTCCTTGGACCTGCTTTTCACTCCTCTTCTGGCTCCTTTGACAGACACTTCATGTGAACTAGCTATCTTGGCTTACATCATGCACTTTTAGATTCTATTAGCCAATGCAAGTCATATGGCCAAGCCCAACATCAATATGGTGGGGAAATGTACTCCTCCCACTCTAGGGTAGGGGATGACTATTTGCTGAATAGTAGTACAATTTACTAGAGTTGGCTTGGGATATAAAAATGACAGGCTTGCAAAGCTATTGAGATATAAAGCAGATCAATGGTTGTCTGGGACTGGGAGTGGGAATGGGGCTTGAACTGCAAAGAGAGAACTTTGTGAAGTGACAGAAGTGTTCTAAAGCTGGATTGCGGTGATGGCTGCACAATGGTCTAAATTTATTAAAAGTTATCAAACTAATTTAAATGGGTGAATTTTGTGTTATGTAAGTTATACCTCAATAAAGCTGTTTAAAAATGCTATGGTGGGCCGACCCTGTGGCTTAGCGGTTAAGTGCGCGTTCTGCTGCTGGTGGCCCGGGTTCGGATCCCGGGCACGCACTGACGCACCGCTTCTCCGGCCATGCTGAGGCCGTGTCCCACATACAGCAACTAGAAGGATGTGCAGCTGTGACATACAACTATCTACTGGGGCTTTGGGGGAAAAATAAAAATAAAATAAATAAATAAATAAAAATGCTATGGGGAGGCTGGCCCGGTGGCATGGTGGTTAAATTCGCACACTCTGTTTTGGCAGCCAGGGGTTCACAGGTTCGGATCCCGGGCATGGACCTACACACTGCTTATCAAGCCATGCTGTGGCAGTGTCAAATATACAAAATAGAGGAAGATTGGCACGGATGTTAGCTCAGGGCCAATCTTCCTCAGCAGAAAGAGGAGGATTGGCAAGGGATGTTAGCTCAGGGCTAATCTTCCTCACACACAAAAAAAATACTATGGGAAAACTGTATACAAAAATCAATCTGAGATGGATCACAGATCTAAATGTGAAACACAAAATAATAAAACTTCTAAAGGAAAGCAGGACATAAAACATAAAAGAAAAAAATGTGATAATTTTTTTGTGCTTCATTAACTTTAAGAACTTCTGCTTACCAAGAAAATTATTAGGAGAGTAAACATTCAAGCCACAGACTGGAAGGAGATATGCAAATATTCATATCTGTCGAAGGATTTGTATTCAGAATATATAAAGTACCTCTACAAATCAATAAGAAAAAGATAAACAACTCATTTTTTTCAACAGGAAAAACACTTAAACACTTACTTTACAAATACTTTATCTGATCAGATACTTTACAAAAGGATATCAGAAAGGTCAACACACATATGAAATGATACTCAACATCATCACAGATTTAACTGACATCTTTGGGCCCCCAGGCTAGTCTAAGAAGGCCAGGAGCTTGTGGATCATAAATATACAGGCTCATGATAGAACCATAAATCACATGCACATTAGGCCATTGCCTCACTGTGTTGTTCCTGGGCAGAAATGCTGTGGACACACATGTGAGAGATTAGACAGTCCATTTTCCCAGACCTCACCAGGCTTAGAGTGCAAAAGAGTCATCTCTACGCTCAACCCACAGCTGCAGAGTTGTGGGAAGCCTGACCACTCTAAAATGCCCCTAGATTACTTCTGGAAGCTCCCAAGTGGATAAGCCTCAAAGAAATAGCCTGCCAGGCTCCAGTCAGAACGTGGCCTGACTTTTCCTCTATACTGCCTGGCTCCTCCTATCATCTTCCCCAAACTCATGGCCTCATGAGTACAACCCTAAGAATTAAGGCCTTTCAATTTCAGAATGAAAAATTAGTCAACATGTAAGCACAGTTAGGCTTTACAACATAGGGCATTGCTGCAATAATTTATTAATTATTTGCTTGAATCTTCTTGATATATAAATGCCATAGACTATCTGGAGAATATCATAGTCAATTGTGGTACCCCCTTCACTCCCTTCCTGCATTGTGAAGGTTTAGGAGAAGCTAGTTGAAGTGGGGACTGTGGCCAAACAGGTTGGTTGTTTTAATGAAGTCAGCTTCTGCTTCTGCTAGTTGGCTCTCATCACATGGTGGCATCCATATTTAGAAATTGGGGTAAGGGAGGGAGAGGAAATATCTGGAAAGTCAGAATCTAAGGAAAAAGAAGGAGAAATCTGTTTCACCTCCATACCATGAGTCTTGACCCTCCCTAGGAAGCTTTCCGGGCACAGGAAGGCAGATAAAGTAGGATTTTTAGGATCTGAGGCCTAGCTCCACAAGGTAAAACTTTGGGGCTTATACTAAAGTGACAATGTTCTTGACCTCATGAAATGGGCCTAGGTTTGAAACCTGACTCTACCATTCATTAGCTGGATGACGTTGTACTCAATACTCTTCTATCCCTAGGATGACAGGACAATAGGAGGGCATCTCACCTTCAGAAGCTTTCCAGTAGGATACGCCAACAGCATGAAGACTGACAGGATGAGAAGCCATGTTCTTAAGTGTAATGACCACTGTGTCATAAACCTCAGCCCGGATGGTAGGACCCAGTAGACCTGCAAGAATGAGATGTCCCCCAAAGGTCACTTGGAGGGTGGCACTCCAGAAAACCTGTTATTACAAAAGTGATGGTCAAAGTCACAGTGGAAAAGCACGCCTCTGTGATTATTAATAAAAAGTAGTAGTTGAATGAATGAATGCATAAACTGTTATCACCAGCTCAGTCTCATTTTTCTAAGGACAGATTTCTGGCAATTCATTCAATGCATTCATTCATTCTAATGAATAGTTGAGTTCCTACTGTATTCTAGGAACTGTTCTTGGTGCTGGAGATGGAGTAGTGAACAAGACAGATCATGGATATCACATTCTAGGGACATTAAGCATGTAAAGAAATAAACAAGAAAATTTCAGATTGTTATAGATGCTATAAAAGATAGTGAAATGCTAAAAAAATGATGAAGCAGGAGGTAGAGGATTTTTTTTTTTTGAGGATACTTTAAATATAATAGTCAGGAAGGGCTTCTCTGAGGAGATGGCATTTAAGCAGAGATCCAACTAATGAAAAATAAGCAAGATTTGCAAACATCTAGTGGAAGAGCATTCAAAGCAGATAAAACGAATGCAAAAGTCCTGCTACAAGAATAAGCTTGGCATAGTTGAGTAACATGTGGTTGACACAAAGTGAATGAGCAGGGGAGTAATAGAAAATAAGGCTACAGAGGTAGGCAGGGAACATAACATGTAGGACTTTGTAGGCCACAGGAGTTTGGAAGAATTCAGAATTTACAAGAAATAAGCAGACTTGGAACTTGTTTAGGAGTAAGAGTCAACAAGACTTGCTGATGAATTGGATGTAGGAGATAGAAAAAGAAAGAAAAGAGAGAGAAGCCAGGGATGACTCCTACGATTTTGGTTTGTGCAAGTGGATGGTAGTCAAGCCATGACACAGAAAATTAAAAGGAAAATCAAGACTTCTAACTTATAGACATACTAAGTATAAGATGCCTACAAGTGGTTTATTGAATGAACTGGATTCAATGGGATGAAAACATAAAACAGCTTTATTTTTCATAGTTTTTAATTGTGTTGTGGAAATTCCCTTTCTTGCACTTTAAACAATCCCCAGTTTTTTCCAGAAACCTTCACATATTAACAGTATCATTTTTAGGTAGTAATAAGCCCAGTCCAGTCTAATACCAAATTGATGTCCCCTGCCATTTAAGGGTCCCTCCCTCCTCCAGCTAAGTTCTGACAGGCTCAGAAACCTGCAATGGGAAAAGGTTGTTTAGTTGGCAGCTTCACTGCTTTCTCACTTTCCTCTCCTAATCCTCCTCCCCAACTCACCTTAGTGCCTCTGGACCCTCTAAGGTTGGAGCTAGCAGGAAAAGGACGGGTTGAACAAGAGGTATGATGACAAGATCTTTCTTGGAAGGAGCAATGGTAATGTAGTTTTGGTAACCTCTGGTTGTGGCACATGCCAAAATTCTGGCTCTTTCTTTCTTATATGACTTCTTTGGAGACTCTCTCCCTCCCAATATGGGGTAACCCACTCCACCTCTCTCTGGTGTGGGATATGCCCTTTGAAGCTGTCACTTGTATCTCTCCTCTCAGTTTCTGCTTCTGGCAGTACAATCACATAGACCGTTTCTGTTGGGGTCACCTTGCTCCGGCAGGAAGACCTCTCAGGCAGGGTCTTCTTGAGATAAGTCTTGTCCTGTGACCTTCCTGGCCTCACACATGAACAGTAGCAGTGCAGTTAGCTTTCAGTGTAGCCCACTCTCCTTATTACACCATCAGGGGAAGTTCCCCCAAGACTCTGGCCTTGAAATGTTTTCCAGATAGAAAACCAGGCACTAGTCAGTGTTTCCCAAGCTCCAGAGGTCCTATGTCAAGTCTTCTAGGTGGTTCTCCTGAAGCCTCCCTCACTACAACTTGACATGAGGGGGAGGCCTCCCTCCCACCACAGGGTAGGGGACTTACAAAACACCAAAAATGCTTTCCAAAGAAATCCTCAAATCTAAACTCTTTCATAAAGTTCCTAGCCTTCCTTTACTTAGGCTGGAGGTACATGATGGGCTAATGGTTGCAGAACCAATTTTGGACCACTACCTGAATAAGCCCTGAATAGGTGGGCTGATATCTCTCTTTAGAATTTGGGGATACTCGTCACCTATAATTCTTAGCAATAATTCTAAGGTAGAAAATGTCTCATCTTAACATCTTGTTACATGCCTTTTTTGACATCTAAGTGGAGATACCAAGCAAGCAGTCTGAACGGAAGATATAAACTTGGGAGTTATTGGCATATAGATGATATTTTACAGCTATGAGACTGTATAAGATCAGCTAGGGGCTGAAGTTATAGAAAAATAAAATGAACCCAGGTCCAAGACCCAGGGCACTCTAACATCTAGAGAACAAGCAAAACAACTGAGAACATTCAGCTAGTGTATTTCCCTGAGAGGTGGTAGTAAGGGAAGCCTGACCAAGTAAACGTTCTCTTTGGCAGCTGCCCTCTTCAACTGTAGCTCCAAGACTGGGGAATCTTTGCTAGGAAATAAGAAACCCGGTTTCATAATAAATAGTCAATATTGTTTACATTACCCATCCATGGTGGCCTGGGCTTGGCAACGTTGAAAAGGTGATCTGTGAACTCTACAAACACAGTCTTTTTGTACATGACTGAAGGGTTGAATGGAAAAGACCCTGGCACTCCAGGAGGAAACCTGTGTGAACAAAGGAAAGTCATTCATTTTGGTGGACCTGTCTTTGAATTCACTCTGAAAAGCATCTGGAAGTAATGCTTCCATCCTACTCTCCTCTATTGTTCATAAAGCAAACTGGAAGTTGTATATGCATCCCTGCTATAGACTGAATATTTATGTGCAGAGCCCTCATGAATGGGATTAGTGCCCTTATAAAAGAGACCTCAGAGAGATCTCTCACCTCTTCTACCACGTGAAATTACAATGAAAAGATGGCCATCTATGAACCAGGAAGAGGGCCCTTACCAGACACCAAATCTGCTGGAACCTTCGTCTTGGACTTCCAGCCTCCAGAATAGTGAGAAATAAATGTCTGTTGTTTATAAGCCACCCAGTCTATGGTATTTTGTTATAGCAGCCCAAACAGACTAAGACGATGCCTAACATCTATCAAACCCAAACTGTTTTCAAAACTCATCTGACACATTAGGTGCCATATGATAAGATAAATCATAAAATCAGTACTCATGCACTGCATCAGCCAAAAAATCCTTTGCCAAAGCAATAACTATAGCACCATTCAATTTCATTTCTAAAACAGACTATAACTTTCATCTAAGTACCTTGTATTCAAATTTTGTCAGTATGTACTTAAAATTATACTTCCCTTCTTAGGGATACCAGGAATGTCACAGAGAAAATTACCTTCCAATGAAGACTATGTATGTTGAGATCTACTGATGCCAGGAGCTGTAATTTAGTCATTCTTCCATTAATGCTCATTCTTGTCTCCAGTCAGATACTCCCAATTATCCATTTATTCATGGATCAGCTACTGAATCATAAATTTTATAATTAATTATATCAGTGTTCCCCAAATGTTATTCTTTGCCTCAGTTATTAAAACTTTTTTAGGTGAATGTTGTTGTATCCTGGGGCCCAGTCTAGGTTGAGTAATCAAAAGGACAATGTGAATCCTAATGAAGAAGGCCCCAGGTGAGTTGGTAGAAAAGACAGAGTGGTTGTAGGTGACCATTTCCACCCACTGGTTTTCATGTGCTGATCATTTTTGTACCCCATGGAGTAGTTCTGCAGTTTTCTATATACCATAGAGAGCCTCTCTTCTTGGCTTAGGCTTCTGGATGTCTAACTCTTATCTCTCACCAGATTTTACCAATTGGTATTGTTTCAACAATACCTCCCTTGTGCCAAGGGAGTATAGGCACAAGGTATGGACATTTGGGAAATGAAGATTCATGTGGAGAAAGCATGGCTCCTGCCCTGGAAGAAAGCTTTAATGTATAGATCCTGGTCTCCAAACTTCAATTATTCAAAAAATATTGAGCATTCACCCCCCACAGATGTATATTCATTCACTTATAAGCCATATATTACATGCCACTGTGTCATATGTCACAAAACACACCGTTAGATATAAGTATGGAAAAGGAGAGGTTTTTTTGTTTTTTTGTGTGTGTGTGTGAGGAAGACTAGCCCTGAGCTAACATCCAATGCCAATCCTCCTTCTTTTTTCTGAGGAAGATTGGCCCTGGGCTAACATCCATGCTCATCTTCCTCTACTTTATATGGGACGCCGCCAGAGCATGACTTGACAAGCGGTGCGTTGGTGCGCGCTGGGTATCCAGGCACGCAAACCCCAGGCTACCGAAGCGGAGCGCGCGCACTTAACCGCTGCGCCACAAGGCTGGCCCCAGGGAGATGTTTTTAAAGAAATATAATTAAATGTGGAGTGGGTGTTGTTTCTTATGTCTTGTCGACTTCAGAGGCTTTTGAAAAGCAGGAGATGTGAGAGATGAAGGATGGCACAAATAAATGGTGGATATGCTCAGCACAAGGGGTCACTGAAGAAGGAACTCCAAACATCAGCCAGTAAGACATATACTCCCTTGTTACAAATGACAACAATAAAGATAAAGCAGGGGAAAGGAGAGGCAGCTTCTGACTGTGGGTACTGGTATGCTTGGAGTGAAAGCCACATCATACCTGGGATTACCAGGATGTGAAATCAATAACAAGGTGTCTGGCATTTATTGCTTACTTATTTCTTTCTCAGTCGTATGCTGAAGTAACAAAAATCTCACTGTTCCTTTCAGGAGAAGCCACACCAGAGAATCATTCCTTCCCATAAGAAATTTTGCTTTTTCTTATAAAGGCTTTAGTGGGAATGCTGAGGTAAAGAAGGAAAACGCAATCTAAACATGGTAAAAATTGCTAAATTGGAAAATCAGTGACCTTCAGGGATTTAAAATTTCTTTCCAATTTTTTTATTGTGGTAAAATACACAAAACATAAAATTTACTATCTTAAACATTTTTAAGTATACAGTTCAGTGGTACTAGGGACATTAATATTGTGGTACAACCATCACTGCCATCGATCTCCATAACTCTTCTTATCTCACCAAACTGAAACTCTATATCCATTAAATAATAACTCTCCATTCTCCACTCCCCCTAGCCCCTGAAACCACCATTCTACTTCCTGTCTCTATGGTTTTGACTACTCCAAGTACCTCATTTAAGTGGAATCATACAGTATTTGGCTTTATGTGACTGGCTTATTTCACTTAACATAAACTACTCAAGGATCATTCATTTTGTAGCATATGTTAGAACTCTCATCCTTTTTAAGGCTGAATAATATTCTATTGTATGTATAAACCACATTTTGTTTATTGATTCATCTGTTGATGGACACTTGAGTTACTTCCATGTTTTAGTTATTGAGAATAATGCTGCTATGAAAATGGGTGTACAAATATCTTTTCGAGACCCTGCTTTCAATTATTTTGAGTATATACCCAGAAAGGGAATTGATGGATCACATGGTAATTTTTTTTAATTTTTTGAGGAACCACCATACTGTTTTCCAAAGCAGCTGTATCATTTTACATTCCCACCAACAGTGCACAAGTGTTCCGATTTCTCCACATTCTTGTTAAAACTTATTTTATGTGGGGTTTTTTTTGTATAATAGCCATCCTAATGGTGTGAGGTGGTATCTCTTTGTAGTTTTGATTTGCATTTCCCTAATAATTAGTGATATTGAGCATCTTTTCATGTGCTTATTGGCTATTTCTATATCTTCTTTGGAGAAATGTCTATTCAAGTCTGTTGCCCATTTTTGAATCAGGTTGTTCACTTTCTTGTTGTTGAGTTTTAAGGATTTCTCTATATATTCTGAATATTAATTCCTTACCAGATATATGATTTGTAAATATTTTCTCCTATTCTGTGAGTTCTTTCTTACTATGTTGATAGTGTCTTATGAAGCACAAAATTTTTATTTTGCATTAAGTCCAGTTTGTCTACTTTTTCTTTTTGTGTGTGTGAGGAAGATCAGCCCTGAGCTAACATCCATGCCAATCCTCCTCTTTTTCTGCTGAGGAAGACAGGCCCTGGGCTAACATCCGTGCCCATCTTCCTCCACTTTGTATGGGACGCCACCACAGCATGGCCTGACAAGCGGTGCATTGGTGCATGCCCAGGATCCGAACCCGGGCTGCCAGCAGTGGAGCTTGCACATTTAACTGCTATGCCCCAGGGCCGGCCCCTGTCTATTTTTTCTTTTGTTGCCTATGCCTTTGGTGTCATATCTGAGAAATCATTGCCAAGTCCAATGTCATGAAGCTTTTTCCCTATGCTTTCTTCTAAGAGTTTTATAGTTTTAGTTCTTATATTTAGGCCTTTGATCTATTTTGAGTTAATTTTGTATGATAAAAGGTAAAGATCCAATCTCATTCTTTTGCCTGTGGATATCCAGTTTTCACAGCACTATTGTTGAAAGGACTGTCTTTCCCCCATTGAATGGTCTTGGAACCCTTGTGGAAAATCATTTGACCATATATGTGAGGGTTTATTTCTAGACTCTCTATTCTATTCCATTGGTCTATAGGTCTATAGGTCTGTGTTTATTCCAGTACCACACTGTTTTGATGACTGTAGTAAGTGTTGAAATCAGAAATAAATCATGGGGAGAAAGTCAAATACCGTATGATTTCCCTCATTAAGTAGTAGATAATAACAACAACAAACAAACACATAGAGACAGAGATTGGATTGGTGGTTACCAGAGGGGAAGGGGGGAGGGAGGAGGGTGAAAGGGATAATTCGGCACATGTGTGTGGTGATGGGTTGTAATTAGTATTTGGGTGGTGAACATGATGGAATCTATGCAGAAATAGAAGTATAATGATGTATACCTAAAATTTATACAATGTTATAAACCAATGTTATTGCAATAAACAAAAAATTTTTTTTTTAAAAAGTGTGTCTTCCAACTTTTTTCTTTTTCAGGATTATTTTGGCTATTCGAGATCCCTTGAGATTCCATATGAATTTTAGGATGGGTTTTTCTGTTTCTGCAAAAACAACATTTGGATTTTGATAGGGATTGATTAAATCTGTAGATCACTATTGGGGAGTAAATATCTTAACAATATTAACTCTTCCAATCCATGAACATGAGATGTGTTTCCATTTATTTATGTCTTCTTTAAATTCTTTCAGAAATGTTTTGTAGTTTTTACTGTAAAAGTCTTTCACCATCTTGTGAAGTTAATTTCTAAGTATTTTATTCTTTTTGATGCTATTGTAAACGGAATTGTTAATTTCCTTTTTGGACTGTTAGCACATAGAAATGCAACTCATTTTTTTGTGTTGACTTTGCATCCGCTACTTTGCTGAATTTACTAGTTCTAACAGGTTTTTTGTGTGAAATCTTTAGAGTTTTCTACATAAAAGATCATTTCATCTGTGAACATTTTGCTTCTTCCTTTCCAATTTGGATGACTTTTGTTTCTTTTTCTTGTCTAACTGCTCTGGCTAGGACTTCCAGTACTATGTTGAATAGAAGTGGGAAAAGTGGGCATCCTTGCCTTGTTCCTGATCTTAGAGGAAACACTTTCAGTCTTTTACCATTGAGTGTGATGTTCACTGTGGGTTTTTCACATATAGCTTTTATTATGTTGAGGTAGTTTCCTTCTATTCCTAGTTTGTTGAGTGTTTTTGTTATGAAATGGTGTGGAATTTTGTCAAATGCTTTTTATGCATCAATCGAGATGATCATGTGGTCTTTTTTCCCTTTATTCTGCTAATGTTGTGTATTGTATTGATTGATTTTTGTATATTGAACTATCCTTGCATTCTAGGAATAAATCTCACTTGGTCACAGTGTATAATCCTTTTCATATGCTGCTGAATTCAGTTTGCTAGTATTTTATTGAAGATTTTTGCCTCAATGTTCATAAGGGATATTGGTCTACAGTTTTCTTGTAGTGTCTTTGTCTGGCTTTGGTATCAGGGTAATGCTGGCCTTAGAATGAGTTAGGGAGTGATATCTCCTCTCCAATTTTTTGGAAAAGTTTGAGAATTGGTGTTAGGAAATTTTAATTTTTTAAAAGATAACATAACTTAAAAATCAGAAAATCAGACTTCTGTTTTCCAGTCCAGCATGTAAGCAGCTTAGAAGTCACCCCCTATCTTAACAACAAGTAAAAAGCTGAACAAACTGAAAAATCAATAACTCCTCTTAGATCCATCAGAGAAGTGAAGTCACAGGGCAAACTGCTGCCTCCAAAATTGGAGACAGGTGAATACAGAAAAGCACACCTTACCAGAGCAGAAACCTTCAAGGAGAAATGTCTGCGGGAACCAGTGCCAGGGTAGGAAAACCTGAACTGTAATTGATGAATTGCTGGAGGCTCATGTGGAGAAGTCTGAGTGTGAGTTAAAAATGCCAAGGGGGCCCTATTATCAGGGCCCCCCCACATTTTGTGAGGTAAACTCCAGGAGCTCTACTAGGTCCTCACAGTGAATATCAGAGAAAAATTTCCTCATGCTTTCAGCAGGGGAAGGGGAAAAGTAACCGTTTTGAAGTATGCCAGAGCATTCTGTTTTTTTTTAACAATGGCTGCCCTCAGGAGAAACTATTTTACCAGGCCTAACATGCTGGGATTTTTATCACAGCCTAACCTACCCAGGGGAAGGGAAATACCCAACATCAGCCTGCTTTAGTCTTCCACATGGAGGAAAGGAAATACCCAACTCCAGCCCCCTCTAGCCATCCTGTGCCACTTAAGGGGAGAGACTGAGAAGCACTGGTGAAGTTCACAGTCCAGGGGTGTAGGCTCACCAAAAGACTGAGACCTAATTATGGGACTATAGAATGCTTCCCCTCCCCCCACACCTCACCACCACATTACTAACAGCCTAATTTACCACAGTTCCCTTTACCCAGTATATCATGTCCACCTTTCAGCAAAAAATTACAAGGCATACTACAAGGCAAAAAAACACAGTTTGAAGAGACTGAACAGCAGCAGAACTAGAGCCAGACATGGCAGGAATTTTGGAAGTATTAGACCAGGAATTTTTTAAAACTATGATTAATATGCTAAAGATCTTAATGAAAAAAAGTAGATAACATGCAAGAACAAATGGATAATGTAAGCAGAAAGATGGAAATTCTAAGACAGAATTAAAAAGAAATGCTAAGATCAAAAACAATGTAATGGAAATCAAGAGAACCTTTGATAGGTTCATTAATAGACTGGACATAGCTAAGGAAAGAATCTCTGACCTTGAGGATATGATAATAGAAACTTCTAAAACTGAAAAGCAAAGAGAAGAAAGAGACTGAAAAAAACAGAATAGAATATCCAAGGATTGTGGGACAACAACAAAAGGTGTAAAATAACATAATGGGAATATCAGAAGCAAAAATAGAGAAAGGAACAGAAGAAATAATGACTGAAAATTTCCCCAAATTAATGTCAGACACCAAACTACAGATCTAAGAAGCTCAGAGAACACCAAGCAGGATAAATGCCCAATGAAACTATTCCTAGGCATACCATATTCAAACTTCAGAAAATCAAAGATACAGAAAAAATCTTGAAAGAAACCACAGGAAAAAAACACCTTACCTAAAGAGGAGCAAATGAAAGAATTACATCCAACTTCTCCTCAGAAACCATGCAAGCAAGAAGAGAGTGGACTGAAATATTTAAGGTGTGGATAGAAAGAAACCAACCAACCTAGAATTCTGTACCCTGAGAAATTATCCTTCAACAGTGAAGGAGAAATAAACACTTTCTTAGACAAACAAAAATTGAGGGAATTTGTTGCCAGCAGATCTGCCTTGCAAGAAATATTAAAAAAAAAAATTCTTCAGAGAGAAGGAAATTAATATAGGTTAGAAACTCAGATCTACGTAAAGAAAAGAAGAGCATCAGAGAAACAATAAGTTAAGAAAACACTCACCACAGAAATGCACCAAACAACCAAGTAGACTGAATGACTTAGTCAGTTGACGTTAGCCAGCCTCAGTCATTGGCACCCCAAAGCTGCCAAAATGGACATATGAATAGAGGAGCCATGGCGGAGGCTATGCATGGGTCCAACATCATGGACTCACCAAAGCTGATCTAGTTACTGCTGCTGCGAATGTCCAACTTGCCAGCAACAGAGACAAACACTAAGTCCCTGATATGTCATCATTCCTCAAGGAAACTATCCAGACACTTGATGAGCCTCAGTAAGCATCAATAAACTCCTCCCAATGAACTTCCTGCACACATACACACACAAAAAAGAAAAAAGCAGATAATCCTTTTTTTTTAATTTGTGTGCTTAAAAAGCTATAAAATCACCCAAGGAAGCACAGAAGTTGTCATTACTTGAACAATGTTGGCTGGAAACATTCTTTTTCATCTGACTTGCTTTCAGACAATTCACTGAGAGCTATAAATTTGTGGAAACCCTGCCACCCAAGGTTAGCAAACGTGATTAGCGGAACACTGCTTAGAACTACTGAAAACTTAAAATGCACCAAGGTGCTTTATAATGAAAGGGTAGATGTGAGGCCGTAAGACCTCTTTTGTGAGGCACACCGTTACCCTCCACCCACAAAAACCACGGAAACGCTGTGGTGAAGGTGGGAAAATGCATCCAGGTGCACATCAGGGTGGAACCATCTGGTAGATCCCCAAGTTTGTGCCTCTGGAGCTGTGATGAGGGGTGTGGCCCAGAGATATCTGTTTGAACTATTCTAGTGAAAAATGAAAATGCATCGGGTTGCAGACAGAGCAGACCCTGCTACGTGAGTTTCCTAGAGTTGGGCACCCAACATGAACTGCATGGAATGGTCAAAAGGAGAGGGACAGACACAGACAGACACACCAGACAGCCGCTCACAGAAGGAGGCTCTGTGAGGCCCAGACGATGTCAAAAGCAAGGCAGAAAGGATTAGCCGAGGAAAGGAGGGAGATTTCTACTTAAGAAAACAGAAGGGTTTTGGTGAGCCAGCACCTAAGAGTCCAGCATCCATTCACATAAAGTAAAGACTGCTGGAAGCACAAGGAGAAACTGGCCAACCTACAGGCACAGAGGAAGACTTAACACCCTTCGAGAGATCTAGCAGCAGATCAGCTGTAAATGCTCCTTGAAACTGTGCATTGTTTTGAGTAGACCTCTGTCAAGGAGACTGACTAAGTGGGGCAAGAAGAGGCTGACTTAATTCTTGCCTCCTTAACCTCCTCCCCCAACCACTCCCCATGGAGCCCTGCACTTCACTCCATTCCAGGGTTTCCAAGACACCCGAGAAAGCACGTGGCAGGAGCAGCTCTGCCAACCCAAGGCCATGACAAATGACTTTCTGTACTGGCTGGAGGCCAGGGGCCAGTGTACTGATAAGAAAGCTCTTCCAGTAAAAGGAGTTGATTTACAGAGGAAGGAAGAGGGATCTGCGTGCACCAGAAGGCACAGGCAGGCTGTGCGAACAGGTTGTCAGAGGCCAATCTCATCCACTCCTGCTACACTGCCACCTTTACTTTAAATCACACCCATGCCATGTGGGGGATCTCTGATGACAAGATGCTACTGGAGGGAAAAGCCTGAGGTTTATTTCCAGATGGTTCAGCTTGATATGCAGATGCGAGCCCAAAATTGACCACTGCTGTACTACAGCCCCACTCAAGAGTGGGTTTAATAGACAATGGTGAAGGACGATCCCCCAATGGGCCAAACTTTGGCCAATGCTGTTAGTTGTCCACTATGTGTGAGAAAGAGAAATGCCTGAGGTTCAAATATATAGAGACTAATAGAGAGCAGCAAATGGCTTGGCTGTCCAGTCAGGGGCCTAGAAAGGAAAGAACTGGAAGATCAGCGACAAGGATGTGTGGGGTAAAGGTATATTAGTGAGTGGGCACAAAATAGAAAGGTCTTCATGTCATATGTTAATGTCACCAGAGAGCATCTACTGTGGACAACAGTAGTCAATGACACTAACGAAATGACTGACAATTAACATCAGCCAGCCTCTGCATGGGCCATCCCAGTGCTCCCAAGATGTAAGCTAACTGGCTATAGTGGCGTGGGTTCCCACGGACTAAGGCTAATCTAGCTAGTGTTGCCTCCAAAAATCCAGCCCGACAGCAACAGAAACCAACGCTGAGTTCCCAATATGGCACTTTCCATCATGGAGACCAGCCAGTTACTCAGTGGTAAGTTGACTGCATTGGACCCCTTCCATCCTAGAAGGGATAGTACTTCATTCTGATAGGAAAAGACATGTATTCCAGATATGTGTTAGCCTTTCCTACCTGCAGGGCCTCAGCCAGCGCCACTATCTGAGGCCTTACAGAGGGGTTGATTCACTGATGTGTGATCGCATATAACATCATGTCAGACCAGGGGACCCACTGTACAGCAAAGGAGGAGTGGAACGGGCCCATGACCATGGTATCCATTGGCTTTGTCACATGATACCCCATCTAGAAGCTGCCAGACAGAGAGAAAGAGAGCAGTGGAATAACCTCTTAAAGGCACAGCTAAAGCTCCAGCTTGGAGGCAAGGCCCTGTGAGGATGGAGGGCCAACTTCCAAGGTGCTGCACATGCACTGCATTGATTCCAAGATGTCTTCAATAAAAGGACACATGCGTTTAGGAACCAGAGTGGCAGCAAAAGAAGCTCTACTCACCACCACTCCCCGAGACCCACATGTGGAGTCTGTGCCGCCCCTCTCTGCTGGGCTCCGTGGTCTAGAAGGTCCCCACAGCAGAAATGCGAGAGTCTCACTGAATTAGAAGCTAGGAGTGCCACCTGGGCACTTGGGGCTCCTTGTACCAAAAGAGCAGCAGGCTAGAGGAGGAGCCCCGGGGGCATGATCACGAAGTGGGTTCAGCAGGGCAGGGGCGGGGGGGGGGGCGCTGTCCCAGGTGGGGCAGGCAGGAATGTGCCACATTCCACGGCAGCCACGGGCAGGCAGAGTGCAATGGCCACTGGGACCTAGAGAAGCTGCCCTGGATCCAGGTGAGGACGTGCAGGGTGAGTGAGCGGCGCTGTGATGGAGACAGGGATGGGACGGCCAGGAAAGTACTCGACTCCCAGCCCCCTGGGGAGAGGGGGCTGCTGGAGGATGGCCCTCACCTGGGGTCTCCTCAGTGAGCCACCTGGCCCAGGGTGGCCCGCACCTCCCCCTTTCCCAAAGCACCCACAGACCGTTCCCAAGGCAGGCCACGCCGCCTGCCAGGATAGCCAGGGCTTAATGACTGATCAGAGCAGAGAGACGAAGGCCCGGTCGTGTTGGCCCAACTTGGGACAACTCAGAAGGGTCATTCCAGATCCAGAGCTCCCTGTAGGTCGGCCTGCACTGCAGCCCAGCTTCTCCCTCCCCCCAACCATACTTCCCCAGGTATTGATCCAGAGAGCAATCTAAACAGAATTCCTGCACTTTCATCTCATAGTCTGCTTCTGGGGAATTCAACCTGTCATATTAATTCATATTTAAATGTGCTCTAATTTCATCCATCTCTAAAAATTTCCATGGCACTACCCTTAGTATATACCTACATGGCTTTTAGTCATCTAACAACGTTATTTGATGCCTACTGTATATCATTGAGTACATTCCTCCCTTCAGTACATTTGTCTCATCTCCTGGCCACTTTGAGACTTATGCCCTTCCACACTCATAAACGCGTCCCTAGTTTGTTTCCTTTCCCCTTTTTCCATTTCATCTCCTTGGTTCTACTGAGTCTACCCTACCCAGTTTCTCTAAAGTTTCCACTGGTTTCTAACAAGACTCAGACCCATGTCCAGAGGTAAGTATTTTGACATACACTAGGACAGTGCTTTTGCTTTAATATTTCTGAATAAAATGAAAATATAAGACACATGGAAAATGTTTACTAGAGCAAGAGCTTGGAAGAGCAGCAAGGGAACAGGGTCAAAAGCACACTGAAACACTTTTTTTTTTCCCTCTGAGGGAAAAGTGAAAAAACAGAGGCTACATAAAGAAACAAGGTTGTGAGAGATGGTTCAGAGTAGGACTCCCTATTCAAAGGGACATATTAGACATTCCTAGGAGCATCAGCAGCACAAAGGTGTGTGGTTCAGTTCTGAGATGAGCCTATACAGGACCATATCCAGCTCCCCAGCCTGGGACCTTTTCCATTAGAGTGAATATTTTTCACTGGAGCAGAAACATGTGATTTATGCGCCTGTCTGAGTTTCAGGGTGATCTGCACAGTAAATGACAAAATGTTCCAGGGTTCACGGGTTTTACTCCTTCCTAACTTTTGTGGGGTTTTTGTTTGTGTATTTCCCTTGGGATTTGATATATAAATCTTGCCAAATATACTTGGCAACAATGTCCTTGACATGAACTGTTCTTTCACATTTTATCTAAAACCAATCGGAAAACCTATTATATTCCCCGACCTTTGCTTAGAAGAAGTTGAGCAGCTGCAGGAACAGATAATATAAAATTGAGTTTCCCCAGATGTTTATTTCAACCTTGGCAGAGGTTGTCAGGATGTGTCCAGAGTCAGCTTATCCTGTTAATCAGTATTAAAATAATCTCGACTATAAAATGGTATCATCAAAATAAAAATTCTATCAACTTTTTCCTGGTAAATACATGTGACTGCCTAAACAACAATAGAAAGCTAGATAACAAATAAATCATTTTCTCCACTCAATTCAACTTGACACTCAGACTATTATTCACTATGCCTCAAGCTCCATGCTAGATGGAAGCTACAATACAAAGCACAATGTATTATGTACAATTATCTCAATATTAATTTTTAACAAGACCAACATTAATGGATAAGTAGCTAATTGTTCAGTTATATACCAGGTTACTAACCGTCTGGGCCTCTACCTCAGGGTCATTAACACTGCATAACTTCAGGCTATATAGACTATAAAAGGAACTTGGATCCCTTCCTCACACCACACACAAAAAGTAACTCAGTGTATCAAAGACCTAGATGTAAGAGTGAAAACTATAAAACTCTTAGAAGAAAATATAGGTGTAAATCTTTGTGACTTTGGATCTGGCAATGGTTTGTTAGATATGACACCAAAAGCACAAGCAACCAAAGGAAAAATAAAATAGATAAATTGGACTTTATGAAAATGAAAAACTCTGTGCTTGGAGAAAATATTCAAAATAGGTACACCTGAAAATGTACTTTTATCCAGAATATATAAAGAATTCTCAAAACTCAACAATAACAAGACAAACAACCCAATTTAAAAATGGGCCAAAGATCTGAATAGATGTTTCATCAAAGAAAACACAAGAATGGCCAATTATGCATGCAAAGATGCTAAGTATCTTTAGTTATCAGAGAAATGCATATTAAACATACAGTGAGATACCACCACATGGTCATTAAAATGACTAAAATTAAATACTGGCAACATCAAATGTTGTCCAGGATGTGTTGCAACTGGCATTCTCATGTGTTGTTGGTGGGAGTATAAAATGGCACAACCATTCTGGAAATCTGTTGGCAGTTTCTTATAAAGTTAAACATGCATTTACCATATGATCCAGCAATTTCACTCCTAGATATTTAACCAAGATAAATGAAAACAGATGGCCACACAAAAACTTGTACAGGAATGTTCATAGCAGATTTATATTAGCCCCCAAACTGGAAACAATCTAAACATCCATGTGGCAGTAAACGGATATACAAATTATGATATATTCCCATAATGGAGCAGTAATCAGCAATAAAAAGGATAGAACTACTTCATGCAATAACCTGGATGAATTTCCAAATCATGAAGCTGAAGATAAAAAGCCAGACACTGAAGAGTGCATACTCTATGATTCTACTGATATAACAGTCTTGAAAAGTCAAAAATGAATCTATAATTCCAGAAAGCAGCTTATTGCCTGGGGCCAGGTCAGAGTAGTGAGACTCACTGAAAAGTTGCTGGAGGGTTGATGTAAATGTTCTATATGTTGATTAGGGTAGTGGTTATGTAACTTGTATGCATTTGTCAAAACTTATCAAACTGCACGTTTAAAATCTGTGTGTTTCACTGTATGTAAATTATACCCGTGGTAGGCAACATTTTGTCCCTCATGACCTTTGCCCTTTGGTGTTATACCCATGAATATGTTGTGTTACATGGCAAAAGAAACTTTGCAGATGGAATTAAGGTTGCTAATCAGCTGACCTTGAGATAAGGAGATTATCCTGAAATATCTGAGTGGGCCCAATGTAATCACGAAGGTTCTTAAAAGTGGAAGAGGGAGGCAGAAAAGAAGGTCAGAGAGATATGGTGGAAACTGAAGTCAGACAGATTCAAAACATGACAGAGACTTTATGGACTCTTGCTAGCTTGAAGATGGAAGGCGCTACATGGAAATGGAGAGAAGAAACTGAATTTCAAATGAGCCTGTAAGTAGATTCTCCCCCAGAGCCTCCAGCAAGGAGCACAGCCCTGTCGACACCTTGATTTTGGCCTTGTATGACCGTGAGCAGAGTACCCAGTCGAGCCCACCTGGACTTCTGACCCACTGAAACTGTGAGATAATAAATGGGTGTTATTGCAAGCTGCTAAGTTTGAGGTAATTTGTTACACAGCAATAGGAAACTAATAGGATATTCAAAGTTGATCCAAATATTAAAATATAACTTGACAAGCAAATAAAAAATGCAATTAAAAATCATGCTCCTAAATGAAATCAAAGAGGATATTACAAACTATACTGAAAACAATGAAAAGAAAACTCTTCATACCATAACCTACGGGATATGGAACAGTTGTTCTCAGAGAAAAATGTATAGCTTTAAATCCTTTCACTATTAATGACAAAGAACAAAAGAAAGAGAAAAGAACATATTACTTTTCCTGTGATATTAGAAAAAACACAGGGCTGGCCCCGTGGCTCAGCGGTTAAGTACTCTCGTTCTGCTGCTGGCGGCCCGGGTTCGGATCCTGGGCGCACACCAACGCACCGCTTGCTTCTCTGGCCATGCTGAGGCCGTGTCCCACATACAGCAACTAGAAGGATGTGCAGCTATGACATACAACTATCTACTGGGGCTTTGGGGGAAAACATAAATAAATAAAAATTATAAAAAAAAAAAAAAAGAAAAAATACAGCATGATAAGCCAAAAGAAACTAAGAAGAGATCATTGATAAAGTCCAAAACTAAACTGAACATTAAAAAACAACTAGGAAGAACAAAGAAACCCAAAAGCTCATTCTTTGAAAAGACCACCACCAACAACAAAATAGACAAATCCCTGGCAAACTTGTTTGTGAATAAAAGATAAATAGCAAAGATATAGGAATTTAAGAATGAGAAAGCGCACATAACTACAAATAATGTGGAGAAAAAGAATCATGAGAGTGCTATATGCAACACTGTGGCAACAAAATTGAAAAAATAAAGGAAATGATTTCCTGGAAAGGTATAAAATTATTAAAGCTGACTCCAAAAAAAGTTGAAACCTGATTTGACTAATTATCATATAAGAGCCTGAAGAGATGATTAAAGATAATACAAATGTCACTTGGACCAAATGGATTCATAAGTGTGTCTTAACTTTTAAGCAATAGATAGTTCTAATGTTATTTGAGCTATTCTAGGCAATAAAAAAGATGGAGCACTCACCAATTCATTTGATAAAGCCAACAAAACTTTAAGACCAAAATCTAATAATAATAGTCAAAGCTATAGCTCAATCCCACATAATAAAGGCACACATTGTCTAAATAAATATTAGCACATAGAACCCAGCAATAATCCAATTAAATGAATAGTACATTGTACTCCAAGAAAGTAAGAGTATTCAGTGTTGGGAAATGTATTAACATAATCTATTTGTCCATCAACATGTTAAAGAAGAAAACTCAGATGATGCTAGACACTAAAAAGTCATTTCTAATAAAAATTTTATGGCAAGTGGGAATAGAAGTAACAAAGACCATTTATCAAAAACAAACAGCAAATGTTATTCCAAATAGCAAAATATTAAGACTATGTCAAGTAAAATCATGGAATAGACAGAAATGCTCACTTTCATCACTATTATGTAACGTTTTCTTGTATTTTCTAATAAATTCAAAAAGATAATAAAAAGAAATAATTGGCTATAAACATTAGAAAACAGCTAAAATCTGTCTCATTTTGCTCATTTTGGTTATGATTCAATATCCAGAGAGACTGTAGTGTAAAATTACTAGAATTAATAAGAGAATTCGGTAAGGCAGCTAGATTCAAGATGAATATACACGAACCGACAGCTTTTCTCTATTCTGGTACAAAACACCAAGAAATGGAAATAGGAGAAAACATTTTTTTAACAATAACAACACATTCATAAAATGCATAGGGATAAATGCAATAATAAATTACTTACACTTATATTAATAAAATTAATGTATAAGTTTAATGAAATTCCAATTAGAATCACAATAGGGCTGGGCTCTTTTTAATTGGAAAAATATTTTAACATTTTTACATGGAAGAATAAAATGTCTAAGAAATGCTAAGAAAGGTATAAAAAGAGCAGTGAGGATTGATTTCACCTCCTATCAGATATCAGAAGATATTATAGACCTACTGCAATCTTATCAATATGGTACTGGCATAACAACCTAAAAGTAGATCAGTGAAACAGCATAATGAATCCAGGAATAGATACAAATATATATGAGAATTTTATATGATGAATGTGGTTATTCAAATCAGTGGCAAAGATGTATTATTTGATAAATGGTGCCATCACAATAAGCTATTGATCTGGATGGAAATAAAACTAGACAGATCCCACTCCCATACCATATATAAAAATAATTATCAGATGAATTAAAGCCATAAATGTAAAAAGCAAAATAGTAAAAATCTTGCAAGAAAATCTGGGAGAATACACATACAATCTTGACATGCATAAAACATTTTTAACCAATACTGGAAACTCTGAAGATATGAAAGAAAAGATAGATATATTTGACTATAAAAATTAAAAACTTTTTTCATAAAAGTTATAAACAAAGTCAATAGACAAACAGTAGGTCTTGGAGGAAATTGCAATATACATTGGTATTATCATGTAGGGTTGACAAAGGGTTAAAACAAAAGGGTTCTCATAATTAAAAAAAAAAAAAAAAGAAAGAGCCCAAAGAAAAATGGACAAAACACATGAATAGTCAAATCTCAAAATATAAATGCAATAGCCAACAAGAATTTGAAAAGATGCTCAACCTCATTAGAAATAAAAGGAATGCAGTTACAGTAATGATGCACTATCACTCTATACCTACTAGACTGGCAAAAATTAAAAAGCAGGATAAAACTTATTTCCGATGGGAATGCAGGGAGAAGGGCATTCCTATACGTTGATGGTAAAAATGTTTGAAGAGTTTTGGCCTTTTTAGAAATTAAAACTAAAAAGGAAATAGTCCCTTCATTCCAGCAATATCCCTCTTGAGAATCTGTCCCATAGGAATAAAAGCACCAGTATGTAATGGTCTAGGATATAATGGCCATTAAAAAGAACGAATTGAAGCTATGCCAATTAACTTGGACAAAATTCTACTAGGTGTTAACGAGTGAGAAAAGTGTGTATAATATCCCATTTTTGTAAAACAAAGAATGACCAAGAAAACTTTTATTTGCATATATATGTATATGGGTGTGTACATGAATATATAGTATCCTGCTCGGGTGACCTGGTTGGGGATAGGCAAGAAGGGGGATGATGTAGAAGGAGGGTGGGGAGCCAAACAGAAAGAACAAAAAAGACTATAAAGTATGTATGATATGACCACATTTAATATTGACATTGCCATTATATATGTATTGGGTTTAAATCTTTATAATACACATTTAAGGAAAACAAAACAAAATTAAAAATGAATGATTTCAGCATTCAACTCAATAAGGAAAAAATAGATCAACAAAATGAACCAAAGGAAATTAGGAAGAAGGAATGAATTAATGAAAGTAAAAGCAGAAATTGATAGAACCAAAAGATGGTCCCTGAGAAGATCAATAAAATTGAGAAACTTCCTGGAAATATTATTTTCAAGAGAAGGAAAGAGAACATACACAACATAAGAATGAAAAAGGAGCTATAACTACAGATATAGAACAGTTTAACAATAGCAGAAGACTATTACATAACTTGACGCCAATACATTATCAAATCTAGGGATAACAGATTGCTTTCTAGGAAAACATATATAACCAAATTTGACTGAAGAAGAGGTAGAAAAATCTGAATAAATTGATGACCATAGATAATACTGAAAAGATTATTTAATATTACTCTCCCAAAATGCACCAGAAACCAAAAAAGATGAAAAGCTTCTGAACTCATGGCTAGTACTATCCTTACACCAAAAGTGGGCAAAGATATTAAAACCACACCATATGTACACACAAGAGAACTACAGACTAAACTTGTGTGTAATACTGATGGGATCTCATTGCTCTGCCTCTCTCTGTGGAAGCTTGGGGGTAGGCTGAGGAAAGCTTTGTTCTCTTTTTCTCCTTGCCTCTTCGCAGTCTCTCTACTCCACCCTCTAGTTTCGAGAGTGGCGGCATGTGACCAAGAGAAGCAATGGACAAAACAGAACAAAATATCAACACATAGGTCAGAACTATGAAAAGGACTGGCAATAAGCATTTGTTCTAATAGCACAGACGCATGCATGCCTTACCTGGAAATGCTTTCTCAGGGCTTAACTAGCATCACAGTCATCCTAACCTGATGTCTGCACCCTCCTCCAACCAGAGTCACATCCCCACAATCCTGATCGGACTCTATAGAACATGCCTTTACCTTGTGTCCACGTGCAGCTCACTGAGCAGTTCACTTTGCATATAGTCCCAGGACAGTTCCACTGTGCCCAGGTAATATCTTCTGGTGGCACTAAAGCTGAATGGCAAAAGGCACAGAAAGAAGCAGCTGGAGAGCTCTATTTGCATGGCTCTTACTGCTAGAAAACGTTCAACTGCAGAAAGGAAAGATTAATTCTTCTCTAAAATATCTTCAGCTCTCAGGAGAGAAACAGGTAAATTCTCTATGATTTAGTGAAAGGTCCCAAAAGTTTTGCAGAGAATTTTAGGGAACTTTACCTGCTGGATGTGACAGCAGCATGAGTACTAAGCAGTAACTGATAAGATTGCTTCCTTTTTGGCAGTGGGAAGCAGCCACAGGAAGAACTGAATAGGAAAAGGGAGGCTGAGCTAAAGCTTAACCCATTCACCTCTGAGAGCAGTAGGGGCACAAGAAAGCTGCTTTAATCAGAATCTTGAAAGAAAGGGAGAGAGGGAGGGAGAGGTCAAGGTAAAGAGGAGCTTTAATTTGTATTCACATTCTAGCCTACTCCAAACCTCTTCCTTAGTAGCAGCAGCAAGAGAAGCTGTGGATGTTGTTGAAGATTCTGAAATCCACTTGCATAAGCAAGATTAACCAGTATTCTAATAGTCTTCTGCTTCTACTCTTGCCCCTCACACAGCCACCACCAAGTGACTTTTTAAAACTATAAAGTGGATCCTATCACTCCTTGGCTCAGAACCCTCCACTGGCTTCTGACCTCACTCAGAGTAAAACTCTACCTCTTTACCATGACCTAGAGCATCCCCCAGGATCTGCACGTCCCTTCCCTCCACCTCTGTGGTCTCATCTCACTCTGGTTCTTCCTTAAAATACCAAGCACATACTTGTGCCTAGACCTTAGCACTGGCTATTTCCTCTACCCAAAAGACCTTTTTCCCAGATCTCCACGTTTCCACTCCCACATCTCCTTCAAGTCTTGGCTCAAATCTTGCCTTCTCAATGAGTTCAAATATGGACCACCACATTTACATTGTAAGCTCTCTACTCCCACCAGTACTACTGATATGCCTCCACCACCCGGAATTTATGTATATATTTATCTTGCATCGTTGTTACCTGATGCTTCCTAGGGTTGTTTACATGTGGCCCAGGTATAGCATATACCTCTTTACATCAAAGTGTAGCCATGCTGAGCTCAAGCAGAGACTCTACTCTGGTAAACATATATTAGGGGAGTGAGGGTTTCCCCAAGGGCCTCAAAGTATAGGAGCTAATAAGAAGCAACTTGAGGGCCGGCCCCATGGCTTAGCCGTTAAGTGCACGTGCTCCGATGCTGGCGGCCCGGGTTCGGATCCTGGGCGCGCACCCACGCACCACTTCTCCGGCCATGCTGAGGCCGCGTCCCACATACAGCAAGTAGAAGGATGTGCAACTATAACATGCAACTATCTACTGGGGCTTTGGGGAAAAATAAATAAATAAAAAAAATTATTAAGAAGAAACTTGACCAGGGTTGCTATATGAAATGTTATTACTGAGAGTCCTTTTCCACACAGATAAGAATGCGTTTGGGAGCAAGTGGTGAGGTGTTGTGCAGGTTGGAAATAAGCAGGAAAAAGATCCTTTGGTAAACATTTGCTGAGGCCTTCTCTCTACCAGGCACCAGGATGCAGAGATATTAGTTGGCATGTACTATATGCCAGGAACTAAGTGCTTTCTAATGCAGCTGCTATTCTTGTCCTCATTTTACAGGTGATGAAACTGAAGCACAAAGAGGTTAGGCAACTTGGCCATGCTCACACAGTTTTTAAGTGGTAGCATTTAAATCCACGTAATCTGGCTCCAGAAGTCATGTTCCTAACCGCTATGCTATACTCCCTTGCCTCAGAGATGAATAAAATGCAGTTCCTGCCTTCTGGGAGTCATAGGCCAATGGGGGAGACAGAAAGGTAGACAGTTACAATACAGGGTGATAAATTCTCTGCCAGATGCTTTACACATTATCTGATTTAATCCTCAGGATGAGACTGCAAAGCGAGTACAGATGAAGTATCTGAGGCACAGAAAGGTTAAATGGTTTGCTTAAGGCCACACAACTACCCATTTGTCCTAGCCAGACACTGTCCTAGGTGCTAGGTGCACCGCAGTGAAATATATAAACAACCGAAAGACAACAAGCAGTACTTATAATACTTGTGTACCTTATGCAGTATGTTAGAATGTAAAATAAGTGCTGTGCACAAAAGAAGAGTAAGCTGGGGAAGGGGAAGGAAGTACCAGGTTGCAATTTTAAATTAGGATGGTCATGGAAAGTCTCACTGAGGTTACATTTCAGCAAAGGAACTTCGGCTTTTACATTGAGGGCAATAGGGAGCCACGGTACAGTTCTCAATAGAGGAGGGTCATGATCTTTCTGGTCGCAATGGCGAGAATAGACTTTAGGGAGACAAGGGTAGGGGCAGGTCAACCTGTTAACTGGGGGTGAGAAGTGTTTGTGACTTGGGCTAGGATGGTAGCACTGGAGGGGTGAGAAATGGTTGGATTTGATGTCAGCCCTGATATCTGTTCCCCTATGTTGAACCCAGCATATATGGGGTTAAAAACTAAAAAGCACTCATTCCCCCTTCCCCGCTTCTTTAAGGTCTGTTCACATGTAGATATTGGTTGTTTTAGCCTTCATATCCCTCAATTCCACAAGGCAAATGGAGGTAATAAATTATTAGAAGCCCAGGTGGCTTCACATTGAGTTCTGGCTAATCACCAGTTCTTGAGATTTGTTACAGGGAGACTGATATCCCGAAATTATCAACAAGCTGAAGCTCCCCAACTCCTGGTTCCTGGCACCGACTCCACCATCCACCAGGGAGACAGTTGAAGGACACCCACCTGCGAGTCCCTTATCTGGCCATCCTCCTCCCTGCCAGCAGCCTCACAAGTCCAAATACAGTCTTGTGAGAAAGCGGTGACCAGCAAGGCCACAGGCTTGCTACATTCTTCACAACCTTTAAAACCCCAACTCCTAATGCCTCTGGAGGACTGTGGGTTTTGGGGCCCCAGCCCACCACAGCCTCATTTTCCTGGCAAAATTAAACCATTTTTCTTTTCCTCAATCCCTGGTCACTGTGTTCATTGATTCGGCTACGGTGACAGGGTCCCAGGTTTTTCCGGCTACAAATTCACTGTGAAGGTAGCGTTTATGGGGGTTGTTGATGAATTGGACTTGTGGGCTTTGAAAGAGAAGCTTGAAATAACACCAAGGTTTTTGGAACAGTGAAGTTGCCATTAACTGGCATGGCGTGACAGCGAGAGGGGTAGCTTAGGGGTGGGGTGGGGAGATGCATCCTGGCACATGGTTAAAGGGCTCCCTAGGCATTCCAGGAAAGGAAGCTCTTTTCTTTCCGAGCGCCCCTCTTAGTTATTGTCATTGCAGTGATTTTTTAAATGTTTTTTCTCCACTAGAACAGCGTCCCGCACATAGCAGGCAGTAATAAATATTTCCTCAATACTTACATGAACAAATACGGTAAGACTGCTGTCTTTATTTTTAGTAAAGTAATGGGGAAAACAGTCTTTACTAGAGAAGGGCCACGTCGCGGTCGCACCCTAGGAATTTTCTTCTACGCGAGCAGCACATCCACCATCTTGGCGCCCTGGGCGGCTTTCTGCGCAAGCGCGTCTCGGCATGTCTGCTGGGCGGGGCCGCGAGGCTTGTGACGCAGCTGCGCGCGTGGGGTGAGGGGTGACCGTCGTGCGCCCAGCCCACCCTCTTCCGCTGTAGCTGTAGGAATGGAAACATCTGGCCCACGTGCCGGAAGCCAGCTTGAGGCGACGACGGCGCACCACTCAGCGTCCTACTGCGCTGAGCCCCTGCTGGTGTCATCGCGAGACAAGCTCGCCGAAATGGCCGCTTCCAGTCAAGGTAAGGGCGGGCGCGCGCGCCGCCGGCGCCGCGGGGAGCCGCCTTCCTGGGCTCCAGAAGGGGAAGGGCTCTGCGTCTGCCAGTCCCGGCAGAGATCCCCATGGAGCTTAAGCGGCACGGGGGCGGAAAGCGCGCCCAGGGCTCACCCCCGGCCCAGCCGCTCCCAGGCTCCGGCCAAGGTCAGGCGCCAGACTGGGGCCGAACTGCCCCGGGGTATTGTCTCCAGTCTAGCTCGCTCAGCCTTCCGGCGCCGCCCCCAGCAGCCTAAGCCCGGAGACGTTCCGTTCCTGTTCTCGGAAGCGCTCCGGCACCTTGAGCCGAACGTGGCTTCTTTGTCCGTTTCGACGTTCATCTCAGACAGCTGGCAAGCGTCTTTCTGTGTGCAAGGCGCCTGCCTCCATTTGCGTTATTGATGGTTTTGAAAGAGTAGTACACATGGGATGATACTTTGAAATAGTCTTTTATGGAGTCCGCGTAGTCAAAGGAAGATTCTCTGTAAAATCGTACGCAGTGGAGCACGTCTTTAAGTCATGCTTTTTCCCCTACTTTTAATGTTTCAGGTTATATTCATTTCAGTACTAGCTCACAAGATCCGATTGCTAAACAGGGCCATCATCGAAAATTTGATCACATAAACTTAAAATTACATAAATTGTGTTAAAAACAAAGGCAGTGAAAATACTCCGACCATATCACTTCCTTATTATTTACTACTTTTTACTGTTATCTGTGCTCTTCACGTTATTTACATCTGTTGTGTCTATGTGGTGGAAATGACACAGTGTGGTGCGCAACAGTGCATCTCTTCCCAGCTCTGCGTTCAGTGATGTCACGCTCACGGTGAGTGAGTGCACTGTGGAAATTGGTATACACTGCAAATCATCACGTCCTCTCCCCTCCCCAAGCCGGTTGTTAAACATTTACCAGCACAACACTAAATTTAGGTGACTCTAAGGGGTTGGAATGTACAATATCATTATTTTCCTGCAGAGCAGACTGCCCTCATTCACTTAAAATGTATAGGTTGTGGGGCTGGCCCCGTGGCTTAGCGGTTAAGTGCGCGCGCTCCGCTGCTGGCGGCCCGGGTTCGGATCCCGGGCGCGCACCAACGCACCGCTTCTCCGGCCATGCTGAGGCCGCGTCCCACATACAGCAACTAGAAGGATGTGCAGCTGTGACATACAACTATCTACTGGGGCTTTGGGGGGAAAATAAATAAATAAAATTATAAAAAAAAATATATAGGGGCCAGCCCGGTGGCGCAAGCGGTTGGGTGCGCGCTCTCCGCTGCGGCGGCCCGGGGTTCGCTGGTTCGGATCCCGGGCGCGCACCGACGCACTGCTTGGTAAGCCATGCTGTGGCGGCGTCCCATATAAAGTGGAGGAAGATGGGCACCGATGTTAGCCCAGGGCCGTCTTCCTCAGCGAAGAAAAAGAGGAGGATTGGCGGATGTTAGCTCAGGGCTGATCTCCTCACAAAAAAAAAAATATATATATATATAGGTTGATCAGATATTTGCACCTAGGAAATTGTTGTGAGAAATTTTGAGGTTGATATGATGAATTTCAATCTTTATCATATGATACTGTGATCACTGGTTTCCTAGCAAGGCTAGTGACTTACTTTTGTTTACATAGTGCTTAGCAATGTTTGTTGAATGACCAAATGAAGTTGGGTGAACTGTATGTCTCTGATTGGATCCCCCTTTTGACTGGAGTTCCCTATTGAGATAAGGGGCTTGGTAAAATTACATTCAAACAAAACTCAAAACTCATTGTTATTTTCAGTGATATTCTTTAACCCAGGGAGGAAGTTTCTTCTTCAACACAGCAGTCATATTTTGTTGTTACATTAGAAGAAAATTTTTCATTTAACTACTTGTGAGGCCATATAAGGCCCAGTTCTTCAAACATCCATGTTTTGGTTCTGCTAAATTGGGATCTATGATCCATCTTGAATGAATGAATTCTTGAATTATATTTTGTGTATGGTGTAAGGTAGGGATTGAGGTTCTTTTTTTTTTTTTAGTACAGATATCTAGTAGTTCTAACACAATTTGTGGAAAACACTGACTTTCCCTGTTAAATTACCTTGGTGTCATGTTATTGAAAATCAGATGACTATATGTGTAGATTTACTTCTGGACTCTGTATTTTCTTCCATTGATATATTTGTGTATCGTTAGGTCAGTTTTACACTGTGTCAAATATGGTAGCTTTATAAATCTTGAAATTTGGTAGCTGTATTCTACCATAGCTTTATAAGAAGTCTTGAAATTCCTTGAACTTTGTTTCCCAAAATTGTTTTGGCCACTTGTGGCACATTGTATCTCCTAAATGATTGCAGCAATATTCCATTCCACATGCTCTTTTTTCAGTGTAACTTGGACACTCCTCCCACTGAGTAATGGAGTCTATATTCCCTCTTGAATCTGAGTGGGAGTTTGTAACTGCTCCAACAGAATTCAGTGGAAGTAACACTGCATGGCTTCTGAGGCTTGGTCTTAAATGGTAATATAGCTTCCGCCTAGCCCTCAAGCTCCCTTCCACAGTCCCTCCCTCCTTTGGGACAGGCACCCATGAACCTAGCCACCATGCTATAAGGAAGCCCAAACTAACCCACATAGAGAGGCAGCCTGTATGTGTGAATCTAGTAGATGATTCCAGACCCCTGCCAGTAAGTCTTCCAGCTGAAGCCTCAGACATCATGGAGCAGAGATGAGCTGTAATGCTGTATCCTGTCTGAGCTCCTGATCCACAGAATCTGAGACCATAATAAATGATTGTTTTGCTCCATGAAATTTTGGGGTAATTTGTTGTATAGCAGTAGTAACTGGAACATTATTCTGGGTCCTTTGCACCTCCATATAAATTTTAGAACCAGCTTGTCAATTTCTAGATAAAAACCTACTTTTTGATTGGGATTGCATTGAGTCTATAGATCAGTATGGAAAGAAGGAACATCTTAAAAATGTTGAGTCTTGCAAAACTTAGATATGGTGTATATCTCTATTCATTTAGGTCATCTTCAGTTTCTCTCTGCAGTGTTTTGTCATTTACAGTGTAGAGATCTTGTGCATCTTTCATTAAATTTATCCCTCTGTTATCTTTCCACAGAAAGGGATTCGACATTTTGTTAACTTTTTCCCTTCTTAGGCAAATTGCTTAACCTCTGAATCTCCATTTCTTAGTTATAAAATGGGGTTAATAAATAGTACCTTGTTTTGTACCTACTTTGTTCTGTGAACTTAATTAAATATACATGTTTATTGCTTAGTACATTGCCTAGTAAATAGTAAGAGCTCAAACATTACCTCTTATCTTTATTATCACTGGAGATCCAAATAATACTGAGAATTTCTGAATTTGTGGGTTACTGAATAGTATTGAGTTACTCCTGAAAACGAAAGGCAAATGAAGAAAATCCATTTCATTTAGGATGCATTTATTAAGTACTACTAGCAGTGTTTCCTGGGTCCTTTTGGTTGTTTTTGAATTTGAGAGGAAAAACTAGAGTACAATTGTAAATTGTCTAGGTTTTTTTCCTCTAAGACAGATAGTATTTTCAGTCTGATTTTCAAAAATTGCTAGTCAGAATTTCAAAGTTAATTTACTATTTAAAATAGAATAATATTTAGAGGTTCTTATTATAACTATCTCTGTTTCCTTAAACATCTCTTAATTTAGGAATGGTAGTGATTTATTGTAAAAGTAACTGTTTTCTTATTCAGTATCTTAATTCTTCTAGGAAACTTTGAGGGAAATTTTGAGTCATTGGACCTTGCAGAATTTGCTAAAAAGCAGCCATGGTGGCGCAAGCTGTTCGGGCAAGAATCTGGGCCTTCAGCCGAAAAGTATAGTGTGGCCACCCAGCTGTTAATTGGAGGCGTCACTGGATGGTAAGTGATGTGAAAGATGTCCAGCGTCTTTTTTTTGCAGGATTTAGTATTGTGGTTATAGGAACCATCTCCTTTAACAAGTGAAAACACATTGACTTTTGTGAAGTTGATCACTTAATGTATAGTGTTCGGCTAAATATCATGTTAAAGTGCTGTTTAATGGTTACACCTAGTACTTACTACATTCCAGGTACTATTTTAAGTATTTATATAGATACCTCATTTTCTTCTCACAACAACTCTGAAATTGGTATTGTTATTATTTATCCTCATTTTTTCCAGTTTTATTGAGAAATAACTGACATACATCACTGTATAAGTTTAAGGTATACAGCATAATGGTTTGATTTACATATGTTGTGAAATGATTACCACAATAGGTTTAGTTAACATCCATCATCTCATATAGATACAATAGGAAGTAAAGAAAAAAAATTCTCCTTATGATGAGAACTCTTAGGATCTACTCTTTTAACACCTTTCCTACATAGCATACAGCAGTGTTAGCTATAGTCATCATGTTGTACATTACATCCCTAGTACTTATGTATCTTATAACTGGAAGTTTGTACCTTTTGACTACCTTCCTCCAATTCCCCCACCCCCACCTCCCCACCCTCGCCTCTGGTAACCACAATTCTGATCTCTTTTTCTATGATTTTGCGTTTTTTTAATTAGATTCCATATATAAATGAGATCATACAGTATTTGTCTTTTTCTGAGTTAACTTAGCATAATGCCCTCAAGGTCCATCCATGCTGTTGCAAATAGCACGATTTCATCTTTTTTTTTATGGCTGAATAATATTCTATTGTATTTATATACCACAACTACTTTATCCATTCATCCGTTGACGGACACTTAGGTTGTTTCCATGTCTTGGCTATTGTAAATAATGCTGCTATGAACATGGGGGTGCAGGTAACTCTTTGAGATCCTGATTTAATTTCCTTCAGATATATTCCCAGAAGTGGAATTGCTGGATCCTATGGTAGTTCTATTTTTCATTTTTTGAGAAACCTCCATACTGTTTTCCTTAGTGGCTGCACCAATTTACAATCCCACCAGCAGTGCACAAGAGTTCCCTTTTCTCCACATTGAGAAGTGGAGAATATAAAAATATAAAATAAAAAAATATTTTAAGGGGCCAGCCCCGTGGCACAAGTGGTTAAGTGCACGCACTCCGCTTCGGCAGCCCAGGGTTCTCGGGTTCAGATCCCTGGCGCGCACCGATGTACTGCTTGTCATGCTATGCTGTGGTGGCATCCCATATAAAGTAGTGGAAGATGGGCACAGATGTTAGCTAAGGGCCAATGTTCCTCGGCAAAAAAGAGGAGGATCAGCATCGAATGTTTGCTCAGGGCTGATCTTTCTCACCAAAAAATATATATATATATATTTGTATAGAAATATCATTTTCTTCTCACAACAACCCTGAAATTGTTACTGTTATTATCTGTCCTCATTTTACAGAAACTAAGGTTCAGCAGGGTTCACTTACCCAGGGCCACAGAGCTAGTAAGTGGTAGAATAAGGAACCAGCCACTTATTAGCTCTGTCAGATGATAACTTCCTTAATGTGACACAGCTTATGGCTTCATTTGTAATAAATTCAGAAACTTTTAATAGCAAATTTAGTAATTGAATATGAAATCTATCAATCTTATAAGCTCTACTTTTTACATTTGAAAATTTTTATTGCACAATATAACACAAATATAGAACAGTGCATGTAATACGTGTACATTTTAAGGAATACAAATAGAGTGAACACCTATGTAACAACCACTCAGGTTAAAAAAATGTGGCTAGTACCCCAAACACTCTAGAGATAAATGCTGTCCTGGCTGTTATACATTATTTCCTTGCTTTTCTTTGTAGTTTTAACTCCAATTCTGTCACTAAATAATATACTGTAGTTTACCTGGTTTTGAACTTTAAATAAATGCAATCATGTGTATTTGAGTCTTACTTCTTTTGCTCAGCCTGATGTTTTGTATATTCAATCATGTATGGGGCCGGCCCCGTGGCTTAGCGGTTAAGTGCGCACGCTCAGCTGCTGGCGGCCCGGGTTCGGATCCTGGGCGCGCACTGATGCACTGCTTCTCCGGCCATGCTGAGACCACGTCCCACATACAGCAACTAGAAGGATGTGCAGCTATGACATACAACTATCTACAGGGGCTTTGGGGGTAAATAAATAAATAAAAATTAAAAAAAAAAAAATCATGTATGTAGTTGTAGTTTCTTCCTTTTCATTCATATTTAGAATTCCATTGTATGAATATACCAGAGTATATTTATCCAGTTGATGACTGACATTTGTGTTGTTTCAGTTTTTGACTAATATAAACAATGCTGATATGAACACTCGTGTACACATTTCTGTAGGGTCTATACCTGGGAGTTGAATTGCTAGGTCATGGAGTATAAGTACCTTCAGCTTTCCTACATAATGTCAAACTGTTTTCCAAAAGCGGTTGTAACAGTTTACCCTCCCAACAACAATGATTGAGTGAGTGTTCCTGATGCTCTACAGTCTTGTCAGCACTTGATATTGCCAGACTGTTAAATTTTTGGCAGTCTGATAGATAGTGGTATCTCACATGGTTTTCATTTACATTTCCCTGAGTAGTGGTGAAATTGAATAACTTTTACATACGTTTGTGGAGCATTTGGATCTCCTCTTTGATGAAGTCCCATTCTAATCTTCTGTAATTTGTCCATTAAGTTGTCATTCTTTTTCTTATTCAGTTATAAGAGATCTTTATGTTTTCGGAATGAGTCCTGTGTTGGTTGTATGTATTGCAGATGTTTTCACTCATTCTGCATTCTGTGATTGTCTTTTCATTTGCCTTTTGGTATCTTTTGATGAACTGATCTTATTTTTAATATAGTCAGTTTTACCGATCTTTCCCTAAATTGTTAGTAATTTTTGTGTCCTCATTAAGTAATCTTTGCCTACCCCATGTGCTAGTACTTTATTGTTTTACCTTTTACATTTAGATTTATAAATCCACCTGGAATTGTTTTTTGTGCTTAGTGTGTGGTAGATTCTGCTGTTTATTCCATGTGGAATAACCAGTTGTCCCAACTCAGTTTATTGCAAAAGCTATCCTTTCCCCACTACTCCACTGCACCACCTCTGCCATATGTCTGGCGTCCATGTGTGTGTGTGTGTGTGTGTGTCTGTCTGCCATCTTGTTCTTCAGGAACTTCTTGGCTATTCTCTTTATTTCTTATTTTTTTGACAGTTTAATAAAAAAATTGGCATATCATCAGCTGCACCTATTTAAGGTATACAGTTTGATAAGTTTTGACATGTACACACCCATAAATCATCACCACAATTAAGATGATGAACATATCCATCACTCTAAAAGTTTCTTTATACCTCTTTATGATCCCACCCTCCTCCTTTTCATGCCCTCACCGACCACTGATCTGCTTTCTATCACTATAGATTACTTTGTGTCTTCTAGAATTATATATAAATGGAATTATACAGTATATATTCTTTTTTTCTGACTTCTTTCTTTCACTTAGCATGCTGATTTTGAGGTTCATCTGTGATTTTCTCTTTATCAGCAGTTCCTTCCTTTTTATTGCTGGGTAGTGTTCCATTGTATGGATGAACCAGTTTATCCGTTCACCTTTGATGGATATTGGTTTATTTCTACTTTTTAGCTAAAACTACTATGAATATTTGTGTACAAGTCTTTGTATGAACATATGCTTTCATTTCTTTTGGGTAAATACCTAGGAATAGTATGGCTGGGTCAAATAGTAGGTAAATGTTTTAACTAGTTAAGAACCTGCCACACAGTTAAAAGTACCTTTACTATACTTGCATCTCCACCAGCAACGTATGAGGGTTCCAGTTTCTCCACATCCTCACTAACACTTGGCATAATGTCTTTTTGATTATAGCCATCGTAGTGGATGTGAAGTGATATCTCCTTGTGGTTTTAATTTTCATGTTCCAGTGACTAGTGATGTTGAGCATCTTTTCATGGGCTTATTTTTGCCATCCATGTATCTTTGGTGAAGTATCTGTTCAGATCTTTTCTCCATATTTTTATTGGGATGCTGGTTTTCTCTCATTACTGAGTTGTAAGAATTCTTTATATATACCAGATACAAGTCTTATATCAGATATGTGATTTGGAAATATATTCTTCTACTTTATAGCTTCTTCTCATCCTAACAGTGTCTTTCAAAGAGCAGAAGTTCTTAATCTTGAAATGTAATTTATCAAGTTTTTCTTTTATCGCTCTAGCTTTTGGTGTCATATCTGAGAATATTTGCCTAACTCAGGGTCACCAAGATTTCTTCTATGTTTTCTTCTAGACCATATATAAGTTTAGATTTTTTATTTAGGTCTGTGATCCATTTTGATTTACTTTTTGTATATGTTGTAAGGTAGGAATCCAAGCTCTTTTTTTGCATATGGATATGTAATTGTGCCCACACAATTTGTTGAAAAGACTATAATTCTCTACACTGAATTACCTTTGCACCTGTGTCAAAAATCAGTTGACTATTATGTCTGTAATGTTTCTGAACTCTTTGTTAAATTGATTTGTACATCTTGGTGCCAATATCACACTGTCTTGATTACTATAACTTTATTTATTTTTTTCCCCTTTTTCTCCCCAAAGCCCCAGTAGATAGTTGTATGTCATAGCTGCACATCCTTCCAGTTGCTGTATGTGGCACGCGGCCTCAGCATGGCTGGAGAAGCGGTGCGTTGGTGCGCGCCCGGGATCCGAACCGGGGCCGCCAGCAGCAGAGCGCACGCACCCAACCGCTAAGCCACGGGGCCAGCCCCACTATAACTTTATAATAAGTCATAAAATCAGGTAGTGTAAATCTTACAACTTTGTTCTTTTTCAAAGTTGATTTGACTGTTCTAGGTACTTAGCATTTTCATATGAATTTTAGAATCAGCTTGCTGCCAGTTTCTACAAAAAGTCTGATGAGATTTTGACTGGGATTATATTGATCCATAAATCTGGTTTATCTCTCCTTTTGTTTAGGTTTCTTTTAATTTCCCTCAGCAATGCTTTGTAGGTCTTGCACATCTCATATCAGATTTATCCCTAAGTATTTCATATTTTTGATGCTATTGTAAATGCTATTATTTTAAAATTTCAATTTCTCATTGTTCATTGCTTATATATAGAAATGCAATTGATTTTTGTATATTGATCTTGTATACTGCAATCTTGTCAAAGTCACTTATTAGTTTGCAGAGTTTGGGGATCACTAAGACCACCCTCATGTTTGATAATTCCCTGGGAGGATTCACAGAACTCACTGAGAACTGGTATACTCATGGTTACGATTTTTTACAGCAAAAGGATACATATTAAAATCAGCCAAGGGAAGAGGCACTTTCTTTGTTTTCTTTTGTATCAAATATGTATATAAATATGTATATTATATATATATGTATGTATAATATAAATATGTATATTATATATATGTGTCTATATAATTTTTATTGAGGTGAAATTCATATAACATAGAACTAACATTTTAAAGTGTATGATTTAGTGGAATTTAGTACATGCACAGTGTCATTCAACCATCACCTCTGTCTAGTTCCAGAACATTTTCCTCACCCAGAAATAAAACCCCATACCCACTGAGCAGTTACTACCTTTTCTCCCCTTCCCCCAGCCCCTGGCAACCACCAGTCTCCTTTTTGTCTCTATGGATTTGCCTAGTCTGGACATTTCATATAAATAGAATCATATAATATGTGACCTTGTGCATCTGGCTTCCACTGGCCCTAAGTCCGTTACATGAAGCCATTAACTGACATTTTTCAACTAAAATTGTTTAATCAGTGATAAATGCAAACAACTGGATCATTACCTAGCCTTTATTTCTCCCATTTTTCTTGGTAGAATTGTAAATTAATGATAAAGACTCTTAATCATTAATTCTTAAATCTGATCATAAGCCTAGCATAATGCTTTTTGATGTTCATCCATGTGGTAGTGTGTATCAGACATGTCGTTTAAAGCCATGAAACTAGATGGGAACATCTAGGAAGTGAGTACATGTAGAGAAAAGAGGTCCCAGGACTGAGCCTTGGGGCAATTCAACATTTAGAGGTCAGGAAGATGAAAAATCAATGAAAGAGTCTGAGAGGAACAGCCAGTGAGGAATGAGGAAAACCAAGAAAGAATGGTATTCCAGAGCAAAAAAGTTATTTTAAGAAGAGTAATTGAGGGCCGGCCCCGTGGCTTAGCAGTTAAGTGCTCACGCTCCGCTGCTGGCGGCCCGGGTTCGGATCCCGGGTGCGCACCGACGCATCACTTCTCTGGCCATGCTGAGGCTGCATCCCACATACAGCAACTAGAAGAATGTGCAACTATGACATACACCTATCTACTGGGGCTTTGGGGGAAAATAAATAAAAATTAAAAAAAAAAAATAATCGACTGTGTCAAAGCTGCTGATAGGTCAAGTGAGATGAAGGCTGTGAAGTGAACATTAGCATTTGGTAAGGTCGAGATCGTTGGTAACCTTCATAAGAATGGTTTCCTTGATTTCATGGGACAAAAGCCTACTTGGAGTGGGTTTGGGAGAATGGGTGGCAGGGTCAGATGGAGACAGCAAGTATAGATAACCCCGTGAGTAGTTTTGCTGTAAAGGGGAGCAGAGAAAAGGGAAGGTGGCTGGAGAAGAATGGGAGTTTAGGGAGGACATTTTCAATGATGGTTAATAATTTTAGCATTTTAGTGTACAGTAATGAACAGAATGAAATCCCTACCCTCATGGAGCAGAGTTGCAGAAGGGAGATAGGCAATAATAATGAAACAAATCAAATAATTAGATTAAATTGGCTGCTAGATTTAGCCCATCAGATAGCAGATGAACATTTCATTCAGCATATTCCCCTGCCTTTTCATCTGTTTCTTCCATGTTTTCATATTGTTCACAATGTTACCACGTCCTCCTACGCATTCAGGGCAGAATCCTGTTCCTTATCCCTTGCAACCACCCTGTCTTCAAGCTCAGGCATATTTTATTTGTTTCACAGGCAGTTCTCAGGGCTGCCCCCTCCTTGCGGTCTCTCCCATACAACCTCAGTTCAGTCTGCCAGCATCTCTCCTCCAGATTGCTACTGCAGGCTCCCAACTGGAGTCTCTGCCTTGATCCATCATCTACACGGTAGCCAGAGTCATCTTTTAAAAATGCAACCTGGGAGTTTTAAGGGATTTGCTCAAGACCACAAAATCAGTAAGTGGTAGAGCCAAGATTTGACTCAGGGTCTTTCTGAGTTCAGAGCCTCTGCTGTTTACTTACACCATGCTCCCTCTGGGGGCTGGCTTTATGTATGGAGTAGGAAGGAGCTGGATCATGTCAAGGTAAGTAGGATCTCAACATTATTAGAAGTGCATGTTTGTGCATATCTGACAGCCTGTCAACTTGTCTGATGTTGGTTTGGTTTTTGTAGGTGCACGGGTTTCATATTCCAGAAGGTTGGGAAGTTGGCTGCAACAGCTGTGGGAGGTGGATTTTTTCTCCTTCAGGTCTGTATGTGAAATATTCCTAGAAGTTTGGAAATTCCACTTGCCCATTAGGAATGTGGTGTGAGGAGCTGTAATCTAGATAGTCCTGGCGTCTTACACTAGAATAGCCTTTGCTCTTGTTTTCATGTACTATTTGAACTGCTAGTGACCATTTGAGTCAAACTTCATCAATTACTAGTCATCATTTTTAACATGGGGACATACTTACATATTCCTTATCATTGCTCCCTTACAGGGTTTTTAAGACCAGTTGAAATATTAAGCAAATGTGATTTCAAAAATACAAAGTGTGATACAAGTGCCCCGTGATATGATTTATTCTTATACACTAATATAGCCAGCTTTGATCCCAGAGTAGTTGATGAGAAGTGAGGGCAAAATGACAGTACAGGTAGATGTCCTCTATTGTCTCCTTGACCTGAAGTTTATTTCGGAACCTCTGTGTGCTAGGATGCTCTGTAGCATTGGTTTGCAAATTTGACTCCACATTGGAATCACCTGGGAGTTTTAAAAAGCACTGATGCTTGGGGTCTACCCAGCCCCCTGCCTGATTTCATAGGTGGTAGGCATGCTTGCACACTGGAATATTTTTAAACTCCTGAGGTGATTCTAATGTGCAGAACAGTTTGAGAACCGGTGCTCTGTAGAAGCCATAATTTGTTGAATTGTGCCAAAATTTCTGAATTCACAGCCCTTTGTCGCCTCCCACAGTTGGCATCCCTCATTTTACCAAGGTAAATTCTACATTAGAACCGCAGTTGGAGTGAGTTTCCCAGATGGGTGGGTTAGAAATTAAATGTGTGGAAGAAGGAGGCTAGTGACTGACTGGCTGGCTTACCAGGCAGGTGATGGCTGGAGCAAGATGAGCAGAGGACTGAGGTGGGTCTGGGCGTCTCTCTGTCTCTCTCACCTCCTCCCCCACATTTCCTCCCTTTCCTCGCTCTCCATAGTCTCATAGCTCCTCCACATGGTCCCTCTACATGGGCTAGTTTAAACTTTCTCATACCACTGTTGCCTCAGGGCTCCAAGCACAAGTCTTCCAGAAACATGGTGAAAGTTGCACCTCGTTTTCTGCCCTAGCCTCTTAGTCCTTCAGGCGGAAGTGCAGTGACAGCTCTGTTGCTGCTAGATCCACAGTCCTGCTCTATCCCTGTGGTTTCTGCTACACCCTGCCCTAAAGTTTGTAAATATCTTAATATTGCTTTGAAATGTCTTAATCTGAGCATACCTCTGTTTCTTTTTGGGCCCTGACTGGCAGAAGTAATTGGTATTGGAAGTATCTCCAGGAAAGTCCCTCAAAGTGGGTGGGATATTCAAGGAATGCAGGGATGCTTCCTTGCTGGGGGGGCATGGGCATGGGGAGTCTGGTATGCACTCATGTTGTCTGTCATCAGAGGGATGAGGGTGGGGAAGTAGGCATGATGTTGAGAGATCAGGGGTTATGGTTTGAAGTAAGGATCCAATTTCTTTTATACTGATAATTGTCCCAGCAACATTTAGTGAACAAGTCTTCCTTTTCCCAATATTTGTAGTGTTGCCTCTATCATATATCATATATCAAAATATGTGTGGATCTGATTCTAGTTTCTCTATTCTGTTCCACTGGTCAACTTCCTGCTTTTACTAAGCCTTGATAGTTGGTAAGATAAGTTCCTCCACATATTCTTCAGGAGTATTGTGGCTGCTTTTGCTTGTCCGTCTAAATTTTAGAATAGGCTTGTCAATTACTTTCAAAAATTCTCTTGAAATTTTGATTCGTATTGCATGGGAACCGTATGGTAAATTTGGGAATTAATATATTTTATGATACTAAGTCATCTGTCTGTAAACGTGGGCTTTCTTTCTATTTGTTTAAGTCTTCTTTAATGTCTGTGCATAGACTTTTATTATTTTCGTCCATATAGATCTTGTACATCTGTGGTTCGATTTTATTGCTAGGTACCTTAGAGCTTTAGTCACTCTTGTGGCTTTCCTTGGTCACTTGCTCTCAGCCCTAAGGCTGTCTCCCAGTTGGACTGAGAATGATACAACTAATGATGTGGAACATCTTTTCATGTGCTTATTTGCTATCCAAATATCCTTTTAGGTGAAGTGTCTATTTAGGTCTTTTGCCCATTTTTAAATTGGGTTGTCTGTTTCTGTACTTTTTATTCTGTCTCATTAATCTGTGTGCCTGTCCCTTCTGTAATATCACACTGTCTTGATTGCTGTAGCATAGTAAATCTTAAAATAAGGTGGTGTGATTCCTCTAACTCTGTTCTTGTTCAAGATTGTTTTGGCTGTTCTAGTTGCTTTGCCTTTCCATATACATTTTAGAACTAGCTTGTTTATATGTCTATAAACTGTTCTCCTGGGATTGGTGTTTCAGTAACTCTATAGCTCAGTCTGGAGAGAATTGGACATCATTTCTGCATTGAGTTTTCCACTCCATGTACACAGCCTGTCCCTCCATTTATTTGGGTCATCTTTGGGTTCTTTCTACAGCATTTTGTAGTTTTCAGCATACAGATACCATATGATTTTTGTTTAGATTTATACCCAGTATTTAATTATTTTGCAGCTATTGTAAATCATAGTTTTATTTCCATTTCCAGTTGTTCAAATTGCTAGCATATACAAATACAATTGATTTTGTGTATTGATCTTGTATTCTGCAACCTTGGTAAACTCCCTTTTTAGGTTTAGGAGCTTTTGTTTGTTTGTTGTTGGATTCTTTGAGATTATGTAGACAAACATGGCTATGAATAGCGACAGTTGGACACTTTCCTTTCTGATCTGGATGCCTCTTCGATCCTTGTCTTGCCTTGTTGTGCTCACTACGACTTCATTTCTAGTATGGTGTTGAATAGGAGTGGAGAGAGTAGACAGCTTTGCCTTGTTCTTAACATTGAGTGAAAGCATTCAATCTTTCACCCATAAGTACAATGTTAGCTTTAGGTTTCTTTGTCGATGCTCTTTATCAAGTTGAGGAAGTTCCGCCTCTATTTCTGTTTTTCTGGGAGTTTTTATCATGAATGCGTGTTGAATTTTGTCAGATGTTTTTGAATCCTGCCTTGAGTCTAGGCCAGGTGGCACTGGAGGAAAAACAGGAAACACATGAGCCGTCAAGTAGCTGTTCCATGTCTCCTGTCCTGTGGGAGGGTCAGGGTGGAGTAAAGGAGTTGGAACTTTGGTTTTGCACACAATTTTTGAGATCCAACTATGTTGCTGCTATAAGTAGTTTGTTCTTTTTAGGACTGAGTAATATCCTGTTGTGTAAACATGGTACAGTTTGTTTATCCATTCACATGTGGATGGACATTTGGGTTATTTCCAGTTATTGACGACTGTTACAAGTAAAGCTACTATGACAAGAGCTGCCATTCTGGATGGCATAATGGCACATGCAGTGGCAGTGTTGGTAGGTAATGCCAAATTGCTCTATTAAAAGGCTGCCAGTTAAAACTCTCAGTAAAAGTAGTAAGAGTGTCTCTTTCCCCACATCCTTCCCGACATTGGATATTTTCAATTTCTTAATTCCCTCCGGTCTGATAAAAAATTATAGTATCTCATTAATTTTAATTTGAATTTCCTTAATGTTTGTTTATTATATATATCGCAAATATTTTCTCCAGCCTGGTTTGGGTGACTGATTACTTGGTGGTGCCATTAACTGAAATAGAGACTAGAGGAAGAGCCACAATGCAGGAGGAGACTACAGAGAGGAGAAGAGTTGCAGTTTTAAGTATTTTGAGATATCCAGGTGGATATGACTTATCAAAAATTTGGTGGGGAGATTTCATCTTGATGGAGGATTGATTGATGGGCTGTAATCAGAGGCTCCATTCTTTGGATAACAGTAATCCATCAGAAAACTACATACTTGAATCACTTTTATCCTGTTCACACATTCTTGGTGAAATCGTTTGCACTGAGTTTTCGTGTTGTGCCTGCTGTCTTTACCAAGGGAAGTAGGCATATTCTGTAGGGATATTTGGATGTGCTTCTCCCAGTACCCCTTGTATGAAGTCGCTCATGAGAAATCTCTGTGGGGCCATGTGCTAGAAGACTTCTCTCAGAGAACCAGTGATTACTACCTGACAGCCTTGCTCTGTTCACATTGTCAAGAAACTCAGACTTATGTTGGCTGTAAGGTCTGTTTCTTCACCTTACATCTTGACTTCCAATTCTGATTTTCATTTTACCATTTTATTTTTTTAAGCTAACTTAACAACTTTGTAGAGAGGGGTAAGAGAATAAATAAAGTAAAAGAGTTACCAGCAATCATTCAAGGCCAGTCTGTTGATTTCCAGCATCAGGCATAGGGCCTTGCACATAGGGTGGATGCTGAATAGATGTTGAGTGAATGTGATTGTCATACAAATAACTGGATGACAACTGTCTCCAAAAATGGAAAATTAGAAGGATTTTTGATAATGTACTTCAGTGATTCATCCTGACAAAAAGAAGTAACAAGCTTGTGTTTCTTATTTCTTTCTGTCGTTGTTGAAACTATAGCTTGCAAACCATACTGGGTACATCAAAGTTGACTGGCAGCGAGTAGAGAAGGACATGAAGAAAGCCAAGGAACAGCTGAAGATCCGTAAGAGCAACCATATACCTACGGAGGTCAAAAGCAAAGCAGAGGAGGTGAGACTTTTTTGTTCACATGAGTGCAGTGTGTGAATGGTGCAGACGATTTTGTGTGTACACAAATGGAGTAGACACACCAATATGTCAGCCTTGGATGGAAGATCTTCACCTCGGAGGCGTTTTTTTAACACTGGGTAATTGAAATGTTTGGTGACCTTTATCAGTGAGTGAGAGTACAAAGTGATACGTGCACATCTGTGGATCAGTCGTCCCTTGAACTAGTTCTTGTAGGGATGGAGGTAGCACAGCAAGTGGGGAGGATAATAAGGAGGTAGATTGTATCACCAATATGATCATTTCAAGTCATATTTTGTCTCCATGCACACACATCTCTGAAACGTCCTTACTTGTTCTACACATAACTAGCAGCAATGTGTAGCCCAGGGGTTGGCAAACTTTTTTTGTAAAGGGACAGATGGTAAATATTTTCAGCTTTGCAGGCCATGTGGTCTCTGTCACAACTACTAAAGTCTACTGTGTAGTGTGAAAATAGCCATAAATGATATGTACACAAGTGGGTGTGGCTGTATTGCAATGAAGCTTTATTTAAAAACAGGCGGCTGGCTAGATTTGGCCCCGGGATGTACTTTGCTAACCCCTGGTCTAATGCATAAAACCAGGTTAGGTTACATTGGCTGGCACTGGAGGGACAGGAGAAGTCCTTCCTTTTTAAAAGGATGTATTTTGCTACTTCTTTATTACCTTTAGAAATATGTCAAATGTCCCAAAGAAGTAAGAGCACTGAACTGGAGAGAAATAAACCAGGATCAAGATATCAAGAAGGTGCCTGACACCTTCCATAGCCTGGAGTAACAGTGCTCTGCATTCACAGAGAAGGGACAGAATGAATGTAGAGGAGGGATTTAGAGTTAAATTGAAATAGGCCTTGTCCTTGAGGCACTCACACTGTAGTAGCAGTGACAGAAAAAAGTTATCTAATCAAAGAGAATAGGTGGTAGTAGGTGAACTTAGATTGAACATGTCAGATTAAACACATGCATTTATCTCTACTTCCTTCTGAAATATTTCTAACTGATGATAACAACAACAACAACAAAAAAAACGCTAAACTCACAAGGACCAAGATGTTAGGACAGGAATACCAGTAGACAAAAAATGCCAGCAAATTGTTGGAAGGTGGAAAGCAGAGAGATGAGTGGTAAATGACTTACCAGACCAGAAAAATCCTGAACAGAGAACTCTGCGTTGCCAGGTACGTGGTGACAGTCTCTAAGGTGGCGAGTGGTTGGCTGAAGCTGGTCCTTAACCCAGAATGGAAAGTGGCATCTGTCGGGACTCAGGAGCACAGATAGTCGCTCCCCCTTCCTTCCCTCCTTTCATCCCTTCTTCTAAAGCTCAAGATTATGAAAGTTACACTTTTTTCATTTCACCAAAACTTTATTATTCTAATGTTTACAAAAGTAATACATGATTGTTGAAAACTTCTTTAATGATACAAGAAATACATATAGTGATATAGGAAGTGTATATAGTAAAAGTATAATATTAATGCTTGATTAGAACCAACTGTTGACTCACAGAGGGAACGTCTTATAAACTAACCAAAAGATTTGGAATTGTTTCATTCCACAAATTTTTGTATTCCTGTTCATAGCCTGGCACTGTTATAGGTCCCAGGAATAGTGGCTGGTTCTCCTGCTCAGAGCTCGTGGTCTTATTTGGGAAGCAGGAAATGAAGATGTTAAGTTCAGTATTTAGGGGGCCGGCCCAGTGGCGCAAGCGGTTAAGTGCGCGTGCTCCACTGCAGCGGCCTGGGGTTCACCGGTTCGGATCCCGGGTGCGCACTGACGCACTACTTGGCAAGCCATGCTGTGGCGGCGTCCCATATAAAGTAGAGGAAGATGGGCATGGATGTTAGCCCAGGGCCAGTCTTCCTCAGCAGAAAGAGGAGGATTGGTAGATGTTAGCTCAGGGCCGATCTTCCTCACCCCCCCAAAAAAAAGTTCAGTATTTAGCAGCAAGAAAGTCATCAGAGACTTCAGTGAGAATAGTTTTAGTGGGGTGGTAGAGTTGAAAGCCAACTGTAGCAAGTTGAGGAATGAGTAGGAAGTAAGAAAGTAAGGATAATGAACAAAAGCAATTTTTTTGGGAAGTTGTATGATTTTTTTCATTCCCTCTGGTGGCAGATGACAAAAGACAATGCCTCAAGTAGGGAAATGTGGGGTCCAGTCGAGTCAGGGAGAGGAGTGGAAGTGACACAGTGGGAGTGAGGAAGCTAGAGAGTCCCAGGAGGCTGGAATAGTAGAGTGGAAAAGGTCAGGGGAAGATCAGGGTATGAGTGGCTTAAATGGTTGGGAGGTGAAGTTGCTGTAGTTGAGTTCAAGAAATGATTAGCTCAGGATAGTGGATGTGGTGTCCTTATGAACACTTTCTAAGGTAGTGGTTGTACTTGGGAGAAAGAGGGAGTCTGACTCATTTACCAAAGTTCTCTCTGAAATGGAGATTGATAGAGCACAGACATGGGAGCCGCAGATGAGTGGGAACTTTTACGGGACGTGGGAAGCTTTGGGAATTTAAGAATAGGACGTCACCAGTTAATCATCCTCTGATATAGTGAAGTGTGAGATTGAGAATTCGTAGCATCTACTTGAGAGGAGGTCTCAGAGGGGGATGAGTGGATAGATGGGAAGACAGACAGATGGACAGGATGAATGGATGGAGAGGTTTGGAGGAGAGACTTCAGAGTGAGCAGCCTCCATTAAAGAGGAGGTGCTGAAGAGAATGGAGGGAGTGAAATTGGAACCGGGGAAAATGGCTTCTGTAACCAGTTTGTTGAATGAAGCTTTACTCTTTCCCCATAACTATCCACGTGAGCCTCTGTCCTTCCCTGTTCCTGCATGAACTACTCTCGGGTGGATTTCTTACCTCTCTAAACAGCATTACTAAAGACAGGATCTAAGGAGTTGCCCTTGACTTCTCCTCCTCATCTGCCATATGGCCATTCATCTGGTCACAAAGTCCTGTCTCAAAAACATCTCTTGAATTTGATCACTGTGCACAAGCACCCCTGCCACCCCCTTGATCCAAAGACCCATCATCTCACCTCCTGATCTTTGTCCTGCTTCCTCTCAGGCTCCCTATAGTCTTATTCTCCCCACAGCAGCCAGTGGTCATTTTCACGTTAGTCCATTCATGGATTCCATTGCCCCTTGAGTAAAGTACAAACTACTTAACAGGTGAGGGGATTGTCATTGTTAAGATTGCATAGGTAATACAGATGATTCCTAATAATAATATCCTTAGCAAAATAACCCATTGTGCTACCTTTTGTTCTTAGGTGGTGTCATTTGTGAAGAAGAATGTTCTAGTGACTGGTGGATTTTTTGGAGGCTTTCTGCTCGGCATGGCATCCTAAGGAGGACAACTTCACTTCCATTATTCCTGGTTTTTCCAACCAGCAGCCTCTTCACTCCATCATTAGGACATCAGTCTTTCCTCCTCCTCCTCTTAGCCTATGCCTTTCTCCCTGCTGTGGCATATCTGAATGGCTTCTATAGGCATCTGTTGGTACAAGTTGGTACAGCCCTACTGTGAGCTTGACGGCGATGGAAGAGACAACAGACACTAGCTCTTCTCCCAGCACACTCCCCAGTTGACTAATCTGTAGGTCGGCAAGAATGTTCTTTTCCCTCTACATAAGATACCAGAGCATGGTGCAAGGTGGCTCACCATGGAGGATGAGTGGATCCTCAAAGGTTGTCCCAAACTTGATTTGGAAAAGAAATAACAAGCACATAGATAGATACCTTATTATGTGCTGCATGGAAAGAGACTGAATACATTTGCCTTTAAATGTGAAAGATTTTGGTATCTTAGTGTCTACTTGCTTTATTAGTTGGTTTTAGATTATGGAAAGAGAGCTGTTTATACCTGATATAATTATCCTGACAAAAATGGAAGCATAAGCACTGTAATTAAATCTGAATATGGAATGAACTTGTGCTGAATATGGGATAAAAGGTATCTATATGCTGCACTGAAGGTATTGTGTTTAGTAGGAAGTTCATTATGGAAACAACCAATAGATACATCATTGGATGGTCAGACTTAGTGAATCGTTTAGAGGCATTAAGATATCTGGGGATGTTTTCCACCATATAGGATAATGCATTTCTTGGCTATTTCCAAAGAGTTTTTTAATGGGAAAATAAGCGTTTTTAGGTGGAAGAGGGAAGATGCTCTTGGATTTTTATTTCATAGAAAAGGTTTGAAGCTTCGAAATGTGAAGTATTCTTTACCTCTTGTCAAAACATTAGGAGTAACCATAGCTCCTCTGTGCCAATTCTACTATTTCTTTATCCAGTTAGTATGAAATATATAACATTTGAACCAGAGTTTTAAAGAGGTAGAATTCCAGGTATTCAGAATTGAGAACAGTAGCACAGGGGCCAGCCCTGTGGCTTGGCGGTTAAGTGCGCGTGCTCTGCTACTGACGGCCTGGGTTCGGATCCCGGGCGCCCACTGACACACCGCTTGTCCGGCCATGCTGAAGTAGCGTCCCACATACAGCAACTAGAGGATGTGCAACTATGACATACAACTATCTACTGGGGCTTTGGGAGAAAAAGGGGAAAAAAAGGAGGAGGATTGGCAATAGATGTTAGCTCAGAGCCGGTCTTCCTCAGCAAAAAGAGGAAGATTGGCATGGATGTTAGCTCAGGGCTGATCTTCCTCAAAAAAAAAAAAAAACAGTAGCATGTGTGAAATAAATTATTTCCATCATCAAATGTAATCTGCTGTCTCATGATGACCCCAACTCTATTCTTTAAAATAAAAGTTTATACACACGCACACACACTTAGAATCTTAGCACATTTTGCTGTAATGGCCTGTTACCATGCCTGCGACCCCATCTAGAGTATCTGCTTCTGGAGGGCATGGTTTGTGTCTTCATCATTATACCTATGGAGCTGAGCACTTAATAGGTACTCAGTATTTGTTGAATAAATGAATGATGACCTCATAGGAAGGCGTCTGGAAAAGGGACTGATCCAAAGAATTATTTGAGACTTTGAGTTCTGAGATTGCAGAAAACTTGGGATTCTTAAATTTGTGGGTGATCCCTTGTAAAATGTATGTTTTTGAGGCCTTCCTTTTAAAATGTTTGTCTTTTAATTTATCTTGGGAATGATGCCTTGAATTGGGAAATTGTAGCTACAAGTGGATGTGTGCAACTTTTTGGAATTCATCCATGTGCGTTTTTCTCCTTATATTACAATAGTATTTTCAGGCAACGTAAGTTATTTTGCTTGCAGTATGTATGAATCATCCCGAAATCATAATGGTATGAACCTCTTTGTTGCATGTTTTTGTGCAAGAACTTAATCTTTTTTCACTTTTTATTATGGAAACTTTCAAATATATGCAAAAGTAGAGAAAATAGTACAGTGATCCCCATGTATCCATCACACACCCTCAATGATCATCAAATTATAGCTTATTTTGAAATAAATACCAAATGTATCATTTTATCATATTTCAGTATATATCTCTAAAAGGTAAGAACTCTTTAAAAATCATAAATACCCTATTATCATGCCAAAACATTAATAATAATTCTTTAATATCAAATATCCGGTCAGTGTTCAAAATTTCCTCAGTGTTTTACATTTGGTTTGTTTTAATCAAAATCCATGAGGTCCACATTGCATTCGGCTAATGTGACTCACCCAGACCATTGGAATGGTGACTGCAAAGCCTAATTGAAGTGCCCTGTGCCCCTTTGGGTTGCATGTAGGGGTAAGTGGCCACTGAATGCCTCTCAAGTGGAGTGGGGTTGCCTTTTGTCCATCTATTTTCCCTGTGATTATTGGTGATGACAACAAAGATTAGGGCTGGGCTAAGCCTCTTTGAGTGGATTGTAATAGATGATAGACTGAAATAAGATCTATAGGTCCCTCCTGAAGTTTATTCCCAGCTGGCTGCTTCTGGGACCCTGAGGGGCATGGTTGAGGTCAGTATTGCAGGTTGGCCTCATCCTGCTGATAGGAGAATGGCCTTGAATTCTGCCCTCTGAGTGTGTACTGTCTGTACAGTCTCCAGCAGCTTCACTTTGAACTTGTTCGGGATTTCGGCGCCCCCTGCAGGAGGGGATGTGGTAACACTGCACTCGGGGCTTGACGCGTAGTTTGGTCCGGATTGGGAGAATCTCTGAGTTGTCGGTACCACCACATAACACATCCGCACCTGGTGCCTGGAGAGTCTGCGAGGCTTTTCTCCCCTTTGGTTTGTTGCACGGGGGCCCATACCGCCCCGTCCCAATGCACCCTGCGGTGTCCTTTCTGTCCCCTCCCAGGCCACCGCGGCTCAGCCTAGTGTCTTCACCACTCTGGGCCACCCTTTAACCCAGCGTCCCTCCCGCGACAGGATAGGACCCGGTAGGATGGAGACTTGGAACCTGATACAGTAGAGCTGTAATGCTTGAGTCCCTTCTCCCTGAAATTCACTCTAGTGTCAGAGGAGGCTGGGGGGGCGGGGCGGATCCAGGGGTGCTTTCGCTTTATGGCTGCTGCCCGCTCGGGCTCAACAAGTAGGCTTCAATGTTTTCAGTCTCCTTAAGGCTCTGTAACCTCATTGCTGACACTGTTTGAGCTCGGGAGTACCCCGCCTGAGCAGCCCCATTGTCATGAGTGTCATTGTCATTGTGACAGGAAGTGATTAAAGATGGAGGACAGTGTTGGAGCCCAGGGCAGGCCACCCCAAAATATCCTATAATGGCATATTATTTTGAATTAAAGTTACTTGAGAAGCAAAAGGGCATCTGATCCTCCTGTCTCTGTTCCCCCTGAAAGCAGGAAATAAATCTCCCATGTCAGAGGTGCTCTCCCTGCATCCTTATCACCAGAGCTGGGGAATTCAGAGCCAAGAAGCCTATATAAACAGACTGCTAATTTTACTACCTCAAGTCTAAACTCTGCTTAAATTCCTCACTAATTATGTACCTCAAACCTAAGTTTCTTTGTCCTGTCATTCCTCACAAATTTATTGCTTCTTTATGTAAAAGATATATATACTGCCTGCTTTGTTCACTCTCCAAGCATCATTTCCATGATTTTCCCATGCACAAGTAATTAAATGGGGTTTTTCTCCTATTAATCTGGTTTTCTGTCAATTTTATTATTAGTCCAGCCATTAGAACAAAAGAAGGGTAGAAGAGGGAATTTCCCCCCTCCCTAACAACAGTATTCCAGAAAGAATGAATCTTAGATAATTCTAGCTAACTTACTCTTGGGGTAGGTGCTTGTGCTTTCAAAATGCAGTTACTGCGTAGTTAACTGTTGTAAGAATGTTCTCGCCATCATCCTTTTGTTTGACATTTGCCGGACATATGGGCGTGACTAATGGTTGGGCTCTTATTTGAAACTTCTACTTTTGTATAATTTGGGAAAATACAGTAAATCTCTTGTTGAAAAAAATGGTATAAGGATGGATTTGAAATTTCTGAGTATAATTAATGTTTCATGATCATCTCAGTTTCTTCTCTGAGGGAAGCTCACTTAAGGCCAGCTTTCAATACTATAGGCAAAATTAGACTGCTGCCCTCTGCTTCCTCCAACTTATCAGCTTTGTTTCTTTGTCATGAAGTCCAGGTATGGGGCCTTCTTAATCACTAATACAGTGGTAATGTGGTCTCTTGGAGAATTGGGCAGAAAATATATCTTATTCTGGACCTGATTTCCCAGAAGTCATATGGTGTCACTTACGTTTGTGATCTTTGATTCTTAAGGAATCATGAATTTTAAAAGCACTACTTTTCTAAAGAAAACTGACAGTGTTGCACTTTTTTCACATTTTTATAAAACTTGTCAAGTCAGCTTATTGACTCACCAAAACTGTCTACCTGTCTGAATTTTAAACGGTAAGAAATGCCATTAGGATTATTGAGAGCAGTGGTTCTCATCCTTGCTTGCACATGGGGATCACCTGTGGAATTTCGCAAACTACTGACACCTGGCTCTCATCCTAGAGACTTTGATTTCACTGGTCTGGGGTCCCGTGGGAGCAGCCTGAGCTTTTGTGTGTGTGTGTGTGTGCGTGCGTGTGTGAGGAAGATCAGCCCTGAGCTAACATCCATGCCAATCCTCTTTTTGCTGAGGAAGACCGGCCCTGAGCTAACATGTATTGCCAATCCTCCTCCTTTTTTCTTTTTCCCCTTTTTCTCCCCAAAGCCCCAGTAGATAGTTGTATGTCATAGTTGCACATCCTTCTAGTTGCTGTATGTGGGACACAGCCTCAGCATGGCTGGAGAAGCGGTGCGTCGGTGCGCGCCCGGGATCCGAACCCCGGGCCGCCAGTAGCGGAGCACGCGCACTTAACCGCTAAGCCACGGGGTCGGCCCCAGCCTGAGTTTTTAACATGCCTTGGATGTTTCTAATGAACAGCCAAGGTTGAGAACCACTGAAGTACAGAGTTGGAAGCTGGTGCTAATAAAATTATAGTTCTGCTGTTAACAAGTGACTACTTAACAGGCCTTTAATACCTTTTAAATAAAGTGCCATACAACTTCAGATGCCTTCTTGATACCGAACATGAATGTAATATTACAGTTTATTAAATGTTATAGGAATCGTGTGGAGTGGATGCAGGGAAGGGCGTTGTCACATCGAAGCATAATGGCAGAGCAGGGGCTTTTGTCATCAGTGGATGCTAAAGCTATTGGGTGAAAGGTTGTGGCGTATTGGGATATTTGTAACGTGCCAAAATATCACCCCACAAATGACTTACTGATTACAAAGGGAAAACTACCTTTCCAGCAGAGAGGTCTGTCAGTCACTAGTTAACCAAGTGATCAAACTTAGCATCACTGATAGCCCACTTACAGGGTTTTTAGTCTCTAAAATGGAGCATGAGATCATAGTTCTCACCTTCCCAGTTCTTCCCTGAAGACTGTGATTCAGTGCTAATCGTGGTCCCTAACACATAAAAAACAGTAAATGTTAAGCTTCTCCAATGGCTGTTTTATTTTTCTGTATGTCATAATAGCCAAGAAGAATAAGATTTAAATCAATGTCTGCCAATAGATGTTGACTTAAACTGAGACAGGACTGAGTTTAAAGATAGGAAGGAACAATTGATTTGAAGCTTTAAAAGCCCAAATAAAGTAGTATACCTTAGGAAAAAATTTTAAAAGTCTGAAACTTGACTAGTTAACTCAATAAAAATAATGTAATAAAGCACAGGAAAGCAATCTTTGAGCATGTAGTGATTCCTTATGTAAATCCTAGCACCACTATCAATTGATAATTTTAAATGTGATTTAGATTTCTATATGATGTAAACATAGTTGTAAAATGTTTTATTGTGTTACTATTAAGAGTTCATTTAAATGATTTCATGAGAATGTAGCACTGTTACCCTGGTTTGTTGATCGAATATCTCTATGGCAGCATTTCTCCAAGTCTCTCTGGAGAATGTTCGCCCTGAGAGATGCTGTCTGCAAAATGGGTTCACTAGGTACATTTTGGCAAGTACTCCATACAATAGTCCCTTCCAAAGAATCATAATTCACGTTAGCATATGAAAAGCTCTGAAGTCTTACAGAAAAGAAACCTGTTTACGTGTGTCTAGCCTAGCATTCCCCAAACTTATCTGACCATAGAAGTCTTTTTTTCCCCGTTATAGCAATTCCTAGAAACACTTTGGGGAATGCTGCTTTAAAGAACAGTTAGTCTCAAAAAATAATGGTATTTGAACATCAGAGACTATCTTAGTCCCTTCGTGGCAATGTAGGCTTTTTCTAGCATGCTGGAAAAGGCAAGGAAGGACCCTCCCTGTTATGGACTGAATGTTTGTCTTCCCCAAAATTCATATGTTGAAATCCTAACCCCCAAAGTGATGGTATTAGGCGGTGGGGCCTTTGGGAGGTGATTAATTCATGGGTGTGGAGCCCTGGTGAATGGAATTAGTGCCCTTATGAAGGAGATTTCAGAGAGATCCTTGCCGCTTCCACTGTGTGAGGACATGGTGAGAAGATATCTCTCTATGAACTAGGAAGTAGGCTCTCACCAGACACCTGGTGTCTTCATCTCGGACTTCCAGGCTCCAGAACTGTGAGAAATAAATGTCTGTGGTTTATAAGCCACCCCATCTGTGATGTTTTCTTATAGCAGTCCGAATGGACTAAGAGAGGGATGTAACAATGTTTCTGCTCTTGCTTAGAAAAATCATCTGTTTTTTTCTTTTTTTGGGGGGGGGGTGTGGAGCAATGGTGTTCTAGCACCTATTTGAGGAAAGCAAATGGCCTGTTCGATACTGTCCACCCACCACCACGTATGAAGTCACTGACAACTGCCAACAGGCTGCCTTCAGCAGCCTTGTATTAACATCATCAGGATCTGCAGTAATAGGTTTTGATTATAAGGTTATAATGAGTAGATAAACCACCTAAGAATTCTAATTCTGTTGCTGCCTGCCTGACTTCCATGACGTATTTTTTTTTCAGTTCTCTCATGATAAATTAGAGGTTGTTAAACATTACAAGAATAATTTCTATGCCTTTCCTACCACTCATTTTACTCTGAATTATTGGAAATGCCACAGGTATGGAGTTGGGTTAGAGAAACCTTTGCATTTAGCACGTAATCTATGAAAGGTGTCATAATTGTAACTCTGGAGGAGTGAGTCTTTTCACCTAACATACCTCATGTCTTTAGTTTTATGAATGGTACTAGTAGTCCGAACTCAAATGTTAAAGAGAAATCATTAACACCTTTATCTAACAGTCTTAAGAATACATCTAGTACTCCTTTGTGTGGTTTTTCCACCACCACCAAGCAATTCTCCAATTCTCAGTGGACACTGACTGGGTGTCCTACAAATTTATTTCAGTTATGACACTATCTACGTGGAGTTAGCGTCAAATCTCACAGGTTAAGGGCTCAGTCGCACAAGATGCCCCCACTTCAGACACCTACTGCCAGTCTGGGTTGTTACCTGTGCTGCTGACTGGCTGGCTATAAATCTGAGGTTCCCAACAATGCCCTCCTTGGGTTCCATTAATTTGCTAGAGCAGCTCACAGAACTCAGTGAAACATTTACTTAAATGTTTACCAGTTTATTATATAGGGTATTATAAAGGATACAAACGAACAGCCAGATGAAGAGGTACACAGGGTGAGGTCTGGAAGGGTCCCACACACAGGAGCTTCTGTCCCCAGAGAACTAGAGTGCACAACCCTCTAGTTCACCAACCCGGAAGCTCTCAGAAGCCCGTGCTTTTGGGCTTTTATGGAGGCTTCATTACACAGGCATGATTGATTAAACTATTGATTAAATCATTGGCCATTGGCTATTCAATCTTCTCCATCCCTTCTCCCCTCCCGAGGTCGGGAGTGGGAGGTGGGGGTGGGGACTGAAAGTACCAGCCTTCTGATCACATGTTTGTTCCACTGGCAACCAGCCCCCAGCCATAGGTTACCCAAGGGCTTTCCAAAAGTCACCGCATGAACGTAAAAAAAGACACCTCTATGGCTCTTATTAGAAAATTTCAAGGGTTTTAGGGGCTCTATGCCAGGACCAGAGACAAGGACCAAAGATATATTTCTTATAAGTCACAATATCACAAGTACCAAACCAAAGTTTTTCACTTAACAGGTTTATTTTAGCAGCTCAGTTTCATTACATTCTACATATTTTTTTAATATATTTATATTTCTATCTGTTCTGCATAGATAGCATATTCATTAACTTTTATAGTTGACTTTTTCGTTTGATATTTGCTGCTACCTGGCCTGAAGAAAGAGTCAAGGGGATAAATAAAACTCGCTTGGTGGAAAAGTGGTGCAGCATTTAACTTCTCAGCAGAACTTTAATGTGGACTTCAGTGTCAGCTTTTCTTCTTCTTCTTTTTCAAATCCTGAACAGATGAGAGATCTTCCCTTGGGATATCGAGCACAACACTTACGCAGTTCTCGGATGACAGCCTGACACTTAGATTCCATGTAGTTGTTGGCTGAAAAACAAGACAGGCAGACCCTAGTCATGATCTCCTAGGACTGAGGCACTTAGATCAGCGCTTCCCACTCCTTTCCACTTTATTGTATCTACAGACCTGGAAGAAAGAGGATGTACCCACGTTCACTGAATTATTTCTGATTTAGAGACAGTCAACAGGTTATTTAGGAAGAAAAGTATGATTTACAAAGTGGTTGAAAGATATTTTTATATTTAATTTCCTTTGCTTTAAGGTTGAGTTAATAGCTTTTGTGCCTTTTTCTAGGGCAGTGGTTTTTAACCTCCCCTCTCCTCTTTTTGGGGTCACTAACCCCTTTCTTAATTTGGTGAATTAGAAAAATGCATGCAGAATGCACATTATTTTGCATACAGTTTAAGGTGGCTGCTGGACCTTCCCTACCAAGTCAGTGAATCAGGTTGGCAAACTACAGCCTCAGGGTTGAATTCAACCCTTTTTCACAGCTGTGAGCTAAGAATGGTTTTTACTTGTTTAAAGGGTTGTAAGCACACACACACTATACAACAAAGATCTCCTGGCTGCCAAAGCCTAAAATATTTCCTGTTTGGCCCTTTACAGAAAACATTTGCAGACCCCTGCTATACACAGACCCTAAGTCAAGGAGGATTTGACCTGAAGGTTCTAGGTCAGCTGCAGTTGATCTGAGTCCCCTGGTACTAATATGGGGTGCATGGGAGTTAGCCCAGGATAGGAAAGACAGTTCTGACTAGAGTACAGTCATGTGCTGCATCACGACATTTTGGTCAACGATGGACCACACAGATGACGGTGGTCCCATAAAATTAGTACCATACAGCCTAGGTGTGTAGTAGGCTGTACCACCTAGGTTTGTATAAGTACACTCTATGATATTCACACAAAGACAAAATTGCCTAACAACGCATTTCTCAGAACATATCCCTGTCATGAAGCAACACATGACTGTATAGTGGGGTGGCTGAGTCCAGGCTTAGAGCCAGACCAAAGGGGTTCAAATCTTCCCTGTACCCCTTACTAGTTGTGTGGCCCTGAGTAAACTGCATAACTTCTGTGTCCATTTCCCCATCTATAAAATGGAGGTCATAGTAGCATCTACCTCATGGATGAAATTACTAAATACGCTTAAAGCCCTTATGACCGTGCTTGTCATCCAGGGAGTCCTTAATGCTAACTCTTAGTCCTTCTAGCCCTCAATCCTTCCACACTAGCAAGGGGGTGTAACCAGCTCTAACTTGATTCTTGTTCTCCCTTAGCCATGGGTTGCTAATTCAAATCATGTAAGAATTTGTTTGGGAAAAGAAACTAATTGTGAAGAACATTTTTCCTTTTTGTTAAATTTGGAGGTAGGGAAGAAAGAGATGAATAAAAAGGCATTATTATTATACCTTAACATTTTAGATTAAAAGATTTTATAAAACATTGCTTACATCATAAGATGAAAAGTCCAAGAATGAAAGTGAAAAGTCAAAGGAAATATACAAACAAGGGTGTTCTTTGGTGCTGAATCTTTGGATGAACTCGGAACATCTTTCCTTCCTACCTTTCTATATTTTCGTGGGCATCCATCTCTTATTTTTTTTTTTAAGATTTTATTTATTTTTATTTTTCCCCCCAAAGCCCCAGTAGATAGTTGTACGTCATAGTTGCACGTCCTTCTAGTTGCTGTAGGTGGGACACGGCCTCAGCATGGCTGGAGAAGCGGTGCATCTGTGCGCGCCCGGGATCTGAACCCGGGCCGCCAGCAGCGGAGCGTGTGCACTTAACCGCTAAGCCACGGGGCCGGCCCATCCATCTCTTTTACTTTAATAATGGGAAAAAATTATCAAAAAAGTCAGTTTTCAAATTCAGATAGCTTTGTAGCCTTTTTTTTTTTTGTGAGGAAGATCGGCCCTGAGCTAACATCCATGCTAATCCTCCTCTTTTTGCTGAGGAAGACCGGCTCTGAGCTAACATCTATTGCCAATCCTCCCTTTTTTCCCCAAAGTCCCAGTAGATAGTTGTATGTCATAGTTGCACATCCTTCTAGTTGCTGTATGTGGGATGCGGCCTCAGCATGGCCGGAGAAGCAGTGCGTCGGTGCACGCCCGGGGTTCCAAACCTGGGCCGCCAGTAGCGGAGCGCGTGCACTTAACCTCTAAGCCACGGGGCCGGCCCCAGTAGCTTTTTCTATTTGTTCTTCTGCCAATTATCATTTGCTGATTTAAAAAAATAAAATCCTTGAGCATTTGGTCAAACTTATCGGCTGATTTAAACCCAAATGGACAAATCACATCAAATATGCTTTAGCTGAAATTCACTGTTGCCTTTAAGAGTTAGTTGCTGACTCTGGAGGCCTGAATTCCACTTGTATTTTCAACCCCCACCCCCCACCCCTTGTAACCTGATTGCTTTTAAAAAGGGAGTTGTTAGCCACAGTGAAGTATAACCAACCCATTTAAAACTAGTCTTTTTAAAAAAGGACTTTGCTCAGTTTAGTAATTCCCAATGCTGGGTGCACATTAAAATCACCTGGATAGCTTTTTAGACAGTTTTTTTTTTTTTTACCTAGACCCCACCCCTAGGAAGTCTGATTTCATTGTTCTAGGCAAGTTTTTAATGCTCTCCAGGTGATTCTAACATACGACCAGGATTGCAAACCTCAAACTTAGATCACATCACTTTTTATTTTCTGCATCTTTGATAATACAGTGAGGAATATCTTCAGGATAAGTTAATTACAGAAATATTACATTCTGAGATTAATATAGTTTGCTGATAAAAAGAACAACTGGTCTCTTGTAGTTAGTTCACAGATAAAATGGAAAAATATAAAAAAGCATTTAACATACTACCTTGTAAACATTTCTGTATTTCACAGGCTTGTTTCTGGCACGGATCCTTCTGCGGCATATCCAGAAAACTAAAATAAGAAAAATGATTTTTATTTTGTCTTTTATTCATAAAGACTTTAAAGTCCCTGTAGATGGAATTTTCTTCTGAGACAAGCAGTATGCCCTTACAATTGCTGGAAAACAATTACATTAAAAAATACTCTTCCCATTCATAGGATGAATCAACTATATTTTTATAACATCCATTTCATTCGATTTGGAAGATATAAATAGCTTTACATGAAAAAAGAAAACCCTTGAATTCAATCAACTCATCTTGAATATCGTAAACCAACATTGGGCTAGAGGAGCCGACTCTGGACGGGTCTGCCCGGCACTATCAGTCACAGAACCACCCTTGGTAAATGATTCGACTCCTTGAGCCTTTTTCCTTATTACTCATGTGTAAAATGGGGATCATACCTACCTCAAAGCATTGATGGAAAGGTTAAATGTGATAAAGTATATAATGTGCATAGGATAGTGCTTGGAAGGCAGTAAGGATGCAATACATGGTAGCTGTTATTTCCAAGATTTTTAAAAAAGTAAAACCTTACTTTTAATGTATATAAACTGTTACGACTATTTTAACTCAGGAAATTCTTTATCAGGTAGTAAATACTTTCCTAGGAGTCAGCAATATTGGGTGTTATTATCACTTCCTGGGAAAGGTGCTAATTAAGCAGCTAAAATGTTTTTTGGAGCTCTTACAGAAACCAACTTATTTAAAATATCTGTAACCATAGAATGAATTTAAGTGCCCACGATTTTGATCAGCAACTTCTAATAATTTGAAGACACAATTTCAGAAAGGAAAAAGGCACAGGAGCCTTTGTAGCTAATTTCATTAATGCAAATAACCTCCTTTTTTTGTTTTCTTTTTTTTCAGAGCCCCCTAAGTTCTCAGTAGATCCAAGTTAGGTCAGTACTGGGATGGGAAACACTGGAGCAAAACCTAGGATATTTACAGGATGGGAGAAGGAAAGGCAGGTGAATTGCTGCAGGGCAAATAAGCGACAAATAGATGTTGATGCTGCTAGGAGCTGCTCTCTTCTCTCTAAATCAGTACCAAGTCCTTGGTGATCAGGGCATCTGTTCTGTAGCAGGTGCTGACTTTTGTGGGATTCATCAGATCCCAGTTCCAGCTGATGATGTCCATTAAAGGTTCTATGGCAATTTCCAAAGGAGTCAATTTCAAGTTACGTATCCTGACTAAGTGCTTTTGTTGACTGGCTTTCTGCCTGTATAACCCTCTCTCTGCAGTTCCACTTGTGGTGTTCTTCATGACCCTTCCTAAACTTCTGTGTTCTTGAGCAGTTTTTCAACCCACTCCCTCCCCCCAGGCCCACAGGTGGGTGTACTGCAGTGGTGGATGAAGTGATTGCCATATACTGAACAGAACAGAGGAGCATATCTTCCTAGAATCCCAGCACCTGGAAAAAAAATACATCATTAAAATCACCACAACCAAATAGAGTGAAAAAGAAGGAGGGACAAGGGAGAAATAGAAATACATACCAGGTTAATCATGAGGCAAAAGCTTAAGCAACAGCTCCTGTACTCCCCTGACCTGTCAGAGAAAGAAAAGTTTATAGAGTACTCTGTTATAAGAGTCCCAATACAATGGAAAATGATTAAGCAACATATGTACCATTAAATGATGCTGGATCTGCCACAAGCGAGAGTTGTTATCCATGTAGCGCTCCTCAGGGTAGAGTTGCCACATGAGAGGTAGCTGGGAGGTAAGAAGGTGACTTGGCCTAGCTGCGTCACCTAAGGGAACCTGAACTTGCTGGACTCGTGCCCTTACGAAACTTGTCTCCTAATGGAAAGAAATGATCAAAAATAAAACCAAAGACTTCAGGATGTTGAGACTGGTTAGAAACCAAGTTGCTTGAAAGCAAAATCAATAAAGAAATAAGCAAAATGTAAACAGTTACCTCTTCCACGACGGCCACCCACGTGCGCTGGTATTCGTCCCGGTAGATACCCTCTTGGTGAACCCAGAGGTGATCGGGTGGAGCCCCCACATCCTCTCCTGCCATTCTGGGCTTTGGGTTCCAATTCTAGCCCTGCTTTTCTCCACCTACGCCTGCAGCACCCGCGCACAGGACACAGGTGTGACTTTTTGGGTTTGAATGAACTCACCAGTGAGTAAGGTGACCTGGTACTAGCAACACCAACCAGAACCAAACCTGATATATGTCTACTTGCACAGCCTAAATACAACAGAAGACAACTGAAGTTCCCTGCAAGACACTGAAGTGACACTCAGGCAGAATCTCGGGTAATGCTAATTGTCGACTGTGAATCACAGGAATTTGGGTGAGTTCTGTGGAAATGTAGAACTAGCACTACAGGAAGCTAGGCAGTGGTCTCACAGTCTTTGCATTCACAAAGCAGCTTCTAATGAAATGTAGATAGCAACAGAACATGCACAGGAGGGTTCCTAAGGGCCCACTTATTTGGGCAAGAAAGCAGTATAACAGACACATGAATGCCATATTCCCCAGGTAAAAGCCCCTTCCAAGCAGTTTCCATTTTAAAAGGTAAGATTGTGAAGGTCAAATCATGTGCATGACTTTCTAAATTGAAATTAAAAGTTTAAGGGCAAACGACCTATTAGTTTATTTAGAAAGGTTATTTACAGTGGCTGGGCATTTCCAGAAGGGGGTTTTCATGTTAGGGAAAATATTTAAGGTAGCTTCATGAAATTTTTGAGCTGCAAGAGACTTTGGGGATCATGGGGATTCGGAGCTGAGAGCTAATGATAGTTATCCACCTATGTCTTTGTTTCATTTTCATAATGCTTCAGGATGTCACAGGAGTCCATTTTTCCATAGAAGTGTGGTTTTAAATTCTGATTTCCCAAGTCAGAAGGCCAGAAAAGCCCCTCTGCCCTTTGAGAGGAGTAAAGGAAGCACACCTCCTGGGCAAACTTCCATATCGCAGACTCGGCTTAATCCCATAAGGATCCTCTGCCCAGCCCTGGATCTCATTACAGGGCCTCACAATAACTTGACCTGCATTTTGCAAGAATGAATCTTTTGGACCCAGCTCATAGTATCACGGCGTGGTTTCACTGTATTTCTATGTTTGGCAGAGGACAGATACAGCATTGGGGGATTTGCTCCACAAAACAAAAGCCTCCTGTTCCCATTAGGTGGCCATTGGATGGGAAAGGAACTGCAGCACAGCTTGGGAGGTTGTTAAACCCTCAAAGTGAGATTGTCAAGAGCAAACTGAGATGCCAGAACGCAGTATGATGCAGCCCAGGAAAAAGTTAGCCAGAAAGAACTAATTGAGCTAAACCAAGCCCTCTTTTCAAGGACAACAATCTGAGTCTGATTTGATTTTTTTCCTTAACACTATTAGTTTACTTTCCCTAAAAGCAAAGTGGAAAATATCTTTTATAGAGTTAAGAAATTGTCTAATTTTACTTAATAATTTAAGAGCATCGCAGTTGCTTTGCCCATTCTACCCTGAGTGGATCTGACTCTGAACCCATGGTGAGCTCCCATCTTATAGGGCTCTCTCATTCCAAACTCACCTAAAAAGTGGAACCTCTTCTCCTTTAAAGAAATCCTGATGTTCTCTCAATGGCAACACCAACTCTCCTGATCCTGCAGACTCAAAACTTAGGAGTTACCTTGGACTTCTTCCTCTTCTTCAGTTGCTACATCCTATCTGTCACCAGTTCCAGCAAGCACTACTACCACCATATTTGAGACAAACTTGCCCCCAAATACCAGGCTCATTTCTAGCTCCATATCCTTGCTTTTGCTTTCCACTTGCCTAAAATGCCTTGTAGGCCTCTCTGCCTATCTCAGTACCATTACAGCAAAGTGCAGGTGCCTGCCACCTTCTTGCCTCTTATGACTACTGTAGCATTTATGTGTAAACTAATGCTAATGTTTTGCCCTCAAATTATAAATTGCCTTGCATATTTGCCCTGCTTATTTCACAAGTCCTGTCTTCCTCCAAATACAGTATTATAGTCTCCTGAATAGCAGGAATGATACAGTACTGGGCACCCTAACTCTCAAATAGTAATCAATGTTCCTGTGAGTGGGTGCATATGTATGGTGACTAGAGAGGGGAAACAGATGAAGGGCATGTATACATGTGTATACATGTGTATGCACATATACATATACATTGATTCTCTAGGTGTATTATATAGCTATATATTATTTTTTTCAAAGTCATTTTTTTTTCCATTTAGCAGATACAACTGTTCTGCCTCTCCTCCCCAGGGCTTTGGAGAGCTACAAACAAAAACCCAGGAAATACTAATGTCAAAATTAAATATACTAAAGTCTGGATTTCAAGTACAAAAGAAATAAGGCCAATTTGTTTTTTTAAGTAGAAATCAAGTGTTAAGGGTTTCAGGACCATCTCAACTTCACAGATAGGTCCTAGCAGCAACCAACATATTGACATTTAAATGTTTTGAAAATTTGTTTTGAAAAGGCAAAATTTTTCTGGTTACACTGACATTAAAAGGAAATAATTCCAGTGGAATAGAGGGTGAACAAATTGGAGATAATGGTCTGAAATATTATGAATCACTACAAAGAGGTCTATGAGTCACTACAAAATATTCTCAGGAGAAAGGCAGCATGATGTGCTGCTGTGACCCAAAGGCCAACAGGCTGGGCATCAGCAGGATGAGCCTGGGAACAAAGCCCAACACACGACCCTGGACTTGTATGTGCTACCACTTAGAGACAGCATGAAGACTCAGCAAAAGGAAACTGACTTGATCAAGGCACTGAAAAGCCGCCATATGAGCATGAACCAACAACATCCTCAGCAGAGAAAAGCAAAGGCTGAGAGGGATTAAGATCAAAGCCCACAAAACCACAGGTTGTATGCATAGAACACCATTTCCCTAAATGTGATTCTTGTAACACTTGCTGGTAACTTTTTCCTTGGTCAAATAAGTTTGGGAATCTTGTCGAGTCACAAAGCACATTAGCATAGTAAAAGCTCTGGCAAGTTATGCGGTAAAGAAACTTTACTTTGTTTAACAGTTCCCAAATTTATTTGACTAGAGAACACTTTTCTGTAATGTGAACATTACTCTTGTTCACAAAATTCAGGACCCCTTGAACTAAGATGAATCTCTTAAAATCTCAAGATAAATTTAGGTACAAGGTGCGATACAATACACGGAACATAAACCTGTTCCACTCAACTCAAGGAATACTACCAGCTGCAAATTCAAATGGATTAAAAAATGTGTTTATATAGCGTTATCATCCATAAAGGCACTAGAAGAGATTGTACCCATGGGGGTCACCTTGATGCCACGGCCAGAGACCACACTGGCCTAGACAGACTATTTCTTAGTAAGGCATTTTGTAACTGATGTTTTAAATGGATGATATACAACATAGAAGTGCTTCCTTAGGTAGCAATCTAAATAAAACCATTATTTTTCCTTTACAGAATGAATTGTGTCTTTTTAAAAAAGTATAATTTGATTTAATTTCCAGGTGTTTGAACAGTTTTTAAACAGTCAGTTGAATACACTTATTTTATTTGAAGTCAATTAATAAACTCATCCAATTACAATGGGTGAAGTTACCAAGAACACAGGTCCTGGAGTCAGTCTGGCCTGTGTATGAATCCTGATTTTGCCAATATATTGACTCTTACTCTTCACAATCACCCAATTAGATGGATACTATTACCCCCACTTAAAGATAAGGGAAGTAAGGCACAGAGAAGTTAGGTAACTTGTACAAGTCACATAGCTAGGAAGTTGCAGAGGCCAATTACAACTGGAGCAGTTTACATATACAAGGTATCAAAATGCTTAGTAGAGTGTCTAGCACATAATAAGCTTGCCATAAATGTTAATAGTTTTTTCCTACTCCAATTAAATGTTTAGAGCTGTAAAATGCAGCCTATGAGTATTATAAAAATTAGAGAAGTCATTCTGGAATCTGAGATTAACTAATGACAACAAACAAAAGATGTTTTTCTTTTTGAAGGTGCCTAAAGGCACTTTAGATACTCAAAATATGCCATTGCCAAACAGGAGAACAGCCACCCTTACCCCAACAGGGCAGGGTATACTAGCCATAAACAGTACATAATTGAAAATAATATATGGTGTGAAATTGAAACTTGAGAGAAAATTTAAATGGATCTGATGTAATTGCACACTTGAAATTTCACCCAAGCTTAATCATTATTAAAATTAATCACGGAAGGATGTGCCATGTGATCCTTAAGCATTAGGTAAAAATGGAGGTTGCTGGCTTATGTATCACAAGATAGTTCCACTGGATGCGGGCTCCATCTGTGGGGAAACTTAGGTTGGAACTGACTTGGGAGAAAAGAGCAAAGCATCAACACCTCTTCAAGTAGCACCTTGGGAATGTTCCCTTTCCAGTACTGCCTTATCTGCCTGGCTTCAAAAGTATACAGGGAATAGAAAACCAGATCGAACAAAGGTAAACACTGATGGGCTGTGGAGGCAACACGGCATATATTTTTCTTTGATTTACAATCGTTCCTAAAATCCACGTGTAGCTCCTAACCTGGGGAGTTGGAATATCTGTACTTTCACCCATGGCACGTTTGACATACCTCAAAAGAAAATTACTTTTACATGTAATTTTACCATGTCTCATATCAAGACAAGGAGAGCTGAGGAAACTTGTATTGTGAATATCTGCTGTGATACATCCGACCTTGAAAAAAACTGAAGTCCTCCATTCCCCTTCCCTGTATCAAACAAATAGATACCTAAAAGCCTTTGTAGAAAGTAGCAGCAGCCAAGCTTAAGAGTGATACTTTTTCAGATACAGTATAGCACTGTTTCTGCAAGAGGTTACTCACATGAATATAATGTTTCTTGGACTAATTAATCCGCCTCGAGAGCAGCGAGGCTAAAACTTCCAGGTCCCCCACCCCGGGCCACTCAAGCCGGGATCGGGACGTGAGCCCGGGGCGAGCCAAGGGGCATCCCCGGCCGAGGTCACCCGAACCGAAGTTTTGAGGCGCGGGCCGGCAACCGGAAGTGGTCCAGGGAGAGTTGTACAAAATTCAGGGGCCGTAACTTGGAAACAAAACAAAATAAAACCTTAACTGTCTTAGGACCGAATTTCAAAAGAGCGTCCCCCTGGCTCAAGAGGCCGGCGCGCGCGGCGATACCGCCTCAAAGGGCTGTCCCCGGAGCGTGTAGGCCGCGCACGGCTCTCCACAGCGGGCGGGCAAAATGGGCGCCGGCACTCGGGAGGCGCCTGCCCGGTCGCCCGGGCGCAGCTCACAGACCACGTCGACCTGCGGCCCCAGAGCGCCGCCTCCCTGCCACCCCCGCCGCCCGGCCTGACGCCCCGACCGCGGCCGGCCACCGCCCTCCGGCCCGACAGCCACGCCTGCCCCGACCGGCACGGGCGTTTCCCAGGCGCCGCCGGGCCGGCCCCGCCCCCGCGCCCCAAGCTCCGCCCCCGCGCTCCCGCCTCGCGCCCGCAGCGCCCCGCCCCCGCCGCCCCGCCCCGCCCCGCCCGCGCTCCCCAGGCCCCGCCCCCGCGGAACCCGCGCGCCGGAGCAGCGGGTTGGCCAGGCCCGAGTGGGCCCAAGGCGGACGTGAGCAGAGTTGGACCAAGATGGCGGTGCAGGTGGTGCAGGCTGTGCATGCGGTCCATCTCGAGTCGGATGCTTTCTTAGTTTGTCTCAACCATGCTCTGAGCACAGAGAAGGAGGAGGTGATGGGGCTGTGTATAGGGGAGGTGAGTAGGTCACTCAGCATGGCTGGAAGCCTGCTGAGCAGTCCCAGCGTGTCCCTGGGGTGGGTGCTGGTAGCTCCCAGGGCTGCGGAGGAGGGCACAGGCACCCCTGACTTAGATCCCCGGACAGATCCTTTGGATGGTCATGTCGCTGGGGCCCCATTTCCTCTGGTCACTTGACGCTTGTTTAGTCTCCCGCAAGCCCCCAGCGATCCGCCTGAGCCTCCGGGGCGGCGGGAGGGCCTTGCCTTTTCTCTTCTAGTCTGTGGCTTTTCTTTAGATATGGAGTTATCACCCCATTGACCAAAACCGCAAGTCAAGCCAGAAAGACATTATGGTATAATGAGGACATCAGTGTATTAGGAAGCAGCTGACCACGATTAGGGCCCCTTGCCTCACCTCCAGTCTTCCCTCTAGGAAGCATTTTAAGTGTATCAAAGAAGCTAAGAGAGGAGAGGGTTTCAAAGACGCAAAAGTTTCTGCTGCGTTAAGTGTGGCAGAAGGGCGAAAGAGGATGAGGAAATAGTGCTTAGTTGTTTACAATCCGAAGAATTTTCCAGTCTTTCATGCCGGTGTACGGGAACACATGACCTAATTTTCATATAATCTGCATCTATCTACATCAAATAAGCATAATGTGATCAATAATGTTTTCTGCTCTTTCCCACTCCAGTTGAATGATGACACAAGGTAAGACTATATTTGTTCACTGATATCTTTTAATCTACGTCATTGTTAACTCAAAATTATGACAATTTTGGCAGTATTGTGTATGGGTTGTATTTTAAGTTACCATTATGAGTCCGGAGTGATACAGTTTGAATTCCTCCCCAACCTTCAAGGTTGCTTTCCATCTTACTTCCTAGTAGGAGGATTTTCAGTTGAGATATGTATGACCTTATGTGAAAATTATGGTTGGGGAGACCAAGATCGTGAATGAACCTGTGAAAGCTCTTATAAGTAGAATTTTGTTGACTGATATGGTGCTATTATTTTCCATTTTGTTACTGGATATGTTTTATGTTCTCTCTCCCCTGAAATGACAATGAGATACTGGTAATTTTCTTTGCAACAGATAATGTGCATATTAAGAGACATTTTCCCCTATTGACCCACTCTTCCCTCTAAATTGTCTATGGCTTTCTGCCTCCCCCTGGAGGGCCCTACAATGATCTCAGAGATCCCCAGTAGCTTGAATGCTTGAGGTGGCAAAAGCTTTGGGTTACCTTTATTTAAACTTCAAAGCATAGCAGAGTATGTGCTTCTTAAGTCCACCTCCTTAATACCCAGGATTCTAGGAGTTTAGCTTTGCCAGTGAAAAAACTTTATGCACTGAGCCACTTCTGCATGTGTCCCAGGCTGTTTCTAGCAGATGTATGAGCACAGCTCTATTCTCAGTTTACTTCTCCTCCTCTTCCTTTGTGTCTGCTAAGGTTTCATTGCAAAAACTGGTAATCCTGTTATTTTTCCTTTAATACCTTTTTATGTTCCAAACTTCAGTTACCTTTTTTTCTAATTTATCCCCAAAAGGAGTGACTCTAAATTTACATATACTGGAACTGAAATGCGCGCAGTTGCTGAAAAGGTATGTGTGCTGGAATTGTGCATGATGGAAATTTGCAGTTGGGGAGGGATTTCTGTACTCTGTTTGATGAGCTCAGCCAGGGATTAATCCAGTTTGTGCAGGCCCACATTTGTAGCTGGGTGGCTGTTCTCGCTAGTAAAATCAGACGGAGAATCTACTCACTGGGAATTAGGGACCTAATTTTCATTTGTAGTGAATTATTACTACTTGAGCAAGATGAGTAGTCACTGTCAGCTCTCCTCCTTGCTGTCATCTGCCTATTTTCTGGCCATTCTCCCACCTTCCTTGAGACTTTGGCTGGTTCACATGATTGTTATCTCTTTATCCCAAATCCCAATATCTACTCGGGCAAGTCCTCTCTTCTTACAGGCCAACTATCCACAGCTCATAGTTCTTAGTCTACCTTGACTTTTCTCCTGTCTGAGCTCCCACCCTGCCTTTTCTGGCATGCTCTAGCCTTTATGGTCTAGTATAATGCTTCTCAACCTAATCATGGTATAGGACCAGTTAATTTTTTTCCAATATGTTGCAGACCAATGCTTTTGTAAAATACAATAAAAATACATTACATCCTCTCCTCCCACCAAGCAGATGATGGAGGTGTTCAAGGCTATTGGCAACAACTGCATCTACTTATTACCCCCACATACAAATCCTTCTCCATGTTAACCACTTGGCCTCCTTTCTTTCCACATCAAGGGAAGAAGTCCACTTCCTATCCAGAGCTGCAAGTTCTGACTATGGTCTTCAAAGACCTTGCTTATCAAATATCCCATCTCTCTTCTGAGTCTTCAGCCTTTCGCTGTCATCTGGCTCTTTTCCTTTAGGATAAAAATGTTCTTAAATTACTATCATTTTCAGAAAGGAAAGAAAAATAACTTCTCAATCCTGTATCTTCCTGTAGTCACTACTCTTATATCCTTCCTTTAATAGCCAGACCTCTTAAAAGAATAGGCTACAATCATTTCTTCTTTACCTTCTCCAGTCAAACCTATCAAGGTCCTATTTCCAGTTCTGCCTCTCCAGCCACCTCCTCATTGTTACATCAGTGCGTTATTTCTTGGTGCTTATCTTACTTAATCTTTTTCCTCGGAACTCTGAACTCTCATGGGGTATTTTTGGTTTGTGTTTTGTTTTTGCTGTGTCTCCCTATCCTCCCCCTCCCTCCCATCCTTTATGGATTCTTCCTCCTCTGCCTGAGCATTAAATATTGGTATTCTCAAAGTTTCTGCCTTGGCCTCCTTCTTTTCCCAGAATGCCTTCCTGGGCAACATTACCTTCCCTGTGGTTTTAGCTGCAACAGACATTGAGGTTAGAAAGATCTGTCTTCAGATCCTTTCTCTGATACTTACTGTGTGAGTTTGGGCATGTTACTTAACATCTGTGAGCTTCGCTTTCTTTATCTGTAAAACAGAGATAATGACAGCCACCAACCTCATAGAGTTGTTGCGAGGGTTGGATTTGGGTAATGTATGTAAAACACTCATCTGTAAAATGGGTGTAACACTAGTACCAACCTCATTGGGTCATTAGGAGAGTTAAATAAATTAATACATGAAAAACACTTTTCCAAGTGCCTGACACATGGTAGGTAGCCCATAAATATTGACCACTCTGACTGTTGTTGTTGTTGTTAATGCCCAATAGATGCTAGTATAAATTATCCCAAGCTCCAGAACTTCATACTCAACTGCCTACTGGACATCCAAGTTTAGCTAGACACAGGCATCTTTAACTAACATGTTCAAAACTGAACCTTTCCTCTTCCTCAAACCCACTTCTCCAGCATTCCTCCTGCCACAGTAGTTTCCAAGCCTGGCTGCACTTTGGAATCACCCAGTAATCTTTACAAAATCCTGATGCTGACTCATTTGGTTTGGGGTGAGACTTGGACAGCAAGAATTCGAAAATCTCCTCAGGTGATTCTAATGTGCAGCCAAGTTGGGAACCACTGCCTGCCATTCAGAACCATTAACCTAGATTGCTTTCATATTTGTTTCCAACACTTCATCTCAACTGCTTCTACCTTATTTGAGGTCATTATCACTACTTTCCTCGAATACCGCGGTAGCCTCTCCGCTGGTCTCCTTGCCTCAAAGTTGCCATCCTCCTGCTTAGGATGTGATCTTTAGAGAATCTAAGTCTGACATACCTCTGCTTAAAATTCAGTGGTTTTCCCATTACCTTTAGGATGAAGTCTCATTAGTGAAGCATTCAGGGCCCTTCGTAATATCATTTCTGTTTATCTCCTTAGATTTCTCCATGTGGATCCAAGTTCTAACTATGGTAGTATATTATGTCAGTTTCCAGATTATGCTGTGCTGTTTCACTGCTTGTATCTGCTGGGTATTATGCCTGGACTGCATCCCTCTCCTTCTCTGCTTGGCTAACTCCTTATCCCTTGCACTTCAGCCCAAGTGCCACCTGCCTCCTTTAAGAAAGCTGCCCTGACCTGTAGGCTAGTTTATATAGCCTCCTCTGTGCTACACTGGCTCCTTGGGCAGATCTATTACAGTGCTTATCTGTTGTCTTAGAGTTGTTTACCTGTCTCTCTTCCTGGATGTGACTAGTGTATCCTGTTTATCTTTGTATACTTAGGCCCTCATGTGGTGCCTCGCATATAGTATGTACTCGATAAATACATGTTGTGTGAATGAACATACGTTCCCTACAATAGGAAATTAGTGTTACCTGCCTGTGACCCATGGAGAGCCATGGTCAGTGAGCGTGCACTTTCTGTAAAGGGCCAGATGGTAAATATTTTTTGCTTTGCGGGCCATATAGTCTCTGTTGCAGTTACTCAGCTCTGCCACCGGAGCGCAAAAGCAGCTACAATACATAAAACGGATGAATGTAGCCAGATTTGGCCCGAGGGAGGCCGGGCAGGCCATAGTCTGCCAACCCTTTTTCTGTACCAAGACAGAGGAGCAAAAGGAACCAGGTTTTAGTACCTTAATTCCAAGATTGAAAAGGTATAGGGGCGGATCTAGCCAAGCTGGAATATCTTATTTGTTATGTGGCTATGACCGTAACAGTCTGTTCCTCAAGCCCTTCGGCTACCTGTGGCTTTCAGGGACACCTGTCAGTCCTTTGTGGCCTTAATTTAGGCTAGTTTTATTTTGTTTTTCATCTATTCCTGGGCTGGTCTCACCATCTGATCCTGAACTTCTTTTGCTCATTCCTCTTAGGCACTGAAACCTCTGAGTAGAGACAGAAAATTCACCCTGGGCATCAACTCCTACTGAAATACATTCCCAATCATAATGATGTAACTTTATTTTTCCAGAGTTCATACCCTCATCTTGAATTCTGTGTCAGTTTGTACCTTCCAAATTAGATATTAAACTTGATGAGTTCAGTGACCTTATCTTTTTAGTTAGTGTTGGCATGGCATATCTTTTGCCATCCTTTTATTTTTAGCTTTCTGTGTTCTAATATTTAAAGTGTGTCTCTTCTTAGCAGCATATTGGTTTTTCTTTTTTTTGTGTGTGGGGAAGATCAGCCCTGAGCTAACATCCGATGCCAATCCTCCTCTTTTTGCTGAGGAAGACTGGCCCTGGGCTAACAGCTGTGCCCATCTTCCTCTACTTTCTGTGGGATGCTGCCCCAGCGTGGCTTGACAAGCGATGTGTCGGTGCGTGCCCAGGATCCCAACCTGCGAACCCTCGGGCCACCAAAGCGGAGGGCGCGCACTTAACCACTACACCACCAGGCCGGCCCCTAGCAGCATATTGTTTTAAAGAAAGATCCAGTCTGATAATCTTTTTAATTGGAGTATTTAGTCCAATTACATTTAATGTAATTATTGATATATAATTTCATTAGCACTCTCCCACCTTTTAGATTATTGTTGTCATGCGTTTTAATTCTATGGATATTTTAAGCCTCACATGACATTGTTATTACTGTTGTGTATTTATTCACATATTTTTTTTTACTCTTTACAGTAGTCTTCATTCCTTCCTTCATATCTGGGATTTTCCTTCTGCCTGAAGAACTCTTTAGTATTTCTGTGCTGATCATGAATTCTCTCAATTTTTTGTGTCTGAAAATGTCTTTATTTTGCTTTCATTTTTGAAGGATGTATTCTTTAGATATAGAATTCTCCGTTGGCAGATCTTTTCTTTTTGCGTTCTGACCTGTCACCCGTTCTCTTTAGATTTTCATTGTTTCTAGTGAAAAGTCAGCTCTTTGTCTTGTTGCTCCTTGGAAGGTCAAGTGTCTTTCTATCTCTGCTTTTGATTCCCTTTATTGTGTACTCTGTACCTGCCAGACATTGTATGGTTGCTGGGGATAAAAACATAACTAAAACATGTTCCCTGCCTTTAAGGAGCTTAGGGTTCTAGTAGAGGAGAAAATTATGTCAACAATAGCAGAAATGTGTGTATATTATTAAAAAAAAGTCATATGGGAGGGGAGAATGATTAATTCTTTACAGGATGAGCAGGGAATTTATAGGCTATAAAAGAGTTCACCAGGTGAAGAAAAGGCATGAAAGGGGACCACATTTCAAGCTCAATAGACACATGTGCCTAATGGCTGCTGTATTACACAGTGGAGGTCTATAGCTTACTTCAAAAGACTCCTCTCATATTTCACCTTGTCCCTTAATATCTGGCAGTGCCACACCTGTCTTTTCCCCTGAAACTCTTGAACCATTTCATGGTTCTGGTTTTGACTTCTCTGTCCTCTTTCCTGGCTCCTCTTGTTGTACCCCATCCTAAGTGTGGGTATCCCCCTTGATTCAGGCCTGGACCTCTGCTCCCTTTCCCTGCACTGTTCCTTGCCTTTATTTACATCCTTTGATTACAGATCAGCTCATCTGAAAACATGCTAATCTTCCTTCCTTCCTGATCCTTTCTAAACTTAGATCTGCCTCTTGTGTTCCACTAGGTTTCAACCTTGAAACCTGAAAGTCATCCTTCACAATTTCCTGTCCTCTATCAACCATGGTCCATAAGCTTGTGGATTCTTCCTTCTTAATGAATCTCAAATCTGTTTCTTCTATCTCTGCCATCCACTTAGTCCAGTACTTTGTTATTACTTCTTGTCCAGGCTATCTGAAATAATTTCCTTCCTTCCAGTTCATCCTGCAGATGATGGCTTGGTATTTGAGGCCCTGCACATTTTCACTCTAGCCTTCCTTCTTAGCCTTACTGTCTGCCATTCCACCTCAAGTTCTGTATTTAAATCAGTCGGCTAACTTGTCTCCCAGACATCTCACTCACATCCATTTGGCATCTACAGAAATTCTGTCTACACACACACATGCACATGCACACACGTGGAGCAATCAGGAAATAGCTACACTCGTCTGCCTTTTCTGTAAAGATTTTTTCTAATTGAAGTGACTCCTTTACTCTGAGCTCCTGTAGCACTGATTTACTACATTACATCACGTATGACACTTAATCCAAGTGTCAGTACTCTGACTTGGATTGTTGTGTGTGACATTCTTGCACATAGTTGTAAATCAAATGGTTATTAGGTGATCATTTAAAAAGTCCTTCCTTGATCTAAGTATTAGCCTTTATATTTTTGTTGTGAAATGTATATATTGAGGTTGGATGTCCTTTATTTGAAACATTTCATTATTCATGAGAAAAATGTCACTTTTCTAAAATGGAATCTTTTACCTGATAATGTAACATAATGCAATTCTGTAACTGCAGGGAGAGATATTGGAGAGAAACAGAAGTAAATATTTCTGTGGATTTTCCTTTAGGTTGACACCGTCAGAATTATTCACATTCATTCTGTCATCATCTTGCGACGTTCCGATAAGAGGAAGGATCGAGTGGAAATTTCTCCAGAGCAGCTGTCTGCAGCCTCAACAGAGGCGGAGATATCCTTCTTGGTTGATAAGAAGCTTTTTTTTTTTTTTTTTTTTTTGTGAGGAGATCAGCCCTGAGCTAACATCCGCCAATTCTCCTCTTTTTTTTTTTTTTGCTGAGGAAGACGGCCCTGGGCTAACATCTGTGCCCATCTTCCTCCACTTTATATGGGACGCCGCCACAGCATGGCTTACCAAGCAGTGCGTCGGTGCGCGCCCGGGATCCGAACCAGCGAACCCCGGGCCGCCGCAGCGGAGCGCGCGCACTTAACCGCTTGCGCCACCGGGCCGGCCCCGATAAGAAGCTTTTATGTGCTCTGGGGCTTCCAGGCCAGGGTCCTCTGTTTGCTGCTTTAGCTTGCTTTAGGAGATTTCACAGGTTTTCTTCCTGGTGACTCTTTCCCAGTTTTCATATTTACCCCTTAGATCCAATTGCTTGGTTAATCAGAATTTCTCTCCATTTCCCCTTTTGAGTGGCTTTTATTGGAAAAATTACGAATTTCTAACATTCTTGCCCTTAAATGCCGGAAGATCCCAGGGTCAAATCCTATGACAATAAACTCTATGGAGAGTTTCCTCCTCCTTCCTCCCTACTCCCCCTCTGCCCATCTCCAATCTCTCCTGCTCCCCCCTGCCGCAGTTTTCCAAATATCATTTAATCTCTAGGCCTTTCACTATCTTGGTTTCTATCCTTTGGAGAGATTCTCTTTTGAGGCTGCCTCTCAAAAACAATGAAATGCTGGGGCCAGCCTGGTGGTGCAAGCTGATAAGTGTGCACGCTCCGCTGTGGCGGCCTGGGGTTCGCCGGTTCAGATCCCGGGCACGCACCAACGTACCACTTGTTGAGCCATGCTGTGGCGGCATCCCATATAAAGTAGAGGAAGATGGACATGGATGTTAGCCCAGGGCCAGTCTTCCTCAGCAAAAAAAAAAAAAAAAAAAAAAAAAAAAGAGGAGGATTGGCAGATGTTAGCTCAGGGCCGATCTTGCTCACAAAAAAAAAAAAATGAAATGCTGAGAACTGAATGCAGTATTCCATGTTAAATATAACCAAAGAATGATCAAATGGGACATTTGCTTCCTGTGATGTGGACTCCATACCTCAGCTATAGCAAGTTAAAGTTGCATCAGTGGTTTTGGTAATTTGTCATTCTTTTGGATTAAGTTAATTTTGTAGTCAATTAAAAAGTAACTTTTAAAAATAGGTAGTATAGGGGCCAGCTCGATGGCGTGGTGGTTAAGTGCGCCGTGCTCTGCTGCAGCGGCCTGGGGTTCGCAGGTTCGGATCCCGGGCGCACATGGATGCACCGCTTGTCAGGCGATGATGCGGTGGCATCCCATATAAAGTAGAGGAATATGGGCACGGATGTTAGCCCAGGGCCAATCTTCCTTGGCAAAAAGAGGAGGATTGGCAACAGATGTTAGCTCAGGGCTGGTCTTCCTCACAAAAAAAAATAAATAAAAATAAAAATAGGTAGTACACATGCGTGGTACAAACTTTAAGAGGCACAAAAAGGTGTACAGAGTAAGTACTACTCTCCAGTCTCTGTGCCCCAATTTCCCCATGGTCCCTCCCTGGACATAACCAGGGTTATCAGGTTTTCATGTATCCTTACAGGTGACTTCCGTGCATAAAGAAACATATGTGAATATTTTCTTTTTTTTTAAAGTATTTAATACATAGGATAGCTTATGACGTTACCTAACAGTGTATCTAGACAATTGTCCACATCAATATATAGAGATGCCTTATTCTGATGACTGCATAATACAGCCCTGGATGACTGTGCCATCCTCATGCAGATGTTTAGGTTGTTTGTATTCTTTTACTAACAGTGCTGCAGTGAATAACCTTGTGCATACTGCATTTCACAAATGTGTGCGTGTATCTGTAGGATCAATTCCTGGAATTGGAATTGCTAGGGCAAAGGCTATATGCACTTGTAGCTATAGCTGTTTTACCAGTTTCCCTCTGGCATTATGCAAGAGTACCTGTTTCCCTACACACTCACAAACATTGTGTGTTATCAAAGTTTTGTTTTTGTGCTACCACGCTCTGTAGATGAAAGTTTTTGATTGTTGCCAATCTGATCAGCAAAAAATAATATCTTATTTCTTGGGATTTTCATTAGCATTTTTCTTATTATGGGTAAATTTGATCAGCTTTTAATTTTTGAGTCATTTGTTTTCTCTGAATTATCTGGTTATTTCCTTTGCCCATTTTTCTATTGATTTGGAAAGCTTTTTTGTAATAATTTATAGGCACTCTATATGTTAAGAAAATTAGCCCTTTGTGATGAGGGTAGTGATTTTTCTCAGCTTATTCATGGTGTGTGTGTGTGTTTTTCCAATCAAATTGTTGTTTTTGTACTTTTATGTAATCAGATGTATCAGTCTCTTCTTATGGTATGTACCTTTTGCATCTTTTTTTAACTCTTTATTTTGAAATAATTATTGATTCATAGGAAGTTGCAAAAATAGTATAGAAAGGTCCCTGTACCCTTCACCCAGTTTCCCCCAAAGGTTATATCTTACATAATTTACAGTAAAATATGGAAACCAGGAAATTGGCATTGATACAATGTGTGTTGTTTTATGCCATTTGGTCACATATGTAGATAGATATAACCACCACAGCAGTCAAGATGCAGGATTGTTCCATCACCACAAAGATCTGCTTCATACTCCCCCTGTGTAATCACAGCCACCCCGTCACCCTCATCTCCCCAACCCGTGACAGCCACTAATCTGTTCTCCATCTCTATAGTGTTGTCATTGCAAGAATGTTTGATAAGTGGAATCATATATTATGTGACCTTTTGAGATGGGCTTTTTTCACTCTGCCCCTCTCCCCATTCCTACCCCTGGCAACCACATGCTAATCTGTTCTCCATCTCCTCATTATGGGTTGGGTTTTCCTGCTGCTCTGCATGCCTGGTAATTTTCGATTGGATGCCAGGCATTATGATTTTCCCTTGGGTGCTGGGTACCTTTGTATTCCTCAACATCTTTATGAGCTTTGCTCTGGGATGCTGTTAGGTGACTTGGAAACAGTCGGATCCTTTTGAGTCTTGCTTTGAAGATTTGCTACGTGGGACCAGAGCAGCTTTCAGTGTCAGAGTCATTTTTTTCCACACTCCTGAGGCGAGACCCTTCTGAGCACCCTGCCCGATGCCTCCTGAATTATGAGGTTTGCCATTGTGGCTGGGGGGACGGAAGCGGGGACAGCTGCTAGTCCCTGTCCTGCTTGATCCACTGGGCATAGTTACCTTTCATCCTTTCAGGGCAGGGAGGTCTCCTTTCCCTGGCCTCCCTTGCGTAGTGTCCTCCCACACTTGTGCTCGTCAGTGGTCTGTGGAATGCTCCAGCAGGACTGCTTGCGGGTATGCAGGGTTCTCTCCCTCTGCCGCTCTCTTCTCTCCAGTCCTTTGCTTTAGAAACTCCAGCTGCCTGGACTCTCCTATCCATCTCCTAAACCCAGGGCATGTTCTGGGCTCTGCTTCAATTCCCCTTCCTGCTCTATGGCCTGGAAGTTCTCTTGAGGGCTCACCTTGTTTGTTTCCTGTCTGCTGGCCTTCCTGTTTCATATATATTGTCCAGTTTGTTTGTTTCAAGCAGGAGGATAAGTCCGGTCCCTGGTCCTCCATCTTAGCCAGAAGCAGAAAGCCTGTTCCTTGGTATTTAAACAAACAAACAAAAACTAACTTTGCCAAAATAAAATTCCCAGAACATAATTGTATAAAAAGATGTTTATTACTGTGATGATATATTATGACTTCAAACTGAAAGTAGTCCATTCCCAAAATAGGGGGGACACACTATTGCAAGTTACTGCACTTTGACATTACAGTTACTGTCTGTTAAGCATTTACTAGGCGTCAGGCATATGCTGAGCACCTTGTGTGGATCACCTCATTTGCTCTTCACTGCTGTGTGAAGCGGAATTCCTCCCAGTCTGTAGCTGAAGAAATGGGCTTAGAGAAGTAACTTCTCTTGGCCTTTGAAAATAAAAAATTATTTACAAAGTATTCTTTCTCAGACTTAGATGTATGGAAAGGATTATTGTGTTTTAATGTAAGTGATCTGCAGGAAAATGAATCAGCATTTTACCGGATGGCAACTGCAGTCTCAGTGTGCAGCAGCACAACGGCCAGCTGCTTATCTCCGAGTGGAGCTCTTATCTTAAGTTAGAGCCTCAGATAGAGTTATGGGAAATTTTTATTTCTAGAGCAAAAGAGGAACATATTTTCTTGGAGGATGTTTCTAGACAAATGGAGAGACTAAACTGGGGGTCTTTGTTCATTTAGTGTCTGAAACCACCCTAGTTGCTGTTGTTGCCATTGGCAGCCTGCCAGAGAGAAATCAAATGAATTTTTTAAATCTTATATTTTTTTTCAAAAATGGGAGTAGGATGGAGTAGAGAGGATAGAAGATTACTCAAGTTAATAATGTAAGTGACTTCCAAAGTTTTAGATAAGCTTCTTTTCATATAGCACAGTGATTTAAGTGTTTGAGTGATGAAACATTAGCAAAATTGGATTAAGAGTATGTAACTATATACAATAATGGAAACCTAATGGAATCTGTTTAAAAAAAGGAAGACCTTTGGCTTAAAATGGGAAGTCTGGGAAATTCTGGGCATCAACCTTATTTCATTCTTTTGTTGACATTAAATTGTAATAGGTTTATTTCACACCTCAAGATACTTTCTCAGCCCTTATTAGCATCACAAATTTTGTTCCCACGAGATGAAAATACCTTGACAGACACACAGGTTGGCTGAACTAACAGGTCGCCCCATGCGAGTTGTGGGCTGGTATCATTCCCATCCTCATATAACGGTTTGGCCTTCACATGTTGGTAAGTATTATGGGCTTGCAATGTTTATTGTTCTTAGAAATGAATATCATTTTTCCCTCTCCATTACATGAGCTATGGTTATTTTAAACCAAAATTTAACTGTCTTTAAGCAGGTGTCCTTATTTTTATTTAGCTACGTTTTAAAAGTGATGATTTATGTCATATTGATTGTTTTTAATAGAGATAAAATTTTCAGTACTCCATTTTGACTGTATTCAGGAAATCAAGACTAACTAAAGCCTGACAATTGGCTGATATCCAAAAAAAATTGAACTGTAACTGCAAATTGCTGATTGCTGAATATCACTGTCCAGTACACTCCCATTCGGAAGACTCAAAGGTGTGAAGAGTGCAATTTACAAAATTGATGTTTACAGTCTCTGTTTAACACATATTCCATCCTAGCTGTTGGAGCTCTCAACCTACCTCCTCACCTCTCTAATCAGTATAATGTAACAAAATTGTTTTCTCTCTTTTTATCTTTACCACTTTTCTTGAATCATGGTCTTTTTTTTGTCTCTACCTGACTCTCTTTTTTTTTTTGGTGAGGACGATTGGCCCTGAGCTAACATCCCTTGCCAATCTTCCTCTTTTAGCTAACATCCATGCCCTTCTTCCTCTATTTTATATGTGAGATGCTGCGACAGCATGGCTTGATGAGCAGTGCGTAGGTCTGTGCCCTACGCATTGCTGCGAACCCCGGGCCACTGAAGCAGAGCATGTGAACTTAACCATTACGCCACTGGGCCAGCCCCCTCTACCTGACTCTCTTGAGAGAAATAGAATAACTTCACTTGGGGAAAGTGAATTAACATTCTTGAGCACTTAACTATGTGCTAATGGTTTACAAACGTTTTCTCCTCTAATCTTCATGGTAACCTGTGAATTAGAGGTCTTCCCCCCCCCACCCCCCCACCCCTCGTTGTACTGAGGAGTAAACAGAGACTCACAGGGGTTAAGTGGCAGAGCTGAGGTTTGAACCTAGGTCTCTTTCAAGTCTGTGCTCTTTCCACTGTGGGGTTCTATTTCTAGTCATAAGGGCTTGAGTTGATCGCAAAATTCTATATTCATCTACATGATATGAATGCCAAAAAATCAACAGCAGACGAATGGTCCTACATCTGGAGTAGCGGTTCTCAGTGTCAGGAGAGTCACCTGGGAGAGCTTTTGTAAAATGTACCTGCCCTAAATTCATCTTTCCTAACCTGGACCTACTGTAACAACCTCTGGGAGTGAGTCCTAGGTGGGTATACTGTGAAAAACTCAAGTAATTCCAGTGCATAGCCCCAGTTAAATACCAATTTAGAATAAGGGAGATAATAGACTTGTTCTGTTTTTGCTGACAGAAATTTACCTGACCTGCTGTGACATAATAGTGACATGCCTAAGATGTCCTGTATTAACTAAAAATTTATTATCAAAACAGTTTTTTCAATGGAAAAGAAAAAGTTTGAAGCTAGAACTTACAATAACTAGAGGTGTTTTTAACTTTTATTTTGACATAATTTCAGACTTAAAGTTGATAAAATGGTGCAAAGAATTCCTGAATACTCTTCCCCCAGATTTGCCAAATGTTAACATTTTGCAACATTTGCTGTGTCATTCTCTCTGTATACATGTGTATATGTATATGTATGTGTGTGTCTGAGTAAAATTTTTTTCCTGAGAGTAAGTTGCAGATACTATTCCCCTCTATCCCTAAGTACTCTTTGGTGTGAATTTCCTAAACACAAAGATATTCTCTTATATAACCTCAGTGCATTTATCAAAATTGAGAAATTAACATTGATATAATACTATCATTTAAATTACTGACCTCATTCAAATTCTTTAGTTGGCTCACTAATGTCCCAATAAAGGCTGTTTTCATAGTTATAAGCATATTCCTGTAAAACCTTAATATCACTGAATAAATTACATGTTTGATCACATCTAACTTTTGCCTCAAAATAATAGCTGTTGTTTTCCTGCCACCATCAATGCTAAAATTAGATTGGCCTCAAATTTCTAGTGGTAATGCCGCTAGCCAGAAAGAAATAAGTACCAAAAACTAATGAAAGAAAGTTTGAAGTGTATATTCCTGAATGATCATTGTCATTATGGTAATAAATTAGAATGGAAAAGATATAATGTTTTGTGAAAAAGAAACTCCATTAAGAATTTAGGAAAAAAATTATTGATCTCTAAAGTGGAACACCCAAAAAGTGTTCAGAATTCAGGGAATGATTGAAGTTTCCTCCTGGGTAGAAGATCCAAGCTGTTAAACAAGAACCTGGGGAGGCGGTGAGAGCAGGTAGGGCAAATGACATCTTTACAAAAAACAGTTAGGAAAACAAGGATACTGCAGAATGTAACTGAAAAAAACCCCTCTAAATTATGAAATGGTTAAGGAGCCAAATGAAAATAATTCAACACAAAATAGATTTGGAGACTAGAGCATTGAGATCTTACCTGGAAATAATAACACCTGACTGGGTAAGCAAAAGAAACAAATAACAGAAAATGTAATAAAGCCTATGCTCAAAAACACTTCTAAGATCGTTAATTTTTTAAATTGCAAATAGAAAGTTCGGAGAGTTAGCATAGCATGAGAGCTGGAAACACCAGCTTTGGATTCTGTTAGGGAACAGGTCTGTGTTAGAATCTCGTTTCAGTCACTTACTAGTTGAGAAGATCTTTTGACTTCTCTGTGCCATGGTTTCCTCTTGGACGGAAAAGGAGAGCATATTATTGGTCTCAGAGTTGTTAAAAGCAGTGTATGAGGGCCGGCCCTGTGGCTTAGCGGTTAAGTGTGCGCACTCCACTGCTGGCGGCCCGGGTTCGGATCCCGGGTGCTCACCGACACACCACTTCTCTGGCCATGCTGAGGCGGCGTCCCACATACAGCAACTAGAAGGATGTGCAGCTATGACATACAACTATCTACTGGGGCTTTGGGGGAAAAATAAATAAAATTATTAAAAAAAAAGCAGTATATGAAATCATGTATATGGCATTTTGTTCCATGCTTCCCAAAGATAGATACCAAAGCATTCATCTGTAAAACTCTCGAGGACACAGTACGATTAAATATCTAAAGTTGGAAGGCAGACAACATTCGAAGGATTAACAATAAGGATACATCAGTTCTCTCAACAGATCTCAGAATATCTGTGGCAATAAAACTATGGCTAGAACTCAAGAAAAAATCGTCTCCCAACTAAGCTGATGTTTACAAGGAATACATTGTTGTAGATTTCCAGAGTCTATGGGACTTTGTAGATGCAAGGATACAACTCATCTCCAAACAGCAGTTCAAGAATTAAGTGCAGGGGCCCTGTATTAGTAAGCCTTGGAAGAAAATGACTGATGAATAAAAACAGGTTGATTTAAAGTGTGTACGGTAAGTATGTTTAATAGGAAAGGAATTCCAAGCTATGTTAAAGAATGACAAATGAGAAGGAGCGAAATTTTTTTTTTCCCGATTAAGAAAAGCTTTAGGAAGGGAGAGGGATGTGACTGTGTGTGACAAGAATTTTAATGCTCTTTATGATAAGGTAATTAGTAGAATTAGGTTATGTTCCAGTGGGTTAAATAAGACTGTGTTCTAAGCATATTTCAAAATGATTACTACATAAATGATTATTCAACAAATTTATTGGATACCTGTATGGAATGATATAGTCACGGTTTCTGCTGTCTTGGACTTGAGGATTTTGTGGAGAAGAAAGACAGTTAAAGTACTAAGGGGAAAACAAAGTAACAACAATAAAGAAATGGGATGTAGTCCACATAGAACTTTTGTACCAGGAAATTTAAACAGGGTAAACACCTGTAAAGATAAAAGCCTCGGGATTAAGAAATGAACACAATAATATGATGTCATTTTTTTAATTTATTTTTATTCCCCCCCCCCAAAGCCCCAGTAGATAGTTGTATGTCATAGCTGCACATCCTTCTAGTTGCTGTATGTGGGACGCGGCCTCAGCATGGCCGGAGAAGCGGTGCGTCGGTGCGCACCCGGGATCCAAACCCAGGCTGCCAGTAGCGGAGCGCGTGCACTTAACCACTAAGCCATGGGGCCAATGTGATGTCATTAAAGACAAGCTACAAACCTAAAATTTTGAACAAAAAAGTGGGCTAGGTTAAGCTATATGGAGAAAATAAAGGTAGCAGTTACATCATTAGCAAAAGGGTGAGAGAAGATAGGTCATTCTGTAATAAAAGGCACAGTAAATAATGAAACTCTAACAATGTTAAATTATGTTCCCCACCATAGCAATAAAATGTACAAAGGACAAAGTTTTACACGTAAGGAATAGAATGGAAACTAGTTGAAGTAGAAGGGCTTGATAACCCACTTTCAAAGTTGTAAGTCATTCCTTCAAGAGTATAAAGTGAGTGTTTTAGCTTTGGGTTAGAGTTTGCAGCGGAGGAGCAGGGGTCAAGCACATACACCAAAACCTTAAAACTTGATTTTAAAAGAATTTCAGGCTTACAGAAAAATTGCAAGAATAGTGTAGAGAACCGGATTCAACAATTAACCTTTTGCCATGTTTGCTTTATCATTTTCTTTCTCCATCCACATGCACATGCCGAGAGTAAGTTGTAGACATGATGCTCCTTTACTCCTAAATACTTCATCGTGTAGTTCTCAAGAACAGGGATATTCACTTCCATAACCACAGTGCAATTATCAAAATCAGGAAATTTGATACTGATATAATCCTATTATGTAATGTACACAGCTTATTATTAATTTTTTGCCAATTATCCTAATTCTGTCTTTTTAGCAATTTTTCCTTTCCACTCTGGGATCCAATCTCAGATCATGCATGGCATTTAGTCTCATGTCATTTTAATCTCAATCTGTACTGGTTTCTCAGCCTTTTTCTCATTCCCAAACCTCTGAACTCCCCACTGCCTCCTTCACTTTCAGCAGATAACACTGCTTCCTACTTTAATAAGAGGAAACAGGAGTCATTAGAGAGGGCTTTTCTCCATTTCTTGTTACGCACCTACTTATCACTGTGCCCATCTTCTCCTTTTCCCTCCTCTTATAATAGAGAATGTGTCCTCTCTCTTAGCTAATACCCATCCATCCACTCCTGCTCTCAGTCTTTGCCTTCCACATCCTCAAGAACCTTACTCTCTTCATTGTGCTTCTCTGTCCTACATTTATGTCCCTTTCTGCTGTACTGGATTCTTCCCATCATTTATTTGTTCCTTCAGCAAATAAATTTGGGTGTCCAGTATGTGTCCGGCCCTCTTCAAGGTGAGAGGGATAAAGCAGCGAATGGGAGAAACAAGGTATTTGCTTTCATGGAGCTTTCAAACATGTCCATACTTCACATGTTGAAGAAAACACAACAAAAAACACTTCTCCCCTTCAGGTCCATCTTGTCTTTCCCCTCACCTTCACCGCCAAACTCAAAGAGGTATCTACATTTACACTTGCTCACCATTCACGCACATGCCTCACCCCACTCTAGTCTGGCTTCCAGCCCATCACTCTGTTGAAGTGGATCTTGCTAAAGGCATCAGTGACATCCATGTTGAAAATCTAGTGAACCTTTTAAGTATCCATCTTATGTGGCATATGACACTACAACCACTCTCTACTTTTTGAAACACTTTCCAAGTAATCACGAAGAGTGTGTGGCTCTTAAGGGAAGAAACTAAGGTAAGGCTCAGAGTTGAAATACCTTGTCCAAAACCAGATGGCCAGTAAGTGGCAGGGTCAGTATCTGAACTGAGGTTTGTATGAATCAGGGGCCTAGGCATTCCACAGCATCTTGCTTTCACTGGTTAAGTGGGAATGCTGTTTTTGAAAACAGGAAATGGAGGAGGAAGTGTAGGTTTGGTGGTGGGGAAAGAGATGTAGTTGAAGTACATCACACCCACACAATTAGCTTACCCAAATTTTACCTATACGTGATTTGCAAAAGAAAAGGGGAAGTAATTTAAATAGTGCAGGCTATTTCATAAATCTCATGAGACTTGGCACTATTTTTAAGTTACTCTTGTATTCACTTTATTGTCCTTATAAGTGCATATTAAAAGGAGAAATGTGCCTGTAGCTATGTTCCTAATTTTAAGATCTGCTCAGTTCTTTCATACAGTGAGGTAATTAGCACTGCTACAAACAGTGATGTCATAGTGAGTTAATTTATCAACAGAGTTGGTGGGTCAAATCAACCTCCCATGACAAATATAATTAAGCAGTTTTCTACAACCACTCATTTTAACAAATTGTATTTTCCTAAACAAGCATTCTGTTCTAGAGGTTACAAGTCAGGACTCCTTCGAATCATTATAAACAAATTTTTCGATATTACAGTACATTTATATGCCCTTCTTAGCAGACTTAGATGGAAACTCCATTAGGACAAGGTATAGAATAAGTGAAGGCTGAACTAAGTGAAGGAAGTGAGGGAGTTGGTCATGCAAATATCTGGGAGAAGAGCATTCCAGGCAGAGAGAAACAGCCAGTGCCCTGAGGAGTGTACGAGGAAAAGCAGCGAGGCCACTGTGGCTGGAGCCAAGTGAGGAATGGGGAGAGTGATGGGAAATGAGGGCAGGGTGCTAATGGGGGCACCAGAAGATTTGTAGACCTTTGTAAGCTATTGTGGATTCTAATTTTTACTCTAAGTGAGATCAGAAGCCATTGGCGAGTTTTCAGCAGAGGTGTGACGTGATCTGATCTGGCTTAAATTTTCAAAGGATCTCTGGATACTAGGTTGAGAACAGACTGTAGGGTGATAGCCGGCTGTTGCAGTGATCCAAGATAGATGTGATGGTGGCTTTGTTGGATCATGGTAGTAGTTGAGGAGGTGGTAGGAAGTAATCAAATTCCATTTATGTTTTGAAGGTAGAACTAACAGGATTTGCTGATGAATTGGGTATAGGATATGAGACAAAGAGAGGAGTCAAAAATGTTCTCAAGTTTTTTGCCTTGAACGCCTGGGAGGATGGAGTTGTTGCTGATTGAGATGGGGAAGGTAGTAGGTTTTGTGGGGGAAATCAAGTCTTTGGTTTTGGACATGTTGAGTTTCAAATGTCGGTTTGGCAAGTGATACTCACATAGACTTGCTTTGGTTTGTGAGCTGTTTGTGACCTATGAGATAAGGAGCTCACACTGAACATAAATCCTTATGTCACTAAGCACGTTGTTTAGTTCAGCTGACATTTTCTTCCTTAAGAAGACTTTCTCAATGAAGGAAGCAGTGCATTAATTTGCCTTCCAGCTCAAGCTCTTATCTCCTTGTGAACAGGTAGTGAATAGTTCACAGACTTGCTACTCAGAGTAGCACTGTATTAAGACAGCTAAGTCAAAGTGTCAGGTAGACGGTTGGATATCTGAATCTGGAGTTCGGGTTAGAAGTCCGGGACTAGAGCTTATTGGGCAGGAGTTGGGAGTGGCTAGTATAGAGATGAGTTTAAAGCCACAGAACTGGATGAAATCCCAGGTCGTGAGTACAGATAGAGAAAAGGACTGAAGACTGAGCCCTGGGCATGCCAATATTTTGAGAGTGGGAAGATGAGAAGGACTCAGCAGAAGAGACTGGAAAAGATCAGCCAGGAAGTTAAGAGGACAGATGGGCAGAGTGGGAGTGTGAGACCAAGTAAAGACAGTATTTCAAGGAGGGAGCAATCAGGTAAATTGAGGGCCAATAATAGATCATTGGTGATCTTGACATGTTATGAACAGTAATCCTTTTCAGACTGAGATAGCAGTCCTTCAACAATGGTTGTGGGTGAAATGGAATGGAACGAATGCTTACAAAGTATCTTTGATGTGCTAGGCATTGTGCTAAAAAATTCTTGCATTTAAAAAAAAATACAAAACCCTGTGAGAGTAGGGATGATGTTTATCTTTATTTAACTGATGAGGAAATAGGCTTAGAGGTATTAACATTTTATCAAGGTCATATAGCTGCACAGAGACCATTTATACAATGCTATATATTTTCAGCAACAGTTCAGCCAGTATTTCCTTCATATTCATTGCTGGGTACTATTTGGTCTCCCTTTTTACTTAAGAACACATCAGGGAGAAGTCCCAATCCAGATCAAAAGGTATAAATGCAAAGAATGTTTAAGAATATATTGCCAAACTAAGTGGGCATAAGTCACTGGACCATACCATGCTCTGCAGTGTTTTGTTGTACTACCTGATCTTTTGTATTCTTCATAAACAATGGTCTGAAGACTTCAGATCTTTAATTTAGCCTCTGTTCAGTTTTTGGTAATCTTTTAACTAATCCTTTCAAATGTTGTTTGGTGCCTGTTTATGATTTCTTTTCAAAAATTGCATAACCATATAGTGAGGTTTTGTTTTTACTCCCTGAAATGTGGAATGGAGTTCTATTGCAGTTGCTTCTATACAATGGTTTCCTCTGTAAGAATTTCCTCCATAATAGTTTTACACTTCCATTCTTTAGTATCAAGTCTAATATATTCACTTCCCTAGAAGCTGTCCATTAAAAGGCTTATTCTAGGAAATCTTTTTGTCTCCTTCCAATGCCTTCCTTTCTCTTTGAGTCCCCTTGGAAGAAATTACCAAGTGTTTTGGGGGCTAACTGAAGTTTTCCGTTTTTCTCTTTCTATGCCACATTTCAGAGCAGGGCTAGTCTTGGGCTAGGCAGCCTAGAGTTATTAATAAGTTTTCTTATTTAATTGCAGACTTCCATAATATCTCCCTAGCCTAGTAAAATGTTTATACTTTGACAATCATATTGTCCTTAGGATATGTCCCTGTCCTGCCTGTAGAATCTGAATCCTGGGAGGATTGTATGCCACTCTTTTCTTTAAATCTTTGTGTCTGTGAGATATAGTTTATTGACAGCAGATTTTTATTTTTGTTTATTTGCAGATGTTCGTACACAAGCCATGTACCAGATGATGGATCAAGGCTTTGTAGGACTTATTTTTTCCTGTTTCATAGAAGATAAAAACACAAAGGTATTGTGTGTGTGTATATGTGTGTGTGTGTGTGTGTGTGTGTATAAACACACACACACACACACACACACAGAATAGAGAAAAACTTTTGCAATTTTAATAGGGTGGCCAGGGAAGGTTTCAATGAGAAGGGTCATTGAGTCAGGACCTGAAGAAAGTGAGGGAGCAAGTCTTGTGGATTTCTTGGGGGAAGAGTGTTCCAGGCAGAGGAAATAGCCAGTGCAAAGACCCTGAGGTGAGTGTGGCATGTTCAGGGGACATTGAGGAAGTCAGTGTAGCTGCAGCAGAGTGAGGAATACTAGGACCGTATGTCCTGGTTTGCCTCTGTCAGTCCCAGTTTTACCCCATAATCCCAGGCTCCTATTCAGTTAGCACCTTGCCTTCTTGGAAGTGTCCTGGTTTGGACAATAACTCATTTGGTCATCCCACAGTGAGATCTGAAAGATAACTGGGGGCCAGATCTTAAAAGACCTTGGCTTTGACTCTGAGTTGGGAAGCCACTAGAGGGTGACTTTATGTTTTAATGGGATCTCTCTGGCTACTGTGTTGATAATAGGCTGGACAGGCGGTGGAGGTGGGAGCATAGGGAGGGAGGGGGTGCAGAATCCATGGCATCTGTGAAACCAGTTAGGAAGATATTGCAGTAATCTACACAAGAGATGATGGAGGTTTGACCACAGTGGTAGGAGTGGAAGCAATGAGAGGTGACTGGATTCTGCATCTATTTTGTTGGCTAATAACAGTAACAAGCGCTACCGTTTATCACCTATTGTATGGTGCCTATTTATTAGGTGTTTTACATGAATATGCTCCAACCCTGACAATAAGCCTTATGAGGATTATTATCTGTATTTTATGGATAAGCAAACTGAAGCTCAGAGAAGTTAAGCAGCTCAATCAATGGTTAGTCTTGCCATCCTCTTTAGAGTGCTTCTGTTTGAATTCTATGTTCATGTCAAGAGGTTTTACTATGTGTCAGTTCAAACAAAAAGAAAATTACTATTTAACATTGTAGGTATGAATTTTGTCAAGACTATCAAGTGTGTCCTGTTGTTTAGTACATTAGTTATAGTCTCAGAATCTGTTATTAGTGAATATTCTTCATAAAATCGCTCTTGTCCAGAAACATTGAAGTTCAGTGTCTTGAACTTTATACTTCATTTGAAATGCTTTTGCCTTTGTCATCATGAATTTATTTATTGTCATTATAAATAGTTGTTGAATAAGTTGGTCAGCTTCCAACAAAGCAGTTTGAATGCTCTGGTTCTTAGTTCCTTGGTTCTCATGTTCATGAGCAATTCTCTGCTGTCACATGAGCATGGCCATCTCATGTTGACTCAGTATATGACCCTTCTTACAGAAACTGATTTATGGCATATTCCATCTTTGGAATCTCTTTTAACCTTCCACTTCCAGAGGGGCCTTTGAGTTTTAGGTTAGAGTCTACTAAATTGCTATAGCTTTTTCAATATTAATCTTTCTCTTTGTGACATTTCTTTCTTTCTTTTTTTTGTGTAGACTGGTCGGGTACTCTACACTTGCTTTCAATCCATACAGGCCCAAAAGAGCTCAGAGTAAGTATGACAGAGACATGTATTATATTGGTGGGTTAATCTCCAGTCTGGGGAATCGATTGTTTTGTTTAATTTTATTTCTCTCACTGGTAAGACACTAAGAATTCTATAGGCTACTTAGACCCATTAACATCTCTGTGAGGAGTTAGAATCTCTTTAGCATCTTGGATATTGAGGATCATATAAGCAGTCTGTTCATTGCAATTACATCACCACAGACCTGGTCCCACATTTCCTTTCCTACAGTTATTCTAAACTGAATTGCCCTGCTACTTTTCCTTTCTCTGGTGAATTGTAAAACAAAGACAGAGTATGCAGAGTATTATAGATTTGTATAGACACTTGTCTTTGCTGTGCCATAAAAAAAAATACGAGGAAGCTCGGTAGTAATACAGAAATATCTCCAAGATAAGTTGTTAAATAAAAAAGGTGAAGTACAAGAATAGTATGTATAGCATGCTGCCATTTGTGTAAGGATATGGAAGAGAAATATATACATGAACACACCAGCATACTTGCTTGTAAATACATGGAATATCTGGAAGGAAACATATCTGTCACCTCAGCAGAGAGGAAGTGGGAATGAGGGAGTAGAGGGTGTGGAGACTTCATTGTATCCTTTACATAGCTTTGGAATGTTGAATCATACAAAAGTGTTACTTGGTCAAGAAACTTTAATTTTTAAAATTTTCATTAAAGTAATAGATGCATATGCATAAAAATATCAAATGGTACAGAAGAACATATAATAAATAGTCTCACTTCTTAGAAGGAATCACTTCTTTCTCCTAATTTTCTTTTTAGTTCTTCTGATGTTTACTTTGATATCTTTAAATAATATACTTTTGATACTCTTTCTTGATTTAATCATTTTAGATATTACCTATTCTTATTATGTTATCTTGCTCTCACAAATGAGGATTTGGCTCACTTACACTGCCCCATCTCCATTGTCCCCAATGTAGTTATATTACTACTTTTCATTCTGTTCTTCTGTTGGTTACTTTTCTAATCTTAAATAAAGTTTGCCATTTTATTTATTCTATCAACAACAGACAATAGACAATATCTTTTGGCTCCCTACTGTTACTTGAAGTTTTACCATAAACCTTTATATTTTCATAGTTGCAAACATCTATGTTCTGTGTTTTAACCATAATTATATTTTCTCTGCTTTGTCTACTAGTTGATTCTGAGGGTAGAAAATGAAGTGTTTATATTATTATGATTATGTAAATATTATTCTGGTACAACCAAGCAGTGTAAAGTAGTAGACTATGATTCCATTTCCTTTCTTATATAGCTTTTTGTTTTTTGCATGGGGTTTTTGAAAGGCTTTTCCCCTCTTATTTTTCTGCCTTTATCACTTCCCTGGGTTCCAAATTCTTAAGAGTAATATAAAAATCTTTGGAATTCCTGCTTTTCCTAGAATCGCTCGCTGCAACCCTCCTTCTTCTTACCCTAATCCAGGACTTTCCTTCATTACTCTCCTGGGTTGGATCCATTGTTGTCTGGATTTCATGTCATCTTTCTTGGTTCACTCTGTCATTTTGCTGTTAAAGCCCTCTAGCAACTTCCTAAGAAAGGTGTGCATATGAGCTAAACCTCAGTTCGTGCTTGTCTGAAAATGTTTTTATTCTTTGTTAATAATCCTAATGGGTAAAGAATTTTAAATCGACATTTTCCCCCTCAGAACTTTAAAGGCATTGTTTCACTGTTTTTAAACATCCAGTGTTACTGATGAAAAGTCTTTTGTCAGTCCAGTTCTTGTTTTTTTGTAGGGTACATTTTTCTTTCTCTCTGACAGGTTTTAGGAACTTCTCTATTCTTGATGTGAAATTTTATATGATATATCTAGAGTGTGAATATTCTGTGATTCAAACTGCTGGACACTTTCCTTCAGCTCTGGGAGTTCTCTGTTATCATTTTCTTTTGTATCCCCAGATAAAACAATCCATAACCTACCCAGTTCCTGGGAAGAGAAAATCTTATTTATAATTCAATCCAATTCCATAATTTAAAGTTTCTTTAAGTTTAAATCAGTCTTTTGGGGATAATTTCTCATTATTTCAATTACTTGCCTTCTCCCCATGTTTGACTCTAAGACAGTGTCTGAAGTATTGGGGAGATGGTGTAAATGAACTTATGCTGTAAGTAAAGGAGGCTTCTTGGTCTTGTGCTGGTTTTGGGAATCAGGGCTGGAGTCCTTCTATTCATGGTCAGCGCTCACTCTTACTTACCCAGTATAATCCTCTCTCATGGGCTTGAAGCGCCAACATAAAGAGATACCTTAATAGCTTCCTCTCATATGACTGTCTCCCAACTTCTCCCCATAAGTTAGTAGAACAGGTATGTCATATTTTTTTTCTCTATTCTTTGATAATTCCTCCCTGTTTTCCCCTTCTCTTTCTAGAACTCCTATTAGTCTGATACTAAAGGTCCCAGATGGACCATAGTGACTCTTTTCACTCATATTTTCTTTTTTTTTTTTGTTTTAATTTCTCTGGTATATTCTTGATTTTATCTTCCAACCCTTACATTGAAATTTTTTATTTTAGCAATTTTATATTTTTAATTTCCAAGAGATTTTTCCTTGTTTAGTGTTTATTCTCATTTCACAGTTTTCCTGTTCTTGATTTATTGATACAATATTGAAATGTTAAATTTTATTTTGTTTTTCTTCAGTTATGTGTTTCCTCTGTGGTCATTTTTTTCTGTTTATTTATTTATTTTTTTTTATCTTTCTTGACCAACATCCTCTTTTAACAACAAGGCAACAAAAAGATGAGTGATAGCTCATTATTTGTATCCCTGGCTTGTCAACAGGAGGCGTCATTTTAGGGTCACTGGGTTGAGAGCCAGCCATTTTTCTGAGGGATCACTAAATGTTAGATTTCAGGTGTCTTGCTCTGGGATGCCAATCTTAACAATTGCTGCCATTTTTTCCTCCTAGATAGATTATTCTGTTAGTTAGGAGAATTATTGCTGCTGCTGCTGTTACTGCTAATGATGATGATTATTTTGGCTTAAGAATGGAAGCCTGGTTACTAAACGTTCTTTGTATACAGCGGCCCAATCGTGGAAGAACACAAAAGAGAATTAAAACTAGAGTCCCAGGTTTCTGTCAGGAGGACCAAAAGGGATAGCCACCTCCAGGAAATCACATAAAAGGAGGAGTGTGATAAAGCAACTTCATAAAGTTGTTTATAAGTTTATGGGCTCACTCTTGAGCCATGTATGCACAGGTCTGATCCTAATTAGCGTAATTGAGAAATGAATTAACCTGGTAGACCACCACATAGGTCCCATACTGACTACCCATACTGGGTAGCAAACATGCAGGAAAGATCTGAAGAACACTACAGAGGCTCTGAAAATTGAACTGACATTGGAACCACAGCCCACTGTGGAAATTTCAACCTCAACTTAATTATTCAGATTGCCTGCTAAAACAAAAACAATAACGTTTTCCATAGAATATAAACAAGACTCAGTATCTCTTAACATAATAAGAAGAATGCAATTCAGAATTACTTGGCATGTGAAGAACCACAAAAATTTCAACTTACATTGAAAAGGATAATCGACAGATGCCAACACAGACATGACAGTGATGTAAGAAATATCTGATAAAGACTTTAAAGCAACAATTACAAAAATGTTAAAAAAAATCACAAGTACTCTTGCAACAAATGTTTAAATAGAAAGTCTCAGCAAACAAATGCAAGACATAAAGAACCAAGTGCAAACTTGAGAACTGAAAAATACGATCACTGAAATATAAGACTCACTGGATGGACTTGACAGCAGAGGAACAAAGGACAGAGGAAAGAGTCAATAAACTTTGATGATAGATCAGTAGAAATTCTCCAATCTGAATAAGAGAGAAAAAATATTGACTAAAAAAGTGAATAGAGAGAGTGACATTGACAAAAATGGCAAAATAGGAAGCTTCAAAAGTCCTCCACAAAAGCAGCAAATAATCTGGCAAAAGCTGTCAGAATCAACTTGATTGGAACTCTAGAAACTAATCAAAACTTTATAGCAACAAGGCAAATGCTTAAGAAAAAACACTACAGTCTCAGCATTTAAAGAAATCTCTGTTGAGTCATTAGATGGCCACTAAGCCATCATGTTATGGCTCAGTGGCCACATAACAAAGAATATAGACTGTAAAAAATTAGTTCAGGAAAGTCACTAAACACACAAACAAAATCAGATAAAACAAGCAACAACAACAAACCCTGGGGAGGAAGTAGAATCTGATTTCCAGAGTTACCCCATTATAATATTCAAAATGTCCAGTTTTCAACCAAAAAATAGGCATTCAAAGCAACAAATATGGGGCCATAAACAGGAAAAATAAATTAATAAAAGCATTCCTGGGGGAAGCCCAGATGTTGGACTTACTAGACAAAGACCTTCAATCAACTAGTTAAAATATTCTCAGAAAGCTAAAGGAAACCATGTACAAAGAACTAGAGAAAACCAGGAGAATAATAGAGAATATATAAAATAAAATATTAATAAAAAGAGAAATTATAAAAAGGAACCAAATCGGAATTCTGGAACTGAGAAGTACAATAACTGAAGTGAAAAATTCACTAGAGAGATTCAGCAGCAGATTTGAGAAGATGAAAGAATCACCAAACTTCGAGATAGGTTGATTGAGATTACCCAGTCTGAGGAGCAGAAAGAAACAAGAATGAAGAAAAATGAACAGAGCCTAAGAGACCTGTGGGACACCTTTTAAAATATTATCAATATACTCATAATAGGAGTCCCAGTAGAAGATGAGAGCGAGAAAGGGGCAGAAAATATATATGAAGCAATGGTCAAAGACTTCCCAAATTTGATGGCAGGCATGAATCTGTACAACCAAGAATCTCAAAGAACTCCAAGCAGGATAAACTCAAGGAGATCCACATTTAGACATATTGTAATCAAAGTGGTGGAAGACAAAGAGAGAATCTTGAAAGCAACAAAAAAGAAGTGAGTCATTTCATATAAGAGATCCTTAATAAAATTGAAAGTCAATTTCTCATCAGAAACCAGGGAGACCAGAAGGCAGTGGGATGACATAATCTAAATGCTGATTAAAAAAAAAAACAACAACTACCAAAACAAGAATTCTATATCTAGCAAAATGTTCCTTTAAAAGTGAAGGAGATATTAAGACATTTCCAGGTAAACAAAAACTGCGAGTTTTGTCGCTAATAGATCTGCCCTACAAGAAATGGTAAAGCGAGTCCTTCAGGCTGAAATGAAAGGACACTAGACAGTAAGTTGAATCCACGCGAAGAAATAGAGAACACCAGAAAGGTAACTACATAGTTAAATATAAAAGTGAGTATTAATGTATTTTCAGTTTGTAACTCCTCTTTTTCCCCTCATGTGATTAAAAAGACAACTACATAAAGCAACAGTTACAAATCTAAGTTGATAGACACATATTGTATAAAGATGTAATTTGTGATAATAAACATAAAAGGATGGGAATGGAGCTATATAGGAGCAATGTGTATATGATTGAAACTTGAACTAGAACTAGACTGTTATAAATTAAGATGTTAATTGTAATTTCCAGGGCAACCATTAAGAAAATAAAGATATACAGTAAAAAAAAAAAAAATGAGAAGGGGATCAGAATGGTGCACTAGAATATGTCTTTCTAATAGAAAAGAAGGCAATAATGGAGGAATTGAGGAATAAGAAAAGATATAAGACATATAGAAAACAAATAACAAAATGTCAGAAGTCTTTCCTTGTCAGTAATTATATTAAATGTAAATATAAGTAAACTCTCCAATTGAAAGGCAGAGATTGGCAGAATGGATAAAAGAAGAAAAAAAACTGTACAAAAGACTCATTTTAGATCCGAAGACAAAAGCAGGTTGAAAGTAAAAGAATGGAAAAAGGTAGTAATCAAAGAGAGCTGGAGTGGCTATACTAATATCAGACAAAATAGACTTTAAGACAAAAATTATTATGAGACAAAGGAGGACATATAATGATAAAAGTGTCAATCCAACAAAAAAAATAACAATTATAAACATATATGCAGCTAACAAAAGGAACCCAAAATATATCATGTAACAATTGACAGAAGGGAGAAGTAGATGGCTCAACAATAGTGGTAGGAGACTTCCCTACCACTTTCAATAAAGGATAGAACAACTGGAAAAAAAAAAAAAAGAAATAGAAGACTTGAACAACACTATAAACCAACTACACCTAACAGACATATGTAGAACAATCCACCCAACAACAGCTGAATACACATTCTTCTCAAGTGCACAGGGAACGTTCTCCAGGATAAACCACATGTCAGTCCATAAAACAAGTCTCAATAAGTTTAAAAAGATTGAAATCATACAAAGCATCTTCTACAAAAATGGAATGAAATTGAATTCAGATGCAGAAAGAAATCTGGAAAATTGACAAATATGTGGAAATTAAAGAACACACTCTTAAACAACCAATGAAACAAAGAAGAAATCACAAGAGAAATTAGAAAATACTTTGAGACTAATGAGAATGAAAACACAACTTACTAAGATTTATGGGATGCAGCCAAAGCAGTGCTCAGAGGGAAATTTATGGCTGTACATGCCTACATTAAAAAAGAAATATCTCAATAACCTAACTTTACACTTTAAGGAACTAGTAAAAGAAGTGCAAACTAGATACAAAGCAATCAGAAGGAGGGAGGTAATAAATAATAGAGTGAAAACAAAATAGAGAATAGAAAACAATAGATAGAATCAAAGAAACCAAAAGTTAGTTCTTTGAAAAGATCAACAAAATTAACATATCTTTAGCTAGACTGACAAAGGAAAATATGAGAGAAGACCCAAATAACTAAAATCTGAAATGAAAGTAGGGACGTTTCTACTGATCTTACAGAAATCAAAAAGATTTTAAGGTGAAACTGAACACTTGTATACCAACACATTAGATAACCTAAATGAAATTGACAAATTCCTAAAAACACACAAATTGCCAAAACTAGCTCAAAAAAGAAATAGAAAACCTGAACAGAACTATAAAAATTAAATAGTCATGTGCTGCATAATGACATTTGAGTCAATGACGGACTGCATATACAACAGTGGTCCCATAAGATTAGTACCATATAGCTAAGTGTGTAGTAGGCTGTACCACCTAGGTTTGTGTAAGTACATGCTATGATCTTCACACAACGACAAAAGAGCAGAAAAATGCGTTTCTCAGAATGTATCCCTGTTGTTAAGTGACACATGACTATAGATTGAATCACTAGTCGAAAACCTCGTAACAGAGAAAACTCCAAGACCAGATGACTACACTGGTTAATTCTGCCACACATTTAAAGAAGAATTAATACTAATCCTTCTCAAACTCTTCCAAAAAATTGAAGAGGAGGGAGCACTTCTGACTCATTCTTTGAGGCCAGCATTACCGTGATACCAAAGCCAGACAAAGATATCACCAAAAAGAAAAAAGGAAATTACAAAGTAATATTCCTTATGAATACAGATGCAAAAATCCCCAACAAAATACTAGCAAACTGAATCCAACAGCATATTAAAAGAATTATGCACCATGACCAAGTGGGATTTATCCCACACGTACAGGCGAGGTTCAACATAAGAAAATCAATGGATGCAATTCACCACATTAATAGAATGAAGGAAAAAACCCACATGATCATTTCAGTCGATACACAAAAAGCATTTGACAAATTCCAACACCCTTTCATAGTAAAAACACTCAGAAAACTAGGAATCTAGGGAACATGCCTCAACATTTATGAGCATTTATGAAAACCCACAGGTAACATTTTACTCAATGGTGAAAGATTGAAAGCTTTCTCCCTAAGATCAAGAACAAGACAAGGATGCCTGCTTTCACCACTACTATTCAACAGTGTAATGGTAGTTATAGCCAAAACAATATGCAAAGAAAGAAGGAAAAGGCATCTAAGTTGGAAAGTAAGAAGTAAAACTATCTGTATTTGCAGATGACATGATCCTATATATAGAAAATCCCAAAGAAGCCCCCAAAGCTAATAAATGAATTCAGCAAAGTTGCAGTGTTCAAAATCAACACACACAAGTCAGTTGTGTTTCTACAGACCAGGAATGAACAATCCAAAATGGGAGTTAAGAAAACAATTCCATTTACAATAGCATCCAACAATAAAATTATACCTAGGAAAAAACTTGACCAAGGAGGGGGAAAGACTTTTAGAGTTAAAACTAGAATACACTGCTGAAAAAAATTAAACAACACCTAAATAAATCAAAAGACATCCCATGTTAATGTATTGGAAGACTTAATCTTGATAAGATGACACTACTTCCCAAAGAGATCTACAGATTCAATACAATCCCTATTAAAATTCCAATGGTACTTTTTACAGAAATGGATAACGTGATCCTAAAATTCATACAGAATTGTAAGGTGCCCTGAGTACCCAAAGTAATATTGAAAAAGAAGCACAAAGTTGGAGGAATCACAGTTCCACCTATGAAAACTTACTACAAAGCTTCACTAACCAGAACAGTGTGGATCAGACATAACTATAGACATATAGACCGATGGAATAGAATTGAGGGTCCAGAAATAAACCTGTATATCTACGGCCAGTTGATTTTCAAGGGTGCCAGTGTCATTCAATGAGGAAAGAATAGTCTGTTCAACAAGCGACGCTGGGACAACTGGATATTTACATACACTATGTATAAAAATAAGCTCAAAATAGATCAATGACCTAAATAGAAGAGCTAAAACCATAAAACACTTAGAAGAAAATGGGTAAATCTTCATGACATTGAATTGGGCAGTGGAATCTTAGATATGACACCAAGGGCATGAATAACAAAAGAAAATATAGGTAAATTGGATTTTATAAAAATTAAAAGACTTTTATGCATCAAAAGACATTATCAAGAAAGTGAAAGGACAGCCTACAGAATAGGAAAAAATACTTGCAAATCATATATCTGATATGGGTGTAGTATCCAGAATACATAAGGAACTCTTAAAGCTCAACAACAAAACAACAAACAACTCAATTTGAAAATGGGGAAAGGGGGCTGACCTGGTGGCGCAGTGGTTAAGTTTGCAGGCTCTGCTTTGGTGGCCTGGGGTTTGCAGGTCTGGATCCCAGGCACAGACCAATGCACTGCTCCTCAAGCCATGCTGTGGCAGCATCCCACGTACAAAATAGAGGCAGATTGGCATAGATGTTAGCTCAGGGACTGTCTTCCTCAAGCAAAAAGAGGAAGATTGGCAACATGTTAGTTCAGGACCAATCTTCCTCGCAAAAAAAAATGGGCAAAGGACTTGAATAGACATTTCTCTAAAGAAGATGTACAAATGGCCAACAAGCACATGAAAAGATGCTCAATGTCATTAGTCCTTTGGAAAATCAAAATCAGAACTAAAACAAGATACCACCTCACATTCACTAAGTTGACCACAATTTTAAAAATGGAAAATAACAATTGTTGGCAAAGATGTGGAAAAAATTGGAACCTTCAGACATTGCTGGTGGGAATGTAAAATGGTGTGGCTGCTTTGAAAAACAGTTTGGTGGTTCTTCAAAAAGTTAAACATAGAATTATCATGTGACCTAGTAATTCTATTCCTAAGTATATACCCAAAAGAATTGAAAACAAGTACTCAAATACTTGTACATGAATGTTCATAGCAGCACTATTCACAATAGCCAAAAAGTGGAAACAACTGTAATGTCCAACTGATGAATGGATAAACAAAATATAGTATGTCCATTCAATGGCATATTACTCATTCATAAAAAGGGAATGAAGTACTGAAACACGCTACAATATGGAGGAATCTTTAAAAAATTATGCTAGGTGAAAAAAAACAAACACAAAAGGTCACGTATTGTATGATTTCGTTTATATGAAGTATCCAGAATAGTGAAATCCATAGAGACAGAAAGCAGATTGGTGGTTGGCATGGGCTGATGGGAGGGAAGAATGGGTAGCAGCTGCTTAATAGACATGGGGTTTTATTTTGGGGTCATGAAAATGTTTTAGACTGGATAGGGGTTATGGTCCCACAACATTGTGAATGTACTAAGTCCTACTGAATTGTACGCTTTACAATGATTAATTTTATGTTATGTGAATTTCACCTTAATTTTTAAAAATGGACAAAGGACTTGAGTAGACATTTCTCCAAGGAAGACATACAGATGGCCAGTAAGCACATAAAAAGCTGCCCAACATCATTAGTCTTTAGGGAAATGCTAGTAAAAAACATAATGAGATACTACTTACCACCCACTAGGATGGCAATAATTTTTTTAGAAGGAAAATAATGTGTTGCTGAGGATGTGGAGAAAGTGGAACCCTGATCCATTGCAGGTGGGAATATAGAATGGTTCAGTTGCTGTGGAAAAGTTTGGTGCTTCCTCAAAAATTTATATGTAAAATTACCATATGGCCAAGCAGTTCTGCTTCTAGGTACATACTCAAGACAATTGAAAACAGGTGTTCAGACAAAAACTTGTTCTTGAATGCTTGTAGCAACATTTTTCGTAGTGGACAAAATGTGGAAACAACCCAAATGTCTATCAACCGATAAATGGATAAACAAAATGTAGTGTATCCATACAATGGAATATTCAGTCATAAAAAGGAATGAAGTGCTACTAATAAATGCTATAACATGGATGAACCCTGAATACATGCTAAGTGAAAGAAGACTGATGCAAAAGGCCACATATGGTACGAAATGTCCAGAATAGGCAAATCTGTAGAGACACAAAGTAGATTAAAGGAGAGAGGCAAATTGGGAGTGTATTAGTTTGCTATGGCTGTCATAACAAAATACCGTAGACTGGGTGGCTTAAACAACAGAAATTTTTCTCACAATTCTGGAGGCTAGAAGTCCAAGATCAAGGTGTTGGCAGGTTTGGTTTCTTCTGAGGCCTCTCTCCTTGGTTTGCAGATGGCTGCCTTCTCACCATGTCCTCGTATGGCCTTTCCTTTGTGTGTGCACATCCCTTGTCACTTTGTCCAAATTTCTCCTTGTAAGGGCACCAGTCAGATTGGATTAAGGCCCAACCTAACGGCCTCATTTTACCTTAATCACCTTTTTAAAGGCTCTATCTCCAAATATAGTCACATTCTGAGATACTAGGGGTTATGGCTTCAACGTGAATTTGGGGGAAAGGTGATTCAGACCATCACAGGGAGTGACTGCTTAATAGATGTGGGCTTTCTTTTTGGGGTGATGAAAATATTATGGAATTAGATAGTAGTAATGCTTCCACAATGTTGTGAATGTAAAAAAAGTCACCAAATCACACACTTTAAAATGGTTAAATTGGTGAATTTTATGTTTTCTGAATTTAACCTCAATTTAAAAAAGCAAACAGCCAGAGAGAGACCTGTAGATTAAAAGACATATCATTCACATCATCATAATCCCAGAAGTAGAGTAGAAAGAATGTGGTGCTGAAAAAGTCTACTCTCCTCACTTCTATTCAACTTTGTACTGGAAGTCTTAGCCAGTGCAATAAAACAAGAAATAAAAGGCATATAGATTGGCAAGGAATAAATAAATTGATCCCTATTTGCATAAGACATGGTTGTGTACATAGAAAATCCTAAAGAATCTACAAAGAAATTCATAGAATAAGTGAGTTAAGTGATGTCACAGCATACAATGTCAACATACAAAAGCAATTATATTTTTATATGCTAGCAATATAAAATTAGAAATGAAAATTTTAACACAGTAGCACTTACAATACTTCCCAAAAATGAAATACTTAGGTGTAAATTTATCAAAACACGTCTCAGATCTATATGCTGAAAAATCACAAAATGATGAAAGAAATCAAAGAAAACCTAATTAAATGGAAAGATGTACCATATTTATGGATTGGAAGACTTAACATAGTGAAGATTTCAGTTCTCCCCAAATTAATCTATAGATTTAGAGTAATAGCAATCAAAATTTCAGCAAGATTTTTTTTTTGGAGATATAGACAAACTGATTGTAAATTTATATGGAAAGGCAAAAGAACTTGAATACCTTAAACAATTTTGAAAAGGAAGAATAAAGTTGGAGGAATTACACTACACAATTTTAAGACCTACTATGAATCTACAATAATCAAGATGGTGTGGTATTGGTTAAGTGATAAACACTTAGATCAGTGGATCAGAATAGAGTCCAGAAATAGACCCACACAAAGATGGCCAGTTGATTTTTGACAAAACTGGAAAAGGTATTTGGTGGAGAAAGGATAGCATTTTTGACAAATGGCATTAGAACAATTAGATTACCATGTATGAAATAATAAACATCAATCCTAAGCTCATGCCAAATATCATATAAAAATTATCTCTAAAGGGATCATAAGTCCAAATAGAGAACATAAAACTATGAAAGTTTTAGAGGAAAAGATAGGAGAAAATCTGTATGATATTGGGTTTGCCAACAAGTTCTTAAAGATGGAATCAAAAGCATTTTCCATAACAGAGAAATTTAATAAATGAGACTTCATCAAAGTTAAAAACTTTGCTGAGTGAAAGAAACTGTTAAGAGAATGAAAAGACTGGCAACAGAAAGAGTGAAAACATTTGCAAATCACATATCCTACAATAGACTTGATAGAATGTATAAAGAACTCTCAAAACTCAACAATAAAAAAGCAACCCAATTAAAAATGGGCAAAAGACGTGAGCAGATACTTTACCAACAAGTATATAAGGATGGCAGAGAAGCACATGAAAAGATGCTGAACATCACTAGCTATTAGGGAAATGAAAGTTGAAACCATGATGAGAAGATATCCCTGCATATCTGTTAGAGTCACTAAAATAAAAAATACAGTACCATGTTCTGGCAAGGATGCAGAACTGGAACTCTCATAAAATGCTGGTGGAGGTGCACAATGGTACAGTCACTTTACAAAACTATTGGATAGTTTAATATAAACTTAAACATATGCTTACTTTGTAACCCATCAGTCTTACTCATTGTTATATGCCATAGAGAAATGAACACAATTTCACACAAAACCCTGTATGTATATGTTTATAGCAGCTCTATTCATAATTGGCATAAGTAGAAACAACCTAAATTCCTTTAATAGGTGAATGGATTACCAAACTCTAAGACATCCATACAATGGAGAACTACTCAGCAATAAAAAGGAATGAACTTTTTTTTTTTTTTGGTGAGGAAGATCAGCCCTGAGCTAACATCCATGCCGATCCCCCTCTTTTTGCTGAGGAAGACCGGCCCTGAGCTAACATTTATTGCCAGTCCTCCTCCTTTTTTTTCCCTTTTTCTCCCCAAAGCCCCAGTAGATAGTTGTATGTCATAGTTGCACATCCTTCTAGTTGCTGTATGTGGGACGCCGCCTCAGCATGGCCTGACAAGCGGCGCGTCGGTGCGCGCCCGGGATCCGAACCCGGGCCGCCAGCAGCGGAGCGCGCGCACCTAACCGCCAAGTCATGGGGCTGGCCCGAAAAAGGAATGAACTTTTGAGGGGCCGGCCCCGTGGCATAGCGGTTAGGTGCGCGCGCTCCGCTGCTGGCGGCCCGGGTTCGGATCCCGGGCGCGCACCGACGCGCCGCTTGTCAGGCCATGCTGAGGCGGCGTCCCATATAAAGTGGAGGAAGATCGGCACGGATGTTAGCTCAGGGCCAGTCTTCCCTCAGCAAAAAGAGGAGGATTGGCATGGATGTTAGCTCAGGGCTGATCTTCCTCACGCTCACACACACACACAAAATAAATAAATTTTTAAAAAAAGGAATGAACTTTTGATACAAGCAACAACTTGGAAGAATTTCAGAGGCTGAGTGAAAGAAGCCAGTCTTAAATGGTTACATGCTGTGTGATTGCCTTTATATGATATTCTCAAAAAGATGAAATTATAGGGATAGAGAACAGGTCAGTGGTTGCTAGGGCTTAGGGATGGGGGGAAGGGTATGAGTATAAAGGGATAGGATGGGGGAGTTTTTTAGGGTTGGTGGTGGAAAATTCTGTATCCTCATTAAAGTGGTTACAGGAATCTGTACATATGTTAAAATTCATTGATCTGTATTCCACACAGTCAATTGGACTGTATGGCAATTAAAAGCAAAAAAAATTTAATAAGTTGTAAGTTATAAGTTATAAGTCATATGACCTCTGTGACAAGTAATTTGAAAATCTAAAGGAAATGGGTGATTTCTTAGGAAAATATACCAAAATTGATTAAGAAATAGAAAACTTATTCAGTGCAGTTATCAAAGCAGAGGCTGAAAATGGTGATTAAGTATCGATGATTTTAAAAGATACCAAGTTTACATGGCTTTACATCTGAATTCTAACTAACCTTTGAAGGATAGTTGGTTCTAATTCAATTTACACATTTTCCCAGACCATACAAAAAGGTTAAAAGCTCCCCAATTGTTTTTTTTTAATAGCTAGAATAATTTTAACACCAAAACATGATTATAATTTTTTATAATTTTATTTATTTATTTTTTCCCCCAAAGCCCCAGTAGATAGTTGTATGTCATAGCTGCACATCCTTCTAGTTGCTGTATATGGGACGCGGCATCAGCATGGCCAGAGAAGCGGTGCATCGGTGCGCACCCGGGATCCGAACCCCGGGCTGCCAGCAGCGGAGCACGCGCACTTAACCGCTAAGCCATGGGGCCGGCCCAAAACATGATTAGAGATAGCATAGAAAAAGAAAACTATTGACCAATCTCACTTATATATGTAAAAATTCAGAATAAAATATCAGCAAACAAACATAACAGTGTATTAAGGAATGATACACAATGACCAAGTGCAGTTTAATCCAGAAACATAAGGTTCGTTCAGCTTCAGGAAATCTAAACGTAATTCAGAATGTAATATAATTCATTATGTCAACAAATTAAAGGAGAAAAACCACACGGTTTCGTCAATAGATACTGGGAAGACGTTTGACAAATTAAAAGTCATTGCTAATGGAAACTGTCAGGTCCTTGACATGCATCATCTCATTTCATTCTCCCAGCGACCCTGTGCCCCCTTTTACTGATGAGGAAACTGGAGCTCAGAGGTTAAGGGACTTCATCAAAGTCACAAAGCTGGCATACAGGGTCATTCTCGATGTCCGACATTGATTTTTACCAATCTGACAGACACAATATTAGTCTTCTCACGTTTGTCAGCCCTGAGTTGCCCATTTATATCCTTTGCTTTATTTTCTTTGGAGTTGTTTATCTTTTTTTCTGCTGACTTGCATGATTTCTTTATATGTCCTGGAAATTTCATCTTTTGTCTGTCAAGTATGTTGCAAATATTTACCCGTAGGCTGACTTCGTTTATTGTGTCATTTGTCAGACAAAAGCTTTAAAACAGTGAATCAGTTATCCATCATTTTATTTGTGCCTTTTGCTTTTCTTCTTTAAAAGACCTTTCTTTTCCTCAAGACCATAAATATAGTCTTATGTATTTTCTTCTTATTCTTTTGTAATTTTGGCTTTTACATTTAGAACCTTAATTTATCTGGAACTTACTTTAGTTAACTCCTTGCAGTCAGAGTCTAACCTCATTTTGTCCCAGCAGATCAATAGTTTTCCCTGAACCACTTTTTGAGCAGTTTCCCACAAACCTGCTTATTTGAAAGGCCATTTTGATCATATATTAAGTTTCTTTATATACATGAGCCCATTTCTGGTCCCTCCTTTATTCCCTTGATCTATTTGTCTATTCCTTTGCCAATACCATACTGTTTCTTTGCTTAGTTACTATGGCTTTTTAGCATAGAAACAGGCAGTGTGTACAGTGGCCGAGAACATGGGGCCTTGAGCCAGATAGCCTGGTTTGACTCCTGAAGCTACCTTTAACTAGGTGTGTGACTTTGGGCAAATAACTCAAGCTCTCTCTCCCTCACTTTCCTTTGTGAAATGGAGAGATTAATTCACTACTTACCTCTTAAAGTTATTGTGAAGATGAGATGAATCAATGTAAGTAAAGCACTTAGGATAATGTATGGCAAATGGGAAGACTCAATAAATCCAAGCTGTTCCAGGATTTAGACTTGGTAGGGCATTTATACTCCACCACAGCTCATTCTACTTTCTCCAAAGTATCCTGCAGTCAGCAATTTTTATTAGGATTGCTTTGAATTTATAGATTAATTTAGGGAAGAATTGATACTTTTACAACATTGAGTCTTTCCAGCCGTGAACTTGGTATATATCTCTCCCTTCATTTATCTTGTTTTATTTTCTTCAGAAATATATTGACATTTTCTTCATAATGAAAACTGGCATATTGCAACATCCACTCTGCTCAATCAGCAGCAGTGGTTTCAGGTTCAACTAGATGTTTCACATTCACAAAACCCAAATAGGCAATCCTGGCATCTGTTTAGACTTGGTTTTGCAGAAGGATGCAGGACAAGAAACCCAGCTTGCTGGCCGGCCAGCAGCAACAAGCATTCTCATAGCTGTCTAGAGCTTTTCTCTGGCCCCCCAGTTAACAGCTCAGGTGTGAAGGAATGAGAGCATATGGGATAGGGATGGAGGAGAACAGGAGCCACTGTGGCTTAGAAGCCCTATGTCCCAAATTAGGTACCACTCTGTCTTGTCCCCTCTGCATAGCCTGTGTCCCAGCCAGGGACAGGGCCCAGGAACAGGAGGTATACTACACTTGGGGAGCCTGAGCTGTGACTCCTAGCAGGCTCTCGCAACCCAGATGCAGGGTACCACCCAGGGTGTTTTACCAGAAGCAGGCTCCCTTGGTCACACAGCTGACAGTCCACTTTCATCAGGTTTCCAGGGGAACCGAGCTAGAAAGCTAATCCAAGGTCAGTTCCCTACCTCAAAGGAGAAAGGGGTTTGGTAATCCTATTTTCATGGGTACTATTTCCAGAAGGAGGAGAGAATAAATGGCAGCAAACCCAACAAATATCCACTATCGTGTTTCTCATTAGAATCATAGTTTTTGTTGCTCTTCTAAATAGGATTTTTTTCTTTTTCTATTATAAATTCTGGATGGTTATTCTTGCTATATTAATGCCGTGGATTTCTCTGTTGATCTTGTAAGTAGCCACACTGCTGAACTCTCTTAATACTAATAGTTTGTCATTGGATTGTGTTGGATTTTTCTAGGTAGGTGACTATATCATCTGCAAATAATGACAGGTTTGACTGCTTCCAGTATTTATATGTGTGTGCATATTTTTTTTTTCAGGAGCATTCTTATTTCATTGATATGGACCTATAAAAGTTGAATAGCAGAGTTGGGTGGCAAACATTATTGTCTTTCTGACTCTGATGGGACTACTTCTGATGTTCCATCATTAAGTATGAGTTTGTTATGATTTTGTGGTAGACACCCGCTATTTCTTTATTGAGTTAAGGAAGTTTCTTTTTAATTCTAGTTTACTGAGAGTTTTTAATCATGAATGTCTCTTTAGTTTTAACAAATGCCTGTGTCATTTCCTGAGTTGATAATGCAGTTGTTTTCCCTTTAAGCTAGTAAAGGTAATTATTTACATTGAAAGCTTTTTATACAGTAAACTGTTGCTGCATTCCTGAGATAAACCCCACTTTGCCATGATACATTGTTCTTTTAATATAAAGTGTATTCTATTTGCTAATATTTGGCTTAAGACTGTTGCATTTATGTTCATAAGTGAGATTAGCTTGAAGTGTTCTTAGAATTCTCTCGTCTAGTTTTGGTATCAGGATTATTTTATTAAGTTATAAAATGAGTTAGACTTTTTTGGTCTTTTCTAGAAAGACAATATAGCATAATAGTTAAGAACATGGCTCTGTAACCAGATGCTTTGGTTGGAATCCTGATTTTCCACTGTCTTGACTTCTAACACTATAGGTTGCTTTTGCCTATTTTTGAACCGTATATAAATGGAGTCATATAGGATATACTCTTTTGTGTCGAGTTTCTTTCAGTCAGTGTTATGTTTGTGAGATTCATCCATGTTGTTACCTGAAGCAATAGTTTAGTAATTCTCATTGCTGGATAGTATTCCATTGTATGAGTATACCACAGTTTGTTTATTCATTCTACTATTGAGAGACAGTTCCAGTTTTTAAATGCTTTTACAAATTATGCTGCTATGAATATTCCTGTTGTGAACATATGTACATTTGTTGGGTATTTCTGTTGGGTACATACCTAGGAGTGGAATATGTATGTACATGTATATATATGTTCAGCTTTAGTAGATAATGGCAGCAGTTTTCCAAAGTATCTGTACCAATTTTCACTCCTAACAGCAATATCGGAGAGTTACTTCCTCCACATCCCTGCCAATACTTGGTACTGTCTTGTTCATTTTCGCCATTCTGGTGAATGTGTAGTAGTATTGCCTTGTGACTAATTTGCATTTTATTGATCACTAATAAAGTTGAAAACCTTTTCGTGTGTTTTTTTTAGGTCTAGCATTTTATGATTATATGAATAGCATCTGTCTTATTTATATATGGATATAGTCCTTAGATTAACCCTTATGTTCATAGCCCCAAAATTAAAGTCTAATAAGTAGGGTTTTTTAATTTAGGTCTGTAATATGTACATAACAGTTTATTAGGTTGTATTAGTTAAAATTACATTTGGTTGAGAACCAAGCAAAAACTCCAAAAGTAATGCCTTAAGCAAAGTTAAATTCTCCTTCATGGAAAAGAAATAAATAGGTAGACAGTAAATGGCTGTTATTAGGGAAACAGGCATCTTCTATCTTGTTGCTCCATTTACAGGGTCTCCAAATAGTCCAAGATGGATGTTAAAGTTTCAGACATACAATGATATTGTAAACAGCAAATGGAAGTTTTAAAAAAAATCCCCTTCCTTTTAAGGAATCTTCCTGCTAGTACATATAACTTTTTCATAAATGTCTTATTGGCTAACAATTACATGATAACAACTAGCTGCAAAAGTTGCTAAGAAATATTCTAGCTTAGAGGCAATGCACGCAGCTAAAAATTAGGGCTTTTGTTTACTATGAAAGATGCTTAGAGAATATTTAGAGCAGTTTCTTTCATACAGGATGTGGTGAAGAGAAATCAAAGTAAAAGCTGCAGTCCCTGCTCTTACAGAGAATCTCAAATGTATTGAGTAGTAAAGACTGTTATGCAGGATTCAACCAAAAAGTCAAGGAATAAACATTGTGGTAGGAAATTTAAGGGACCTAGGAATTCATGAAAGGAAAAGGGCAACCTAGACAGAAACACAGAAAACATGACATAGGCACAGAATAAACATTCATTGAATGAAAGAAGGAATAATTGATTAATTGAGCTTTCTACTCATTTTTTTTCCCATTGAGAACATCTCAAAGTCACACAATACTGTGAGGGAGTTATTTTAGCATTTAATTGCTTATAATGATGGATTATACTTTGGGGGCTTGATACAATAAATTATGCACCGTGTATTAATAAACATCATTTTTTGTTTGTACTCCTATCTTTCTCAAAAGGGGTAAAAGTAGAATGTTCCCAGTAGCTTAGGAATGTTATGAGCCATTAGTTAATGAAAAAAAACAGTCCCAGTTGCACAAAATCTTCCCTTCCCTAAATGTAACAACGTTTCCAAAGTTTATAGGTATTGCATATTTAGAGATAAGGCCAACCTCCCACCATGCAGAAAGATAATAATGAAAAAGTAACTTTAAAAACAACACTCATTCATCTTTGTGATATATCTATGAGGGAATTAACTACTGGCATGAACTACAAATTACATGCAGGGTGACATCTGCAAGATGGCAGACTAGGAGGAAAAGTCTAGGACCAGATGGCCTCATGGGTGAATTCTACCAAAAATTCAAAGAAGAATTAATACCAATCCTTCTTCAACCCTCGTAAAACATAGAAGAGGGAACACTTCCAAACTCATTTTATGAGGTCAGCATCACCCTGATAGCAAAGCCAGACAAAGATACCACGAGAAAAGAATACTATAGACCAATATCCCTAATGAACAGAGATGCAAAGATTTTCAATTCAATACTAGCAAACTGAATTCAACAGCATATTAAAAGCATTATGCATCATGAACAAGTGGGATTTATCCCTGGGATATGAGGATGTTTCAACATATGCAAGTCAGTCAATATGATACACCACATTAACAGACTGAAAGATAAAAACCACATGATCATCTCAATTGATGCAGAAAAAGCCTGATAAAAACTCTCAAAATGATAGGTATAGAAGGAACTTACCTCACTGTAATAAATGCCATACATGAAAAGGCCAAAGCTAACATGATAATCGATGGGGGGAAGACTGAAAGCTTTCCCTCTGAGATCCAGTACAAGGCAAAGATGTCCACTCTCGCCACTTCTAATCAACATAGTACTGGAAGTCTTAGCCAGAGCAATTAGAAATAGAAATACAAGGCACCCAAATCAGAAGTAAAATTTATCTGTTTGCAGATGACATGATCATATATGTAGAAAACCCTAAAGACTTAACAAAAACTATCAGAACTAATAAATTCAGTAAAATTGCAGAATACAAAATCAACATACAAAAATTACTCGTTTCTATACACAAACAATGAACTATCCAAAAAGGAGATTAAGAAAACAATCCTATTCAGAATAGCAAAAAAAGAATAAAATACTTAGGAATAGACTTAACCAAAGTCAAAGACTTATACACTGAAAATTATAAAAATGCTGATAAAGGAAATTAAAGACACAGATAAATGGAAAGACATCCCATGTTCATGGATTGGAAGAATTAATATTGTTAAAATGTCCATACTACCTAAAGTCATCTAAAGAGTCAGTGCATTCCCTATCAAAATCCCAATGGCATTTTTTACAGAAATAGAAAAAACAAACCTAAAATTCATATGGTACCCCACAAAAGACCCCAAATAGCCAAATCAATCTTGAGCAAGAATAATGAAGATGGAAGCATCACACTTCCTGATTTCAAAATATATTACAAAGCTACAGTAATCAAACTGTATGGTACTGGCCACAAAAACAGACATCTTGACCAATGAAACAAAATCGAAGGCCCAGAAATAAATCCACGCATCTATAGTCAACTGGTCTTCCACAAGAGTGCCAAGAATACACAATAAAATCAATAAATGATTTTGGGAAAACTGGATATCCACATGCAGAAAAATGAAATCGGACCCTTTACACCATATACAAAAATCAACTCAAAATGGATTAAAGACTTTGAGATGTGAAACCTAAAACCATAAAATTACTAGAAGAAAACAAAGAAAAGGCTTTTGTGTGTGTGTGTCTGCGGAGGGGGGGGAGATTAGCCCTGAGGTAACATCTGTTGCCAATCCTCCTCTTTTTGCTGAGGAAGATTGGCTCTGGGCTAACATCTGTGCCCATCTTCCTCTACTTTATACGTGGGATGCCTGCCACGCATTGCTTGATAAGCGGTGCATAGGTCTGCGCCTGGGATCCAAACCTGTGAATCCTGGGCCACCAAAGTGGAGTGCATGAACTTAACCACTATGCTACCGGGCCGGCTCCCTACAAGGAAAAAGCTTTTTGACATGGGTCTTGGCAATGATTTTTTGGATACAGCAACAAAAGGAAAAATAGACAAGTGGGATTGCATCAAACTAAAATGTTTCTGCACAGCAAAGGAAACACTCAGCAGAATGAAAAGGTAACCTGTGGAATGGGAGAAAATATTTGTAAACTATGTATCTGATAAGGGGTTAATATCTAAAATATGCAAGGAACTCAATAACAAAAAAACAACCCATTTAAAAAATGGGCAAAGGACTTGAATAGACATATCTCGAAAGAAGACATGCAAATGGCCAACAGGTATATGAAAAGGTGCTCATCACTAATCATCAGGGATGTACACACATATACACACACATGATGGAATATTATTGAGACTTAAAAAAGGAAATCTTGCCATTTCTGACAACATGGATGAACTTTGAGGACATTATGCTAAGTGAAATAAGCCAGACACAGAAAGATAAATATTGCATGATCTCACTTATGTGTGGAATCTAAAATAGTCAAACTCATAGAACCAGAGAGTAGAATGGTGGTTGCCAGGGACTAAGGGGTGGGGGAAATGGGGAGATGTTGTTCAAAGGGTACAAAGTTTCAGTTATGCAGGATAAATAAATTCTGAAGATCTAATGTACAGCATGGTGACTCTAGTTAACAATACTGTATTATATACTTGAAATTCGCTAAGGTAAATCTTAAGTGTTCTCATCCCTCCCAAAGAAAATGGTAACTATGTGAGGTGAAAAATATATTAAATAATTTACTGTGATTATTTCACAATGTGTATGTATATCAAAACATCAAGTTGTACATTTTAATTGTATACAGTTTCTATGTGTCAGTTATACCTCAATAAGCTGAAAAAAATTACATGCAAGGTCAGAGCTCAAAAAATAAAAGGTATAAGCAACAGAATTGGGATGTGAAAGCCTCTTTGTCTTTGTTTCCATTCTTTCAGGAAAAAGACAATAGCTGTTTCACTAGATGGAAAGCAAATGCAGGGATTGCGAAAGTGCGATACTGCATCTAGTGTTTTTATTTTTGAAAATGTCTACAACTGCTTATGAATTCCCCTAGGTAACTATCTGTTCTTCATGTTGATGACATTATTCTTTATGGATGATTGATGATTACTGTTAATTGAAGTACAAAGCACTAATTTTCTCTGAACTTTGGAATGATTTAATGGAAACATTTAAAGTATTAAGAACAAACTTATTTTTGTAGGGTGGTGAAGATTAGAGGTCTGAAAAATCTATTTGGTAGTGCATTGCTGGAGGGAAAACTTTTTGGCTGGAAATTTATTCCCCATGTTAGTTCCACCACAATTTCACAATGTGTTTTTCATTGCGTTATCAATAAGTGGTGCTCATCTTGTAAAGGAGAAATGCTACCATAATAGAAGAAACGAGAAAAATAATTGAATTCTTAGTCACTAGAGCCTAAAGTACTTTAAAAGGTCTCTGAGTGTCTTTCAGAAACTTGTGTCTGCAGAAATAAAGTGGCTGGGCAAGAGCAGGACCAGTGCTCACTCTGTGTCTTCTTTTAAGAATGTCAAGGCCCAAGTCTATTTAACTTAAGAAGGCATTGACAAGATCCTCAAAGTCATCACTAGAAGCACTGCTTCTGTGTTTCATAGAAACAGATTTTTATTGGGCTGTCATTTGAATTCCTGAGCCTTATCCTTGTTTTATCTTCACTCTGCTTTTAAATTTTTTCTTCTGCCTTTATGGGGTTACAAATGGTCTAGAACCTACACATAAATCAGGTTTAGGTCTAGAATGTCATCACACATAAAATAATAGAGATAATCATGAACAGTGAAAATTAGGACACCCGTTGAATGTTCTGTTGTCTTTTTTTTAACCACCTTAATCTTTAAGACCTTATTTTAGCTGCACAGTGTTATTCTTTTCTTTTCTTTTTGTTGTTTCTTTTTTTTTTTAACAGCTTCATTATGGTATAATTGATATACAAAGAACTGCATATATTTGATATATACAGTTTGATGAATTTGGATATAGGTAAATAGACATGATACCATCACCACAATCAAGGTAATAGACATATCCAACAATTCCAAAGTTTCCTTGTGTCTTGTTTTTGTTTAGTTTTATTTTGTTTTTGTGGTAAGAGGACAACATGAGATCTACTCTCTTAAATTTTGAAGTGCACAATACAGTATTGTTAACTATAGGCATCATGTTGTACAGCAGATCTCTAGAACTTATTCGTGTAGCATAATTGAAACTTCATGCCCATTGAATAACAATCCCCCTTTATCCTACTCCTATCCACTGGCAACCATCGTTCCATTCTCTGCTTCTATGAATTTGACTATTTTAGATACCTCCTATAAGTGGAATCATGCAATATTTGTCTTTCTGTGATTGGCTTGTTTCATTTAGCATAATGTCCTCCAGATTCATCCATGTTGTCACAAAAGACAGGACTTCCTTCTTTTTTAAGGTTGAATAATATTCCTGTGTGTGTATATACCACATTTTCTTTGTCCATTCATCTGTCAGTGGACATTTAGGTTGTTTCCATGTCTTGACTGTTGTGAGTAATGCTGCAATGAAGATAGGAGTACAGATAAATCTTCAAGATCCTGATTTCAATTCTTTTGGATATATACCCAAAAGTGGGATTGCTGGATCATATGGTAGTTCTATTTTTAATTTTTTGAGAACCCTGCATACTATTTTCCATAGTTGCTTCACCATTTTACATTCCCACCAATAGTATACAAGGGTTCCAATTTCTCCACATCCTTGCCAACACTTACTTTTTTTTTTATGTTAGCCATGCTAACAGGTGTGAGGTGATATCTCGTTGTAGTTTTCATTTGCATTCCCTGATAGTAATGTTGGGCATCTTTTCGTATACTTGTTAGCCATTTGTATGTCTTTTTTGGAGAAATGTCTGTTCAAGTCCTTTGCCCCTTTTAAATTGGATTACTTATTTTTCCTATTGAGTTGCAGGAGTTCCTTATATATTTTAGATACTAACTCTTTATCAGATATATAGCTTGCAAATATTTTGATAAATCTTCTTAATTTTAATATGTGTCAATTTTTTCCATTTTGGTGCTCTTTGTGTTTTAAGAAATTTTTTCTTACCCCAAGGTCATTCAGTTCTACTTTTTGCCTAAAAAGTTTTATTGTTTTACCTTTCACATTTAGATTTATAGTCTACCTGGAATTGATTTTTGTGTATGGTGTGAAGCAGACTTTAAGACTCACTTTTTTTCACGTGGATGTCCACTGAGTCAGAATCGTTTTTTGAAAAGACCATTTCTTTGTTATCAACCAGGCATTCATTTGTATGTTGATCTGTTTCTGGATTCTCTATTTTGTTCTATTTGTCTGTTGTCTATCCTTGTGCCAGTACCCCACTTTTTTTTTTTTTGGGAGGAAGATAAGCCCTGAGCTAACACTCAATGCCAATCCTCCTCTTTTTTGCTGAGGAAGACTGGCCCTGGGCTAACGTCCGTGCCCATCTTCCTCTACTTTATATGGGACGCCGCCACAGCATGGATTAACAAGCGGTGCATCGGTGCATGCCCGGGATCTGAACCAGCGAACCCCGGGCTGCCGCTGCAGAGCACGTGCACCTAACTGCTTGCACCACTGGGCTGGCCCCGACACTGTCTTGATTACTATAGCTTTACAAAAAGTCTTGACATGTGGTGATGAGTACTCCAGCTCTGTACTTCTTTAATGTTGCCTTAGCTATTCTTAGCCCTTTGCATTTCCATGTAAATTTCAGAATTTGGTTTGTCAATATCCACAGGAGAAAACCTGCTGGGATTTGATTAGGATTGCATTAAGTCTATAGCTCAATTTGGGGAGAACTGACATTTTTTAAGTGAGGTCTTCCACTCCACGAGCATGTTATATCTTGCCATTTGTGTGGGTCTTTAATTTCTCTCAATAATATGTTATCATTTTCAGTGTAGAGGTCTTGCACATCTTTTGTTAGATTTATTCATACCTATTTGATGTTTATTTAAAAAATACAGTAAAGCTGGTGTAAATGGCATCATTTAAAAAAGTTTATTTCCTATTTTTTGCTGGTATATAGAAATTCAGTGAATTTTTGTATGTTGGTCTTGTGCCCAGTGACCTTGCTAAATTTACTTATTAATTCTAATAGTGTGTGGGTTTTTTAAATTTTCTACAAACACAGTCAGGTCATTTGTGAATAATCACTATTTTAGTTCTTCCTTTCCAATCTTTATACCTTTTATTTCTTTTTCTTGCTCTACTGAACTTGCTAGGACTTTCAGGGATGGCATTAGGCATCCTTTTCTTGTTCCCAAGTTCAGGCAGATGGTTTTTAATAATTCACCAGTAAGTGTAATGTTTGTTGTAGATTTTTGGCAGATATTCTTTATCAGTTTAGGGAAATTCCTCTCTGAGCTATATTTTAGCTATATTTTGTTTTATTGTTGTAGTAGTTATATGCTCTGGGAAAGGCTATATCAGACTGGAATTTCTCTTGAAAGTTTGGTAGAACTCTCCTATAAAACCACCTTGGCCTGGTGCCTTCTCGGGGGGTAGATTTTTCCTCACCATTTAAGTTTCTTCCTTGGTTTTTGTTTTTTTTTTCAGGTTTTCTACTCCTCTTTCAGTCAATTATGGTAATTTATAGTTCATTGAATGTCCATTTCATCTAAGTTTTCCTTTTTTTTTTTGACTTAAGTGTATGTAGTTTATTTTCAAAATTGGTTTCATTGGTAGCATTTATCACTAATTTAAATTATTTATTTATTATCTTCCCCCCACTAGATGTTGTCTCCATGACCTTGTCTGTCTTGCTCACTGCTGTAACTGCAGTACCTAGAGCCATTACTACCTGCCACATAGTAGCCATGGGAAATATTTCTTGAGTGGATGACTGTGTGATCTGTTTCTTTAAGTACAGAAGTCCCCCCTCCTTATCTGTAGGGGACACGTTCCAAGACCCCCAGTGGATGCCTGAAACCACAGATAGTACCAAACCCTATATATACTATGTTTTTTCCTATACATACATACCTCTGGCAAAGTTTAATTTATAAATTAGGCACAGTAAGAGATTAGCAGCAACAACCAATAATAAAATGGAACAATTATAACAATATACTGTAATAAAAATGTGAATGGGATCTCTCTCTCAAAATATCTTATTGTACTGTACTCATCCTTCTTGTGATGATGTGAGATGTTACAACACCTACGTGATGAGATGAAGTGAGTGAATGACGTAGGCATTGTGATGTAGCATTATTTTTGGACCGCAGTTGACTACGGGTAACTGAAACTGCAGAAAGCGAAACCAGGGATAAGGAGGGACTACTGTATGTCCCCTTTTCCACTGCCAATGCTGTTTACTTGTGTTTTCTCTTTTTTCTTGATTCTGTTGCCAGAGGCTTATCTACTTTGTTGGTCTTTTCAAAGATCAGCTTTAGGTTCTCTTGATCAACTCAGTTTCTTAGCTTTCTTTTTTTTTTAATTTCTGCTTTTCTCTTTATTAATTTCTTCCTTCTATTTTCTATATGTCTTATTGTTGCTGTGTTGTTCTTATCGTTATCCTTATTTTAACTTCTTGAGGTGAAAACTAAGTTTATTTTTGGTCTTCCTTGTTTTCTAATAAATACATTTAAGGCCATAAATTTTCATTCTCACTTTGGCCCCACCATATGATGTATAGTAGTTCCAATGGTTTTTGTTTGTTTGTTTTACTTCTAACTCATTTGTGTTTGCCGTTTTTATTTTCTCTTCAACCCAAGAGTTATTGAGAAGTGCATTTTAAAATTTCCAGGCATGTAGATGTGGGGGAGAGTATGGATATTTTTGGTGTTTCCTTTGTCACCTAGAACAGGGATCCATAAACTACAGCCTGTAGGCCACATGGGCCTGGTGCCTATTTTGGAAATAAAATTTTATTGGAACATAGCCACGCCCACTTGTTTACATACTACCTATGACTACTTTCCAGCTATAACTGCACAGCTGAGTGGTTGTGACACAAACCCTGTGGCTCACACAGCTTAAAATATATACTATCTGGCGTTTTCATAAAAAGTTTGCTGACCCCTGACTTAAAACATGGTCAATTTTTGTGACTTTTTCCTATAGATTGAAAAATATGTGTATTGTCTTTTGAGTATAAGTCCTTTATATCCTTGTTAGAATAAGCTTGTTGAGTTGTGTTACTGATCCTTATATCCTTCCTCATTGTTTGTGGTTTTGATTATACATATCTAAAAGAGATGTGTATAAATCTCCCATCATAACTAAATTTGTCCACTTTCTATATTTTGCCAGGGTTAGCTTTATATATTTTTAAGCTATATTGTTAGTGCATAAAGAGTATATAAAGGTTCATAACTATTATATCATCCTTCTGTGTTTTTCCTTCATAAAATATAAAATAGCCCTCTTCATCTCATTTATTTATGCATGCCTTAAATTCTTTGTCTCTAAATAATATTATTGTTCCTGTCAGGATTAGATTCAATTACATATATCAGGGAAAAAATAAATAATAAATAAAATTAATTTAAACAAGAAAGATTATTTCTTTCTTGGGTAGAACAAGGCAAGAGATAGGTATTCCAGGGCTCTGCGATGTGATCAGGGACCCAGGCTCCTGTCTTCTGCTTTACCATCTTGGTATATGGTTTCCATTCTAAGGCCCCCTCATGGTCCACGAGACTTCTGGAGCTCCAGCCAGCACACTCCATTGAGCACCATAAGGAAGAGGAAAGGTAGGAGGGCAAAAAGGGAGCTGTCCCAGCTCAGCCAATTTCTAATAAGTGACCTTCCCAGAAGTCCTAGGAAGTAATTCCATTTCCATCTCATTGGCAGGACTTTGTCAAGTGGCAACACCTAAGCTACCAGAGAGGCCTGTCAGGTAGCTCTGTCTTGGCTAAAAATTGACAATCTGTGACCAAGGAGGAAGGTGAGACTGGACATTTGAATTAGGCAGCCAGCAATTTCTGCTACTGGCCTGTTGCATCTTGTAATTCTTGTTAGAGGCATTTTCCTGTTAAAATGTTTTCCGTTCCTTTATTCTCAGCATTCCTCAGTTATTTTGTTGTTGTTGTTATTTATTGTGGTAACATTGGTTTATAACATTGTATAAATTTCAGATGTACATCATTATACGTCTATTTCTGCATGGATTACATCATGTTCTCATGTTCACCAGCCAAATACTAACTACAATCCATCACCACACACATGTGCCGAATTATCCCTTTCGCCCTCCTTCCTCCCCCCTTCCCCTCTGGTAACCACCAATCCAATCTGTCTCTATGTGTTTGTCTGTTGTTGTTATTATCTAATACTTAATGAGTGAGATCATGCGGTATTTGACCTTCTCCCTCTGACTTATTTCACTTTGCATAATACCCTCAATGTCCATCCATGTTGTCACAAATGGCTGGATTTCATTGTTTCTTATGGCTGAGTAGTATTCCATTGTGTACATATACCACATCTTCTTTATCCATTCCTCCCTTGATGGGCACTTAGGTTGCTTCCAAGTCTTGGCTATCGTGAATAACGCTGGAATGAACACAGGTGTGCATGTATCTTTACGCATTGGTGTTTTCACATTCTTTGCATAGATACCCAGCAGTCAAATAGCTGGATCATATGGTAGTTCTATCCTTAATTTTTTGAGGAATCTCCATACTGTTTTCCATAGTGGCTGTACCAGTTTGCACTCCCACCAGCAGTGTATGAGAGTTCGCTTCTCTCCACATCCTCTCCAACACTTGTTGTTTCCTGTCTTGTTAATTATAGCCATTCTGATGGGCGTGAGGTGATATCTCATTGTAGTTTTGATTTGCATTTCCCTGATTGTGAATGACGTTGAACGTCTTTTCATGTGCCTGTTGGCCATCTGTATATCTTCTTTGGAGAAATGTCTGTTCAGGTCTTTTGCCCATTTTTTAATTGGGTTGTTTTTTTGTTGTTGAGATGCATGAGTTCTTTATATATTTTGGAGATTAAGCCCTTATCAGATGTATGGTTTGCAAATATCTTCTCCCAATGGTTAGGTTGTCTTTTCGTTTTGTTGCTGGTTTCCTTTGCTGTGCAGAAGCTTTTTAGTTTGATGTAGTCCTGTTTGTTTATTTTTTCTATTGTTTTTCTTGCCCGGTCAGACATGGTGCTTAAAAATATGTTGCTAAGACTGATGTCGAAGAGCGTACTGCCTGTTTTCTTCTAGAAGTTTCATAGTTTCAGGTCTTACATTCAAGTCTTTAATCCATTTGGAGTTTTCTCCAAATTGAAAACCATTAGGGTTTTCTATATATAAAATCATGTCATCTACATATAGTGACAGTTTCACTTCTTCCTTTCCAATTTGGATCCCTTTTATTTCTTTTTCTTGCCTGATTGCTCTGGCTAGGACTTTCAATACTATGTTAAATAGGAGTGGTGAGAGTGGGCATCCTTGTCTGGTTCCTGTTCTTAGAGGGATAGCTTTCAGTTTTTCTCCATTGAGGATGATATTAGCTGTGGGTTTGTCATATATGGCCTTTTTTATGTTGAGGTTGTTTCCTTCTGTACTCATTTTATTCAGAGTTTTTATCATAAATGGATGCTATATCTTGTCAAATGCTTTCTCTGCATCCATTGAGATGATCATGTGATTTTTATTCTTCATTTTATTAATGTGGTGTATCACGTTGATTGATTTACGAATGTTGAACCATCCCTGCATCCCTGGAATAAATCCCACTTGATCATGGTGTATAATCTTTTTGATGTATTGTTGTATGTGGTTTGCTAGTATTTTGTTGAGGATTTTTGCATCGATCTTCATCAGTGATATTGCCTGTAATTTTCTTTTTTTGTGTTGTCCTTGTCTGGTTTTGGTATCAGGGTAATGTTCGCTTCATAGAATGAGTTAGGGAGCTTCCCCAGCCCCTCAGTTTTTTGGAAGAGTTTGAGAAGGATAGGTATTAAGTCTTCTTTGAATGTTTGGTAGAATTCAGCAGGGAAGCCGTCTTGTCCTGGACTTTTATTTTTGGGGAGGTTTTTGATTACTGTTTCGATCTCCTTACTGGTGGTTGGTCTATTCAAATTCTCTATTTCTTCTTGATCCAGTTTTGGAAGGTTGTATGATTCTAAGAATTTATCCATTTCTTCCAGATTCTCCAATTTGTTGGCATATAGCTTTTCATAGTATTCTCTTATAATCTTTTGTATTTCTGAGGTGTCTGTTGTAAACTTTCCTCTTTCATTTCTGATTTTACTTCTCTGAGCCTTCTCTCTTTTTTCTCTTGGTGAGTCTAGCTAAAGGTTTATCAATTTTGTTTATCTTTCCAAAGATCCAGCTCTTGGTTTTATTAATTTTTTCTATTGTTCTCTAGTCTCTATTTCATTTATTTCTGCTCTGATTTTTATTATTTCCCTTCTTCTACTGATTTTGGGCTTTGTTTGTTCTTCTTTTTCCGATTCCTTTAGGTGCATTATTAGATTGTTTATTTGAGATTTTTCTTGTTTGTTGAGATAGGCCTGTATTGCTAGAAACTTCCCTCTTAGAACCGCTTTTGCTGTATCCCATACATTCTGGCATGTCGTATTTTCGTTTTCATTTGTCTCCAGGTATTTTTTGATTTCTCCTTTGATTTCTTCATTGACCCAATCATTGTTCAGTAGCATTTTGTTTAATCTCCACATATTTGTGGCTTTTCTGATTTTCTTCCTATAGGTGATTTCTAGTTTCACACTGTTATGGTCAGAAAAGATGCTTGTTATTATTTCAATCTTCTTAAATTTATGTAGACTTGTTTTTTTGCCTAATATGTGATCCATCCTGGAGAATGTTCCATGTGCATTTGAAAAGAACGTGTCTTCTTATGTCTGTAGATGGAATGTTCTGTAGGTCCATCTGTTCTAGTATGTCATTTAAGACCAATGTTTCCTTGTTGATCTTCTGTTTGGATGATCTATCCATTGGTGTAAGTGAAGTGGTAAATTCCCCTACTAGTATTGTGTTACTATTTCTCTTTTTATGTCTGTTAACAATTACTTTATATATTTAGGTGCTCCTGTGTTGGGTGCATAGATATTTACAAGTGTTATATCCTCTTGTTGGATTGTTCCTTTGATCATTATGTAATGCCCTTCTTTTTACAGTTTTCGTTTTAAAGTCTATTTTATCTGATATGAGTATTGCTACCCCAGCTTTCCTTTCATTGCCATTTGAGTGGAGTATCTCTTTCCATCCCTTCACTTTCAGTTTGTGAGTGTCTTTAGGTCTGAAGTATGTCTCTTGTATGCAGCATATATATGGGTCTTGTTTTTTTTAATCCAATCAGCCACCCTATGCCTTTTAATTGGGGCATTTAGTCCATTGACGTTTAAAGTAGCTATTGATAAGTATGTACTTACTGCCATTTTTTAACTCTTTTTTTTTTCGGTGTTTTAGTAGTCCTTCTCTGTTTCTTTCTTCTTCTCTTGCTCTCTTCCCTTGTGGTTTTATGGCTTTCTTTAGTATTCTATTTGGGTTCCTTTCTCTTAGATTTTTGTGTATTTATTATAGGTTTCTGTTTGTGATTACCATGGGGTCCATGTACAGTAACCTATGAATATAGGAATCTATATTAAGTTGATGGTCTCTTTAGTTTCACCTATGTCTGAAAGCTCTACTCTTTAACTCCCCTCCTCCCACATTTTATGTTTTTGATATCATATCTAACCTCTTTTTTGTGCATTTGTATCCATTCCCCTCTTATCATGGAAATAGATACTTTTTCCTATTTGTGGTCTTCTCTTTTCCCCTTAAATAAGTCCCTTTAGCATTTCTTGTAGTACTGATTTCTTGGTGACAATCTCCTTTAATTTTTGCTTCTCTGGGAAACTTTTTATCTCCTCTTCCATTTTGAATGATGACCTTGCCTGGTAGAGTACTCTTGGCTGTAGATTTTTTCCTTTTAGCACTTTAAATATATCATGCCACTCTCTTCTAGCCTGTAAGGTTTCTGCTGAGAAGTCAGCTTGTTTAACATTCTGTTTTGAAATAATTTCAGATTTATAGAAAAGTTGCAAGAATAGTACAAAGAATTCCTGTATACCCTTCACCCAGATTCCCCAAATGTCAAAATTTTATCATATTTCCATTTTTTTATATGTATGGATAATTTTTCCTGAACCATTTGAGAGTAAGTTGCACACATGATGCCCCTTTAGTGGACACTTCCTAAAGAACAAGGACATTCTCTTACATAACAACAATAAAATAGTCAATATCATGACATTAAAATTTAATACAATATATAATCTATAGATGATATTCAAATATCACCAGTTTTCCTAGTAACATCTCTTATAGCAGACAAAAAAAACCTTTATTCTGGTCAAGTGCTCTTCATTTCTTTGTTTCAACCTGGTATCATTTTCTTTCTTCTTGAAGAACATCCTTTAATATTTCTGGCAGTGCAGGTCTTCTGGCGATACATTCTTTCAACTTCTGTATCTCTGAAAAAAGTCTTTACTTCAATTCCAGTTTTAAAAAGACATTTTCACTGGGTAAAGAACTCTAGGTTGACCTTTTTTTTTCCAGAACTATAAAGATATTTCTCCACTGTCTAACAAGAAAGTGGCTATCATCTTTACCTTTGTTCCTGTCTACTTAATTTGTTTTTTGTGCTGGCTTCTTTTAAGATTTTCTCTATATCACTGGTTTTAAACTAGTTGATTATAGTGTGCCATGGTGTAATTGTTTTCATATGTCCTATGCTTGGGTTTCATTGAGCTTCTTAGACTTGTGGAATTACATTTTTCATCAAATTTAGAAAAATTTCAGCCATTATTTCTACAAATTTTTTTTGTTCCACTTTCTTCTTTGGATATTCCAATTGCATATATGTTTGACCACTTAATATTGTCTCACAGTTCTGCTGATGCTCTGTTCATTGCTTTTCAGCCTTTTTTTCTATCTGTGATTTCTTTTGTATAGTTTCTGCTATGTCTTCAAGTTTACTAATCTTTCCTTCTGTAATGTTTAATTTTCTGTTAATTGTATCCAGTACACTTTTTATCTCAGGTATTATAATTTTCATCTCTAGAGGTCCAATTTGGGTCTTTTTATTTCTTCCTGTCTCTACTTGACACATTCTATCTTTCCTCTAGCTTCTTGAATATATAGAGTAGTTAGATCTGTTTTAATGTCTTTGTCTCCTAATTCCTGTCACTTAGATCTGCATCATTTCTGGGTCAATTTCATTTGATTTTATCTCCTCATTATGAGTTGGATTTTTCTGTAGTTTTGCATGCCTGGCAATTTTTGATTGGATGCAGACATTTTGAATTTTACCTATTGAGTGTTAGGTATATTTATATTCTTAAAAATATTCTTGAGCTTTATTGTGAGATATTGTTAAGTTACTAGGAAACAGTTTGATCCTTTTGAGTCTTGTTTTTAACCTTTCTTAGGCAGAAACAAAGCAGTATTTAATGTATGGTTCATTTTTCCCTACTACTGAGACAAGATCTGTTGTCTCCTAAATTATGAGATTTCCCCTTCAGGCTCTTGGGAGCACATGCTGTTCCTGGCCCTGAGTACACTTCAAGGACGATTCCCTGTCATCCCTCTAGGTTGGTATTTCCCTGGCCTTGGGCGGTTTCCTCACATACATGTCCTGATCGGTACTCAACTAAACACTTAAAGAGCACCCTCTCTCTATGCAGCTCTCTTTTCTACAGTCCTTGCCCTGCAAATTCAAGCCTCCTTGGCTTTCCCAGAGTCTCAGCACAAGGATACCAACAAACTCTATGTGGGGTTCTCCTCCCTGTACTTGCTTTCTCTGTTTTTCAAAAATACTTGTGTCCTTTGGGGAGAGCTTTGGAGCCCTCTGTGAACTGTCTTTCCCCTGGCAGATCTGTGAGGTGGTGCTCTGGGCAGCGGCAGCCCTGCTCTTCTTGGTTAGCTTCTCCTGAGCTGGAACCTCTGCTCTGGTCAGCTTGTTGCCAAAAACCGGGACCTTGTCATTGTAGCCAAAGCAATGAACACATTGACAAGGGATTGAGGAAAAGAAAGGGGAAATTTAATAATTTTCTAGCAAATGAGGACGTGGCAGGCTTGTGCCCCAAAACCCACTATCCTCCTGAAGCACTAACAGTTAGGGTTTTTAAAGGGAAATTCATGGGTAAGAATGTGCTGTCTACGTGACCACAGACATCTGGTGGGGCAGTTGTGCAAGGGTCTCAGATGAGGGTCCCAGACATTCTGGTGCTGGGACAGCTGTTATCTTCATCTACAGCAGGAGGTCCTGTGTTCCATAGATCAATCCTCCTGCTTCACCAGAAATTGGGATCTCGGGGAGAAAGGAAACTTCTGAAGATAATTGTAGGCTATAGTGCATAAAGTTTCAATTAAGGAGAATAAAAAGTTACAGGACTTTTTCAGTTTTTCCTCTGTTACAAGCTGGGGGAACACTCGGGGCCCCAGTGTCCTCAGCCTGCCATGCCTCCATGGATGGAGTAGAGCCTCTTCCAGGGGTGGGTGCTGGGTGGAGGAAAGGCACCCCCAGACTCTTGGCCATAACTCACTGGGAAATTAGCCTCTTTGACCTGGAGTTGGGGATGAGAAATGTTGTTGGTCTGCCCCCTTGGTGAGATTCCACACCCCTCATTGGGAGCTGGGGGAGAGGGAGCCCTGTCTTCTTGGCCACACCCACTCCGAGTGGAGCTTTGTCAAGATGAGCATGGGTGGGGTTGGCTAAAGTGCTCCAGATACTCCCTGTTCTTACCAAGTCTTAGTAGATTTTCTTGAATCAATGTCTCCATTTGCTGTGTGTACGGAGGACAATTTCCAGAGATTATAAATGTTTGTTTTTTCTAGTTAGCTTTCTCCAGTTTTGCCCATTTTGCTGTGGAGTGAGTCTGTAGAGCTCTCTGTCATCCTGGAAGTGGGCCCTTTCTACCTTGTGTATGAACAAAGGGTGACGCCTGTGGTTCAGCCTTGAATGCATTGGGGTCACCTGGGAGGAGCTTAAAAACCCTGCGGCCTGGTCGTTGGATTGCTTTGTGTTGATGTGAATAATATGGGGGAAGGAAGGAGGAAACACAAGGGAAGCTTCTATGTGTGAAGCCCCCCAAGGCGTAGACTCGTTCTGGAGAAACACTGGCCTCGTCCCATCCTGGATGATATTTGACACACCTGTGGGTGCCAGTGCACCTCTCGATTATTTGCGAAAATATGTGATTGCTCTTTGGTCTTTGTTGCAAAGTCTTTTCAAAGACACGAGAAGAATTCTTCTAGTGATACGAGGGCACAGGCACAGGTAGAACCTCTTTGCGCCATGTAATTTCTGCAGGTGACTGATGTTTTGCAAAGCAAAATAGCTATTTAATTTAAATATTCAGCATTTGTAAAATTCCATTGTATAGTAGCAATTTATCAGGATGTTAACAGAATTGAAACGTGAAATACTGACTTGAATTTTTTTTGTTGTTGTTAGGAAGATCAGCCCTGAGCTAACATCCGTGCTAATCCTCCTCTTTTTTTGCTGAGGGAGACCGGCTCTGAGCTAACATCTATTGCCAGTCCTCCTCCTTTTTTTCCCCAAAGCCCCAGTAGATAGTTGTATGTCATAGTTGCACATCCTTCTAGTTGCTGTATGTGGGACACGGCCTCAGCATGGCCGGATAAGCGGTGCGTCAGTGCGCGCCCAGGATCCGAACCCGGGCTGCCAGTAGCGGAGCGTGCGCACTTAACCGCTAAGCCACGGGGCCGGCCCCTGACTTGAATTTTTAAATGGCCGTACAGGGTGGCTGTGTGTGTGCAGGTGACAGGATTAGTTTATGTATCTTTATTCCTTATGGTTTTTTTTCCCCACAAGTGTTAAGTGTATCCTCAGTAAAGTTCTCTGTTACAATTACAATGCCTCTTAAGGTTTTAGAACAGATGGGTCCTGGGGTGTTTTCCAACAACCACAACCAATTCTCCCATTCTTAGCAGATACCATCTGGGTGTCCAACAATTCATCTCAATTCTGACACGATTTACCTGGAGATAGTGTCACATCCCGCAGGTTAAGGGCTCAGGCCCACGAGACTGCCCCCACTTCAGGCCTCCCGCACTTCTTACCCACCGGCTATAAATCAGGGCTCCCACGACCCCCTCCTCAGGTTTGATAATCTGCTAGAACGGCTCACAGAACTCAGGGAAACACTTACATTTACTGGTTTATTATATAGTAAAGGATGTGGTAAAGGATTCAGGTGAACAACCAGATGAAGAAGCACATGGGGCGAGGTCCAGAAGGGTCCTGAGTTCAGGAGCTTCTGTCCCCGTGGAGTTGGGGTGCATCACCCTCCCGGTGTGGACGTTTCACCAATCCAGAATTCCCCCAAAGCCCATACTATTGGGATTTTATGGAGGCTTAATCATGTAGGCATGATCAATCATTAACTCCATTTCCAGCCTCTCTCCCCTCTCTGGAGGATGGGGGGTGGAGCTGAAAGTTCCAAGCTTCTAATCAAGGCTTGGTCTTTCTGGTGACCAGCCCCCATCCTGAAGCTGTCTATGGGCCACCAAGAGTCACCTCATCAGAACAAAAGACGCTTCTGTCACCCAGGAAATTCTAAGGGATTCAGGAGCTCAGTGTCAGGAACTGGGGACAAAGGCCAGATACATATTTCTCGTTATGCCACAGGCCCTTGACTGTTTCAGTGACCCAGCTGCCCAGTACCTGACCATGAGCTCTCTGACCCCAGGAAGCTCCCACAGCCACTCCCTTTTCCTGGAACAAATTTTGTCTTTCACTTCTCTTTCTTGCAAAGTGTGAAAATTAATAAAGGGCAACCTCATTTAAAACAAGGTCAGGAGGCCAGAAGGGGGAGCTCCCACGCAGTACTGCTTGAGGTCAATTAGAGGAAACAGTCAATTACAGATCCCAACAGACAAGAAGTCGTCAACAGAAAAGACAGTCAATTACAGGAAGAAATGTACATTGCATCCCAAACGACCCCAGCAACTCAGCCAATGAGAAACCATCACCACCCTGAACTCGTGCTTTTCTCCAATGGACTTCCGTTCAAAACAACCCCTCCCAATTTCCTCCTTTTTCCCTATGAAATGACATTCCTTTCCCTTCTTTGTTGGATTTGCCTGTGGTCCGTCATAGCATGCACTTCCCAAATTGCAATTCTTTGGCTATTCCCATATAAACTCATTTTGCTGGTAAAACAACTGGCTGTTTTATTTTTTTTATTTTTTTTTATTGATATTTTAATGGTTTCTAACATTGTGAAATTTTGGGTTGTACATTTTTGTTTGTCCATCACCCCATATATGACTCCCTTCACCCCTTGTGCCCACCCCCCACCCCCACTTCCCGGGTAACCACAGTCCAGTTTTCTCTGTCCATGTGTTGGTTTATATTCCACATATGAGTGAGATCATACAGTGTTTGTCTTTCTCTTTCTGGCTTATTTCACTTAACATAATACGCTCCAGGCCCATCCATGTTGTTGCAAATGGGACGATTTTGTCTTTTTTTATGGCTGAGTAGTATTCCATTGTATATATATACCACATTTTCTTAATCCAATCGTCGGTCGAGGGACACTTAGGTTGCTTCCACTTCTTGGCTATGGTGAATAATGCTGCAATGAACATAGGGGTGCATAAGCCTCTTTGGATTGTTGATTTCAGGTTCGTTGGATAGATTCCCAGTAGTGGGATGGCTGGATCATAGGGCATCTCTATTTTTAATTCTTTGAGGAATCTCCATACCGTTTTCCATAGAGGCTGCACCAATTTGCATTCCCACCAGCTGTGTATGAGGGTTCCTGTTTCTCCACATCCTCTCCAACATTTGTTGTTTTTTGTCTTGGTGATTATAGCCATTCTAACGGGCGTGAGGTGGTATCTTAGTGTTGTTTTGATTTGCATTTCCCTGATGATTAGTGATGTTGAGCATCTTTTCATGTGCCTATTGGCCATCTGTATATCTTCCTTGGAGAAGTGTCTGTTCATTTCCTCTGCCCATTTTTTGATCGGGTTGTTTGTTTTTTTGTTGTTCAATTGTGTGAGTTCTTTATATATTATGGAGATCAACCCCTTGTCAGATGTATGTTTTGCAAATATTCTCTCCCAGCTGGTTGGTTGTTTGTTCATCTTGATTCTGGTTTCATTTGTCTTATAAAAGCTCTTTAATCTGATAAAGTCCCACTTGTTTATTTTTTCTTTAGTTTCCCTAGTCTGGGTAGGCATGTCATCCGAAAAGATTCCTTTAAACCCAATGTCAAATAGTGTGTTGCCTATATTTTCTTCTATGAGTTTTATAGTTTCAGGTCTCACCTTCAGGTCTTTGATCCATTTTGAGTTAATTTTTGTGAATGGCGATAGCACATGGTCCACTTTCATTCTTTTGCATGTGGCTGTCCAGTTTTCCCAACACCATTTATTGAAGAGACTTTCCTTTCTCCATTGCATGTCCTTAGCACCTTTGTCGAAAATTAGCTGTCCGTATATGTGTGGTTTTATTTCTGGGCTTTCAATTCTGTTCCATTGATCTGTGTGTCTGTTTTTGTACCAGTACCATGCTGTTTTGATTACTATTGCTTTGTAGTATGTTTTGAAGTCAGGAATTGTGATGCCTCCTGCTTTGTTCTTTTTCTTTAGGATTTCTTTAGCTATTCGGGGTCTTTTGTTGCCCCATATAAATTTTAGTATTCTTTTTTCTATTTCTGTGAAGAATGTCATTGGGATTCTGATTGGGATTGCATTGAATCTGTAGATTGCTTTAGGTAATATAGACATTTTAACTATGTTTATTCTTCCAATCCACGTGCATGGGATATCTTTCCATTTCTTTATGTCATCGTAGATTTCCCTGAATAATGTCTTGTAGTTCTCATTGTATAGGTCCTTCACCTCCTTGGTAAGATTTATTCCTAGGTATTTTATTCTTTTTGAAGCAATTGTAAATGGTATTATCTTTTTGAGCTCTCTTTCTGTTAGTTCATTATTAGCATATAGAAATGCAACTGATTTTTGTAGATTGATTTTGTACCCTGCAACTTTGCTGTAGTTGTTGATTGTTTCTAACAGTTTTCCAACAGATTCTTTAGGGTTTTCTATATATACAATCATGTCATCAGCAAATAGTGAGAGTTTCACTTCTTCGTTACCTATTTGGATTCCTTTTATTCCTTTTTCTTGCCTAATTGCTCTGGCCAAAACCTCCAGTACTATGTTGAACAGGAGTGGTGAGAGTGGGCAGCCCTGCCTCGTTCCTGTTCTCAGAGGAATGGCTTTCAGTCTTTCCCCGTTGAGTATGATGTTAGCTGTGGGTTTGTCATATATGGCCTTTATTATGTTGAGGTACTTTCCTTCTATTCCCATTTTATTGAGAGTTTTTATCATAAATGGATGTTGTATCTTGTCAAATGCCTTCTCTGCGTCTATTGAGACGATCATGTGGTTTTTATTCTTTGTTTTGTTGATGTGATGTATCATGTTGATTGATTTGCGGATGTTGAACCATCCCTGCGTCTCTGGTATAAATCCCACTTGATCATGGTGTATGATCTTTTTAATATATTGTTGTATTCGGTTTGCCAATATTTTGTTGAGGATTTTTGCATCAATGTTCATCAGCGATATTGGCCTGTAATTTTCTTTCTTTGTATTGTCTTTTTCTGGTTTCGGTATCAGGGTGATGTTGGCCTCATAGAATGATTTAGGAAGTGTTCCATCTTCCTCTACTTTTTGGAATAGTTTGAGAAGGATGGGTATTAAATCTTCTTTGAATGTTTGGTAAAATTCACCAGAGAAGCCATCTGGTCCTGGACTTTTATTTTTTGGGAGGTTTTTGATTACTATTTCAATCTCTTTACTTGTGATTGGTCTATTCAGATTCTCCATTTCTTCTTGGTTCAATTTTGGGAGGTTGTATAAGTCTAAGAATTTATCCATTTCTTCTAGATTGTCCAATTTGTTGGCATATAATTTCTCATAGTATTCTCTTATAATCCTCTGTATTTCCATGGTATCCGTTGTAATTTCTCCTCTTTCATTTCTAATTTTATTTACTTGAGCCTTTTCTCTTTTTTTCTTAGTTAGCCTGGCTAAGGGTTTGTCTATTTTGTTTATCTTCTCGAAGAACCAACTCTTTGTTTCATTAATCCTTTCTACTGTTTTTTTGGTCTCAATATCATTTATTTCTGCTCTGATTTTTATTATTTCTCTCCTTCTGCTGGCTTTGGGCTTTGTTTGTTCTTCTTTTTCTAGTTCTGTTAGGTGTAATTTAAGGTTGCCTATTAGGGCTTTTTCTTGTTTGTTAAGGTGGGCTTGTATCGCTATGAGTTTCCCTCTCAGGACCGCTTTTGCTGCGTCCCATATGGTTTGATATGGCATGTTATCATTTTCGTTTGTTTCCAGATAGTTTTTGATTTCTCCTTTAATTTCATCAATGATCCATTGGTTGTTCAGTAGCATGTTGTTTAATCTCCACATTTTTGTCACTTTCCCAGTTTTTTTTTCCTGGTTCATTTCCAGTTTCATAGCCTTATGGTCTGAAAAGATGCTTGTTATGATTTCAATCTTCTTGAATTTATTGAGGCTTGCTTTGTTTCCCAACATATGGTCTATCCTAGAGAATGTTCCATGCGCGCTTGAGAAGAATGTGTAGTCAGCTGTTTTTGGGTGGAGTGCTCTGTATATGTCTACTAGGTCCATCTCGTCCAGTTTTTCATTTAAGTCTAATATTTCTTTATTAACTTTTTGTCTGGATGATCTATCCATTGCTGTAAGTGGGGTGTTAAGATCCCCTACTATTATTGTGTTGTTGTTGATTTCTCCTTTTAGGTTTGTTAATAGTTGTTTTATGTACATTGGTGCTCCTATGTTGGGTGCATATATATTTATAAGTGATATGTCTTCTTGATGGAGTGTCCCTTTTATCATTATATATTTCCCTTCTTTGTCTTTCTTAACCTGTTTTATCTTGAAGTCTACTTTGTCTCATATGAGTATGGCAACACCTGCTTTCTTTTGTTTGCCATTAGCTTGGAGTATTGTCTTCCATCCTTTCACTCTGAGCCTGTGCTTGTCTTTAGTGCTAAGATGTGTTTCCTGAAGGCAGCATATTGTTGGGTCTTGCTTTTTAATCCATCCTGCCACTCTGTATCTTTTGATTGGAGAGTTCAATCCATTTACATTTAGGGTAATTATTGAAATATGAGGGTTGAATGTTGCTGTTTTGTCACTTATTTTCTGGTTCTTTTGCATTTCCTTTGTTTCTTGTCCCATTTGTTTTGGACTGCCAATTCAGTTTGGTTGTTCTGTCTTATGATTCTTCTAGTTTTCTCTTTGTTTATCATATGTGGTTTTAATTTGATTATTTGTTTAGTGGTTACCTTGAGGTTTGGGCGAAAAATCTTCTGTATGAGATAGTCCATTATCTGATAGCCTCCTATTTCCTTATACTAAGTCAATTCAGTCACTTTCCTCTTCCCCTTCTAAGTTGCTCTTGTTATACCTTATTCTATCTTGTGTTGTGGCTGTGTGTTTACAGTGATGAGGTTAAATTTATTTTTGGTGAATTTCTTCCTTTGATCTTTGAGTTTAGTATTTAAGTGGTTGCTAACCTATTCCGGTAAAGATCTACTATTTCTCTGATTTTGTCTACCTACTTTTCTCCTTACTCCAAGCTTTGTGTTCCCTTTCTCTTCTTGTTTTCAGGCCTGAGGGCCTTCTTGAGTATTTCTTGTAGTGGCGGTCTCGTGGCCATGAACTCCCTTAGCTTTTGTTTATCTGGGAGAGTTACTATTTCTCCATCATATTTGAAGGATATTTTTGCTGGATAGAGTATTCTTGGCTGAAAGTTTTTGTCTTTTAGTATTTTGAATATATCATTCCAGTCTCTTCTAGACTGAAAAGTTTCTGTTGAGAAATCCGCTGAGAGCCTGATGGGAGTTCCTTTGTACGTTATTTTTTGTTTTTGTCTAGCTGCCCTTAATATTGTTTCTTTGTCGTTGACCCTGGCTAGCCTTACCACTAGGTGTCGTGGTGAAGGCCTTTGTCTGTTAATATATATAGGCGTCCTGTTGGCTTCGCTTACTGGTATTTCCTGCTCCTTCCCCAGATTTGGGAAATTTTCAGCTATTATTTCCTTGAATAGGCTCTCTGTTCCTCTTTCCCTCTCCTCTCCCTCAGGAATACCTATAATTCTTATGTTACATTTTCTAATAGAGTCCGATATTTCTCGGAGTCTTTCTTCATTTCTTTTTAGTCTTAGTTCTCTCTCTTCTTCCATCTGGAGTATATCTGTATTCCTATCCTCTAAAGTACTAATTCTTTCCTCCATATTGTCAGCTCTGTTCTTTAAAGATTCCAGATTCTCCTTTATCTCCTCCATTGTGTTCTTCATCTCCATCAGCCCTGATAGGTTTTTCTTTATGATTTCAATCTCTTTTGTGAAGAAACTCCTAATCTCATTTAATTGTTTGTCTGTGTTGTCTCGTATTTCGTTGAGTGTTTTTATGATAGCTATTTTGAAATCTCTGTCATTTAGTTTATGGATTTCTGTGTCTTCGGGGTTGATTTCTGGGTGCTTGTCATTTTGTTTCTGGTCTGGTGATTTCATATATTTTTGCATTGTGGTTCCTGTGTTGGTTTTGATTTTCCTCATCCTGGAAGTCTCTGGTTGCAATTTCCACCTGCCGCCACTGTCTGGTGGTAAAGGGCTGTGTAGTCTAAGCCCCCTGCGCTCTGCCCCAGTTTTTCTGCTGCGATCCGCAGTTTTGTTTTGTTTTGTTTTGTTTTGTTTCTTTTCCCCACTGCGATCCACGGGTCCAGTCCAGTTTATTCAGGTCTGCCTCGGACCGCTAGATCTGGTCGAGCTGCAGACTCCGGGTTGCGGGGAGGGGGGAGCTCTCTCTTTTGCCCTCTGGGTCCCTGACGTGGGAGGCTTCTCGTTTGCCCCTCTTTATCCGCTCTCTGGGTTGCTCAGATGTTGATGGTAGCCCTGTGGCTCCTCTGAGCCCTCTGTGCGGGAGTTTCCCACTGGCTGAGAGAGCCCGAAGAGCTACAGTTTCCCGCCGAGGGCCGCCCCTCCCCCCTCTCTGGGAGCCGCGCGGACCGGATCGCTGATCTGATGGGGAGGGAGCGGAGTTCTCCTTACCTCTCCCCACTTCCTCCGGGGGCCCAGCACGTTCCGCTCTCAGATGTGCGGCAGTGTGGATCCCTCCGCTCTAGCTTTTCACTGTCTGGGATTCCGTTGTTGGTCTGTGGCTGTTACTTTTGTTGTATCTTGTGGGGGAAGAATTCACGGGAAAGCTCACTCCGCCATGATGCTGACGTCACTCCTTCGCGCCAGTTGCCGGAAATGCGCCTGGCTGTTTTATTTTTAAGGTTGACAAAAGAAGTATGTGATCTGTGTTCAGAATTCAAACAATATACAAGTATGTCGAGTTACCCCGCCCCTAATTTCTAATGATAACTGCAGTTAGCATTTACTGAGAGTTTTCTGGATGTTTCTCTCAGTCCTTTTGTGGTTTCTGACCATGGAATGTGGGCAGCAGTGGCCGCAGGGTCCCGTCCTCCCCGGGGCAGGTATTTACTCCCGGGTATTCTTGAGGCTTCTCCACTGAAAGCCAGTCTGAGCCACACAGACCATGCTTGTAACTAATGTTGGAGCAAGGTGCGTTTTCATTTTTTCTCAGTCGTCCTTTCTCCTAACATCTTGGGAGGATGTCTGTCACGAGACAACCTTGTGGCTGTTCTGAGGAAATCAAGGGCCTCATATTCCAAATGACTGCAGTCTCTGTTGTGGCATTCTCTCTGCATCAAGTTCAAGCCTCACCATTTCTTGCACACAGTACAGTTTTGCCACAGCCTCCTTTACGTAGCACTTGTTGCATCTCTTGGGTTTTACAGTGTCAACTTGAGCAAATTTGTCTGTTATTTTATCTCAAAATGAGATTATCCAGGAATAGCCAAAAGAATTGCAGGTTGGGATGTGTATGCTATGCTGGACCATAGGCAAATCCAGCAAACAAAGGAGGGGAGCTGCTTTTATAGAGAAGAAGAGGGAATAGGAAGGGGCTGTTCTAAATGAAAGTCTACTGGGGGGAAGTAACAGTTCAGGGCAGCAGCTTCTCATTGGCTGAGCTGCTGTGTTTCTCATTGGCTGAGAGTGGCGTTTCTGATTGGCTAGGCTGCAACATTTCTGATTGGCAGAGCTGCGACATTTCTGATTGGCTGGGCTGCAGCATTTCTGATTGGCTGGGCTGTGGTGTTTCTCATTAGCTGAGTGTGGCATTTCTGATTGGCTGGGCTGTGGCATTTCTCATTGGCTGAGCATGGCATTTCTGATTGGCTGGGCTGTGGCATTTCTGATTGGCTGAGCTGTAGCATTTCTCATTGGCGGGGCTGTTGCCAGGCAGGGAGAGAAATCTTCCTTCAGTAGTAAAGTAGTTGTACTTCCTGAAGCCTTTGTCTCTTCCTGTTTGGTGTAATTGACCATGTGTGATGGGCATGAGAGCTCCCCCTGCAGGCCTTCCTGACCCAGTTTAGTTAAGGTTTCTTCATTAATTTCCATGGCAGCCTCCCCTGTGGTGTGCTCGTGTGGGACTGACCCCTGGGAGTTGAGGTCCTGGGTTGGAGAAAACAGCCCACCTTGGGGCTTGCTGTGGTCCTGGCGGGGACCCTGAGCTCAGGCCTGGAGATGGACCTGTGGTGCCCCAGGTCCATGCTGTGGGAGACAACTCCCACCCTGGGTGGGGTGTGGACTCACATCCAAGAGGAGACGGCCTCTATGTGGGCGGGGAGACAAGCAGGGTGCTGGTAAACCCCCCTTGGGTCTCTGTCCTCTGGACGTGCGTGCCCCCAGGGCTCCTGCCTTGTCCCTATGGCACCAGCTCTCCCTGCACCCGGGCCCCACGACACCTCCTCCCAGAGGCCTGTCCAGCACAGCACTCCCAGAGCCAGCTCCCCTTTCTCAGTGCCGCGACTGCCGCCTGGTGTGTGAGACTGTCACCTGTGCAGAGCCAGGCCAGGCCACTAGCTCTCCTGCTGCCTGCACCACTGGCAGTCGGTGGTCAGCCCAGGATGTCCCTCGGGTCCCTCCGTTCCTCCTTGGCCCTCAGTGCTTGGCTGAGGGCCCGCTTCCAGCTCTGCCCTAGGGAGGATGTCCGGGGTCTGTACTTCTGAGCACTGGGCCCTGAAGGCCCTGTGGGTGGATGCACTTTGCTGATCAGAACCTTTCTTTTATTGTAGGAAAAAACTCATGTACCTGACCTTGTTTTTTTTTTTCCTTCTGAAGTAGGGATAATAGGCTTTACTTTTGCAACTCTAGGAATATTTTGTCACCAAAAGTTAAGGAACGTTTGAGCTGAATAGATTGGACGGCATGGAGAAAGAAAAATGAGTTAGACCACTCATTCTCAAACTTGGCTGAACATTGGAATCACCTGAGCATTTTAAAAAATATACTGAGCCAGTCTGAAAAGGCTGCGCACTGTATGATTCAAACTATACGACATGCTGTAAAGGGAAGAACTATGGAGACAGTAAAAACATCAATGGTTGCCAGGGATTAGGGAGGAGGGAAGGATGAATAAGGAGCACAGAGGATTTTTAGGTCAGTGAAATTATTCTGTATGATATAGTGGTGGATACATGCCATTATACATTTGTGAAAACCCATAAACCAAGAGTGAAGCCTAATGTCAACTATGCACTTTGGGTAATAATAATGCTTCGATGTAGATTCATCAGTTGTAACTAACGTACCACTCTGGTGGGGGATGTTGATAGTGGGGGAGGCTATGCATGTGTGGGAGCAGAGGGTATATATGAAATCTCTATACCTACCTCTCAATCTTGCTGTGAACATAAAACTTCTCTAAAATTTTTTTAAACTCTCTCTCTTTCTCTCTCTCCCCCCCCCCTTCTCTCCCTATGCCTGGGTCCCTCCCCGAGAGACTGTGATTTTTATAATAGGTAAATGATGAGGCCTGGGTTTCAGGACTTGTAAAAGAGAGTAGATCTTATATGTTCTCACCACAGGAAAAAAATGATAATTATGTGACCTGATGGAGGTGTTAGCTAATGCTGCGGTGGTAATCATTTTGCAATATATAAGTGTATCAAATCATCACATTGTACACCTTAAACTTACACAAAGTTATATGTCAATTATATCTCAATAAAGCTGGAAAAAAAAGAATAGGGAAAAAGAAAAAGACAATTACACAATTCATTGCAGCTGTGATATCACAAGCACTGTATGGTAGTTAGGGAGCAGTCAGGGAAGCCTTTGCTGAAGAAAGCATTCTTAAGCTGGTTTCTGAGGGATGAGTAAAAGTAAGCCAAGTAAAAATGAGGGGAAACTCCAGGTAGAGGAAACTGCATGTGGGAGAGCATGAGATGGGAAGGAGGTTGTATGTTCCAACACCGTGGTTCTCAAACTTTGCTACACATGAGATTCTTTTTTGCATTTTGAATGGGTTTGTTTTTTCCATTGTGACTATTTTTATTGTTATGGTAGTATATTTGAAGGCTATTATTTCTGTATGTAAATTTTTACCTTCCTGAATTCTTTCATTCTTTGATTCTCTCGAACTTTCCAGATAAATATCATGTCTCGTCTGTAAATAGAAATAGTTTTACTTCCTCTGCAATTCTTATGCTTCTAATTGATTTCTTATGTGTAACTGCATTGCCTAATATCTCCTTTATGACATTTAAATAGTACTGGAAATAGTAGGCAATCTTGCTTTGTTTCTGATCCTTGTGGAAATTCCCTACAGTATTTTTCCATTAAGTAAGATTGTATTCAGGACTAAGGTATACATATTTTTTCATATTAAGAAAGTATCCATAGGGCCCGCCCTGTGGCATAGTGGTTAAGTGCGTGTGCTCCACTGCTGGCGGCCCAGGTTTGGATCCCGGGCGCGCACCGACGCACCGCTTGTCAGGCCATGCTGAGGCAGCGTCCCATATGGAGTGGAGGAAGACGGGCACGGATGTTAGCCCAGGGCCAGTCTTCCTCAGCAAAGAGATGAGGATTGGCATGGATGTTAGCTCAGGGCTGATCTTCCTCACAAAGAAAAAAAAAGTATCCATAAATTCTTACTTTCCTCTTTTATTCTGTGTTTTAATCAGGAATGAGTGTTTAATTTTGTTGTTTTTCAGTATCTATGGAGGCAGTTAAGATTTTCTTTAGATCTATTAATGTAATGTATTATATAATAGATTATTACATTAGATAATATATAATAGATTATATAGAGATTATATCTATTATATAATAGATTAGATGAAGGCAATTAAGATTTTCTTCAGATCTGTTAATATAATGTATTATAGAATAGATAATGTATTATATTAATAGATTTCCTAGTATAGAACCAAGCTTGCCTTCCTGTAAAAATATCCTACTAGGTTGTCTTAATGTGTTATCGGGCTATTTTGCTAATATTTTATTTAGTACTTGTACATCCATAATCATAAGTGATAACTTTTTGGAATTTTTTTTGTACTGTTTTTATCAGTTTTAGGTATCCATATTATACTTGCTTCATGAGAATTATTTGGAGTTTTTTTTTCATTTTCTAGGCTCTGGTACAATGTATGTAGCATTGGGGACAATGTATTCTTTGAAGATCCCCCTTTGAAAGCAACAGGGCTTTTTATTTTTTTGGGGGGTGAGGGTAGTTCCTTGATAAATTTCTCTATTCCCGCTATGGGAATTGATCTGTTTATGCTTTCTTTCCTAATGGGGTCAATTTTGGTAAATTGTATTTTCCTAAGAAATTATCCATTTTGTCTTGTTTTCAAGTTTATTTGCATAGAGATCTCTCTCCCAGATAGTTTGTTATGGTATTTTAAATCTCTTCTATTTCAATAGTTCTCTCCCCCTTGTCATTTCATATTTTGTATGTTTGTGCTTTTTCCTTTTTTTCCTTGATTATGTTGGCTAGTGGTGTGTTTATTTTGTTAATTTCCCCCAAAATAATAATTTTTATTTATTAATTTGATGGTTTTTTCCTACTCTCGACCTCATTAATTTTTCTTTTATCTTTTGTTATTTCCTTCTTTGTTTTATTTTGGTTATTTTGTTGTACTTTATCTTAGCATTTGGAATTTGGAATTTAATATATTTTTGGTCTTTCATTTTTATTGATATAAAGTACTTAAAGCTATGAATTTCCACTGATCACTGCTTTAAATATATCCCATAGATACTGGGATAGTAGTATTTTCATTTTCATTATTTTTTAAAAATCCTTTAATTTTTGTTTCCATTTCACCCACCCTGTGTGCTCCAGTCTTCCTTCCCTCCAATCTGGTATCTATGCTGTGGCCTTTGTAAAATGGTCCTGCTCTCTAACACCCTCAGAAAAAAGCCCCACACCTGAAGCCTTCATGGTTCACCTGTTTCTCCAAGCCCTGCTCTCTCCTAGTCATATGAGCAACTCTGCCCACAGTGTCCTTTCACCTTGTACCACCTGGCTAACGCCTACCCACTTTTGGAGACTAAGCTCAAATTTAGGAATCCTTTTCTGATACTCCTCAACCCTCAATACCAAGTACTCCTTCTGGGAATTAAATAGGATCCTATATTTCCTTTGTCATAATACTTATATAGTTTAATATTCTGTCTGTCTACTAACATTGTAAGATCCTTGAGACAAATGCTTTCCTTTTATTGCTGTACCCCTGGTGCTCAATAAATAATTGTTGAATGTCCCTTCAGCTGTCAACTTCAAAACTAGTATTTTAATACATATGTTCTGACTTGTGAGCTTTAGCAAATGCTAGAGCTTCTTTGTCATAAACTTTGGTTGATTGATTTTTAGCTTTTAAGCTGAAGTGTAACACACAGAACAGTACATTAATTATAAGTGTGCAAGCTCAATCATCTTTCATGAAGTGAAGATACCCATGCAACCAAAACATAGATCAGCTCCATGAATTTTCACAAAGTTGAATGTGCCTATGAAACTGCAACACATATATCAAGAAATAGAACCTTACCAGCATTCCAGAAGCCCCGTTTGTGGCTCCTCCCAATTGCTACCCCCTCCCTCCTTTCCAGAGGTAACCATTATCCTTATTTCTAACAATACAAATGAATAATTCTGTTTTGAATTTTATATAAATGGGAAAATACAGTAAGTACAGTTTTGTGTATGACTTCTTTCACTCAACATAGTGTCTGATATATTATGTTGTCATGTATACTGGTAGTTAGTTCTTTTTTAGTGCTGTGCCATATTTCATTGTCAGAATTTACCATAATTAACTTTCCAATTCTCCTGTTGTTAAGCATTCGGGTTGTTTCCAGTTTGGGGCTATTATGAATAAAGCTGCTTCCTGTTGCACATATGCTTGCATATCTTTTGGGTATATATGTAGGAGTGGAATTTCTGGGTTACCACTATAGTAGAATATGTCTCACAGTTTTCCAAAGTAATTGTACAAATTCATATTCCTGCCAACAGTGTTTGAGGATTTTCATGGCTTTAACAGGTTCATTAACAATTAGTATTTTCTGACTTTTTCATTTTTTGACATTCTGGTAAGTATGTAGTGGTATCTCATTGTGGTTTTAATTGTATTGCCCCAGGGACTAATTAGGTTAAGGACCTTTTCAAATATTTATTGGCCTTTTGGATATCCTCTCATGTATAAGTCCTAATCTGTTTTTCTATCACTTTCTTATTAATTTGAAGGAATTATAATATATTCTGGATACAAGCTCTTTGTCAGCTATTATCTATTCTAAGTATATTCTCTGTCTCCCCGGCCTAGTTTTTACTCTCTTAGTAATATCACTTGATGAGCCTAAGTTGTTTATTTAATATGAGTCCGAATTATCTTTTGAATCTAGTGCTTTTAGTGTCCTGTGTTATTTACAAAATCTTTCCCTATCCCCAAGACATGCTTTCTTGTTTCACCATTCAGGTTTAAACCTATAATCCACTGAGAGCTAACTTTGGGGTATGATGTGAGATGAAATTTAAGTTTCTGTTTTTCCCATATGTATACCCAATTGACCTGGAACCACTTATTGCTGCCCTGCCACTTTGGCTTAAATCAAGTGTCCATATATGTCTGAGTATGTTTCTGGACTCTAGTCTGTTCCATTTTGTCTATATGTCTATCCATATGCCAATAAGGCTGTATTAATTACTGTGGCTCTATACAGGCATACCTTGTTTTATTGTGCTTCAATTTATTGCAGTTCACAGATACTGTGCTTTGTAGAAATTGAAGGTTTGTGGCAACCCTGCGTTGAGCAAGACTGTCGGCGCCATTTTTCCAACAGTATTTGCTCACTTTGTGTCTCTGTCACATTTTGGTAATTCTCATAATATTTCAAACTTTTTCATTATTATTATATTTGCAATGGTGATCTGTGATCACTGATCTTTGATGTGACTATTGTAATTGTTTTGGGGACACCACAAACCACAGCCATATATGACAGCGAACTTAATTGATAAAAGTTGTGTGTGTTCTGACTGCTCCACCGACTGGCCATTCCCCCATCTCTCTCCCTCTCCTCAGGCTCCCTATTCCTTGAGACACAACAATATTGGAAATTAGGCCAGTTAATAACCCTACAATGGCTTCTAACTGTTCAATTGAATGGAAGAGTCACACGTCTCTCACTTTAAATCAAAAGCTACAAATGAACAGCCTAATTGTTGATATGGAGAAAGCTTTAGTGGTCTGGATAGAAGAACAAACCAGCCACAACATCCCCTTAGGCCAAAGCCTCATCCAGAGCAAGGCCCTAACTCTCTTCAATTGTATGAAGGCTGAGAGAGGTGAGGAAGCTGCAGAAGAACAGTGTGAAGCTAGCAGAGGTTGGTCCATGAGGTTTAAGGAAAGAAGCCGTCTCCATAACATAAAAATGCAAGGTGAAGCAGCAAGTGCTGAGGTAGAAGCTGCAGCAAGTTCTCCAGATGATCTACCTAAGACAATTGATGAAGGTGGCTACACTAAACAACAGATTTTCAGTGTAGACGAAACAGGCTTCTGTTGGAAGAAGATGCCATCTGGGACTTTCATAGCTAGAGAGGAGAAGTCAATGCCTGGCTTCAAAGCTTCCAAGGACAGGCTGCCTCTCTTGTTAGGGGCTAACGCAGCTGCTGACTTTAAGTTGAAGCCAATGCTCACTTACCACTCCAAAAATCCTAGGGCCCTTAAGAATTATGCTAAATCTACTCTGCCTGTGCTCCATAAATGGAACAACAAAGCCTGGATGACAGCACATTTGTTTACAACATGGTTTACTGAATAATTTAAGCCCACTGTTGAGGCCTACTGCTCAGAAGACTCCTTTCAAAACATTACTGCTCATTCACAATGCACCTGGTCACCCAAGAGCTCTGGTGGAGATGTACAATGAGATGAATGTTGTTTTCATGCCTGCTAACACAACATCTGTTCTGCAGCCCATGATCAAGGAGTAATTTCGACTTTCAAGTCTTTTTACTGATGAAGCATATTTCATAAGGCTATATAGCTGCCATAGATAGTGATTCCTCTGATGGATCTGGGCAAAGTAAATTGACAACCTTCTGGAAAGGATTCACCATTTCAAATACCATTAAGAACATTTGTGATTCATGAGAAGAGGTCAAAATATCAACATTAACAGAATTTTGGAAGAAGTTGATTCCAACCCTCATGGATGACTTTGAGAGGTTCAAGACTTCAGTGGAGGAAGTAACTGCAGACGTGGTAGAAATAGCAAGAGAACTAGAATTAGAAGTGGAGCCTGAAGAGGTGACTGAATTGCTGCAATCTCCTGATCAAACTTTAACAGATGAGGAGTTGCTTCTTATGGATGAGCAAAGAAAGTAGTTTCTTGAGATGGAATCTACTCCTGGTGAAGATGCTGTGAGGATTGTTGAAATGACAACACAGGATTTAGAATATTACAAAAACTTAATTGATAAAGCAGCAGCAGGATTTGAGAGGATTGACTCCAATTTCGAAAGAAGCTCTACTGTGGATAAAATGCTAGCAAACCAGCATCACATGCTACAGAGAAATAGTTTGTGAAAGGAAGAGTCAATTGATACAGCAAACCTCATCACTGTCTTATTTTAAGAAATTGCCACAGCCCCCCAACCTTCAGCAACCACCGCCCTGATCCGTCAGCAGCCATCAACATCGAGGCAAGACCCTCCGCCAGCAAAAAGGTTATGACTTGCTGAAGGCTCAGATGATGGTCTGCATTATATAGCAATAAAGTATTTTTTAATTAAGGTATTTACATTGTGTTTTTAGACGTAATGCTATTGCACAGTTAATAGACTACAGTACAGTGTAAACAACTTTTATATGCATTGGGAAACCAAAAAATTTATGTGACTCACTTTACTGTGATATTTGCTTTATTGTGGTAGTCTGGAATGAAACCCACAATATCTCTGGGGTATGCCTATAGTAAGTCTTGATATCTGATAGAGTTAGGTCTCCCCTTTGTTGTTCTTTAAGGTTGTCTTAGCTGTTCTTGGCCTTTTATAATCCCATATAAATTTTAGAATCAATCTGTTTCCACAAGAAAACTCGCTGAGATGTATCAGCTGAGACTTTGGTTGAGATAGCATTGAATATATTTATCAGTTTGGAGAATTGTCATCTTATTCAGTCTTCTACTCTGTGAACATGATACATCCTTCCGTTTATTTAGATTTTATTTAATTTCTCTTAATAATCATTTATATTTTTCAATGCGGAGGTCTTAACACATTTTTCATTTAAACTATGCCTGGGCATTTGGTGTCTTAGGCTATTGGTATCTTAAAAATTTTTATTTTCTAATTGGTACTGGTTATTTAGATAGTAAATTGATATGTGTATATTGACTTTATATCCAGCATCCTTGGTGAAATGAACTTGCTAATTCTAATGATTTATCTGCCGATTTTATTTCCTTGGGATTTTCTACATAAACAATCATGTCTTCTACAAATGAGGGCAGTTTGATTTCAGCCTTTCCGATCCTTATGCCTTTTTATATCTCTTTCTTGCCTTATTGTGCTGGCTCAGTCTTCCAGTAAAATTTTAAAATAAAATCTCAAAGAGAATGCTTTCAAAATTTCACCATTATCTCTGATGTTTAATGTAGATTTTCTGTAGATAGCCTTTTTCATATTAAGGATGTTCCCTTCTATTCCTAGTGTTCTAAGATGCTTTATCATGAATAAATGTTGAATTCTATCAAATGCTCCTTATGTATTTATTAAGATAATCATATGATTATTTACCTTTATTCTTTTAATGTGGTAAGTTGCATAGACCAATTTCCAAATCTTAAACCAACCTAGTGTTCCTAGAATAAACCCAATTTAGTCATGGTGTACTATTTAGTAGGCTAATCTTTTTAGGAATTCTATACCTTTATATGTAACTATGATCTATAGTTTTCTTTAAATGCCTTTGCTAGATTTTGATGTCAAGGTTATAGTGCCTGCATAATACAAAGTATAATTTGTATCTCAGTTTTCTGAAATAGCGTGGATAAGATTGGTATTATTTTTCTTTAAACATTTGATGAAATCTAACAGGTTAGCAATCTTGGCCTGGAGTTTTCTTTATGAAAAGTTTTAAATTATAAATTCAATTTCTTTAAAAGATGTAAGACTATTCTGATTTTCCATATATTGTTGGTTTTAGAAAGTTGTGCTTTTCTAAGAATTTATCCATTTAATTTACGTTCTTCATAATATCTTCTTATCTTTTCCAAATTTGTAGGATTACAAATGATTTCTCCTTTTTCATTCCCTACATTAGTAATGCTTGTATTCTCTTTTTTTTCCTTAATCAGTCCTGCTGGGGGTTTATTAATTTGATTAATCACTTTGAAAGAACCCAGGAGCTATAAATGCCCCTCTAAGCACAACTTTAGCTGAATCCCAAATTTTCATGTTTTTTAAAAAACATTATAGTTCAGTTCAAGATATTTTCTGATTTCCCTTGTGATTTATTCAATGATTCATGGATTATTTATAAGTGTATTATTAAACTTCAAAACATTGCGTGATTTCACACATAAGATGCACTAAACACATACTACCCCAATCTCCCACTGAACTCAACTATATAACCTGGACAGGATTCCAGGCCCAGCTACTTGTGAACTCTGGAAAGCAAATAACAACAGGTGGATTAGGGAAGGGCACCAAAATTCAAAATACCATACAAGCTGTGGCTATAAACCTAAAGACTTAAAATGAAATATCCAAAATAACCAAGATACAAACCAAAATTACTCAACATATAAAGAACCACAGAAATCTCATCTTGCATGGGAGAAGACAATCAACAGACACAAAAGGCAAGAAGAAACGTTGGAAATATCTAATAATACTTTAAACCTGTCATTATGAAAATGCTCAAACTAGCATTCACAAACAATGTTGAAACAAATATTAATAAGAAAGTATAAAGTGAGGAATAGAAAATAGAGTCAAATGGAGGTATATTTTTCTAAAATATAATAACCAAAATAAAGAACTCACTAGATGAAAAGTGAGAGCACAGTGGACATGACAGAGGAAGAGTAAGTGAACTTAAAGATAAATCAATAAAACTATCCAACAGACAGAAAAGATTGGGAAAAAAGGGACAAAGCCTCAGGGACCTGTAGAAAAACAAGCGGTGGCAAAGGAAGGGTATATAGAACAATGGAATAGAATTAAGAGTCCATAAATAAACTCATACCTCTAGGGTCAATTGATTTTCGACAAGAGTGCCAAGGTAATTCAATGGGAAAGAAAAGGCAATTAAACAAATGGTGCTGGGACAACTGGACATCCACATGCAAAAGAATGAAGTTCTGCCACACCCAATATACAAAAATTAACTTAAAATGTGTCAAAGACCCAAATATTAGAGCTGAAAGTATAAAAACTCTAAGAAGAAAACATAGAGGTAAATCTCCATGACCTTGAATATGGCAATGGATACTTAGATATGATACCAAATGCACAAGCAAAAAAATAAAAAAAGATAAATTAGACTTGATAAAAATTTTAAAAGTTGATACATCAAAGGACATTATCAAGAAAGTGAAAACAACCACACAAGACAAGAGAAAATAGTTGCAAATTATATATCTGATAATGATATAGCATCCAGAACATGTAAAGAACTCTTACAACTCAACAAATAAAAAGACAAGCAACTCAATTTAAAAATGGGCATTCAACATGGAAGTGGAAGTCCTAGCCAGAGCAATTAGGCAAGAAAAAGAAATAAAAAGCATCCAAATTGGAAAGGAGGAAGTAAAATTATCTCTGTTCACAGATGACATCATCTTATATAGAAAAGCGTAAAGACTCCACCAAAAAAACTTTAGAACTAATAAATTCAGCAAAGTTGCAGGATACAAAATCAACACACAAAAATCACTTGCATTTCTATACACTAACAATGAACAATCCAAAAAGGAAATTAAGAAGACAACCTATTTACAATAGCATAAAAATGAATGAAATACCTAGGAATAAACTTATCCAAAAGGCAAAAGACTTGTACACTGAAAACTACAAAATGCAGCTGAAAGAAGTTAAAGAAGACACAAACAGACATCTTGTATACATGGATTGAATAACTTAATATTGTTAACATGTCAGTACTATTCAAAGTGATCTACAGAATTAATGCAATCCCTCTCAAAATCCCAATGGCATTTTTTTTTCAGAAATAGAAAAATCTATCTTAAAATTGATGTGGAATATCAAGGGACCCTGAATAGCCAAAACAGTTTTGAAAAAGAAGAAAAACTAGAGGTCTCATATTTTCTGATTTCAAAACTTATTACAAAGCTACAGTATTCAAAACAGTGTGGTACCAGCAAAAAGACAGACATAAGGCCAGTGGAACAGAATAGTGAGTCCAGAATTAAACTCTCAGGTATATAGTCAAATGTTCCTTGACCAGGGTGCCAAGAACACTCAGTGGGGAGAGGACATTCTCTTCAATGAATGGTGTTGGGAAAACTGGATATCCACATGGAAAAGAATGAAGTTGGGCCCTTACCTTATGCCATATACAAAAATTAACTCAAAATGGAATAAAAACCTAAACATAAGACATAAAACTATAAAACTCCTAGAAGAAAATGGGAACTGCAAATGAGATTGAATTTGGCAATCACTTCTTGGATATTACACCAAAAGCACAGGCAACAAGCAAAAATAGACAAATGGACTACATTAAACTTAAAAATTTTTGTTCATCAAAGGACACAATTAACAGAGTGAAAAGGCAACCTACAGAATGGGAGAAAATATTTGCAAATTATATATCTGATAAGGGGTTAATATCCAGAATATATATAGAGTTCCTATAGCTCAACAACAAAATAACCCAATTTAAAAATGGACAAAGGACTTAAGTAGATATTTCTTTAGGTCAGTTTTTGGAATTTTATTTTGTTCATTTGATTGGGCCATGTTTCCTTGTTTCTTTGTATGCTTTGTGATTTTTGTTGTTGAGACTTGGGCATTTGAAAAACAACCACAACTCCCAGTCTTTATGGACTGGCTTCATGCAGGGGAAGACCTTCAATGATCAGTCCAGCTGGAGATTCTAGAACCTCTCAAACCTTTTCTCAGGATTTATCTTGTCTGTGCTTGTGCATGTGATTTTAGTTGTCTCAAATTCCCTAAGCAGCTTGTCCCTGCTTCTCCTCAGAGGCCCATAATCTCTTGCTCTGCCTGGCATCTGCCTGCAGAACTGCAGCTCTAATGTGAAGTGGTGATTGTGTCTGTTTTCAGTGGCTTCCAAATAAGTCTGCCAAGAAACCAGTCCCTTGTGCAGCTGCCAGACAAGCAAGAATGTTGGATTCAAGGTCCACCTTTTTGTTTCTGTCCTTAGAGAGGATCCCCAGTGTGGGAGGTTTCCTCCCAGTTGTGCTGCACTACGGCAGATAGGGGGACGGGCGTGAACAGGCATGCAAAATACTATGACTTTTCCTACCCCTTTCGCTGGAATCTCTTCTTAGTTTTACATTGGTCCGGGTGCTATAATTTCTCAACTGATCTCTAGAATTCTTGCAAAGGTATTCTGTTCCATATGTTATTGTTAACTCAGTGACTATGGGAATGTGAGAGCCTGAAGCCTCCTAGTCCACCATTTGGTTCCTTTTTGGAGCTTGTTGAAATTCTCCATTTTTTTCATCCATTTTGCCCAGGTTCACCTCTAATTTCTTTAACATATTTTTAATAGTTATTTTAAAGTTCCTTGTCTAGTAATTCCAATATCTGTGTCAACTGTGGGTCTTCCTCTATTGACTTGTTCTCTTGATCATCTGTCATATTTTCTTGTTTCCTTATGTCTCTCTCTCTTTTTTTTTTTTATGGCATAGTGGTTAGAAGAACCATAGAGACTAGACTAAATATTATTATTCCCTAGAGAGGGCATGCCCATCCCTCTATCAAACAGCCAGGATGAGAGGCTTATCACTTCCATTCAATCAGAAGTTAGCTGTGTTGCTACTTTAGTTATTTTCGGTTTTACTTTAATTTGCCGGGATTTGAGCACAGGGTGAGATCTTCTATATGTGTGTTCCAGTTCCCACCTTCTACTGGGAATTTTAGTCCAGTTCCCACCTTCTACTGGGAATTTTAGAGCTAATCCACATGAAATTATGAGTATATCTCTTTCTGTTTTCTAGCTCAGGTCCCAGCTTCCTATGCCTCCATATTCTAAGCAAGTCCTGTCAGGTAGAATCAGCACGAGGGGAGAACTAACTGTTTTTCAGGCTTCTACATATTTCAGTGGCCAGCCCACGTGCTTGTTACAAGCCCCAATTGCCTTTCTCTCACCCCAGCAAAGTTCATCTATGTATGACAATCCCTATCCTTCACCTGCCTGTGCCTCCAGACAAGACAAATGCCCCCACAGAGGAGAGTGGCCACTGGTCTCTACTCATCTACTCATTGTTCTTCTCAGGAATGTAGTTCATTTAGACTTATCTTTCTATCCATGGCTCTCTGGGGTCTTTTCTTTAATCTATAATTTTTTTGTTTTATCTGTTGTTTTCTTCTTGTTATGGTGGGTGCAATGGTCTTTGGCAACCTTCTATATCCTAACTGGTAGCAGAATTATCAAATCACATCAATCCAGTTAGGAATTGAGATGATTCAAAGTTGGGCCTCTAGTCCCTGTAAGGGCTGGTCTATTTTTATTCCTAGTATGTATACTGTTGAGGTCCCAACCCAAAGCCTGGAGACGACTTTACCCAGGCCTCTCCCCCTTGATAGGCCCTGAACTCCAATTTTGTCACCCAAGACCCGTAAGTCCTTTAGGAAACTCTCTGAAACTTCGCAGCCTATAAGCTTCCTCCCTGGAATCAGCAGATGCCTTTCCAGGAAGGCTGTCCTTAGATGCCAGGCTCATCTCTTTGGATTTTCCTCCTCTCCCAAATCTTGACCCCACAATTACTCACTGCCTTGGTAGCTCTCCAGTGACTTCCAACAGATGCTATTTTGTTTGGCCCCGCTATTCTAGTTGCTCTCAACAGGAGGATTGGTCTTAACCATCTGGTTCATTAGCAGAAGCAGAATTTCTGTCTCAGCTTTGGGTCTCTACTTATCTAGCTCCTGGGATTGTAGTTTTAAGTAAACTGCAGAAGCTCTAGCTATTTCAGGAATTTATAAAGATGTTTGTCCATTCTCAGTGAACCATTGGAACCATTTCTGCTCACGGTCCTGATAATCTCAGTGGGAAACCCTGTTAAGTAGACTGATAGCAGCAGCAGATTAAGTTCTTCAGGGTTTCTGGAAACATAATTAATAATAGTCACTGTGTATTATTTCAAAGGGCCATCTGCAAACCACAAGCAGCTATGGCATACTCTTTCATGAATTTCTCCCTGACTACTTGGATGTGGGGAGGGGAGGGGTGCTTGTCATCCTCCATCATTAGTGTTCCATCTAGATTGTGGTATGGGGCCCAGACACATTCTGCTGGGTGGGAAAGAGAGAGAGCGGAGCTGGATCTTATGCTGTTGTACCACCATGTGCCAATGAGGCCTCACAGTGCCAGGGGCCCTCAACCTGGATGCTCCACTGAACCTACTGTTAAGTGGAGTTTAGGTGTACTTGGGGTGAGAAGTAGGTAGAGGTAGATTGGTTGGCCTCAGTAACAAGCATATCTGTTTCTCCCACTCTAGCATGACAATGCAAGTATTTGTGAATTTCTTACCTATTCCCCTCCAGGGGAGAGACCGGGAAACGAGGACCACTGGTGAACACTGAGTTAGAACAAGTGAGCATTTATATGAGTAATCCCATCTAAATAATGAATCTGATAGAGTCACTGAAGACTCTGCAGTTCCTCTTCCCCAGGCTTTGTGATCAATGTGTTCAACCTCTGGCAACTTCCTGACTGAAAACAATATTAATTAGCTATTTCCCTTTTCTGGGGAGTGAGCATAAGGACCTTGAGCTCCCAAGGCTTCTATTAAGTTTACAGAAGTGGCCTCAGGTTTTCTGTGAGACTAGAGAATATTGGCTCTGCAAATGTGCTTCCACTTTGCTCCCCAGATGAACTCAGTTTGAACTCTGTCCACTTTGAAGTCGACTTAATAGACAAATTACAGGAATGTTTAATCTTTGAAGCATGCTGTATCCCAAAATTTCTATTAAAACTATAGAAAACTTCTGATTATGAGAACTCAGCATTAAAAACTGACCCACTTCTTGGTGTATGCCTGAAGGAAATGAAATCTGGATCTCAAAATGATATCTGCACTCTCATGTTCATTGCAGCATTATTCACAATAGCTAAGATATGGAAACACAGCCTAAATGTCTGCCAGTGGATGAATGGGTGAAGAAAATGGTATGTGTATATATATGTATATATGCATACAATTTTCAACAGCATGGATGAACCTGGAGGACACTATGCTAAGTGAAATAAGCCAGACAGAGAAAGACAAATACTGTATGACCTCACTTATATGTAAAATCTAAAGTAGTCAGACTCATAGACGCAGAGAGTGGAATGGTGATTGTTGTGGCAGGGCTGGTACAGGGGAAAATGGGGGGAGTGCTGGTCAAAGGATACAAAGTTTCAGGATAAATGAGTTCTGGAGATCTAACATACAATGTGGTGACTACAGTTAACAGTACTGTATGATATACTTGAAATTTGCTAAGAAGGTAGATCTTACGTGTTCTCACCACACACACAAAATGATAACTATGTGAGGTGATGGATATGTTAATTAGCTTGACTGTAGTAATCATTTAGCAACTTGTGTATATGTATCAAAGTACCAATTTGTACATCCTAAATATATATAATTCCCATTTGTCAATTATACTTCAATAAAGCTGAAAGCAAACAAAAAACTGACCTGAATTGATTGTCTTGCAGGTATGAGAGAATTGAAATCCCAATCCATATTGTACCTCATGTAACCATTGGGAAAGTGTGCCTTGAATCAGCAGTTGAGCTGCCCAAGATTCTTTGCCAGGAGGAGCAGGATGCATATAGGAGGATCCACAGGTAGAGACCTTCGTCACTCCTCTTCTCCACCTTTCAGGGCATAGTCCCTACTCCCATTTTCTGTCCTTTCACCTTTAGCAGCTCAACTCTTGAGCCCGCTTTCTTTTCACCTCTCTATGAGAAAACTTTATAGCAGTCTCCAGTCATAATGTTTCTCACATTGTATGATAACAATCTCTTTAACATTTGTTTCTCTCCTGCTGCACTTTATATCCTTCAAGGGCAAAGACACTTTTTTTGGTTGTAAAAAAAATAAACTACAACATTTTAGTAGTCCTGTTGCCAAGCACTAGGTCTTGCCCAACAAATGTGTACTATGTGAAGGCTTCAGTCAGAGACAGTAATTTCAAAATTATCTCCTTGAATTATCTCAAAGTTCTGAATAAAATCATGTCCCCAAAATCATGAAAAATTTACCAATAACTAGAATTTAAATTATATATACTCATCTAATCCAGTTGTCAAAGGTCTGGGGTCATTTCTCATTTTGTTAGTCCGTGACCATTTTGTTTTCCCTTCACTGCTACTTTGCTACTAATCTGAACTGTTTTATCCCTTTAGCCTCACACATCTGGACTCAGTAACCAAGATCCATAATGGCTCAGGTAAGATTTTCTTTTCTTGAGTATAGGCAGTGTTCCCTGAAATATTCAGCTGACAGAAGCAAATGTAGTTTAAGTGATTGAAGTGATGGGTACAAGTTATCCTCAAGTTTCCTTTCCTAAGAGCTTTGCCATTCATTAATCCTGCTCCCAACCTTTCTATTGAACCCTGTGGACTGTTGAATACTGTAAATGCTACCTAGAGTGAGACTGGAGGAAAGACAGGAACAGGGAGGAGGGAGGGCACTGATTTTTTTGTGTTTTCCAGTTTCCATGGTGTAATACCCCTACCATGGCTGATTTCAAACAACTAACATGGCTTCAACCAGCTCACAAACTTCCTGAAATTTCAACAGTCAGCTCTCAGGAGCTGGTCTAAGCTGGTTCCAGCATACCACTACCAGCCTATTGTGCTGGGAGATGAAAGAGATGGATAGACAGACAGACAGACAGACAAATAAGAGGGAGGGCCTGAGGGAGGAAATCTTTTTATGTCAGTAAATGTAGAAGGAATTCCTATACAAGGCCAAGGAACAGAAAGCTCAATATGATATACACACTAAATCACTCTTCCCCAACATACACACCTACCCATTTGCACCTTCTCTCTGACTAACCTTGACTCCCACGCCATTCTGTGCGATCTTCCCCTGTGACTAGCAAAGTCACCAGTGAGGAAGAAGGGGAGGCTTTCAAGTGGTATGGGCAATTACTTTGGGAGGAAAAGAAGAGAGAGATAACTTTGTCTATCTGTCCCATCATTTCTATCTGAAGGTAAAACATGACAAAGAGTTAAAAGTGGGTAATATATGATATGTAGCCATACTCTCAAGCCACAGTAATTTAAAAAGTATGGTAATAACTCAAAAATGGACAAATCAGTAGAACTGAATAGACCCCAGAAATAGGCCCATGTATATATTAGAATTTATATTTAAGAAAGATGTTACTCCAAATAAAACAAAAAGGATGGATTATTCACTGAATAGTGTAGGGACGGTTCATTGTTTGTTAGTTTATTCATTCAAGAAACATCTGAGTGCCTACTCTCAGCTAGGCACTATTCTAGGCACTGGGGAACATTGCTCAACAAAAGAGACAGTCTTAACCTAAATGGATTTATATTCTTCTATTTCCACTTGGGGAAAAAATAGATTCCTACCTAACACTCTACACAAAAAATAAACTCCAGATGTATTTAAACTTTTACTATTAAACATAGTACAACCACTTTGGAAAAGAGGTTGACAATTACGATTATCAAATGTGCCACCAGTTCCTCTCCTAGACATATACCCCAAAGAGTTGAAAACAAGTGTTCTAACAAAAACTCGTACAGGAATGTTCATAGCAGCATTATTCACAAGAGCCAAAGGGTGGAACCAGCCAAGTGTCTGTCAGTGGGGAAATGGACAAAGTATGAGCCATCCATACAGCGGAGTGCTGCTCAGCAACAAAAAGAACAAGCTACTGAGACATGAACAACCTGGATGAATCCATTATGCCAAGTGAAAGAAGCATCACACAAAATGCTGTATACTCTATAGTTCCATTTATATGAAATTCAAGAATAGGCAACTAATCTGTGGTGGCAGCGAGGGGATCAGTAGCTGCTGGTGCCAGAGGTGAAGGGGCATTGACTGCAAAAGGGAACTGCAGATGGGCTTGTGGCCTGCTGGACATAGTCTATATCTTGATTAGAGGTGGTTCCAAGGGGTATGCATTTGTCAAAACTCATTGAACTCGACACTTAAAATGGGGTCATTTTATTGTCTGCAAGTTATACCTCTATAAAGCTCATTTTAAAAGGAAAAAAGTACAGAAGGACAATATAAGAGGATGTTTTTCAAACTCTTGGGAGGTGGTGGCATAAGTATAATCTGAAACCCTGAACTCACAAATTGTTGATAATAATCTTTAAAAGAAGGATGGATTAAGATAAAGTTATCAGTGTTTCACTTTTTCTTTTGGCTAAGATTAAATTGAGATAATTAGATGAGGATGTGGAGGAAGTGAACACTCCCATGTACTGTTCCTGGAGGTATAATTTGGTACAATCTGGAAAATACTGGATAATCAGTTTTAAAATGTACATGGACTTGAATCTAGCAGTTTCACTTCTAGAAATGTATCCTTCAAAACTTTGTAGGACAAGTGTGCAAAAGTAAATTTAAAGGGATATTAATTGCAGTCTTTATAATAGCAAGAAATTGGATGTCACTGAAATGTCCATCAATAGAGGACTTATTAAAAAGGTACATCCATTCCGATGAACATTGTGCAGCCCTTAAGAAAGCAAGCTAGATCTTTACTGACACAGAATGACGTCTATGGCATATTGTTATGTGGAGAAAAAGTAACATCCAAAATCATACAGGTTTTATTCAAAAGTATACATATACCTGCACACACGTACACACACATATACACACACGTATATCGTGGAAGATATACCCCACAGTATGACAGTGGTCATTTTCAATAAGTTAGGTATTATGAGAGAGAAAAAGATATTTCTATTAGGCGGAATTTGTTTTAAGAAGAGTGCCATAGAATCTTTGTCTCATCATGAAGCTGAACATTCATAGTAAGGCATGAAAGATGCTAACTCCCTTACTCTTCATCTCTCTGGTTTTTCCTCATTTTAAAAGAGGAGCTTTCAGGTGACTTGGGTTAACGTATTTATTTCTTCAAGGTATGTAACGTTTGATAAGCAGTTTTCCTACTGGCCTGGACTTAGTGGAAACCTAAGTTGCAGAAGGCAGAGTTCTAGCTCTTTAGGAGGTTATGGTCATTTACAGTGTGAGAAGGTCTGAGGTCTGGGCAAAGAAACCCTTCCGTAGTTCTTAGCCCTTTGGTCTAAGGGAGTAAGGAGCTGGTCATCTTTCTGCTCTCGGCATAGCCAGGCTTCCCTCCAGCCTATGGATCCAGGGATGTTCAGGGTGGCCTCCAGGTAGGTATCTTCTTGGCTCAGCTCTTCTGTCTTTCCCCTGGCTGGCCATACAAAATCATCTGCTAGTCCTACTTATTGTACTTGTTCTACTTCTTCCTCCAACCCCTTCTTTCAGTGCTCACAGTTGGAGGACTGTTGGTGGTGGTGGAGTGTTAGCTTATCTGTGTTTTTCCTATTGAAGTGTTTACCAAGAATCTGTGCAGTCAGATGTCGGCAGTCAGTGGGCCTCTCCTACAGTGGTTGGAGGACAGACTGGAGCAAAACCAACAGCATTTGCAGGAGCTGCAACAGGAAAAGGAAGAGCTTATGCAAGAACTTTCTTCTCTAGAATAAAGCAGGAGACAACATGGGGTAAAAAACTTTTTTTTTCAATTTGTGTATTAAACATGGTCTGAAAATTCATATACCTCATGTGTAGGCAAACTCTTTTTATAGGAGCAGCTCTTTTTATATCCCAATGGATGAGTTTTATGCATGCAGTAAACACAAGATGTCTTCGTAAAAGTTTCATTAGTGCTTAATGAACCCTCCTACCTGTAACTGGCCTACAAAGAGCATATGCAAGATGATTTAAGTAGAATATGAAAGATTTTTTCTAAAGGCTATGGAAGGTACATTGGCAAGGACATCCTGTAATATATCTCCAGGGAGTATATTTTAAATGTTTATTTATCCCTTGTTTAACTAGGAAGTCTTTATTTTCATTTTCAGATACACTCACTCCCTAGAATAAGCTAAAGGAAGAAGAGTATTTCATGTTTCAATTTTGTAGTTATGATGCTTATGTTGAACAAGTAAATAAGTACACAAGAGTTAGTGGAAGGAAGTGAAGGTGACTTGTCAGCTTCTACTCTTTGCTCTCATTGAGAGGCATATGTCTTATGTCTTCCTTCTTGATCTCTAAAATATGTATTCTGAGATAACTATCAAAGGTTGAATCTGTATGGGTGCCCTTTTTTTTTTTTTTGAGGAAGATCAGCCCTGAGCTAACATCTGCCAATCCTCCCTCCCTTTTTTTTTTCGCTGAGGAAGACTGGCCCTGTGCTAACATCCATGCCCATCTTCCTCCACTTTATATGGGACGCCGCCACAGCATGGCTTGCCAAGCAGTGCGTCGGTGTGCGTCTGTGATCCCAACCGGTGAACCCCAGGCCACTGCAGCAGAGCATGCGCACTTAACCGCTTGCACCACCGGGCCAGCCCCTGGGTGCCCTTTCTAACCAAATAGATGAGTTCTTGCATATTTGACTCTGAAGGAAATTCCTATTGAACAGATGCTATTTACCTAGGAACTTCCCTTATAATATAAATGTGTTTTTCCAGAAACATTTAGAACTTAGGATGTAGCAAAAATCATGCTCTAAAAAGTTCTGTTGCATTATTCTTACGGTATGTAACCACAAATGATAAGTGTGTCTTCAGAAAAGAGTCAAGCCTACTGCATACGGGAAATTAAAGTGGGAATTGGAGGATGTGGAAAGAAAGAAAACAAAGAGAGCCTGATCCCAACAATGGGGACAAAGGGCTGGTTTTGGTTTTTGTTTGTTCTTTTTGTTTCTCCCTAGATTATTGTTTTTCAAATTTCAAAGTGTAGTCCAAAACCACCTGCACCAGAATCACTTGGAGGTCAAACTTTGTCTCTGAGGTGGTACCCAGAAATCTTCATGAACTTTCCATCTGATTCTGAGGCATACTAATGTTTGAAAACCATTACCGTAGGGCATATGGAGTATAAATGCTGTATTTTCCCTCATTTCCCACAACCACAGTTCTTCTCAATTCTTTTCTTTCCCTGTAGGAAAGATGAAAATATCCAGGTATAAAATTAATTAAGCTAAATCAATTTTGAAGAAGAAAAATTTGGAGGATTCATATTACCTGACTTCAAGACTTACAATAAAGCTACATAATCAAGACGGTATGGTATATGCCCAACTGATTTTGACAAAGGTGCAAAAGCAATTCAATGGAGGAAGGATAGTCTTTTCAACAAATGATGCTGGAACAATTGGACACCCATAGGCAAAAAAATGAACTTTGACCTAAACTGCATCCCTTGTACAAAAATTAACTCAAAACCTATCATGGACTTAGATGTAAGACGTAAAACTATAAAACTTTTAGAAAAAAATCATAGAAAAACCTTCAGAATCTTGGGCTAGGCAACAAGTTCTTGGCCTTCACACCAAAAGCACAATCCTAAAAGGAAAAAGTTGACATATTGGGCTTCATCAAAATAAAAAACTTTTGCTCTGCAAAAAATTTAAAAGGAGGAAATTATTGAGAGAAATTATTTGCAAACTATATATGTGATCAATCTAGACTATATAAAGTCAACAGTAAAAAACAAACAATCCAATTAGAAAATGAGCAAAAGACATGAATAGACATTTCATTAAAGAGGATATATGGATGGAAAGTAAGCACATGAAGAGATGTTGAACTTCATTAGTCATCAGGGAATGCAAATTAAAACCACAATGAATTATGGCTACATACTTATCAATAAGAATGGCTAAAGAAAAAATAATGAAAATACCAGATGCTTTTGAGCATACAAACTGGATCTCTCATACATTGCTGATAGGAATGTAAAATGGTACAGCCCCTCTGGAAAAGAGTTTGGAAATTTCTAATAAAGTTACACATGCAGGTACCACAACCCAGCAGCTGCAGTCCTGGCCATTTGTCCCAGAGAAATGAAAACCTATATTGGCACAAAAACTTGTACACACATGTTCTTAGCAGCTTTATTTTAATATCCAAAAACTGGAAAAAAAAACCCAGATGTCCTGCAGTTGAGTGGGTGGTTAAACCAACCATCCATACCATGAAATACTACTCTGCAATGAAAAGGAACAGACTATCGATACACATAACTTGGTTGGACCTCAAGGGTATTATGATGAATGAAAAAAGCCAGTCTCAAAAAAAGGTCATATACTGTATGATTGCATTTATATAACATTCTTGAAATGACAAAATTATAGAAATCAAGAACAGATTAATGGTTGCCAGGGATAGGGACTGGAGGCAGTATGGGGTATGTGTCACTATAAAGGGATAACAGAAGGAGTTCCTTTATGCTGATGGAAGAGTTCTGTATCTTGCTTGTGGTGTTGATTACATGAATCTCTGTCTGTGCTAAAACTACATAGACCTGCACACACCCATAAATGAATGCACGTAAAATATGGTGAAACTGAATAAGGTCTGTAGTGTCAACCATTGTCAATATGTTGGTTTTGAAGTTGTACAATAGTTATGTAAAATGTTACCACTCAGGGAAACTGGGTGAAGGGTACATGGGACTCCCTGTACTATTTTTGCAACTTCCTGTAAATCTATAATTATTGCAAAATAAAAAGTTATAAGTATTAAATAGGGATCTAGGATGTATGGTACTTATTTTATGAAATAAGAAAAGAATTATAAAAAGAAGATCTGAGGGGAATAAAATGATGTGAATATTTTTAGCGGCCAACCTTGAACACCCTTTCCCTTTCTGGGCTTCATTTTCTTCATTTATAAGGTTAGAGACCACCAAGGTACCTTTAGCTCAGTGTTCAGTCTTTAAAAGTGTTGAGCATCACAAGGAACAGTGATGTGAACAGGATGTATCATTACTTTCCTACCTGTACCAATCTGGCTCACCTTCACACAAAATAATGCATTCCACTCACAACCCTGTATCCCCTTCTGGTCAGCAGATTCTCTATTTTCAATCAAGACTCTGATGAGAATAATATACACCTGCTTGCTTTCTCTGTTTTCTCATTTCCTATTCATTCAACTCATTGCATTCTGACCTCTGCCCACATCACTCCATTTAAACCACTCCTGCCAAAGTCACCAATGAGCTGCCCATAGTAAAAGTCAATAGATGCTTTTCCTGTCCTTAATTAATCTCTCAGTCTTGAGACAATTAGCCACTCTTCTTTGAAATCTACCACTCTCGGCTTTTGCTATTTTATTCTTTTCTGGTTTTTCTCTGCTCTGGCTGTTCCTTCTCAAATTCATTCATAGGCTTCTCCATCTTTGCTCACCTATATGCAGTTGACAGACAAATTTGTGTCTCCATCCAGACCTCTCCCTGAACTCTAGACCTACATTTCTACCCACTTACTACACATTTCCACTTGACTGTCTTAATGGCACATCAAACTTGATACATCTAAATCTGAACTCCTGGTTTTCAATCTAAACCATATTCCCTTCGAATGTTTTTTACCTCAGTGAATGGAGCATCTGTTTGCACAAACCAGAAACCAAACAGACATCTTTAACATCTCCTCTCTCCATCACCTTCTAAACTATTTACATTAATAGAGTTATGGCCATTTGAATAACGTAAGAATTTGAAAGTGGTACCCCAGTAGCTATGAGCACATCCAGCACCCAGATATTTGTTCTCAAATACTATCCTTCAGTAAGGGTAACCAGGGCTCCCCTGGGAGAAATGGCTGGTTCCAGGGCTGGGGCAGAGAAAGTACAAGATAAGCCCAGATCATCTTTTTGAGCCATAAAGTAAGGAAATGGGTCCAGCCTGAAGGGGTTCCCATTGGCAAAATCTGGACAATTTGTGCATAAAATTAATGAGAGTAAAGCATTATATAAATTACTATAAGAATCTTGAGTCCACATTGATAAAAATAAATCGATGGGAGAAGAAAGTAAGCTCTTTCTTTAAGAAGAAAGCCAACTAGTAAACTTAGAAGGAAGAATGAAATTAGAAAATCACCCTTGGGTATTCATCATAGTAGTGGCTGATTCAGGTGTGAGTCATCAATGGATGCTAAGTCAGGTTGATGCGTGGAGGTTTAACTGTCAAAGACATGAAAAATAGGGGAAGGCCAAGGGGTGTCCCCAGACTGAAAGAGATTTAAGGCATGAAAACTAAGTGCAACGTGTGTTCCTATATTGGATTCTGGAACAGAAAGGAAAAAGAAATTGTTAGAGCAGTTGCAATATTTGAATGGGGTCTTTGAATTGTAATGTTGTATTACCTGATTAGGAGGGAGATGTGTATAGGATAACAGCTCTGCCATGGTGACCTGGTGCCCATGTGGTATCCACATATGCCACATAAGCAAGGCCTGAACTACAGCTAATCTGAGTCTTGGCAGAACAGCTTGAGATCCTCTGTTACATGAGAGGATGGAGGCCTGTAAAGAACTGCTCTCAGGCCATCTGCCACCCACCTCCCTACCTCCTCTGGGAGGCTGTCATGAGACAGTTTTTCATTGTCTCCTGGGTTCTGCTGAGGTATGAGGATCACTCACTTCCTCACCCCTCTCAGGGTATGAATACAGACTAAAACTGCTTAGTTGCAGTCTAGCAGGGGCTCCTCAGCAATGGGGTGTCTCACAGTTCACATCACAGTCATCCAGCCTCTTTCATTGCAGTTTCATCCATTTTGGTGTGTGGGACAAGGACCACAGGGAGCTGGTACCTTTGGTTTCTCTTCCCTTTGCTGACTATGTAAGTAATAAACTAAGTCTAAAAAGGGCTTGTGTGGCTTAACCAGCCAAATCTGTCAGTCTTAGTCTTGTGCTTGACAAAATTGGTGCCCAACATGGGGCTGGTAAAGTTAAAATGCCGTTTTAAAAGACAAATGGCCAGGTTAGGGGATAAGATAAACTCCCCAGGATCTGGTGATACAGCTCTCACTTAAGTGTTGGGTGAGAGCAGGGAGAGTAAGGGTCCTCCCACTGTCCTATGTGTTCAGGGGCTACGTGGTCTGAGAGGATATAAAAGGACTCCCTGAGATCAAATAGCATATGCTACCTGTTGATAAACATTTGGAAGTTAAGCAGCAGGAAGTAGGACTGAAACAAGTCATTTGATTGGTGCCTTAGCTGTCCTTAAAAGTTCATTTGTTATAGCTGACAAAAGGCCACTTAAAACCAAAAGTCAATTCAAAGCAGTGCTTATTGGTATGAGCAGCTTTGCAGCCTCCCCCAAATTGCTCCCTAACTTCAGCTACTTTAAGAGAAGAAACTTCAGTCAACTTCCAGCATGACAGTCTGTAGACCCACTCCCCAGTGAAACTGGTGAAAATTATTTTTAAAAAACTTCAAGTGTCTGGAAGTGGTTAAGGGCAAACAGCAAGTCAAAAAATATCTACTGAAGAAAATCTACAAAAAATTTGCTAAGAATTTCGAGTATTTGAACTGAAATCTGCTCCCTCCTTCCCCTCTCCCATCTCAACAAGGAGACTCCACTCTGGACTGGTGCAGCCAAAAACACAGGGTTCCCTCTCCCCCCAGCTCCCAGTTGGTGGGCTTTCTTCCCAGGAGGAGCAGGACTTCAGCATCTCTCATCCTTCCCCCCACTACCTGTTGCTGAGGCTAAGTGCAGTTGAGAGGTGTGAGGGCTCCCTACTCCTATCCAGACCCTACTCGTGGGATGGAGGCTCTAACTTGGTCATGGTGCACTGAGAATACTGGGTCCCTGATCACCCTTGCCCCAGCTCGTGGGGTGGTAGTTCCATGCCAGGAGAGACAAGCTGAAAGGACCTCAGGCTACTGCCCCCTCCTCCACTGACCATTTAACTCCTAGAGTAGAGGTGTCACTCAGAGAGAAGTTTGCCATTATCCCTATCCTCAGCTCCAGAGCCCTGGCTCAGGGATTTTGCCTAGGGGGAGAAACAGGACATAAAACAGATAGCTCCTGCTCTCTTCCCAGAGGAACTGACTACATTTGCAACAGAATGTGGAGAAGTTCAAGCCTAAGGGCGCTTGTAAAAATGGTAGAGATTGTGGTGAAAGCCAGTTTGTGGATTCAGTGAATAGCCCGAACAATCCTGAAAAAGAAGAACAAAGCAGGAGGAACACACTTCCTAATTTTAAAACTTACACAAAGCAATGGTAATCAAGACATTGATTTCAGGTGGGATGTACACCTGAAATTTATATAATGTTATAAACCAATGTTACCACAATACAAAAATAAAATATATAAAAAAAAAAGTTTGGTACTGTCACAAGGATAGACATATAGATCATTGGAATAGAATTGAGAGTCCAGAAATAAACCCACACATCAATGGTCAACTTATTATCAACAAGGGTGTCAAGACTATTGAATGGGGAAAAAATATTCTCTTCAACAACTGGTGATTGGACAACTGGATATCCACATCCAGTAGAATGAAGTTGGACCCCTACCCCACACCATATTCAAATATTAACTCAAAATATATCAAAGACGTAAATGTAAGAGCTACAACTATAAAAACCTTAGAAGAAAACATAGCAGTAAATCTTCATAACCTTGGTTTTGGCAATGGTTTCTCAGATATGACACCAAAAGCACAAGCAACAAAGAAAAAATAGATAAATTGGACTTCATGAAAATCAAAAATTTTGTGCATCAAAGGACATTATCAGAAAGTGAAAAGACACTCCAAAGAATGGGAGAAAATATTTGCAAATCATATAAATAAGGGTCTAGTGTCCAGAGTATATAAAGAACTTTGACAACTCACACAATTAAATTTTTTTTTTAATGGGCAAAAGATCTGAATAGAGAGTTCTCCATGGAAGATATACAAAATGTCAATACGCACATGAAAAGATGCAAAGGCGTCATTAGGCATCAGGGAAATGCAAATCCAAACCATGAGATACCAGTTCACACCCATTAGAATAAAAAGGTATGATAATTACAAGTGTTGGCAAGGATGTGGAGAAATTAGAACCCTTGTACACTGCTGGTGGGAATGTAAAATGGTGTAGCCAATTTAGACAATAGTTTGGTGGTTCCTTCAAAAGTTAAACATAAAATATTACAAGACCCAGCAAGTCCACTCCTAGGTATATATCCCACAAAATTGAAAACAAGTATTCAAACAAAAAGTTATATATGAATGTTCATAAGAGAACTACTCATAATAACTAAAAGGTGGAAACAACCCAAATGTCCATAAACTGTAATAAACAAAATGAGGTATATCCATACAATGGAATATTATTTAGTCATAAAAAGGAATGAATTACTGACACGTGCTACAACATGGATGAACCTTGAAAACATGATGCTAAGTGAAAGAAGGCAGACACAAAAGGACACGTATGATTCCATTTATATGAAATGTCCAGAATAGGGAAATCTATAGAAACAGAAAGTAGATTAGTTATTGCCAGGGGCTAGAGGGAGGGGGGATAGAGGGATGATAACATAAAGGTATTGGGTTTCTTTTCGAAGTGATGAAAATATTCTGAAGTTGACTGTGGTGATGGTTGCACAACTCTGTGACTATACTAAAAACCATTGAATTACATGTACACTTTGGGTGAATTTGGGTGAATTATATTGTATGTAAATTATGTCTCAATAAAGCTGTTTATAAAAATGAAAAAAGAAGAATCTTCCCTGTACTCCCTCAGTTCCTAGCTGAGGAGATAAGATGTAGTATTTCTTTTTGGAAAAACAGAAACAAAAAATTCCTCTTAGATTTTGGATAAAAGAGTTTAAAGTAACCTTGTGAGTGAGGCTTGGGCCAGTTAATTGTATGTATTCTTGTAAAAATGTGTAACTGGTGTTGAAGTATGTTACATGTTTAAACTGTACATGTTCATAACATGTTGGAAATGTTCTCTGATGTCCAGAGTTTTCACTATGTAAATAATGTCTTGGTTGTCAGCAAGTTGAAAGTCTCAGTCTCAGTGGCCGTGGCTGCCCACCAGATGGAGTGACTGATAAGCCACAACAAAATTCAGATGCCTGTTTGCCAAGGAATATTTCTTGAAACAATGGGGTGAATTTATAATGCTGTCAGTCAAAGAAAAACAGCTGTGTTTCACAAGGTAAAGAACTCTATGTTCCTGATTAAAAAAAAAAAAAGGCCGTAACTCCTGTCAAAAATTGGCCCATTGGTTTTATGGTAAAAGAGGCTGCATCAGACTTTTGACCCCCTCTTGGGCTATTGGTGGTGCCTCACTGCCATTAAGACCTTTTCAGGTTACAATGTTGCTATTTCAGTGCAGTCAGCTGACTATGGTCACACCACTGAGGTCCTTGAAACTAATTTGTGTTCTGTTTTATTTGATGGACATTCTTCATACTCCCATGCTCATGGCTGATACTGCTGAATGTACTGTGGGACTAGATGTCTTGAGAATGTTTAAGACTTTTTCAGGTTGTCAGGGATGTGCCCAGTGGGAGAATGCCACAATCAGAACAGTGATGGTGGGATGAGCGCACCTCTGGGAGCCCACCTGGCTCCCCACCCCATCTGTGTGGTATAAGGGCAGTATAGGATGCCAGGGCAAGAGAAGTGGGGGATCACTATCCTGAGGAAGGAGCTAGTAGAAACAGGATGAAGTCTGTACGGCCTGATCTTTATCCCACCCCTTTCTCTTTCCTTGAGGCCTTTGATACACAGGTTCTTGAGGATGCCTGGGCCTGACTCAAAGATGGATCAGCTCTCTTAAGGCCAGACTGGGCCTCTTACCCCCTCTCAACCCCATAATTAGATATTTTATTTAGATGGGAGGTACCTTTCCAGGGAATTGCCACATTTACAACCTGCACTGCCTCTCTTAAGTGTGTGCTGCACTGGGACCAAGCCTCCATGGTCCACTTATCTTTTTCAGTACTGGGCTACTGCAACTGTGCAGGTCCAAAAAAAACTGCTTAAAACTGTGCATAGAAAAGGGAACTCTGCTCAATGGGCAGAGTTGCTGTGGTGCTAGCCTTAGAACATCCCCCCAAATGCACCTCATTACATTTTCACTGCCTCATGGGCAGTAGCCAACATATCGGCAATTTGGGCAGGGTAGGCTGGCACCTGATGGGACAACTGGATGATCAAGTCAGCCTCTGTGGGACAAACATTACAGCAACAGATTGTACAAGACCCACGTGAGCCATGTGGATGCCCACGGGCAAGGAGCCTCAGAGGATGAACACTAGAATCCACACATTCATCAGACCTGTGCTGCCCAGCCAGCAGGCACTATTGAAAGATGGCATGGACTCAAAGGAAACACTGAAAAAAACAACTGGATGACTGAGGCTCAGCTCTCAGTTTAGCACACACTCATGACAGTTTGGGCTATAAATGTGACAATTCCACAGAAGGGTACCTCCCATCAAAATAGAATGTTTAATTATAAGGTGGTGAAGGGGGAAGAAGCTTACACTGGCTTTACAAGACCCAAAGTGCAGAATTAACCCTTCTCACTCTACATTTGTTCCTTCCGTGGCTACCCCTGGGACCCTGGGCTACTGGAATTTGGAAGTAGCAAAGCAGAGTTTGAGGTTGGTGACTCTAACCTGGTGCTCCTTTTGTCACTTGACTGCTTGCTGGATTTGAGTAATTATAGATATTGATTATAATGATCATAAATATGAGATGATGACTCCTAAAGTGATACTGGTGTGGCCCATGTGTCAGAGGTGGGAGATATTCTAGGTACAAGGGATACAAAGAAGAAACTGCTGAGCCACTCAGAGAGAAGTCCAGGAGCAGGGTGTAGGTGAGACAAGGGGAAGACTGGAAAAGAGTGAAGTGACTGCTGCAGGGACTGGTCATTACCAATCACCTGGCTGTGGAAGGGTGGGCACAGTCCTCACTGGTGGAGACAGCACAGGAGGTCAGGAGTGGAGGGGGGACCACTAACCTCTCAGCTCTTGTCTGCAGGACACTTGGACAATTTAACCTAGATTGCCACCACCACTCTCAACTTGATGGTTGACCAACAAAGAATCTCTCAGGATTCTCAGAAACATCCCAGCTGCTGAATCCAGGAGTGAACAGCCTCCACTCAAGATGATAGAACAAGATTTACTTTATGGAAACTAATAAAACTCTTTTGTACAAAAACTTAATAGAATTAGACTCTATCCCCAGCTCAACAGAATGCTGCTGCCAAGGTCGCTATGACTTCTTATGTGAATGTCAGGCTTGTACTAGCCTGCCACACACAAACTGTTCTATACTCTCTAGTGTAAGTGGTAATGATAATGAAAAATATCTCATTGCCCTGGACTTACTGCTGGTCGGTTAAGGCAGGGTATGTGCAACCGTCAAAACCCCTTACTATACCTGGATCAATGACACATTTAACTGGGTTACCTCCAGTTGGGGAGCCTGGCTAGAGTCTGTCCTCCAAGTGGGTCTGACCATAATACTAGGAAATCATAGTCACTATCACTCTTGTCCTATGTTGGCTAAAACAAACAGAATGGATTTGGTATAACCCTCTATCAGTTAGAGTATATTTGATGGGGTGGCCTATGCGCCTGAGAATTCTTAGTTGGGTATGTGAAAGGTCAGTGGTGGAGCTGTAGAGAATGGGTCCACCAAGGTGCCCTCATGACCTTGCATGTATCCATGCAAGCAAAGCTTGAACCATGACTTATCTGGGTCTTAACAGGATGCCTTGTGATCCTCCCAGAACACAAGGGGATGGGAGGCTTGTGAGCTGCTGCCTCAAGGCCATCTCCTTTTCACCTTCTTATCTCCCCTGGGAGGCTGTCGTGAGACAGTTTCTCATTGCCTTCTGGATTCTGATGAAGTATGAGGCTCTCCGTCCTGCCCCACTCAGGGTATAGCTACAGAATATAAAACCACTTAGCTGCAGTCTAGAAGGAACAATTACTATTAAAAATATAGTAAAAGAAACAAGAATTATAATGGTACACTAGAAAATATCTAACAGAAAAGAAGGCAGTAAAGGATGAATGGAAGGTCAAAAACCATATAAGACATAGAAAACAGAGCAAAATGGCAGAAATAAATCCTAACTTATCAGTAATTATATTAAATATAAATGAATTAAACACTCCAATCAAAAAGAAGAGATTGTTAGATAAAAAGACAAGATCCAACTATATGCTGTTAACAGGATACACACATTAAGATTCAAAGATATGAAAAGACTAAAAGTAAAAAATGGGGAAAGATACCGTGCAAATAGCAGCCATAAGAGAGCTGGAATGGCTAAACTAATATCAGACAAAATGGATTATTTTAGAAATGTTAGTAGAGATAAAGAGGGACATTTTATAAAATTAAAATGGTCAACCCAGGGGCTGGCCCAGTGTTGTAGTTGTTAAGTTCGTGTGCTCCACATTGGCATACCAGAGTTTGCAGGTTCAGATCCTGGGCACAGAGCTACACACCACTTATCAAGCCATGCTGTGGTGGCAACCCACATACAAAATAGAGGAAGATTGGCAATGGATGTTAGCTCAGGGCCAATCTTCCTCACCAAAAAAAAAAAAATGTCAACTGATTGGGAAGGTAAACCATTATAAACATATATGCATCTAACAACAGAGCCCCAAAGTATATGAAGCAAAAGCTGACAGAATTAAAGGAGAAATAGACCATTTAACAATAACCGTTGGTGACTTCAATACCCCACTTTCAATAGTGGATAGAACAACTAAGTAGAAGATCAACAAGAAAACAGGAGAATTGAACAACACTATCATCAACTAGACCTAATAGACAACTTATAAGACAATCCAACAACAGCAGAATACACATTCTTCTCAAATGTAAGTAGAACATGATCCAGATTAAACCATATTTTAGGACATAAATCTCAATAAATTTAAAGGACTGAAATCATGACATTCTGTGACCACATGGGAATAAAATTAGAAATCAATAACAAAAAAATTTGAGAAATTCATAAATATGTACATGGGGCTGGCCTGGTGGCATAGTGGTTAAGTTCATGCACTCTGCTTTGGTGGCCTGGGATTCACAGGCTCACATCACAGGTGCAGACCTACACACCACTCATCAAGCTATGCTGTGCCAGTGTCCCACATACAAAATAGAGGAAGATTGGCACAGATGTTAGCTCAGGGCCAATCTTCCTCACCAAAAAAAAAAGTAGAAATTAAACAACCCACTCCTAAATACCCAATGAGTCAAAGAAGAAATCACAAGGGAAAATAGAAAATACTTTGAGGGGACGGCCCAGTGGCATAGAGGTTAAGTTCGTGCATTCCACTTTGGTGGCCCAGGGTTTGCTGGTTTGGATCCTGGGTGCAGACCTATTCACCACTCATCAAGCCATGCTGAGGCAGCTTCCCACATAGAAGAGGTAGAAAGACCTACAACTATGTACTGGGGCTTTGGTGAGGAAAAAGAAAAAGAGGAAGATTGGCAACAGATGTTAGCGCAGGGCCAATCTTCCTCAAAAAAAAAAATGCTTTGAGATGAATGAAAATGAAAACATAACACCAAAATTTATGGGGTGCAGTGAAAGCAGTGCTCAGAGGGAAACTTATAGCTGAAAATGCCTACATAATGAAGAGAAAATATTTCAAATTAATAAGCCAACTTTCTCCCTTAAAGAACTGGGAAAAGCAGCACAAACTAAATGCAAAGCTAGCAGAGGGAAGGATATAATAAAGATCTCAGCAGTGACAGAGAATAGATCAATAGAGAAAAATTAATAAAACCAAAAGTTTCTTGAAAAGATCAACAATATTGACATTCCTTCAGCTGGACTGAAAAAAAAGGAGATTGAAATTTCTAAAGTTGGGAATGAAATAGGAGACAACACTACCAACCTTGCAAAAAGAAAAAGGATTATTAAGGTAAACAATGAACTACTGTATTCCAGTAAATTAGATAACATAGATGAAATAGACAAATTCTTAGGAACACACAAACCACTGAGACTGCACCAAGAAGTAACAGAAAATCTGAATAGAGCTATGAGAAGTCAAGAGATTGAATTAGTGATTTAAAAACTTCCCACCAAGAAAAGCCCAGGACCAGATGGCTTCACTGGTGAAATCTACCAAACATTTGAATTAATACCAATTCAGAATTAACACCAATCCTTCACAAATTCTTCAAAAACAGAAGTAGGGGAAACACTTCCCAACTCATTATATGAGGCTGGTACTACCCTATACCAAAACCAAAGTCATCACAAGAAAACTAGAGACCAATATTCTTTATGAATATAGAGGCAATATTCCTCAACAAACTACTAATAAATCTAATCCAGAAATTTATATATTTTTATATAATCAATATAATCTTTTTATATAATCCATATAAAAAGAATTATACCCTATGACCAAGTTGGACTTATCCAAAGAGTGCAAGGTTAGTTCAACATATAAGAATCAATCAATGTAATATAACATATTAAAAGAATAAAGAGTGAAAAACACAACAGATGAAAGATAGGCATGTGACAACATCCAACACCCTTTCATGATGAAAACAACAAACCAGGAAGAGAAAGGAACTTCCTCAACCTGATAAAATTCATATACAAATAACCCACAGCTAACATCATACTTAATGGTGAAAGATTGCTTTCTGCATAAGATCAGGAACAAGACAAGGATGCCTATTCCTGCCACTTCTATTTAATACTGTACTGAAGGTTCTATCCAGGGCAATTAGGCAAAAAAAAAGAAAAAAAGAAAATACACCCAAATTGAAAAGGAGATATAAATCTATAACTAATTTCATAAGACATGATCTTATACACAGAAAACTCTAAAGAATGAACCAAAAAACCTATTAGAGCTAATAAACGAGCTCATCAAAGTTGCAGGGTATAAGGTGAATATACAAAAAACAGTTGTACATCTATATATTAGCAATGAGCAATCTGAAAATGAAATTAAGAAAAACAGTTCCATGAAAAATAGCGTAAAATTTTGAACAGTAGGAGAGAAGTCAAGATGGTGGCGTAAGCAGAATCTGAACTCACCTCCTCCCACAGACACAGCCAATTTACAACTACTTGTGGAAAAATTACCCCTGACAGAGAACTGAAAACTGAATAAGAGAAACTCCTGCTACAAACGATAATCCTAATTGAGGTGGAAGAGGCAGAAATTCCCTTCTGGAGAGGAAAAACACCACCTTCACAAGCTGCCAGCATCACGGCCTCCCGGGAGCAGCACAAAGGTACGCAACCCTCCCTGGAGGAGTGGGGCCCTGATCTGGGAGCACCCCCACTGTGGGCATTTTTTGGACCCAGCACAGTCCAGACAAGTGGCATAATATCTGACTTTGCCTGCTACTAAAACATTGGGGAGTACCCCCAGAAAAGCTGGTTCACAAAGAAATTAAAACTGGCTCTTAAAGGGCCCATGCACAAATTCACCCGTTTCAGAAAGCAACATAAAATACCCAGCAAGAAAGGTGCACAGTGCTTTGGTGAAAACAGACTCACCTGATAGGCTCTGAGTGCATTGCAGTGAGAAGTGAGACCTCTCCAGGGACTAGGACATTGGCGGCAGCCATTGTTGTGGCCTGGTGTGGACATGCTCATACAGACGCCATTGGAGTTCTCCCTGAGGTCTGCTAGCCCAGGGTCTGCCCCACCCACCAGAACACCAATTTAATCCAGCTCAGCCAGGTCAGGCAGCCCACCCTAGAGACTGACCCCACCCAACAACAGGCCCTCAGGCAACTTGTGGGCCTGCATAGATTAGTGACTGGATTCTCTGCAGCCTGGCAACTGAGCCCACTTCAGTGGGGTAGGGCGTGCACAAGGAGCAGGTGGAGAGGGTGGGGCAGTGGTGGAGTGTGTGGGGCTCCCGCCATGGACAGATTGGGTCCACTTCAGGAGGTCAGGGCACACACATTGAGCAGGACTGTGTTGACTGTGTGTGTGGACCTGTGGGTGGTGGGGCTTGTCAGCTGCAGAAGACTTGTGCTTCTCAAAGACCTACAGAGGGGGTTTGCCCCACCTTCCAAAGCCTGAAACAATTGGCTGCTCCCCTGCCTGAGGCCAGCCCCACCCAGCTGCAGTCCTCAGAGAGGTGACAAGAGACCTAAAGGCTGAAGGCTTATAGCAATTGTAAGGCCCTGAGCCTAACAACTGACGATGCTGGGGGCCTACTCACTTAAAAGAAATACTGCAACACAAATGTGGTATTAGAACTTGCAGCCAACTGTACTGGGGCTCCCAACACCCGATAAAGAGACTGAAGGGCCCACAACAACTACAAGCAGCTGAGCATTACAACAGCTGGCCACGAGCATAACTCAGCCTCTCTGGGTGCCGACAGGGGGAGCAAACATGCCACAACAGAAGGACACGCATAAGCCACATAGGGGGTCACTCCTGGAACATTGAGAACTGAGGGAAGCACACTGCAGGCCTCCTAAGGCATCACTCATATAAGGTCACATATCCAAGAGCAGGAGACGTAGCTGACCTACCTAATACATAGACACAAGCACAGGGAAAGAGGCAAAATGAGGAGGCAAAGGAATACATTCCAAGTAAGGGAACAGGATAAAACCCCAGGAAAGGAACTAAGTGAAACAGAAATGAGCAACCTACCCGACAGCGAGTTCAAACAAAGAATGTTAAGGATGCTTACTGATCTGCGGAGAAGAATAGATGAACTCAGTGAGAATGTCAACAAAGAAATGGAAGATATAAAAAAAGAGCCCATGAGAAACGAAGAATACAATACTGGAAATGAAAAATTCACTAGAGGGACTCAAAAGCAGAGTAGAGGATACAGAAGAACGGATCTGCAAGCTGGACGAAAGACTAGAAGAAATCACCCAAGCTGAACAGGTAAAAGAAAAAAGAATTAAAAAGAGTGAAGACAGTCTAAGGGACCTCTGGGACAACATCAAGCGCACTAACATCCATGTTATAGGTGTCCCAGAAGGAGAAGAGCGAGACAAAGGGGCAGAGAATCTAGTTGAAGAAATAATAGATGAAAACTTCCCTAACCTAAGGAAGGAAACAGACATCCAGGTACAGGAAGCACAGAGAGCACCAAACAAGATAAACCCAAAGAGGCCCACATCAAGACACATCATAATCAAAATGTCCAGAATTAAAGAGAGAATACTAAAAGCCGCAAGAGAAAGAGAATTTACATACAAAGGAAACCCCATAAGGCTGTCAGCTGACTTCTCAGCAGAAACCTTACAGGCTAGAAGAGAATGGCACGATGTATTTAAAGTGCTAAAAGGAAAAAACGTACAGCCAAGAATACTCTACCCAGCAAGGTTATCATTCAAAATGCAAGAAGGGATAAAAAGTTTCCCAGACAAGCAAAAATTAAAGGAGTTTGTCACCAAGAAACCAGTACTACAAGAAATGTTAAAGGGACTGATTTAAGAGGGAAAAGAGAAGAGAACAAATAGGAAAAAACATCTATTTCCACAATAAGAGGGTAATGGATACAAATGCACAAAAAAGAGGTTACTGTGATATCAAAAACATAAAATGATGGAGGAGGGGAGTTAAAGAGTAGAGCTTTCAGACAGAGGTCAAACTAAAGAGACCACCAATTCTGTATAGAAGAAGAAAGGAACAGAGAAGGACTACTAAAACACTGAGAAAAAGAAAAGTTAAAAAATGGCTGTAGGCACATACTTATCAATAGCTTCTTTAAATGTCAATGGACTAAATGCTCCAATTAAAAGGCATAAGGTGGCTGATTGGATAAAAAAACAAGACCCATATATATGCTGCATACAAGAGACACACTTCAGACCTAAAGACACTCACAAACTGAAAGTGAAGGGATGGAAAAAGATACTCAACGCAAATGGCAATGAAAAGAAAGCTGGGGTAGCAATACTCACATCAGACAAAATAGACTTTAAAACAAAAACTGTAAAAAGAGACAAAGAACGGCATTACATAATGATCAAGGCAACAATCCAACAAGAGGATATAACATTTGTAAATATCTACACACCCAACATAGGAACACCTAAATATATAAAGCAATTATTCACAGCCATAAAAAGAGAAATAGACAGTAACACAATAATAATAGGGGACTTTAACACTCCACTTACACCAACGGATAGATCATCCAAACAGAAGATCAATAAGGAAACATTGGCCTTAAATGATACACTACAACAGATGGATCTAATAGATATATACAGAACATTCCATCCAAATACCAAAGAATACACGTTCTTTTCAAATGCACATGGAACATTCTCCAGGATGGATCACATATTAGGCGACAAAACAAGTCTCCATAAATTTAAGAAGATTGAAATAATACCAAGCATCTTTTCTGACCACAACGGCATGAAACTAGAAATCAACTATAGGAAGAAAATCAGAAAAGCCACAAATATGTGGAGATTAAACAAAATTCTACTGAACAACGATTGGGTCAATGAAGAAATCAAAGGAGAAATCAAAAAATACCTGGAGACAAATGAAAATGAAAATATGACATGCCAGAATTTATGGGATACGGCAAAAGTGGTTCTAGGAGGGAAGTTTATATCAATACAGGCCTATCTCAACAAACAAGAAAAATCTCAAACAATCTAACAATGCACCTAAAGGAACTGGAAAAAGAAGAACAAACAAAGCCAAAAATCAGTAGAAGAAGGGAAATAATAAAAATCAGAGCAGAAATAAATGGAATAGAGACTAAAAAGACAACAGAAAAAATTAATAAAACCAAGAGCTGGCTCTTTGAAAAGATAAACAAAATTGACAAACCTGTAGGTAGACTCACCAAGAAAAAAAAGAGAGAGGGCTCAGAGAAGTAAAATCAGAAATGAAAGAGGAGAAATTACAATGGACACCTCAGAAATACAAAAGAGTATAAGAGAATACTATGAAAAGCTATATGCCAACAAATTGGACAATCTGGAAGAAATGTATAAATTCTTAGAATCATACAACCTTCCAAAACTGGATCAAGAAGAAATAGAGAATTTGAATAGACCAACCACCACTAAGGAGATCGAAACAGTAATCAAAAACCTCTCCAAAAATAAAAGTCCAGGACCAGATGGCTTCCCTGGTGAATTCTACCAAACATTCAAAGACGACTTAATACCTATCCTTCTCAAACTCTTCCAAAAAATTGAGGGGCTGGGGAAGCTCCCTAACTCATTCTACGAAGCAAACATTACCCTGATACCAAAACCAGACAAGGACAACACAAAAAGAGAAAATTACAGGAATATCACTGATGAACATCGATGCAAAAATCCTCAACAAAATACTAGCAAATCGCATACAATACATCAAAAAGATTATACACCATGATCAAGTGAGATTTATTCCAGGGATGCAGGGATGGTTCAACATTCGCAAATCAATCAACGTGATACACCATCTGCATCTCAATAGATGCAGAGAAAGCATTTGACAAGATATAGCATCCATTTATGATAAAAACTCTGAATAAAATGAGTATAGAAGGAAAGTACGTCAACATAATAAAGGCCATACATGACAAACCCACAGCTAATATCCTCAATGGAGAAAAACTGAAAGCTATCCCTCTAAGAACAGGAACCAGACAAGGATGCCCACTCTCACCACTCCTATTTAACATAGTATTGAAAGTCCTAGCCAGAGCAATCAGGCAAGAGAAAGAAAGAAAAGGGATCCAAATTGGAAAGGAAGAAGTGAAACTGTCACTATATGCAGATGACATGATTTTATATATAGAAAACCCTAAAGAATCCCCAAGAAACTTTTAGAAGTAATAAGCGAATACAGCAAAGTTGCAGGATACAAAATCAACGTACAAAAATCAGTTGCATTTCTATACACTAACAATGAAGTAGCAGAAAGAGAAATTAAGAATACAATCCCCTTTACAATTGCAACAAAAAGAATAAAATACCTAGATATAAACTTAACCAAAGAGGTGAAAGATCTGTACACTGAAAACTATAAAACATTGCTGAAAGAAATTGAAGAAGATAAAAAGAAATAGAAAGATATTCCATGCTCTTGGATTGGAAGAATTAACATAGTTAAGATGTCCATACTTCCTAAAGCAATCTATAGATTCAATGCAAGTCCTATCAACGTTCCAACAACAGTTTTCACAGAAATAGAACAAATAATCCTAAAATATATAAGGAACAACAAAAGACCCCAAATAGGTAAAGGAATCCTGAGAAAAAAGAACAAAGCTGGAGATATCACACTCCCTGATTTCAAAATATACTACAAAGCTATAGTAAAGAAAACAGCATGGTACTGGCACAAAAACAGACACACAGATCAATGGAATAGAATAGAAAGCCCAGAAATAAACCCACATGTCTATGGACAGCTAATCTTTGACAAAGGAGCCAAGAGCATACAATGGAGAAAAGAAAGTCTTTTCAACAAATGGTGCTGGGAAAACTGGACAGCCACATGCAAAAAAATGAAAGTAGACCCTTACCTTACACCATGCACAAAAATTAACTCCAAATGGATTAAAGACTTGAATGTAAGACCTGAAACTATGAAACTTCTAGAAGAAAACATAGGCAGTACACTCTTTGACATCAGTCTTAGCAACATATTTTTAAGCACCATGTCTGACTGGGCAAGAGAAACAATAGAAAAAATAAACAAATGGGACTACATCAAATTAAAAAGCTTCTGCACAGCAAAGGAAACCATCAACAAAATGAAAAGACAACCTAACAATTGGGAGAAGATATTTGCAAACCATACATCTGATAAGGGCTTAATCTCCAAAATATATAAAGAACTCATGCATCTCAACAACAAAAAAACTACCAACCCAATTAAAAAATGGGCAAAAGACCTGAACACATATTTCTCCAAAGAAGATATACAGATGGCCAACAGGCACATGAAAAGACGTTCAACGTCATTCACTATCAGGGAAATGCAAATCAAAACTACAATGAGATATCACCTCACGCCTGTCAGAATGGCTATAATTAACAAGACAGGAAACAACAAGTGTTGGAGAGGATGTGGAGAGAAGGAAACTCTCATACACTGCTGGTGGGAGTGCAAACTGGTACAGCCACTATGGGAAACAGTATGGAGATTCCTCAAAAAATTAAGGATAGAACTACCATATGATCCAGCTATTCGACTGCTGGGTATCTATGCAAAGAACGTGAAAACACCAATGCGTAAAGATACATGCACCCCTGTGTTCATTGCAGCGTTATTCACAATAGCCAAGACCTGGAAGCAACCTAAGTGCCCATCAGGGGACGAATGGATAACGAAGATGTGGTATACTACTCAGCCATAAGAAACGATGAAATCCAGCCATTTGTGACAACATGGATGGACATTGAGGGTATTATGCAAAGTGAAATAAATCAGAGGGAGAAGGTCAAATACCGTATGATCTCACTCATTAAGTAGTAGATAATAACAATGAACAAACACATAGAGACAGAGATTGGATTGGTGGTTACCAGAGGGGAAGTGGGGAGGGAGGAGGGCGAAAGGGATAATTAGGCACATGTGTGTGGTGATTGGTTGTAATTAGTATTTGGGTGGTGAACATGAGAACATGATGTAATCCATGCAGAAATAGAAGTATAATGATGTATACCTGAAATTTATACAATGTTCTAAACCAATGTTACTGCAATAAACAAAAAATTGAAAAAAAATTTTACAGTATCATCAAAAAGAATAAAATCCTTAGGAATAATTTCAGCCAAAGAAGTGTAAGACTTGAACACTAACAACTAAAAACATTACTCAAAGAAATTTTAAAGGACCTAAATACATGGAAAGATATGTTTATGGATTGAAAGACTTAATTTTGTTAAGATTTTAATACTCCCCAAATTGATTTACAGATTCAATGCAATTTCTATAAAAATTCCAGCTGCCTTATTTGCAGAAATTCACCAGCTGATCCTAAAATTCATGTGGAATTGCAAAGGGCCCTGAACAGCCAAAAAAATCTTGTAAATGAATACAGCAGTAAGACTAACACTTCTCAAAGCTACAGTAATAAAGATAGTATGGTAATGGCATAAGGCTAGACATATAGACTATATCTAGACTAAAGTTATTCAGTGGGGTAAGAACAGTCTGTTGAACAAATGGTTCTAGGACAACTCAATATCCACATGCAAATGTATCAAACTGGAACCTTACCTGACATCACATACAAAAGTTTAATCAGAATGTATCACAGACCTACATGTTAAGTGCTAAAATTATAAAACTCTTAGAAGAAGACATAGGGGTAAATATTCATAACATTGGTTTAGGCAATGGATCTTTAGATATAACACCAAAAGTATAAACAACAAAAGAAAAAATAGGTAAATTCAACTAGAACACTGTCCAGGATAGATCATTATTGGGGAACAAAATAAGTCTTAACAAATTTAAGAATATTGAAATCATATCAAGTATTTTTTCCAAGAACAATGGTATGAAAACAGAAATCAACGACAGGAGGAAAATTGGAAAATTTACTAAAATGTAGAAATTAACACACTCCTAAATAATCGTTGGGTCAAAGAAGAAATCAAAAGGGAAATAAAAATATACCTTGAGACAAACAAAAATGGAAACACAACATACCAAATCCTATAGGATGCAGCAAGAGCATGTCTATGAGGGAAGTTTATAGGAATAAATGCATGCTTAAGAAAAAAGAAATATCTCAAATGAACCACCTAACTTTACATCTCATGGAACTAGAAAAAGAAGAAACTGAATCCAAGGTTAGCAGAAAGAAGGAAATAATAAAGATTAGAGCAGAAATAAATGAAATAGAGACCAGAAAAACAATACAAAAGATCAACAAAACTAAGTGTTGGTTTTTTGAAGAGATAGAACAAAACTGACAAACCTTTAGCTGCACTAACCAAGAGAAAAAGAAGACTCAAATAAAATTATAAATGAAAGAGGAGACATTACAACCGATACCACAGAAATACAAAGGATCATAAGAGACTATGAACAATTATATGCCAACAAATAAGATGACATAGAAGTAATGGATAATTTCCTAGAAACTTACAACCTACCAAGACTGAATCATGAATAGAAAATCTGAACAGACCAATAATGAATAAGATCGAAGCAGTAATCAAAAACCTCCCAACAAAGAAAATCCCATGACCAGATGGCTTCATGGGTGAATTATACAAAACATTTGAAGAAAAACTAATACTAATCTTTCTCAAACTCTTCCAAAGAATTGAAGAAGGAGGAACACATCCAAATTCACTTAATAAAGCTAGCATTACCCTCATACTAAAGCCAGATAAGGGCAATACAAGAAAAGAAACTTACAGGCCAATATCCCTGATGAATATAGAGCAAAAGTCCTCAACAAAATACTAACAAACTGAATTCAACAGCACAATAAAAACATCATACAATGTAATTAAGGGGATTTATCCCTGGGATGCAAGGATGGTTCAACATATGCAAATCAATAAACATGATACACCATATTAACAAAATGAAGGATACAAATCATATGATCATCTCAATAAATGCAGAAAAAGCACAAATAAATGCACAAAATCCAACATCTTTTCATGGAAAAAACTCACGTATAGAAGGAATGTACCTCAATATAATTAAAGTCATATACGACAAGCCTATAGCTAACATCATCCTCAATGGTGAAAAGCTGAAAGCTTTTTCTCAAAGATCAGAAATAAAACAATAATGCCCACTCTCACTACTTCTGTTTAACATAATATTGGTGGTCCTAGGCAGAGACATCAGGAAAGAAAATGATAAGGCATCTAAATTGGAAAGAAAGAATTAAAATTATCTCTGCTGATGACATGGTCTTATATGTAGAAAAACCCCAAGACTCCACCAAAAAAATTTATACTAAGAAAGAACTATCTGAAAAAGAAATAAAGAAAACATTTCCGTATGCAATAGCATTAAAAAATGCTTAAGAATAAATTTAACCAAGGAAGTGAAAGATCTGTATGTTGAAATCTATATGATATTGATGAAAGAATTTGAAGAAGACTCAAATAAATGGAAGCCTATCCTGTGTTGATGGATTTGAAGAATCAATATTGTTAAAATGTCCATAGGACCTACAGTGATCTACAGATTTAATGCAATCCCTATCAAAATTCCAATGGCATTTTTCACAGAAATAGAAAAACCAATCCTAAAATTCATATGGAATCACATGAGACTCCAAAGAGCCAAAGCAATCCTGAGCAAGAACAACAAAGCTTGAGGCTTCCTGATTTCAAATGATATTTAAAAACTATAGTAATCAAAACACTACACACAGACCAGTGAAATAGAATAGAGAGCCTAGGAATAAACCCACACATACACAATCAACTAATCTTTGACAAGGGAGCCAAGAATACACAATGGAGAAAGGACAGTCTTTTCAATAACTGGTGTTGGGAAAACTGGATATCCACATGCAAGAGAATGAAATTGGACCCTTATCTTACACCATACACAAAAATTATCTCAAAATTAATTACTTAAATGTAAGACCTGAAACCATTAAATTCCTTGAAAAACTTAAAGAAAAAAAGCTCCTTGACATTCATTTTGGTTATGATTTCTTTGGATATGACACCAAAAGCATAGACAACAAAAGCAAAAATAAACAAGTGGGACTACATTAAACTAAAAAGCTTCTGTACAGCAATTGAAACCATCAACAAAATTAAAGGCAACCTATGGAATGTGAGAAAATATTTACAAACCATATATCTGATAAGAGGTTAGTATCCAAAATATATAAGGAATACTACAATAGCAAAAAAACCCCAAATAACCCAATTAAAAAATGGGCAAAGGACCTGAAGAAACATTCTTCCAAAGAAGACATACAAATGGCCAATAGGTAAATGAAAAGGTGCTCAACATCACTAACCATCAGGGAAATGCAAATCAAAACCACGATGGGATATCACCTTATACCTGTTAGGAAGGCTATTCTCAAAAAGACAAGAGATTGTAAGTATTGGTGAGGGTGCGGATAAAAGGGAATACTTGTACACTGTTGATGGGAATGTAAATTGGTACAGCCACTATGGAAAACATGGATTAGTCAAAAAATTAAAAATAAAACTACCATATGATCCAGCAATCCCACTTTTGGGTATGTATCCATAGGAAATGAAAGCAGGATTTCAAAGAGATATCTGCACTCCCATGTTTATTGCAGCATTATTCACAATAGCCAAGATATGGAAACAATCTAACTGTCCATGGACAGATGAATGGATAAAGAAAATGTGGTGTGTGTGTGTATACAACGGAATATTTTTCAGCCATACAAAAAAGAAAGAAATTCTGCTATTTGTGACAACATGGATGAACCTGGAGGATATTATGCTAAATGAAATAAGCCAAACATAGAAAGACAAATAATGTATGATCTCATATGTGGAATCTGAAATGTTGAACACATATAACCATGGAGTAGAATAGTGGTTGCCAGAGGCTGGAGGGTAGGGGAAATGGGAGTAAGTTGGTCAAAGGGTATAAATTTTCAATTATAAGATGAATTAGTTAAAAAAAGAGATGAATGAGTTTTGGGGATCTAATGTACAGCATGGTGACCATAGTTAATAATATTGTATTGTATACTTGAAATTTGCTGAAAGTGTAGATCTTGAGTGTTCTAACCACAAAAAAAAAATTGTAACTATGTGAGATGATGGATGTACCAATTAACTTGATTGTGGTAATCATTTCACAATGTATACATATATTAAATCCTCATGTTGTACACCTTAAAATAAAATATCACATTGTACAATCTAAATATATACAATTTTTATTTGTCAATCATACATCAATAAAGCTGAAAAAAAAGATAATTTAAAAACGGACAGAGGATCTGAATAGACATTTCTCCAAAGTAAATACACGAATTTCCAATAAGCACATGAAAAAATCCATTAAATAATTAGTCATCAGGGAAATGCAAATGAAAACCACAAAGAGATACCACTTCCCACCCACTAGGATGGCTATAATCAGACAAATGGAAAACAAATGTTGCCAAGGATTTGGAGAAACTGCAACCCTCATACATTGCTGATGGGATTGTAAAATGGCTCAGCCACTGTGGAAAAACAGTTTGGCAGTTCCCATTAAGTTCAACATAGAATTACTACATGACCACGCAATTCCACTCCTAGGTATATACTCAAAAGAACTGAAAACAGGTATTGAAACAAATACTTGCACAAGAAGCAGTACTCACAAGAGTTCAAAAAGGGAAACAGCCCAAATGTCCATCAATTAATGAATAGATAAATAAATTGTAGTATATCCATACAATGGAATATTATTTGGCCATAAAAAGGATTGAAGTACTGATACATGTTACAATGTGAATGAACCTGGACTATATTATTCTAAATGAAAGAAGGCAGTCCCAAAGGCTCACATATTGAATGACTCCATTTATATGAAATGTCTAAAATAGGAAAATCTTTAGAGACGTAGAATAGTGGTTGTCTAGGGATGGGAAGTTTAGGGGGAAATGGGGAGTGACGGCTAATGTGTCCAGGGCTTCTTTTGAAGATGGTAAAAATGTTGTAAATTGATCTTGATAATGGTTGTACAATTCTGAATATACTACAAAACTACTGAATTGTAGACAAAATGGGTGAATGGTATGATATGTGAATTAAATATCAATAAAGGTGTTAAAGAAAATATGTCCTGAAAGGATAAAAGTTTATATGAAAGTAATGTATGTACTTGTCTAAACAAAATTCAACATTATTTAAAGGAATACATCAAAATACAGCACTTAACAAAGTAAAATTAACAAGATATGCCATCCCATACAAAATTACTAGGCATAAGAAGAAGAAGAAAAGTGTGACCCACATACAAGAGAAAAATAATAGAAACAGAGATGGAAATGTCAAAGATGAAGGAATTAGCAGACAAGCGTTTTGACATAACCATTAAAGCTATTATGATTATCCTCAAGGGTTTAAAGGAAAATGTGAACAAAATGAGGAGAGCAAGGAAAGATATAAAAATAACCAAATGGAACTTCTAGAGATTAAAAATACTATATTAGAAATGCAGCCTGTTCTGTATGGGATTAACAGAAGATTAGACTCTGCAGAAAAAGAGATGAGTGAACTTGAAGACATAGCGAAAGAAACTCTCCAGTGTGAAGCACAGGGGGGAAAAAGGCTCTAAAAATGCAAATGTACAGGGAGTGATGTCAGCATTGTGGCAGAGTTAGTTGTTCCCTTTGACTCTCCCCTCCAAGTTACAACCAAATGGACATCCATAGATCAACAGAGGATTCCCACACAGCACAAGAGGATGCCTAAGAGGTCCTTGCAGCTATAGATCTGAAGGTGGGTGGACTGGACACCCAGGAAGCAGTGGAACTAGGGGAGCAGTACCCTGCCCCTCCCCCAGCAACAGTGATAAAGGGCATGGAGCCTCACACAGCGGCCTATGCAACTGTGAGTGGAGGTGAGGGCAGCTTGGCCTGTGCATGACTGCCCATGGAGCAGTGGCAACCCCACATCATGTAGCTGCCCACAGAGTGGCTGCAGTGGTGGCCCCACCCACACGGCTGCCAGCAGAGAGGCAGCAGCAGTGGCCCAACCCACGCAACTGCAAGCAGACTGGGCAGGAGCAGAAAAAACTGCCCCTGCTCCCCCCCCAAGCAGTGGCAGGCAGAACCTGCAACCAAAAGCATCAGGAACCACACTGGACATGGAAGTACATGAACCTAACAGAACTCCTAATTACATCAGTGCAAAAAGACCTTCGCCAAGGCATATAATATTAAAACTGTCAAAAGTCAGTGACTAAGAAATATATTAAGGGCAGCAAGAGAGAAGAAAATAACCTACAAAGGAACCTCCATCAGGCTTTCAGGGGATTTCTCAGCAGAAACTTTACAGGCTAGGAGAGAGTGGAATGAAGTATTCAAAATACTTAAAGACAAAAACTATCATCCAAGAATACTCTGTCCAGAGAAATTATCCTTCAGATATGATGGAGAAATCAAAGTTTCCCAGACAAACAAATGCTGAGGGCATTCATCGCCACTAGACCTGCCTTGCAAGTCATTTGAAAGGAGCCCTCCTACCTGAAACAAAAAGGCAAAGGTTTACAAAGCTTTGAGCAAGGAAATATAGAGACAAAAATCAGAAAATTGCAGCTCTATATCAGAATAGGTCAGCAAACACTTAATTATAACATAACGGATAAAGGGAAAGAAAGCATAAAAAATTATAAGCACTTCAATTTGAACACAAACTCACAACAACAAAAAGAATAATTTGTGACAAAAAAAAACATAGAAGGGGAAGAGGAAAGAGATAGAACCTGCATAGACTAATGGAGATAAGAGGCTATCAGAAAAAGGACTATCTCATCTATGAGATCTTTTCTACACACCTCATGGTAACCACAAAACAAAAAAAAAAAACTCAGAGCAGAGGTGCAAATCATAAATAAAGAGGAAACAGAACACCACCAAACTGAAATGGCAGACAGAAATACAAGGAAAAAGAAACAATGGAAATATAGAAAAACCAGAAAACAAAAGATAAAATGGCAGTATTAAGCCCTCGTATACCAATAATCATTGTAAATGTAAATGGATTGAATTCACTAATCAAAAGACACAGAGTGGATCGATGAATTAAAAAACAAGACCCAAGAATATGCTGCTTCCAGGAAACACATCTCAGCTCTAAAGACAAACATAGGCTCAGAGTGAAGGGATGGAAGACGATACTCCAAGCAAATGGCAAGCAAAAGAAAGCAGGTGTTTCCATACTTGTATGAGACAAAGCAGACTTCAAGATAAAAAAGATAACAAGAGACAAAGATGGGCATTATATAATGATAGAAGGGACAATCCACCAAGAAGATAGATATAAGACTTATGATTATATATGCACCTAACACAGGAGCACCAAAGTGTATGAAGCAACTATTAACAGAGCAAAAGGGAGAGATTGACAGCAAAACAATAATAGTAGGAGACATTAACACCCCGCTTATGTCAGTGGATAGATCATCCAGACAGAAAGCCAACAAGGAAACAGTGGCCTTAAATGAAACACTAGACCAGATGGACTTGATAGATGTATACAGAACATTTTATCAAAAAACAGCAGAATACACATTCTTCTCAAGTGCACATGGAACATTCTCAAAGATAGACCATATGTTGGGAATCAAAGCAAACCTCAATATATTTAAGAAGATTGAAATCATATCAAGCATCTTTTCTGACCACAGTGCTATGAAACTAGAAATCAACCACAAGAAAAAAGCTGGGAAAGTCACAAATATGCGGAGACTAAACAATATGCTACTGAACAACCATTGGATCAAAGAAATCAAATGAGAAATCAAAAAATACCTGGAGCCAAAGTAAATGAAAACACAACATACCAAAACCTATGGAATGCAGCAAAAGTGGTACTTAGAGGGAAATTTATAGAAATACAGGCCTATCTCAACAAACAAGAAAAGTCTCAAATAAACAAGCTTACGCTATATGTAAAAGAACAGAAAAAGAGGAACAAACAGAGCCCAAAGTCAGTAGAAGGAAGGAGATAATAAAAATCTGAGCAGAAATAAACTAAGTAGAGACTAAAAAACAATAGAAAGGATCAGTGAAACTAAGAGCTGGTTCTTTAAGAAGATAAACAAAATTGGTAAACCCTTAGCCAGACTCACTAAGAAAAAGAGAGAGAAGAATCAAATAAGTAAAATCAGAAATGAAAGAGGAGAAATTACAACAGACACTACAGAAATACAAAGGATTATAAGAGAATACTATGAAAAGCTATATGCCAACAAACCAGATAACCTAGGAGAAATGGATGAATTCTTCGAATCATACGACCTCCTAAAACTGAATCAAGAAGAAATAGAGAATCTGAACAGACCAATCACCAGTATGGAGATTGAAACAGTAATCAAAAACCTCCCAAAAAACAAGTCCAGGACCAGAAAAATTCTCTGGTGAATTCTACCAAACATTCAAAGATGATTTAGTTCCTATCCTTCTCAAACTACCTCAAAAAATTGAAGAGGACGGGATGCTTCCTAACTCATTTTATGAGGCCAACATTACCCTGATACCAAAACCAGACAAGGGCAACAAAAAAAGGAAAATTACAGGCCAATATAACTGATGAACATTGAAGCAAAAATCCTCAACAAAATATTAGCAAATCAAATACAACAATACATTAAAAGAATCATACACCACGATCAAGTGGGATTTATTACAGGGATGCAGGGATGGTTCAACATCCACAAATCAATCAATGCGATACACCAAATTAACCACGTGAGGAATAAAAATCACATGATCATCTCAATAGATGCAGAGAAAGCATATGACAAGATGCAACATTCATTTATGATAAAAACTCTCAATAAAATGGGTATAGAAGGAAAATACCTCAACATAATAAAGGCCATATATGACAAACCCACAGCCAACATCATACTCATCAATGAAAAACTGAAAGGCATTCCTCTGAGAACAGGAAGAAGACAAGGATGCCCACTTTCACCACTCTTATTTAACATAGTACTGGGAGTTTTAGCCAGAGCAATTAGGCAAGAAAAAGAAATAAAAGGGATCCAAATTGGAAAGGAAAAAGTAAAGTCTCCTTGTGAATGACATGATTCTATATAAAGAAAACCCTAAAGCATCCATCAGAAAAAACTATTAGAAATAATCAACAATTACAGCAAAGTTGCAGGGTACAAAATCAACTTACAAAAATCCATTGCATTTCTATACACTAATAATGAACTAGCAGAAAGAGAAGTCAAGAATACAATCCCATTTAGAATCACAAAAAAAAGAATAAAATATCTAGAAATAAATTTAAGCAAGGAGGTGAAAGACCTATATACTGAAAACTATAAGACATTATTGAAAGAAATCAAAGATGACATAAAGAAGTGGAAAGATACTCCATGCTTATGGATTGGAAGAATAAACATAGTTAAAATGTCCATACTACCTCAGTCAATCTACAGATTCAATGCAATCCCAATCAGAATCCCAATGACATTCTTTACAGAAATAGAACAAAGAATCCTAAAATTTATATGGAACAACAAAATAGTGAAAGGAATAGTGAAATGAATCCTGAGAAAAAAGAACAATGTTGGCGGTATCACAGTCCCTGAATTCAAAATATACTACAAAATTATTGTAATCAAAACAGCATGGCACTGGCAGAAAAACAGAAACAGAGGTCAATGGAACAGAATTGAGAGCCCAGAAATAAACCCACACATCTAGGGATAGCTAATCTTCGACAAAGGAGCCAAGGACATATAATGGAGAAAGGAAACTCTTCAATAAATGGTGTTGGGAAAACTGGACAGCCACAAGGAAAAGAACGAAAGTAGCCCATTATCTTACACCATACACAAAAATTAACTCCAAATGGATTAGACTTGAACATAAGACCTGAAACCATAAAACTCTTAGAAGGAAATATAGGCAGTACACTCTTTGACATTGGTGTTAGCAGTACCTTCTCAAATACCGTGTCTATTCAGACAAGGGAAACAAAAGAAAAAATTAACACATGGGACTACATTAGACTAAAGACCTTCTGGAAGGTAAAGGAAACCATCAACAAAATGAAAAGACAACCCACCAACTGGGAGAAAATATTTGCAAATCACATATCTTATAAGGGTTTAATTTCCAAAATTTATAAAGAACTCATACAACTCAACAAGGAAAAAAGGAACAACCCAATCAAAAAATGGGCAGAGGATATAAACAGATATTTTTCCAAGGAAGATATACAGGTGGCCAACAGGCACATGAACAGATGTTCAACATCACTAATTATTAGGGAAATTCAGATCAAAACTACAATGGGATATCACCTCACACCCGTCAGAATGGCTATAACTAACAAGACAAGAAATAAGTGTTGGAGAGGATGTGGAGAAAAGGGAACCCTCATACACTGCTGGTGGGAATGCAAACTGGTGCAGCCACTATGGAAAACAGTATGGAGATTTCTCAAAAAATTACAAACAGAAATACCAAATGATCCAGCTATCCCACTACTGGGTATTTATCCAAAGAACTTGAAATCAACAATTCAAAGAGATTTATGCACCCCTATGTTCACTGCAGCATTATTCACAAAAGTCAAGATGTGGAAGCAACCCAAGTGCCCATCAATGGATAGATGGATAAAGAAGATGTGGTATATATATACAATGGAATACTACTCAGCTATAATAAAAACACAAAATCGTGCCATTTGTGACAATATAGATGGATCTCGAGGGTATTATGCTAAGCAACATAAGCAAGACAGAGAAAGACAAACACCGTGTGATTTCACTATACGTGGAAGATAAACAAACATGGATAAGGAGAACAGATTAGTGGTTACCAGAGGGGAAGGGGGTGGGAGGTGGGCAAAAGGGGTAAAGGGGCACTTATGTATGGTGGTGGATAAAAACTAGACTATTGGTGGTGAGCACGAAGTAGTCTATACAGAAACTGAAATACAATAATATACACCTGAAATTTACACAGTGTTATAAGCCAATATGACCTCAATAAAATAATTTAAAAAATGAAAACAGAGCCTCAGTCACTTGTGATACAATATCAAAAATTGTAATACACATTTAATTGGAACACTGCACCCAACAGTAGAAAAATATGCATCTGTTCAAGGGTACACAGAATGTTTACCTTGATAGAGGATATTCTCTTACATAAAATAACTGACAACAAATTTTAAAAGGTTGAAATCATAAGAAATATGTTCTTTGACAACAACAAAAGCAGTACTTAACTCTAAATGCCTGTATTATAAAAGAATCTCAAGTAACTTAACCTTTCTTAAGAAACCAGAAAATAAAGAGCAAAATAAACTGAAAGCAAGTAGAAGGAAGGGAATAATAAAGCTAAGAGCAGAAATCAATGAAATAGAAAACAGAATATAGAGAAAATCAATGAAACCAAAAGCTGGTTCTTTGAGAAGACCAATAAAATTGATAACTCTCTAGCCCCACCTATCAAGAAAAAAAGAGAGAAGACATACATTACCAATATCAGGAACAACAGAGGTAACATCACTACAGATTCCACAGATATTAAAAGGATAATAAAGGAATACTATGAGCAACTCTTTGGACTTCTGTATCTGATGTTGGGTGAAGGATAGGAGGACATGACCTTAGGCAGCACACAGCCCCCATAATATGTGACCGAAGCTTCCATAACAATGCCACATCAAGGTTTTACAAAGTGCCGTCTTAGGACTGCTTAACTTCCCAAGAGCTGAAGATCTCCAGACCTTCCATCTGGAGTCCCCAACATGTAATCCTTCCTCATAACGTTCATTCAATGGTTGTTTATTCTGTTATTTAGTGTCTGCTATGTAAAGGGTCTGCCTCTGGATATGCCCCGCCCCAAGCCCGACCCTGTCTCGGAACCCCCTTCTTGGGCCCCACGGCCATCTTTCCCAGCATTCCTGCAGAACCCTAGGGCCTAGTGACTTCAAATCCCACCTCATAATGCTGCAGATCTGCGTCAGGCTTTGCGAAGAAAAGGTCGCCTGGTGAAGCTTACCTACAGGCCCAGGCCTTTCTTCTGCCACCTCGGGTGCCCCATCCGTCGCGAGGAGTGCCGGTCCTTTGCTCAGTCCGCTGGTCGGGAAGAGGAGGGACCAGACTCCGCAGCCATCATCCTCGAGGCTGGCGGTCTGCAACGGCGCAGGCATGGGGTCGTCTGCGTCCAAGGCTGCCCTTGGGGCGACCACCGATGAGCTCACGGAACCCGAGCCGAAACACCTAGCGGGTGAGTAGGAGGCTTGGCGCAAGCGGCCCACGTGACTAGCGTGGTCTGACAGCCTCTGATGGCTCCCCTCCCTGCTAGCCCTCGTCTCCGGTCCTGGCCCCTGCCAGAGTAGGGAGATTGAATTCTCACTTCTAGTAATCATTGATTGTGCCTAGAAGAAAACCACTAGCCTTTTAACTCCAAACTCCAAACTATTTACAAGCTATTCAAATAACTTAGGATGCAAGAGGTGGTAAAATAACAACCCAGACTTCTGAGAAAGCTCTCAATTCCAAAGTCCACCCCACCCTCCTTATAAATCATGACATTCTGTGAGTCTTCTGAAATCAAGGAAGGAAAAGTCTATCGAGCAGATCTTCCCGTAGATAGTCCTAACCTAAGCTCCATGAATAGGCTTTACAGTGTCCATGGCAACATTTTTTGTGCTCCTATGTGTTTCCACAGGAGAGAATTTTGATTCTTAAAGTTGTCTGTTGCTCAGACAGAATAGACTCCCAGCCTAGCCCCACTCCCTGGTGTTTGAGTTCATACTGAGCAGTGACTTCATAAACAATATGTGCTATTGGCAATATACATAAATCCTACTGCTTTTGAACCCTTCATAGCTGACTCACTCTTTTGATCACCTCTTTATTTTGGTATTTTGCTTAAAAACTACCCATTGACTTAATATGTATTTGCCTTCTGAAGTTTTCTCTTATCATCGTGATAATGTGCATGTTATTACAGTAATTAACAGTTCCCTAAGTTAAACAGATTAATTTCCTTTATATATATATATATTTTAAATATATATATATATATGTTTTTTATATTTAAATATATATATATATATTTTACAAGTTCGCTAAACATTATTCTGGGAATGCCGCATACTAGATTCTGGGGCAATGTACATTACCCAGCCCTGGATGGTTATGTAATATGTCTAGAATTGGTTTCTCAAGACCTAAAGGATGACCAGTAGTTATGTATGTGAAAGATGCATGGAACAGAAAAGGAGCACTTGAGTCAGTACCATGATAGCCCAAAGGTTCAGTCCAAAGGCTGAAGTCATGGGAAAGCAGAAACAAAAAAACTTGCAGAGGAAACTTTGCAGAAAGAGAAATGAAGCAGACTTAGAGATAAAAAAATATGAGAACATCGCACTCTTCATAACCTTAAACATGGCACAGCAACTGGCATATATTAGGTATTGACACTGAGTATATACACTTGTTGAATAAATGAATCTGGGTCTACAGTTAGAGTCAGCCTATAGCTCCAGTCCACTAGCATATTTGTTAAGCACCCTCTGCAGTACCTATCCTAGGGCTATGTATATGAAGATGCTGATTAATGAATAAATGCTAGAGATGTAGTTGTTTTATGATAATAGTTTATAAATAGTTTTGAAAGCAAAGAGGATTTTGAACTGATAAACAGTAGAGAATCATTGCATGTTTTTGAATGGGAAAATGAAATGAAACTTAGCTTTTGAGGGGCTGTATGAAGTAAATTGATGAATGGTTATAACCCTGAGGTAGGAAATTGGGAAGCTGTTGCAATAAACCGGGTACAAGGCTATGGGCAAGTGGACTCAAGAAAAAGCAATGAGGGATTAAAGGATGCAAACAAAAGGGTCAGACATGAGGTGATGCTACAGCTCCTGACTAAACCTTCATGGAATGACGCTTTTCTTGTGTGACGTAATGGTTAATATCTTGGTCTCCAGGGTCAAACAAATCTGAATTCAAATCCCAGCCCTGCTGCTTAACTACCTGTATGACCTTGGGTATATTACTTACCTTCTTGAGTCCTATTCATTCATTTAACAAGTATTTACCATAACCTGTTATGTGCTAACCACTGTGCTGGGTCTTGGGGAGACAGTGGTGACCAAAATGGACACAGTCCCTATGATCATCAAGTATACAGAACAATCGAATAGACAGGCATTTAATATCATGTAACATATATCAGTACAAATTGTAATATTTGTAATGAAGAAAATATTTTGGATTATTCCCTTTGTCATTTCTTTGAGATTTGATTGCATCTGTATTTAAGTTAAAGTTACCAATTTTGGTTTTGAAAATTATTTCTCAGTCCATATTTTAATTCTTGTCATTCTCTCTAATTTAGATCTAATACAGTACATTAATGAAACAAATATGAGTGTTGAACATCTGGCTGATATTCTTTCTGAGAGAACTGGGAGCAGCAGCTGGGTGGTGGTTTTCAAAGCCCTGGTTACTGTGCATCACCTTATGGTGCATGGAAATGAGGTGAGCATGGGCTGTGTTCAAATTGCCTTCCTTTTAGTCCAAAGCACTGTCAGTACAATTGCAAGCTGTTCTTGGTTTGTCAAGGGCTTCCTACCTTTTACTTTCGTTAGTGACAATTGGGGAAAGTGAATAGCAGTGGGTATTAAAAACTGTTTTTCCATTTTTACTTATGAATATATCTTTGCAATCGGTATTTGAGGTATACTATTCTGGCCACTGGATAATAAAGTGAATAATAGAGTGGATATTTCTCTCAATTATTTAGATGATTTAGACCAAAAAAAAAAAAAGAAAACTCTCAAAAATGTGTTGATGCATAACTGCTTTACTTTACCAAGGGAAACTGCATACCTGAATGTATTCCACCTCTCCCCACATCCAAACACTCTTCGTATTTTACACAACAACTGAAATGTTCTGTAACATTAAATTACTTATTATTTTCTACTTTAAATTAACATTTTGTCTCAGTGACCTTTGCATTAAAAAATTAAAATTTAGAAATTGACTGGATTTTGAAACTTATTATAAAGCAACAATAATTACACATTATGTTATTGGTAAAAATATAACGTATATATAAATGGAACATGATAGAGAGCTTGGAAGTAGAACTGTGCTTATGAGAGCGTGGTGGCACTAAAGATGTGGGGGAAAGTATGGAATTTAAAATAAAGCCTTTTGGTACAAATAACATCCCTAGGAAAAAAATAGAGTGAGATCATTGTCTTACCCCATATACAAAAATAAATTCCACATGAATGAAATATATATAAATGCAAATAACTAAATTTTAAAATTGAAGAAAATGTAGGAGAATATGATTATGACATTCGCTTAGGGAAGACACCATAAAGTTGGAATAAGATATATGCAACAAATATATTGCAGACAAAAGATTAATATTCCGAGTACATTATCAGTAAGAAAAAGGCAGTCCAATGGAATAATGACCAAAAGAAATGAACAGAGAGTTCATAGAAGAGGAAATCAAGATGGCTGATAACTATCTGAGAACATGCTCAGATAAGCAAGATTTAAAATGCATGACAGGGGCTGGCCCCGTGGCTTAGCGGTTGAGTGTGCGCGCTCCGCTGCTGGCGGCCCGGGTTCGGATCCCGGGCGTGCACCGACGCGCTGCTTCTCTGGCCATGCTGGGGCCACGTCCCACGTGCAGCAACTTGAAGGATGTGCAACTATGACATGCAGCTATCTGCTGGGGCTTTGGGAGAAAAAAAAAGGGAGGAACATTGGCATTAGATGTTAGCTCAGAGCCGGTCTTCCTCAGCAAAAAGAGGAGGATTAGCATGGATGTTAGCTAGGGGCTGATCTTCCTCACAATAAATAAATAAATAAATAAAACTGTTTTAAAATGCATGACAGTATCAAGAGTTGGGAAGACCTTGAGGAAATGGAAACTCGCGTACCCTGTGGATGACATGTAAATATTAGTTGCTGCAGTTTATCACTGTGGAGAGGAGAGCATTGAGACATGTTTAGTAAAATTGAAAATGACCAGCCCAGTGACCCAGCAAATCTACTTCTCATAGCATATTTATAATAATTAAAAAGTAGAAATCACCTAAATTTCCAGCAGTAGGGAACAGATAACTAAAACAAGGTGTGTTTATACAACAAAATACTATATAACATTAGATGGGATGTGTACCAACAGGTAGATCTCAAAAACAATGCTAATAGAGGAAGAAAGTGGCAGAATGACATTTAGAGTACAATATCATTTATGTAAATTAAAAAATACACACTTAATATTTGTCCATGGAACAAATATATATGAAACTATAAAGAAAATAAAATGTAAAGATAGCACGTTAAAATTATGATACCGGTTACTTCCAGGTAGGAGAAGGAAATGGAACTTAGGGATGGGGCAAAGCGTACTTTTAACTTTATTTGTAATATTTTATTCCTTTTATGTTTAAAATAATCTTGAATCAGATATGTCAAAAAGTTAGCAGTTGTCATTTCTGGGTAGTGGGGTACAGAGATGTATCTAATTATTCTTTTTATTTTTCTGTAAATTAAATTATTAAATAAGTTAATATTAATTATTGAAATACAGTTGGCCCTTCGTTCATTTTGCATCCGTGGATTCAATCAATTGCGGATCAAAAGGCCTACGATAGTTGTGCTGAACATGTAAAGACTTTTTTTCTTGTCATTATTCCCTAAACAATACAGTATAATAGCTATTTACATAGCATTTACATAGTATTAGGCATTATAACTAATCTAGAGATGATTTAAAGTATACGAGAGGATGTGCATAGGATATATGCATACACTACGCTATTTTATATAAGGGACTTGAGCAGCTGTGGATTTTGGTATCCACAGGGTGGGGGCTGTGTTCTGGCACCAATCCCCCATGGATACTGAGGGACGACTGTAATTAATTAAAACCTCTCAAAATCAAAAACTGGGGAATGGCTCCATAGAAAGTCTTGGGGTAAAAGAGTGTGTATTCACATGAGCTTTAATGTCTACCCCCTTATTTATTTGGGGGTCATATATATAGAGGAGAGCTGACAACACTGCAGATCCTTCTATTGGGTAGCCCAGGATATGCTTGTGCTCACCTTAATCAATGTTCCTGAAATAGATAGAAGCTGTGTGATAGAATTATGTTAAATATGCATTCACAATGACAAAATCATTAATGCACTCTTTTTGTGGACAGAAACTAATTTTAGAATTTGGCACATTTGTTTGACAGCGTTTTATCGAACATCTTGCATCTAGAAACTCTTTGTTTACTTTACACAATTTTCTGGATAAAAGTGTCGTGGAAGGTAAGATGATTCTTTGATGGAAGTAGTTCTATTTGGGAAGGAGGGAAAAGTTCTGAAAACTATGCTTGGTCAAAAAAGTGGTTCTAAATCATGAAGGGTGTGGTGTGTTGTACATTTTACAGTGGTAAATATTTTCTAAATTCATTGATACAACACATATTTGAGTGCTTACTAAGAATAACAGAATATGTGCTAGAGATAGAGGAAATTGAAGTCTTCAGGTGTTTACTCAGTGAGGCCTTCCTTGGTCAGTCTACCAAAAGTTATGGCATAGCCCTGTGCCCCTTCTCTGCCTGAGTCTTATTCTTTCTGCTTCTCACCGACTAACCATCTCTGTGTTTTTCTTTTCTTTTGCTTGTCTATCTATCCGTATTGGAATGGCAGTTCCACAAGGGTATGGATTTTTGTCTGTTTTGTTCACTGCTCATAGTAGGCAGTCAGCAATTGTTGAATGAATAAATAAATTGAATAAATGAATCAAGGTGCATTTGGAGGTTGAGTAGTGAGGAGTTGAGTTTCCATCATGGCCTTTCTTTCTCCATTTTGTCTATGAAGTAAGGAATAAGGTCATTTGCTGAGTGGAGGGAGAGTGAGAGAGGGATGGTGACAGTGAAATGAGATGTTTCAGGAAAATGCTAAAAATTTACAGTAGTTTCTGTTGAAATGTGAAAGAAACTGATAAAGTTCAATTATTTCCTCTGTTCAGGAATGTCACTATCAACACCACATCATGAGGTGATAGCAAGGTTTTGAGGAAATAAAAAAATAATCTTTAACAGAAAGTTTGAGGAATGTTGGACTAGATGATTAATAAAGACCATTCTAGCTTTTGTGCTTCCAAGATATTATTGAGGTATATGGGTGAATGTGGAATGATAAGTCTTTGCATTTATTGACATATATTGTAAATGGTTAATATTGGTTAAATTGGAAAAATAAAAATGTTTCATTTTTAGGCTATACTATGTCGACCTTCATCAGACGATATAGCAGGTACTTGAATGAAAAGTCGCTCGCGTATAGACTGATCGCATCTGACATCACCAAAACCAAGAGAGGGTCAGTATATATCACTAGTTTGTAAGCAAGAAATACTGAAATACATATGTGCTCTGATATGTAGTTTGTCAAAAACACAGCTTTATTTCAAGATGCTGATGTCACAGTACGTCTCAAACTCTTAATTATTGGTGTTATGCATTTCTGTTATATTTTGTAGGACGAATGGTATGATGAGAACTATGAATACTAAAGAGCTGCTGAACACACTTCCAGTTATTCAAATCCAGTTTGATGCTCTTCTTAATTTTAATGTAAGAGCTTTATAAATCATTTTCTAAACTATTGGTATATGGCATTGTTTAACTGTAAGTGGGAGAAGGAATTATTTTAAACTGTAGTGGTAATTGATTACTCTTTTATTTAACTTTCAGGCAAATTCAGACGAACTAACTAATGGTATAATACATGCCGCTTTCATGCTCCTCTTTAAGGATTCTCTTCGCCTCTTCGCAGCCTATAATGAGGGGATCCTTAATCTGCTAGGTAGGCTAAAGAATACACATTACTTTTTAAAAAATAAACTGGTAAAAATTATTTGTAAAAATCTTTTATCTCTACATTTAGACTTGTTTTTGTTTTAGATTCAAAACAGAAGATCTTTGCAGGGTCATATATTTTTAAATAATGAGACGTTATATTGATTTTTTGGTTAAAAATTTTTTAGGTAATTAGCAACAGAACTGTTCAGTTTTTATATAAGTGCTAACTGATATTTCTGGGAAACTTACCAGGGAATCAACATGGGTTGCCATATTTATACATTACACATTAAGGTCCACTCCACCAAAGTCAAATAATACAGTTCTGACTTTCCTAACAAGATAGGGCCTGTAACATATGTAAATGTTATTCATTATATACAGGCATGTATTTCTTAGGCATTTCAGGAAATTTCTGTCATCATTTAGCCCTAACGGATGATTTATTTTATAAGAAGAGTTCTCCAAACTTCATTGATGAGAATTTGAGGTTTTTCTTATACTGAAGGAGTACCGAGTACATTTGTAGCATTATAAAAGAATAGGAAACACAGCCCCTTCCCTCAGAGAGGTTCAGACTTGATGTTAATCAAAAAGATTACAGACTAGAAGTTGTAGAAATTAAACTAAACTATCTAAACTATCCGTGTATGCTACTAAATTCTATATATATTCCCAGCACCAGTGTTTGGCATGCAGTGGTTACTCCATAAAAATCTGTTGATTATACAGATTGAGCAGTGTTGTGGCTTGTTAAAACAAAAAATAACTGGATTAAAACTGTAATTATTTTGAACAAGTTAAAATCATATCCAGAATCAGCTTAAAATAGAATCATCAGAATGGAGTGAAACTTGAAAATTGCTAAGATATTGGCTTCTTCATGGTAATTTTTTTTTCTATTTATAGACAAGTATTTTGACATGAGGAAGAACCAATGCAAGGAAAGTTTGGATATTTACATCAAGTTCCTCAGAAGAACGACCAGATTGGCACAGTTCCTAAAAGTTGCAGAGGTATAGAAATCTATTTCTATCCAAGGCTTTTCTGCTGTTTTCTGTATTAGTTTATTATCCAGTATAACTATACCTCCCCTCATCACCACCACACAAACACAGAAATTGGTAGTAGTTTTAACTATTTTGTAAACAGTAAAACTAAAAACTAAAATTAGGTACTTCAGATGTACCATCCAATGTGCACTTGTGCTCAAAAGCAATCTTACAAGGATTTCTGTTTGCAGCCATGAGGATAACTGATACCAAGCTTACTTTCCCACCAGAAACAACTGTAAAACTAGGCCAAAATATATATGACATAAGTCTTTTCAGGCAGTGGATAACAGGTAGAACAGTTCTGTGATCAATGAGAGAAGGAAACACATGAGGTGAGCCCCACATTCGCCCTGACTCCCAGAGGAACCCAAGCAGGACAAATACAAAGACCTAGGGGCCGGCCCGGCGGCATAGTGGTTATGTTTGCACATTCCGCTTCGGGGGCCCAGGGTTGGCAGGTTCAGAACCCCAGGCGCGGACCTATGCGCTGCTCATCAAGCCATGCTGAGGCGGCGTCCCACATAGAAGAGCTAGAAGGACCTAGGTCTACGATATACAACTAAGTACTGGAGCTTTGAGGAGAAAAAGAAAAAGAGGAAGATTGGCAACAGATGTTAGCTCAGGGCCAATCTTCCTCAAAAAAAAAAAAAGAAAAGAAAAGAGAACCACACCTGAGACAAGCAATAGTTGAACTTCTGAAAACGAAAGCAAAAAGGCATATTAGCCACAGGAGAACAACAATATGAATAGTAGCTGATTTCTGACTGCTTGAAAAATTAGAACACATTTGTGTGATATCCAAAATGCAGCTTAGCTCTTCTCAAAACAGGAAAGACTCAATATCTGGCCAATCTTTTGTGGTTTTATCCTTAGGACAAATATAAATTTGTACTTAAATATCCATGGCATACTTTAGCCTGATGTGTTTTTCTTGATCAGATAGGTCGCAGCCCAGCAAAGCACTCATGCTCTTGGGCTCACAGTTGCTTTTCTTTGTTGCCACTCCATGCTGTAATGTGTACTTTTTTCCCCTGTTTTTGTGAATTCAGCAAGTTGGAATTGACCAGAACAACATTCCACATCTTACTCAGGTCAGTGTATCTCTCCTATGTGTTTAAATGACTTTTTGTTCCTTAGGTTTGTGTGTTTATTATATTAGCCATCATCTGAGAGGCCATTCTTTGCCATGTACTTAACGTGTGTATTTTCATTTCTCCATGAGTAACACACACACACACACATGCATACATACATACATACATACATACATAGACTTGTGTCTTCTCAACAGGTCTGTGAGCTGTTGGTCTTATAAAAGAGGCCATTGTCTGCTGAGTGGTAAATGGTGACTCATAGTATAACAACTAGACCATGCTTTTTCAGTGGAGAGAACTGATCCGTGGAAACAGTAGAATATTTGGAATAATGAATGTAGGTTTGAGGATGCCTTGTCCGCCTTTCAGGTGTGTAATCTCAAGCAACTCATTCCCATTCTCTGTGCCTCATTTCTGCAACTGCAAAATGGGTGTAATACTATTGTCTGTCTCATAGCAGTGTTGTGGGAATCAAATGAACTCAGGCTTTTTCCTTCCCCAGAAGCTGGTCATCAGGAACCCCTTACATGACCATCGCTATGATGTGAGGTAGAGGAGCTCATGCAGCCTGCCTGTGCCCTCTGAATTTGCCAGTGCTCCGTTCCAGATGTACCATAGGGCTGGAACAGCAGGACTGCTGGCCCAGCCTTGACCTACTACAGAGTCCTTTCCTGCTCTGGGCCCCAAACTAATGCGGCAGGCTTTTATGTTACCTTGAATATGGGCCAAAGCAGTTTTCCCTTGTGTGGGAACGTGCTGTCTGCAAAACCCAAAGAGGCCTACCAGGTGTTAGGCTTCCTTTTTCGTGGTGGGAAGTGCAAGATACAATAGTTTATCTTTTATTTTGGATGGGATTTCCTGGTAGACCCCTGGCCACTGGAACCCTAAAAATTTTACTGATGTAGAAGGCTCCTGAATCTTTGTAGGGTTTATCTCCTACTCTCTGGAGAGCATGTAGCTTTCCAAGGTCTCCACTGTACTGGCCACTTCCTGCTCATCTGATCCAATTAGCATGACATCATGGATATAACTGGATCAATGTGATTTTTCTGAGGGGTAACCAGATGGTCTAGACTTCTTCTGACCATATTATCACAGAGGGTTGAAAGAGTTAACGCAGCCTAGGTCAGAACTGTTAATGTATACCATTGTCCATTCCATGTGCCTACAAACTCTGATCCATACTTTTGATGGCAATGGAAAGTAGAACATTCACCAAACTGATAGCCACATACCGTCTACCTGAGACTACAGTAACCCACCTCTACCAAAGAAACTATAGTAACCGTGGCTGTAATTGGGTAGCTACTTGATTGATTATGCTGTAGTTTGTCATTCTCCAGGGCCTGACTGGTTTTGGGGGCCATACTGGTGAATTACATGTATATGTGATGGGGACCATCACCCCTGCATCCTTTTTATCTTTAAGATTGGCATTAATTTCTGCCATCCTCCTGGGAGGTGATCTTATTTTTTATTTACTATTTTGCCTAGAGGGCGGGTGGAGGGTGTTTCAGAGGCATGTCCCCAGCTAGGCTATGCTGTGACTTAAGAGTAGTTAGAGGTCTAGAGGCCAGGAGAAGAGTGGGGATAGATCCTGATGGAGCATGTAACTTGTGAGGTAGAGGTCTCTGTATCATCTCCAACAAGGGAGGAGGAGGACAGTTCTTCAGGACTTTCATGATCATCCCCCCAGCTCTCCCCATCCCATAAGTCAGGGATTTTACTCGTTTCCAACCAGGACCTTGACCCTGGTGTGGGAGACCTGCCTTGGTTGGGATTGGAGGAATGTGGAGTACTCAGACAGTGCCTGGCTCAGGTGGTAGTCTTGTGTATGGGAAGAAGCCTGTGAAGAGAGAAAGGGTGAAGATATAGGGGGAGAAAGGGGTAATATTGAGGTCCCCTAGGCAATGAGATAGGATATTGGATCAAGAATACAGTGGATCCAGCAATGGCCTCAAATAAGAGGATAGAGGAGGCAAGGAGGAGAGGATGGTCAGAGATGCAAACAACTGTTAGGTTTGGTGGCAGAGAAGGACGGAGTTTCTGTCTAATGTCTTCTCATAAATCTTTAAAGGAAAGAAATGTGTCCTCTCAAGTATACACAGCACAAGCATTCCTTCGTGTACAGATAAGTACAAGGGAGACTTGTGCACAGACATGGAACTCCATAGAGTGGGGTGAAATAATGCACGGCTTTCTGTTTTTTTTTGTGTGTGTGTGTGTATGTGAGGAAGATCAGCCATGAGCTAACATACATGCCAATCCTCCTCTTTTTTTGCTAAGGAAGACCGGCCCTGAGCTAACATCTATTGCCAATCCTCCTCCTCTTTTTTTTCCCCCTTTTTCTCCCCAAAGCCCCAGTAGATAGTTGTATGTCATAGTTGCACATCCTTCTAGTTGCTGTATGTGGGACACCGCCTCAGCATGGCTGGACAAGCAGTGCGTCGGTGCGCGCCCAGATCCAAACCTGGGCTGCCAGTAGCGGAGAGCGCGCACTTAACCGCTAAGCCAGGGGGCCGGCCCCAATGCCCTGATCAGAGTTATCAAAATGTAGTCCTCTGATTTTTTTTTCCACATTGACGTCACTTCCTCGAGGGAGATGGTGGAGGTGGCAAGGAGTCCTTTGCTGAGAACAACAGCTTGGCCATCGTGGGGGCACAGACGAGCATTAACTGACCTGGTCTTGGCATCTTGGCTTCTGCTTCCTTCAGTGCTCAGCGCCTGTGGCCGGAGCTCTAGGGAAACATCTGACAGGAGGAGCTGCAGGATGGAGGTCCACGGTTCCCATTGGGCCACCCTCTCTTCTCCTTACTCAGGACTCCTGAATCAAAAACAAAGTAGATGGCTATGGGAGAGGCTATGGAAGGCACACGAGGGTCTTTGTTGGTAAACTTTCATGCAGATCCCCCTTCCCTCCTCCGTAAATCAACTCCTTTTACTGGAAGAGCTTTCTTATCAGTAAACTGGCCCCTGGGCCCCAGCCAGAACAGAAAGTCATTTGTCATGGCCTTGGGTTGGCAGAGCTGCTCCTGCCACGTGCTTTCTCGGGTGTCTTGGAAACCCTGGAATGGAGTGAAGTGCAGGGCTCCATGGGGGGTGGTTGAGGGAGGAGGTTAAGGAGGCAAGAATTAAGTCAGCCTCTTCTTGCCCCACTCAGTCAGTCTCCTTGACAGAGGTCTACTCAAAACAATGCACAGTTTCAAGGAGCATTTACAGCTGATCTGCTGCTAGATCTCTCGAAGGGTGTTAAGTCTTCCTCTGTGCCTGTAGGTTGGCCAGTTTCTCCTTGTGCTTCCAGCAGTCTTTACTTTATGTGAATGGATGCTGGACTCTTAGGTGCTGGCTCACCAAAACCCTTCTGTTTTCTTAAGTAGAAATCTCCCTCCTTTCCTCGGCTAATCCTTTCTGCCTTGCTTTTGACATCGTCTGGGCCTCACAGAGCCTCCTTCTGTGAGCGGCTGTCTGGTGTGTCTGTCTGTGTCTGTCCCTCTCCTTTTGACCATTCCATGCAGTTCATGTTGGGTGCCCAACTCTAGGAAACTCACGTAGCAGGGTCTGCTCTGTCTGCAACCCGATGCATTTTCATTTTTCACTAGAATAGTTCAAACAGATATCTCTGGGCCACACCCCTCATCACAGCTCCAGGGGCACAAACATGGGGACCTACCAGATGGTTCCACCCTGATGTGCACCTGGATGCATTTTCCCACCTTCGCCACAGCGTTTCCGTGGTTTTTGTGGGTGGAGGGTAACGGTGTGCCTCACAAAAGAGGTCTTACGGCCTCACATCTACCCTTTCATTATAAAGCACCTTGGTGCATTTTAAGTTTTCAGTAGTTCTAAGCAGTGTTCCACTAATCACGTCTGCTAACCTTGGGTGGCAAGGTTTCCACAAATTTATAGCTCTCAGTGAATTGTCTGAAAGCAAGTCAGATGAAAAAGAATGTTTCCAGCCAACATTGTTCAAGTAATGACCATGTTTGTTATTTTAAAATATTATTTATTTTTTGTTATTTTGTTATGTATTTAGAGAATGACTGAATGAAAGAACCAGAAATACTCTGTCCCTTTGCCAAACATGTATATTTGCCCTGGGGACACTGGCAGTCCCCTGATCATTTTTGGGAGTCCCTCCACTCCTTCTTGCCCATCTTGTATGTTTGAACGTTTGTAGTTCACCCTGGGCCCTGGACTTCCTGGTCTCCCCACTACCAGTTCAGCAGCCATCTATGACTATCTCTGCCACTACACCATCATCCTAGCTTAAACTTCCTTTATCTCTTTTTCCAACCAGTCTGCCAAGTATATACTCTGCCCCCTGCTGTTTGTTTTACACAATGCAACCAGAGTGCTGATCTGATAACTTGCAAAATACAGATGTGATAATTTCACCCCTCACTTAAAAGTCCTCCAATGGTCACCCAGTATTCTTAAGATAAAGTCCGTACTTGCCAACATTGCCTTTAACTTAAAGTCCTGCATCATCGAATCCCTACCTACTCTCCGGCATCATCTCCCCCACACTCCCCTTTGCTCTTTCTGCTCTAGCAATGTAGTTCATCTTTATTCTTGGTCTGTGTCTTGTACATGCTATTCTCCTGCTTACAATGCTCATTCATCTCCTACCATCCTACTTATCTCCTGGATATCCTTCAGATCTCACCTCAACTGCTACTTGCTTCTCTGACCCTCCTGACTTGGTCAGATTCCCTGACTTAAACACTATCTGAGTGTCATGTACCTCTCTGCCATAGTACTTTTCACAATTTTGATTTTATGTTTATTCATGTGATTATTTGATATCACGTCTCCCCTAGCTCTGTAGACTGGAACTTCCCAGGTCATGGAGCCTGGGACCAGGTTGTTTTTGCTCGTGGCTGTATCCATAGTGCCTGATGTATAGTAGTTTATCAATAAACTTTTATTGAAGAGTGATTCATTGCATCAGGAGAGAGATGGTGGGATATATAGAACCCTGGTGAGGAATCGACCTTATGTAAGAAGCCCACTTTTTCCATTTTTAATGGGAATGGAGAATGAAAAGATGCATCCACATTCATTCAGGAAATATTAAGCACTTACCATGTGCCAAGCATTTAAGATTCCTTAGTGAACAAAACTGACAGAACACCTGTCTTCATGGAGACAGAGAATAAACATACAGAGAAAGTAACCTATAATTTCAGTGAAGATAAATACTGCAAAGAAAAATAAAACATAGTGAAGGTAAAGAGACTATTGGTAGATACTATTTTATATAGGGTAGTCGAGGAAATCCCCATTGAGGAGGTGACGTTTTAGCAGAGACCAGAAACCATGATTGAATTTGCTAATGAGGGAAATTCTCTGTCCCTTTTTTCTTTTTTTCTCCCTGTTTCCTTCTCTCCCCTCTCTCTCTTCTCCACTAGGCTTAATGTGTTTTACTTAAATTTATTTAGTGATCTGGTGACTCATGAAGGAACCACAAATAATGAATGATTTCAAGTCCATTATCTTCTCCAAAGGGAGTAGATATTTTAGCAGTCCTTTGATCATTCTAAGAGGCTTTTTTTGTTGTTGTTTTAAAAAAGTGTACATAAAAGCATAGTTTGAAAATCTGATTTGATACCAAGATGCTACTTTTAATAATTAATTTACTCATAGCCATTATTTAGGTTTAAAGCATTTGCTATACAGGCATCTTAATTTTTGTTTAAAACCTTTATATGATGTAGGAGAGTATGAATTTACTAATAATATCAGAAAATAACTCTTTCATAATAACTTTATTTTTTAGGCACCCCACAGCTTACTTGAAGCGCTAAAACAGCATTTAGCTTCTTTGGAAGAGAAAAATGACATTTTACCTCCTCATAGGTAACTTAATCAATGTCTTCATATAGGTTAATTTTGTTTCCCTCTAAATAATTTCCCTCATTTCCACAACATAAGAGTGACTAAATAATTTATGGGCTTTGAATATGATGCAATGCTATGCAGTGATTTTTAATGATAATATGGAATAGCATTTTTCAGTCTTTTTTTTTTTTTGTGGGATTCCATACTCTTCACCAGGGTGATATGCTTCGCAAAGGAATGTCTTTTATTACAGTGAGTGATTCTCAAAGTCAGAGGTTGGGATTCGAATAACCCCCGCTTTTGAAGAATTTGATTTCTTCCCTTAGGGGCTCCTCTAGTGAGAATAACTGTTACAGATGATTATTTAATGGTATGCAAACTGTTTATCAACAAAATAGTGTGCATAGTAACATTCAAGACATATATGTGTCTGTGGGTATACACACAGATATATACACATACATGCACTCCTCTATATATGCATATACAGACAAATTGAATAATACAAATTTTGAGGTATATCACTTCAAAATGTTCACATTAGCTATTTCTGAGTGGAAAAATTATGGTTGATTTCAATTTTCTTTTTCGTACTTTTCAGTATTGTCCAAAAGTTCTAGAAGGGTCATGCATTATTCATTCATTCCACTTTTTTAGGTTATATTAGTTGTTAATTGATTTATAGTATCACCCTCTATTAGACAACAAGTCTGTTTAGTATTTCTTAATTATATCTTTATCACAATAGTATATAGTTGGATGGATGGATTCATAGATGAATGAATTAAAGAAATGTAGGCTCAGCTGGGTAGGATATATTTCAATCTGTTTATTCTCCAGTGTGCCTCATCTTTCTTGTGATCTCTTAAGTCTCCAGCATGCATTGATTCCATCCATCCCAAACAGTCCAGTTGTGAAAGCTTCAGCAAGCAGACCTTGGTTTGCAGGTAATAGAACTCTATTATAAGATTATGTCAGTAATAATCGAGGGCAGAATTAGAATTTTTCATTCTTCTACTGCTTAACCACCTGCTACATCTGTTGCCTCTTCCTGAAGCAGTCTTTGACCTAGCAATTTCATTTCTAGGAATGTATTCAACATTTATATTCACAGTTGTGAAATGATGTTTGAACAAGGCTATCCATTGCAACATTGTAATCACAAAATGACTATCAATAAGGGGCTTGTTTTTATGTACTGAAGTGGAATGGTCTCCCAGATGTATTGTTAAATGGAAAATGAACAAGGTATGAAACAAAGTATGGTATGCTACCATCTTTGTTTTTAAAAACAGAAAAAAAAGAATACATATGTTTATGTAATTTCTTAAAGAATACTTCTGGAAGGATATACAAGAAATGAATAAAACGTGCTGCCTCCAGGAAGAACTTGGTTGTTCATGGAAAAGGATGGGTAGGAGAGTCTTCACTGTATACCGTTTTGTAACTTTTGAATTTTGTACATGCAAATAATTACTAATTAAAGATCAATTTTACAAAGAAACACATACTTACATGCATCCAGTGTGATACCTTGTAATGCCCAACGTGGAACTCCTTTGTCGTGTCTTACGGGTGATTTGATGTGCCTCATGTTTCAGTCACGTGCTAGATCTGGCTCATAGCAGCTCACAAGAGCTAATTGCTGCATTTTCTGGAATTTTGCAAGCTGGTTGATGTCACAGTGGTAACTTGAAATTGGCCATGATGGAAGTGTTTGCACTGCAGAAATGGGCAGATACTACAAAATAGGCCTTTTGTTTTTTGTGGAGAGCTGGTTGTTATACATTTATTGGCACATGACTACTCATAATCAGCCATATTCTGTTTTTTAATGGGTAATTGTGTTTCAACGATGTTACTTGATTCTCTACTCTAGACACAAATCCAGGTAGTAATGAGCTATATTTTCATGGGGTTTATATGTATTTGAATTAAAGTTTGTTGTTAATTTAACTTGAAGACTTAAACTGTATCTATTTTAAATGTTTTTATTTTTCTTTTATACATATATTCTCAAATGGACACACTTTCTGCATTTTCAATGGGTGAGTTTGACCAAAACTATGATGAACAAAAGTCCTTTGAGTAAAACCATATGTACACTTGCTTCGTTTCTAAAAGAATCACTACTTTTCTGAGTCCCTATGGTTTGGGAATCATTAGTGCTTACAACAGGTATGACAAAATACGTTAAACCTGGTTGTTGACAAGCTGTGGATTCAGTCTGATGTGAATGTGAATCCCAAGGAGAGTAGAGGGAGGAGGGGAACTACTACTACGCTGTTTTAAAGGCCCATGGGCCTGATTACCAACAGATCAAAACCACTTTTTCTCTCAAATTGTTGTGATTTAAAAATACTGGCCATGGAACCAGGGTGCTTGGGTTCAAATTTCACTTTACCCTTCATGAACTGTGTGGCTTTGGGCAGATCACTTAACTTCTCTGTGCCTCAGCTTTCTTATCCTCATAAGGTTGCTGCCAGGATAAATGAGTCAATACATGTAGAGTGCTTAGAACAGGGCCTGGCCTGTGTGTTACTTAGAAGTGCATTTTTTAATTTCATGCGTGTGGGGATCCTCTAATTATCTTTTCTGTTATTGAATTCTAGCTTACTTGCACTATGTCAGAGAGCCTTCTCTATATAATTTCACTCCTTTGGAATTTGTTGATACTTGCTTCATGGTCTAGCATAGAATCATTTTGTCAAAATCACCAGTGACCTCCATGTTCATACACTTACTTCAGTTTGCCTCTTGGTTTTATTCTTATCTAAATCTTGGCTCCTTTTTAGACTTTTTTCACTGGTTCCTCCTCATTTCTTTATCTATACTTACTGTTTCCTAGATGAGCTCATCCAGGCTCATTGCCTTAAATACCATTTACATGATAAGGACTCCCAAATTAGCGTCTCCAGGTATAGCCATTCCTCCTGAACTCCAGAATTGTATATCCAAGTGTCTATTCAGTGGTTTCACTTGAATATCTAATAGGGTTCCAAAACTAAGCTCCTGATACTCCACCCCAAACCTGCTTTTTCCATGGTTTTCCTCATCTCAGTTAATGGCAGATAACAACTCATTTCTTCTAGTTGCTCAGCCCAGAAGCCTTGGAGTCATCCTTCACTCCTTTCTTTCTGTCATACCCCACATCTAATCCATCAGGAAATCTGTTGACTTTACCTTCAAAACATATCCAAACGTTGACCACTTCTCACTACCTCCAGTGCTAACCACCCATCTCTCTTACCTGGACTATTACAAGATCTTTCTGACCACCTCCCTGCTTCTGCCCTTGCCCCCTGCAGTCCATTCTTTACATAACAGTCAGAGTGATCTCGTTAAAACACAAGTCAGATAGATCATGTCTCTCTGTTCAAATCCCTTCAATGGCTTCCCCATCTCAGGGAAGTTGGCCTGAGATGGTGGCCTCAGAGTAAAAGCCAAAGTCCTTACAATTCTTTAGAAGGCCCACCATTGCCTTTCTGTCTCCTTGGATCACTCTGAATCTAGACACCTTGGCCTCCTCACTGTTCTTCAAATACACCAAGCACACTCCTTCCTCAGGGCCTTTGCTCATGCTGCTCCCTGTGCTGGATCCACATGGTTCACTCTCTCAAATCCTTCAGGTCTTTACTTAAAAGTCCCTGTGATGAATCTTTCCTGTCTAAAATTTAAATATCCCGTCCTCCACCAACATATCATGCCCCTGTCCCGGATATTTTTTCCTTAGCACTTGTTACCATCAAACATATTATATACATTATTTGCCTTGGTTATTTTCTGTCTCCAATAGAATGTAGCTACATGAAGGCAGGGATTTTTATCTTTTTTATTCACTGCTGTGTCTTTAGCTCCTAGTATAGTGTCTAGCGTATAACAAGTGCTCAATTAAAATTTATTTAATGAATAATTTAACATGACTTTATTTGTACTCATTAACCTAATAATTTGAGGTCCTGTTAGTTTGTAATGGGAAGATACATATATGTCATTACTGTATTGATATAAATTTAGTCTAGGTTTGTATCTAATTCTGTCTCTTATTTTCAGATTATTTTCCCTACATGATATATCACAACCAACATTCCCTTCACAAGCCCACAAACCTGTTGGAGCCAGACAGCAAGGTGGAACAATTATAGCAGACAACCTGGACGGCTCACTTGCTAGCCTTGTAGGAAGTAAGCATCTATTTTAAATTAATATTTTATGTATATACATATATATTTTTAAATGCATTTTAAGAAAAAGTATTTATACAAAAATAATGTAAAATTTGTGTTTGTTTTATGAAACAGATATTAACTGTGGAGAAAACCCAGTCAACAAGTAAGTTTTTATTATTGAAAAAAGATAACCAATAAATAAATGTTAGAGGAAGGGACTCATGAGGGTAACAACTAGAAAATAATTATTTTTAAATTAGATATAAGAATCATTTGTTATAAAACTCTATAATATGTCAATTTTTTTATTTAAATAATTAAAGTAGAGAATTTATTTGTTATATATTATCCCAATTTTGTAGGTAAACTTCTTGGTTAAAGTATACTGTATTACATAGTTCTCCTCCTACCCCTCTGACAGTCTCTTCATGGTTCATCTGAAGGATCTTCTTTTTCTAAACATGTCTTAAATATCGGCATTCCTCCTAGTTCTTTGTATTCTCAGTTCTTTTCTTACTTTATAATATAGACTGTATTAAATTATTATTGACTGTGTTAAATGAGTAATACTTATTTTTTGTTTTATTAAACAAAGACAATAAAACTACCAGTTGGAGCTCCTCAGCATCATAAGATAATCAGTGTTACTTCAGTGAGTGAATCCCTACATTTTCAACCAAAAAAAAAAATAGGCAAAAGGAAACCAAAGGAAGGCAAAAGTGATAATATTAACAACAAATAATGTGGAATGTAAGGTTAAAAGCACTAAACAGAATAAGGAGGGATACCATATAATGATAAAAGGCACTATTTATGGAGATATAACTGTCTTTGTGTATGCACAAAGCTACAGGCATAAAGCAAAAAATATTAGAAATACACAGAGAACTTGAGAAAAATACAACTATAATGGGCGATTTCAAACCACCTCTTTGATTATTGAACAGATCTAATAGATAAAACATAAGTAAGAACATAGAAGAATTTGAATAATACATAATAAATAAATGATAAATAAATAAATAAAAAATAAATAAACCTGTGTACACACACAGAATGCTCATTTTCTTCAGAGCAATCACAAAGAAAACCTTAACAAAAAAACTAAAGAATTTTACAGACTACATTCGTTCATAATCCAATAAAATTAGAACTAATTAATAAAAATTTGACCATGAAAATCTTAACTACTTATACATTTAAAAATATAATCCTTTTGCCAAAGAGGAAATCACAAAAGGAAAGTTATCAACTATCTGAAGGTAACGAAAAAGAGAACTTTATACCAAAGGTAATGGGGCACTGTGAGAACTAAACTCAGAGGAAAATTTCATCATTGTTAAAGAAGAGAAATTAATAAGATTTTAGTTTTTATCTTAAGAAAATAGATATAAAATAAAAAATATATTACGAAGGTAAAATTTTTAAAGATAAGAGCTTAAACTAGTAAAATTGCAAACAAAAACAAATAAATCCAAAACTTATTTCTTTGTAAAGTCCAATAAAATAAGCTCCTCTGATTAAACAGAAAAGAGAATGTAAAATTGTACAATATGAGTAATAAGAGAGCTGACATAACCACAGATGCAGGAGAGATTAAAATAATTATAAGTGAATACTTTGTGCAACTGTTTGGCAACAACATATTTGAAAATCTAGAGGAAACTGATGATTTCCAAGCAAAATATAAATAACAAAATTTATCCAAGAAGAGGCAGAAATATGCATAGACCAATTACCACATAAGTTTTTGAAAAAGGAATTGAAGATCTGCCAGTGTATCACGAGTTCATGGATGAGCTTTATCTAACCCTTAAAGAATAGGAAATTTCAATTCCAGGCTGTAGAAAAAAGGGAAGATCTATAATTCAGTGTATGAAATCACATGACTTTAATATCAAAGCCCAGTAAAGATAGAACAAAGAAAGGAAACTGCTGACCAATCTCACTTATTCATTATAGATGTCAGAATTCTAGATAAAATATTCACAAATAAAGTCCAGGAATATATTTAAAAATTCCACTACCTGTGCATACTGCTTTTCTGTTAGAGTGTGCCATACAAAACCCCCTGTCTGGGATGGTAGTAGTGGAGGTGGTATGATGAAAATTGGATGCATTTGGGATGTATTTTGGAGGTAGAGTTGATAGCACTTGCTGTTAGAAGTGAAGGGGAAAAGAGGGATCAAGGGATACTGCTTAGGTTTCGGGCTTGAGCTACTACATGGATGCTGGTGTCACATATCATGATGGGAAAGACTGGAGGAGAAATAGTTGGAGTGGGTAAGTTGAAACAAGAGTTCTATTTTGACATGTTATGTTTGAGATATGTATTAGACATCCAAGAGGCAGGTAAACATACGAGTCCAGAGATTAGGGCTGGAGATAAAAAGTTGTGAAGTCATCAATGTGGTAGTTAAAGCTTTAAGACTTGATTAACTAATCTTGGTAGAGAATAAAGAGGATAATGGTAGGTCCAGAACTGAACTTTGAAAACATCCTAATATTGTAGAGGTTGAATAGAGAAGGTTAACGTGTCAAGAATTGAGGAAAACAAAGCACAAACAATGGATCAGGAATAAGTGTAGCATTGGACCTTTAAATAATGACACTGAAAGCCAGAAGACAATACTTCAACCTGTTAAAAATTCATAGTGGGGGCCGGCCCCGTGGCTTAGTGGTTAAGTGCACGCGCTCGGCTACTGGCGGCCCGGGTTCGGATCCCAGGTGCGCACCGACGCACCGCTTCTCTGGCCATGCTGAGGCCGCGTCCCACATACAGCAACTAGAAGGGTGTGCAACTATGACATACAACTATCTACTGGGGCTTTGGTGGGGGAAAGAAGGAGGAGGATTAGCAATAGATGTTAGCTCAGAGCCGGTCTTCCTCAGCAAAAAGAGGAGGATTAGCATGGATGTTAGCTCAGGGCCAATCTTCCTCACACACAAAAAAAAATCCATGGTGAAATTTATTTCCAATCTAGAATTCTGTACTCAGACAAGCTTTCAACTAAATGCAAGAGATAAATAGACATTTTCAGACACCCAAAATCTAAAAAAATTACCTACCATGCACCTTTGCTCAGGAAGCTCCTATTAGGTGTGCTCCAGCAAAACAGAGAAGTAAACTAAGAAAGAGGAACCCGTGGGGTTCAGGGAAACACAGAGCCCTACTTAAGTGAGAAGTGGAGAGAATTCCCAATACAGTCATGGGCTGCATAATGACATTTGAGTCAACGATGGACTGCATATACAACAGTGGTCCCATAAGATTAGTATTGTATCCTAGGTGTGTAGTAGGCTGTACCATCTAGTTTGTGTAAGTACACTCTATGATGTTCACACAACGATGAAACTGCCTAACGATGCATTTCTCAGGAAGTATCCCCATCATTAAGTGACGTGGGATTGTATAACAACGGTGGAAGTCCCAGGGTGACATTAGTACAGCAAGCCTAGAGAGCAGTCAGTTTAGATTGGAACAGAAGGATATAGAGCTCCAGGACAGATGTCTCCAAGAAAAAATCAAAATGACGGTTTATTTACTCTGAGCCAGATATTATTCATTCTAAGTGTTTTACACGTAATAACTCATTTAATCTTTCTACTTGAGACAATTATTATTTCCACTAGATCATAAGCTCCATGAAGGTATATATTTTCGTCTGTTTTATATATTCCAAGCACCAAGAATAGTGCCTGCACCTAGTAGATATTTAATGGATATTTGTTGAATGAATCCACATTTCACACCTGAGAAAATTGAGCTACAGAGATTCTGTAACTTGCCCAACCTTATACAGTTATTAAATGGTTGAACTGAGATTTGAACTCAGAGTCGGGGCTATTAACCTCTATAGTATAAAACTATATATATATATATATATTCTTTTTAAAAAATATATACTTCAGAGATGAGGGGAGGTGGGAGGGAAGTAGGGTATGGTATGAGAGTACAAAATTTTCCAAAGGAAATCAATAATGTCTGAAATTTATAAATTCAGATATAGTAGTATAAATATCTTTGAGATTATAGAATTAAATACCATGAGAAAGAGTGGCTACTTTGGGGAAGGGGAGGTGGTGACTGCTGTTTTTGGTTTTAGATCTTTTAGCAGTATTTGACTTTTTAAACTCTGTATCACCTAGATAAAACCTAAATTTAGTTAAGTCAAATGATGAATACAACATAAATATGAGCTTTTATTATCTACTACTTAATGAAGGAAATCATATGGTATTTGACCTTAAACAAACACATAGGGACAGAGATTGGATTGGTGGTTACCAGAGGGGAAGGGGGGAGGGAGGAGGGCGAAAGGGATAATTCGGCACATGTGTGTGGTGATGGGTTGGAATTAGTATTTGGGTGGTGAACATGAGAACATGATGTAATCTATGCAGAAATAGAAGTATAATGATGTACACCTGAAATTTATACAATGTTATAGACCAGTGTTACTGCAATAAACAAAAAATTAAAAAAATAAATAAAGATTTTAAAAAATAAATAAATAAATAAATATGAGCTTTTAGAGACAAGAACCATGTCTTAGAATTAACACTAAAGTATATGCAGAATAGAGTATTACATGGTTTGGTGGAGGAGTCGAAATAGATGTAGAAGATAAAGGTAATAATCTTAACCACTGGTAGGGAGTATAGACTCCTAGTCCTGCCATTAATTAACTGCAGACCTTGAGCAAGATATTTGTCTTCTCTGAGACAGTCTTCTCATCAAGGTTACACAGCTAGTGACTAGCCTGGTGGGGCTCAGATTTCAATACTTCTGCCTCCTACCCTAGAGCCCTCTTGACCCACCCCCATGGGGAATACTAGTTTTTTTCTTTAGATAAACTATTAAAATAGTTTAGGATAAAATGTATTCATTCAAGTCACTTTATTTATGAGAAACTGCTACTATTGAATTTTTTCCATGATCTTTCAAACTCTGTTAGTGGGGAATTTAAATTAGGCATTATCTATCAAAACTAAGCTGAAACATTTAGTTTTATAATAACTTAATTTCGTATAGAAAATAGCCAGTGGTCTTTTTGGGGGGGCTTTCTTTTGTGATTCCTTCCTATTATCTCTTACCTGTTGATAAGCATAAACATTGTATTAAAGGCTGTATCCTGACTAGATGTTTAGATGGTAGATTTGTCACCCCCAAAACGAGCTGATTTATAAATCCCATTTTAGATCTGACACGAAGTGGCGTCAACCTTCAGAGATGGAAATTACTGGTGGAATGAACTGGCAGCTTAATACCTGCACCTGCACATCAACCCTCTGGAATCCCATTTCTATTCCTCCTGTTCCCCACATGGTAACATTTGTGACGCATACCTTACTTTTTAAAACTTTTTTGATATATACATATAACATAGAAATTTGTAATGAGGAAGTAGATAGAGCAAGAAATGTTTTATTTTTAATAATTTTTAATGTATTGTGCTAAGATTTCTTATAGACCTGTTAAGCTAACTATTCTACTATTTTGCTCCACATTTATTGAGCACCTATTAGGTATCAGGCACTATGCTGAAAAATGAAGACACAGGAGCTGTAAGAGTAGATAGACGTGTCATCAAATAGAGGCATTGAATATTATAATTGCTGAGGTGGAGTACTTTAGAGGGTGTGCTATGAATTTTATAAAGGATCTGAGCGTGAGGTAAAAGGAGATGAGTTGAATTGCCAGTCACTGGTTGGCAAATGGCTCATGCCAAGCAGAGGGAGCAGTGTGAGCAAAGGCAGGAAACTCCGTGGGCTTTCCAGGGAATTGTAAGTAGTTTAACGTGGCTATAGCATAATGTATGATGGTACAACAAGAGATAAAGCTAGAGCATTGAACAGAGACTAGATCTTGTAGGAACTTGTATAGGAGTTTGGGCTTTATCTTATAAGGAGTGGGGAGCCAAAGCTATAACACGATCGCTGTTACATTTTTGAAACATTAGCCTGGGAGGAATGTGGAAGATGGATAATAGGGAAATAAGACACGGAAGTCTTTTTAAGTCGTCCAGGCAAGAGATCTAGAGTGGCCTGGTCTAGAATGCTAGAATTGTGGCAGTAGATTGAAATAAAGAGATTTGAGAGATGGGTATGCAGATAGAATTGATAGGAGTTGCTAATAGATTGAAAGTGGAAATATGGGTCCCCAATGAATTATCTGCAATTTTAAAATTCAAAAAGCTCTGGAAAACAAGTTTTTTTTGCTAGGTTTGCAACAAACTCTTTTGGCTGCGCATCTTTACCTGAACTAAAATGAGGCTATAGTCAACATTTATCTCACTAAGTGTGAATATTCACACATGAATTTTGCATTTTCATTTTGCTGCAGAAATATTAATGTGTTTCATTAGAGAGTGTTATTTCAGCCCCCCTGGGGTGTTACTAATATGTTCTACGTGTAATTTCTAAATTATCTGTCTAAAATATGAAACATTCTGAATTCCAAAACACATTTGGCCCCAAGGATTTAAAATAAAGCATATGGACTTATGCTATTTTTTGTGTGATTTTGCTTTAAAACTTCATTGGTCCAATGATATAACAAACTGCATATTAACTATTGAGTACATAGTGACTTTGTTCTTCTAACGTGCAGCTGAGGTGCATTCTAGGAATGAGAATTTTGATAGGATTTGGGAAGCAGAAAGTAGTAATTTTGAAACATACTGAGGAAAGGTGTGCTGTGCTGCTGCAGTAGATTTGAGAATAACATAGGTCAGTTTGAGGAAATTGCATGCTTAATGGAGGACACAGATGACTAAGAACCTAGAAAGGGTATAGCAAGGAAGTTTTGGGTTTGGAGTAAAAAGGATGAAATGTAGAAACAACATAAGAATTTGGGTTAAATTTATGTTCATAAAGCTATTAAGAGTATTCCCCATTTTCCTTTTAATGTCTACAGGATTTCTGGTGATCTCCACTCTTCCATTCTTGATATTGATTTGTGCCTTCTCTCTTTTTTCCTTTGTCAGTTGTGCCAGAGAGTTATCAATTTTATTTATCATGTCAAAGAACCAACTTTTAGTTTCACTAAATTTTCTTTATTGGTTTTCTGTTTTTGTGTTGATTTCTGCTCTTATCTTTGTTATTTCCTTCTTTCTGCTTGATTTGGGCTTATTTTGCTCTTCTCCTAGTTTCTTGAGGTAGAAGTTTAGATTATTGATATGAAACTTTTCTTCTTTTCCTTCTTTTTTTTTTAATTTTTTTAATTTATTTTTTCCCCCAAAGCCCCAGTAGATAGTTGTATGCCATAGTTGCACATCCTTCTAGTTGCTGTACATGGGACGCGGCCTGAGCATGGCCGGAGAAGTTGTGCGTCGGTGCGCGCCCGGGATCCGAACCCGGGTCGCCAGTAGCAGAGCGTGCACACTTAACCGCTAAGCCACGGGGCCGGCCCTCTTCTTTTCTAATGTGTGTTCAATGCTATAAAATTCCCGCTAAGCCCTGCTTTAAATGTAAGCCACACGTTTTATTTTCACTTTTGCCCAGTTCAATGCATTTTCTAATTTCTCTTTGACTCATAGGTTATTTAGAGGTGTGTTGTTTAATTTCTAAGTGTTGGGAAATTTTATTGTTATCCTTCTATTACTAATTTCTAGTTTAATTCCTTTATGTTCAGAGAAAGTATTTTGTATGCTTTAAGTTCTTTTAAATTTGTTAAATTTTGATTTATGACCCAGGTTATGGTCTGTCTTGGTGAACGGTCCATGAGCACTTGAAACCAAGTGTATTCTGCTGTTGTTGCGTGGAATGTTCTATATATGTCAATTAGATCTTGTTGGTTGATTGCATCATTCGGTTCTGCTACATCTTTGCTGATTTTGTGTGTAGCTATTCTGTCAATTACTCAGAGAGGGGTATTGACTCCCCAGCTATACTTGTGGATTTGTCCATTTCTCCTTTCAGTCTGGCCAGTTTTTGCTTTGTGTAATTTGATGCTCAGTTGTTTGGTTCATACACATTTAGGATTATTGTATCTTCTTGGTGAATTGACCCTTTTATCAATACATAATGTTCTCTTTATCCCTGGTAGTTTTCTTTTGCTCTGAAGTCTACTTTGTGTGATATTAATGTAACAGCTTTCCTTTGATTAGTGTTTTCATAGTATATCTTTCTCCATCCTTTTACTCTTAAGCTGCCTATATCATTGTATTTGAAGTGAGTCTCTTGTCTAAAGTGTATAGTTGTATAAATTGTACGGTGCATACTTTTTAAGTCCATTCTGACAATCTCTGTATTTTATTTGGTGTGTTTAGACCCTTTGCATTTAATTTCATTATTGGTGTGTTTGTTATTGTCCTGTTTCCTCTTTCCTGCCTTCCTTTGGGTTCTTTGAACATTATTTTAGTATTCTATTTTAATTTACGTATTGTGATTTGGTCTATATCTCTGTGTAGTTTTTTAGTGTTTGCTCTAGCAATTACAAAACACATACTTTTCACAGTCCATTTAGAATCAATATTTTATCATTTCAATTGAAATATAGAAACATTAGCACCATATAGGTTCCCTTATCTTCCTCCTTTTATGTTAGTTGTCTATACATACATTACATTGAAAAAAACCATCAGGCGATCTTACACTTTTTGCTATCAACCATCAAACATGTTTTATAGAACTCAAGAGTGAAAGAATAGCCTATTATACTTAGCCAGATATTTAGCATTTTTGGCACTCTTCCTTCATTCCTGATATTCCAAGTTTCTTTCTGCTATCGTTTCCCTTCTAACTGAAGAACGTCCATTAGCAATTCTGGCAATTCTGGCATTAGCAATTCTGGCTATGAATTCTCTTATTTTTCCTTCATTTGAGAATGGTTTTATTTCACCTTTATGCCTAAAACAATTTTCGTTGGATATAGAATTCTGGATTGACAGCTCTTTTCTTTCAGCCCTTGGAAAACAGGCCACTTCATTCTGGCCCCCATGGTTTCTGATGAAAAATCCACAGACATATGAATCATTGTTCTTCTCTAGATATTGCATCATTTTTCTGTGGCTGCTTTAAAGATATTTGTCTTTCATTTTCAGAACTTTGATTATGATTTGTCTTGGCATGGATTTTAGGGGGTTTATTCTGTTCAGGTTTGTACAGCTTCTTAAGTCTGCCTTTTTATATCTTTTGCCGCACTTGGACAGTTTTCTGCCATTATTACTTCTAATATTTTTTTCAGTACTGCAGTCATTCCCTTCTCCTTCTAAGACTCTAATAACACAAATATTAGACCTTTGGATGTTGTCCCACTGGTCCCTGAGGTTCTGTTTGGTTCTTTTAAATGTTTTTTTTTCTGTTCTTCAGAATGAGTCATTTCTATTGGTCTATCTTCAAGTTCACTGAATCTTTCCTCTATCATCTCCATTCTAATATTGAGTCCTTCCATTGGGAATTTTTATTTCAGTTATTGTATTTTGCAGATCTGAAGTTGCCATTTGGCTTTTCTCTATATCTTCTGTTTCTTGGCTGATGCTATTTTAACTTTTGTTTAAAGAGTGTTTATGATTACTCATTCAAGCATTTTTATAATAGCCACTTTAAAGTCTTTGTCAGATAATTCCAACATCTGTGCCATCTCATCATTGGTGTCTGTTGATTGTCTTTTCTCATGCAACTTGCGATTTCCATGGTTCTTCCTGTGCCAACTAATTTTGGATTGTGTCCTGGACACTTTGACTATTAATTTGACTCTGGGTCTTGTTAAATTTTATGGAGAATGTTAATATTTGTGTTTTAGCAGGCACTTAACTTGGTTAAGTTTAAGCTACAAGTTCCAGGCCTCTCCTCTGGACTGTGGTCCCAGCGTCAGCTCGGTTTCCACAGCTTTGTGCCGCTATTCAGGCCCGTCCTGCATGTACACCACCCAGTGGTCAGCCTGGGACCTGGGCGTTGGTTCTCCCCTGGCTTAGTAATCAAAGTCTTCAGTATGCTCACCAAGAACAGACCCACCCCTGCACAGGTAGGGGTGAGCCCAGGTGTTCATAAACAGCTTTCCTGAGCTTCTCTATCTCTGCTCTCTCTCTATTTTCCAGTTTCTTGGGACTCCCGTTCTCTTTACTCTGCCAAAAACCCCACTCACTTCTGTGATTGAGATAAGTCAAGGTTCTGAGGGGTCGTAGGACAGAGAGAATTAAAAAACATTTTTTGTCCCTTCCTTCATGGAGTCCCTCTCCCTCAGATATTTGGCTCTTGCAGTTTTCTGCTTTTGCTGCCACCATAGCCACTGCTTCAAGATTGCCTGGGAGCTGGGATGTGAGAGAATGGAGAAAAAGGAGAAAAAGAAAAAACACTAGGGGATTTTTCTGACTTGCACTGAGCTTTAGGAGTTCTCTTTATAGCTACTCAGGCCAGAACTAGAGGACTTCTGGAGTTTTCTCTCATCTGCTCAACCATGATCTCTTCCAGGTTTCATGCTGCTTTGAGTCCAGTGTGGGTAATACTGGAAGGGAAAAATGATAAATTCACTGCCAGTTCAGTACTACTTTGAATTCTGGTGTTGTTTCCTGATATGTACGTTTCGGAGTTTTCTGATAGCTGCCCACGCATCCTATCCAGGTTTTATAGTTAGGTGTTCAGTGGGAGAAGAAGGTTGTCTATGCTTGCTCAATTTTAACTGGAACTAGAACCCAATCCTTGTCTTTTAACTTAAGTTCAGTTAATATATTTTTATGTGATTATGTATATATTTGGATGTTTCTATTATAGGGTTTTTTTCCCTTATTTTTCTTTTTTCCCCTCTCTCATTTTTTGCCTTCTTTTGCAATAATTAAATTCTTTTTTTCTCCCTTCATTTTTTACCCTGTTACCTTCGAACTTATACACTCTATTGCTATCTTTTTAATGTTACTCTAGAGACTACAACATGCATGGTTAAATTACCAAAGTCTAAAGTTAATCAGTGTTTTCCTCTGAAACAACATAACGACTTCAGAAAACTTTAACCCTGATCATATTCCCTGCTGATTTAATATGCTATTTTTGTACAGTATTTTATTCCTATCTCTTTCTTTACTTCTTTATTGTGGTAAAATATATATAACATAAAATTTACCATCCTAACCATTTTAAGTGTACGATTCAGTGGCATTACATACATTTGAAATGTTGTGTAAGCCTTACCACTATGTATTTCCAGAACTTTTTCATCATCTCAAATAGAAACTCTGTACCCATTAAACAATAACACCCCATTCCTCCCACCCCCGAGCCCCTGGTAACCACTTTTCTATTTTCTATTTTCTGTCTCTATCAATTTGACTCTTCCAGGTACCTCATATAAGTGGAATCATACAACATTTGTCCTTTTGTGTCTTGCTTATTTCACTTAGTATAATGTCCCCAAGGTTCATCCATATGGTACCATGTATCAGAATTTCATTCCTTTTTAAGGATAAATAATATTCCATTGTAAATATTTACCGCATTTTGTTTATCTGTTCATCCACTGATGGACATTTGAGTGGTTTCTACCTTTTGGCTATTTGGAATAATGCTGCTGTGAACATTGAGGTACAAATATCTGTTTGAGTCTCTGCTTTCAATTCTTTGAGTATATACCCAGAGATGGAATTGCTGCATCATATGGTAATTCTATGTTTAATTTTTTGAAGAATCACCATACCATTTGCCACGGTGGCTAAACCACTTTATATTCCCACCAGCAATGCATGAGGTTTCCAACTTCCCAACAACCTTACCAATACTTGTTATTTTCTAGATTTTTAAAAAGATTTATAATAGCCATCCTGATGAGTGTGAAGTACTATCTCATTGTGGTTTTGATTTTCATTTCCCTAATGATTAGTGATGTTGAGCATCTTTTCATGTGCTTATTTGCCATTTGTATATCTGCTTTGGAGAAACGTCTATTCAAAACCTTTGGCCATTTTTTAATTGGGTTGTTTGTTTTGGTGGTGTTGAGTTGTAGCAGTTCTTGATATTTTTTGGATATTAATCCCTTCTCAGATATGTGTTTAGCAAATATTTTCTCCCATTCTGTGTTGTCTTTTTACTCCCTTGATAGTATTCTTTCATGAACGAAATTTTTAAAATTTTGATGAAGTCCAATTTATCTTTTTCTTTTGTTACCTGTACTTTTGGTGTCATATCCAAGAAATCATTGCCAAATCCAGTGTCATGAAGATTTCCCCCTATGTTTTCTTATAAGGTATTTATAGTTATAGCTCTTAAATTTAGGTCTTTGATCAATTTTGAGTTAATTTTTGTATATAGTGTGAGGTAAAGGTCCAACTTCATTCTTTTGCATATGGATATCCAGTTGCCCCAGCATCATTTGTTGAAAAGACTGTCCTTTCCCCATTGAATGGTCTTGGCGTCCTTGTCAAACATCAATTAACTATATGTGTGAGGGTTTGTTTCTGGACTCTCTGTTCTGTTTCATTGGTCTATATGTCTGTCCTTATGCCAGTACCACGCTGTTTTGATTACTGTAGCTTTGTAGTAACTTTTGAAATCAGGAAGTGTGAGTCCTCTAACTTTGTTCTTATTTTTTGAGATTATTTTGGCTACTTAGGGTCCCTTAAGATTCCATATGAAATTTAAGATAGGTTTTTCTGTTTCTGAAAATGAAGTCATTGGGATTCTGATAGGGATTGCATTGAATCTGTAGATTACTTTGAGTAGTATGATCATATTAACAATACTAAGTTTTCCAATCCATGAACATGGGATGTCTCTCCATTTACTTAGGTTTTCTTTAATTTCTTTCAGCAATATTTTGTAGTTTTCAGTGTACAAGTCTTTTGCCTTGTTGGTTAAATTTATTCTAAATATTTTATTCCTTTTGATGCCATCATAAATGGAATTGTGTTCTTAATTTCATTTTGGATTGTTCATTGCTAGTGTATGGAAATATAATTGATCTTTTTTTTTTTTTTTTTGGCAGGAAAAGATTTACCCTGAGCTAACGTCTGTTGCCAATCTTCCTCTTTTATTTTTCCTCCCCAAAGCCCCAGTGCATGGTTGTATATCCTAATTGTAAGTCGTTCTAGTTCTTCTCTGTGAGCTGCCGCCACAGCATGGCAACTGACAGACGGGTGGTGTGGGTCTGCGACTGGGAAATGAACCTGGGCCGCTGAAGTGGTGAGCACTGAACTTTAACCACTAGGCTATCAGGGCTGCCTCTATAATTGATGTTTTGTGTGTTGATTTTGTGTCCTGTAACTTTGCTGAATTCGTTCAATAACTCTTAACAGTTTTTTGTGGAATCTTTAGGGTTTCTACATATAAGATCATGTCATCTGCAAACAGAGATAATTTTACTTCTTCCTTTCCAACTTAGATGCCTTTAATTTCTTTTTCTTGCCTAATAGCTCTAGCTATATCTTGAATATAAGTGGTGGAAGTGGGCATCCTTGTCATGTTCCTGATCTTAGGGAGAAAGCTTTCAGTCTTTCACCCTTGAGCATGATATTAGCTGTGGTCTTTTTGTATATAATACTATGTTGAGGAAGTTCCCTTCTATTCCTAGTGATTTTATCATGAAAGGTGTTGAGTTTTGTCAAATGCATTTTGTGCCTCAACTGGTGTTATTGTGTGTTTTTTTTCCTTCATTCTATTTATGGGGTGTATTACATTGATTGACTTGCATATGTTGAACCATCCTTGCATTCCAGGAATAAATCCTACTCTGTCATGGTAAATAATCCTTTTCATATGCTGCTGAATTTGGTTTGCTAGTATTTTGTTGAAGATTTTTGCCTCAATATTCATAAGGGATATTGGTCTGTAGTTTTATTTTTCTGTATTGTCTTTGGCTTTGGTATCAGGGTAATGCTGGCCTCATAGAATGAGTTAGGAAATGTTCCCTCCTCCTCAATATTTTGGAAGAGTTTGAGAAGAATTGGTGTTAATTCTTTTTTTAATGTTTGGTAGAATTCCAATGAAGCCATGTGGTCCTAGGCTTTTCTTTGTTGGGAGGTTTTTGATTACTGATTCAATCTCCTTACTCAATATGGATTTATTATTCGGATTTTCTATTTCTTCATGAGTCAGTATCTTTTTCTTTTAACCACCACAAATTAGACATAAGTATCATTGTTTTACAGAGTCAGTGTTTGTTTAGATTTAACTACATTAGTTGCTACTTTCTTTCTCATCATTTGTTATTGCATCTTAAGACCTTCTGTATGGGATCACCTGAAGTACATCTTTAAAATTTCCTTTAGTGAAAGTGTATTGGTGGCCAACTCAATATTTGTTCATCTGGGTATCCCCTCTAGTTTGACAGTTATTTTCTTTTAGTACTCTAAAGATATCATCCCAATCTCTTCTGGCTTCCATAATTACCACTGACAAGTCAGCTTTCAGTCTAATTATTTTACTTTCATAGGTATGGTAGACAAAATAATATACCCCCAAATATTTCCACATCCTAATTCATGGAACCTGTGAATATGTTTGGTTATGAGGCAAAGGGGAATTAAAGCTGTAGGTGGAATTAATGTTGCTAACCAGATTATCGTGTATTACCCAGGCAGGCCCAATAAAATCACAAGTGTCAAAGTAGAAAATGGAGGCAGGAGAGTCAGGGAGAGAGATGTGGTGATGGAAGCAAGGTCAGAGTAATGCCATGTTGCTGGCTCTGAAGATAGAGTAAGGGGATCACAAGCCAAGGAATGTGGGTGGCCTCTAGTAGCTGGAATGGGCAATTAAACTGATTCTCCCCTAGAGCCTCCAGAAGGAATGCAGCCCTGCCAACACCTCAGTTTTAGCCCAGTGAGACCCATGTCAGACTTCTGACCTCCAGAACTAGAAGATAATAAGTTTGTATTGTTTAAGCCATTAAGTTTGAGATAATTTTTTATGGCTGCAATAGAAGACTAATACAGATATTCTGAATTATTTTATTGATTTTAAGATTTTGTCTTTTTCTAATTAGTTTTACCTTGATGTTTCTAGGAGTAGATTTATTTATTTACTTACTTAATTATCCTGCTTAAGATTCATTTGGGCTTCCAGAATGAAAACTGATGATTTTTCTCAGTTCTAAAAATTCTTAGCTATTTTACTTCTAAATATTGGCTCTCCTCTTTTCTCTCTAGTGTCTCCACTGGTACTCCAATTAGACTTTGTTTAGACCTTCTCACTCTCTCCTTCCTGTCTCTTAACATCTCTCTCATGTTTCCCATCTCCTTATCCCTATGTGCTTCATTCTGGGTACTTTTTCCAAATTTCTATTCTAGTTTACAAATTTTCTCTCCATCTCTGTCTAACTTGCCATTTATTAGATCCATTGAGGGTTTGTGTTTGGTTTTTGTTTTGGTAAATTTTATTGAAACATAACATTCATATAGAAAAGTGTACAAATGAATTTTCATAAAGTGAATATATCCATCTTCAACCAAGTCCTCCTATTATTCAACTCTTCTGTTAAAGTTTCTGTTTTGTGAGTTATGCTTTTAATTTCCAAGAATATGTTCTCATTATCTGCTCTTTTTTTATAATATCCTGTTCATTTTTCGTAAGTACAATATTGTTTTATATGACTCTGTTCTCTTCTGTTCACTGCAATTTCTTTGTTTGCTTGTTTTAAATTCACTTTTATATGCTCACTCCAGTCTTCTTTTGTGTTGTTGGTTTTGCCAATTTTTAAATTTATATAAATGGAATCATACTGTACATATTCTCTTTTGACCTGCTTCTTTCAATCAGTATCATGTTGGTAAGATTCATTTATGTTAATGTTTGCAGGTGTAATTCCTTCATCCTTACTACTGTATAATATTTCATTGTATGAATATTTATGTTGGAGATGTACTTATGTTGTTTCAAGGTGTTTGCTCTTATGAACAAGATTGCTACGTATATTCTTTTGACTATCTCTTGGTACAGATTCAAGAGTTTCTCTAGGGGATCTACCTAGGAGTGGAATTGCTTGGCCATAGGGTTTAGGTTTACTAGGTAATTTTAAACTGTTTTCCAAAAGTGCTATAACAGTGTATACTCCCACCAGTGGTATGAGAGTGTTATCAGTGTCATCAACACCTGATGTTATTTTAATTATTTAATTTACATAAAATAATAGTAATGTTAATTATCCACTAATATTTAAATACAAATATTTACCTAAAACTAAAATATAAATATTATAATTTAAAATGTGCCATTCTTGCAGGTATCTAATGTTATCATGGTATATTTTCTTTTTGGTGTGTGTCTAATTCATAATCTGGTTGAGCATCTTTTGATATATTTATTAACCATTAATTTCCTTTTTTGTGAAATGCCTGTTCAAGTTTTTACCTATTTTTTGTTTGGTTATTTGTCTTTTTCTTAGTGATTTATGAGGTATACAGAAATCCTGAATACTATTCCTTTGTCAGTTATTTGTATTGCCCACATTTTCTTCTCTTTGTGGCATTTCTTTTCAAGAAAGTATTAGTGTTTTAGAGAACTTTTAATTAATCACAGTTCCTGTGAAATTTAAGAAGTACGTGTAGGAGCCAGGTGGGAATTAAAATTCAGATCGAGTTTTATTACTTAAAGTACAGAACTCCATAGTAAAGCTAGATTAGAGAAGATGACAAGGCCTTCTACTTCCCACTTGAAATTGAACTGCTCACCAAATCGTTCTTGTACATAGTGGAGACTTCGAAGGGACAGGAAGACCTGTCCAGATGAGCTTACTTCTTAGGAAGAAGAAAGTAGTAGTAATGCATGCCACTTGCTGGCAAGCCTTAAACAGACCAGGAGGAATTTGTCATACTATAGCATAGAAGTTAAGAGTGTGGCTCTGGGGCCAGACTGCCTAAAATTTGAAACCTAGTGGAGCCTGTTTACTATCTGTGTGACCTTATACAAAGTACAGAACCTCTCCATGCCTGTTTTCTCACTTGCAAAATGGGGCTAAAGATAGCACCTACCTTATAGGGTTGTTATGAGGATTAAATGAGGTAATACATGTAAACTGCTTAGAAAACTGCCTAGGTCACAGTAAGTGCTCGATAAATATTAGCTAGCAATATGGTGATGGTGATGATGATGATAATGATGATAGTGATTTTGTGGCACAGTACTCCCACCCACTAGTATGTGAAACATAGACCATTAAATTAAATACCCTCAGCCCTCAGAGAGGGATATGAAAATAGGAAGGCAAGGAGAATAAGCATTCCCCCTAACAACAATGAAGATGCTCTGGGGGAATTGTGAACATACTGGGCATACTTCTCCCTTGACAGAATTTTCTAGACTGTTGCTACACTTTCTTATTCTTGAGCTTTGATGTGCCTGTGACTCACCTGGGGGTCTTGTTAAAATGCAGTGGGTCTGGGATGGGGATTGAGATTATGCATTTCTGGCAAGCTCCCAGCTGATGTTGATGCCTCTGGTACATGGATCAGATTTTGAGTAGCAAGGCTTAATGGTAAGTGCCTGGTAATAGGGCACAAGCAGCAAGAATAAAAATTATTCATGGGACAAATTTTGGCTCAGATGATATATATCAAGAATGAAGAAACTTTTTATAGCAGAATTAGGAGCCCAGGTTTAAGAATACTTTGGGAAAGATCAGGAAGATTGATATTAAAGATTTACTTCTGCCTCTTTGTTCAAGGCCTTCTGGCCAATCACTAGTACTCTGGAGTCAAATGTCTAAGGTCAAAGACTACTGTCTCTTATGCTATATCACCTAGTAATAGACAAAGAAACCAAGACGAGGATTAAAGTTATGACTGGTATAGGCAAGGAGACTAATTCAGGGTTGAGAGCCAGGCATAATTTGACGTTATGCTGATAGCATTAAACATATTACTCTGCTTTTCATCTGTTGTGATGAAAGCCAAATTATCTTCATTTTTCACATTATCTCACACATCTGAAAGATGTCAGGACCAGAGACTGGAAGTGAACATTGAAAAATTAAGAAACTTTTATTTGTTGGAGCTAGTGAGATTGTGGTTGAATTTTTCTTTCTTTCATTTTGTCTATTAATGCTATTATTTTATTTATGCAGTATAAAAAGAAGAGTGATAACTCTTTCTTTCTTAGCTAAGTTCATATTTCTCTTGGGTGTGGAATGTTATCCATGCAAATTCCTAGGACTCAGGGAAGTTGAGCTGCTGTGAACTCTGCTATGGCTTCCAAAACAACATGCCAATAATTGGAAGTCCTTAAACCTCCTAAATCTGTCATGTTCAAGGAAAGATCATTGTCCTGACTGTAAATGGTTCACTATATTTGTTCTCAATATTAAACCTATAGCAGAATGTTTTCTGTATCTTATAATATTTCTTATTAAATACTAGTAGAAAATGTGCCACACTTTTCTTCAAGGTACCACCTCCAGTGGCCTATCCAGTGACTTCACAGCAAGTGCCTATGTATAGAATGGTAAGAAAAAACCCTTTTAAGATATCAAGAGTGGGAGATATAGTTAAAACTCCCCATCGTTTGCACTAAAAGAAAAAAACATGATATATAGATAATTTAAAATGGAAGGAAATCCATCCATATCCTTTTCCTCTGACAAATAATACAGCAAAAGCTTCGTGAGATAGCTAAAGGGAATACAGAAACGAGCACTAGAAATGAGGAGGAGAAGGGATGTGTGGAGGTGGAATAGTTAAGAGAAAGCTGTTCCAGAATTAATAGATAATCCAAAATAGGAATAATCAATATGCACATAATAGAGATTCAAGTATAATTTAGTTTAGTTTACATTCTTGGTTTATTCCAAGAGTTATGAGCTACTGTTTGCTGCTGGTTTTCCTCTGTTTCTGCAAGGATTTTGTTGTTGTTTCATTTTGTTTTGTTTTATTTCCCATTTTGCTGTTTGGGATCACTTCCACCCAGCATTAAGCAGGTAAAAAAATAAGTGGAATTTAATAATGCTGAATTTGTTCTTATTGTTCAAGACTTCTAATGGGAGAAATTGTTAATACAGGTAGAATATCTGGAATTTTTCTGATTTCAGGCTTTTTATCCAACATTTACTAACTCATTTTAGTTTGTTATTTTCTGTTCTGCCTATTTGGCAATGTTTTCATTATTTAAAGTTTTTCTTTACTTAGTTAAAAATTGTTTGCAATCACAAGTTCTCCTTTTTATAGCTTCAGTGCGTTGCATAAATTTCATGTGATGTAATTCAGGTAATGGAAACTTAACTCATTCAGTCCACACAGCCTCACCCCTAATTCACTCATGTTTTTACTGTTGGTGTCAATTAGGAAAAATGTTAAAAATACAGGAAAATACAGAGGATAACAAACATCTGTGCTTCGATATCCTGAATTACTAAATGTTAATATTTTGTCATAATTTTTTCAGATCTTATTTAAATGAAATTTTACGAATAAAGCCAAAGTCTCCCTGGCACACCGCTGGTCCCAATCACCCTCCACTTCTCTGGAGACAATGACTATGATGAATTTTATGTATGGCCTTCCAGAACATTTCCATACTTTTACTATGGAAAAATATGTAGTACTATTCTACATTATTTTAAAAAATTAATTATAATTGGCATCATTCTGTACTTATGTTTTTGAGATCTATCTAGATTGCTACATATTAATTATAATGGCTCAATGGTATTCCACATATGTATATACTACCATTTAGTAGTGTATTTTATCCCTTTATTGAAAAATTCCTCAAAAGAGTTCTCTATATGCTATGTCACTACTTCTTTTCCTCTCATTCTCTCTTGAACCTCTTCTAGTAAAGATTCTGCCTGCCACTGTTGTGCTTATCTCAGTCATGAGTGACCTCCATATTACCACGTCCAGCGGTCACTCCTCAGTCCACATCGTGTCTTATCAGTGGCATTTGATACAATTGACCACTCTCTCCTCCTTGAATTGCTTTTTTCACTTAACTTCCAGGACACCATGGTCTCAACTGGTTGTTTCTTCTCAGTCTTCTCTTTCCCATCACTAAATATTGGAGTGCCAGAGAATCAATATTTGAGCACCTTCTCTATCAACACTCACTCCCTTGGTGATTCCATCCAAGTCATGGCTTTAAATGTACATTTATATACTGACTCCCAAACTTGTATCGCCAGCCTACAGCTCTTCCCTGTTACCCAGATTTATATATCCAACTGCCTAATTGACATCTTCATTTAGATATATAATAGGCATCTCAAACTTCACATGTCCAAAACTGAACTCTTGATCTCTCCAAAGCTCTTCTACCCATAGCCTTCCCAATCACGGCTGATGGCAACTCTGTCTTTCCGGTTGCTCAGGCCAGAAACCTTGGAGTCCTCCTTGACGCCTCTCTTTCTTTCGCTCCATATCCAATTCATGAGCAAATACTATGGGCTTTATTTTCAGAATGCATCCTCAATTTTTCTAAGTCACCATCATCTCTCACTTGGATCACTGCAGTAGTCTCCTACCTGGTCTCCCTGATTCTGCCCTCGTGCCCTACAGTCTTCTCCACACTGCAGCCAGAGTGATTGGCTTACAGTGTAAGTTAGATTAAGCCACTCTGCTACAACTGTCCCCCAATTCTCTCAGAGTAAAAGCCAGGGTTCTCCATGCTACCTCTCTGCCTTCATCTCCTGGCACTCTTTCCTTGCTTAGTTCATTCTGGGCATAGGGCTTCCTTGCTGTTCTTTGAGCATACCAGGCACCCTCCCAGCTCAGGGCCTTTGCACTTGCTGTGCCCTGTGCTTGCAGTACTCTTTTCCTAGGTACCTGTTTTGCTTACCACCTTACTTACTTCAGGGATCTGACCAAATGAGTCCTTTCTTGACTACCCCATATAAATAGCACCCTACTATTAATGTAGCTTCTGTCCCCACTATTCTACTTAAATTGCTGACATGAAAGTCTCCAATGACCTTCATGTGACAGAATCTAATAGTTACTTCTCTGTCCTTATCTTACTCAACCCTTCTCTCCTATCACTCAGTAAGCACATATTCATTAAGCCTCTAGTATGTTCCAGGTACTGTTTTAGGAGCAGGGAATATAGCAATAATAAAACCCCCCCACAAAACTCCATGCCCTTGTGGGACATACATTCCAAAGTGGAGGGAACATAAACAAAAAAGTAAATAAGGTGACGAGTGCTATGGAGAAAATTAAAGCAGGGAAGAATAATTAAGTGTTTTGAGGCAGGTTTCCATTTTAAATAGGCTGGTCAGTGAACTCTTTACTGAGAATGTGACTCAGTCTTGAGCAGAAAACTGAAAGAGGAGGGGGAACAGGCCATGTGGAAGATCATTCCAGGGAGAGGGCATGGTCAGTGCAAAGGCCCTGAAGTGTGATGAGAGAGTAGATGAGATCACCTAGGGGTGAGTGTAGACAGGAGCACAGGTCCAAGGAGTGAGCCCTGGGAATACCTGTCATTAATGGGGCAGGGAGATGAGGAGGAAGTTGCAAAGGAGGTAGAAAAGGAGTGGCCAGTAAGGGAAGAAGAATGTTTCTTGAAACACTCTTTCCTCTTAGATTTGGAAACACCATACTCTCCTAGTTTTCCTCCTACCTCACACCTCTTTTCAGTCTTCTTTTTGAACTTCTCTGTGCAACCTCTATAATAATAAACTATATTTGCCAGTTAATCCCCAAAAGAGGATTAGAGTATTATGTGATGCTAGGTGTGCCTGTATGCTAGAAGTAAGTGTCAACCCAAGCCTGGAGAAAGTAGACTTAATAGGAATATAAGGGAATAGGAGTAGAGCTGAGATATTGCACAGGAAAGGATGGGCAGTCAGGGTCCAAGTCCCAAAAGGAGTGTGGTAGATTCTGGGTTAGGCAACAGTAACCAAAGAGCATCTATTTTTAGTATAACAGGGCTTGAGGCAAAATGTGTGGATTGCAGAGTAAAAATGGAAAAGCCACATAAAGAACCAGATTATGTCACAGATTCTTTCCAAATAAAAGTGAACAGAATAGAGTCCATTTCCTAGGACGCTGACAGGAACCAGACACAAAGTAGGCCCCAGCATTGGTGGGACTATGGAACGGGTATCCCACTCTTCAGGCACGAGTAACTACAGACCCAGGTGGATTGAAGGAGGCGTACACACTAGGTTCCCCAAAAGGACAAGGTGCTCCATCTAGTCACCGTGTGGAGCTATTCCAGGGTGCAATATCTGATAGCATCATGGAAATGCACCAAGGTCTCCATCCTTGGGCAAGAGTACCTTTGACGATTTCTCAGCAGTGCTGGTTTGTAAGGCAAAAAGTCTTGGTATCTTCCTCAGGCCCTTTGTTTAGTCCTGCAGAGGTGGCAGCCCTGTAGTCTGAAAATAGCTGGGAGCTGCTTCTAAATTGCTGGCATGGGGTTAAGACAGGAGGAAGGACAGGAAAACTTAACTTTAAAACTTTTTTGTTTTTAATTTTTTTTTTGAGGAAGATTGGCCCTGTGCTAACATCTGTTGCCAAGCTTCCTCTTTTTTCTTTTTTCTCCCCAAAGCCCCAGTACATAGTTGTGTATCATAGTTGTAGAGTTGTAGCTCTTCTATGTGGGACAGTGCATCAACATGGCTTGATGAGTGGTGAGTAGGTCCATATCCAGGATCCGAACCGGGGAATCCCGGGCCGCCAAAGCAGAACACACGAACTTAACCGCTACGCCACCAGGCTGGCCCCTAACCTTAAAACTTAACCTTACTATCAACTAAAATTCTATTAGTCTTTTTCACTTCTCCTTCATTCACTTCTTCCCCATGGGGGTATTTTTTAGGGTCCAAGCACAAAACCTAATAGTTATCTCTGTTAAACTTCATCTTATTCAATTGGGACTCTATCTCTAGCCTGTGAAGAACATTAATGTTTCTGATTCTATTTAATATATTCATTAACCCTTCTAATATGTATGTTACTCACATGTTCAGTGAGTATGTCGTCTACATTTTCATTGATAATTTGGATAAAGATAACCTGGAAGACCAGGGAGATAGTCCTGCAGCATATCACCAGAAACCTCTCGGCAGGTCAACACATTAATCATTAACTTTTACATATGAGACACGTGAACAGTTTCCAATTTACCCAGTTGTCCTCAAGTGTAGCTCATATTGCCTCAACTTGTGAGGGAAAAGGGCAGTAGATAAAGATAGAGGAACAGTAGGCTTGGTAAGACATGCCAAGGAGTTTACACACTATCTACAGTCAGTGAGGATCCATTTAAGGGTTTTAAACAGGGGAGGGAGATGGTCAGAGTCTTATCTTAATGGGTCTGTGCCGCCTCATTATATTTGTCCTTCATTAAATGTCCCTCTTTATCTTTTGAATATATTTTAAAATGTATATACATATGGCAAGTCATCGTGTTGTACATTTTAAATATATACAATTTTATTTGCCAATTATACCTCAATAAAGTGGGAAAAAAATCTGAGCTCCTTGGGTCACTGCAAAGATAATACAAACTAGAGAGATGTCAAAGCAAGAATTGATGGGGCATCAATTCTCAGGCCTGAATGCCTGTCTAGCTCCACTCACCCCCTTGACCTGGTGTGCCTGCCCTTTCCTCATTCATTTCACCAGGAAAATTCCTGCACATCGTTCACATTTAGCCTTTAAATGGTCATATCAAATCACATACTTTTACTAACATATTTCATCAAAGATACACACATACCATTATATATTTAATATGTTCCATGTCTGCCTACAGACTTGCCTTCTCTTTCCCATGAGGACTATTGGCCTTGAGATATAGGAGTTCTTTGTCTCATAGAGAGTTCTTTGTGGGCCTTAATGGCAGTTAATTCATCCCTTCTTTTCAAGAAGTATTATTTAGGTCTTTCCCTTTCATACTTTATCATTAGCAGCTCCTTCACAGATCTGGTTTTCTCTCTTTTTTTTTGTATTTGGCATTTAGCATTCCTTTTAGTTGACATTCATTAAATGTAGTATTTACTCTAGAGGGGCTACTTGCCCCATTGGTGCTATTGTATTGGGACAGCAATTAAATACTAATTAGGTTTTCACTTTTTGTTTTCTTTTCCATTTGAATTCATAGGTTCCAACTCCAATGGGAGGTCCTTCTCTAATAGCACCTCAACCCATGATTTACACCCAGCCAGACTTAAGGACCAGCAATCCTTCCACTCCATCCACAAGAAATAAGGTATGTTTGAGCTGTTGTTGCTTAGGGCCTTGGTAGAGATGTGCAGTCACTGGAGGCAAGACCAGTGTTAGAATAGAGTTTTACAGTATATATATCTTTTGTGCGCTCTTGGTCTCTCATAGAAGAAAAACTAAATCTAACATTTTCAGCATTGTAAAAAGACACAGAACCATGCAGACCAGTCCTCTACAAACTTGTGTTGTTAAACCTCAACTGGGTTCTGATACCTATTCAGCAATCCTTTTATTCATTCATTCAACAAACTCAACTGTGATCAGTGCTGGAGAGGTAGATAACTCAGTCTGGAGATTTCAGGGACAACTCCCCAGAGAAGTGATACCTAAGTTGAATGCTAAGATTTAAAAATAGCCAGTCAATGGAGTGGGGAAATGATATTCCAGACAAACATATAAACAGATAGGAAAGCACAAAGTACCATGGCAGGTCAAAGGAAAGAATGACCAATTCAGGGATGGAAGGTTTCAGGGCAATGAGTATCAAATGATAAGGAGGATTTCAACTAGTAGATGTATACATGATAGAAGTTTGGCATTACAGGCAGAGAAAACAGCTTGAGCATAAACATAGAAGCAGGTGGTGATAACATGGAAGAGTGTAGCTGAAGCATATGGGAGAGTGTCATGATCCAGGTGTTTATTGCCTCAGTATTGTTTTCTAGAAGTTTTTACAGGGTTTCTTCCTTCCTTCAGCCAATGTATGGGGCTCCCTGGTTCCTGAATGTTTGTTTTAAGAGGCCTGACAAAGCTTCGAGTATTAGATAATGAGAAGATTGACCAGAGTTTTGTGTAAAAATATTTGTAATTTATTTTATAACCACAAAGAAAAATATGTAGAAATGATGAAAGATTCACATATCTATCTTTCTTTCACGCAGACACAATCCATGTAGAAGTATCACAGCAAAAAGATTCACATTCAAAAGTGAAAAAAATGATGATCTCTCTACAGCCTGAACTGTATCATCCACATCTTCCAAGTAAAATAAACATTCATTTGGGCATTCAGTACTCTTTTGAGATTCTTCAATTCAATGTTTTGGTGGTGATGCACTCTATTTGTCTGGTTTTAATGGTTATCCTTGAAATTTTACCCTGCAAAATTATCAAAAACTACAGGTAATATCTTAATCTTTGCTCCCAAATAACACAAGGACCTTAGAACACTTTTCAACAACAAGGGCATTCCTTCCCAACATACATACTATGGTGGCCCAATATTTTAGCCCTGTCACATTTTGTTAGCCCCACAAATTAAAAGTATTAGTATTTACAGAAACATTTTCATTTTAGATTTAGCTACATGTTTACGAATTCTTTATTCACCATCCCTTGTTGTGTTGGAATCATTTCCCTCTTCCTGAAGTACATCTTTTAGAAGTTCATTTAGTGTAGTTATGCTGGTGATAAACTCAGTTTGTTTGTTTTGTTTTGAGGAAGATTGGCCCTGTCTTCCTCCTTTTTTCCTTTTTCTCTCCAAAGCCCCAGAAGATAGTTTTATGTCATAGTTGTACATCCTTCTAGTTGCTCTATATGGGACGCTGCCTCAGCTTGATGAGCAGTGCGTAGGTCCGCTCCTAGGATCCAAACTGGCAAACCCCGAGCCACTGAAGCAGAGCACGCAAACTTCACCGCTACACCACTGGGCCGGCCCCAAAACTCAGTTTTTGTTTATCTGAAAATATATTTCTTCATACTCATTATTTTAAAACTAAATTTTAAATTGATGTACCCATACAAGCTCTATGTACCCATAGACATTTATGATGTACCCATAAACATTCTTGTATGAGACTTTTTGTGGACAAATGTGGTTATATCTCTTGGGTAAATACCTAGGAGTAGAATGGCTAGATCATAGAGTAGGTGTTTGTCTAAAATTAAAACTGCCAAAAGTTTTACAAAAATGACTGTACCACTTTATCCCACCGAAAATGTATGAGAATTCCAGGTGCTCCAAATTGTGGCCAACAATTACTGCTGTCAATGTTTTAAATTTTGGCCATTCTAGAGGGTTTGTAGTAATATAACATTGTGGTTTAATTTACATTTCCCTGATGACTAAGCAACCTTTTATATACTTATTGGCCATTCCAATATCTTTTGTTTTGTGAAGCATCCAACTATTTTGTCCATTTTGATGTTTTTCTTTGGTTTTTTCTGGTGAGGAAGATTGGCCCTGAGCTAACATCTATTGCCAATCTTTCCCTTTTTGCTTGAGGAAGATTGGCCCTAACTAACATCTGTGCCCATCTTCCTCTATTTTGTATATGGGACACCACCTCAGCATGGCTTGATTAGCAGTGTGCAGGTCTGCCCCCAGGATCTGAACCCATGAACCTGGGCCACCGAAGTGGAGTGCGCAGACTTAATCACTATGCCACCAGGCCAGCCCCTGTTTTTCTTGGTGATTATTGATTTGTAGCTCTTTATATATTCTGAATATTAATTCTATGTTAGCTATATTATAATTTCTCCCAGTCTATGGCTTGCCTTTTCACGTTCTTAATGGTATCATATGATGAGCAGGTGTTTTCTAATTTTGAAGTCCAATTTATCAAGTTTTTCTTTTATGATTAGTGCTTTTTGTGTCTTCAGAAATATTTGATTATCCCAACATCATGAAGATATCCTCGGTTCTCTTCTAGAAGCTCTTTAGTTTTAGCTTTTATGTTTATATCTATGATCCATCTAAATACATTTTTATGTTTGGTGACAGGTAAGGGTAGAGATTTACTTTTCCCATATAGTTATCCAGTTGTTCCTGCAACACTGTGAAAAGAAATTCCTTTCTCCTTGAGTTGCCTTGGTACATTTCTCAAAAATCAATTGGCAACATATTTAAGGGGCTATTTTTTACTTCGTTTTGTTCCATTGATCCAAACCTCTATCCCTAGTCCAATAACACACTGTCTTGATTACCATAGTTTTCTGTAGTTCTCAAAATCAGGTAGTTTTTGTCTTCCATGTTTATTCATATTTTTCAAGATTGTTTCAGGTATTCAGGTTCTCTTTGAATTCCATGAAAAATATTACAATTAGCTGATCAATTTCTATGGAAAAAAAAGGCCTGTGAGAACGCTGCTTGGGACTACATTGAATCTGTAGTTAAGTTTGGAGAAGATAGACATAAAGACATCTTAAGAATATCAGCACTTCCAAATCATGAACAGCTCCAACTGTCCTCCACCACCACCCCTATTCCAAGTCCTCAAGCCTCACCACTGTCTCCAGTCCTCATCTCCTCCACCTCCTAGTCCTGCTGCCCTACCCAATTTCTTCACTCTTCCAACATCATCCATCTCGCCAGCCCTTCAACCCCTCTCCTCTCTCCAGTCCTCTATTCCCTGCCCTATCAACAGTTCTGCAGCCCTGCCTGCTTTCCCTTCTCCTCCAGCCAGACCCCTCTCTCAGTATCCCATCCCTGCTCCTCTCCACAAACCTCCAGCCTCCCTCTGCCCCCAGTCCTCTAGCCTGGCCTCTCTCTCCAATCCACCTGCCTCCCTCTCCCGAGTTCTCTGACCAGGCCCAGTTTCCTCCCTATTCCAGCCACGTTCCCCTCCCTGAGCAGGTTCCTGAGTGTGTTCAGAGTGGAGAGTGTGCCCTTCCTCCAGTTTTCCTAACTTGCCCCCTTTCCTCTATCCTGTACTGCTCCGTGTCCCACATTTCCATTCCTGCTCATTGTCCTCTGGCCTTGCCCCCTCTTTTAATTATGTCATTCTTCTTCCCTTCTCTGCTCTTTAATCCTTTTCCCTGGCGCTTGCTCCATGCTCATCCTGCTCTGCTCTACCCTCTGTCCACTGTCCTTTCCCTGCCCCCATCCCCATCCCCCTCCCTCAGCTCTCAGATAGGCCTGCTTTCTTCCTACTGCTTTCCCCACAGAGTAGTTTTATTTTGAAATTTATTAGTTTTTGTGAGGTTGAACACATTTTCACATGTTTACAAGAAATTCTTACGTCTTTTTGTTTGTTAATTGTCTTTTGCCCATTTTTCAGTATGACATTTAGTCTATTTCTTTGGTACAATTTCGCTAATATTTTTTCCCAGCTTCTTAACAGTTTGAATTTGTTCTGGTGTCATTTTTGTAAGAGTTATGTTGTTGTTTTTTATAAATAGGCAAATGTATCAGCCTTTTCTTTTATTGTCCCTGGATAAGTCATAGAATGTCTTTCCTTACACCACAATTAAAGGGGGAATTACCCCATATTTTCTTCTCGTACTTATATGATTTACTTTTTTTACATTTATTTTCCTAATCCATTTGGAATTTATTCTTGTATATAGTTTGTGATATTAATCTAATTTTATTTTTTCCCTGTGAGGGATCATAATTGGCCACCTCAAAAGGTGTCTCATTGGCTTGATTATTTTTAAGAAGAAGATTCTGAAAGAAACTTTGACCTTCCCCCTAACTGCCTAAAAGAATTTAAGATAGAAGGCCTGTTCCAGGAAGGAGCTAATACCATAAGATAACATTGTCTATAGCTGGCCCAGCAAACACTTCTTTACCAAACATTTGCTTTTCCATCTCCATGTGAATTGCCTTCCTCCCCTTTGAAGCCCCAAGCCACTACCCCCAACATCCTCCTTTGTCTTTAGCTGAAAATGGTATTTAAGGGCGGCTTTGGCCATTCTGGTGAGTTACTCAGCTTTCCTGAGTTTCTCCCATGTATACATGTTATAAAGCTCTGATTTTCTCCTGTTATTCTGTCTCATGTCAATTTAATTCTTAGGCCAGCCAGAAAGACCTAGAGGATAGAGGAATTGTCTTCCTCCCCTACATCGCAAATGGCTACCCAGCTGTTACAACACTGTTTATTAAAAAGTACATCTTTGCCTCAGTGATTTGAGATGCCACCCTTGTCATTTACTAAATTTCCCTGTGTACTTGTCTGTTTCTGGACATTCTTTATTCCACAAGTCTGTCTTTCTTCATGCAAAAATGAACACTGGACTTGGAACTGAATTATTTGGGTTTTTTCTGCTCTACCCCAAGACTTTCTGTGAGATTTTAGGCACATTCTTTTCTCTTTCTAGGACTCAGTTTCATCATCTGTAACATGAGAGGCTCCAACTAGATTATTTCTATTTCTATGACTGTCTGTACTAATTAGTACTAATCTAGATTGCCTTATACTATTAGGAGCTAGAGAGTTCCTGCTGCAGCCTGCCTTCCTGGAACTTGAGGCATGGAGTTCTGGCTTCCCAAGCCTGACCCCTTCTTTGACTCAGTGTTGGGGTGACTTTGGGTTCTTGGTTCTCTAGTCCAGGATCTTTTTGCATGTAGCTTCATTTCTTTGGCCTTGAGAGGCTTTTCTTTGACCCTGAAGGGGAGGAAGACTATCCTTTACCCACTCTGGGTCCTTTCTGGCTGAGGTATGAATTAAATTGACATGAGACAGAATAACAGGAGAAAATCAAACAAAGCTTTATAATATGCATACACGAGAGAAAGCCAGGAAAGACTGGGTAACTCGACAAAATGGCTGAGGTTCTCCTCTTAAATACCCTCTTCAGCTAAAGATAAAAGAGGATGTTGGGGGAGTCAGTTATGGGAGATTACCAGAAAAGCACAGTAAACAAGAGTAATGTTATTATGCAGATTTAAGGCCTTGCCTTCCCCATTGATAAGTTTCTACAGATGAAGTCATCCCCCTTTCTTCCCAGTACAGAGAGGGAGATACCTTTACAAATGGAGATTTCCCTTACAAACATAAATGTTTGGTAAACAGAACTTTGATAAGAATGGGCTTAGCAAGGACCGTCCCAGTCTATCCATACCCAGAGTTATCTATAGGGATGGCCTGTCCTGGGGATAGGCCTTCTATCTTAAATCCTTTAAGGCAGTTGGGGGCGGGGTTCAAAGTTTCTTTCAGAGTCTTCTGAGCCTTGATTGTCTTCAGTTTGAAATAATCCACATACCAGAGTGGCACATCTTGGGGCAGCCTGCCCTGAACCCCATCAACCTCTTTCTGATTCTGCTGGCACCCTACCATGACAAGGTCACTTTATATATGTGCTCATAATGACCAGACAGGAAGGATGTTGGGATTGTCAACAAAAATAATCCATAACCAATCTATAAATCAAAATTGGGGTGAGTTTATTATGAGCCAGATCTGAGGACCATATAGCCCCAGAGAGTCCTTCCACAAAGGAATGGGTCACTCCAAATGCATCACATATGATTGGAATGTCCCTTTTACAACGGTCACGAGATTGCTTTGCTGGCACTGCAATTCGATGAACACAGCAGGTCAGTGGTCTGGAGGTGGGTGGTCATAGCAGGTCAGCAATCAATCCCTAGTTTAGGGAAAGATGCTTGTCCTTAAGGAAATGCTGATGTGGAGGAAGTTATATCCTTATCTTTAAGGGCATTGTTGTTGTCTTTGGGACATAGTAAATACTTAAAGCAGATATACAATGCATGCTCAACGGCTGTGTCAGGCCCTTTTGGAAAAAAACAAGTTCAGGCTGAATTAGTTTTATACCAAATGGCTTCCTCATATACTCCAATATCCTATTGCTTGTTATTTCTTTATCAGGATGTTGGGTGAAACAAGATAATCCAAATAAAATTCTTTGGTTGCCCTATTGTGTGGCAATCTTTACAACAGCCTTGTTGGTACACATTGTTATTCTCATTTTAAAATATGACTTAGGTAGTGTCTTCACCTGTGCTCCCTTCCTACCCGATGTGACTATTATAACATTTATCCTATTATCTTACAAATGGTTCATTTTTAAGGCCCTTTACTTGTATGTAAACTAGGAATGATAGCAGTCCCTCTCACACTGAGCTGTGGGGATTAAATAACATGACTCAGTGACTGGTACATAGTTGGTTTCTAATAAATGTTAATCACTGTGTGTGTCCCCACTAGGTAAGGGAACTGACATTTATCCTTTATTCATAAAGGGCTTGGCTCATGGTAGGCTTTGTGTGTGCGGATGAAGCACAGCTTCACTAGGAATCACTGCAGAGCAAGCAAAGGCAAGAATAAACATGGTGGTTAGATGTCAGAAAAGACACCAAAGAATAATTACTTGGGTATGTATAATGCACTTGCTCTCAAAGAGTTGTAGTGATGGGCAATGCTGGGGAAGTCCTTAGGACTAGAAGCCTCAGAAGAGTCCTTAGGATTTTATGTAGACTTAAGTTTTGAAAATGTTTGAGCTGGAGTGGCGAGATTCTGATCAAAGGATGCTTTCAAGAAAGGCTGGTGCAATGGGCGGGGTATTTATTAGAATCAGGCCAGTGACTCCAGAAACAGCCACAAAACAAGCCCCCTTCAAGGGCCAGGAAGCTCGTTGGGATGTTGGGACCAGAAAGGCACTGAAGCCAAAGCCCCATGGTGCCGTCTAGTTCCCAGGTTCGCTTGTATTCGAGAGGTGATCGAGTCACTTCAAAGGCCATTCTGGAGGGTGCTGCCTGTTTTGGGGTGGGAGTGGGGTCCGACTTGGTCCCCAATTCCCAGGGTCTCCACCCCTGCCTACCCACAACATCCCCGAGACCGTTTTTCGCAGGAGTCTGTATTGGTCCTTCCCCCGGAACCAGCTTCTCCTCCGCGGCTCTTCCACGCCTGTCACTCACCTGCGCGCAGCCAGTCAGCACCCACAGGCTGAGTCCGAGGGAGAAGGGGCGGCTACTTCCTGCGCGCCAATGAACGCGCAGACTCACAAGGGAGGGGAGGGCTTGCTGGTGTGAGCGAGCCAATCACGGACCCCCGGCGGCTGGCGGCTGGCGGAGCAGTTAGTCGCACGCTTGTTTCTCCAAGATGGCGGCCGCTAAGGACAGTTGTGGCTTAGGTGAAGTGCCCGCAGGGAACGGGCGGCGGCTCCACCTAGGGATTCCGGAGGCCGTGTTTGTGGTAAGAGCACGCTGGTCCTGGGCATCTTGATGCTAGGCCGTGGGCTACCCCTTCCTTGCCGGTCCCCACCCTGGCCTCGACTGTTGGGGAAAGGAGTTGAGCTAAAGGACCTGGGAAGAGAGTGCCCCGTCCGCTCTCCCTCCACGCCTGGACGGACTGAGCTGTGCTGGGTTCTGCCCGGGGGTGAACCGTGGTCCGAGAAGGCCCGAGAAGGGAAGGGGGCGCGGGGCGAGAGGACGCGGGAGCCGGGCCGGGGGCGGGGGCGGTCCCTGAGACCGACCCGCCCTCCCGCTCCCGGACGCAGGGTTTCGTCCCCTGCTGCCTGGAAAAAGGGAAGCGGTGAGAAGCTCGAGACTCAGCTTAAGTGCTGGAGAGACTGACAGATAAACGGTGACTTAGGATACCATGAGTAGGCAGAATAACTGCTGGTAAGGTGTGAAAACAGGAAATGACACCTAGTCTGTTGAAGGAATGCGGTGGTCTGTTGCCTTAGAGGAATGGAATAAGAGACTGATGGAAAAGTGGGATAGGGTGAAAATGTGAAGTCCTTGTGTGTTCTGCTGAGGAATTGAGGGTTTATCCAGTAGGCAACGGGATGTCGTTAGAAGGTGTCTAAATAAAGCCGTGATATAATCATATTTGGTTTTAGGTACATCATTCTAACAACTTAGTAGAGAATGAATCGTGTCGAGTTGAGACAAGAGGCAGGGAATGCAGTTTGGAGGCTTCACAGAACAGGGAGACCAACCCAAGTCCAAAGAGAAGCAAGTAGATGCTTTCAACCCTGTCTTTCCATCAGGCTAATCTAGAAATAGTATTTGAAAACTGTTTGAATAATGACAGAAAACCTGACTGGCCTTCCAAGCCGGTATCATCTGTCTTTCCCCACTCAGTTCTGGCTGAGTTACTATAAAATCTTAATGGAATTTTCTCGACCTTTTGGTTTGTACTTTTGTTGTGTTATCTCTACCTTTTTGTTAATGGTGTCTTACATCCTTCAAAAGACCCATTTGTTTTATTGATTCTTTTATTTATACCACTTTTATATACACTCTATATTGTATATTTGCATTTGCCGATTCAGTTTTGTAGTTATTTTCTTTAGTTATTTTGCGTTTTCTCCCTGAGCTGTGCCATTTATTTCTTTACGTTCATCTCCCAACTAAGTGTAACGAGAGAGAAAATTTGTTGAGTGCCAGGCACTTTCCTAATGCTTTTACAAAACTCCAGGAGGTAGATACTGTTGTCATTCCCGTTTTGTAGATGATGAAACTGAGGCACAGAACCCTTGAGTAACTTGCCCCGAGTCACACAGGGTGTAAGTGAGTTATCCAGGATTTGAACTTGGGCAACCTATGGGGCTCTGGAGCCTGTACTTACACATCGTGCTCTGCTACTGGGAGGAAAGTGAGGTAGTTACCTTGCTCAGTGTCATTTCTCCTGGTCCTCGCACAGTGCTGACACATAGTATAAGCTTGTAACTGGATGTCAAATTGAATTTCCATAGTGGCTTAAATACTACATTCATGGTGCTTAGCTGGAGATGGCTTCAAAAATCTAATTCAGGAGGATAAACTTTATGAGGGCTTTATAAAGTCTTATCTTAAAATGTTAATGGGTTATTTTTTCTAGACCTTAAAATTTCTACCAATATGATATAATAAGCAATCCAAATTTTACATAATTATTTTTATGTTCCCAAACTAATGGGAATAGTATGGTATTGTAGAAAGAACATTGGCATCTAAATAGACCAGGGTTTGAATTCTGCCTCTACTTCCCAATTGCTGCTTAATCTTGAGCATATTATTTTACCACTTTGAGCCTCCGTTTCTTTAACTGAAAGAGGAATAACAATACTTACAGAGTTGCCATGAGAAATGGAGAATGTGCTTTCAGTATTGCAAGTAGATGCTTAATATATATTAGTTTCTGTGATGATAGGAGGCGGTATACCATACTGGTTAGAAGTCAGACCTCACGCTTTCCCCTTCCCCCATTCCCAGTGGTGCAGTAATTTGCTTTTTTTCCCCCTTGTCCATTTACTGACCTCTTCATGTTTAGAACTTCATATCTAGTTCAGATATGACTTCCCTGTAGTTTTTCCTGACCACTGCTGCAAGACGGAATTCTTGGTACTTTCATCTGTTCCCTTAGCACATTGTGTTATAGAGATAGCTAATGTTTGTTGAGCATTTCCTAGCTGTCATGCACTCTTCTAAGCATTTTACACATGCTAACTCATTTAATCCCCTGTGAGGAAAGGTACTTTTTTTTGATTTTACAGATGAGGAAATTGAGGAAAAGAGAGATTAAATCACTTACCCAAGGTCAACACCTCTAGTATGTGGTGAAGCCAGAATTCAAACCAAGCAGCCCCTGTCTCTTAACCACAGTCCTATGCTGCTATAATTACTTCTCCATGTTAGACTCTAAGCTCCTAATAACAGGTACCATGTGCTAGAAACTTTGACTTATTTCTCTTTCCTGCAGTGGCCCTTCTAGGAAGATGGTATCTCCATTTTACATGCAGAGCTCAGCCCTTGCCTCAGCCTCACCTTTTCAGTTTCTTTTACTGTGTCTCTAGCTTGATGGCTTCATAGTTCACTCCCTTGCTGTGTTTCTCTTCCTTTTTCTCCTTGCTTTGCTTAAGCTAAAATATTCCCTCATAGCTAGTAAGTGTGGAGAAGAATAATGACCTAGAGATCCCATAAACCATAAGATAATTGAATTTAACTTACTTACAATGAAGGACTAAAGTTCTTTACAGTACTAGAAGGCTCTTATAGAATCTCCTTAAAGTTTCCATGTATTTTCATCTAGTTCTTGATCCTCATCTAATTAACTAGCTTTTCTTCAAGGACCAACATATAGTATACATTTTAAAAATGCTATTCGGTTTTACTGCTTTTCTTGTGCTTAATTATTCCTGTTACAAAAGATTGTTCTGTTTGCCTTTTAAGTTTCCTTTACTTCAACCACTTGATATGTAAGGAGGCGTTTGGGGCTTGCCTTGGGAACCTAATGACCATATTTAGCATGATTTCTATGGCAGAACTTGTTGAATTAAAAATTTAAGTGATAAAATCCATAATTTTGGCACACAACCTATTGAATCATTTTGTGGCTAGAGCACAGGACTGGGAAATGTGTTTAATTCTTGGTAATTTTCATATTTATTACTAGGGCTGCATGGAGGATGCATAAAGCAGGCAAGGTCATCTTTCTTTCCCTATATATAAATGAAAATAAAAAGAGGAAGATGAAGGAAGAATAAATTAGCTACATAATGTATGTGCACTGTCTAAAATGGCCTCTAACTTTTTATAACTACTTTTTTAGTTAAAAACAAGCCTGTGGAGAAAATGAAACACAAGCTTTTTTTCTTTTATGTTTTACAGATAAAGCTAAAGCAGTCAAAAATAAGATTAGAAGTTTGAATTCTAAAATTTGTAATGTATTATTTTTGATATTAAAGGAAGATGTAGATTCCTTCATGAAACAGCCTGGGAATGAGACTGCAGATACAGTACTAAAGAAGCTGGATGAACAGTACCAGAAGTATAAGTTTATGGAACTCAACCTTGCTCAAAAGAAAAGGAGGTAAGTGTAAAAATTTCCAAGTTTTTTTTTTTTTTAATTAACCTTGTATGGCTTACACTTTAAAAAAAAATTGAGACATTATTTACATACAGTAAAATGTCCAGATGCTGAATGTTCAGTTTGATGAATTTTGACAAATATATCCACTTCTGTAGTCATTGCCCAGATCAATATGTAGAGCAATTCCTATTACCCCAGGAAGTTCCTTTCACTCCTTTTCAGCCACCCCTGCCCATTGCCAGAGATAGTCACTGTTCTGATTATTTGCACCGTAAATTAGTTTTGTCTGTTCTTGAACTTCATATAAATGGAAGCATATGGTAACTACTGTTTTATGTCAGGCTTCTTACACTTAGTATAATGCTTTTGAGAGTCACCCATGTATTGTGTGTATCAGTAAATTCGTCTCTTTTTAGTGCTGAGTTATGGTCCATTGTATGTGGATGTACCACAAATTTTATCTGTTTGCCTGTCAATGGGCATTTGGGTTGTTTCCCCATTTAGTTTTTTCTTTTTTTTTTTTTCCCACCAAAGCCCCAGTAGATAGTTGTATGCCATAGTTCCACATCCTTCTAGTTGCTGTATGTGGGACGCGGCCTCAGCATGGCCGGAAAAGCGGTGCATTGGTGCGCGCCCGGGATCCGAACCCGGACCGCCAGTAGCGGAGCGCACACACTTAACCGCTAAGCCGAAGGGCCGGCCCCACACCCCCATTTGGTTTTGAGTCTTTGTGTTGACATGTTTTCATGTCTCCTGGGTAATTACTTAGGGGTGGAATTGCTGACTTGTATGGTAAGTGTATGTTCAATTTTATGAGAAACTGCCATAAGTCCTCCAAGGTCGCTGTACCATATTACACTCCCACCAGCAATGTATGAGCGTTCCAGTTGTTCCACAGCCTCGCCAGCACTTCGTATTATGAGTCTAAAGATGGTTTTGAAAACATAATAGAATGAATATTGAGGACCTTATTCCAAAGCTTGTAGGATCGTAACATCTTAGATGTCTAGTTCATTCTTCTCATTTTGCCAATGAGATGAGAGACCCACAGAGGTTATGACTTCCCTGAGATTTCATAGCCAATAGGCATAGGACAAAGGTATTCTTGCTCTCACTCCTTTATTTCCCTATAATTTTGTAGTAGCTTATAAAGTCAACTCGTTGTAATAAATATTTATGGATATCTGCTATGCACATGTGCCAGCATTCTTCTGTCCGTTAAATATTTATGGAATTCCTACTAGGTGCCAGATACTATTTTGGGTGAAATAAGGTCCAGTATCATCTGCTTTCAACAGGGACACTTTCTAGGGGCATGATAGATATATAAATAAGTACACAAAGTATAGCAGTTGAGGTGCTTTGGTACAAAGTAATGAGTTAGCACAGGGGAAGGCATGATCTTGAGGGGGACAAGGGATTCAGGGAAAGCTTCTAAGAGGAGCACATGGTTTTGTAGAATTTTGAAGGCTGGTTATGAGTTTGGAGGCAGAAGAGATGGAGAAGACTGGATGGAGCAGGTTTGGGTGAAGATCAGGAGTTCAATTCTCTACACATTTGAGATGCCTTTTGGGCATCCATGTGGAGATGTTAGGTAGGCAGTTAAATATATGATTCTGAATTTTGGGAGTGACCTGGGTTGGAGATAAAAATTTGGGAGTCATTTAAAGCCAGGGGACTGAATGAGCTTTATCACCAAGAGAGTGCATGTAAGTGAAGAGAAGATCAAAGATCTGGGCACTTCAACAGTAAGAAGTTAGGGAGAAGAGGGATAACCAGCAAAAAAAACTGAATAGAGGCTGCCAGTGAGGTCAGGAATACCAGGAGATCATGGGATTCTGGAAGCCAAGCTGAGGAAATGTATCATGGAGGAGGGAATGATCACCTGCATTAAATACTGCTGATGGCTCTAGTAGGCTAAGGACTGAGAATGGACTTGGACTTAGCAAAGTGAAAGTCATTGGTGTTCTGGATGGCAACAGTGTTGGTCCAGTGGTTTAAAAGAAAATGATAGAATGATGGAGACAGTAAATATGGAAAACTTTTTTGAAGAATTTTACCCATTTTAGTAGTGGGTTGGTTGTTTTTTTTATTTGTAGTTCTTTGTATATTGGATACTAATCCTTTTAAGTTATATATGTGAGAAATTTTTCTTCCTTTTGTAATTTGTCTTGTTTCTTTCATTATGGTTTCTTTTTTTTTTTTGTGAGGAAGATCAGCCCTGAGCTAACATCCATGCTAATCCTCCTCTTTTTTTTTTTTTTTTTTTGCTGAGGAAGACCGGCTCTGAGCTAACATTTATTCCCAATCCTCCTCCTTTTTTTCCCAAAGCCCCAGTAGACAGTTGTATGTAATAGTTGTACATCCTTCTAGTTGCTATATGTGGGACGCGGCCTCAGCATGGCCGGAGAAGCGGTGCATCAGTGCGTGCTCGGGATCCAAACCCGGGCCGCCAGCAGTGGAGCGCACGCACTTCACCGCTGAGCCACGGGGCCAGCCCTCATTATGGTTTCTTTTAATGAGTAGGTTTTTTTTTTTTTTTTTTTTGGTGAGGAAGATTGGCCCTGAGCTAACATCTGTTGCCAGTCTTCCTCTTTTTGGCTGAGGAATATTGGCCCTAAGCTAACATCTGTGCCCATCCTCCTCTATTTTGTATGTGGGATACTGCCACAGCATGGCTTGATGAGCGGTGTGTAGGTCCACACCTGGGATCTGAACCTGCGAACCCCAGGGGCCTCCAAAGCAGAGAGCCAAACTTAACCACTATGCCACTGGGCCAGCCCCTGATGAGTAGTTCTTAATTTAAATGTTTTCAGTCAAAATTACCCTAAACAGTTATTGCTTTTTGTGTCTTTCAGAAATCCTATCCTATATTTCCTATCCTATACCCATGTTCAAAAAGACAAACTCCTATATTTTCTTCTAAAAGTTTTAAAATTTTGCTTTTCACATTTAACTTCTTAATCCATCCTAAATCTATTTTTATGTATGGTGTGTGGTAGGCTTCTGATTTCTTCTTTTTTTAATGGATATATCATGGATATACTATGTGAGTCAGCACCATTTAATTTTAGTGTGGTCCAATTTAGCAATCTTTTTCCTTAATGGTTAATGCTTTTGTATCCTGTTTAAGAAATATTTGCCTGTCCCAAGTTCAGGAAGATATCCTCTTAATGTTTTATTCTCAAAGCTTTATTGTTTTATCTTTCACATTTAGATCTATAATCCATGAATTATTCAGAAGTATGTTGCTGAATTTCAAAGCAATTGTGGGATTTTCAAGCATGTTTCTTTGTCCTCTCTATTTATTATAAATTGATAGTTGGATCTGCAGTCTTGATCATATTCAGGATTTGTTTGTTTTTTTTTTTTTTTGGCAACACTGCTTCATAGATTTGTGTATTGTTCTTCCATTAAGAGGCAGATAGTATCTGCTTGTCTCTTTGTATGATAATGCCTAGATCCGTTAATTATGAATTGCAAAATGGTGATGTTCTAATTCAGTTATTTCTTTTTTATTTATTAATAAGCTGTCATACTTCTGTAAAGAGAACCGTCCCCTCATGTACTATTTGGTAAAAGTGGCCACAGGAATCAGCTCACCTCTCAGTTTTTTCCCTTGCTGGAGTCTTAGCCCTGTAGTTCCTATCACCTCAGCAGCTCTCTGCTGCCTTCCAACAAAGGAGGGGTTTATTTTCTCTGGCTATTTGAGCAGTTAGAGGTGCAAGTGCTGGTCGGCTGCCATCTTAACCTGAAACAATTTCTATCCTTTTTTTTTTTAATAACTTTTTAGTCTATTTTATTAGATGCATGTAATTTTAGAATTATTATGCCTTCTTGGTGAATTTAACCCTATGTAAAATAATGCTTATTGTTTAATCAAGTCTATTTTGTTGGATACTTACAGCTACCACAGATTTCTTTTGGCTAACAGTTTCTTGGTGTATCTTTTCCAGTCCCTTTACATTGAACCTACTTATGTATATTTGAGTGTACCAAGTAAACAACATATGGTTATTGTTTTTAAATCCAGCCTATCTTTTTAGATAAAGTAATTTTTCTTTTTGGATACTTTCAAGACCATCACCTCTTTGGTTTTATTTCGCTATGGTTTGTCTGTGTGTGGGTATCTTTAACTATATGTCAGCTTCCTGTAACTATGGATACCCATGTGGTTTGCCTTTATCTGTAGAAGATTATGCTTTTGCGGGGAGCTGTGAGTCTGTATCAGCCTTGGACCAATTAAGCCCTGTTCCAAGTTCTTGTGCTTAATATGTGAACTCCCCCAGTGAGCTGCAAGTCAGGGCCCAGGCTCAGGTCTACAGCTGGTATTGCATCTGCCTCATGATACCTGCTTCTCTCTAGTCTTCACTGCTCTATTCAAAGCCTTTTCCAGTTGTTTTCCCTTTTATTTTTTCTGGAATTTCTCTCACATCTGTGATATCAGCTATGCAACAAAAACTGTTTTTGTGTGTGAGCAAGTTGTTTTGCAGCAGATGGCTCTGTTTAGATTGGATACTAACCTTTTTCTTTACACATGTTGTAAATCTTTTCTTGCAGCCTGTCATTTATCTTTAACTTTACCTTCAGCTGTATAAAAGTTCTTCAGTATTTCATAATTCTCTTGTGGTGACTCCTCTTTGACACATGAATCGTATGCTTTTTATCTTTCTTTAGCTGGAAATTTTATGATTATCATATTTTTCTTTTTCTATCATCTGTTAATTTTTTTCCTTCTCTCCTTCTGGGATTCCTGTTAATATGGATGTTGATGCTTCTAATTCTGCCTTTTATTTCTGTTTATTATTTCCTCTCTTCTGCTGACTTTGGTAATTTGTCTTTTGGCAGTTAGCTGGATATCCATGAGTTCTTTATTTCAACCATTACATTTTTTATACCTAGTAGTTTTGGTTGGTTCTTACCGCTACTTGTTTCTTCTGCATATTACCAATATTGTGTCTTTTGTCTTTGAGGTATTTTTAAATTACTATAATCTTATCTTTTACTATTTAATTTTGTTTCATCTGATAGAGGTTGTTGAGTTTATTGTCTTTATTTTATTGTAGTTGAGTTTATCAGATTATCATTTCTTTTACCTGTCAGCTCATATTCCCTCAGGGATATTAGTTACTTTGGCCAGTAATGTATCGTGGAGGTGGGAGTAGTTTAAGTCCCTTCTGCTGAGTAGAGGTAGGAAGAATGCTGCTGGTGTTACAATCTAGGGCACACCCATTGGACAAATGCTCCTTCTCCCCAACCAGGCAACTTGGCCTCTGGCGGATTCTTTCTGTCCCTCTGCCCTTGGCTGTCTTCACTGTCATCACCCCTGGCAGTGGGAGTGGGGAGAGAGACACTGCTGGGAGCCAGTACTACTATCTTCTCAGCTCCTCAGCCTGTCCTTCTCCCTGCCTCTGGCCAACTCTACTCTTTTTCTACCCCTTGCAGTGATGGGGTAGGTAATCTGAGTCACCCAGCGTAATTTAGAGGGATAAAAAACACCTAGAAAATTCTCCTTTAGCCTTACTTCTCTTTTGAAGACTTGGTCCACTTCCCTTCTAAGCTACTGTCTCCCCTCTCATTCCCCTACCCACTCCTGGGATGTATAGTAACAAAGACCTAGAACTGACCCAAGTGTCCATTGACAGGAGAGTGAATAAAGAAGTTGTCTTATATTCATAATTGAATATTACACAGCAGTGAAAATGAATGAACAAATCTTAGGAACCTAATTGAGTTAAAAAAGCACACCCCAGAAAAATGTTTACAACATGAGACCATTCGTATTAAGCTACAAAACCAGCAAAGAATATATTGTTTAGGGATACAAGTAAATGTGATGAAACTCTGAAGAAGAAAACAAGGGACTGTAAACACACAGTTCAGGAGAGCTGCTAACTCTTGGGACAGAGCAGGGTGGGGCGCGGTGTATTGCTTGGACAGGTGCAGTGGCCTTGGCTGTCTGGTTCCTAAGTTGGCTGGGGTTGCAGATGCTTGATTCGTTAATATGCTTCATAGCTTATATATTACGTGTAATATTTATACATACAGAAATATATGAGAAATTATTTACTTGAACAAAAAACTTAATCTGGACATAATTCTTATGTTGTATGTGTTTCAGATATTTTACAAATGAATACATCTACATCTTTCTAACATTTACCTATATCAACACAAAAATAAGCAAAATTGAGAGACCTACAACATCCATATGGAATTGTAAAGAGTTCGTAGAACATTAGCCTTCAAACTAAGTCAAAAAAAATGAATGCTAAGTGTATGTTTCTAGATTATTCACTGGACTATATTACCAGATAGTGATACTGTTTTTTTTTTAAGCACCAGGCTCATCTAACACATTTCTCACCAGGTCAGTAGCACAGGGTGTAATAAAGTTTGCCCTGCTGGCCTCCTTCACACATACTGTTACTTCCTTTATATGATGCAATAAGTACATTTTCATTATCATATTTAAATTTTGTTTACGTACTGATCTCCAATAATATTTAGTTAAATGTATTCTGAAAGAACCACAGCTTTGTTTTTGTATCTTTAGTCTGTTTTGTTACAAATTACATTGTGATTACACAAGGACCCCAGAACTATTTTGCACATTTTTACATGCAAAGCATGTTAAAGCCTTGGGTGGCTTCTAATCATCATAAAAAAGAGGTAAAACCTCAGTGACCAAAAAAGAAAAAAAGTTTCATTCTTCCCTTTCTAAGTGACTTTGAGTGTTTTTAGCATATTTTTATCTTATTTTCTTATCAGTGTGGTTGATTTCACTTGCGAATCAGTTGCTAGTAGTTTTTTGAAATTATTATTATTTTTTTCTTTTTTTTGTGAGGAAGATCAGCCCTGAGCTAACATCCATGCCAATCCTCCTTTTTTGCTGAGGAAGACTGGCCCTGGGCTAACATCTGTGCCTATCTTCCTGCACTTTATATGGGATGCCGCCACAGCATGGCCTGACAAGTGGTGCATCAGTGTGCGCCCGGGATCTGAACCCGGGCCGCCAGCAGCAGAGCGCACGCACTTAACCACTATGCCACCGGGCCGGACCCTGAAATTATTTTTTAATAGACTATTTTTTAGAGCAGTTTTAGATTCCTAGGAAAATTGAGCAGAAGGTACAGAGATTTCCCATATACCCCCTGTCCCCTAAGCATGCACAGCCTCCCCCATTATCAGCATTGCCCACCAGAGTGGTACATTTGTTACATTTGATGAGCCAATATTGATGTTCATTATTAACTAAAGTGCATATTTTATCTTAGGGTTCACTCTTGTGTTGTACATTATGTGGGTTTTGACAAATGCATGATGTCATATATCTATAATTATAGTATCATAACGGAGTAGTTGCACTGCCCTGAGAATTCTTTGTGCTCTTATTCATCCCTCCCTTCCCCACTAACCTCTGACAACCACTGACCTTTATACTGTCTCCATAGTTGCTCCTTTTCCAGAATGTCATATGTTTGAAATCATACAGTATGTAGCCTTTTCAGATTTGCTTCTTTCACTTAGTGATATGCACTTAAAATTCCTCCATGTTTTTTCATGGCTCAGTAGCTCATTTCTTTTTAGCACTCAATAATATTCTGTTGTCTGGATGGACCACAGTTTATTTATCCATTCACCTACAGAAGGACATCTTGGTTGCTTCCAAGTTTTGGTAATTATGAATAAAGCTACTATAAACATCCATGTGCAGCTTTGTGTGTGGACATAAGTTTTCAGTTCCTTTGGGTAGATACCAAGGAGCACGATTGCTGGATTGTATGGTAAGAGTATGTTTAGTTTTAAGAAACTGCCAAACTATCTTTCACAGTAGCTGCAGCATTTTACATTCCCACTAGCAATGGATGAGAGTTCCTGTTCTCCACATCCTCCCCAGCACTTAGTGTTGTCAGTGTTTTGGATTTGAGCCATTCTCTAATGTATGTGTAGTGGTATCTCATTATTTTTTGTGTGTGTGTGTGAGCAAGATCAGCCCTGAGCTAACATCCATGCCAATCCTCTTTTTGCTGAGGAAGACTGGCCCTGGGCTAACATCTGTGCCTATCTTCCTCCACTTTATATGGGACACCGCCACAGCATGGCCCAACAAGCAGTGCCTCAGTGCGTTCCCGGGATCCCAACCCAGGCCGCCAGCAGTGGAGCACGCACACTTAACCGCTATGCCACGGGGCTGGCCCCAAGTATCTCCTTATTTTAATTTGCATTTTTCTGATGACATATGATGTGGAGCATCTTTTCATATGTTTATTTCCCATCCGTATATCTTGTTTGATGAGGGGTCTGTTGAGGTCTTTGGCGCATTTTTTAGTCAGGTTGTTTATTTTCTTATTGTTGAGTTGTAAGTGTTCTTTGTATATTTTGGATAGCAGTCCTTTACCAGATATGTCTTTTGCAAATATCTTCTCCTAGTCTGTGGCTTGTCTTTTCATTCTCTTGACAGTGCCTTTTACAGAGCAGAAATTTTTAATTTTAATGAAGTCCAGCATATCAATTATTTCTTTCATGGATTGTGTCTTTGGTGTTGTATCTAAAAAGTCATTGCCACACTCAAGGTCATCTAGAATTTCTCCTATGTTATCTTCTAGGAGGTTTATAGTTTTGCATTTTACATTTAGGTCTGTGATCCATTTTGAGTTAATTTTTGTGAGGTGTTTAAGGTCTGTCTAGACTGATTTTTTGGCATGTGGATGTCCAATTGTCCCAGGCTAGTAGTTTTGCTATAATATAGCTTACCTGTTAAAGTCTGATCGGTCTCATCATGCCCATCATCGTTTTCTTAAATTTCTTGTGTTCAAACCAGTGATCCATTCATAATTTTAAGAGCAGTTGTTACCTAACTTGAAAATAGCATTTATCAACATAAAAGTTAAAGAAAAATTACCCAAAGATTAAATGAATCACTAAACTATAGTATATCATAATGTGGTGTGTTAGGTGTTCAGGTGATATCACACATTTCTTACAGTGTGAAAAGCACAAGCACTAAGAAACTGTCACTGTACTTTGCTGGCTTTTAGCTAACTGTGACGTACATGTATCTGCACTGAGTACACTCACCGGGAACAGCTACATGCAGCACTGGATAAGGAGTTGGCAGTTTCCAGTGGTTTTGAATTTAGAATATAATATTTGAATGCATGTTATTTAAAAAATTAATCTATTTAAAATGCAATGCTAATTAAATGCAGAACCTGTGAGTCACCTCTGTAATATGGTTTGCTCTAGAAATGTTAAATAATGATGAGGTGGTTGACATGTAGAACAGGGATTTGTACACAAAAGGCATTCCATAAATATTTGCTATTATATCTAAATGTTTTAGTAAATATTTATATCTGAAATATTTTTGATATTTTAATAAAATTTATTAAATATTTTAAATATATTTTAAATATTTTATATTTGTGAATAGTTCCTAAAAACATAGCAATAGAAAACGCAAAGCTAGTAAGACTGTGTCCTGCAAAATACTAAGTTAACCTTTGTCTTATTCACAGGCTAAAAGGTCAGATTCCTGAAATTAAGCAGACTTTAGAAATTCTAAAATACATGCAGAAGAAAAAAGTAAGTGCATTTTTGTTTGTAAATAAGAGTGAACCAGGATACTTCAGCAGAGATGTGTCTTCCTTGACTCTTTGGTCACTGGTATTTGATCTGTGCTAGAAGCTCCAGTCTGTCTTCCTGAGCACATGCACTGATATTACAGACAGTATGCTTGTGTGATAAACATTGCTTTGTGGCTTTCCCCCCAAAGTCAGGTTTAATTCTAGGGCCCACATTTTTTGGATTATTTTACTTAAATGTAGTATTTGCAAAACTTAAATGCAATTTGAAATTATTTTACGTACCAAAAGAAAATGTCTTATCTTGAGGTAGCAGCATCTAAGAGTTTTTGTTTTTGTTGTTGTTGTTGCTCTTGTTCTCCCTAAGAGTAAGGAGTGAGTCCAAGACTTATAGAGCTGGAAAGAATCTTAGATATTATGTTTCACGTTCTCATTTCACAATTGAGGAAACAGTGAGAGAGAGGTTGTACTTGGCCAGTGTCACATAGCCAGTTACTGGCAGAACTGGATTTGAGGATCTTTGAGTCTTAATCTGATACTCATTAAATAAAAGCAGGCTGTGAAGATTAAATTTCATAAGCATACTGTATTTAAAAGATTGTATGTATATATATGATTTATTACTTGACTGTTAGAATAACTACATTTCTATTATTTTATGTGGTGAATTCTGTAAGAGACTTCAGAAAACTGATTGGTTGGGCATGAAGCACTGATGAAGTAATAATCATAGCTAACTCTTGTATAGCACTTACTCTGTGCCAGGCACTGGTTTTGTGTGTGTGTGTGTGTGTGTGTGTGTGTGTGTGTGTGTGTACGTAGACGTTCAGAGGTGAAGGGACTATTGTTATCCTCATTTAACAGATGAGGAACCTGAGACACAGAGAGGTTAAGTGATGTGCCAAATTTACACAGGTAGTAAGTAGGTGAGCCAGATTCCATGCCCTCCATGCTCAACCTTCTGGTTCCAGCATTCATTTCTTTTACCACTACACTTAGTCTGCATGATGATACTGTTTTAAATGGCTTAGGTTCAGCTCTGCAGTCTCTCATTTATAACTTTGGTATTAAACTGGCCTGTTGACAGTACTGTCATTCTTTTGAAGGAGTCCACCAATTCACTGGAGACCAGATTCTTACTGGCAGATAACCTGTATTGCAAGGCTTCAGTTCCTCCTACCGATAAAGTGTGTCTGTGGTTGGGGGTAAGTAAATGTAATAGCTGCAGCTTCCTTGGCTGACATTTGTAAACCACTGAGTTTTTCCCAGCCCAACAGTATTATTTGAGCTGTGTAAAGTGCTCATCTCCCTTTGACTGTGGAGGGAGTGAAGGGGTAGAGTTCAAGTGGTCCATATTAGAAACTGACTGGAATTGGGAATATGACAAAGATTGCTGCAGAAACATGCTCAAGTCTCTCCCAATCAAAACAAAACTGACCGAAACCCTACTTCCCCTCCAGCTAGTGCTTTATCTCTTAAATGCAACAGAAGGAAGAGCCATAAAAGTAAAATAGAAGGTACTGCTGAATCTCAGATAAAAATGTTTCTCCCCCATAAGAGTTTATTAGTTTTAGAAAGATCTTTAAACTTAAGGGGGGAAATGATTATTAACAAAAACCTTGAGGTGGTTAGAGTCCATTTTTTAAACCATGTATTTCAATTTTAGATAAGTTCATAGGCTTTGTCTGTGGTTTTTCCTGTCTTAGACTCCTCTCATTCACTTGATCAACAGCCCTGCCATTCCTGACTGTCCAGCTAGCTGTCCATAGATTTTATTACCTCAGGCAAGTTCCCATACAAAGTAGCAAGCCAAGTTTACTGCTCTCAGCTCTCCCTACTGGGAGGATTTCCCCTTGCTGCTGTCCTGTAGAATCACCTCTGAGAGGTACTCTGGTGCTAGGAAAGATTGGCAGATTAGTACACAGAAACTCACTTCTCTATCTCTTACTTCCTCCTCCTGATTTTTGTTAGTTGTGATATTTTCAGAGTTTGTACATTTAATTCTACAACCATAATTCCCATACTTGTTTAGTTTTAGTTCTGTAAATGGAACAGCTATCCACCCAGTGGCTCAAATCCTACAGGTCATCCTCCTTGGTTTCTTTTTCCTTGGCCCACATTCCATCAGCAAGTGGGGATAAGATGATTCCATAAACTAGACTGGGACAATAAGGAACTCTCTAGTAAGAATTATGACTGGAACCCACCTCACACAAGGATGAATTCCAAATGGATCACATACTTACATGAAATACTGACGCCATCAGAGTTTTAGGCCAAGTCATAACTTACTTCATAACCCTGGAACAAAGATGGTTTTTTAGGCCACAAAAGTCAGAAACCATAAGCAAAGTCAAAAGACAAACAATGAATAGGAAAAATATTTGTAACTCATATTGCAGGCAAAGGACTAACAGGTTTGCAAGGTGACTTGGAGTTGTGTTGTGGGCATGTCAGTCTTGAGATGCCTGTTAGAACATCATAGTGGAGAGGCTTGATAAGGCAGTGTTTGAGGAGTAAATCAACTAAGGAGAAATACTTGGCACAGGGTGCTTCCTGAATGAATGATGGATGTTTTTTTGACATGAATTAACTGTTTTTGAATGTATTGTATTTTTTCTTGTGAAAAGTAATCAAAGTGTAGAAATTTTCTAAAAATAAACGTAATAAGAAACAACGGTAATTGAGGAATGTGATTGGGGATCTGGGATTGGAGAGACATACTTTTCATTGATTTTTTTTTTGTCCTATTTGAATTTTTATACAGTTTTTCTAATTAGCATGGATTAGGTTGTTCAGTCACTAAGTATTTGTGTAGCACTTACTTTGTGCCACACACTTGCATGTTATCTCATTTAATCCTTACAACAGTCCTTTGAGTAATTTTTAAATTCCGTTTGTCAAATGAGGAAAGTGATTCAGGAAATGCCCGGTAGGAAGTCAGGTGATAGGAGGAGTGCAAAGCTGGGAAAGCTACAGTTCTCCACCTCCAGAGTGCACGCATCCCCAAGTTTCAGCAGTGACACCCAATCTCGAGAATTCCAGACGCAGTCATTTTGCCTGTGCCCTAGCATCTGTTGGAAGTAGGAAGAGGACAGTAAAAGCTAGCTATTTTTCTTATGGGATCAAATGTAGATAATGTATATGTCTTTAAAAACTTTTAAATTATTGTATCTTAAGCTCAGAAACAACTATTTAAATTGATTCAAATATCATACTATTTAGTGTCACAATGGAGGTAGTAGAAAGATAGGATTTGGTATCTAAACTTATTGGTTCTTATCCTAATTCTCCCATTTACTTACTAGCTATGCAAGCACAGGCAACCCGACCTCTCTGAGCCTCCGTTTTCTTAACTGTAAAGAAGAAGATAACTTGCCTCACCAGGGTTGTTATGAGGAGTAAATGATATAATGTATGTAAATATATTGTCTAATCCAGGGGCCAATAAACTTTCTGTAAAAGGCCAGAGAGTAAATATTTTTGGTTTTGCAGACCACATTGCCTGTCACAACTACTCAGCTCTGCCACTGTGGCACGAAAGCATCGGGAAATGGAGAATAGCTGGGTTCCAATAAAACTTAGCTTATGACAAAAGGCAGCGGCCGGATTTGGCCCGAGTGCTATAGTTTGCCAACCCCTGCTCTGACCTATAAAGCACCATGTAAATGTTTAGTAATTGTCATGACTTTCTCTCTTCAGGCTAATGTAATGCTTGAATATGATATTGATGAAGCTCAGGCATTGTTGGAAAAGAATTTATCGACTGCCACAAAGAATCTTGATTCTCTTGAGGAAGACCTTGACTTTCTTCGAGATCAATTTACTACCACAGAAGTCAGTATCCTTTCTTAAGGAAAAAAACAAAGGGAGGAAAGGAGAAAGATGTTTTTAACATTCTTACTTGCATTGCTTTAATGAGAAAAATGTCCTTATTCTTAGACTAATGTGAAGTTGCAGATTTTATGAGAGTAATAAATAACATATTTGGAACTAATACTTAAATAAGTTTGTAGATAGATTAATCTGAAGTGTGAAAATAGCAAATTGAAATTAGTGAATGAACATATTTCTTTCAAATATTTCTCAAGACACCTTCATAGCTAGTTGGATAGTTTAATTCCACAAGCATTTATTAAGGATCTCCTATGTTCCTGCAACTGTGCTAAGCCATGTGGGGCACAGGATGGTGAGGGAATCAGTACAAAAAAGAAAGAGTGGCAAAGTCTTGCTTTGTTAGAACTGCATGTGTAGAACAGCTAAATGATAATTTCATAGCAAAATGTAAGTAAGTTCATTTCATGTATGCAACACCAAGGCAATTTAAAGTTAGGGAAAGATAGATGTGAGCTGGAATTAGTTCAAAGAAGGCTTTGAGAAGATAGAACTTAGGCTATTTTTAAGGGCAGTGTAGGATTTAGATCAGCAGAGAGAACAGGCGGTGGGGGGGGTGTTTTGGTCAAGGGGGAGGGCAGGTGTGTTGAAACTCAGCTCTTTGCCTTTCCTCTCTGACCTGTCTCTCTTCCTGGTTCCTGTGACAGTCATTGGCTCCACATAGTCACCCAAGACAGAAACCTGGGAGTCGTCCTTCACTCCTCTCCTTTTCATCACCAAGAGCCATATAATCACCAGATTCTTGTCAGATTTCCCTTGTAAACCTTTCTGCCCATTGCTGTTACTCTTGTTTTGGCTTTCCAGAACCTAGACTTGGTAGTTTTCTAGTCTCTTTTCCACCCATCTGTCCTTCACACTATCTCCAGCATAAATTTATTGAGTCACACGTCTTATTTTTATCCTTCAGTGGCTCCTTGTTACATGTAAAGTATGCATATATGCACTCTGTGAGGTGTCCCCAGCCAGTCTTACCTCCTTCCACTCACCTCTTCCTGCCCTGGCCCTCCTCCAGTGCACCTTGGTTTCCAAATAGCCCTAATCAGTTATTCTCACCCCCCAAATGTGCCATGCCCTTTGCATTTCCACACTTTGTTCCTCCTACCTGGAATGATTTCCGCCTGTTTACCTGGGTTACTCCTTTTTATCCTTCATATTTCAGCTCAAGCATCAGAACATTTTCTAATCCTCTCAGGGTGTTTTGTTGTTCCTCTGTGCTTACTTAGCACTTTGCACATGGTGTTTTATCTGTTTCCCATGCCAAACTGGGAGCTCTTCAAGTGTAGGAGCTGCACTTTCTCTTCTCCACAGCATGTAGCATGCAGCAGGCACTGAGTGCTTGGGTGAGGGAAGGCAGGTCTGTTTGAGGCCTAGAGCAGGAGTTGGTGTGTGACTAGTAATGTGGAGACTTCATCTAGAGGAAAAAAACTATAAAACTTCTAGAAGATAACATTGAAGAAAATCTGGATGACCTTGAGTACAGTGATGACTTTTTGGATACAACACCAAAGGCATGATCCATGAAAGAAATAATTGATATGCAAGGGCCTACGCAGGGTGGTGCTTAATAAATTGAGGATAAGAGATAAAATTATTGATAATTAAATTACACTAATTTAAATATTACATGTCAGGATATGGTTTGAATGATCTTTGAAATTTTGTGGATGAGGGGCTTTCTTAAAACTTGACAGTGTCAAGCATATATTTCTTAAATATAATACCATAGTTGACTAGATATGCAAAACAATTGTTGATTTGAGGCTTTAGCTTGGTTTCAGTGGAATTTAGTTGCAGTATTTTCTTTACTTTTTTTTTTTTCTTTTTCCCCTTTTTCTCCCCAAAGCCCCAGTAGATAGCTGTATGTCACAGTTGCACATCCTTCTAGTTGCTGTATGTGGATGCCACCTCAGCATGGCTGGAGAAGCGGTGCGTCGGTGTGCGCCCGGGATCCAAACCCGGGCCGCCAGTAGCGGAGCACGCACACTTAACCGCTAAGCCACGGGGCCGGTCCCCTGCAGTATTTTCTTATCAAATGATATTATAGCAAGATAGCTCGCAACACTACTTGTAACCAATATTTTGTGTGTGTGATTTCTGTCTTTGATTCAGTGTGTGAGTGAATACCTAGTCATTGCGTATGTTGTCTCTAGAATTAGATTTGCATTTTCTTTGACACTTCCTGCAGATATGGCCAGGGTTTATAATTGGGATGTAAAAAGAAGAAACAAAGATGATTCTACCAAGAACAAAGCATAATGCTGGCAATTAAAAATGTGGTTCAGTTTTCCAAACATGCTATTTGAAATACCCCACAGTTTATCCTTAAAGGTTGACATAACTGAATGATTTTTTAACAGCAAGAATGATAATTAAAATGTTCAAAAAAGATAAAACCATTTTATTTATTTATAAAAACAAAATTAGTTTAAAATATTTTATGAAATTAGCAGTATTCTAATTTTTTTTCACATTTCCGACAAAGTAAATGCTGCTTTTATCTTTTTGTTGTTCGTTTATCATAAGAAAATTCTTAGATGAAATGGCTTAAAACGGTGAGGTATGCTATGGAAGCTGAATTCTGGACACTTTAGCACATTTTACTTTTTCTTTTTTGGCTGATGTTACTCTCACTTGATGCGGTTAAACCAGGTTAGAGGTAGGAAAAACACTTTGAATATTTGCGAACTTGTTTTTCTTTAGTGGACTTTATGGTCCTTTGTTGCCATTATTTGTCTTATGTAAATGGAGTTTCATCAATTACTGCTTAGCCAATAACTGTCTATTATAATATTCTGTACTTTTCAGGAAATTGTAATTTGCCTTCCTAAATAGTAAGAGAGCTATTGAGACAACACTTTTTCTTACCCCATGTAAGTGCATAGTGTCTTTGCACTGCCAACACAAAGGAGATCTTGGCCAACATGAAATAACAAAATTACCCACTCAAAACTGTTGGCTAAGCAATTTTGTATTTCTTAACATTTCTCCATAGCAGCTGAACAGGAATATTAAGATAGATATAAATCTGCAATGGTTGAAAAGAGTTGTGGGCTTTTTTATTCATGATCAAACCTCATAGGAATAGTAGAAAATCCCTGTGGAAAGCCGTTGGTACAGTGGCTCATACTGGGTGTTACAGATTCTGGTAAAAACACAAATGTATTATGCCATCTCCATGTAGTAAAAAGTATACTTGTACAATATTTTGTACTTGTATTTCATGATATTAAAACAGTGAAGTTAAAACTGTGGCATGGCACCTTTTTTCATGTTATTCTTTCTGAAGTTAACATGGGTCTTTTCACATATTTGTAAAATTTATTTACTTGCATGTATAACTACTATGTCTCAAGAACATCTTATGTTTGTAGAAACAACATAAAATCCCATTGGAAGCAATACAGATAAGCAAACAATTGAGAAGCTAAATCTGAAAGATACCAAAGTTCCTTGAGTCAGTTTTTGTTTCATAATTTTAAATTCTCATATTTTAGAATTTGAGGTTTGTAAACATCTTGAGATGTTATAGGTGCTACTTTTTCCCAAACTTTATTATAATAAATATATTGGTACAAAATGTCCCTGTGCATATTAAGATGGGAGTGATTTGCTCAGAAGATCTTTATCTTGTCTTAAAGTCCATGAAAATCTAAATATGAATTTTTAGGTATTCCAGGCAATATGAAGAAACAGCTTTTTAGAGATATGAATTACAGAGCAAAATTAATTTAATTTTTCAACAAATATATACAAACACCCAGTGTGTGTCGGGAACGGTATTAGGCTCTCTGTTAATTAAATAAAAGAAAGATATGTAAATCTTGGCTCTGCCAGATTGTTTCTCTTATAACAGTTTACATTTTCAGAATAACATAACCATCCTGATTTGACATGATATTTTCAAGTTTAATCTTAATATTAGTATAGTATACCCAGAGAGGATATGGGCAAAAGATTGACTACGAAACTTGATACCAACTAACAAATGTGTTGGAAATGCAAGTGAAATTTAACTTTTTCCATTATAAAACAGGTGTTCATTTGAGAAAATTTAGAAAATGGGGAGAAGAAAAGACATTTAAGTTCCACTTACAGTTCCCCTTTACATTTCTGTGTCTTCCATTTCTTTTTATATGCATAGGTTTTTTAAAAACATAATTGAAATAATTTTGTCTTTATAATTTTTATCCTACTTTCTTAACGTAAAATTTTCTTTATATATAATTGTATTACATTAACATTATTTTACTAGTATCATAGTAGTAGTCTTTTTTTTGTGTGTGTGATGAAGATCATCCCTGAGCTAACATCTGTGCTAATCCTCCTCCTTTTGCTGAGGAAGACCGGCTCTGAGCTAACATCTATTGCCAATCCTCCTCCTTTTTTTTTCCCCAAAGCCCCAGTAGATAGTTGTATGTCATAGTTGCACATCCTTCTAGTTGCTGTATGTGGGACGCAGCCTCAGCATGGCTGGACAAGCGGTGCGTCGGTGTGTGCCTGGGATCCGAATCTGGGCCGCCAGTAGCGGAGCGTGCGCACTTAACCGCTAAGCCAGGGGGCCGGCCCTCGTAGTATTCTAATGGGTGAACTATAGTAAACTGTGATTCACAGTTACACATTTTGGTTGTTTTTAAATTTTTTTCTCTATTAAAAGTAAGAAATGATTCAGCAGTTTACATTTTTACATAAGGCTATTTCTTGTATTTAGGATTGTTCCTGAGACTAGATTACCGAAAATGGAATTATGAAGTCAAAGATTATAGCGTTTTATTTTCTGAGGTTGACTGTGAGTAGTTTTGTCAGTAGCAACAGCCGGGGATGATGAAAAACACGGCCATCACCCCTGCTGCCTCTCCCCTCGTCTACCTTATAGACACTGACAGCTGCAGAGACAAGGGCCTTATCCAAGGCTGCATAGCCAGAAGGAGACCCAGATTCAGCTCCTGGGCTAATTTCCTTTCCTCTGTACCATGATGCCTCGCTCCTTTATTTAGAAATAGCTAATAACTAAATTTGGTAAACATGTTAAGTTCAATCTGTCAATGAATGAATACTCTCTTTTCTCTGTATATTTGGTATTCTCTGCCCTAAAACTCAGTGATAGCTTTAATGGTCTTGAACCATTTCTTAAAAGTTTGTCTTGGTTGGTTCTAATCCTATAACCCTTTATAGCCATGTCTGTGCCTATTTGGTGCTAATGTGGGATTGTGTTGTCTATGAAGATACTGCTGAGGGCATGTGCAACGCCCATCACACCTGGTGTTGGGTTCAACTACACATTTAAACTCTCAAGACCTGGATAGGCCATGTCTGACACCAGTTTACTCTGAAGGACATGGGAGAGACAAGACACCAGGGGTTGGCTTTGGGCACGATTCTTCTGTGGGAATTCTTGCAGCAGTCCCCACAGACTACACAGATGGGTACAGGAGCCACCCTGGCTTAGAAGCCATAAGAGACCACTCCTTGCAACAGTCCCCTCTGCATAGCCTGGATCCCAGCCAGGGACAAGGCCCAGGAACAGGAGGTATACTGCACTCGGGGAGCCTGAGCTGTGACTCCTAGCAGGCTCTCGCAACCCAGATGCAGGGTACCACCCAGGGCGTTTTACCAGAAGCAGGCTCCCTTGGTCACACAGCTGACAGTCCACTTTCATCAGGTTTCCACGGGAACCGAGCTAGAAAGCTAATCCAAGGTCAGTTCCCCACCTCAAAGGAGAAAGGGGTTTTGAACACCTCTCATAGCCTATTGGATCTTGCATAATCCTGGCTCAGTTTTTGACAATGGCTTACTTCCTTCTCAGGTTCCTTTTATAAGGACCCTTAGGTAATAACTGCCTCTGCAGAAAAGGTAGTAATAGTGCAGGTATTTTAAAGGGCTAGATTGGAAGCATTTCTGTCCAGGTTAGGTGAAAGTAAGGCATCTGCTGGGAGGTTTTATAATTCTATGATGGATTGGAGAGCTTTCTTGAGCCAAAACCAAGTGATGCCATAAATCTAATGAAACTATTTATGAAGTCACTGCAGAGTGACTTTTTAGTTTTGTGGCCAAAACTAGTTGATAACATTTTTTTTACACTTTTTATTTTGAAATTTTGTAACTGTAAGTACAACCAGCATTATAAAATAGATGGGCCTGCTAATAACCGTATTTTCTACATATTAATACGCTTCTGTATCCAGAGAGTAGTCACTTGACCAGTTGTGAGAAGGCAACAGTTTCAGACTGAAAGTGTTTGAGGCTGTAAAAACTGTTTAGTTATTATGTGCACAGAGCTGCTTTTCTTGTTTGTGTTGTTAGCAGAAGATGGCCCAGGATTCTATCTGCACGTGAAAACTCAGGTGTGGATTGTGCCTCAAAGCTCAATTAAAGAACTTCTGTTTGTGTCCTTCTCTCTCGTCTGATGTCAGATTTGGTTATAGCCACATTAAATAAAAAGGATGGACCTGGTGTACACAGTATATTTTGAGCGGTTTGTTTATAAAGGATCATGCCTCTTGGCCATGGTTTTCAAATAATTTTATGTTTAGTTGATTGTGTGACAACTCTGTTTGGCTTTTGGGGATACTTTATTTGGAGGACATTTCTTATAGAACTTTTTTTTTTTTTTAATTTTAAGGTCTTGGAGGTGGGTTTTATTTATTTATTTATTTATTTTGTGAGGAAGACGGGCCCTAACATCTGCCAATCCTCCTCTTTTTGCTGAGGAAGACTGGCCCAGGGCTAACATCCATGCCCATCTTCCTCCACTTTATATGGGTCGCCGCCACAGCGTGGCTTGCCAAGCGGTGCGTCGGTGCGCGCCCGGGATCTGAACCGGCGAACCCCGGGCCACCGCAGCAGAGCGCGCACACTTAACCACTTGCGCCACCAGCCTGGCCCCTCTTCTAGAATTTGTAACTCCCCAAGTAAACCCATCTTAGACTGAATCAGCTTAATTTCCCCAGATCAAACATATGGATTGTAGAAAGTAAAAATACAGAAATTAAAAAGCAAAAGGTCAGCAGATAACATTTTCCTCAATACTCACATCCCTGGCTACTTCAGCCCATGTCTGGACTAGATTGGGTAATAATTTCTTCTCAGTCAAGTAGTACAGGGGCACTTTAGAGTTAAATTTTAATTGACCCAAGGTATTTAATTTTCAACTCTACTATAACTATTGGTTGTAATACCAGAACAAAGTGACAGTGCTAGCTTTTCAGTATCTATTTGGTGTCACACTGAAACACCGACACCAGTGTTTGGTTAAAAAGTGGGCTGTGATTGCCCTCGTCTTCTCCAGTTGGTCTTCAGCTATCTGAGAGATAACTAAGGTCTAGGGTTGATCTTGGCTTTCCGGCTAGAGTCTGTACAGGTCAGATGATGGGGAAAGAAGGTCCTAGAGAAAGTAGATTTTATCCTAGGGAAGGTCCAAGACAATAAAAATGTCCCTGGAAGACAAAAGGCAGGAGGAACAAGTGGGCAGTGATGGTGCGCAGTCATCCATTCACTCCCCTACTCTGCAGAACTGTTTCCTGCCTTCTCCCCTGGCCCCAAACCAACACTCCCTCTCCTATTCTTGCTCTCAGCTGCTGCTGCTGCTTCCTGTTTGGCCAAGAAGATCCGAGCAACCAGAGGAATCAACACGTGCTCCACCCCACATCTGTCTACCCACCGTCTGCCCATATTCATAACCCTTGGCTGTTACTTCCCTCACGTTAGATTGGTAAATAGAGGTCAACATCAGTGTAAGACGAGCTGGCTTTGCTTCAGGCTTTTTTCTAGGCAAGAGGAGTCAGACCAGCAAGGAGAAGAATCATAACTAACATCCTCAGCTCAACTGTTTTGCTGGCAGCAGGAGCCCATTGGGCTGTATTTTAAGAAAACTAAACAAAAACAAAAGTTAAAAAAAAAAAAAAGCCACCACAACAAAAAAAAGCTGTTGTATGGGAGCCCCCTTCCTGAGCACAGCTCCCAGCCTGTGGCGCTCTCTGCTGGCAGGTCGCTCTGCCTCCTGTGCCTACCTCCGTGGTTGTCCCACTGACTCGGCTCCATCCTCCTCATCTCAGCCCCCAGCCAAAACCTTAGAAGCATTGTAAGCATTTCCTGGCAGTGTGTGGAGCGTTTTTAACATCCTGAGGGCAGCCTCCAGTCAGCCAAGTTCTGGCTTGGGCAGTGCACGTGTTATCTCCCAGGTACCAATGACCACATCCGTTTTAAGTGATATGCCCCAAACCTGTTTTTTCCCTTAGGCCTTGTTATTGTTGCTGTATTAGTTTTCTTGGGCTTCTGTAACAAAGTACCACAAACTGAGCTGCTTAAACAACGGAAATATATTGTCTTAACAGTTCTGGAGGCAGAACTCAGAAATCAAGGTGTCAGCAGGGTCACACTCCCCCTGAAGGTGCTAGGAAAGGATCTGTTCCAGGCCTCTCTCCCAGCTTCTGATAATTTCTTAGCCTGTGGCAGCATCACTCCAGTCTTCACATGGTGTTCTCCCTGTATGCATGTCTGTGTCCAAATGTCCCCTTTTTAAAAGGATTGGGGGCCCACCCTACTCTAGTATGACCTCATCTTAACTAATTATATCTGCCAATGACTCTATTTCCAAGTAAGGTCATGTTCACAGGTACTGAGGGTTAAGACATCAACATATCTTTTTGGGGAACACAATTCAACCCGTAACAGTTGATGTGCAATTTTTCAGAATGTTAAATTTTTTTAGGAATGCATGCATTGCACTGTAGTACATAGCAGAACAAACTGTATTCTACTTCCCCTCCTGTTACTATGAATGAACTGTCTCTGCAATCTTAAAGAGAAGATTCCCTGCACAGTTCCTCTCTCTCCTACATTCTCAGTCTTTCTCCACTGAATCTTTCTTATCTTAAAAAAATTCTCTCTTGGCCTGACTTTCCCTCAAGCTATCATCCTCATTTCTCTTCCCTTCAGAAAAAATTCCTCAAAAGTGTTGCCTGTACTCAAATCTCCATTTTTTTTCTCCTGTTCTCCCCAAACCAGGTTTTCTGTGCTACCCTCCACAGAATCTGCTGTTATCAAGGTCTCCAGACCTGCACATTGATAACTCCAGTGGTCAGTCTTCCTCTTTATCTTATTTGATCTATCAGCAGCATTTAACGAAGTTGCTTGCTCTCTCCTTTTAACACTCTCTCATTGGTTTCTAGGATACTTGCCTGGTTTTGCCTGCTTCTTCTGTTTCATGTGCTGGTTCTTTAATCCTCTTGACTCTAGGTTCTGGTGTTCCCTAAGGTTTACTCCTTAGAGCTCTTTTCTATGTATTTGAGGAATCATCCAGTCTCATCTTGGGAAATACCATCTCTGCACTGATTATTATGCCCAGTACTTTCCAGTTCCTTGGGGCTTCCCTTTTATGTGCTCCAGCTGGAAATCCCAACCAGGCTGGGACACTATTGAAAGTAGAAAGCGGTGCTAAAAAGAATTAAATTCTGGAGTGAGACACATAGAGAGGGAGAAGCTAGGGAAAGCACCCCATAGTGATTATGAACTCCTGGGTTGCTTACGTGTTCCTAATCAGCATACCAAAGACTTCGAGAACTGAACAAAAAGATAGACCACTACCTGGTTTCCAGACTGGCCACTGGATGGTGCACAGACAGGAAAGATCTGAGTGGCTCAGCAAAAGCTTTGAAAACTGAACTGGCATTGAAATGACAGCCCGCAGAGGCCAGGTTGGAATGGGTGACCTGAACCCATCCAGATAAATTGTCAGCTAAAACAAAAATTCCAACATTCTCCATAGAATTTAAACAAGACTCAGAATCACATAGTATTCTAAATGTTCAGAGTACAATTAAAAATTACTTGGCATATGAAGAACCAGAAAAATATTCACTCACATGAAAAAAACACAAAGTATAACTTTATGTAAATAGCATAAAAATTAATAAATTAGAATGCAGAAAAAGAAAAATTGATAAAACCAAGAACTGGTTTTTTGAAAATGCTGATAAAATTAGACAAACCTCTAACAACTCTGTATAATAAGAAAAAACACATAACATTACAAATGAGAGGTTTCTATCCACCAATACAGAGACTTTAAAATTATACTAAGTACAATGGTATGCCAATGCCTTTGAAAATCTAGATGGAAATGATAACTTGCAAGGAAAATATAAATTACCAAAATTTCCTTACAAGGATGTATGTGTTAATCTGGATAGGCCATGTGATGCTGTGGTAGTCACTCCCAATCCCTGTGGCCACATGTCCACTGCAGGTTGGGGTGGCTCTGCTCCATGTTCACTTCACTCTGGAATCCAGGCTGATACAGAAACCTCTAACTGGGACATTGATAGTCACATGGCCAAGCCTACATCACAGGAGGGAAATGTAACTCTATTCCAGGGAAGGGCTATGAGTATATGTGAACAACAAAATAGTCTATCTTATGGTTTAAAACTGAGTCTAACCATAACCATGAAATAAATTAAAAGAATTGTTAAATATCTACACTCTATTCTGCAAAAAGAAAAGAAGAAGGAAGAAAGGAAGGAAAAAAAAAAAGCTAGACCCAAAAGCTTTTATGAGTGAATTCTATCAAACTTTCAAGCAACAGACCATTCCCATGTTATATAATGTTCTAGAGTAGAGGGGGAAAAAACAGAGAGATTCCCAACCATTTCATGATTTCATGAGGCCAGAATAACCACGATGCCATAAACTGACAGAAAGCACAAAAGACCAGCATTTTCCAATGTGTTTCTCACTAAACAGTAGTCCTTTAAAATGTTCCAGAAAATAAGGTATTTGGTCATATAAGTTGAGGAGATGCTGTACAGAATTGCCTCCCATTGGAGAACCCTAATATATGATAGTGTAGTCCTACAGAATACTATTTTCTTTTGTTTAATCCACAATTTTCCAAATTTATTTGACTGTAGATACTCCCACCATTCCTCTTAATTCGTGTAGCATACTTTTTTGGAAATACTGTTATAAACAAATCTCAAACATGAATATAGATACAAAGATCCTAATAAAATATTGGTAAATTAAATCGAGCGGTATTTTAAAAACACACCATGAACAAGTAGAGTTTATTCTAAGAATGTAAAGAAATATGGTTAAACTTAAACAAATTTACTAATACAATTAATGACATTAATAGGTTAAGGGAAGAAAACCATTTGATTATCTCAATGGGTACAAGAAAGACATTTGAAAAACTCAACATACATTCTTTCTAAAAGCTCTTAGTAAAATAGTAATGCAGTGAAAAGTTCTATAACCTAATAAAGATAATTTACGTTTAAAATGCTAGAAGCATATAATAGCAGGAACAAGACAAAGATGCCCACCATCACTGTTGTTATTCATCATTTTAATACAGGTTCCAGCCAGTGTAAAAAGACAAGAAAAAGAAATGAAGCACAAATATTAGAAAGGAAGAGAGAAAATTATTGTTATTTGTAGATTATAATGTCTACCTAGAAAACAGAAGACATCAATTGAAAAACTGTTTGAAGTAATAAGAGTTTAGTAAGGTGTCTGGTTACAAGATGTAAACATACACAAATCCACAGATTTCCTACATGCTAGCAATGACCAATTAGAACATGTAATGAGAAAAGGAACCCATTCAAATAAAGTATAAATATCATACTTATGATATATAAATATTTAAAATATCTAGGCATAAACAGAAAATAGCTAAAACAAGTGAACTATGAGAATTTACTGATGGACATAAACATAAACTGAAGGATTAAATTAATGGAACGACATATTCTATCAGTGTCAGTAAATTAATGCAATCAAAATCCTAACCCAAAATCTCAACATCCTTCCCTGAGGGGAAACATGAGACATTTATTCTTATTTTATTTTATTTTTTAAATAAAAATTGTATACATTTACGGTGTACAACATGATTTGAGAGATATATATTATATACACACATAGTGAAATTATTACTACAGTCAAACTGATTAACATATCCATCTCCTCACATAGTTACCATTTGTGTGTGTGTGTGGTGAGAGCACCTGAAATCTAGTCTCTCAGCAAATTACCAGTATTCGATACACCATTAGTAACTATGTCATCATGCTGTACAGTAGATCTCCAGAACCTATTCATTCTGTGTAACTGCAACTCTGTACCCTTCGACCAACATCTCCCCATTTCCCCCACCTCCCCACCCTTGGTAACCACCATTCTACTCTCTGCTTCTATGTATTCGAGTTTTTTAAATTCCACATATAAGTGTGATCATGCAGTTGTTTTCTTTCTGTGTCTGGCTTTTTCAACGAATGAATGGATAAAGAAATTGACACATTTATTCTTAAATTCTAATATACTACATGAGCATATCATCAAAGAAAATTTTGAAGGGAAGAAAGATAATAAAAACATACTATGGAATTACTGTGACAAAAACAATGTAGTATTACGGCAGGAATAGACAAACAGATTTATGAACTGTATAACAGGAGTCCCAAAACAGACCCATGTACATATGACAATTTAATATGTGAAAAGGGTAGAATTTCCTATCATTGAAGAAAGAATGAAGTATTCTTTGGATAGTGGGGGGTAAATAGCCATTTGGGAAAAATAGTTGTTATCCCTACCTCCATATCCTATACATATGCCAATTTCTAATGGAACCCTAAATCCATTACAGGAAATCATACGAAAATGGTTTTCTAGTATTTGGGTGGAGAAGGCCTATCTAAAACTAACAGTAGGGGTCGGCCCCATGTCGTAGCAGTTAAGTGTGCGCGCTCCCCTGCTGGCGGCTCGGTTCGGATCTGGGCGCTCACCGACGCACCACTTGCCAGGCCATGGTGTGGCGGCGTCCCACATAAAGTGGAGGAAGATCAGCATGGATGTTAGCTCAGGGCTGATCTTCCTCACAAAAAATAAATAAATAAAAATAAATAAATAAATAAATAAAACTAACAGTATTGCCACAAAACATTAAGACAACAGGCTATGTAAGAAAAATAACAAGGTATATGGTACAAAAATCAAAAGGTACAAAATGTTATTCAATAGAAATTGTCTTCTTCACACCTTGTCCTCCAACCACCCAGTTCCCCAACTATGAGATGACTGTTTCCAGTTTCTTGTAGACAACATATTAAATAATTATTAAATAATAAATAACATTATTAATAATATTAATTTATTTTAATAATTAATTAATATAACAATTATATTTTAGATAATAAAATTATAATCAATTAACACAATAATAAATATTATTTATTACTAAATATTAAATAATTCTGTATTAGTGAACACCATAAATAAAGTTAAAAGTCAGAAAAACTTGAAAAAATATTGTAATATATGTGATAGATGAAGAATTGATTTCCATATATAAGGAGATCTTACTAATTAATAAGAAAAAAGCTGGCACATTTTAGGACTATTTTCAGCTGCAAGCAACAGAAAACCAATAACCAAAGATATACAAATTTAAGAATATTTATATATTATTCACCTCTCAGATTAGCAAAGCGTTAAAAGATTGACAATAATAGTATAGGCATTATCATACACTGTTCATGGGCATTCGGTAAAACTTTTCTATAGTGCAATCTGATTAATTATATCAAAATTTTAATGTATATTCTTTGATTCATAAATCCCACTTTTATGATTTTCATTTGAGGACATAATTGGTCAAATACACAAAGATATATATGCATTGCAGAATTGCTTTATAACAGCCAAAATTGTACACAACCTAATGTCCTCCAATGAGAATTGATTAAATAACTTTTTGTATATCCATACAGTAGAATGCTATTGTATCAGTTAGGAGACTTTCAGCTACAAGTGGAAAAAATTGGCATACACTAAAAGGAGATTCATGATCTCATGTAGTTGTCTTCGCATAGAGTGCCTGCAGGGTACTTAAATCTATAGCTCAAGGGCGTCATCAGGACCTAGCTCTCTTCTATGTCTGCTTTGTCATCTTCAATATGTCAACTAACTCTCCTCCTAATCACATTCAACAAATAGGTACTAGGCACTGATTGACTATAGCGATATAATAATGAGCAAAAATAGATAGCTCCTGCCCTCATGTATTTACAGAAAATATACTGTATGTGAAAAAGGTAACAGCACAGTGTGTGTTACGTGATACCATTTATGAAAAAGATTCATTTAGGTGCAAACATATTATAATACCTAAACATTTTCTGAGTATGTTTACTATGTGATGTTTACCAAGTGCCAGGGCTTGTGCTTTATATGGATTATCTCATTTCATCCTGACAACAACCCTATGAGTTAAACACTATTATTACACAATTTAATATATGTGTAAACTGAGACTCAGAGAGATTGAATCACTCATCTATTAACTGGCAGAGTCAGAATTTGAACCCATATTTGTCTTACTCCAAAATCTATACTCTTAAACCACTATGTTAAATAACCTTTTGAAAACTAAAATACAAAAATCTAGAAGGAAATAGGCCAAACTTTTAACAACTATTTTTTTAGGAACTGATGGTTTAAATGCAATTGACCACAAAAGCCAGGAGAAAGAGGGAGGGAAACAAAGTCAATGATTATTTAAATTGATTATTCAAGCATATGTCTATGCTATAGATTGCAGAAGTACTGGTGAACAAGATGAATAAGATTCTTACCTTCATAGAGCTTACCATTGGAGGAGGCAGAGGCCAGATGATGCAAGGCCTTGTAGCCACGTTAAGAAATGTAAGGTTTATTTGGATTTTGTTCTAAATGTGATCAGAAACCATTGGTGAGTTTTAAGCAGGGGAATGACTTGATCTGATTTCTGTTTTGAAAAGATCATTCTGGCTGTTATGTTGAGAATGTATCATGGGAATAAGAGAAGTAGGGAGACCAGTTAGGAAGATATTGAAGTAGTTCAAGAAAGGGTTGATAGTGGCTTGGACTAAGGTCATAGCGATGGAGATGGAGAAAAATGGCCGACTTGGACATATTTTGAAAATAGAGCTGATAGTGCTTGATGATGGATTTGATATGGGAGGTGAGGGGAAGTGAGGAATTAAGGATAAAACGCCTAAATTTCTCTGTTGAACAAGGAGGTGGATGGTGGTGTCATTTATAGAGATGAGAAAGACTGGGGTGAAATGAGCATATTTTGATAGATGTTGATTTCATATTGGATATGTTGAGTTTGAGGAATTTGTGGATGTGTTTAGTAGGCAAGTTGGCTGTATTGGTATAATACTCAGAAGAGTGGGCTGGAGTCCTTTATTTAGGAGTCATCAATGCAAAGATAGTAACTAAAGTCATGAGAGTAGGTAAGAATGTCTAGAGAGAGGAGAGGATGAAGAGCAAGAAAAGAACTGGGCCTCCAACAGAACTGAGAACACCATCTTCCTGAGAAGGAAGTCTTGGGGTAGGCAGAAGTCATTCCACCAACACTATGCTGGCAAAGGTCACTCATGATTTCCTGCTCCCTCCTTTCCTGCTCCTATATTGGAATATATCCAATCCTATGGATACATTTTTTAGTCTTTTTCTGAAACCACTGCTGCATTGTGATACTATTGTCCACTCCTTCCTGTGAAACAGTACTCTCCAGGTTTTCCATTCTCTCCTTCTAAGTTTCCTTTCCGTTTTTTGTACACCCTAAACTTTGTTGTTCCCCAGGGAAGGCTAAAGAGTTAGACTTTACATTGAGCTGTCAGAAATGGCTTCTGGAGCCACTTTTCTCTAGGATCAGGAAGCTGCTTGCAGATTTTGGAAGCTGTTGGTTCCAGAACTTGGTGGATGTGAGGGAGAAATCCATGCAGATATCTCAGGAAAGAGAATTCCAGATAGAGTGAAGAGCACGTACAAAGGCCCTGAGATGTAAATGGACTTGGTGTGTTTGAAGAACAGAAAAGATACTTGTGTAGCTGGAGTAGAATGATCAAGGGGTCAGCAGTAAGAAACGAGGTTACAGAGGTGATGGGATGGGGATGAAATTCATTTCTAAGGGTCCTTCTGCAGACCATTGGAAGGACTTTGGGTTTAAGCTGAGTGAAATGGATAACCACTGGAGAATTATGAACAGATGATTGCTTATAGCTAATGTTTTACCAGCCTCCCTCTGGCTGCTGTGTGGAGAATAGACTGTGGAGGGGACAAGAGTGGACACAGGGAGACCAGCTATTACAATAACTCAGGCAACAAACGATAGTTGCCAGGACCAGTGTGTTAGCAGTAAAAATTGTGAAATGCTGTCAGATTCTGGTTATACTTTTAAGGTAGAGCCAGCATAACTTCCAGATAGATTGAATGTGGACTGTGAAAGAGAGGAGTCAAGGATGACTCCAAGGTTTTTGGCAAGAGTACATGGAAGGACAAAGTTGCCATTTACTGAGGAGGGGAAGGCTAAGGGAGGAACTAATTTGGGGAGGAAGATTGGGAGCTTGATTTGGGATATGTTAAATTTCTGATGCCTAATAGACATTCAAATGGAGATGTCGGGTAAGCAGTTGGTTATAAAGGTCTAGAGTCCATGGGAAAGAGACAAGCTGGAGATATAAATTCAGGATTCATTGGTTTATAGATGGTATTTACAACTAGGGACTGAATGAGGTCGCCAAGGGAATTAATAGAACTGAGGAAAAGATGATCAAGCCCTGGGGAGTGTTTTAAGGAGAACAGAGTAATGAACTATATTATATGCTGTTGCATTGTTGGTTTTTCCTTTCTTCCTTCCTCCCTCCCTCCCTCATTCACTCATGATTATACAAGCGATAAAGCTGTGCAGAACTCAGCCTACCTATGCCTAGACTCAGAATGAAACATCTTTCCCTTTTTTTACTCTCCCCTAAATATGTACTATAAACCCTAGGCAATGTTCTGAACTATTATGTTCCAATCTGGGCCCCACACTCTAAGTGATCCTGACACAAAAAGCATGCCATAGTAGGACTTGAAAAAGCTGAGGCAAGTTAGCCTGGAGAAAAGAAGACCTTCCAGGGAAGACCATAGCTGTAATCAGCTACCTGGCATCAGAATTAAGATCCTTGACTGAAAATTGCAATGATTCAGATTTAGACTTGACAGACCAACTTTTCCAAAATGGCATGGGATTCCCACGCAGTAGTGAGGTCTCTGTGACTTTCAACATGATGATCACATAACTTTCAAAAATCATATTCTCTTTCTGGCTTTGAGATACTGGTGAATAATGTTGTGCATAGTATATGTCATACCTAATTGATATCCTTGGTAGTGTTTGCTACACTGTAGTGACAGACTCTGGAAATAGCTATAATACACACTTGGAATCTCACAGTCACATAATCAACCATTTTACTAAAGTACAAGCATATTTTCATTCACATACAGCTAAAGAAAACATTGTTTCACATTTCATTACAGTGCACAACAAAGTGAGGAAAAGTATACAGTACATTTTATTCTGGAATATGAGACAATCTAATCCAACATGCAGTTGTGGTCTTCGTTACAAGTTAGTTTATCTTTTCTTTACCTATGTAGTAAAATAGCTTCTAAAGCTTTATCCTTAGTATTGTATTAACAAACACCTGATTTTTTCACACTTATTTTCTAAAACCCACTTAGTGCAGGGACAACAGCACTGAAGTCTACTAAAATGACTTTTAAAGTTTCTAGAATTTGTTTAAGCAATTTAAACCCAGTCACCTCTGCTGGATCTATGCTGAGTATTTTTAAACCTGCCTAAACAAATGGAAGGAGTGGGAAAAGTATACAAATAATGTATTTTAGTCAAGAAAACCATAGAGAAGTTTTGTTTCTATCCTGTTTTTTGAACTGACAGAATCCAGTCAACTCTTGTTTATCCACTGGATAACTTGCTTTGTGTTAACCCAATTTATCATCTTTTATTTGCCTTCTACAACCACAAAGCTGGCAACTTAATGACTCCACCCTAGCCAGGTCATGTTAAACGAATGTAGAGATGATGATTGGTTTGCTTGTAGTTGATGCTGCAGATTGGACCAAGGTGGTTTGTTCCCAAAATTTTCATCATTTGGCTTCTTTATTCTGGCTGAAGTAAATTCCCAAACTTTCAAATTCAGTCACATTCATACTGAAGTCCTCAAAGCAATTTACCATTCTCAGGCATTCCTATTACAATGGATATGAGAAACCTGACTCTAATCAGAATTGTTTTCTTACTGTGAAAAGTATGGCTTTTGCCTAGCTGAACTGGCTATAATCCAAAAAAAAATTTAAAGGATCACCTCTCTTCAAGAAGATAATGGAACCTCAAGCCAACGACTCCAATTTTATGACTCAGTTAGCTGTCTGTTCACCTGAGAATTAAGAGCTGACTCTCGAGGGTAGACAGGAACCCAGTGTAGGTATATGGCAAACAGGTGGCCAAGGTCATTGTAAGGTGAGTCTTTTTCCCCCACCCCACTCCCCAGCTGCATTTGGTTCCTTTCAATAATATGTCCACTATGTTTCAGTGATAAGAACACTTATAGCCCACACAGTTCTAATGTATTCTCAGTTGTGCAATTATTCACTTGTTTAAAGTCCTCTTGTCAATAATACCTGAAAGGGCTTTACCTATGATTCATCCCCAGGTTCCCTCAGGATTATATCTGAGTTGTAATCAATAAGGAAACATATCCTAACATGGAGAGAACATTTATTTACAGTTATATCTCTTCCAAAGTAAACAAATTAATAACAGTTCATTCATCTGACAGCAGGATGATGCAGTGAAACAAGAACTAGGAGTCAGGAGACCTTCACCTTGGCCAAGTGAGTCTCCTGGCTCTTAGTTTATTCTTTTGTAAAATGAGGAAGAAAACCTCACAGGCCTGTTATAATGATCAAATAAGTAACTCAAGTGACTGTACCATGTTTGTAAGGGTTACAGCGCCTCCTGTTGAGCAGGTACTCAGTACAGGATTGATGAGCAAGTGTTTGCCTCAAGGCTCTTTCTTTAAAAAAAATATTTTATTGAGGTCATATTGGCTTATAACATTGTGTAATTTCAGGTGTACATTATTATATATCAATTTCTATATAGACTGCATCATGCTCACCACCAGAGGCAAATCCCTGTTTTGTTGCCTTCGGGTACCTGAAGAGGCCGCAGGTTGCTTACTTCTAGATTGCAGTCGCCAATGCGGTGAAACCCCAGGCATTGTCAGAGGGGAGAAAGGGCGTGGTGTTTGGATTGCAGTGTTTCTCTCTTCTACTTACACCATATTTGCATGGGACAATTTCTTTTACACAGCTGTGTAAATAGCCTCCCTTTTCATATTCACACCATTTTTAGTAGAACACCAGGCCCTGAAAGGGTCTTAGTAAATAGTTGGTCCACACCCCTCATTTTACAGATGAGCTGTTTATAAGCTAATTGGTACCTATTAATCAAACCCAGCACACAGATTTGGTGTAGGATATTCTCACTAAGTTGATCTCATAGTCTTTTCTGCTTTTGCTAATTGTTGCCAATGTGATACTTTTTTCCCCTTTACATATTTCTTTTTGTTTGTGACCTATGACTGAGCTGAAATACCAAGAAATAGTTGTCCTGTCTGTGGGTATATTTTTCTGGGGCCTAACTCCCCAAATCTCAGCCCCTTGACATGTGGTCCACAAAGGGCACACAGAGCAGCCACTGCCCCGCAGGAAAACAGTGCCTGGCCCATGTCAATAATTTAGTCCCTCAGTCACAGCACCCAGGCTCCCCCATCTGCCCGCCCATGGCCTGTCAGAGTCCCCCTTTGGAAGGAGGCTCACTTAGTATTCAAAATGGAGGTTGAGTTCTCTTCAATCACACAAAGATTCTATTCATTTTGATCACTTTTAAGTTCAGGTGGGAGAGCATGTTTTGGAAATAAAAGGGCTGACTAGCACAAACATCTCCTTTCTGATTTGACAACCTCTTCTGAAGAGTGAACCACGTTTGGTACAAATCCACTCTTCACCCCTTCCCAGCCCTCCTGGATTGTAATATCCCCCCTTTTAACCAGCTCATATATGTCTCTCGTCAGGTCTGTGAAGGCTTTCTCCACATTAATGGCATCTCGGGCTGACGTTTCAATGTACTTCATGCCGTACGCAGCAGCCAGTTTCTCTGCCTCGTGGCGAGTCACTTGCCTCTGTGTATCCAAGTCACACTTGTGACCCACCAGAACAAATACAATTTGGTAGGGCTGAACGTGTACTTTGGTCTCTTCTAACCATTCATGGACATTCTGGAAGGACCTGCGGTTGGTAATGTCAAATAAGAGAAGACCACCTACTGAGTTCCTGTAGTAGGCGCGAGTGATGGATCTAAAACACAAGAAAGAAGTAAAGAATAAAGGCCATGCCCAAACTCCTGCACTTCAATGAACTCAGATAGGGTATTCTAGTGTCTCTGGTTACTGACACGGTCCTTTAGTAAAAATGATTCTTTTTTTTTTTTTAACAAAGGAATACAAATTTTCATTCCATAATAATAATGATACGTGAATTTTCAATGGGGCAAAACTTTGAGATGGCATCTTCTAGAAATGAATGCTCATGGACTTACAGGCATTTTTTCTTTGATGCAGGTAGAACCAAAGCTAACTCTCCCACCCCTACATCTGGATAACTGAATGAGACTTCCTCTTCTGCAAAATGGGATACCTAAGTCCCAGGTTATCATGAGGCAAAATGAAATAATAGATATTATAGTGTTCTGTGACCAGGAGAGCTCATCACAAATTCTAGTAGTTGAAACAGGATTTTTTAAAAAATAAAAATGAATTTATGATCATTGACAGAAAATGCTTATAAATATATAGGTATATTGCAATATACTCCACTTATCATTACCATGTTTGTCTTTCTATTGTTATTATTATTATTCTAATAATCCAACAGGGGTCCTCAATCTCTTCTGTGAAGAGAAACACAATTTTTTTTACTTTTCAGGCCATGTGGGAATGGGAAAAAGAGGGATGATCTGCAAAGGCCTTGAGCAAAGTGCCTGTCAGCCCTACTTCCTGACACATTTCAGAGAGGCTGACTCAGGAGCCCCCAGCTGGCAAAAACTGCCTAAATACCCAAAGTTTCCCTTTGAAATGACATGATTTATTTAAAGGATTGTAATTAGAATATTTCTAAATCCTATTATACATTTGCTGTACTTCTTAAACAGAAGAAACCTCATATATTTTAACTTCTTGATTTGAGGAGCTTCATTATCAATATACATTATGGTACTTTGCTTAGAGTGTATTAGAGCTTATTAGAAGGTGTACAACTATTTGCTTCTACAATCACTTGTTTTAGATGACTGTGCTTTTTGATCTATGTCTATTTTTAGGTTTTCGATCTCCTTGGATGAAGAAGATAAACAATGAGGGACTCAATAGCTTAAGACTTAGGGCAAATAGCCAAATGATAACAGAACAAACATTGTCCAGGGAGGGCAGGCCCCGTGGCTTAGTGGTTAAGTGTGCGCGCTCCGCTACTGGTGGCCCAGGTTCGGATCCCAGGCGTGCACTGACGAACCGCTTCTCCGGCCATGCTGAGGCCGTGTCCCACATACAGCAACTAGAAGGATGTGCAGCTATGACATACAACTATCTACTGGGGCTTTGGGGGGGAAAAAAAAAGGAGGAGGATTGGCAATAGATGTTAGCTCAGGGCCAGTCTTCCTCAGCAAAAAGAGGAGGATTAGCATGGATGTTAGCTCAGGGCTGATCTTCCTCACAAAAAAAAAAAACATTGTCCAGTGAATTAAAGTCCAAGCTACATGATGATAACAGCAAACCTTACAAGTGAGTTCAAGTCTCCAGGACCAGGCAAATCAGCCCTGGAGACTGAAAGCATTTCTAATTCCCTTATGTTTGAAGATTCATGGAGAATGGTAGGTGTACCAGAAAATTTGACATGAACAAACAGAGCTTTTGATTTATGAACAGCTTGGTTTAAGAAATCAATAAGCAAGCTGTAGACCCCTGTCAGAACTCTAAAATACATTATTACATTAATGGTTTGTGAGTATTTAGAAAGCAACCAAGCCCTTTCTAAGCAAAACATAAGGCTACATAAAAATTAAAACCTTCTTTACATTAAAAATGTTTCTTAAACAAAGTTAACAAACAAATGACAAACTGGGAAAATATTTTACAACATACATGACAGAAAATAATTAATATTATTAATCTATAAAGAACTCTTACAAATGAATATCATCCAATAAATAAGTAGTGGATATGAAAAGGCTGTTCATACAGAAATTCCAATAAACATGTAAAAGACACCTTTCTTCACTTATAATATGAGAAATGCAATGACAAGTTCAAAGTGAACCTGTACAAGGATATTTGTCAAAGTGTTGTTTGTGAAGGTAGGGAGTTGGAGACAACTTAAGTTTGTAATTATCTCTTCTCCCTACTCCTCTTCAACTACCTAACCAGTATCTTCTATGCTGAATTAGTGTTCAATAGATAAATAAATAAATGATCATAAATATGGGCTACTGAGTCATTTTGATCTAGTTCTTGCTACACCACATGACTTTAACCCAAATTGCTCTCTCAAAGTTTTGTGTGTACACTGCTCTCTCGCACTTCTGTCTTTCTACATGGTATTTCCTCTCTCTGGGCTTTTCCTGTCTTTCTTGGGTAGTCATACTCATCTGGCCTCATCTTCTCCAGGAAGCCTACCCTCCTCTGTGTTCATACATATAATTACAAACAATACATACTACAAAGGAAAAGCAAAGCGTTGTAAGAGAAAATTAAACCTGTTCATTGATTACTCATTATGTGCTAAGCATTATAGTAGGGAGTGGGCATACAAATATGAACAAGACACTCCTTTGTGTAATTGCTCATTATCTATTTCCCCCTACTATGCTAGCAGAGAAGTTGTAAGAGGGAAGGGCCTGTGTCTGTTTTGTTTACATGGCATCCCCTTGTGTGAGTTTCCTCAGGCTTTTTCCTCAGAAACAAGCCCAGTGTCTTGCACGTAGCGGATGATCACTGAATGTGAGCTGGTTGCAAGATGAAGTCAATCATCAGTATCTATTTCATATGGATATAATATATCTATACCTGTATCTATCTCTATATCGCCTATCTATCTATATGTGACAGTTATGTCAGGATGACCCGGGAACATTTTTAAAAGAATGTAGCATAGGCACTGAGATTGATGAATTACAGTAATCAATTCCAGCTAGTTTATTAGCCACCAAGGGGCAGGTTGGTGGAGTAGTGGTGCAAGCAATACGTACTATAGACGGGCCTTCCCTGCCAGGGCGCTTCTTTCCCTGCACTTCAGCTAGCTGAAGGTGGGCTTGAGCAGAAACCCCCAGACCCTTGGTATCGTCCCTACTGGCCGCGACCAGGACCAGGAAGTCCTTTTTCCCCAGGGACTGTGCAAGCCCTGAAGACCCTCCCACTGCTCGCGGGCCCGGACTGCGCTCCCACCTGAACCTCTCTTGACCCGCGGTATCCCAGATCTGGAGCTTGATGCGTTTTCCTGGCTCGATCTCCACCAGACGGGAGAAAAAATCCACCCCGACGGTGGGGTCCGAAACCTGGGCAAAGCGGCCCTCGGTGAAGCGGCGGATCAGACAGGACTTGCCCACCGTGGAATCCCCGATGACAATGAGCCGGAACTGGTACAGCCAAATGGCCTCCATGGCCGGGGCTCGGCAGGTCTCCTTGGCCTGGGCCGTGGGCGGCGAGAGGGGCCGCTCCGCCGAGGACTCGGAGAGCGCAGCTCGATCCGGATCTAGATCGGCCGCGAGCGCATCGCTGGCCTGGGAGCCCGAGGCGAGGTAGGCCCAGGCGCAGGGAGAACGGAGGGATGGATGCTGTGCTCGCAGGGGTGATGAAATGGCAGCAGCATCAGCACCGCGCACTCTGACTCATCACTGACAACCAGGTTACTGTAATCGCCCGAGTAGACGCTACGCCAGGGTCCGCCGCACTGTCTCTAAGAGGAGCGCACACAAAAACGGCCACGAAAACAGCTCTGTTCCCTTTATTTCTAATTCCTCCACCCAACCCCTCTTCTTAATTACAAATTTTCTTTATCTTTCAAATTGCCACAGTAAGGGGGCCCGGCAGGTGGCATAGTGGTTAAGTCCCGGCGCTCCGCTTCAGCGGCCCGGGGTTCGCAGGCCCTGAACCAGGCGCGGACCTGCACCGCTTATGCCATGCTGTGGCAGGATCCCATATACCAAAATAGAGGAGGATGGGCACAGATGTTAGCTCAGGGACAATCTTCCTCAGCAAAAAAAACAAAAAGTAATACCTTTTCTTTAAAACTAGTGAAACAATATAAAAATGTACATAAAAAGGAAACTCCATAATTATATGCCCCCCTCCCTCCCCAAGGTATTAATAGCTTGGTATATTTTCTTCCACGTGTATTTATACACATTTATTGCTGTTTGATTTTACAAAAATTGGATCAGATTGGACCATTACTCTGACACTTGCTTTTTGCAGTTAAAGAATCATAGACATCTCTGCATTTCCAACTCATTTTCCTTTTGCCATAACAATGCTACAATAAAGATTCTAAGTATAGTCACACATTATTTCTATGAGATAAAGTCTTACAGGAGGGACCAGATAATCAAAGAGTATGCGTATTTTAAATGTAAAACATACGGGCACTATACTTTGAAAAAATATTTAGCAATTTAAATTCTAGTCAGCAATGTGGGAAAAGACCATTTCTTTCCATTATTCCAAGCATCATATATCATATTCTTAATTCTTGCCAATCTGATGTAGTTAAATAAAAAGGTGTCTCATTGCATTGACCATTTGCATTTCCTCTTCTGGGAATTGCCTCTTCAAATCCTTTGTATTTTTTTTATATGTAATCCTTTATCATTGCCTTATTCAATTATTTTTAAAACAGCTTTATTGATATATAATTCACATACCATACAGTTCGCTCATTTAAAGTGTACGATTCAATGGTTTTTAGTATAGTCGCAGAGTTGTGCAACCATCACCACAATCACTTTTAGAACATTTTCATCACCCCAAAAAGAAATCCTGTATCCATTTATAGTCATGCCTCTTTTCCCCTCAACCTCGAGACCTACGCAACAATAATCTCCTTTCTGTCTCTATAGATTTCCCTGTTCTAGACATTTCATAAAAATGGAATCATACAATATGTGGACTTTTGTAACTGCCTTCTTTCACTTACCATAAGTAGTGTTTTGATTACTAATCCAATCTCTTCACTTGTTATAGGTCTATTCAGATTGTCTATTTCTTCTTAAGTCAGTTTCAGTAGTTTGTATCTTGGTAGCAATTTCTCCATTTCATCTAAGTTATCCAATTTGTTGGCATACAATTATTCATAGTATTCGTTTATAATCCTTTTTGATTTTCTAAAGTCAGTAGTAATGCCCCCTCTTTCATTTCTGATTCTAGTAATTTGAGTCTTTTCTCTTTTTTTTCCTTGGTAAATCTAGCTAAAGGTTTGTCAATTTTGTTGATCTTTTCAAAGAACCAATTTTTGGTTTCATTGATTCTATTTTTTATTTACTTTCCATTTCATTTATCTCTGCTCTAATCTTTATTATTTTCCTCCTTCTGCTTGATTTACTTTTAGTTTGCTCATCTTTTTCCAGATTTTTAAGGTGTAAGCTTAGGTTATTGATTTGAGATCTTCCTTTCTTTTTTTTAATATAGGCATTTACAGCTTTAAATTTCCCTCTGAGCACTGCTTTATCTGCACCCCATAAGTTTTGGTATCTTATATCTTCATTTTCATTAATCTCAAAGTATTTTATGATTTCTCTTTTGATTTCTTCTTTGATCCATCTGTTATTTAGGAGTGTTTTGTTTAATTTCTATATATTTGTGAGTTTCCCACATTTTTTTCATGCCATTGATTTCTAATTTCATTCCATGTGATCAGAGAACATGCTTTGCATTGTTAGTATCCTTTTAAATTTCTTGAGGTTCCTTTTATGGCATAACATATGATCTTTTCTGGAGAATGCTCCATGTGCACTTGACAAAAATGTATATTCTGTTGTTGGGTAGAGTATTCTATATATATGTGTTAGGTGTAGTTGGTTTTTAGTGTTGCCCAGGTCTTAACTTTCCTTGTTGATCTTCTGTATAGTTCTCCTATCCATTATTGGAAGTGGAGTATAAAGTCTTCAACTATTATTGTAGAACTACTCCTCATTTCAATTCTATCAACTTTTGCCCCATATATTTTGGAGCTCTGTTGTTAGATGCATATATGTTTGTAAATGCTGTATCTTCATGATGGATTGACCCTTTTATCATTATGAAATGTCCCTCTTTATCTCTAGTAACTTTCTTTTGTTTTGAAGTCTATTTTGTCTGATATTAGTATAGCCACTTCAGCTTTCTTGTGGTTGCTGTTTTCATGATATAACTTTTTCCAAATTTTTACTTTCAATCAATGTGTATTATGGAATCTTAAGTGTGTTGCCTGTAGACAGCTTATAGTTGTATCATTTTTTTATCCAATCTCACAATCTGTGCTCTTTTATTGAATTGTTATTATTGTTATCATTTATAAGGTTGGATTTACATCTGCCATTTTACTTTTTCCTTTTTTATATATCTTATTTTTTGTTCCTCTATTCCTTCTTTATGACTTTTTTTGCATTAAGTGAATATTTTCTAACGTAGCATTTTAATCTCTTTAATGATTTTTTCACTATATTTTTTACCTATTTTTTAAATAGTTGCTCTAGAGTTTACCAAATACATCTTATCAGAATCACCTTCAGGTGTATACCAGATTAATTCCACATATATGGAATATATATGTATATATAATATATGATATATAGAAACATACTTCTATATAGCTCTATTCCTTCTCTCACGTTTAGTGATATTATTGTTAGACCTATTTTAATTTTGTAATGTCCATTAATTTTATAAAACCAACAATACATTGTTATAATTATTGCTTTACCATCTGTAGTCATTTCCTTAGCAATATAGCTTGACTCCCATCCACCTCTTATGTGCTGCTTTTGGCAAATACATAACATTCCTATATGTTATAGACCCAACTGTACACCATATACATATTATTTTATACAATTGTTTTTTAAATCAGTTAAGGAAAAAGAGGAGAGAAGTATACATTTATGCAGTCTTTTATAATTACATAATTACCTTTACGAGTGCTCTCTGTTTTGTGTGTGTGTGTGTGTGTGTGTGTGTGTGTTTGAACTGCCATCTGAGGTCACTTGCTTTCAGTTTGAAGAACTTGCTTCAGTATTTCTTGTAAGGTGGGTCTGCTAGCAACAAATTCACTCAGTTCTTATTTGCTTACTTTGGAATGTCTTTATTTGCTTTCATTTTTTGAAAGATAGCCTTGCTGGATATATGATTCTTGGTTGACAGTTTTTTTTTTCATCACTCTGACTATGTTATCCCACTGCATTATTTATTTTGAGAAGTTGGCTATTAATCTTATTGGTGTTCCCTTTTAAGTGATGAGTCATTTTTTTCTTGTTGCATTCAAGATTTTCTCTTTGACTTTCAGCATTTTTACTGTGATGTGTCTGTTTGTGAATCTCTTTATGTTTATCCTACTTGCAGTTCATTGAGTTTCCTGGATGTATAGGTTATTGTTTTTCAATAAATTTAGGAAGTTTTCTGACATTATTTCTTTGGACATTTTTTCTAGTCTTTTCTCTCTTTCCTCTCCTTCTGGTACTCTCATTATGCCTATGTTGATGCACTTGATGGTGTCCCACATTTCTCTGAGGTTCTGTTCACTTTTCTTCATTCTTTTTCTCTCTGATTTTCAGCTTGCCTAATCTCTATTGAACTATCTTCAAATTCACTAATTGTTGCTTTTTCCAGTTGAAATCTACTATTGAGCACCTGTAGTAAATTATTTATTTCAGTTGCACTTTTAAACTCCAGAATTTCCCTTTGGTTCTTTTGTAAAAAAAATAATTCCTTTCTCTTTATTGATAATCTATATTTGATGTGACATTGTCATCATATCTATTTTTACTTCTTTAACCATGCTTTCCTTTAGTTCTGTGAACATATTTGTAATGACTACTTTGAAATCCTTTTCTGGTAGATCTGACATCTGCTTGCTATCACAGGCAGTTTGTGTTGCTTACTTTTTTTCCCAATGTATGAATCATACTTTCTTGTTCTTTGCACGTCTCATAATTTTTTGTTAGAAACTAAACATTTTAGATAATGTATTGTAGCAACTCTGGGTATTGGTCCCCTCCCCACCCTGGGGCTTGTTATCATTAATTTTATTTATTTATTTTTTTTGGTGAGGAAGATTGGCCCTAAGCTAACATCTGTTGCCAATCTTCCTATTTTTGCTTGAGGAAGATTTGCCCTGGGCTAACATCTGTGCCAATCTTTCTCTATTTTGTATGTGGGTCATTGCCACAGCATGGCTGCTGATGAGTGGTGTGTAGAGCCATGCCCAGGAATTGAACACAGGCTGCCAAAGCAGAGCATGCTGAACTTAACCACTAGGCCATGGGGCCGGCCCCTAATTAATTTTTTTTGGTGACTAGTTGGATTATATTAGTGAAGTAGATCTTGACCCCCACCCCACATACAGTGTTAAGCATCTGATGTTGCTCCTTAAGGAGGCACAGCTTTGGGTGTGCCCACAATCACCCTGGAATAACGGTGATATTGGTGGGGCTCTCTGTCTCTCTTTCCCTAACCACATCCAGCTGTTAAACTCCACTAGTTGCCAGCTGATTGCTCTATTGTTTTCATCAAAGCCTTAGGGTGCATAAATTTTTCTTCAAACTAATTCAATCAAATTGTGGCTCCTTTGAAGAATAGTTTCTGAGGTTCATGCTTGATATTTGTTCAGACCCCAAGAAGGCTCTTCCCAGCTATCTTCTTCCTGGTTTTCTCCTGCCAACTACCTGGGCTATAGTCTGTATTTTCATTAAATCTATGAGTCTCCTACCTGGTGCCTTTCACTACAATATCCACTGTTCTTGAGAATGTCCTTAGGTTTGAACCTTTCCATGCTCTGTTGTAAATAAAATCAGTTCCTTTGGGAAGAGATTAGGAGCTGTTTTATGGTCTTCTTTTCCCTCTAGGCAAAATCTCTGAGACAGGGCTCTGGAGCTGGGGTTGGGAACAATGGCGAGCTTCTTTCTAAGTGACACCCCTGCTCTAGGAGTTGAACACTTGATGGAGGGCATTAGCCTGAAGTGGAACCACTAACTCATGAGTCAGGGAAAGGGCAAGGTGATCAGGATCCCAGTCTTCTCAGCAAACTGCACCCAGGGTAGACCCTCTGTCCCACAAGTGGGGGCTGGGTGGAAGAAGGGAAACTTACTTCTCAACTGCACTTGCCTGGGACTCAGCCTCAGCAACACATAACTGAAGTCAGGATGAAAAAGGGAGAGAGTGGTCTTGGTTCAAATACTACAGACTCTTGCCTTTATTATAAAATTTTTGTAGATTTTCTTGATGGATATTTCTCCATTGCTGTTTGCAATAGATCTTTGTGTCACATATTTTAAAAGTTAAAAATCTCAATTAACTAAGGAATTTTTAAATGTATTTTTAATGTATTATTCCCTTGAAAAATATACTGTGACTTGTTTATAGACCTTATTTTTTTCCCCCTTGGCAACTACTATGACCAATTTCAAATATATTCATCAATACAAATAATCTTTTTTCTTCACAATTTAAAATAAAACAGAAAATAGTTTCAGAATTGCTATTCCCATATCCCTTCAAAAAACAAGCCAACTAATAAGAGTTCAAGATATTATTGATGTTCTGTTTTTTTCTTTAGGTTGAGAATATATAGCCAAAGAACTGTGCTTAAGAAAAATACTGGGATTTTTTTTTTCCCTTGAGTGTGGTTGTTAATTATTTGAAGTATCGTTGGATTCATTTGTTTGTTTTCATTTAGTTTTAGGATTATTGTTCTCCTATCCCTGTTGATTTCATTGTATCTTTTTAATATGTAGAGCATTATTATGATTACAAAAGTCAACAAAAATGTATACTCCCCCCTTCCCTACCCTTTTCACACCCTATAGGTAGCTAATTTCATTTGTTTCTGTGTTTATGCTATAGAAATAAGTAGATATGCATGTTCTCTTATTTCTCTTTATTTCTTTTTTTGTGTGTGTGACGAAGATCAGCCCTGAGCTAACATCCATGCCAATCCTCCTCTTTTTGCTGAGGAAGATCGGCCCTGAGCTAACATCTATTGCCAATCCTCCTCCTCTTTTTTTTTCCCTTTTTCTACTCAAAGCCCCAGTAGATAGTTGTATGTCATAGTTGCACATCCTTCTAGGTGCTGTATGTGGGACACTGCCTCAGCATGGCCTGACAAGCAGTGCGTCAGTGCGTGCCCAGGATCTGAACCTGGGCCGCCAGTAGCGGAGCACGCGCACTTAACCGCTAAGCCACAGGGCCGGCCTCCATTTCCCTTTATTTCTTACTAAAATTAGGTTAGTATGAACTCTTCTGCACTATGATTTTTTAACTTTATAATAAATATATCCTGAAAATCGCATTTCAGTTCATAGAGACTTTCCTCATTAATTTTCACAGCTGTCTAGTATTCCATTGTGTGGATTTACCTTAGTTTTCTCAATAAGTCTCCTATGTATTAGCGTTTAAGTTCTTTCTAATATTTTGCAATTACAAACAATGCTGCAATTAATAATCATGTGTATATATGTTTTCATATTGTTAGAAGTGTATCTTGAGGTAAATTCAGTAAAATGGGATTGCTGAGTCAAAATGTAAGTACATATGTAAAGATACTGCTAAGTTACCCTCCAAAAGTGTTGTACCAGTTTGCATTCCCAACAGCAACGTATGAGAGATGGTGAGAAATGGTATCTCAGTGTTGTTTTAATTTTCATTTCTGTAATATTTCTCTAATTATGAGTGAGATTTAAATATACATATATTTATATATATATATATATAAAATTGAGGGACAAAGGATCAAAATCCCAATGGAAAAATGTGTAAAAGACATGAATGGATATATATTTATAAATTATAAATTATAAATGTTAGCCATTAATCTGCAATATATGTTGTAAATATTTTCTCCTAGTTTGTTAATTGTGTTTTGACTTTGTTTATGGTGCTTTCTTTTTACCATGTAAAGGTTTTTAATTTTTAAAACTTTTTATGAAGTCATATTTACCAATTTTTTCACATCTGGTTTTAAGTCATAATTAGATATTCTTTCCCTTCACTAAAGCTAAAGATAAATTTTCTCATGGTTTCTCCTAATACTTGTATGGTTTCATTTTTTAATATTTAGACCCGTATATATTTGGAGTTTATTTTTGTGTATGGTGTGAGATATGGATCTACTTTATCTTTTTCTAAATAGCTTTCCAGTTGTCTCATCTTTTCTCTAGAGATTTAAGATGCCATCTTTGTCTTATACTAAATTTTCATATGTATTTGGGTCTATTTTTGGACATTCTATTCACTTCACAGGTCTGTTTGTCTATTCGTGCACCTGTACCACACTATTTTACTTAAAGACGCTTTATTGAATATTTTAATATCTGATGTCACCTTGTCCCTCATAATTTTCTTTTTTGGTATTTTTCTGGCTATTCTTTCATGTTTTTTTTTTTCTATATGAACTTACTATCATCAATATGTCTAGGTCCATAAAAAAACTTGTTGGCTGTTTTATTGGGATTGCAATACATTTATAAGTTACCTTGCAGAGAACTGACATCTGTATGGTGTTGAGTCATCCTATCTAAGAATAAGGAAGGTCTTTCCATGTGCTCAAGTTTTCATTTGTGTCTTTCAGGAGTGTTTAAGCTTTTTCTAGTATAAGTTTGAATATTTCTTATTGTTTATTCCTAAATATTTCATCTTTCTTGCTGCTATTGTAAATGAAGCTTTCTCTACCATCATATCCTCTAACAGGTTATTGTTTATATATATGAAGACTATTGATTTCTCTATGTTAATTTCAGATCTTATTACTTTAGTGACCTCTGTTTTGTTTTGTTTTTTTGAGGTAGTTTTATTATTAATTCTCTAAGGGCTGGCAATTCTGCAGGGGTTGGCAATCTTCTGCAAAGAGCTGGAGAGTAAATATTTTAAACCAAATGGGCCAAGAGGCAAAACTGAGAATATATATGTAACAAGAGAATTAAAAAATTCCACAAAATTTTTATTCATGAAATTCAAAATATAGTAATAATAAAATACAATTTTCTTTTGTAATACAGGTCTACTAATGTAAAGGTTACAATTCTTTTTTGGGATAACATTTTGCTTAACTAAGTTTCAAAGTTAGTGTTCCTTGCCATCACTGCCATCAAAATCAATTCAAATGTTCATCTGTTAATGCTGATCTGTAATGATATTTTTATATATTTCATTTTTGAATATATCTTTTTAAATGGGTACTGTCAAATACTGACATCAATCCATAAACATATGATTTTTTAAAATTTAGATAAACTTTTTATTGTGGAATAATTTTAGATTCACAGAAAAGTTGCAAAGATAGTGCAGAGAGCTCCACAGCTTCTTAACCCAGTTTCTTTTATTGTTAACGTCTACATGACCCCGGTACATTTATAAAAACTGAGGTAACAACATTGGTACATTAGTAATAACTAAACTCCATACTTTATTCAAATGTCACTTTTTCTTTTCCGGTATCCCATCTAGGAGACCACATTACATTTAGTAATCGTGTCTCCTTAGCCTCCTCTGGTTTGTGGCAGTTTCTCAAAGTTTCCACGTTTTTGATGACATAGACAGTTTTGAGGAGTACTGATCAGGGATTTTGTAGAATGTTTCTCAATTGGGATTTCTTTGTTTTTCTCATGCTTAGACTGGTTAGGATTAGACTGGGCTATGGGATTTTGGTAGGAAGATCATAGAGGTAAAGTGCTATTTTCATCACATCATATCCAGCATATCAAGGCTACTATCAACATGGCTTGTCTCTGTTGAAGTTGAACTTGATCAGGGGTCTTCTACCTCAGTGAAATTTCTAGGGGTCCAGCGGTGTGGGGCATGTTGGGATATCCCTTCTGAGGTGAAGGATAAGTTGCTGCATCTGGCCCCTCTTATACCAAAAAGGAGTCACAAGGCCTACTGGGCCCCTTTGGATTTGGGGAGGCAACATATTCCCCATTTAGATGTGTTACCCTCGTCTGTTTACCGAGTGACCCGAAAAGCTGCTGGCTTTGAGTGGGGCCCAGGACAAGAGCAGGCTCTGCAACAGGTCCAGGCTGCCGTGCAACCTACTCTGCCACTTGGGCCATGTGATCCAGCAGATCCAACGCTGTTTGAAGTATCAGTGGCGAATAGGGATGCTGTTTGGAGCTTCTGGCAGGCCCCTATAGGATTGTGGAGCAAGGCACTGCCATCATCTGCACTTAACTACTCTCCTTTTGAGAAACAGCTTTTGGCCCCAGCTACTGGGCCTCAGTAGAGACTGAACGCCTAACCATGGGCCACCAAGTTACCTTGCGACTTGAGCTGCCCCTCATGAACTGTTATCTGACCAAGCCATGAAGTTGGGGGTACACGGCAGTGCTGCATCGTCAAATGGAAGTGATATAGACGTAACCAGGCCTGAGCAGGCCCTGAAGGCACCAATGAGTTCCACGAAGAAGTGGTACAAACGGCCATGGTCCCCGCTCCTGCCACACGACTTTCTCTCTCCCAGCCTGCACCTATGGCCTCGTGGGGGAGTTCCCCCTGATCAATTGGCAGAGGAAGAGAAGACTTGGGCCTGGTTTGCAGATGGTTCTGCACCATGTGCAGGCACCACCCACAGGTGGACAGCTGCAACACCACAGCCCCACTCTGGGACCTCCCTGAAGGACAGTGGTGAAGGGAAACCCTCCCAGGGGGCAGAACTTCGAACAGTGCACCTGGTTGTTCACTTTGCTTGGAAGGAGAAATGGCCAGATGTGTGATTATATACCAGTCCATGGGATCTGACCAGTGGTCTGGCTGGAGGTCAGGGACTTGGAAGGAACGCGATTGGAAAATGGGTGACAGGGAAGTCTGAAGAAGAGGTATGTGGACAGGCCTCTCTGGGCAAAAAGTGTGATGATATCTGTGTCCCCTGTGAATGTTCACCAAAGGGCGACCTCAGCAGAGGGGGATTTTCATATTCAAGTGGATAGGATGAACCGTTCTGTGGGTACCAGTCTGCCCCTTTCTCCAGCCTGTGTTTGCTCAGCCCCAGTCCTGTGTTTGCCCAATGGGCTTGTGAACAAAGTGGCCATGGTGGCAGGGATGGAGGTGATGCACGGACTCTGCAACATGGACTTCCACTCACCAAGACTGACCTGGCTACAGCCACTGAGTGCCCAGTCTTCCAGCAACAGACCAACACTGAGCCCTCAACATGGCACCATTCACCAGGGTGATCAGCCAACTACCTGGTGGCAGGTTGATTACATTGGACCACTTCTATCAGGGAAGTGGCAGCGTTTTGTCCTTACTGGAATAGACGTTTACTCTGGATATGGATTTTCCTTCCCTGCACAAGATATTTCTGCCCAAACTACCGTCCATGGGCTTACAAAATATCTTATCTTCTTCACGGTATTCCACACAACATTGCTTCTGATGAAGGAACTCACTTCACAGCAAAAGAAGTGTGGCAGTGGGCCCACGCTCATGGAATTCACTGTTCCTACCATGTTCCCCACCATCCCGAAGCAGCTGGCTTGACAGAACGATGGAATGGCCTTTTGAAGACTCAGTTATACAGTGCCAGCTAGGTGACAATACTTTACAGGGCTGGGACAAGGTTCTCCGGAAGGCTGTTTCTCCAATAACAAGGATTCATGGGTCCAGGAACCAAGGGGTGGAAATGGTGGTGGGACCACTCACTATTACCCCTAGTGACCCACTAGCAAAACTTTTGCTTCCTGTCCCTGTGACCCTATGCTCTGCTGGCCTAAAGATCTTAGTTTCAGAGGAAGGAATTCTTCCCTTGAACTGGAAGTTAAGGCTGCCACCCGGCCCCTTTGAGCCCCTTCTGTGAATCAACAGGCAAAGAAGGGAGTTACTGTGCTGGCTGCAGTGATTGATCCTAACTACCAAAGGGACGTTGGACTGCTACTCCACATTAGAGAATGGAGATAAGGAAGACTATGTCTGGAGTACGGGAGATATAAAGGTGTCTCTTATTATTAAGCCCCTTAGTATTATGCCCTGTGATTAAGGTCAATGGAAAATTACAACCCAATCCATGCAGGCCTACTAATGGCCCAGACCCTTCAGGGATCAAGGTTGGGTTCACTCCACCAGGTAAAGATCCACAATCAGCTGAGGTGCTTGCTGAGGGCAAATGGAATACGGAACGGACAATGAAAGAAGGCAGTTATAAATACCAGCTAGGACCGTGTGACGAGTTACAGAAACAAGGACTGTAATTGTCATGAGTATTTTCTCCTTATTTTGTTATCAGTATGTTTGTGAGTGCGTGTGTGTGTAAAACATGTTTTCTTCCCTCTCTTATCCTCCTATCATATAACATAAGGTTTATTGACTCTATATCATAGTTTTTAAGTATTGTTAACTTTACATCATAGTATTTTTACGTTTTGAGACATCAAGGAGAAGAGTGAACATCATCCAAGGACTTTGCATCCTCTACTGGGGAAAGGGTTATTGCATTTTCAGTTGTACACAGGATAGTTGTAATATATTAGTCTAGGTAGGACCTGTTATTATCTTTATTTGGAGTTTAAGTATGTTTTAAGATGTGTCTGCATGCCAAGTTAATAAAGGGTGTGATGGTTAATTTCATGTGTCAACTTAGCTAAGCCACAGTACCCAAATAATTGGTCAAACATTATTCTAGATGTTTCTGTGAGTGTATTTTTAGTTTTATTAACATTTAAATGCATGGACTTTGAGTAAAGCAGATTACCCTCCATATGTCAGTGGGCCTCATCCAATCAACTAAAAGCCTTAATAGAAAAAGCATCACCTCCTTGGAAGAAGAGGGAATTCAGCCTGTAGACTGTGGTTGGACTCCAACTGCACCTCTTTTCTGGGTCTCCAGCCTGCTGGCCTACCCTGCAGATTTTGGATTTTCCAAGCCTCCATAATCACATGGGCCAATCTCTTAAAAATCTATCTCTATATATGTATATGCACATATACATTTGTAAATATATATCTATACAGATATAGGTATATCTCTGTATATATATATATACATACATAAATACAGAGAGAATATATACATATATACACACACATACATACACAGAGAGAGATTGATTCTGTTCCTTTTGTTTCTCTGGAGAACTCTAATACTGCTTGAATACCCATTACCAGGCTCTCTGGTAATCCCTCCCCCCACCTCCTCAATGCAAGGAGTTTAGACCAGAGGCCTAAGGAGGTTTTTCCCTAAGCCCAAATCCAAATACTATCACCAGTCCCATGCCATACTTGGTAAGCATTCTTCTCACAAGACAGTAAGACAGCCGGCCAGGCCTGCAGCCCGGATTGAGAGGAGTGTACCAGAAAAAGCAAAAGCACAAGGGGGCATATGCCCTTCCCTCTTTTGCAATAATTTGGACTATGCTTTTAGGGCTCCGAAGGACCCTTCCTGGCGGCCACATGAGAGCACAGGAATGCTGGCTGACCCTGTCTCAAGCGGGCCTCTCCGAGTGTATGTATTTCCTTACCTATTGCTTCCACACTGTTGAAATAGGAGAAAAGAATACCCCAAAGTCCCACCCATTTTGAGGCACTTAAGTCATACACAACCCTCCACACATCTCCCCCAAATGCAAAACAAAAATCTACCCCCAAACTGTGTCCTTAAATCTCACCCCAAGGGATTAGTATTCAATTTCAGCCTAAAGGATGCATCTTCCCAAAGCTGAATGATTGAGAACGAGATCATATTCTGAAGAGTTCTAGTTATCACTCTCAAAACTGTAAAGAAAATTAAACCGAATTAAAAACAAACAAAAAAACCCAGCTAAGCCAGTTTGCATGTAACATTGGGACCAAAAAGCCTTGGAAATTTAGTGTTTTAAAAATGGAACGCCATCCTGCTTTTGGGGAACAAGGACGCTGTCTTGCATATACCTGATCACACAGGACCACAGAACCAGGCTGATTTTACATACTTAAGTAAGAGTTGCAGAAAGTTCCCCACTACAAATAAAAGTTATGTGGATTACCCGTATCTCTCAGAATAGATCTGGAACTGTGAATTCCAATCTGACACTTGCGCTGGACTCGCCCCGGGTTGTGGGGTTACTGGAGACATTTGCATCGCAGCTATCTGAGTAAAGACCACATTGCAAGTGATCTCTGCAGATTCACTGCCTGGCATAACCCGCATACCAGGCAGTGTCAATTCCAAACGAACCAATACATCTTGGAGCAGAAAGACAACTGTCTGTTTCTGCTTTCTGCCTCCCGACATGCAGATAAGCTACTGTCATTTCATAGATGAAGTAAATCTAAACCACAAGTTAGGAGTACTAGAACGGCTTTATCGTGGACTCATGGCTGTAGCAACAAAAACGACATATGGGATCGAATGATTCCCACGAAATGTACAGGGCGGATGAAACAAAGGAGAAAGAGGGTGATCACACAGATAGACATAGAAATACGCTAAGAAATCAGAGTCACGATAAAAAAAATCATATAGCTTAAGTATTTAGACAGAGCTGGGCAAAATAAAATCCTCACTCTGAAGCAAAGACGTGGGGGAGGGGGTAGGAGGCGCGAGAGTTGGGCGGGAGAAGAAGGGGATAAAAGGGATTGTTAGTTTATGTCGCAGTTTTTGGAAAGAGAGCCATGGCCTTTGCTCCGATTCCATCATATTGTATTTCCCCCCCATTACAGAAATAAGTCTTTGGGGTACAGGTAACTTTCAGTCAACTAAATTCCTATGGTGGCAAGAGGAACGAGATAAACAAAGGTAGAACCGCCGGGATCCGTGTCTTTTATTCCCCCCCCCCCCAAATGCAAAGGCGGATGGAGGCGTGAGATCTGGTAACAGGCAGAAAGTCACTTGGTTAAGGTCATTCGTCAGATCCCCTGACCTGAGGGGGAGATGGTTTCTTGCAGAACGAGGTGCAGGAGGTGGTTCTGCTCAGCACTCAACAGCGGCCACATCTCCACCTGCAACGACTTGACAGCCTCCGTGTCCTTTTCGTGGGTGGCCATGACCAAGGACTGGAGCAGCAGGAAGAGCTCCTCGGGAAGCTGGCCACTGCTCTCCTGCCCGTGGCTGTCGAAAGCCTCCCAGGAGTACTTCTCCAGGGTGTGGGCATGCTCCGGCAGGAGCTTGGCGGGCGGCGGTTGCAGAAGGAGCAGTAGCAGCACGCGGGACACCTCGCAGCGGACCAGCACGTCCGAGAAGGCGCCCAGCGCGGCAGGAGAGGGCGCGGCCGCAGAGCCGGCGTTCGGAGGGAGCAGCGCGGCAGGCAGGGTGGTGGCCGCGCCGGGTCCGGGCTGGGGCCCTGGCGGCGGCGGCGGCGGGGGCTGCACCGGGTGGCTGCCGTGCTCCCGCGCCAGGCGCTGCATGCGCGTGAAGACCGCCAAGGCGCCGCTGTAGTCGCGCGCCAGCAGCTGGCAGGAGGCGGCGTCGCCGAGCGCCTGCAGCGCGGCCAGGGGCAGCTGGGGCAGCTGCAGCTGGGCGGCGCGCTGGAAGTGGCCGGCGGCGGCGGCCGGCTGGCCCAGGTCGCGCAGGGCGGTGGCCAGCTCGAGGCAGAGGGCGGCGGCGGCGGCCGGCTGGCCCAGCTCGAGCTGCAGGTGCACGGCGGCGCCCAGGGCGCTGGCGGCGGCCTGCAGCGGCTCCCCGTAGGCGGCGGGGCAGACGAGGCGCTGACGCGCGTCGCGCTCCTGCCGCAAGAAGAGGCGGGCGGCCTCGGTGAGCGCCAGCGCCTCCCCGGGCCCGTGGAAGAGCGCCTGCTGGCAGCGCGCCACCGCCAGCTGGCACCAGGCCGCGTACGGCAGGCACTCCTGGGCGCGCAGCTCGCGGCCCAGCTGTCCGAACTGCTCACCGGCCTCCGCCACGTTCGGCTTCCGCAGGAAGCGCTTCTTCAGCTTGTTCGACACCTGGCGGTACCGGGCCAGGAAGTCCCCGGCCTCGGGCCCCGGGCCTGCGCCCCCCCCCAGGCCGCTCGCGGACGCCGCCATGTTCGCCACCCGAGCGCTTCCGGGCACGCTGACGCAGCCGGGCGGCCGTGCCCGCGCCGCTGGCGAGCTGCGACGTGCGCTGCGACCCGCTCGGGAGCCCCCGCGTGTCCCGTGGCCGCTGTGATATGCAAAATACCCGGGACGGAGGCGGGGCCTGGCCCGGCTACGAGCGGCGTATGCAAATCGGGGACCCCGGGGCGGGGCCTGGCCGGGCGCCCGCTGTTGCTAGGTGACAGCTCGTTTGCCCAGGTTGCTAGGGGCGTCTCCTAGCGTCTCCAAGGGAACGCGACCAAAACTAAACTCGGGGTCCGCGTGGCCCTAATCCCGACTTTGCCAATCATTTCTCGAGCGCCCGTCCCTCCTCCGTCTTCTCCGCGTCAAAGCCCCTGCCCGGTTGGAGTCCTTGCCAACCGCTCTGTCCGCCTCCTCCCCCGCGTCCCGCACCCCGCACCCCCCACGCGCCACCCCCGGTCGCCATTGCGAGTTCACCGGGTCACGACGCCGCAGTCCTGGTCTGGAGCTCCACCCCAGCGAAGACCGTCCTTCTGGGGACTTGGCTGGGCTCTGACTTGCTCAGGGCCGATGGCGGAGTCTTCCGTACCCCAGCCTCACCCCCGACCCCACCGCAGCCAGCCTCTCGCTCGCGGGGCCCCACCCCACCCCGCACTGTCCACCGCTCCTCTCTGTCGTCCGCGACTCCTCCCCACCACCCCCAGCCAGACCCCCGCCGGCCCCCACCCCTCCAAGGAGGGATGTCCCAGCACCAGCACCTCCCGCGCAGAGTGACCGAGGCACGCACACGGGTTTCCTCAAACACTTTATTGATTTTTCCATGACTGTGCCCAAGGCACCAGACAGGCTGGGGCCGCCCCGGGGCTGTGCGCGGGCCTGGCGCCCGACGGGCGGACGCACGGCCGGCTGGGTGGACGGCCGGCCGGCCAACCGAGGCCCGCGGACCCGGGTCACGCCGGGCAGCTACTCCCGGGTCGGGGCCACCTGGGAGATGGTCGTAGCCCCAAAGAAGCCGCTGAGCAGCGCGTTGTTGTGGACCGCCATGTCCACGAGCTCTGGGGTGATGCGCCTCCTGCCGCTGTTGTGGGCCTCGTTGCTCGCCAGCTCCAGGAGCTTGGCCGTCAGGTACTGGACGACGGCGGCCAGGAAGACCGGGGTGGAGGGGCTGAGGCGCCGGGTGTAGTGGCTCTCCCGCAGGAGGCGCTCCACGTGGCTCACAGAGAACGATAGCTCCGCTCGGGCGGTGCGGGAGCGGGGCCGACTCTGGCCACCGGACGACCCTCGACGACGACGACGACGACGACGACGACGACGGCTCCGGTTCCCGGGCATGCTGGGCTTGAGCCGCGCCTTCTGCTCGACGGGACTAGCTCTTCTGCGGTGGGATGAGGTTCACCTCAGTCCGGGTCGCTCAGGTGAGGTGAGGTGAGGTGAGGTGAGGTGAGGTGAGGTGAGGTGGGTCGGCGGGTCCCAAGCTCTCAGGACGGCGGGTACTCGGCCCCTACTCCGTATCCTAGCGACCACGCACCGGCCCCCCCATTGGTCGGGGCGCACGCTCGCTGACACGTCGATCCGGTGACGTCACTGCTTTCCCATTGGCTCCCGGAAATGGCGGGCCTGGGCCTGCAGCGAAAGGGCGCCGCACGAGCCCGCTCGCCCTGCGCCCTGGACCCTCTCTTTGAGGGAACACTCCCTTTCCACCGGATGGGAACGTGGACGGAAAAAGACGACAGACTTGGATGATCCGGTGCCACCAAGTGGACACTCGCGCGGTCAGGCGATCGTCACAACTACCCAGATCCAAAACGTGGGCACCACCCGGGAAAGAAACCCCTGTACCCGTCAGGCAGTCGCTTCCCACTGGCCCCCCCCCAGCCCCTGGCCGGCCCCCAGCCGGCACCTGCCCCCCAGCAGCCAGGCAACCACTCCTGGGCTCCCTGTCAGAGGTTTGCCTATTCTGGAGACTTCCTACAGATGGAGTCATACAATCAAGAGGTGGCCTCTTGTGTCTGGCTGCTTTCCCTTAGCCATCATGTTTTCGCTATGGGTCATCCACGGGGCAGCACGAATCAGCGCTTCATTCCTTTTCGGGCCAATAAGATTCCGTTGTCTGGAGAGACCACACGTTGTGTATCCATCCGTCCATCAGTTGATAGACGTTTGGGTGATCTCCACCTCGTGGCTGTTGTGAATAGCGCGGCAGTGAGCGTTCCCGTACAGGGTTCTGTGGGAACACCTGTTTGCAGTGCTTTGGGGTAGATATCTGCGAGTAGGATTGCGGGGTCGTGAGGTAATTCTACGTTTAACTTATGGAGGAACCGCCCAAGTGATTTCCACAGCGGCTCTACCACATCGCACTCCCAGCAGCAGCGTATGAAGGTCCCGACTTCTCCACATCCTCGCCAAAACTTGCTATTTTCCGCGTCTGTTGTTTGCTAACAATAGCCATCCTAGTGGGTGTGAAGTGGTAGCTCACGGTGGGTTTGATTCACATTTCCCTAATGGCTAATGATGTTGAGCATCTTTTCGTGTGCCTCTTGGCCATTTGTACTTCTGCCCTTTGGAGAAATGTCGATTCCAGTCCTTTGTCCATTTTTTAACTGGGTTGCCTTTCTTTTTCTTGTTGAGCTGCAACAGTTCTTTATGCGTTCTGGAAAATAGGCCCTTATCAGTTATATGATTTGCAAGTGTTTCTCCCACCCTGTGGGCTGTCCTTTCGCTTTCTAGACAGAGTCCTTTGATGCACAAAAGTTTTTGATTTGGACGGCCTACAATTTCTCTCTCTCTCTCTCTTTTTGTTTTCTTTTGTGGCTGTGCTTTTGCTGTCATATTTAAGTAACCATTGCCTCATCCAAGGTCATGGGAATTTACATCTATGTTTTATTCCTAGAGTTTTATAGGTTCATCCCTTGCCTTTAGGTCTGTGATTCATTTTAGAGTTAAGTTTTGTAAATAGTGTGAGATTGGGGTCCAAACTCAAATTCTTTTGTCTGTGGATATCCAGTTGCCCTGCACCATTTGTTGAAGAGATTGTTCATTCCTCCATTAAATAGTCTTTGCACTGTTATTGAAAATCAACTATTTATAGATGTACGTGTTTATTTATGACTCCAAATTCTAAAACATTGACCTATATGTCTATCATTATGCCAGTACCACGCTTTTTAGGATTGCTGGAGCTTTGTAGTAAGTTTTGAAATTGGGAAGTATGAGTCCTCCAATTTTGTTCTTCATTCCGCAGATTGTTTTGCATATTTGCATCCCTTGCATTTCCATATGAATTTTAGGATCAACTTGTCAATTTTTACAAATAAGCCAGGTAGACTCTAACAGGCGTGGCATTGAATATGTATATTGCCTTGGGGATTATAGCCGTCCTAACAATATTAAATGTTCAATCCATTAACACAGGATGCCTTTTTATTCACGTCCTCTTTGATTTCTTTCAGCAATGTTTTCCAGTTTTCGGAGTACAAGTCTTGTATGCCTTTTGTTAAATTTATTCCTCAGTATTTTATTCTTTTTAATGATACTGTAAACGGAATTATTTTTCTTAACCTCATTTTCAGATTGTTTATTGCTAGTGCATAGAAATACAACTGACTGTTGCAGGTTGATCTGGGATCTTGCAACTTTGCTGAGCTCATCTATTGCATATTCAAATAGGTTGTTGTGTTTTTCTAGTGGATTCTTTAATGTTATATATATATATATACACATATATATATATATATGTCATCTATGAATAGAGGTAGTTTTACTTGTTCCTTCCCAATTTGGATGCCTTTAGTTTATTTTTCCTGCCTAATTGCACTGACTAGAACTTTGAGTACAATGTTGAATAGAAGTATCAAGAGCAGACATCCTGGGCCGGCCCAGTGGCTTAGCTCCGCTACTGGTGTCCCGGGTTTGGATCCCGGGCGCGTACTGAGGCACTGCTTCTCCGGCCATGCTGAGGCTGTGTCCCACATACAGCAACTAGAAGGATCTGCAACTATGACATACAACTATCTACTGGGGCTTTGGGGGGAGAAAAAAAAAAGGAGGAGGATTGGCAACAGATGTTAGCTCAGAGCCGGTCTTCCTCAGCAAAAAGAGGAGGATTGGCATGGATGTTAGCTCAGGGCTGATCTTCCTCACAAAAAGCAAACAAACAAAAAACAAAAAAAACAGCCTCTTCTTTTTTCCACAGAACCTTGTTCTTTCCTTATTTTTTCTAAGTATGTTAAACTCATTTTATGCTCTCTGTTAGTTCTATTATCTGAAGTTCTTGGTGGTCTAATCCTGCTCGTCATTGCTAACAATCAAATAATTTTTTTTCCTTATGTGTTTTATAATTTTGATTGTGAGTTTAGGGATTTCTCAAGCAGAGCTTTATCTGTGGGACTTCTGTGAGGTCTAAAATGAGAATGTGTCTCTCCAGAGAGGTTGTGTGTGTTTACTCCTGCCAGGTGACCTAGGGGTATCGCTGTGGTGGTATATTGTTTTACAGTAATTTGTGAGCTTGGGGTTTCCTGGACTAAACAAGAGGCACTAATCCCAACCCTAGACCAGCATGACAATAGCCCTAGAGTTACAAATTATCAGGGGAAGCATTTTATTTTCTTCCACCAGAACCCACGGAGACCAAAGTCCCTTGTCATCTCCCCATGGTGATGGGCAGATTTTTTTTTTCTGGTCCATCCTTTTTTATTTTTTTTATTTTAATTTTTTGTTTATTGCAGTAACATTGGTTTATGACATTGTAAAAACTTCAGGTGTACATCATTGTACTTCTATTTAAGCATAGATCACATCATGTTCACCACCAAAATACTAATTACAACCCATCACCACACACATGTACCAAATTATCCCTTTCACCCTCCTCCCTCCCCCCTTCCCCTCTGGTAACCACCAATCCAATCTCTGTCCCTATGTGTTTGTTTATTGTTGTTATTATCTACTACTTAATGAAGGAAATCATACGGTATTCGACCTTCTCTCTCTGACTTATTTCACTTTGCATTATACCCTCAATGTCCATCCATGTTGTCACAAATGGCTGGATTTCATCGTTTCTTATGGCTGAGTAGTATTCCATTGTGTATATATACCACAGCTTCTTTATCCATTCGTCCCTTGATGGGCACTTAGGTTGCTTCCAAGTCTTGGCTATTGTGAATAACACTGCAATGAACACCAGAGTGCATGTACCTTTACAAATTGGTGTTTTCAAGTTCTTTGGATAAATACCCAACAGTGGAATAGCTGGATAATATGGTAGTTCTATCCTTGATTTTTTGAGGAATCTCCATACTGTTTTCCATAGTGACTGCACCAGTTTGCACTCACACCAGCAGTGTATGAGAGTTCCCTTCTCTCCACATCCTCTCCAACACATGTTGTTTCCTGTCTTGTTAATTATAGCCATTCTGACAGGCGTGAGGTGATATCTCATTGTAGATTTGATTTGCATTTCCCTCATAGTTAGTGATTTTGAACATCTTTTCATGTGTCTGTTGGCCATCTGTATACCTTCTTTGGAGAAATGTCCGTTCACGGCTTTTGCCCATTTTTTAATTGGGTTGGTAGTTTTTTTGTTGTTGAGATGCATGAGTTCTTTATATATTTTGGAGATTAAGCCCTTATCAGATGTATGGTTTGCAAATATCTTCTCCCAATTGTTAGGTGGTCTTTTCGTTTTGTTGATAGTTTCCTTTGCTGTGCAGAAGCTTTTTAGTTTGATGTAGTCCCATTTGTTTATTTTTTCTATTGTTTCTCTTGCCCAGTCAGACGTGGTGTTTGAAAAGATGTTGCTAAGACCGATGTCGAAGAGCGTACTGCCTATGTTTTCTTCTAGAAATTTCACAGTTTCAGGTCTTACATTCAAGTCTTTAATCCATTTGGAGTTAATTTTTGTGTATGGTGTAAGGTAAGCGTCTACTTTCATTTTTTTTGCATATGGCTATCCAGTTTTCCTAACACCATTTGTTGAAGAGACTTTCTTTTCCCCATTGTATGTTCTTGGCTCCTTTGTCAAAGATTAGCTGTCCATAGATGTGTGGGTTTATTTCTGGGCTTTCAATTCTATTCCATTGATCTGTGTGTCTGTTTTTGTGCCAGTACCATGCTGTTTTGGTTACTATAGCTTTGTAGTATATTTTGAAATCAGGGAGTGTGATACCTCCAGCTTTGTTCTTTTTTCTCAGGATTCCTTTAGCTATTCGGGGTCTTTTGTTGTTCCATATAAATTTTAGGATTCTTTGGTCTATTTCTGTGAAAAATGTTGTTGGAACTTTGATAGGGATTGCATTGAATCTATAGATGGCTTTAGGAAGTATGGACATCTTAACTATGTTAATTCTTCCAATCCAAGAGCACGGAATATCTTTCCATTTCTTTGTATCTTCTTCAATTTCTTTCAGAAATGTTTTATAGTTTTCGGTGTACAGATCTTTCACCTCTTTGGTTAAGTTTATTCCTAGGTATTTTATTCTTTTTGTTGCAATTGTAAATGGGATGGTATTCTTAATTTCTCTTTCTGCTACTTCATTGTTAGTGTACAGAAATGCAACTGACTTTTGTATGTTGATTTTGTATCCTGAAACTTTACCATATTCGTTTATTGCTTCTAAAAGTTTTCTGGTGGATTCTTTAGGGTTTTCTATATATAAAATCATGTCATCTGCAAATAGTGACAGTTTCACTTCTTCCTTTCCAATTTGGATCCCTTTTATTTCTTTCTCTTGCCTGATTGCTCTGGCTAGGACTTCCAGTACTATGTTAAATAGGAGTGGTGACAGTGGGCATCCTTGTCTGGTTCTTGTTCTTAGAGGGATGGCTTTCAGTTTTTCACCATTGAGGATCATATTAGCTGTGGGTTTCTCATATATGGTCTTTATTATGTTGAGGTACTTTCCTTCTATAGCCATTTTATTCAGAGTTTTTATCATAAATGGAAGCTGTATCTTGTCAAATGCTTTCTCTGCATCTATTGAGATGATCATGTGATTTTTATTCTTCATTTTATTAATGTGGTGTATCACGTTGATTGATTTGCGAATGTTAAACCATCCCTGCATCCCTGGAATAAATCCCACTTGATCATGGTGTATAATCTTTTTAACATATTGTTGTATGCGATTTGCTAGTATTTTGTTGAAGATTTTTGCATCGATGTTCATCAGTGATATTGGCCTGTAATTTTCTTTTTTTGTGTTGTCCTTGTCTGGTTTTGGTATCAGGGTAATGTCAGCTTCGTAGAATGAGTTAGGGAGCTTCCCCCCCTCCTCAATTTTTTGGAAGAGTTTGACAAGGATAGGTATAAAGTCTTTGAATGTTTGGTAGAATTCCCCAGGGAAGCCGTCTGGTCCTGGACTTTTATTTTGGGGGAGGTTTGTGATTACTGTTTCGATCTCCTTACTGGTGATTGGTCTATTCAAATTCTCTACTTCTTCTTGATCCAGTTTTGGAAGGTTGTATGATTCTAGGAATTTATCCATTTCTTCCAGATTGTCGAATTGGTTGGCATATAGCTTTTCATAGTATTCTCTTATAATCTGTTGTATATCCGAGGTGTCTGTTGTAACCTCTCCTCTTTCATTTCTGATTTTACTTATTTGTGCCTTCTCTCTTTTTTTCTTGGTGAGTCTAGCTAAAGATTTGTCAATTTTGTTGACCTTTTCAAAGAACCAGCTCTTGGTTTTGTTGATTTTTTCTATTGTTTTTTTGGTCTCTATTTCATTTATTTCTGCTCTTTTATTATTTCCTTTCTTCTACTGATTTGGGGCTTGGTTTGTTCTTCTTTTTCCAGTTCCTTTAGGTGCATTGTTAGATTGTTTATTTGAGACTTTTCTTGTTTGTTGAGATAGGCCTGTATCGCTATAAACTTCCCTCTTAGAACCACTTTTGCTGTATCCCATAAATTCTGGCATGTCGTATTTTCATTTTCATTTGTCTCCAGGTATTTTTTGATTTCTTCTTTGATTTCTTTATTAACCAATCATTGTTCAGTAGCATTTTGTTTAATCTCCACGTATTTGTGGCTTTTCTGATTTGCTTCCTATAGTTGATTTCTAGTTTCATACCGTTGTGGTCAGAAAAGATGCTTGGTATTATTTCAATCTTAAATTTATGGAGACTTGTTTTGTGGCCTATTATGTGATCAATCCTGGAGAATGTTCCATGTGCATTTGAAAAGAACGTGTATTCTTCGGTTTTTGGATGGAATGCTCTGTATATATCTACTAGGTCCATCTGTTCTAGTGTGTCGTTTAAGGCCAATGTTTCCTTATTGATCTTCTGTTTGGATGATCTATCCGTTGGTGTAAGTGGAGTGTTAAAGTCCCCTACTATTATTGTGTTACTGTCTATTTCTGTTTTTATGTCTGTTAATAATTGCTTTATATATTTAGGTGCACCTACATTGGGTGCGTAGATATTTACAAGTGTTATATCCTCTTGTTGGATTGTTCCCTTGATCATTATGTAATGCCCTTCTTTGTCTCTTTTTACAGTTTTTGTCTTAAAGTCTATTTTGTCTGATATGAGTACTGCTACCCCAGCTTTCTTTTCATTGCCATTTGCGTGGAGTATCTTTTTCCATCCCTTCACTTTCAGTTTGTGTCTTTAGGTCTGAAGTGTGTCTCTTGTATGCAGCATATATATGGGTCTTGTTTTTTTATCCAGTCAGCCTCCCTATGCCTTTTAATTGGAGCATTTAGTCCATTGACGTTTAAAGTAGCTATTGATAAGTATGTACTTACTGCCATTTTTTAACTTTTTTTTTTCTCAGTGTTTTAGTAGTCCTTCTCTGTTCCTTTCTTCTTCTATACCGAATTGATGGTCACTTTAGTTTGACCTCAATCTGAAAGCTGTACTCTTAACTCCCCTCCTCCCTCCTTTTATGTTTTTGATAAGATATCTAACCTCTTTTTTATGTATTTGTATCCATTATGTTCTAATCATGGAAATAGATAATTTTTCCTATTTGTGGTCTTCTCTTTTCCCCTTAAATCAGTCCCTTTAACATTTCATGTAGCACTGGTTTCTTGTTGATGAACTCCTTTAATTTTTGCTTGTCTGGGAAATTTTTGATCTCTCCTTCCATTTTGAAGGATAATCTTGCTGGGTAGAGTATTCTTGCCTGTAAGTTTTTTCCTTTTAGCACTTTAAATATATCATGCCACTCTCTTCTAGCCTGTAAGGTTTCTGCTGAGAAGTCAGCTGATAGCCTTATGGGGTTTCCTTTGTATGTAACTTGACTTTCTTTTGCGGCTTTTAGGATTCTCTCTTTATCTTTAATTCTGGACATTTTGATTATGATGTGTCTTGGTGTGGGCCTCTTTGGGTTTATCTTGTTTGGGGCTCTCTGTGCTTCCTGTACCTGGATGTCTGTTTCCTTCCTTAGGTTAGGGAAGTTTTCATCTATTATTTCTTGAAATAGATTCTCTGCCCCTTCGACTCGCTCTTCTCCCTCCTGGACACCTATAACACGGATGTTAGTGCGCTTGATGTTGTCCCAGAAGTCCCTTTGACTATCCTCACTCTTTTTAATTCTTTTCTCTTTTACCTGTTCAGCTTGGGTAATTTCTTCTAGTCTTTCGTCCAGCTCGCAGATCCATTCATCTGTATCCTCTACTCTGCTTTTGAGTGCCTCTAGTGAATTTTTCATTTCCAGTATTGTATTCTTCATTTCTGATTGGTTCTTTTTTATATCTTCCATTTCTTTGTTGACATTCTCACTGAGTTCATCTATTCTTCTCCCCAGATCAGTGAGCATCCTTAACACTCTTTGTTTGGACTCTCTGTCAGGTAGGTTGCTCATTTCTGTTTCACTTAGTTCCTTTTCTGGGGTTTTGTCCTGTTCACTTACTTGGAATGTATTCCTTTGCCTCCTCATTTTGCCTCTTTCCCTGTGCTTGTGTCTACGTATTAGGTAGGTCAGCTACGTCTCCTGCTCTTGGATAGGTGACCTTATGTAAGTGATGGCTTAGGAGCCCTGCCGTGTGCTTCCCTCAGTTCTCAATGTTCCAGGGGTGACCCCTATGTGGGTTACGTGTGTCCTTCTGTTGTGGCCTGTTTGCTCTCCCTGTAGGCGCCCAGGGAGGCTGAGTTATGCTCCTGGCCAGCTGTTGTAATGGTCAGCTGCTTGTAGTTGTTGTGGGCCCTTCAGTCTCTTTATCAGGTGTGGGGAGCCCCAGCACAGTTGGCTGCAAGTTCTAATACCACATTTGTGTTGCAGTATTTCTTTTAAGTGAGTAGGCCCCCAGTGTGGCAGGTTGTTAGGCTCAGGGCCTTACAATTGCTGTAAGCCTCTAGCCTATTAGGTCTCTTGTCAGCTCTCTGAGGATTGCAGCTGGGTGGGGCTGGCCTCAGGCACAGGAGCACCCAATTGTTTCAGGCTTTGGAAGGTGGGGCAAACCCCCTATGTGTGTCTTTGAGAAGCACAAGTCTTCTGCAGCTGACAAGCCCTGCCGCCCACAGGTCCACACACACAGTCAACACAGTCCTGCCCCGTGTGTGTGCCCCGACCTCCAGAAGCGGACCCAGTCTCTCCACGGCGGGAGCCCCACACACTCCACCACTGCCCCACACTCTCCACCCGCTCCTTGTGCAGTCCTGCCCCGCTGAAGTGGGCTCAGTTGCCAGGCAGCAGAGAATACAGTCACCAATCTATGCAGGCTCACAAGTTGCCTGAGGGCTTGTTGTTGGGTGGGGCCAGTCTCTAGGGTGGGCTGCCTGCCCTGGCTGAGCTGGATTAAATCTGTGCTCTAGCGGGTGGGGCAGACCCTGGGCTAGCAGGCCCCAGGGAGAACTCCAATGGCGTCTGTGTCAGCACGCCCACACCAGGCCACAGCAATGGCCACCGCCAATGTCCCGGTCCCTGGAGAGGTCTCACCTCTCACCGAGATGCACCCAGGGCCTATTAGGTGAGTCTCTTTTCACCACAGCACTGTGAACCTTTCTTTCGGGTGATTTTAGGTTGCTTTCTGAAACGGGTGAGTTTGCGCGTGGGCCTTTTAAGAGCCAGTTTTAATTTCTTTGTGAACCAGCTTTTCTGGGGGTACTCCCCAATGTTTTAGTAGCAGGCAAAGTCAGATATTATGCCACTCGTCTCCATTGTGCTGGGTCCACAAAATGCCCACAGCGGCGGCGCTCCCCGGCTCAGGGCCCCGCGCTTCCAGGGAGGCTGCATACCTGTGGGCTGCTCCCGGGTGGCCGTGAGGCACTGCGGCTTGTGAAGGTGGCGTTTTTCCTCTCCAGAAGGGAGTTTCTGCCTCTTCCACCTCAATTAGGATTGTCCGTTGTTGCAGGAGTTCCTCTTATCCAGTTTTCAGTTCTGTCTCAGGGGTAATTTTTCCACGAGCAGTTGCAAATTGGTTGTGTCTCCGGGAGGAGGTGAGTTTAGAGTCTGCCTACGCCGCCATCTTGACTTCGCACCCCCCCCCCCGTGATGACTTTAGATACAACACCAAAGGCACAATCTGTGAAAGAAATAATTGATATCTTGGATTTCATTAAAATTTAAATTCTGATCTTGGTCATCATCATGGTGGTGTGAGAGGATCCCTTTGTCTCTCCCCTTCAATCCACAGCAAGTAAAACATCCATAACCCAACAAAGGCTACATTGCCCAACACACCAGGACACCAGAGAGATCCACCCATTGGTACATACAAACATGGGTGGATTCGAGCACATAGAGGAGGCTAAATAGGGGAACAGCAGAGGCTGAGCCCAGGGCCCTGGATGCCCAACCACAGAAGCTGAGCCATCCACCCTCACCCCCAGAGAACCCTCTGGGCACCAACAGAGGCAGGCCTGTGACTCCAGCCAGCCGCAGCAGCACCTGCAGCCACAGGGAGTGGAACAGCAGCAGAGGCAGAGCCCTGTAATCCTAGGCCTTCTGGCCACAGCGCAGAGGCTGGCAGCAGGGAGACATGCACAGAACTCCAACATCCCAACCACAGCAGCACCTGCAGCGAGAAGATAATGGGCAACAGCTGAGACAGTGCCCTGCAAACCTGGCTCCCTCCCTCCCTTCCCCTCCCCCCACCACTATGGTGAAGCTTTCGACCCAGGTGATCCTGGAAGCAGCAGAGGTATCAGCCATTCCTGTACCCCGGCTGGAGAAGCCAGTGACCACAGCAACACTGGCAACAGCAAGGTATTAGTGACCCCCAGAGGTGCAGACTACGAGGACAACAGTACCAGTGACCCCACCCCAAATAGATGCAGTGGAGGGTGAGTCGTGCAGATCCTCAAATATATCCAGAGGCAGGTCAGGTAAGAGAAACCAAAAACTAGTGCTGTAGTGGCACCTACTGAAAAACTTAAGAAAAGCCTCTAATAAGTTGGAATCAAAACAAAGCTATACCCAAATAAGAAAGGTGTTTGCTACAACAAATGCACCAGCAGAGGGCAAACTCAGCAACTGCCACGAAAAGCCTCAGTAACATGCCATCACAAAAAGAAAATAAAAATTCTCCAGAAACCAAACATAAAGTCATGGAAGATTGTGATCTAACTGATAAAGAATTCAAAACAGCTGTCATGAAGAAACAATGAGCTACAAGAAAATTCGGAAAGGCAATTCAATGAGCTCAGGAATAAAATCAATGAACAGAAGGAGTACTTCACCAAAGAGATTGAAACTCCAAAAAAGGACCAAACAGAAATTCTAGAGCTGAAGAACTCAATAAATGAGATGAAGAATAAAGTAGAAAACTTTGGAAATAGCACAGATCATATGGAAGAGAGAATTAGCAAGCTTGAAATGATTCTGGTATAAGAGGAGAAAGAACTAAGATTTTTTTTACAGTAGAAATTCTAAAAGAAATATCCAACTCCATTTGAAAGGACAACATAAGGATAATGGGTATTCCAGAATGAGAACAGAGAAAGAAGGCAGCGGAGAGCTTACCTAAAGAAATAATACCTGAGAACTTCCAAAACCTGGGAGAAGTAACTGGATATACAAGTACATGAAGCTAAAAGAATACTCAATTATCTCAATGCAAAAAGACCTTGTCCAAGACACGTGATAATAAAACTGTCAAAAGTCAATGACAAAGAAAGAATATTAAAAGTAGCCACGGGAAAGAAATAACCTACAAGGAAACCCCATTAGACTATCAGCAGATTTCTCAGGCCAGGAGAGAGTGGAATGATATATTCAAAAATATTGAAAGACAAAATCTCTCAGCCAAGAATACTCTACCCAGCAAAGTTATCCTTTGGATATAAAGGAGAAATAAAGGCTTTCCTAGACAATCAAAAGCTGAGGGAGTTCACTGTCTTTAAGGCTGCCAAAGAGCTGAGCAGTGGAGGATGGTAACATGGTAACCTAAAATGCCACAAGGCTCTCTTACTGAAATTCAGCAGTTTTTTTCTTCATTAAGTATTCCCCTGGATATTGTAAATTTTTGGTTAGATTCTGCATTGCGGGTGCAGGTTGCTGCCAGAGGATATGATATGGACCTTATTCTCAAACAACTGTGGTTGTGTGCGTTGATCTGGTATCACCCTGAAGGATTAGCTCAAGGATTTGCCTTTTTTTCACCTACTTTGGAGCTTTCCCAGAACTGAGGGAAACAGCTAACAATCCATAAAAGAAAAAAATGATAAATTGGACTTAATCAAAATTCAAAGCCTTTTCCCTTCAAAAGACACCATTAAGAAAATAAAAAGACAAGCCACAGACTGGGAGAAAATATTTTCAAATCATATACCTGATAAAGGACTTGTAACCAAAATATATAAAGAACTCTTACATCTCAATAATAAGAAGGGAAACAGCCTAACTGAAAAATGGGCAAAATATTTAATAGACATTTCTCCAAATCAGATATACAAATGGCCAACGAGCAGATGAAAAGATGTTCAATATCATTAGCGATTAGGGAAATGCAAATCCAAACCACAATGAGATATTACTATCTATAGCTATAATATAATTTTTTAAAAAGGAAAAATAACAAGTGTTGGTGGGGATGAGGAGAAATTAGAACTCTCATACATTGCTGGTGGTGCATGTAAATGTAATAAATGTAAAATGGTGTAGCCCCTTTGGAAAACACTTTGGCAAAAGATTAAACATACCATTACAACAGGACCCAGCAATTCCACTCTTAGGTATCTACCCGAGAGAACTGAAAATATATGTCCATCCAAAAACTGGTATATGAATGTACATAGCAGCCTTATTCACAAGAGCCAAAAGGTGGAACTAACCCACATATCCATAAACTGATGAATGGATAAATAAAATGTGGTATATACATACAGTGGAACATTATTCAGCCATCAAAAGGAATGAAACACTAATATGTGCCACAACATGAATAAACCTTGAAAACATCATGCTAAGTAAAAGAAGCAAGTCACAAAAGACCACATATTGTATAATTCCATTTATATGAAATGTCTAGAATAGGCAAATCCATAGGCACAGAAAGTAGATTAATGATTGCTTGATGTGGGGGGTGGCAACAAGGATTAACTGCAAATGGGCAAGGGAGAGGTCACTGGAGTTATGGAAATGTCTAAAATTGGACTCTGGTGATGGTTGCACCACTCGATAAATTTACTAAAAAATCTTGAAGTGTACACTTAAAATGGGTCAGTTTTATGGGATATAAATTTTGTCTCAACACAAAATTTTAAAGACACTCTGGGAAGCAGAGAAAAAAAAGAAAGCTCATATCTTTGGCAACTTATTAGGTATCATACAGAGCTCATGAGGCTGTTGTATGTTGTTGTTGTTGTTGCTGTGGTGACAGTAGGAGTGGTGGTTTGCCCATGAGGGCTGAGGGTCAAGCAATGATACTGGTATTTTAAAATAAAAATTTAAAAATCAATAAAACAGAATGTTGTTGGCTTGAAATTTGGAGTAGCAGTGGGGCAAAGAGAAGTGGATGGGTTTAAAAATACTTAGGATGCAGAATTGACAAGATTTTGTGCTGAGTAGATATAGGGAATGGGGAAGAGTGAGGATGTCTCAGACTTCGCATGCTTAAAGTTGAATCCCTGTTGTCCTCCCAAAGTTACTGTCCTCCTGTGCCGCTAATCTCAGTGAGTTGGATCAGCATCCTGGCACAGAGTAAGCATTCATTGATTGTCTTTGGAGTGAAAGAATGAGTGAACAGAGTGAAAATGTGGCCAAACAAAGCATTCACCAGGTCCTGCCAAACAGCCAGTCCTAAACTCACCCTCAAGGTTGGCTCAGCAGATGTCTATCACAATTTCCCGCTCACTTTATCGACCATTTGGGAAATCATCAGGTCCCATGCCCAGGAGAACACCCACCTTCATATCAGCCACACCTTGCCTAGAACCTGCAGGTGTGGCACAGACCAGGTTTTGCCAAGAGCCTCTTATCCTGCAAATTCTTTACGTGAGGGCAATGGCAGGTGCATGTACAGCATCGGGGACTGTTTTGGTGTTGTAGAAAGAGGGTCACGATGGTGCCCAACTGGTAGATCTATGTTCACTTTGGCTCCAAGCAGAAAGAGACTCTTCCCACCAAAGAGATTTATTAATCCAGGGACCTCCCTCCCCAGTCCTGACAGGCAGAAAACACAGCCGCCAGAAACACTGCAGATACCGAGTGATCAGTTTGGATATTTTACTGCTGTTCCCAGGGTTGACAAGCAGAGTCACGCAACTGCTTGTGTTTCCTGATATAGATACCAAAACCAGGAAGTGATCCGTCCCAGTCCACACTTCCCAGAAATAAAGAATGACGTGGGACACGCAAAAGATGCCCCCAGACTCAGGCAAACCAGCAAACATTCCCTGGTTATGGAAGAGAAGTGAAATTTGCAACCCAGAAGGGAAATCTGGCTGTGTGAGCAGTAGAATTGAGGGTGGAGACATTTGATGAAGTATACTTTTTTAAACCTCTGTTTAGATAGTATCATTAGATAAACATCCTTTTCAATGATAAAACCCAAGTCATTTCTGGCCCTTTTCCTGGAAGAGCTTTTTGCTGCCGTCAGTTTATAGGAACAGCAATAAGAGGCCATTTTCTGGGCATGGAGCCCAGGACTCAAAAGGAGGCTCTAGAGAACATCTGGTCTGCTTGATATATAGAAGCCAGCATTGCATGAGTGTGTTTGTGTGTATGTGTTTCTCCCATGCTGACTCATGGCCTTGAAGCCTCTCTGGAAACACCCCCACCACTCTAGCCAGCCAATTTATACACACCCCTTCGGCTCCTCCTTGATTCAAATGTTAGGTCAAGAGGAAGAAGGAAACTGAATTCAAGAGCTGCTCTCAAGCATCTAGAATTCTCTGTACCTCACCTTTTGAGAAGAGAGACTGACCCCAGCTCTGCCTCAGTCCACTACAAGCTGGGCTCTCGTCTTAAAGCACCAACTTTATTTGAGCCTTTGGATAAAACTGAAAGAAAAGAGTCCACGAGTACTGTGGATTGTGCAGGAGGCAGGGGGCTGACAACTGGCAGTATAAACAGAAAGATGGCAGGCCCGAAGCCCAGCATTGAAACAGACCCTGAAATTGAGCTTTTCGTGAAGGTAAGTCTTCTAGTTATAATAACAGCATATAGAATGTATTATTTCTTGACACTGGACCTCAGCTTCTTAAAAAATAGTCAACATTTGGGCTAGAGAAAGGAAATAATTTTGTAGTTGTATTCCTACTCTGAGTCCTATAAGGATGCCTAGGTGTTTGGTTGCTCTTAGATGACAATAGGAAAACATCTCATCTGAAAAAGGCAAAGAGATATGGTGAAAAGAGCTCTAGACTGGTTGGTAGTCAGAGCAACTAAATTGTATTCTTAGTGGCTTCCTAAGTAACCTTGAACAAATCCTTCCCTCTCTCTGGACCTTTGTTTCTCCATCTATACAATGAAAGAGACTGACAAATGGTCCTTGAGGGCTCTCCAGCTCTCGCAATCTGTGTTTTATGAGGGAGGTTTTGGAAGGCCTGAATGGGGTGAAAAGAGGGCCAAGAATGGCCTGATAGCCCCATTCCCACACATAGCCCAGACAGAGCTTTCTAAAATTCTCCCACAATGGACGAACATCACAGCAGGGGCAGATGGACACTAGGGGAGAAAAAAGCCAGGAGTTTGTGTACCTTTTATACGAGGAGGAGGCATTTTAGAATGCTGCACTTCCTCTTTATGGTCTGCCTTGGGTTGTTTTTTTTTATATCTTAACTTTTCAGAAAAGCCCTTTGGAAAACCCCTAAGGCAGGAGAAAGGAACATGTGTTTCTAAATTAGCTCATCAAGAAAAATGAATAATTTTGTGTGGGTTATTCCAAGTAGAAATTACATAGTTTTCTAAATCCTTGTTCATACTAACTATTTTTTCTCTATATTTTCATTGACTATTGGAAGTACTCAGGAAGATAATAATAATAATAAAAATATCTTGCTTGAGCCTTTTCTAAACACTTTACATATATTATCTCATTTAATCCTAATAACAATTTCGGAGATAGGTTACTAGTAGTATCAGCAGTAGTAGTGGCAGCAGTACACATCATTGTAATTTTTAGATAAGCAACCGAAGGCAATAAAGTTTAAGTAACTTGCCTCTAAAACTATATAGCCTCTTGACAACTTACAAAGACATAAAATAAGGTATGCTTACCAAATTTTAGGTTAAACATCTGTTAGCTGAAGTAATACTTTTATAATTATTTAAAAATATTTAACTGGTCACATATATACAGCAAGAACATAATCAACCTGCCTTTGCAAAATTATAGGAGAGAGATCCTTGTATGCCTGCATAGCAAAGTAATCCAAATAAGTGTTTGCTGGACTATGGGGCATAAGAGCTACTTCTCCTATCTCTGGATTCTAGAAAAACATGTGACTGCTCAGACGTGATATAAATAAGACTTAATTTCCTAACTGGCCTTTTACATCTACCAATTCTAGACCAGAGATAATGTCTCTTCATAGGGTAACTAAAGTGTTTCATTTGTCTAAACTATTCATTCAATCCAATCAAACTCCTGTAACCAGTTGTTGGCATTGATCTGTGTGTTTATCTTCATAGACTTCCCATATTTGGGTGGTAATCTGGACAGGAGAAGTTAGCAAATCAAACATTGGATGAGGAAATGTTTAATTAAATAATAACTTTCAGGTTAAAATAATTAATCATTTATTGAGTACTGCTGTGTGGCAGGCACTGTGTTAAGAGGTTCATTATTAACTCTGTTTTATGGATGCAAAAACTAAAGCAAAGAGTAGCTGAGTAACTTTGTCCAAGGTCACATAGCTAGTGAATGGCAGGGTTAGGATTCCAATCCTCTAAAATAGCTATGTCTACTATTATTCAATTGTTTTCAGTTTGGCAAACTTTTTAGGAAAATTTTCCAGAATTTCATTGGATAGAATCCTTTAGATGTAAGCTTATCTAATGACATTGATACAATTTACAGATTTTCTGGAAGAACCTTGAGTATCATCTGGTCCAGGTTTTTGTTTTGCTTTGCTTTAAGACGTGTTCCACAGATCTCTACAAGTTTCATATAAAATACTGGGAGGGGGCATAGGGATTGAGAGAGGTGAAAAATGTTAGAGTAAGTTTAAAAAACACGGCTCTTTACCAATGATACCAATTTATAGATAAGTAGTATCTTTCTAAAGAGTAAATGAGTCTATTTCTCCAGCTACCTCTGGCTGTTGCTTAAAAACCCTACCACAACTTCTTCCCCATACCACTGATAGCATCCGTACAAGAGGTTAAGCACTTTCCCGTTACAATTAAGAATTTATATCACAGCACCTATGTGTTCCATGTAGTCAGTGAAAACATTGCCTTTCAGCTCTGAATAATTTGGGCAAGATTTATATCCAGGAACTAAGAACGAAGGATTTTCTAACACACATTTTATTTTCTCTAAATGCAGAGTTTATCTTATTGGTGTGTTGTTCATTTTTTTTTTTTTGTGAGGAAGATCAGCCCTGAGCTAACATCCGTGCTAATCCTCCTCTTTTTGCTGAGGAAGACCGGCTCTGAGCTAACATCTATTGCCAATCCTCCTCCTTTTTTTTCCCCAAAGCCCCAGTAGATAGTTGTATGTCATAGTTGCACATCCTGCTAGTTGCTGTATGTGGGATGTGGCCTCAGCATGGCTGGAGAAGCGATGCATTGGTGCGCGCCCGGGATCTGAACCCAGGCCGCCAGCAGCGGAGCGCACACACTTAACCGCTAAGCCACGGGCCGGCCCTGTTGTTCATTGTTAAATGGAGTTTTTGTGTTCTCTATCAAACGCTCTAAAATTTAGTTTTAGTAGATTTGTACATAACATTATATAATCTAACATTTGGGCCAAAATTCTGAATGTAATATTTTTGTCAAAAACATTTTATCTACATGGGAAAGAAGAAAGAGATGATACTCTTCTCTGAATGTTCAAACCATTTTCAAAGTCTCTTAGAACTATTATAAAGACTGACTAATAAAAAAATCCAACAAAACTGTTAGATGGGAAAAAGCAATGCTTAAGATGGTGGGTTCTGGAGTAGACAGTCCTGGATTTGCTATGTGAGAAGAGTATATACATCATCAACGCTTGTCTAGCTGAGTGTTCTTGAGCGAGTCAACTTCTCTGAGCCTCAATTTTCTCATCCATAAAACAAGAGTAATAACAGAAACTACCTCACAGGATCATCTTCATTGTGAGCATTAAATAAAACAAATACATAAAACACAGTAGCCGTTAACATAGTAAACACTCAATAAATGTCAGATGTTGTGGTTATTATTATTTTTCATGTTTAGAAACTTAGATCACAAACACAAAGAGAAAAAGTTGTTTTGATAAATGAGCACATCCTGTGTTTTCCAGCTAAAGATACAGTACTTAAGAGGTAGATAATTCATCAATCAGGTTAAAGAATGTACATCCTAAAATTTTATGTGATGGCACTTTAAATCACCATATTATAAATGGAAAAAAAAACTTCAGTTTTCCTGTAAAACTTTAGTGCATTTCCTCCACACCTCACTGTTTTGCCTCTCCTTTTGCCAAAGGCAACCCGCCCTTCCTGCTGTATCTATTATCAGACTCCATTCTTCTTCCTGCTTGCCACCTCTAATCATGTTTCCACTCACTAACCTCAGTTCTGATTGGATCTTTAGTCTAACTTCTGTTACAAAAGAAATGCAGCTACCAAGGTTGGTTGCCTTTTCCTGTACCTCTTCACTCCCTGACATCACAAAAGATCAACAATAAACATTATTTCTTCTGTCTCATCCACTGCCAGGGAAAAGAAAATTTGCCAAACAAATAGAATTATGCCTAGGGCCTCTGGGACCTTAATATTGCTAGAAATGACAGATCAGAGCAGCTTTAAGATGAACTACCCTCATTTCCTTCTACAGACTGAGGCAAAAGAGGAAAAAAAATTGGATCCAAGACATGAGAGATGCTGATGGCTTGGACTTGGGTAGCTAGCACCTAACAGTGTCAGACAGATAGTAAGCATCAAATAAACATTAAATGAATGAATGATGTAATAACCATGGCAAATGAGAGAACTGAACTTATTTGGAGATATTTATAGGTAAAACTGATAAGAATTAGTGTTGGAATCAATGTTAGGAATGAAGCAGAAGGATTATTCCCAATTTTCTAGTTTGGGCAACTGAGTGGATGGTGTCTTGTCTGCTCAGGCTGCCATAACAAAATACCACAGACTGGGTAGCTTGAACAGCATTTATCTTCTCACAGTTCTAAAGGCTGTATGTCCTAGATCAAGGTGCTAGCAGGGTCGGTTTCTGGTGAGAACTCTCGGTTTATAGATGGCTGCCTTCTCACTGTGTCCTTGCATTGTGGGCATAGAGAGAGGAAGTGAGCTTTCCAGTCTCTTCTTATAAAGGCATTAATCCCATCATGAGGGCCCTATCCTCATGACCTCTTCGATACCTAATTAACTTCCCAAAGTCCTCACCTCCAAATACCATCGCATTGAGGGGGTGGTTAGAGTTTCAATATACCAATTTGAGGAGGAACACAATTCAGTCCATAGCAGAAGGCAGTGCCATTCACAGGATTAGGAACCCTAAAGAAAGAGTAGGTCAATGTGTGGAGTAAAGAAAAAGGAAGGAATTCAGTTTGGGATATACTGAAGATTAAGGTGTCTAAAATCTGGATCTCCCATGAGGACACTACATCAGTTATAGCCCTCTCAAAAAGTGGTTGCCTTTTCTTCCTCACTCCTCTTGCCACTGAGCCTGGAGATGGGGTAGATGTTCTTGAAGTATCCTTGCTCCTCATTCCTGTTTCCAGACCATTCTACCTCCCCCATCCAGAGAAATACCTAGGTTGAGTCTCCTAAAATCAGACTAAACCACCCATTAAGCCTCTTTGTTAGAGTAGTCTTCCCAACTCCAGGTCATTCTCCCTTATTTCTTGAGGATTTTAACTCCTGGATCATTGTCACTCTCTCCAACACTATTTCTGTCATAACGCTTGGTGATTTTAATATCTACACAGATGACCCTTACAATACTCTGGCCTCTCAGATCCTTGAGTTCCTCTCCTCCAGTGGTCTTGTTCTTCACCATCTTTTAAGCACCTCCTTCCAGGGTCATACCCTTACCTTTGTCATTGCAATGTCTGCAACCCCTGCATAGTATTTATTTGAGGGTTTTTTTTCATAATATTTGTTGAGGAATTTGTTCTGCTTTTTGAACTTTTGTATTTTAATATACCTTATTAAGGTATAATTTACATAAAATAAGATGCACCTATTTTAAGTGCACAATCCAAAGACTTTTGAAAAATGTATAAACACATGTAACCACCACCCCAATCAAAATATAAAATATTTCCATCACTTTAGAAAATTCCCTTGTGTCTCTTTGCAGTCAATCTTCCCCAGTCTACCCTGCTACTCCCCTGCCAGGCAATCACTGATTTGCTTTCTGTCAAAATACATTGATTTGTATTTTCTAGAATTTTCTATAGATTGAATTATACAGTAGGTACTCTTTTTTGGTCTGGCTTCTTTCACTCACCATAATTATTTTGAGATTTGCCTATATTGTGTGCAACAATAGCTCGTTTCTTTTTATTGCTAAAGTATTCCATTTCATCCATGTACAATGTTTATCCATTCACCCATTGAAGGACATTTGGGTTGTTTCCAGTTTTTGGCTATTGTGAATAAAGTTGCTATAAACATTTGTTTGCAAGTCTTTCTATGGCCATATGCTTTCATTTCTCTTGGGTAAATATCTAGGATTAGAATTGCTGGGCCATATGGTAGGTGCATTTTTAACTTTGACAAACTCTGTAGAAAGCAGTTGTACCATTTTATAATCCCAACAACAGTGTATCAGTTCCAATTGCTCCACATTCCTGCCAATACTTGATATGGTCAGTCTTTTTAATTTCAGCTATTCTAATGTGTGTGTGATGGTATCTCATTGTGGTTTTAACTTACATTTCTCTGTTGACTAATGATGTTGAGCATCTTTTCATGTCCTTAATTACCATCTGTATATCTTTTATGTAGTGTTTAAATCTCTTACCAATTTTTAAGTTGGGAAGTTTGTTACTGAGTTCTAAGAGTTCATTATTCATATATTTCATATATTTTAGATACAAGATGTTTTTATTTTCTTGTCAGTTCTTTTGAAAAGCAGAAGATTTTAGCTTTGATGTCGCCCAATTTATTGAATTTTCCTCTTCTCTCCCTCACTCTCTGAATCCCAGCCACACTGACCTTCTTTCAGTTCCTTATGTATGCCATGCTCAAACCTGTTGCAAGGTCTTTGTATATGCTATTCCCTCTGTTTAGAATGCCCTCTTCATGCCCATTCACATAGTTAACTCTTACTTATCCTTTGAACTCAGTTCAAATGCCTCTTTTTCAGGAAAGGTCTTCCCTGACAAACCCCATATAGATTGCATTTTTCTGTTACACACTCTCATACCACGCATGTCCTTCCTTCAAAGAATTTATCTCGGTTTAAAGCTGAGAGTTAATCTGGGGGACTATTTTTTATTTTAATATGTTTTTCATAGATATAATGTCTGGTCTATGTTAAATACATGATTATTTGCTCAGTAAATATTTATTGGGAGAGTGGATGAATGAGTGAAGAATAGAGGGTCCACAGGTAAACTCAAGTATATATAAAACTTCAAAGCAGAAAAGTGCTGTTTTTCATCAGTAGGAGAAAGATGGATTTTTAAATGAATGGTTTTAAGACAACTATTAACTGTTTGTAAAAAAAAAAAAAAAAAAGAAAGAAAGAAAGAAAGAAAAATACTAAAGCTGGAGTCCCAATACACTTCTTATGCCAAAATAAATTCTAAACAGATGAAACAAATGCAAAAATGAAACCATAAAGTTACTAGAAGAAAACACAAGAGAACATCTTTATAGCAAAACAAAATAAGAAAGTAATTTTTTTATAATCTTGGTGTATATAATGGCTGTGTAAGCAGATCAGAAAAACCAGACTGCACAGAAGAAAAGAATGTGATAGATTTTATGTAAAATTTGTCTTACTTAAGACATGTTTCTAAAATTACCTGTAATGTGTATATAAAAGAGTTAATATCTTTAGTAAACAAGTAATTTTTCCAAATCAATAAGGAAAAAGTCGTCACCTTAATTGAAAAATGTAAAATTGTCATGAACAAACAGTTCACAAAATAAGGAAATCAAATGGCCAATGAACATATGGAAAATATCTTTCAAAAAGGAAACTTGGCAGGATCTATCAAAATAGAAAATACACATACTCTCTTTACTCAGCACTCATTTTAAGAAGTAACTCTAAAGAGGATAATCTCAGAAGTGGAACAAGTTTTATGCCCAGAAATATTTGTTGCTGAAGTATTTAGAGTAGCAAAAATTTTAGAATATCTGAAATGTCCATTAATAGGAAATGTATATGTTATATAAATTCTGGTAATATATAAAATTTATTATTAGTAGTAGTACTCATCACACTTGTAATTTTGCAAAAATGAGATTATTTGATTCATTATCTCTCTCTATCCACAGATGGTAGAATCCATGGGATTAAGGACTTCTAACTTTGTCTCTAGCAACTAGCTCTTTTCCCAGTAGGCACTCAATACATACTTGTTGAGCAAATGAATGAATGAGGTCTTTCTTGATCTTAATAGGCTGGAAGTGATGGGGAGAGTATTGGAAACTGTCCCTTTTGCCAACGCCTTTTTATGATCCTCTGGCTTAAAGGAGTTAAATTCAATGTGACTACTGTTGACATGACCAGGTAAGAGAAAGCATGACATGTTTCATTCTGGGGATTGAAATTGGTAGACACTAATACAATGTTGGTGTTTGTATAATGTGTACTTTATCTAGAGGCCTAACTCTGCTTATTTTCAATAATCATAGAAAGCCCGAAGAGCTGAAGGACTTAGCTCCAGGTATCAATCCTCCCTTCCTGGTGTATAACAAGGAGTTGAAAACAGACTTCATTAAAATTGAGGAGTTTCTAGAGCAGACACTGGCTCCTCCAAGGTACAGCATTTAACAGGATATTGTTGTTCTTGAGATAATCTATTTTATTGGGCTATTTATTGCAGATTGACAATTCTTCTAAACATCTATTTTTCAATGTTAGACCTCTCTTTTGCTATCTTTCTAGAAAAGTTTGAAAAGATCCTCCTTGATCACTTCATATATTATTAGAAAACTTTGCTACAGAATTATTTATTTAATATATGTAAAACTATTAAAACTTTATGAGCTGTAGGTAGAATATTAGGGAAGGGAAAAGGATAGACTTGTAAACCTGGGAAACGCAGGTAAATTTGAGCCACATTTAATTTCAGTCACATTATCTGATCCATAATGAAGTTTGGGGGCATTTATACTGATAGAAATCAGACATTTTATTGTAGAGCCCTCAGAAGGTCTTCAATTTTGAAATAGCCTTTAATTCAGTCTGATCGCTTAGCTTTGCAGGTTGGGAAATATTACGTCTACTATGCATAAACTTCCCCCTTAAACTTCAAATACACAAAGACAATAGATAGGACATTTCAAATTATTTTTTTAAATATATACCATAGTTGAAATAAGAAAGTAAGTTCTCTGTAGTCTAGAAATAGAGAAAGAACCTATAGTGGGGTAGGAGTGAGGGTGCAGGGTAATAACACTGTATAGCCCATGAGGACTGGTCAGGACTAGGCCTTCACATCACTGATCGCATGAGGGAAGAACATACCCAACACAAGAGCTAGAGGCCAGGAAACAAGTCTCACACAGTTAGCCAGAGGCCAGAACTGCACTGTCTATACTTGAATGACAGCTGTATATCTCTGCCCACCCAGGATAGTATCTGGAAACAAGAAGCCTGCTGTACTCATTTTTTTTTTTTATTGTCGTGCAACAAATTACCACAAACTCAGTGTCTTAAAATGACATTCATTTATTATCTCACAGTGATCACCGGTCAGGAGTTTGGCTGTGAACTTAAAACTGCTCTAAAAAATAAAGTCTTGAGCCAGCCCTGATGGCCTAGTGGTTAAAGTTTGGTGGTCTCACTACCTCAGCAGCCCGGGTTTGTTTCCCGGTTGCGGAACCACACCACTCATGTGTCAGTTGCCATGCTGTGGTGGCAGCTCACATAGAAGAACTAGAAGGACTTACAACTAGGATATACAACCATGCCCTGGGGCAAGTCTTAATCATAAAATATGTATATAAAGGATAAATGACCGTTTCTATCAGTCCATAGTTCTTCCTCCATAAGAAACTAGGGATACTATTCTAGATTCTCTTCTGTGTGCCATACTAGGTTTCTTTCATCCATTATTGATGACTTCTTAGATTTTAAGCACCTGCTCCAAGTTTGTCCTATAAGTATTGAGTCTTATTTTGTTCTTTTCTTATCCTCCTCTACTACTTCCTCCCCTTACACCATCTGCTCCCCAACCTTTTCTTGCTCCCCAAAAAAATCTGTTGTGAAAAAATCTATTGTATATCTTTCCATTCCTTTTTCTATGTTCATATAAGCATAACAATAGGAAGCATAATTTATAAATATTGCATCTTGCTTACCTCACTTCAAACAACATTGTTAAAATCCTTAAACTCTTCTAGGGTAGATTTAACTCATTATTTTAATGGCTGCATAATAATCCATGTCACAGATGTGCTACAAGTTGCTAAACTATTCCTCTACTGATGTACATTCCCTTTCCTTCCAGTTTTTTACCACTACAAACAGTGCTATAAATAACATCCTTGCTCGTGTGTCCTTATATACTGGTGTTTTTATTCCTATGGAATAGATTCCCGGGAGTAAAATTCAAATGGTATATATCTTTTAAAATTTTTACTGCCTTACCCTTCAATGTATGAGAGTACACATTTCCCACATATCTGTCATACTATGTGTTACCACTCTTTTTAAATTTGTGCTGATCTAATGGGAGTAGTGATATCTCATTGATCCTTTAATTTGCATTTCCCTGAATAATAGGTGAATTTGAGCATCTTTACATGTGTTGGTTGATCATTTGGTTTTGTTCTGTGAATCATTTTGTCAAATCCTACTGATTTTCTATTAGCTTATGTATCGGTTAAGGTTGCATTCAACTCTGGTAACTAGAGATCCAAAAAGTAGTGACTTAAATAAATATAGGTTTTATTTTTCTCATATAATAAGAATCCAAGAATGAGGCATTGTAGGGCTGGAATGACAGCGCCATAATTTCACTGGGGATGCAGGTTCTTTCTAATCTTTCTTCTTTGCCATCCTTCAGGCGAAGCTTCCAGTCTCAAAGTTAACTCATGGTGACAATATTTCTGCTAGAATTCCAGGCAACAGATCTAACTCCCACATAAGAAGAAGGAGAATAACAAAGGACAAAAGATGCAAGCCAGCTTTAATGAACTTTCACAGAAGCCACATTTAACAATTTCCATTTATAACTCATTATCCAGAAGTAATTCACAAGGTCATATCTAAGTACAAAGCGTAGCTAGGTAATGTAGTTTTTAATCCAGTAAATATCTATATGTATATTGCCACCTCTAACAAAATAAGGCTCAGTTAATAGAAAGAAAGAAACAGAAAAAGAAAATGGTACATAACTGTGATATCTGCCATAGTCTGCCCTTCTAATCATCCAAATAAATGTGTGCATCCTTCTTCCCATACATGGAACACACTTACTCCCAAGAGAGATAACTTCCAAGTCTCATACAGTTACTGCATCCAGCTCAAAGTCCAGGATTTTTGGATGATGTGCAACATCTCAATTAGATACTAATGGTCAAGCAATCAAACAAAATAAAAGACAAGTTCTCTCCACTCACTCCTTGACACATCCAGTATTCAATGGTGGAGCAGAAATTGGATAATTGGAATAAAAACTTCCATTTTAAAAAGGGAATATAGGGTAACACACACCAATCATTCATTCATAACAGTTACCATTGTTGGAGAAACAGCTGAAAGATTGTTTTTAAGTTTTGGTGTTACAAACAAAGCTAAAATCAACTTTCTTTTTACAAGGCTCTCCAGAGAAGTTATTTAGTCTGCCATATTGTTAGATGTGGGATCCCTTCCATATAAACGTGGTTTTATCTAAATTTTTAAAACCTGTTAGATACTCCATCAATGAAAATGGTGGAATAGAGAACTCCAAACTCCATCCCTCCATAAAAGCAATGAATATCCTGGTAAAAACTGTAAGAATCAACTTTTCCATAACTCTGGTGGACTTCTGAAGGATTGACTGAAGGGTCTGCCTTTTTTTTCACCTACTTTGGAGCTTCCCCAGGCATTTGTGAGGCAGCTTCCCTAGTGGCATTCATGGAAGTTATTTAAAGGCAAATGTATTAGCCACTTCCACATGGGGCAATAACACTTGGGGAAAGCAATAGACAAACTTAAAATCTTGGGAAGTAAGAGGCTGGGATACTTGGGGGATACTTAGAGGAATAAGGGCTTTAAAAAGCATTCATGTATTCTAGGAAATCTAGAAGTCCACGCACATGTGCACATTGACTTATGCTCAGAAAAAGACTTGAGAAGACCCTAAGCTCTCACTTCTGGTTGAGCTTCAGGCACCATGCAAGCAGAAAGGGAAGGCTAAGGCAGAACTGCAAACTGCCTACCTAAGCATTGAAGGAGTGCCCCAACACAGAGCCAGCCTGCAAAGACTGGGAGAGCTTTTTTTTCTCTAGTGTCTTAGTTTTGGTTCTAAGAGTTTAAGGAAATCTCTGTCAAATCAATAACTGACTGAAGATAATGGGACAAAGATTTCAGTAGCTGTACACAACAAGGAACACAGACTTTACAAAATTACTTCAGAAAATTCACTAAACAAATAAACAACACCACCCACAATGAGCAGCAACAACAAACTCTGGGGAAGGGAAGAATCTGATTTCCAGACTTTCCACATTAAAATATTCAAGTGTCCAGTTTTCAAGAAAAAAATATGAGGCATGTCAAGAAACAAGAAAGTATGGCCCATTCATGAGAAAAAAAGAAATTAATAGAAACTGTCCCTGAGAAAATCCAGATACTTGATTTAATAGACAAAGACCTTAAATCAACTGTCTTTTAAATATGTTTAGAAAGCTAAATAAAACCATGGACAAAGAACTAAAGGAAACCAAGAAAACGGTGTCTCAACAAGGAGAGAATAGCAATAAAAAGATAGAAATTCTGGAATTGAAAAGTGCAATAACTAAAATGAACAATTCACTAAAGGGTTTCAACAGCAGATTTGAACAGATAGAAGAAAGAATCAGCAAAACTGAGCATAAGTCAATTGAGATCATCCAGTCTGAGGAAAAGGAAGAAAATGAACAGAACCCAACAGATCTGTGGAATACCATCAAATGTACCAATATACATATAATGGAAGTCCAAAAAAGACAGGACAGAGAGAAAGAAGCAGAAAGAATATTTGAAGAAATAATGGCTGAAAACTTCCCAAATTTAATGAAAAACATAAATCTACACATCCAAGAAAGTTAATGAACTCCAAGTGGAATAAATTCAAAGAGATTAACACCAAGGTACATTACAATCAAATTATCTAAAGCCAAAGCCAAAGATGATAGAATCTTGAAAGTAGCAAGAAAGAAATGATTCATCAGATAGAAGGGATCCTCAATAAGACTAACAGATGATTTTTCATCAGAAATCATGGAGGCCAGAAGGCAGAGAGATGACATATTTAAAGTTCCGAAACAAAAAAAGTCAACGAATTCCACATCTGGAAAACTATCCTCCGAAAATGAAGGAGAGGTTAAGATATTCCACATGAACAAAACCAAGGGATTTTGTTGCTAGTAGACCTGCTCTACAAAAAATGCTATAGGGAGTCCAGGCAGAAATGAGAGGTGACTAGACAGTAACTTGAAGTCATATGAAGAAATAAGGAGCAGCAGTAAAGGGAAAAAAAGCACATGATCATCTCAATTGATGCAGAAAAAGCATTTGACAAAAATCCAACACTATTTCATGATAATATTCAACAAACTAGGAATAAAAGGGAGCTTCCTCAACCTGATAAAGAACATCAATGAAAAACTCAGATAACATAACTCAATGGTGAAGGGTTGAAAACTTCAACCCTAAGATCAGGAACAAGACAAGTAGGCCATTTTTGCCACTTCTATTCCACATTGCACTGGAAGTTCTAGCAGAGCAATTATGCAATAAAAAAAACATGAAAGTCATCCAAATTGAAATGGAAGAAGTAAAACTATCTCTATTTTCAGATGGCATGATCTTTTATGAGAAAATCCTTAAAAATCCGCTAAAATTCTATAAGAACTAATAAATGAATTCAGCACAGTTGCAGATACAAATCAACATACAAAAACAAATTGTATGTCTATACACTATCAATGAATAATCCAAAAAGTAAATTAAGAAAGCAATTCCATTTTCAATAGTATCAAAAATAATAAAATACTTAGGAATAAATTTAACCAAGGAGGAGAAAGACTTGTACACTGAAAACTACAAACCATTGCTGAAATAATTTAAAGAAGACCTAAATAAATGGAAAGACATCTATATTAGTTTCTTAGGGATGCCATAACAAAGTGCCACAAACTGAGTCGCTTAGCCCAGAAATAAACCCACACATCTATGGACATCTAATTTTCAACAAAGGAGCCAAGAACATACAATGGAGAAAGGAAAGTCTCTTCAACGAATGGTGTTGGGAAAACTGGACAGCCACATGCAAAAGAATGAAAGCAGACCATCATCTTATACCATAGACCAAAATTAACTCAAAATGGATTAAAGACTTGAATGTAAGACCTGAAACCATAAAACACCTAGAAGAGAACATAGGCACTACACTCTTTGACATCGGTCTTAGCAGTAACTTTTTCAATAGCATGTCTCCTCAGGCAAGGAAAACAAAAGAGAAAATAAACAAATGGGACTACATCAAAGAAAAAAGCTTCTGCACAGCAAAGGACACCATCAACAAAACAAGAAGACAACCTACCAATCGGGAGAAGATATTTGCAAATCATATATCCAATAAGGGGTTAATATCCAAAATATATAAAGAACTCATACAACTCAACAACAAAAAACAAGCAACTCCATCAAAAAATGGGCAGAGGATATGAACAGAGATTTTTCCAAAGAAGATATACAGATGGCCAACAGGCACATAAAATGATGTTCAACATCACTAATTATTAGGGAAATGCAAATCAAAACTACAATAAGATATCACCTCACACCGTCAGAATGGCAATAATTAAAAGGACAAGACAAGAAATAAGTGTTGGAGAGAATGTGCAGAAAAGGGAACTCTCATACACTGCTGGTGGGAGTGCAAACTAGTGCAGCCACTATGGAAGACAGTATGGAGATTCCTCAAAAAGTTAAGAATAGAACTACCATACGATCCAGCTATTCCACTTCTGAGTATTTATCCAAAGAACAAAACACGCATGCATAAAGACATATGCACCCCTATGTTCATTGCAGCATTATTCTCTTAATAATACTACATTGTGTGTATATATATACACACACACACACACACACACACACACACACCACATCTAAGTGTTTTGTTTTCATTTTTTCATATTGGTTCTATACCTTTTGTATCAAATTGTTTCTAAATATTTTATACTTTTGTCACTATTATAAATGGATTATGCTATAATATCCATTTCTATCCGGTCATTGCTAGCATAGAAAAGTTATTTTTTTTAATGTTTGACTTGTATTTAGTCACCTTGCCAAAATAGCTCATTAATTCTAGTAATTTTTTCCTATACTTTCTCGGGTTTTCTAAGTATACAATTATATTGTTGCTTCTCTTCCAATAATTATACTGATTGCTTTATGTTATTGCCTTCCTCCAATTGCTAGAACCTCAAAAACAGTGAATAAAATGGGCAAAAACTCTCTGCCCTAGTAGAATTTACATTCTAGCTGTGGAAGACAGTAAATAAGCAAGATAAAAAGAAAAACACAAACTATTTTAGATAATGATAAAAACCAAGAAAAAATAAAGCAAGGGAGGGATAACTCCTAACATAGTGGGTGTTAGGGACAGGGGAGAGTTTGCAATGTTAGATAGGGTGGCCAGAGAAAGGCCTCACTTGGAGGAGATATCAGAAAAAAGATCTGAAAGAAGAGGGGGAGCAGGCCACATGCATATATGAGGGAAAGCACTCCATTTAAGGGCAGACCAACTGAAACAGCCCTGGGGCGAGAGCTTGTCTGGCCTATTTGAACAAAAACAAGGTCAGTATTGAGTGAAATGAGTGAGGAAGAGAGTAGGAGGAGATGAGAGTGAGGAGGTAAGGTGGAGTCGGATCACATTGGGCTCTGAGTATGAATGAGATGGCCACAGTGCAGGGTAATGAGTAGGGAGAGACATAATATGACTTATATTTTAACACTATTGCTCTGGCAGCAAGTGGAGAATAGTCAGGGAGTGTGGGGGACAAGCATGAAAGTGGAGAGAATAGTCAAGAAGCTGTTGCAGTAATATAGGGCTTTGGACCACACAGTGGGCAGTGGAGATGGTGAGAAGTGGACAGATTCTGGGTACATTTTGAAAAGTAAGCTGGCTGGAGTTGCCGACAGATCAAATGAGAGGATGGAGAGAAAGAAAGTAATCAAGGAAGATGACTGTTTGGTCTGACCATTTCTAGTTGCTGGTGGTGTTTTTTATGAATAGGAATTGATTTCCATTGAATACTTTTCCTGCATCTACTCATTATCATATGGTTTTCCTTTTTAATTTGCTAGTGTGATGAATTAAATTATTACATTATTTTATTTTATTATACTAAATGAACTTTGTATTACTAAGAGGAGGACATCTTGGCTACTTTTTTTCATCCTCTCCATACTCTTTATTCCTTCATTTGTTTTATGAGTTACAATATTTAAAGTCATATTTTTTCATACTACTTATCTTTGAAAATGTATTACCACCATATGTTCTGCCAAATAGGCTTTTAGGAGCAACTATGGGGACCTAACTACCATTTGAAACATTGTTTCTACAGGTAAATGAGCTCTAAACTCCAGACAGCTGATTTCCCAGTGAACTTTAGAAACTAAAGTATTCTGAGATTGGGGAAAATACATATTTCCAATGAGAGATTTCTCAGGACCTTCAGTTTCCAGCACAATTTTCCAAAACTTCCATTCTCAGTAGAGTGCAAGCTGGGACACCTTGTCTCTGTCTTGTTATGTGTGAATGATAGTGCAGTGATGTTTCTTTTCAAGGTATCCTCACCTGAGTCCCAAGAACAAGGAGTCCTTTGATGTGGGCTGTAACCTCTTTGCCAAGTTTTCTGCATACATTAAGAATACACAAAAGGAGGCAAATAAGAGTAAGATATCTTTTTTTAAATCTCTGTTTTTCTCACTCGCTCACTCTCACATTCTCAACCCAGATAAAATAGGATTTTCCTGAATATATAGTGTATGTTGGGGAATACCCTTCCTCTCATTCTCTGCTCTCTCCTCTGAAATTCCCTTGCATGAAGTTTTATTAGATTTGGAACCCAAGATTCAATTTAGCAATTACCAATTTAGCTCAATTAGAGCATTGACTTGCCAGGTGTGAACTAACTGCAGGACTGTATTTCTTAGCCCCTCAACTTTCCCAGTCCTGTGTACCTTTAAGATATCTTAAATCATAGTACTACCATCTCCCACAAACATTCTTGAATAGGTTTAATATCCTCTGAATCATGAGAGCTATTAGTCTCTGATTCTACTTTCTGACTCTTCTGTGTTGAATGATAACATGCATCACTTTTCTTTCTTTCTTTGACTCTCCTCCCAACGCACCTCCTCAAGAAAAGTCCAAAAATATTTCCACTCACCATTTGATTAACATCTGACTCTGTCTTATCAGTGGGTAGCTGAGCGTTCTAGTTAACTATTTAGATTTTGAAGAGCCAGTGTAAGCAATGTGTATAGATAAAGATGTTCAAATGTGTGAAAAGCATATTGAGAATGTATTTAGTCATGAAGACAATACATTTATAAGTAACTCTATGACTTCATTGCCTCAGATTTTGAAAAATCTATGCTCAGAGAATTCAAGCGTCTGGATGACTACTTAAACACCCCACTTCTGGATGAAATTGATCCAGACACTGCTGAGGAACTCACAGTTTCCAGAAGATTGTTCTTGGATGGAGATCAGCTGACACTGGCTGACTGCAGCTTGTTACCCAAACTGAACATTATTAAAGTAAGTCTTTATAGGGTAGGCTGAATGGTTTGTGAGGGGTTTTGGAGTTGTTAGCACAAAGCACAGTGACCATCCAGTACGAGGTTGTTATATGATGGCTTTTGTCATCATCATCATGCACAGTGTATGTCTCCTTTTTCTCCTCAGAGGAAAAATCCATAATCATCTCCTCTGGGAAGCATAAAAACTTCTTGTTTCTTTCTTCCTAAATCAGAAGGTATTTTCTACTGTCTTGTCTATAAAACAAGGGTAATATTACCTATTTCACAGAGTGGTTTAGAAAATTAAATAAATTAAGGCATTATAAGTGATCGTGTGGGCTATTAATATTATTGTGATAATTTAATCATTAATTTAACAAATTCTTATTGAACAGAACTTATTCTTTCTCAGGTCCTATGTGTCTACATGTCTATGCCAGACACAGAGATTACATAAAGAAATAAGACATACTCAGGACCCTAAACAAATTCTTAGTCTAGTGGGGAGATATGTGCTCTTTTTCTGTGCTTCCTTCTTCTAAACATATTCATAATTAAATACAGCATAAATGTAAATATGATTGCAAGCATATAGCTTTGTTTACATTTGTAGGCAAAATATTAAAGTAATAAATCCTAAATTCTTTAAGTTTATTTTGTAGTACTTTTTGTGGAGATAACATATCCTCAACGATCTTGACGTTTGAGATATGTTTCTACACACTAGGCATGTTAATGTTGCCTCTTAATACCAACTACATTTTTCTCTTTTTTTCCCTAAAACTTAGGTTGCTGCCAAGAAATACCGTGACTTTGACATTCCAGCAGAATTCTCAGGCGTCTGGCGCTATCTACACAATGCCTATGCCCGTGAAGAATTTACCCACACATGTCCTGAAGACAAAGAAATTGAAAATACCTATGCAAATGTGGCTAAACAGAAGAGTTAGGACAGCTCTTTTGGTAGAAAAAGCTCTCTTTTCACTTGTTATCATATTAGAAAGGTTTTTGGAAATAAGAATATGGGAAACATTGTTTCCTCTATCCAACTCTATTATGAAAGAGAGCACTATATTATCTGTATCTAGTTAGTCAAAACTATCTGCCCACTGTGTATTTTAAAAGTCTTAATATTGTCACTTCATTTTCTTTATTCCCATGGCATAACCACCACAATCTTAAAGACAGGGAAAGCATCAAGATCTTTTGCTATATGATTGAGTTCCTAGACTGCACCATGTGTAAGCTCAACAGATGGCTGAAGTTACAAATGACATAAGTAGAGCCACAATCTCAAACTGTTCCTGAGAAACATTTCCATCTAAATCATTAAAACAATTTTACATTTTTCTTAGTTTAATACACACATGAATTTATTTCTGATATGAATAATGAAATCAGAGAGTGAGCATATCAGAGAGGCAAATCCTTAAAAAATGATTTAAAAAGATCAGCTCTAGGAAGAGATCAAGACCAACTGGTTTTAGCATGGCAATCAAGACCTAGAAATATGACTGCCTCATAGTCAGAGATGTGAATATGATGTTTATGACCAGATTATATTGTCAAATGAGCAAGCATTCATTGGATAACACATAATAATATTTTTTTAAAAAATCAGAAGCAAATACATGGCAAAGTTGCAAAGTAAATTGGATCTTTTATTCAATAGAAATAAGAAGGAAACCAAGAAATTTGACCAACCAAAAGGTCTTGTTGCTGTCCATAAAAGGATAAGGCACACCATCCTTAGAGGATAATCACAAAGCTTTCTACAGATTTTAAAATGTTCCATTACTATATATACTCAAATTTACATGTTAAAGTACAATCAAGTCACTCAAATCTGAAAACAAAAGCTGAACTGAATTCTTGGTCCTTCAAAGGAGAAACAAAGTTCAGCCTCAAAAAAAGGAAGAGAATGTTACAGGCTTTAGGGGAAGGATAATTTTTTTTTTAAAAGTAAGGCAATGAGTAAAGAGTTAACAGGCATAGAAAGGGCTCAAAGTCCTGTCCTTGGAAACCACAGAGTTAAAATAAATGTGGTGTCCCCTCTTTGCTGGAAGCCCCCTGAAGTGAGAAATTGCACCTGGCCTAGATGGTGGGGTTGTGGATTTTCTGAACAGCTCAGATCCTTCCAATGTCACTGATATGATTTCCAAGAGTAAAGTTTTTTAAGATCTATGATTTTAAAGAACAAAGCTTCTCAGTACCATGCCCTAAAACTCATTAATAGAAGCAGTTTTTACAGATTACACCATACTTAAAGTGCATTCATGTCACCATAAAGCTTCAGCATATAGCAAGATGGACAGTTGTGACAATTCAATTTAGTAACTACCTATTGAGTAGTTACTGTTGTTATTATTATTTAGTTATTTAATCATCACAACAACCCTATGAAGTATGTAAAAAAATTCTGCCTCATGCCAGAGGAACAGTCCCTGCTCTCACAAAATACACAATTAAATAATGGAGACAGGCAATTAGACATGCAATTACAATACATACGTGTTATGAAAAGAATAAGCATAAGGTTATATAACAGAAGTATATCCTCATGTGTTCCCCCAGCCTGACCTCAAACAAGTTCCACCTCGTCACATAGCCTTTGCATAGCACGACCTCTGTGAAAGATGTGTTTTTATGAGCAGGTGAATATAGACCTGACACATATTTTTTCCAACCCGGGAAGACACATGACTCCAAGGTGGGGTCCTGGATAAACCTAGCACCAGCAACTTCTTCCCCTGATGTAAATTACCCAAGATGGGTAGTGGCATTTCTGATCAGTGGTGAAACACTACAACACAATTCAGGCAAGTTCTTTGCCACTTTATAACAAGGATGGCTTTTCCTCCAGTTCCCAATAACATGTTTCTCATTTCCATGTGAGATCTCACTAGAACAGCCTTTACCATCCATATTTCTACCAACATTCAGCCTTCACTAGAATTACCTCTAACGTCCGTATTTCTAGCATGCACCTCAAAACTCTTCTAGCTTCTATCCATTACCCACTTAAAAAGTTGCATAGTTCTGGAGGCCAGAAGTCTGAGATCAGAGTGGCAGCATGATCAGGTTGTAGCGAGAACTCTCTTCCTGGCTTGCAGACAGCTGCCTTCTTGCTGTGTCTTCACATGGTGGAGAGAGGAAGTAAGCTGTCTGTTGTCTCTTCTTATACGGGCACTAATCCCATCATGGGAGCTCCACCCTCCTGACCTCATCTAACCCTAATTATCTCCCAAAGGCCTCATCTCCAGATACAGTCACATTGGGGGTTAACATTTAAATATATGAATTTGGGGGAGGGACACACAATTCAGTCCATAGCAGTAAGACATCAAAGTGTCCTACAATGCGCATGTGTCCCACACCTATAGATCACCTCTGCTGTTCCTGGGGCTCATTTTACTCCAGATTCTGCCAACTATGCCAAATTGTGGTGAAAAGAAAATACTCCACAGAATCAGAATTTTAAAACAAGACTGCTATTTATAAGAAAGAAGGAGGTAAGTGTATACCAGCCAGTGTCTGGGGATAGGCTTTCTTTTATACAAGTTACAAGCTGAGCCCACCTCCAAGATCTGCTTTGTGATCACTAGGGGTGGAAGGGCCTTGAGACACTCAGGTAAGGAAAACAATATCTTGTGAATTCAGCAGAGTAGGGGATGGTGGATCTGATTTTCATAAGTTAGGAAACTTTAAAAAGACTATTTGATAAGACATCCAGGTTGCCGAAGACAGTGGTGCCTGCCTTGGTCTGTATCTTCCAATATTTCCTCCAAAAACAGTACAAAATAATAAGAACAAATTTTAAAAAGAACTAAAACCATATGGTAAGCATAACTTGAAGACAGATAAATCCCCAAACCTCACTATAACTGTAAGTTTAAAAAAAGAAAAAAAAAAAAAACCAAATCCTAGCAAATACTCTCTCACATTCACGCTTCACCACAAATTTTTGTGGTGTAGTGAGCAATGGTGGGCTGAGAAAAACTATAGGGAATAATGGAGCTAGTCATGGGCCTAAAGTTGATCTAAAATCATTGAAAGAAAGAATAAGTCCACCCTAAGTATGAAAATATTTTTTAAGTGCCCTGGTAGACCAAGTAACAGCAAAGTAACTTAAAAGTATGCACAATATGAAGTATCAATCTTCAAAAGACATGGTTTCTAGGGAAGAAATAAAAGGTACAAAATAACTAAGAAGCAACTTTTGGTAATTGGGTGTTGAAGGGAAAAAAAAGTAAAAGGAGAACATGTAGGGTCCTACAAGAAAAAAGAGAATCAAAAAAGATAAGAGAAACACAACTCCTCCCTTCACTATCAAAAAATAATAAAGGCTCTGGAATTGGGTACACTGGCAGAAAGTGGTGTGCCTTTAAACTAAGAATATTATAAACCATCACAAATCCACAAAAGGACTAGAACACACCTCAATAAATCTATACATAGTTATTACCAAAAAATCAGGAAACAAGACTCAGCACACCTCAACTGATAAAACATCCCATTTCGGAAATCAACTATGAAGCAGGAAAAAAAAACTGCAAGACAACATTGCAAACTGAATTAGGTATATGCAAACAAATACTTGGTGATATGAAAAAAAATCACCTTGATTCATACTTTCAATCAAGAAAAATCAAGAAAAAATAAAGAGAAAATTGATCAAACTAAAAAAATAAATGAAGAAAGAGACAAAATTATCTGAGAAGTGAAGATAAATTAAAAGCTTCCCAAGGGAAAACAGACTCAAGAAAATTTAATAAGGTGCATTCAAAAAGGCAGAAAAATAACTGAGAGAATGAAAATGAAATAAAGAAGGAAATAAAAAGGATCAGAAAGAAGTTGGTGAACTGAAAGAGAAACAAAGAAGGAATAGCAGGTTTTCTATAAAGCAAATTTCTTATTTGTTTTTTGTGAGGAAGATCAGCCCTGAGCTAACATCTGTGCTAATCCTCCTTTTTGTGCTGAGGAAGACCAACTCTTGAGCTAACATCTATTGCCAATTCTCCTCCTTTGTTTTTTTTTCCCCCAAAGCCCCAGTAGATAGTTGTATGTCATAGTTGCACATCCTTCTAGTTGCTGTATGTGGGATGCTGCCTCAGCATGGCCAGAGGAGCGGTGCGTTGGTGCGCGCCCTGGATCCGAACTCGGGCCGCCAGTAGCGGAGCGTGCGCACTTAACCTCTAAGCCACGGGGCTGGCCCCAGAATAGCAGTTTTATAATTGAAATCACTGGGGAAGAAAAGCAGAATAATAAAACAATGGAACAGAACTAATATTTAAAAGATTTAAAACTATAATCCAAGAAAATTTTCCAAAGTTAAAGACCTCAGTCTACACATTGCAAGGTCCCACTGGGTTCTTGGGAAAATTAACCAAAATGATCAACTCCAAGATATATCCTAGTGAAACTATTACACATGAAAGGTAAAGAAAATATATCCTCAAGTCCTCTAGGCAAAAAAAAAAAATCAAAAAATTTATGAAGGCAGATGAATTAATCTGGCATCAGCCTTTCCAAAAACTACATACAAAGCAAGACAACAATGATGCAGTATTTTCAAGAAATTCAAGGAAAGAAAGTGTGAACCAAGGATTTTATATACTGTGAAGCTGGTCTTCAAATATCAATGTTATAGAAAAAGAAAAAGTTTTAAACACACCAGAACTTAGAAAATTCTGGACCAGTGTGCCCAAAAGCAATTTTAAAAAGGTATAAGTACAATAGTTATGTAAACATTACTGCTGGGGGAAGCTATGTGATGGTTTTGTACCTGCTTGTACAATTTTCGAAACTTCTTTTGATTTTAAAATTACTTCAAAATAAAAAGTTTCAAAAAGGTATAAGTACAAAGGTAACCACTAGAAAAAAATCTTTCTGAAAGCACATCTTGTAGAGAAGGAAATATATAATATACATAATTATAAGATATTGTGACTAAATTGAGGCAAACATATCAGTTAGATCAATAAATGTGAATGGGCTTAATTCATCTATTAAAAGAAGATTTTCAATTTGACTCACAAAGAAAGACCCAATCATATGCTGCATGCAAGAGACCACAGAAAACAAAATGATTCAGAAAAGCCAAAAATAAAAGAAGGGATAAAGATGAGAGGATGGTGTAAAAAGACCAGGCAGAGTTTCACTCTGCTGTACACAGGATTGCTAGGAGTAGGAATCCACTCAATGGTATTAACAACAAAAAGATATACTAGGCTAATGGAAACAATAAGAAATCAGGGGTAGTGATTTTTATACCAGACAAAGTAGAATTCAAGCCAAAAAGCATTGACTGTGACAAAAAAGGGTGCTTTTTGATACTGAAATCCACAATTCAAAATGAATCAAATAATACAGCAACCAGTTTTATGAAGCAGAAAATACAGGAGATGCATTGAGTCATAGATAAAAACACACTAATGATATGAGACTTTAATATACCACTCTCAGTATAAGCAAGCATAAAAAATAAGTAATAATATAGAGGACCTACACAATATAATAATGTTGATCTTATGCATTTCACACTAATATTAAAGAATACATTTTCTCAGATGCCCACGAAACAGTCACAAATTTGATCATATGTTAGATCACAAAGGAACGATCAGTAACTTCCATAAAGTACAAATATTACAAACGATACTGTCTGATCATAATGCAATAAAACTAGAAAGTATTAACAAAATATAAAAAAGGGCCTTCTGGGGCCAGCCTGGTGGCATAGTGGTTAAGTTTGTGTGCTCTGCTTTGGCCGCCTGGGGTTCACAGGTTCGGATCCCAGGTGCGGACCTACACACCACTTATCAACCCATGCTGCGGTGGCATCCCTCATACAAAACAGAGTAAGATGGGCACGGGTGTTAGCTTAGGGCCAATCTTCCTCAGTAAAAAGAGGAGGGTTGGCAACAGACGTTAGCTCAGGGCCAATCTTCCTCACCAAAAAAAAATGGTAAAGATGGTGATTTTTGTGTTATGTTTTTTATTACAATTTTTTTTTTTTTTTTGTGAGGAGATCAGCCCTGTGCTAACATCCGCCAATCCTCCTCTTTTTTTGCTGAGGAAGACGGCCCTGGGCTAACATCTGTGCCCATCTTCCTCCACTTTATATGGGACGCCGCCACAGCATGGCTTGCCAAGCAGTGCGTCGGTGCGCGCCCGGGATCCGAACCAGCGAACCCCAGGCCGCCGCAGCAGAGCGCGCGCACTTAACCGCTTGCGCCACCGGGCCTGCCCCTACAATTTTTTTAAAAAGGATCCAAAAGGATCTGAGTGAAGCCTCCCCCCTCACAAAAACTAGAAAAAGTACAACAAAGTAAATGAAAGAGAACACAAGAAACGAACTAGTGGAAATTAATGAAATAGAGAATAGAAAAATAATAGACCTAATTAATGAATCAAAATCCTGTTTTTTAAAGATGAACAATATAGACAAACAACTAGCCAAGCTGATCAAAATAAAATAGAGAAAGCAAAAATATAAAAAATAAACAATGGGGAACTAGTAACTATTAAGCAGACGATATTTAAGACATAATAAGAGACTACTTTGCAGACCTCTATGCAAATAAATTTCAAAATCTAGATGATAGAGATAATTTTCTGGGAAAGCGAAGATTACCAAAAACAATTCCATTAGAGATAGAAAAATTAAAGATACCAATTTTCATAGAAGAAATTGAGTCAATTATTAAGGAACTACCCACAAAAAAGTACCAATGCCAGATGGTTTTGCAGGGGAATTCCACCTCATTTTCAAAGACCACATAGTCCCAATGTTTCATAAATTGTTCCAGTGCATTGAAAATGGAGGAAAATGTCCTAATTCGTTTTATTAAGTATATCATTGATAATTAAACCTGACAAAGATAGTACAAAAATAAAAACTACAGACAAATATCACCTTTGGACATTGATACAAAAGTACTAAATAAAACATTACCAGCATCCAATCACGTTAAGAAAATAACACACCATAGCCAAGTAGGATTTATTCCAAGAATACAAGGTTGTTTCAATATTAGTAATAATAATATATTCCTAATAATAGTAAAATATATATACACATATATTATTTAGATCTATTAATATGGTATATGATATTAATACATATGATTATCACCATAAATCCTGAAAAAGCCTTAGATTAAATATAACACCTAATAAAAACACTCAAGAAAGTAGGAATCAATAGTTATAGTCTTTTCACAATAAATTATATATACTTCAGTCCTAAAACCAGCATCTTACTTAATGGGAAATCACTACAAATGTTTCCACTAAGATGAGCAACAAGGCAACAATGTCCTCTATCTACTTCCACTACCATTAAACTTTGTACTAGAGAGGTTAGCCAATGAAAATATACAAGAGAAATAAATTATAGGCACAAGAATTGGAAAAGAAGTAAAACTATCTCTACTTACAGATGATATGATGGTGTACCTTTAAAACCTTAGAGGAAGAGTCAGCAAACTATGGCCCACTGGCCAAATTCAGCCCACTGCCTACTTTTGCATTTTTAAATGGTTGGAAAAAAATGAAAAGAAAATAATATTTTGTGAAATGTGAAAATTATACAAAATTCAAATTTGTGTCCATAAAAAAAATTTTATTGGCACATAGACACACTGATCTGTTTAGATTTTGCCTATGGATTCTGAATGTTGCACTTTTAAGGCACAATGGAATGTGGATTATTTTGTTATCAAATTAATGGCAAAGAATTGTGTTTATTATGTAATGAGACTATAGCTGTGCTAAAAGAACCCAACATACATTGATATTATCAGACTAAGCACTCATTACAATATTCCTGACTCATAGAAAAGCAACAGTCAGAAAAATCAGAAACTATAAATAGGAATATCTCATAACAACACAACTTCTTCACAAAAATTTTTAAAAATGAAAAGAGGCTGCAATCCAAATAAGCTGTTGAGTGGCTCGTTTGTTAGCCAAACAAAAAGGTAGGAGAAAAAAGGAACTGGCAAAAGTAACTCTGGAAAATAGCGTTTTCATTGGAAAACATAAGACTACAGACAAAAGAAACTGTACATAAACACTGCATCTAGTTTGCAAAGGGGATATGGTTAAACAATTCTGAAACAGCCATATATGTATACTAGGATTGAAAAATAAGTAATGGATGGTGAATGGAAGAAACCAGGTTTCTCACTGTTAGAGAGAAGTTACAAATAAGCAAGGGAGGGAGGCTACAATGAACCATGTGCTTTTAGATTAGATTCAGAGACATCAGAATGTACCTGCGTTTAGCTTAATGTAGATAGAGGTGAATAGATACAAAAATAATTATAGATATATGTGTATACCTGGGTCAGTATACATACATAAATGTCCTAGCTCTGATGGCTGAGAGAGTCCAGAAGCAATGGTACTCCAGTAGCAACATGCACACTCAGTGCCAAGATATTGGTTTCACACCATTCTCCAAAGAAAGGAATCAGGATTCTAGTGCTGGAGCAGGGAAAATACATGATGAGCCTAGAGCATCTTGTAGCACCAGAAAGGAAGGAAGTGCTCAAAAAACAAAAGTATGGGGGCATGGCAGAGGGACAGAGGAGCCAACCTGAAAGAGTTCCCAATGACAAAAAGTGGAACAATTTGAACAAAAATGAATACTGCTGTATTGGATTATAACCCAAAGTATAAAATAAATATCCATGAGTCCATATGGATATATATAAATGATTAAATAGAGAAGAGGCAAGTCTCCCATACAGAATAATTCCAAACAATTTATGTAGATACTGTCCCCTCAAGGAAGTGGAGCTTAACTCCCCAGCCCTAGAGTGTGGGCTGAGCTTAATTACTTGCTTCCAAAGAGTATGAAAGTGGGAGGGTAGGAGGAACTTTACAGTGGAGAAACCTAACAAACAATACCTCAAAACAAGTGTATTTGTCAGGGTTCTCCAGAAAAACAGAACCAATAGGATATATATAGATATGTATAAGAGAAGATTTATTATAGTAATTGGCTCACACAGCTATGGAGGCTGAGAACTCACAATCTGCCATCTGCAAGCTGGAGAACCAGGAAAGCCGATGGTATAATTCAGTCTGAGTCTAAAGGCCTGAGAACAGGGTTGGGGGCTGTGCACTAGTGTAAGTCCTGGAGTCTGAAGGCCCAAGAACCATGAGCTCCAATGTCTCAGGGCAGAAAAAGATAGATGTCCCAGCTCAAGAAGAGAGAAGGAATTGGTCCTTTTTTGGCCATTTTGTTCTATTTGGGCCCTCAATGGATTGGATGATGCCCGCCCACATTTGTGAAGACAGATCTTCTTTACTCAGTCTACCAATTTAAATGCTAATCTCTTCTGGAAGCACGCTCACAGAGACGCCCAGAAATAATGTTTTACCACATATTTTTGGCATCCTTTAGCCCACTTTGACACCATAAAATTAACCATCACAAGTCCACCTCTTGTCAAATCAGCACTTACATGCATCTCCTTACATCATATCTAATCTTCAAATAAGGGCAGTAACAAGGTCATAATTCCACCTCACATGATACAACCATCCTGATACAACATAAAGCTGAAAATGCACTAACAAACCCCTTCCCCAGAAGAGGAGTTAAAGTCATTGAGTGGTGTGTCCTCTTCCCCTGATATCCTATAACTAACTTGAATACAATGATGTAAAGTTAACAATACTTAAGTACTATGATATAAAGTCAATACATCTTATGTTACATGATAAAGGAATAGGAGAATTAAAACAAAGATATTTGTTTAATATATGTATATATACTCACAAACATATTGATAACAAAATAAGAAGGAAATACTCATGACAACTACAGTGCTTGTTTCTATAACACATGGTCCTAGCCGGTATTTATAACTACTTTCTTCCACTATCTGTTCCGTATTTCATTTGCCCTCAGCAAGCACCTCAACTGGTTGTGGTTTCTTAGCTGGTAGAGTGACCCAAGCTTCATTCCTCAAGTATAGTAGCCCTGCCTGAATTGGGTTATTATAGTTTTCCATTGGCTTTAATCATAGGGCATGGTAAGTAATCCTAGGAGATACCCTAAGAGACCTTCTATAATCCAGACATAGTCTTCGTTACCTCCATTCCCTAGTGTGGAGTAGCAGTCCAACGTCCCTTTGGTAGTTAGGATCAATCACTGCAGCCAGCACAGTAACTCCCTTCTTTGCCTGTTGATTCACAGAAGGGGCTCAAAGGGGCCGGGTGGCAGCCTTAACTTCCAGTTCAAGGGAAGCATTCCTTCCTCTGAAACTAAGATCTTTAGGCCAGCAGAGCATAGGGTCACAGGGACAGGAAGCAAAAGTTTTGCTAGTGGGTCACTAGGGGTAATAGTGAGTGGTCCCACCGCCATTTCCACCCCTTGGTTCCTGGACCCATGAATCCTTGTTATTGGAGAAACAGCCTTCCGGAGAACCTTGTCCCAGCCCTGTAAAGTATTGTCACCTAGCTGGCACTGTATAACTGAGTCTTCAAAAGGCCATTCCATCGTTCTGTCAAGCCAGCTGCTTCGGGATGGTGGGGAACATGGTAGGAACAGTGAATTCCATGAGCGTGGGCCCACTGCCACACTTCTTTTGCTGTGAAGTGAGTTCCTTCATCAGAAGCAATGTTGTGTGGAATACCGTGAAGAAGATAAGATATTTTGTAAGCCCATGGACGGTAGTTTGGGCAGAAATATCTTGTGCAGGGAAGGAAAATCCATATCCAGAGTAAACGTCTATTCCAGTAAGGACAAAACGCTGCCACTTCCCTGATAGAAGTGGTCCAATGTAATCAACCTGCCACCAGGTAGTTGGCTGATCACCCTGGTGAATGGTGCCATGTTGAGGGCTCAGTGTTGGTCTGTTGCTGGAAGACTGGGCACTCAGTGGCTGTAGCCAGGTCAGTCTTGGTGAGTGGAAGTCCATGTTGCAGAGTCCGTGCATCACCTCCATCCCTGCCACCATGGCCACTTTGTTCACAAGCCCATTGGGCAAACACAGGACTGGGGCTGAGCAAACACAGGCTGGAGAAAGGGGCAGACTGGTACCCACAGAACGGTTCATCCTATCCACTTGAATATGAAAATCCCCCTCTGCTGAGGTCGCCCTTTGGTGAACATTCACAGGGGACACAGATATCATCACACTTTTTGCCCAGAGAGGCCTGTCCACATACCTCTTCTTCAGACTTCCCTGTCACCCATTTTCCAATCGCGTTCCTTCCAAGTCCCTGACCTCCAGCCAGACCACTGGTCAGATCCCATGGACTGGTATATAATCACACATCTGGCCATTTCTCCTTCCAAGCAAAGTGAACAACCAGGTGCACTGTTCGAAGTTCTGCCCCCTGGGAGGGTTTCCCTTCACCACTGTCCTTCAGGGAGGTCCCAGAGTGGGGCTGTGGTGTTGCAGCTGTCCACCTGTGGGTGGTGCCTGCACATGGTGCAGAACCATCTGCAAACCAGGCCCAAGTCTTCTCTTCCTCTGCCAATTGATCAGGGGGAACTCCCCCACGAGGCCATAGGTGCAGGCTGGGAGAGAGAAAGTCGTGTGGCAGGAGCGGGGACCATGGCCGTTTGTACCACTTCTTCGTGGAACTCATTGGTGCCTTCAGGGCCTGCTCAGGCCTGGTTACGTCTATATCACTTCCATTTGACGATGCAGCACTGCCGTGTACCCCCAACTTCATGGCTTGGTCAGATAACACTCAGTTCATGAGGGGCAGCTCAAGTCGCAAGGTAACTTGGTGGCCCATGGTTAGGCGTTCAGTCTCTACTGAGGCCCAGTAGCTGGAGCCAAAAGCTGTTTCTCAAAAGGAGAGTAGTTAAGTGCAGATGATGGCAGTGCCTTGCTCCACAATCCTATAGGGGCCTGCCAGAAGCTCCAAACAGCATCCCTATTCGCCACTGATACTTCAAACAGCGTTGGATCTGCTGGATCACATGGCCCAAGTGGCAGAGTAGGTTGCACGGCAGCCTGGACCTGTTGCAGAGCCTGCTCTTGTCCTGGGCCCCACTCAAAGCCAGCAGCTTTTCGGGTCACTCGGTAAACAGACGAGGGTAACACATCTAAATGGGGAATATGTTGCCTCCCCAAATCCAAAGGGGCCCAGTAGGCCTTGTGACTCCTTTTTGGTATAAGAGGGGCCAGATGCAGCAACTTATCCTTCACCTCAGAAGGGATATCCCAACATGCCCCACACTGCTGGACCCCTAGAAATTTCACTGAGGTAGAAGACCCCTGAATTTTTGTTGCACTTATTTCCCACCCTCTGACACGCAGCTACCTTACCAGTAAGTCTGGAGCAGTTGCTACTTCTTGCTCACTAGGCCAAATCAGCATAATGTCATCAATGTGGTGGACCAGCACAATATCTTGTGGAAGGGAAAGGCACTCAAGATCCCTGCAAACTAAATGATGACATAGGGGTGGAAAGTTGATATACCCATGAGGTAGGATGGTGAAGGTGTATTGCTGCCCTTGCCAGCTGAAAGCAAACTGCTTCTCGTGGCCTCCTGGACAGGGATGGAGAAAAAGGCATTTGCCAGCTCAGTAGCTGCATACCAGGTTGCAACAGAGATGTTAATTTGCTCAAGCAATGTCACCACATCTGGTATAGCAGCCACCATTGAAGTCACCACCTGGTTAAGCTTACGGGAATCCACTGTCATTCTCCAAGATCCATCTGTCTTCTGCACCAAATAGGCCAAATAGGTGAGTTCAATGGGGATATGGAGGCAATCACCACTCCTGCCTCTTTCTAGTCCTTGATGGTGGCACTAATCTCTGAAATCCCCCCAGGTATGCAGTATTCCTTTTGGTGTACTCTTTTCTTAGGTAGTGGTAGTTCTAGTGGCTTCCACTTGGCCCTCACTCCACAGGTCAGGGAACCAATGTGGGGATTCTGCCAGCTGCTAAGAATGTCTATTTCAGTTATGTGTTCTGGGACTGGGGAAATAACCACAAAATGGGTTCAGGAACCCACTGGGCCCACTGTGAATCAGACGTAAGCTAAAACTCCATTGATCACCTGACCTCCATAACCTCCTACTCTGACTAGTGGACCAGAGTGAGTGACGCTTTGGGTCTCCTGGAATTAGCATCAGTTCAGAGCCAGTGTCCAGTGGTCCTTGAAAGGACTGATTATATCCCAGTAAACTGTTTCCCTAGTGAAATGCCATAGGTCCCATTGAAGAAGACTGGGAGAAAGAAAGATGAACAGTATACATTTTCAGTAATGTACCAGGGTTCATCCTCCAGGGGACCTTGCCACCCCTTCATTCAAGGTGTTCTGGTCTGTAAACTGGCTCAAGTCTGGGAATCAATTGAGGGGCCATGAATTTCTGTTTTTATGATTCAGGTTGGACTTTTGTTCACATGACCTAGATGTTTCTGCTTATATAGATTCATTAGGAATTTAGTAGGCTTCCTATTTATTTCACTTCTAGTCACACCATGCTCAATTAGCCAATGCCATAGGTCTGCACAAGTCAGACTCTTTTTTTTTTTTTTTGTGAGGAAGGTCAGCCCTGAGCTAACATCCGTGCTAATCCTCCTCTTTTTGCTGAGGAAGACCGGCTCTGAGCTAACATCCATTGCCTAAACCTCCTCCTTTTTTTCCCCCAAAGACCCCCAGTAGATAGTTGTACATCATAGTTGCACATCCTGCTAGTTGCTGTATGTGGGACGCGGCCTCAGCATGGCCGGAGAAGCGGTGCATCAGTGCGCGCCCGGGATCCGAACCCGGGCCACCAACAGCGCAGCGTGCGCACTTAACCGCTAAGCCACAGTGCCGGCCCAAGTCAGACTCTTCTGGTTGCTGCTTTGACTCTGCTGTCCATTATAGAAACCCTAATCACACCTTGCCTTTGGTGATTAAGTGCCACCTATCGGCCCCTGCCACCCTGGCATCCAATTACTCCCATTGCATTTAGGTTTCCCAATTCAGTGACTGCAGTTCCCACTATGAGGTCTGCCATACAGGGAAGAGGGATCATAGAGCTCTCCAGGGATGCTAGTGCTCCCCTCACAAATTCATTCCTCACAGTACTGCTGAAAGATATGTCTTCTGGACCCTCCCAGTATGAGTGAGCAGGTCTTAAATGACACATACAATCTAACATTCCAATCTCCCTAAGCCTTTGAGACCTTTCCTCTGTGTTAAACCAAGGCATGTAGAGCATTTCTGATTTGTTCACAGTGGGCCACATTTAGGTCCATGTTTCAGCCAAACAATCAAACAAACCGTCAGAGTCCTTTAATTCCCAGAGCTGCAATATTAAATGCAGAATCTCTGTTTAGTGAGCCCATGTCAATAAATTTGGCCTGATCCAACTTTATGTCCCTTCCACCATTATCCCACACACTCAGTATCCATTCCCACACATGTTCCCCCAGTTTCTGCCTGTATAAATTAGAAAACTCAGGTAGTTCTTTTGGAGTGTAGCACACATCCTCATGAGTCACACTTTGTACCTCACTTGTAAGGGCCTGCTGGGACTTGAGTCTACTTATAGTTCCAGAAGCGAAGAGGGGTGGTGGTGGTGGGTCCTGAGGAGAATCAGCATCCTCTTGCATGGCAACTGCCTCAGGGGAGTCCATTACAGTTTCCTCAGGCAATGTGGAGTTAATCCCTTCAGATGGAGTTGGAGAGGCTGCTGCCACTGGGGGTGGGTAGGCCGCTTCTGCTGGGGGGTGGGGAAGCCACTTCCACTGGTAAAGAAGACTCATCAGAATTTAGGGGCTCAGTGCCCCCAGCTTCATCAGTGTCTTCCCACACATCTTCATCTCAACTTACAGGATCCCATTCTTCCGATCAATGCCCTCAATTTAACAGTAGACAACCTTCAAGGCTGGGAGTTTAACTTGCATTGTACTTCAGCCAGTTGCAGGATGAAGTTCTGCATTTGATTTCCAGCAATTTTAGCTCTGTGGCTATAGGACGTAAGGGTCTCTTTCAGGGCATACATAGAAGCTCCTAGGTTAGTTATGCGGTGTTTGAGTTGGGAATTCAAATCCCTGAGCTCATTTTTTTCTTTCACCACTTTGTCCAGCCACATTAGGAGCTACCAACCAACGTCATTATATTTTCTAGTTTTCCAAAAATGTTCAAAAGTATCATATACAGAGTCACTTAGCTCCCTATTTCTTATAAGTGGTTGATTAGGAGCATCCAATGCAGATATTTTGCATATCTCTACAAACAGTTCATGCCATGGGCTATCAGTGTTCTCGTTAGCACTGGAAATAGTCATCAGCATCTTTAATCAGATTAGAGAGCCAATTCCAGAAGCCCCCAAACCAATTCAGAGAACTCATCCATAAAATTCTGTTCCTCTAGAACCATTCCTGGTACCAAATCTGTATTATTCAAGGTTCTTCTGTGTATATATGAATTGGCTCAAACGATCATGGAAGCTAAGAAGTCTCACGATCTGCTGTCTGCAAGCTAGAGACCCAGGAAAGCCGGTGGTATAATTCAGTCTGAGTCCAAAGGTCTGAGAACCAAGGGAGGTGGGGGTTGGTGTAAGTCTCAGTCCAAGGGCAGGAGAAGATGAGATGAGATGTTATAGCTTTTAAACAGTGAGGCAGGGGAAAGGGGAAAATTCCTCCACCTTTTGTCTTATTCAGGCTCTCAATGGATTGGATGATGCCCACTCAACATTGGGGATCTACTTTACTGAATCTATGGATTCAAACGTTAATATCATCTGCAAACACCCTCACAGACACACTCAGAAATAATGTTTAATCAGAGCAACCCATTACAAGTCCAGTTGACACATAAAATTAACCATCACACCTAGTGAGCCATCTGCTTTTAGGAGTGCGACCTCAACATGCCACATACTAACTACTCTACTTCCACAGAAGTGACCATGCAATGGGCTCAAATATTGCACAGAGCATCACTGTTTTTCTGTATAAAATGGGGGCCAAAAAAACAAGTGGCAAAGAAAAAAATAAATTCGACTACATCAAAATTAAAAAGTTTTGTTCTGCAAACAACACCATCAAGAAAGCAAGAAGACAACCCACAAAATGGGTAAATATATTTAAAAATCATATGTTTGGTAAGAGACTTGTATCCATAATATATAAATAACTCTTACAACCCAACAACAATAAGACAAGCAACCCAATTAAAAAATAGGCAAGGGTTTGGATAGACATTTCTCCAAAGAAGATATACAATTGGTCAATGGGCACATGAAAAGATGCCCAACATCATTAGTCAGAGAAATGCATATCAAAACCACAATGATACCAATTCACAAACTCTAGGATGGCTATAATAAAAAAGACAGACAACTAGTGTTGGCAACCCTCATACATTGCTGGTAGGAACGTAAAATGATGCAACCACTGTGGAAAACAGTTTGGTGGTTCCTCAATAAGTTAAACAGAATTACCATATGATGCGGTAATTCCACTTCTAGGTATAGATCAAAGAGAAATGAAAAGATACGTCTACACAAAAACTTGTACACAAATGGATAAACAAAATGTGGTCTATCCACACAATGGAATAGTATTCAGCCATACCAAAGAATGAAGTATTGATGCATGCTACAACATGGATGAACCTTGAAAATATCATGCTATGTGGATGAAGACAGACCAAAAAAAAAAGGCACAGAGTATATGAATCCCTTTATATGAAATGTCCAGAATAGTCAAATCTAGAGAGATTGAAAGCAGATTAGTGGTTGCCAGGGGCTGGTGGTAGCAGGGAGGGAGTGTTTGCTAATGGGTATGGGGCTACTTTTGGGTGTAGACAAAAATGTTCTCAAATTAGATTGTGGCGATGGTTGCACAACCCTATTAATATACTAAAATCATTGGATTGTACACCTTAAATGGGTGAATTGCATGGTATGTGAATTACATCTCAAAAGAACTCTTAACTGAAACTAGAGAAGCAACAGAATGATCTGATCTTCATGAAAGACCTGGTAGTATTCTGTTCATGGGATGAGTTTCTGGTCCGTATCTGTCAGAACTGTTTAGGGGAGGTTTTATGAGACTCTGAGCACCACCTGGGTTGCTGGGAGGTTTGGGGGAGTGGGGGAAGAGGGCCAAGGCAACATGATCTCTGGTTTGTCAGGAGGAGACCCCAACATTGCAAGCTTTACGAGGATCCTTAGCATAGGCATCAGAGCCATCACAGTGGAGAGCAGGCTTCGCCGAGTCAGCAGCACAGGAAAGTAGGAGTCAGAGTGGAGAAGGAGGAACAGGGCAAAGATGGTTATATTGTGTTGACCGTGACGGAGAGACTGATTTGTGGCACACAACTGAGGTAGACAGCATGTTGTGGGTTTCTGGCATAGAAACCAATGAGGAACACTGGGGTATAAAAAGGAATAATAATAACAACTAACATTTATATAAGCTCACAGGGGGACAGGCATTCCTCTTGGCGGCTCACATATGCTATTTTACTTAATGCTCAAAACGACCTTGTGAAATTGATAGCTTATCATTTTAAAGATGAGGAAAAGGAAGCACAGAAAGGTGAATAAACTTGGCAAACAACACATCAATAGTAAGTGGAGGAGCCAGGATTCAGATCCACGCAGTTTGGCCTCAAAGTCTGTGCTCTTTTTTAAGTTTTTTGAGGAACTTCCATACTGTTTTCCATAGGGGTTGCACCAATTTACATTCCCACCAACAGTGCACAAGGGTTCCCTTTTCTTCACATCCTCGTCAACACTGGTAATCTTTTGTCTTTTTTGATAATAGCCATTCTAATAGGCATGAGGTGATATCTCATTGCAGTTTTGATTTGCATTCCCTGATGATTAGTGATGTTGAGCATCTTTTCATGTACCTGTTGGCCATCTGTATGTCTTCTTTGGAAAAATGTCTATTCGGATCTCTCTGCCCATTTATTAATTGGATTGTTTGGGTTTTTTTGCTATTGAGTTGTATGAATTCTTTATGTATTTTGGATATTAACCCCTTATCAGATATATGATTTGCAAATATTTTCTCCCATTCATTAGATTGCCTTTTCATTTTGTTGATAGTTTTTTTAGTTTGATGTAGTCCCAGTTGTTTATTTTTGCTTTTGGTGTCAAGTCTAAAAAATTCATCACCGAGACTGATGTCAAGACTGCCTGTTTTGTTCTAGGAGTTTTATGGTTTCAAGTCTTACATTCAAGTCTTTAATCCATTTTGAGTTAGAAAGAATTTAAATGTAGCTATTGTCCTACCGCCATTGTATTGTCATGAGGAAGGGAAAAGATACTGATCATCTTTAGACTTTGAAAAGTGAAGTATACATGTTATAATTTCTAGAGAAACTACTAGAAAATAGAAAAAGAGTGTACTTACAAACTAGTAGAAAGAAAAATGAAAATATAAAAGTATTTGATTCAAAGGAAATCAAGAAAGAAGATAAAAAGAAATATGGAACAGTTGTGACAAATAGAAAACCAAAATAAGATGGTAAGATACGAATGCAAATATATCAGTAATTACGTTAATGGTATGGACTACATCATCTAGTTGAAAGGCAAATATTGTGATTCGGGATTAAAAATTCCAACCACATGCTCTTTGCCAGAGATATCTAAAATATAAATAAATTTTAAATCAAAGGGATGAAAAATATATACCAAACAGACTCTAACCAAAAGAAAAATAATAGAATGATAGTATATCAAACAAACTAGATCTTAAGGCAAAAAGCATTACTTGAGTAATAAAGAGTCTCTAACTGTAAGCTCCATGAGGACAGACATTTTTTTCTATTTTGTTCACTGTACCTAGAGCAGTGCCTGGCGTATGGTAGATGCTCAATAAATACCTGTTGAATAAATGAATGGATGAACTTCATAATGATAAAAGGTTAATTCATCAGGAAGATATGACAATTTTAAATTTATATGTACCTGGCAACAAACCTTCAAAATATATAAAACAAAAATTGACAGAACTATAGGGAGCAAAAGATAAATCCACACTTAGAGCGGGAGATCTAAGGTGTCTATCTAGGTGACCCATAGAAGGATCAGACAAGACTCTCAGTAGGATACAGGTTCTTGAGAAGAGACTACAAGGCTTGCAAGGATGGAAATAGGGAGAACAGGTGGGATGCCTTATAAAAGTCCTGATGAAAGATGGTGGTGTCTTGGACTGGGGTGGTAATAGTAGAGATGATAATAAGTGTTGAAAATCTGACTACATTTTGAAGGTAGAAGAAACAGGATTTGCTGGTGGATTGGATGGATGTCTGAGAGAAAGAAAGGAGTAAAGCATAACTTCAGGAATTTTGACCTGAGCAACTAGGTGAATGGTGTTGCATTTATTGAGATTGAGGTAAATGAGGAATTAGAAGGTTTGGACAAGGGGTGGTTGTGGTGGTAGGTCAAGAGATTAGTTTTGCATATATTAAGATCAAGATACTTATTAGATCTCTCAAGCAGGGATGTGAAGTAGTAAGTTGGCTATTTAAACCTAGAATTCAGGGCAGAGACTGGAAATCAAGATATAAATGTGGGACTCATCAACATGTAGATGGCATTTGAAGTCATGGCAATGGATGAGACTAACTATAATGAGAGAAGATGGAGAAGAGAGCCAAAGACTGAGTCCCAGGGCACTCCAACATTAAGGGAGCAGGAAGAAGAGAGGGGACCAGCACGGGAGACAGGAAGGAAGAGTCACAGAGGTAGGAGGAAAATCAGGGAAGTGTGATATTCTGGCTACCAAGTGAAAAGAAAGATCCTTCGAGAAGTGACCAACTATGCCAAGTGCTGCTCAGAGGTTGAGTAAGATGAGAGCTGCAAAGTAATCATTGGATTAAGCAAGATGAACATCATTGGCAGCCTTGACAAGTGCAGTTTCGTGAAGTAGTAGGGATAATACCCTGACTGAACCACTCTATTTTCAAGAGAGAACAGGAGTAGAGGAAGTGGAGACAATAAGTATAGACATTTTTCAGGCTTTTGCTGCAAAGGGAAGCAGAGAAAGGGTATGGTAAACTTTGAATATTTTTTTCCTTTTTTAAGATAGAAAAAAAGAACAGTATGTTTGTGTGCTATTGGGAATGATGCAGCCAAGAGGGAAAAATAATTATGTAGGAAAGAGAGAGGAGAATGGCAAGGGGGAATTCCTTAAGCAGATGAGAGAGGATGGGACCCAGCATCTTTGATAGGTGCCCAGGCACGTCCTGCATACAAACCAAGAGGGTAAGCAGAGAGTATTGGTCCAGGTGCAGGTAGGTCAGTAGATTTGGTGATAAGAACAGGGTGGAGAGTCTGTTCTGATTGCTTCTATTTTTTCTCAGTGAAATAAGAAACAAGGTCTCCAGTTCTCTTATATTGGATTCCTTAAAAACACAAACTGTCAGGCAAAATGTTTATTGAGGAGTGCTCTCAGATGATAACCAGGGAGAAAGTGAGGAAATAGAGAAGCTGCCATGCAATGCCCTTGCAGCCTGAGCCTCAGCCAATCCTGCTTGGGGTCGGGAGCTGGCCAGTCAGGCTTGTCCCACATTGAAGCAAGGGGCCTGGAATTTCAAATCCCTGCATCAGCCAATCTTTAGCCATGGGCCACCCCCTGGAAAGGGACATAATCTTGGACAAGGAAGTTCCCTGTAGCCGATATTAACCACTATGGTCTACTTCTGACTCCTTTCCTTGCCTGCTGGTGTCTAGGCATGAGGAGCCCAAAGGGACTGGATGATGGCCACCACCACTTAAAGATCAAGGAAGCCGTTACTGTGCACCCTGTTGAAAGTGTGCCCCTTTGGGAATCAATGCTCCACGACCTGCAGAGCCTAAAGTGCAAGGCTCCTGGCCAACTAGCCAGGCCATCTACCACTGCTCATGAGTTATGGTGTACTCTAAGTTCAGGACACTTCTCTTTCCACCCAAAGTGTACGGCCAGGTGCACCACCCCAGACTCTGTCCACTGTGAGGATTTCTCCTCACAGATGTCTTTTATGACCATCCCTGAGAGGAATGTAGTGTCACAAAAGTCCGTTTTGGGTTTGTACCCTCAAACTGGGTGACCAGTAAACCAGGCTTGTCCTTTTGTCATCTCTGTCTGCTCACAAAAGCCTTCCCTCCCTCACTAATGCCTTACCTGTCTCATCTCCCCTTACAAAGCCCTTCCCTCCCTCTCTTTCCCTCACAAAGGCCTTCCCTCACTCATCTCCCCTCAAAATGCATTCCTTCCATCCTGACTCCCCCATAAGGGCTTCACAAACTCATCTCCCTTCACAAAGTTCTAATGTCGCTTCCCTCACAAAGGTGTTGCTTTCTGTCATTAATGGATTTCTTGCCTCGACACCCCTTATAAATTTCTTCCCTCACCTCCTTCACAAAGGCCTTCCTTCCCTCACCACCCCCCTCATAGGCATCATCCCGAACCTACCCTCAAAAATTCCTTCCCTGTCTCCCCTCCCCTCACAAAGGACTTCCCTCCCTCGACTCCACTCACAAAGAAATAACATCCCTCACCTCTCCTCAAAATGTCCTTCCATTCCTCATCTCGCCTGACAAAATCCTTTGTTCCATCAACTCCCCTCAGAAAGGACTTCTCTCCCTCACTTCCCCTAACAAAGCACTAACCTCCTTCACTTCTTCTCACACAATACTGACGTCCAGCAACTTCCCTCACAAAGACTTTCTCTCCTTCATCTCTCCTCATAGTGGTCTTCTCTCTCATACTTCACTTCACAAAATTATTATGTCCTTTACAACCACTCACAATGTTCTTTGCTTCCTCCCCTCCCCTCACAAACACCTTGTTTCTCTCACCTCTGCTTAACAAAGGGCTTCCATCCTGCACTTTGCCTCAGAACATAATTACTTCACTCTCTCCTGTCCCAAAGGCCTTCCCTCACTCACTTCCCCTCACAAAGCCCTTGCTTCCTTTACCTCCCTTCACAAAGTCCTCACCTCCCTCGCAAAGGCCCTCTCTCCCTCACTTCCCCTAACAAAACACTCAATTCCTTCACATCCCCTCAAAAATATTATCCTCCATGACCTACTCTCACAAAGTTTTCCCTCACTCACAAATCCTCTCAAAGACTTCCCTTTCTCAAGTCCACTCACAAATTACAAAACTCTATCTCCTCTCCTTACAAAGTACTACCCTACCTCAACTCACCTCAGAAATGCCTTCCACCCCTCACCACTGTCAAAGTAGTCTTCCCTCCCTCACCTGCCCTCACAATGGCCTTCCTTCCCTCACCTGCCCTCACAAAACAAGAGTCTCCTTCACCTCCCTTCTCTAAGGCCTTTTCTTCCTCACCTCCTCTTACAAAGTTCTTCCATCTTTCATCTCCTTTCAAAGGGCCTTCCCTCCCTCATGACCTCTCATTAAAACCTTCCTTCTCTCACCTATTCTCACAAAGTACCAACCTCTCTAAACGTCCTTCATGTGGCCATCTCCCCCTTACCTCCCCTCACAAAGTCCTCAAGTCCCTCACCTACCCTAACAAAGGCCTTCCCTACATCACCTCGCTCTAATCTTCCCTCACAAGGGCTTTCTCTTTCCACATCAATGCCTGCCTCCCTCACACCTCTCACAAAGGCCTTACATGCCTCACTTCCCCTCACCAAGGACTAATCTCTGATGCCTTTCCTCAAAAAGATCTTTCCTCCCTCACAACCCTCATGAAGTCAACCCCCAATTTCTCCACACAAAATGGAGTCTTCTCACCTCCACTCACAAAAGTCTTCTGTTCTTCACCTCCTTTCACAAAGTAGTAACTTGCTTCACGTCCCCTCACATAAGCCTTCCTTTCTCATATAAAGGCCTCCTTTCCCTCACCTCTACTCACTAAGTACTAACCTCCCTACTCCAATCACGAAGGCCTTCCCTCCCTCACCTCCTCCAGCAAAGAACTTCCTTCACAAAGTATTCACCCCCCATATGTCTCCTCACAGAATACTATCCTCCCTCACCTACCCTCACAAGGCTTTCCCTCTCTCAAACACCCTCACAAAGGCTTTTTCTCCCTCATACCCCCTTCACCAAGGTCTCTTCTTCCTCAATTCCCCCCACAAAGATCTTTCCTCCCTCACCTCCACTCACAAAGTCCTAACTACTTTCACCACCTCTCAAAAAGTCCTTCCCTCTCTCACCTCTCTTTACAAAGGCCTTCCTATTCTTACCTTCTCTTCAGCATCTCCCTTTTCAAGGTCTTCCATTCCTCACCCTTCCTCACAACATCCTTACCCTGTCACCTCCTCTCCAAGGCTATGCCTCCCTCACTTGCCCTCACAGAGTACTAACTTTCCTCACCTCCTCTGTCGAAGGCTTTTTCTTCCCTCATTAACCACACCCTTGCCTCCACTTCCCTCACAAATTCCTTGCCTGGCTCACCTCCTCTTAAAAAGGACTTACCTCCTGAAAATCTTTTCCAAAGGCTGTTCCTCCCTTACCTTTCCTCACAAAGGGAGTTATTTTCCTCACCTCCTCTCACAAAGTACTAACCTCCCTCACAGTCCATTTATAAAGGCCTTCCTTCCCTCCCCCCAAATTCCTTCTCTGCCGCAACTTTCTCATAATTTCCTTCCCTCTCCTCACTTAAATCCCTTTCTTCTATAGTTTTCAGTCAAAAACCTTTCCTCTCTCACTTCCTCTCACTCTGTGCTATTCCCTTTCCACCTCACAAAAGCCTTCCCTGCCACACTTGCCCCGCTGAAGTCCTCCCCCCTTTACTCTAAGGCTTCCCATCACTCTTCACTCACTTCCTTGCAATGATCTGCCCTTGCTTATATCACAAATGTCTACTCTCCCTTCCCTCAGAGACCTCTCCTTCCTCTCCTCACAAATGCTTTCCTCCCTCATTCAATTATCTTCCCTTTTTCACCCCACAAAAGACTCTATACCCCTCACTCAAGACCTTCCTTTTCTCATCTCACAAACTTCTTCCTTCCCCTCGCGCAAGGTCCTTCCTTCCCTGTCCTCACAAAGACCTTCCCTACCCTCGCTGAAGGACTTCCCTCACTCATACCTCCACATAAAAGACATCCTTTCCTCCTCTCAAAAATCCTTCACTTCTCTCACAAAGGCCTTCTTTCCTTCACCTTACAAAGACCTTTTCTTCTACTCTTCATAAAGATATTTCCTTCCTCACCTCTAACGGCCTTCACTTCCTTATTTCCCCTCACAAAGACCTGCCTTCCTTCCACAAGTACCTTCCCTCCCTCACTTCCCCTCATAAAGGCCTTTCCTCCCCTCTTTAAAAGACCTTCCCTTGCTTTTCTCACTCAACGGCCCTTCTTCCCTCACCTCCCTACACTCAGAGGCCTTCCCTCCCTCACTTCACATAGGCCTTCCCTCCTCTCCCTCAGGGCCTCCACACCCTCACCTCCCTGGAATGACCTTTCCTCTCTTACTTCTAATGGCTTCTTTCTCCTTACTCAAGGACTTTCTTCCCCACCTCTACTTCAAAGGCTCAAGGAGGTCCTCACCTCCTAAAGGCTTTCTTTCCCTCATCTTGTATAGGACTTCCCTCCATTTCTCCTCCTCACCTTTCCACAAACCATTTAACAAAGGTTTTCCCTCCATTACCTCAGGAGGTATGTCCACTCCACCCTTCACATAGGCTTTCACTCCCTCACCTCTCTCAAATTCCTTCCCTCACCTCACTCAAGTGCCTTCCTTCTGTTTTATCAGAGACCTCTTCTCTTTCACTTACCCCAACTCAAAGGCGTTCTTTCCCTCTTCTCATAAAGGCCTTCCATTTAATATCTCCCCTCACAGTGGCCTTCACTCCCCTTCACTTTAAGGCCTCCACTCCCTCCTGTCCCTGCAATGACCTTCCGTTGCTCACCTGACAGACTCCCTTCCACACACAAAGGCCTTCCCATGACCTACGCCCTGCCCCCAGTTATGACTTTCACTCAATCACCTCAAAAAGCCTTCCCCTGCAGCACAGAAAGACTTCTCTTCCTCCCCTCACAAATTGTTTCCCTCCCCACACTCAAGGTCTTCCCTCCTTCTCCTGTCCTCAGAATGGCCTTCCTTCCCTCCCCTCACTGAAAGGCCTTCTCTCCCACACCTTGCCCAAGTGATCTTCCCTTCCTCACCTCACAAAGGCCTTCTTGCCACTCTCTCAAAAGCCTTGCCTTCCTCACTTCACAAACTCCTTCCCTCCCCTCATTCAATGACCTTTCCTCCATCACCTCAAAAGACCTCTTCCCTCCCTCACCTCCCTTTAAAAATAACCCCTCTTTCTCTTTCCTCGCATTATCCTTCTCTCTCTAACCTACCCTCAAATAGGCCTTCCTTCCCTTCACCAATGCTTTCCTCCCACAACTTTTTTTACAAATCCTTTCCTCCCTCACCTACTCTCACAAATTCCTTCCCTCTCCTCACTCAGAGGCCTTCTTTTCCTCACCTCACAAAGGCTTCCCTCCTTCTCACTCCAGGACTTCCTTCCTTCACTTTAAAATTCTCCTTTCCTCATTTCTAAGGCTTTCAGTTGCTCATATCACAAAGATATTCCCTCCCCTCACAAATGCCTTCTCTACCTCACTTGCAATAGCAAATTCCTCCCCTCCCTCACCTCCACTGACCATTTCCTTCTCTCTTTCACTCAAAAGAATTCCTTTTTTCTTCTCTCTCAAAGGCCTTTCCTTCCTCACTTCACAAAATACTTCCTTCCCTTCATGAAGGCCTCTCCTTCCTCACTTCCACCAACAAAGTCCTTTCCTTCCCTCTCAGATTCCTTTCTTTCCTTGTCTCTTCTCACAATTCCTTCTCTCCTATAACTCAAAGACCTTCCCTCCCTCTCCTCATGAAAGACTTCCCTCCTCTCACTCATTCAAGGTTTTTCCTCCCTCACATCCCTTAATAAAGGTCTTGCTTCTCTCACCTCATAAAGGCCTTCCCTTTCTAACCTCACAAATGCCTTTTTCACCTCACCACCCTTCACAAAGATCTTCCCTCCCCTCACTCAAAATCCTTCCCTTACTCTTCCCTCACCCTCCCACTCTAAGAGATTTATTTACCCTCTTCTCAGCCCTTCAAACCCCTACCTAGGAAACCTTCTTTCAATCCTCCAAGGTCCTCCCTATCCCCACTCCCAGGCCATGCCTCCCTCCCCACTCAAGGACACTTTTCCCTTCTTTCCCTCCCCGATCCAACGGTCTTGCCTCATTTCCTTCATTCAAAATCCTTCCCTCTCCCTCCCCCAAATCTTCCTTCCTCCCAACTCAACAACTTTCTCTTTCCCCACAGCCTTTTCTCCTTCCCTCCTCAGCTCCAAATGGCCTTCTCCAAAAGACCTTCTCTACCTTACCCTCCCCTCACCACCCCATGGCCTGCGCTCCTTCCCAACCTTCCCACAGTGGTATTCTATCTCTCCATTTGACCAAAGCATTAGCTTTCCCACAGCCTCTGTCACTCCCCCCAAGATCTAGCCCCAAGCCCAATGGCCTTCCATCCTCTCCATCTCCAAGCCAAGGTCTTCCTTCTCCCTGCCCACTCAGCAGCCTTCCATCCGCCCTAACCAAGGTCCTCCCATAGTCACACCCCCTCAGGCAAATATTGGGCAAGGGTATTCCTTGTAAAAGGAACAGAAACTTCGGTACTATGTCACATTTAGTGTGCTTATAACTTTTTGTGAGCAGTGAAATTCAAAGTTAAATAAAGTACATGCTGTCCTTTCCTATTAAACTATTTGGAGTAAGTTAGAAAAATATGATTCTTGTTCTTTGAAAAATATTTTAAGATCCTTCTTTATGATCTTTTACTAATTAGATTACCCCAAATTATGTATTCAGGTTTTTTTTTCCTACTATTTATCTAAAACCCCAAAGTATTCTGAAATAACTTTATCATGTTTGTACAAGTGAGTACAGCACTGAGACTCTTCTCATCCTCCGAAGGAGTGAGTTAAAAACAAAACTACAAATTTTCCTTAGTCCGTGAGTTCTTCGTTTTCTATTTCTCTTTTGAATAGACCTCTCAAAAAAAGAATGCTGTCTATTCAGTGTCATTATTTTTATTGTCATGAGGATTTTTTCCATTATAGATTTATCATATTTAGTCCTAAAAATCCATGATTCATTCTCTGTGTTGTCAGATTTTCCAGATTCCAGGAGGTAGTGTGTGACCGGACAAATTAAATATAATCTTGCATGCTTAAAATGATTTCACTTAATTAATGTAACTCAATGCACAGAGAAGGAAATACGCTGACCATGGCCCTGAAGTATTATGGTGAAAGCAGAGCCCATGGTCCTAGAGCTAAAAGATGTCCCTTTCTCCTTCCTAGACAGACCTGCCTGACTTTTGCTGCAAATAATGCCACCAAGGGACCTGAGGTAACAAGAGACACCTCCAGTTTGTATTGTCACTTGGACTCCTGAGCCACGTTGCTTTTCAGGCTATGCTGATGCAGAGGCATAGAAACTAGTGGCAGATAGGCCAAGGAGACAAGCAAATCAGGGACCAGGAGTTTGACCCCACTTCCTCCACCAATTCTCTCTAACCGTCCTTATTGCTCATCATTTTCAGGGGAGATAAAACAGATGAGAAATAAGGATTCGCCAATAGGAAATATTTTCCAGATGTTTTAGTTCCCTGGACCAAACCAAGAAGCTAGTTTCTGTTCATGATGTTGGACTACTTCACTTCATTACCCATAGGGAGAAGGCCTGGCTGCCTACCACATGCCTCGTGGAGCACCAAGCTTGCTCCTGCTTTAACCACGTGTGCATGTGGCAGGTGGAGGAGCCCTGAACTAGAGGGTGGAGGACCAGGTTGTTCTGATTCTGCCCCCCACTCGCTGTGGGACCCTTGACAAGTCACTTTATCTCTTCAAGCTTCAGGTCCCTTGTCTGCAACACGAGGAGATTTCATTAGACAAGTGTGTCTCTGGCCTCAGTTGTTTGCACACCTTCCCAACCCTCAGTTCTCTCCCGACTGCTACCAGAAGTTCATGCTTTCCCTTACACAGACTCCTTGTTTCTACAGCAATAGATTTATTTAAAAAGGAAACTGTAACAGCTATAAATGTATAATAGTATACTATAGTATTATATATATACAATATATATGTATAGTAGTATAAAATAATACTAAGAGAATTATTTTTAAAATAAATATTCTGAAAACAAAGTAATGTTGTTAAACAACAAAAATAAAGACATAAATCCAGATACTTGTTTTACATTGTACCAAGCACTTCATGTGTGACTATTTAATCCTCACAACCCTTCAAAATAAATATTATCCCGTGCAGATGAGTAAACTGAGGCACGGAGCAGGTCACTGACTTGCCCCAGTTCACCACCTGGTATGTGGCAGAGCCAGGGTGCAGATTCAGGTGTGTTTGAGGCCAAGGGCCAGAAAGATTGTGGCACAGGTCGACCTTGGACTCAACGAAGCCCCTGCAGGGCCCCGGACTTTTCTTTTCCCACACTGGTCCCATTCTCTCTCCTCACCCTTCCACCCTTGTCCTCCTAGGTGAGACTGCACCCACCCCAGAGCAGGGCTGGCGACATCATTTAGAAAACGAAAATGTGGGGGCTTTGTTCAAAATGTAAAGATTTGGAAAAGGTGACCCCAGAGCATTAAACCAAGCATGGGGCCCTTCTAAGAGTGGAGCCCTGTGTGACTACGGGGGTCACAGGTCCATGAAGCCAGCCTGCTCCAGAGCATACCTGACTCTGAGTCTGATCGTTTTCCCTTTGACATGTAGTTAGATTTCCAGTCCTTTTTTTGTGACAGGGAAATAAAAACAGAAAGATTCTTGTGACTGGGAACCATAATTGGTTCTTTCCCATCCCAGCTGCCATTTAAGGAAGCTGGCTGCTCATCCTTGGTTTGCTGAGCAGGTTAAGGAGTGTAAGGATGCAAATGAGGCCAAGAGGATGACATTATTCTGTGGGAGAGGGAACAGTCTAGAGGCGGCTGGGTGAGAGGAAGACCTGGCGTGGGCTGAGGGGAGTTTTAGGAAAGAGGGCGAGAGGAGAGAGGGGACAGTTGCTCCCAGAGAGTAAAGAACAGGAGGTAAAGGGCATTTCCTGAAGGCTTGCCATGGATGAGTGCTGGCAGCCCTGGTGGACTTCATGGCGGGAGGGGGCTTGGTGCGCTGGTCATGTACTTCTTCTTCTACACGTTTAAATAAATACATAAAGAACAAGGACAGAATGCATCCATAAATATTCATCTGTGCCCCACCTAAAATCATCTGATGCACTGCTAGTAGTACTGACATCACACTTTGGGAAATACTGCTCAAGTAAATTTTTAAATAACTATCTTGTAGGACAAAGAAGAAATCAGTGTGCATGCATGTTGCGGGGAGGGGGACAAGTTAAATAGGGTTGGGTCTTTTGGTTCAAGCTGGCATGGAAGGCGCTTAGCTGAGTAAAGATGTTTAATTCCCTGGCCCGTTTCAAATGCCCACTGAAGTAACCTACAGGTCTTGAATGGCTGAGAACTTGGAGAGCTGAGAAGGGCACCACCTGCCATGGGTATGCAAAAACTTCTCTCTTTCTTCTGAAAGAAAGAAGGAAGGCCAGATGCCACTGAGAGCAATTGCAGAGACTTGTGTTTCACCTCAGGCTAAGGCCGAACCTGCCTGGCAGGGACTGGAGGCCACAGCACATCCCAGGGGACCCTGAGTAGGGGTCAGTCTCTATCCTGGAGGGACCCCCGATACCACAGCTCAGGCTGAGGGGAACCACAGGCAGAGACTCAGGCCACAGAGCACTGCTACCACCAACATGTCTCTCAGCTGGGGTGCTGAGTCAAGGGGGCACTGCCTCAGCTGGCTTTGAACAGGGACAGTTGTGCCCTTTGGAGAAAGGGGCCCCAGGCTGGTCCAACTGTAGCTGCCTTCCCATGTTGCCAGGCAGCGGGGCCTCTACTCTGGCAAAGTGTGCCTGATTATATTCATGTCACTTGTTGTCCCCTGTACAGGAAGCACTGCTCCAGGCCCTTTGTGTGGCCGGCTTCTAATCTTAACTATGTTTTTAGCTTAAATATCATTTCCTCAGAGAGGCCTGCCCCTATTTAAAGTAGGTTACCCACTCTGCTCTATCCAGTTTCTTCATAGCAGTGACTACAATTTGTAATTATTTCATTTGAGAGTTCACTTCTTATTTGTCTGTCTTCTCCATCAGATGGTAAGATCCATGAGGGCAGGGATCTCATCCGACTTCTTTACTGATGCATCCCCAGCACCTATAAATAGTAGGCACTCAACAAATATTTATTGAATGAGTAGGAGTTAGAAGAAAAAAGTAAACAGGACAAAATAAGTTATTTTTATATTGTCAAGATATGTAATGTACAGTAAAGATAAACTGTCCTGAACGAACGTTTACACATAGTGTTGAAGTATATGAGACAAACAGCTTTAGAAGTTCAAGTAGAAATGGACAACACCACAGTCATGGTGGGAGACTTTAATACATATCTTTGTGAGTCCTTCTCAGAAAAACCCAAAGATATAGAGCATTTCAATACTATACTTTAGCTTGATTTAACATTTCTAACAGAGTTCACTGTATTCTACAGGCTGAAAATACACATATAGGGGACCATGGAAGGTGATCTCATTAAAAATAAGAAAGAGGATATAATCAATGATATAAAGGATGTAATCAATAAAAATTGTAAGTGAATAATCTTACGATTCCATCCTAATAAGGACTTTGAAAGTGAATGATTTCCTAGGGAAATGAAAATTAACAAAATTGACTCATGACCATGAAGAACTGAAAAAGTTGTTAAAGAACTAGCCCGCTCCAAAAAATAAAGACTCAGACTGTTTATGGGTGAGTTTTCCCAAACCTTTAATGGATCCAATAATTCCTATGCTGTTTAAACTGTTTCAGTACAGAAAAAAGATGGGAAGCTTCCTGACTGATTTTATGAAGCAGGTGTAACGCTCATGCCAAAACTTACAGAGATAGCACACAAAAGAAGACTACAGACACACATCACTTAACAGTGTGGATCCAGAAATCCTCCCGGAAGTATTAGCACTCATAGGATTCATTGCAGGAATGCAAAAATATTTTAATTTTGGAAAATATTTTGGTATCAATAGTTCAGAGGTAAGGGGCAAATAGGATTGTGGTAGTCAATTTTTAAAACATTTGATAAAATCTCACTTCCATTCCTTGTTAAAAACGAAACAACATGACAACAGAAAATTTGCAGTAGACTAGGACTCGTAAATCCTTTTCCCATAGTAAACTAGGAGGTCCTTAATTTAATGGAAACTATCTATCTGAAATCGGCAGCCAACATTGCATTTATGATGAAGGAGCGTATTCCCATTGAAGTCAGGATCCACTCCAGAACGCCCATTATCATAGCTATCATTCGACATAGTTTTAGAAGTTCTAGACAATGCAATGAGAGAAGAAAAAGAATTGAGCTATTAATACTAAAAAGAAAGACAGAACCATCTATATTTAGTGATAATATGATTGTCTGTCTGGAACAAAACTGGAGAGCAATGAGAACTAACGAGAGTCAGCTAAAGTATTAGGTTACAAAATATATGAACAAAAATCAATAGCTTTCTGAAATACCAACAGTAATGCTCTAGAAGCTGTGGTGAGATAAAATATCATGTTGACATGACAACAAATATATCTGACATCTGGGAATAAGCCTGATAAGAAACGTGCAGGCCCTGTATGAATACAACTTTAACCCTTATTCAGGGACACAAAAGGAGATTTGAATGACTGGAGAAACAAGCCAATTCTTGGATGAGAAGATTTTGTAAAGATGTCAGTTCTCTCCAAATGAGTCGACTCGTAACTGAATTCATGCTTGCCACATGGGACACACAGTAAATGTTTTTTGAGTGAACGTCCAATAACAAACATAATTATAATAAAAATCTCATTAGAATCATTTTGACTTGACAAATTGACTTGACTTGACAAAATGACTTGACAAATCATTTGACTTGACAAAAGGATTCTAATGTTGATTTTAAAAATACTTCAGGATTGTGAATAAAATTTTGATGAAGAAGACTACAAAAGGATTGCCAGATCAGTTATCAAACCAATTTATAACATTTAACAAGATAAATGATAACAGTGATATTGCTACATTAACAGATAGATTAGAGGAACAAAATAGAGTCAAGAAACAGACCTATGAAGAGCTAAGGACTTAGAATATGGTGATGAAGGCATAAGCAGGAACGGATGGATCATTTAGTAAATGTTATTGGGACAACTGGAAAAAAAGCATCTCTACTTCAGAACATACTCCAAAATATATTCTAGGAGGATTAAAAATTTTAATTTAACAAGTGGAACCATAAAAGTGTCAGGAGAGTATATTACAGTGTAGAATATCTTTCTAAACATGACCTAAAAGGCAGGAACAATAAAGGAAGAGAGATTGTTAGATTTGATTATACAAAAAAAATGTAAACTTCTGAACCTCCCCAAACACCATAAGAGATGTAAAGGTACCTGACTATCTTAAGAAGGATATTTGCAGCATATGTGGCAGATCATGGGTTAATTCCTCTACTATACGACAAAGGTACGAAAGATGTAAGCTCACCAATGATCAAAAGTGCTAGTTAAAACAAAAGAGATACCTCTACTTTGGCCATCAAATTGGCACACAAACCCCAAAAAGGGCAAGGGTGCAAGAAAACTGGCACTTGCCCGCACTGCTGGTAGATGTATACTTTGAGGCAGCCTTGCTGGAGGGTAGTGTGGGCAAAGTCAAGAGCCATTCCTTAAGAATTTATCCTAAGGATTTTTTCATGATGATCTGCAAATATATTGCTCCGATGATAATCATTGCAGTGTTCTTTATAATACCAATAAATTGGAAACAACCAAAACGTGTTACTATGGGGGAATAGTTAACTCGGTTATAATAGAGCAGTATAATGGAATACTGTGGCATTATTGAAGATAATGTTGGACGTTATTTAGCGAAATGGACATATCCATGCTGTGGGAAAGAAGAGGATATCCTTTCCTGTTAGACAGGAGGGAATCATGCAAGAAAGACTAAAAAGAGGTTCTTTGAAGTAGTGAGGAAGAAGTATATGGAAGGTGTTACTGTGTCCAAGGCCTGGATTTTTATCAGTAAAGAAGGAAGCCAACATATTTGCAAGAGTTTCTGTGATGGGATCTGGTTTATTTGGAATACATACTGTTTCTAAGATGTCTATTGATTAGGCCTCTAAATGTCAATGCTGTTTGTCAGAGGCAAGTTCGCTGTCGTAATTCGGTTTACAGGGCAACGATGAGGAGTTTTGGACTATAGCTTAAGCAACTGGAAACTTAATACTCAGGTTTTAAGTTGCACAGCAGAATTTCATTCCAATGAATAATAATGCCTCTGCAGTTAAGAGATGAAACTACAATATCTGTTAGCTATTAGACTTTCCATAATTATTCTAAATTCTTACTAAGCAATGATAATTACTACTAAAGGGACACTAAAAGTAATAAATCTTTACATGTTGGGATTGATAGTTTACTTCTTCTTAAGGATTCTCAAACTCTGTCTGCAAATGAATGTATTATGTGGAGCAGTGATAGCACTAACAGACAATCTCTGGAAGAAGCATCCACATTGGGAGCTCTGTTAAGTTTTTCTCTCCAAGTAAGTTCTTGTCTGATTTTTCCCCCTAATGTCCTTGTGTTGAAAACAGTAGATACAGGTTTAGGAGGCAGCATGGTGTATCAGCATTGGAGTGGGACAGACCTGAGTTTGAATCCTGGCTCTGCCCTTTGCCTCAGGCAAGGTAACCTCTCTGAACCTCCATGTCCTCATCATTAAAATAAGGATATCAGAGAGAAGTCAAGATGACGGCGTAAGCAGACTCTGAACTCACCTCCTCCTGCGGACACAGCCAATTTACAACTACTCTTGGAAAAATTACCCTTAGACAGAACTGAAAACTGGATAAGAGGAACTCCTACAACAAAGGACAATCCTAATTGAGGTGGAAGAGGCAGAAACTCCCTTCTGGAGAGGAAAAATGCCGCCTTCACAAGCCGCCAGCTTCATGGCCGCCCGGGAGCAGCCCACAGGTATGCAGCCTCCCTGGAGGAGCGAGGCCCTGAGCCGGGAGCGCCCCAACTGTGGGAATTTTGTGGACCCAGCACAATCGAGATGAGTGGCATAATATCTGACTTTACCTGCTACTAAAACATTGGGGAGTACCCCCAGAAAAGCTGGTTCACAAAGAAATTAAAACCGGCTCTTAAAGGGCCCACGCGCAAACTCACCCATTTCAGAAAGCATCCTAAAATCACGAAAAAGAAAGGTGCACAGTGCTTTGGTGAAAAGAGACTCACCTAATAGGCCTGAGTGCATCTCAGTGAGAGGTGAGACCTCTCCAGGGACCGGGACATTGGCGGTGGCCATTGTTGTGGCCTGGTGTGGGCGTGCTGACACAGACGCCATTGGAGTTCTCCCTGGGGCCTGCTAGCCCAGGGTCTGCCCCACCCGCTAGAGCACAGATTTAATCCAGCTCAGCCAGGGCAGGCAGCCCACCCTAGAGACTGGCCCCACCCAACAACAAGCCCTCAGGCAACTTGTGGGCCTGCATAGATTGGTGACTGGATTCTCAGCAGCCTGGCAACTGAGCCAGCTTCAGTGGGGCAGGGCATGCACAAGGAGCGGGTGGAGAGTGTGGGGCAGTGGTGGAGTGTGTGGGGCTCCCGCTGTGGAGAGACTGGGTCTGCTTTGGGAGGTCGGGGCATGCACACGGGGTAGGACTGTGTTGACCATGTGTGTGGACCTGTAGGCAGCAGGGCTTGTCAGCTGCAGAAGACTTGTGCTTCTCAAAGACCCACATAGGGGGTTTGCTCTACCTTCCAAAGCTTGAAACAATTGGGTGCTCCCGTGCCTGAGGCCAGCCCCACCCAGCTGCAATCCTCAGAGAGCTGACAAGAGACCTAAATGCTGGAGGCTTATAGCATTTGTAAGGCCCTGAGCCTAACAACCTGCCACGCTGGGGGCCTAATCACTTAAAAGAAATACTGCCAACACAAATGTGGTATTAGAAATTGCAGCCAACTGCGCTGGGGATCCACACACCTGATAAAGAGACTGAAGGGCCCACAACAACTAAAAGCAGCTGAGCATTACAACAGCTGGCCAGGAGCATAACTCGGCCTCCCTGGGCACCTACAGGGAGGGCAAACAGGCCACAACAGAAGGACACACGTAGCCCACATAGGGGTCACCCCTGGAACATTGAGAACTGAGGGAAGCACACTGCAGGCCGCCTAAGGCATCACTTATATAAGGTCACCTATCCAAGAACAGGAGACGTAGCTGACCTACCTAATACGTAGACACAAGCACAGGGAAAGAGGTAAAATGAGGAGGCAAAATAATACATTCCAAGTAAGGGAACAGGACAAAACCCCAGAAAAGGAACTAAGTGAAACAGAAATGAGAAACCTACCCGACAGAGAGTTCAAACTAAGAGTGTTAAGGATGCTCACTGATCTGAGGAGAAGAATAGATGAACTCAGTGAGAAGAATAGATGAACTCAGTGAGATTGTCAACAAGGAAATGGAAGATATAAAAAAGAACCAATTAGAAATGAAGAATACAATACTGGAAATGAAAAATTCACTAGAGGCACTCAAAAGCAGAGTAGAGGATACAGAAGAATGGATCTGTGAGCTGGACGAAAGACTAGAAGAAATTACCCAAGCTGAACAGGTAAAAGAGAAAAGAATTAAAAAGAGTGAGGACAGTCTAAGGGACCTCTGGGACAACATCAAGTGCACTAACATCCGTGTTATAGGTGTCCTGGAAGGAGAAGAGTGAGACAAAGGGGCAGAGAATCTATTTCAAGAAATAATAGATGAAAACTTCCCTAACCTAAGGAAGGAAACAGACATCCAGGTACAGGAAGCACAGAGAGCCCCAAACAAGATAAACCCAAAGAGGCCCACACCAAGACACATCATAATCAAAATGTCCAGAATTAAAGATAAAGAGAGAACCCTAAAAGCCACAAGAGAAAGTCAAGTTACATACAAAGGAAACCCCATAAGGCTATCAGCTGACTTCTCAGCAGAAACCTTACAGGCTAGAAGAGAGTGGCACGATATATTTAAAGTGCTAAAAGGAAAAAACTTACAGGCAAGAATACTCTACCCAGCAAGGTTATCATTCAAAATGGAAGGAGAGATCAAAACTTTCCCAGGCAAGCAAAAATTAAAGGAGTTTGTCACCAAGAAACCAGTGCTGCAAGAAATGTTAAAGGGACTGATTTAAGGGGAAAAGAGAAGACCACAAATAGGAAAAATTAGCTTTTTCCATGATAAGAGGGCAATGGATACAAATGCACAAAAAACAGGTTAGATATGATATCAAAAACATAAAAGGAGGGAGGAGAGGAGTTAAAGAGTAGAGCTTTCAGATAGAGGTCAAACTAAAGAGACCATAAATTCTGTATAGAGGAAGAAAGGAAGAGAAGGACTACTAAAACACTGAGAGAAAAAAAAAGTTAAAAAATGGCAGTAAGTACATACTTATCAAAAGCTACTTTAAACGTCAATGGACTAAATGCTCCAATTAAAAGGCATAGGGTGGCTGATTGGATAAAAAAACAAGACCCATATATATTCAGCATACAAGAGACACACTTCAGACCTAAAGACACTCACAAACAGAAAATGAAGGGATGGAAAAAGATACTCCACGCAAATGACAATGAAGAGAAAGCTGGGGTAGCAGTACTCATATCAGACAAAATAGACTTTAAAACAAAAACTGTAAAAATAGACAAAGAAGGGCATTACATAATGATCAAGGGAACAAGCCAACAAGAGGATATAACACTTGTAAATATCTACGCACCCAATGTAGGTGCACCTAAATATATAAAGCAATTATTAACAGACATAAAAACAGAAATAGACAGTAACACAATAATAGTAGGGGACTTTAAGACTCCACTTATACCAACGGATAGATCATCCAAACAGAAGATCGATGAGGAAACATTGGCCTTAAATGACACACTAGAACAGATGGACCTAGTAGATAGATACAGAGCATTCCATCCAAAAACCGAAGAATACACGTTCTTTTCAAATGCACATGGAACATTCTCCAGGATTGATCACATATTAGGCCACAAAACAAGTCTTCATAAATTTAAGAAGATTGAAATAATACCAAGCATCTTTTCTGACCACAACGGTATGAAACTAGAAATCAACTATAGGAAGAAAATCAGAAAAGCCACAAATACGTGGAGATTAAACAAAATTCTACTGAACAACGACTGGGTCAATGAAGAAATCAAAGAAGAAATCAAAAAATACCTGGAGACAAATGAAAATGAAAATACGACATGCCAGAATTTATGGGATACAGCAAAAGTGGTTCTAAGAGGGAAGTTTATAGCAATACAGGCCTATCTCAACAAACAAGAAAAATTTCAAACAAACAATCCAGCAATGCACCTAAAGGAACCAGAAAAAGAAGAACAAAGCCAAAAATCAGTAGAAGAAAGGAAATAATAAAAATCAGAGCAGAAATAAATGAAATAGAGACCCAAAAAACAATAGAAAAAATTAATAAAACCAAGAGCTGGTTCTTTGAAAAGATAAACAAAATTGACAAACCTTTAGCTAGACTCACCAAGAAAAAAAGAGAGAAGGCACAAATAAGTAAAATCAGAAATGAAAGAGGAGAAATTACAACAGACACCTCAGAAATACAAAAGATTATAAGAGAATACTATGAAAAGCTATATGCCAACCAATTCGACAATCTGCAAGAAATGGATAAATTCTTAGAATCACACAACCTTCCAAAACTGGATCAAGAAGAAGTAGAGAATTTGAATAGACCAATCACCAGTAAGGAGATCGAAACAGTAATCACAAACCTCCCCAAAAATAAAAGTCCAGGACCAGACGGCTTCCCTGGGGAATTCTACCAAACATTCAAAGAAGTCTTAATACCTATCCTTCTCAAACTCTTCCAAAAAACTGAGGGGAGGGAAGCTCCCTAACTCATTCTACAAAGCCGACATTACCCTGATACCAAAACCAGACAAGGACAACACAAAAAAAGAAAATTACAGGCCAATATCACTGATAAACATCGATGCAAAAATCCTTAACAAAATACTAGCAAATCACATACAGCAATACGTTAAAAACATTATACACCATGATCAAGTGGGATTTATTCCAGGTATGCAGGGATGGTTTAACATTCGCAAATCAATCAATGTAATACACCACATTAATAAAATGAAGAATGAAAATCACATGATCATCTCAATAGATGCAGAGAAAACATTTAACAAGATACAACATCCATTAATGATAAAAACTCTGAATACAATGGGTATAGAAGGAAAGTACCTCAACATAATAAAGGCCATATATGAGAAACCCACAGCTAATATCATCCTCAATGGTGAAAAACTGAAAGCTATCCCTCTAAGAACAGGAACCAGACAAGGATGCCCACTGTCACCACTCCTATTTAACAAAGTACTGGAAGTCCTAGCCAGAGCAATCAGGCAAGAGAAAGAAATAAAAAGGGATCCAAATTGGAAAGGAAGAAGTGAAACTGTCACTATTTGCAGATGACATGATTTTATATATAGAAAACCCTAAAGAATCCACCAGAAAACTTTTAGAAGTAATAAACGAATATGGTAAAGTTGGCAGGATACAAAATCAACATACAAAAATCAGTGGCATTTCTATACACTAACAACGAAGTAGCAGAAAGAGAAATTAAGAATACCATCCCATTTACAATTGCAACAAAAAGAATAAAATACCTAAGAATAAACTTAACCAAAGAGGTGAAAGAGCTGTACACGGAAAACAATAAAACATTGCTGAAAGAAATTGAAGAAGACACAAAGAAATGGAAAGATATTCCGTGCTCTTGGATTGGAAGAATTAACATAGTTAAGATGTCCACACTCCTAAAGCAATCTATAGATTCAATGCAATCCCTATCAAATTTCCAACAACATATTTCACGGAAATAGAACAAAGAATCCTAAAATTTATATGGAACAACAAAAGACCCCGAATAGCTAAAGGAATCCTGAGAAAAAAGAACAAAGCTGGAGGTATCACACTCCCTGATTTCAAAATATACTACAAAGCTATAGTCACCAAAACAGCATGGTACTGGCACAAAAACAGACACACAGATCAATAGAATAGAATCGAAAGCCCAGAAATAAAACCACACATCTATGGACAGCTAATCTTTGACAAAGGAGCCAAGAACATACAATGGAGAAAAGAAAGTCTCTTCAACAAATGATGTTGGGAAAACTGGATAGCCACATGCAAAAAAATGAAAGTAGACCCTTACCTTACACCATACACAAAAATTAACTCAACATGGATTAAAGACTTGAATGTAAGACCTGAAACTATGAAACTTCTAGAAGAAAACATAGGCAGTACGCTCTTCGACATCGGTCTTAGCAACATCTTTTCAAGCACCATGTCTGACCAGGCAAGAGAAACAATAGAAAAAATAAACAAATGGGACTACATCAAACTAAAAAGCTTTTGCACAGCAAAGGAAACCATCAACAAAACGAAAAGACAACCTAACAATTGGGAGAAGATATTTGCAAACCATACTTCTGATAAGCGCTTAATCTCCAAAATATCTGAACAACTCATGCATCTCAACAACAAAAAAACTACCAACCCAATTAAAAAATGGGCAAAAGACCTGAACAGACATTTCTCCAAAGAAGATATACAGATGGCCAACAGACACATGAAAAGATGTTCAAAATCATTAACTATCAGGGAAATGCAAATCAAAACTACAATGAGATATCACCTCACGCCCGTCAGACTGGCTATAATTAACAAGATGGGAAACAACATATGTTGGAGAGGATGTGGAGAGAAGGGAACTCTCATACACTGCTGGTGGGAGTGCAAACTGGTGCAGCCACTATGGAAAACAGTATGGAGATTCCTCGAAAAATCAAGGATAGAACTACCATGTGATCCAGCTATTCCACTGCTGGGTATTTATCCAAAGAACTTGAAAACACCATTGCATAAAGATACATGCACCCCTGTGTTCATTGCAGCGTTATTCACAATAGCCAAGACTTGGAAGTAACCTAAGTGCCCATCAAGGGACGAATGGATAAAGAAGATGTGGTATATATACACAATGGAATACTACTCAGCCATAAGAAATGATGAAATCCAGGCATTTGTGACAACATGGATGGACATTGAGGGTATTATGCAAAGCGAAATAAGTCAGAGGGAGAAGGTCAAATACCATATGATTTCCTTCATTAAGTAGTAGATAATAACAACAATAAACAAACACATAGAGACAGAGATTGGATTGGTGATTACCAGAGAGGAAGGGGGGAGGGAGGAGGGCGAAAGGGATAATTTGGTACATGTGTGTGGTGATGGGTTGTAATTAGTATTTGGGTGGTGAACATGATGTAATCTATGCAGAAATAGAAGTATAATGATGTACACCTGAAATTTATACAATGTTATAAACCAATGTTACTGCAATAAACAAAAAATTTTTAAAAAAATAAAAATAAAATGATCATGGTGGATGTCAGGGGGAAAAAAAAAGAAAATGAGGATCTCTACCACAGAAGATTTTGAGGATGCATTGAGACAATATTCATAAGGCATTCCATAAATGTTTGTTCCTCTTTATGAAAAGTTTTTCCTTCCCAAATATCTAAACCTTTCACAATTTACCTGAACGGCAGTGCTTGAAATTTAGGCCCTAACCCAGTGTTGTGAAATCAATGGCTTCGGTGGCCTTGAGCAAGGTACCGTGTGGCTCTGATGTTATGGAATATACCAGATGTTTTCCCATCTGTTTTAATGGTAAAAAGTTCAGGTTTTAAATCTCACTGTCTTTTTGTGATTCTACATTTAATGTATTTATCAGGCAAGTGATGAGCCCTAAGAATGACAAACCACAAACAGTCACGTTGCACTTTGTACAGTATGTGGTGCCCTCTCAAGGAGAGGCTTCATACAAATTGATATACGTGAATTATAAATATAAAGCTTTGATTAAAACTCATGCAGAATTTATTCTAACAAAATTAGGTAGACGTGGATAAGCACACGACCATATACATTGTTTAATTTCTATTCCAGACTCTACAACTGAGTTATTCTGAGGCCTTGCATAAATCTCTTGAGGTTTCTCTATACTTGTTTTCTCAGGTGCAAAATGGGGATTGCAACACGTACTACCAATGGGAATGGCAAAATAAATGAGTTCCTTATATGCATTCAAAATACGATCATAATCAAATTGAGTGGGGGAAAAGAAAAGAAATCTGAGACAGGGGTATGATGTGTCTGCTAAAAGAGTGATTCAGTGAGTGCCAGAGTTGGTCACAAACAATAACAGATGACAATTCAATCCTTAGAGCTTATGAAGTGTAGCAGAAGTACACTGTCCCGTAGTCACCTGCGAGAGCTATGTTATACAAACACTGAAGTCACCTTCAAAAAAAAGTCTAAATAAGAATCTGCATTTCCAAAATACTCCTCTAACCTGGCCCAGTAAGTTGAGTCAAAATCTGTTGTATGAGATCATGTTTGAGCCCCACCTCCAATGAAACTGTTCCATTTTAAGAGAAACATCTGGCCTAGGTTGATTCAAATCTTTGAAAACGATGATTAAATATTTCCAAAATATACACACTGTCTTCTACGAAGAACCACTACAGACTTATAAAATGTGTGATAATTTTAAGCAATTTATTCCCTTCCTTGTATAATTGAAAATGAACGCTCTTCCCACTCAAGCACTAAAAATAAGTCTGTTGTTTCATGCAGAGGCTGTTTGTGAAAGGTTCATCTCTCGCAGATTAAAATGCTAACGTTCAGACAGACTGGCCGGGAAACTTGAGAAGTCATTGATCCTTCTCCCACTGGACACAATTATATACTTGAACGTAATAGAAATTGTTCTACCCTTTTTTCTTCAAAATCACAAGTGTCTCCTAGTGATTTTAACCTGAAAATTCATTATAATATCTAGCCTCAAGTTCATCAGATGCAAGTTAAATGTAACATCACAGAAGCTCAGCATTAGAAGGGACCTTAGAGATCATCTAGTCCTGTCTATTCTATGATTTCAACCCTCTCTTTAGCATTCCTACAAAGTCGTGTTAGAACAATGCCAATGGCATGCAGGGAGTCCATCCCACCTCTGACCAGGACCTGACTGTTTGTTGTCACCCTTTTCTGGGGGTGTAGCACCCAGAACTGAACACAGTATTCCAGATGCAGTCCAGTCTGGGGAAGGAGACTCACTCTGGGCCTGGAAGTCTTGAAGAACAGATTGCTTAGAGCATATACCAACAATATCAGCTAAACTCGCACAAACATAAAGTGCTTGGGAAATGAATATCCCAGCCAACAAGTAAAGCATTAAATTTGTGACCTTGCACAAGTTGCTTGGATTCTTCATTTCCTCATCTGTAAAATGAGGTTGTAAAACAAGGTTTGGGAGGTTGTTGCGAAGATGGAGTGACAGTGTATGTAAAACTTTGTGCCTGGCCCAAATAGGTGCATAATGAATGGTAGCATTATAATTTTTACCTCAGTTTCAGAAATTGCCAATCTTTAAAGAGGAGGCATATGATAAAATATACTAAGAGGTAAAAGCCTGCTTAAAACAGTACACTGTTCTTTTTTGATGTCGAAGTGCTTTAGAGTGATCAAAAACATCAGTTATTACTTTTCTAGGTCTGTGGTTGTTGACGATACAGGAGATTGAACTGAATCCATGCTGACCTTTAGACATACTGGGAAGGTTTTCCTTTTTGAATCTGATATCAGCCCTTTTAGCTGTAATTTGTTTGTCTTATAAAGGCAAGATTTTTAAAACAATTGGCTATTTGAGCTTACAAGCCTTTTAGAATCAGATATGTGCAAAATTATTGCAGTTACCGGAATCTTGGCATTCATGACATAAATCATTGCCTATTCAAAATTATAGAGATGTAATCTAAGGCCAAAAGGAAGAATCTTTTTTTTATTGAGGTGAAGTTAAAATAACATAAAATTCACCATTTTACAGTGAACCATTCAGTGGCAGTTAGTACATCCAAATGTTGTACAACCATCACTTCTACCTACTTCCAAAATATTTTCATCACCATGAAAAACAAAACAAAACTAAACACCATTAAGCTGTCACACCCATTTAGCAGTAGCTACCATTAAGCAGTCACAACCCATTCCTCCCTACCCCCAACCCCTGGCAAGCACCAATCAGCTTTCTGACAACTATGGATTTACCTATTTTGGATGTTTCATATAATGGAATCATGTGATATATGACCTTTTGTGTCTGGCTTCTGTCACTTGGCATAATTTTTTATTCCTTGTGTGTTTCTTAAGTTTTCTGGTCTGGTGGAGGTAACAAAAAAAAAAAAAACAAATCAACCCACCACATCAAGCCTGGTAAACTACACATAACTCAGATATCTTGGAATAAACCTGGATCTGATAATAGGATAGAATTTGTGATAGGGTGGGCTATGTTCTTCATGGGGAAAAAGAGAGCACATAAATGTCTGAAAGGCTAGTGAAGCGAAATGTAATGGGAATTAGTAATTGTTCCCCACATTCCATTCACTCTCTATTTTTAGATGCCAAATTTTGCATGTACACATTAGCTTCCAGCTAAGGATAATAACTCAGTTTTCTAATAGTTCAGTGAAACCAGGTGACTAACTTTCAGCAATTGAATGTAAATGATAATGACATGGATTATTTCTGGGTCAGCATAATGTTTTTGAGGTTTTTTCCATGTTGTCACATGTACTGGTACTTCATTCCTTTTAGTGGCTGCCTAATATTTCAAAGTTTTGATTAGGCCACATTTTGTTTATCTATTCATCCATTGTTATGTTGTTTCCACCTTTTGGCTATTGTGAATAGTGCTGCTATGAACTTTGTGTTCAAGTGTTTGTTTGAGTACCTGTTTTAAATTCTTTTGGCTCTATACCCAGGAGTGGAATTGCTGGGTCTGTTGACCCTTAAAAATAAAACAAGTCGGTTATGTTACCAGCAAAAATGGGTTTATTTGGGAACAGCAAAGAACTGCAATTTGGGACATGCGATCTACGGTGAACCACAGGCAAGTCCAGAGAACAAAGGAGAGGACCATTGTTTTATAGAGGAGAAGGGAGAGTTGGGAGGGGCTATTATAAACAAAGAGTCCATTGAAGGAAAACTGGGAGTTGAAGTGTAGTGACTTTTCATTGGCTGAGTTGTAACAGTCTCTCTTGACTGGGCTGTTGCCAGGCAAGGAGAAAATCTTCCTTCCTCACGCTGGAGTAGCAAAGCAGGCTTCTTCCTATTGGGTCTGCAATTGATATTGAGTGGTATGGTGTGACAGTGCCCCCTTCTGGCCTCCTGGCTCCATTTTAAATGAGGTTTCTGTTTATTAATTTTCACATCTTCTCCTTCTGATCAAGATCTTTCTCTGAAAGCATTGCTGATCAAGAGTCAGGTTTTTCCAGATTCAGTGGCCTTTTGTCCCTCAATGCTTGGGAGGACCTTTCCTGGGCATCATGTCCCACGTTGGAGAGAAATTGTACAGATTGGAAACCTATTGAGGTCGCATTCAAGTAACAATGAGGGGTAGGATAGAGAACTCTCAGGCATTTCCCATCTATATTCCATATTTATCAAGATCATAAGCACTGGAGATCGTCTTCTTATTGGGTACATTGTTTTTACAAAGATTTGGCAGGCAACAAGTATAGAATCAAAATTAATATGACAGTTCCAAACTGTATGATGGTTCTAAACCAGAACCCTAGGCCTGAAGGTAGCCAACTGAACAAACATTTATTGGCACTTATTCCAACTTAGGGGAGAAAAGATCTCCCTACGGAGGCAAACTTGAGTCATGTATGCCTCCTAGAAGTCCCCACTTAAAGCAGCCATGAAAGCAAAATAGAACAGTGAATACAGCAAGAGCACACTCAAACTGAAAGAATTAACCAAGCACATTTGGGAAGATACAGTGCAGGAATAAACATGAAGCAATAGCTGATAAACTTTTTGCAAAAATAGCAAAACCTCAAAGGCATTTTAAAATAGTATTATTATCAAAGAGAACTGTTTGGAATCAAATATGTTATCCATAATACAGCCTGTCAGGTTGCAAATCCAGAGACTATGAATTTGGATTAGAATCCAGTCAGTTAATAGTCCAGACAGAAGAAAAATTTATGTGAATTCTGAACTTTCTAACCCTTCAGAAAGGGCAAGTGAAAAGATTAATTTGTCACAAGATCATGATGAGGCTGTTTCCAAAAGGCCATAATCAAAAGAACAGGGTTCCCCCTTTTGCAAGGGATTGGGAAATGTGGATAAGAGTATTGCCTGTCCAAGAAAGAGAGGGAGAAAACAAGGTAAGAAGCAACAGCAAGTAAAAAGTATACAGGCCTGGTCCAGTCATCTTGGGAAAGCTGTCTGGCTCAGACGTTGGCTGCTTCTCTTCCTAGTCAATTTGATTTGGAGGTCTACAGGACCAGATGTCAGGTGGAGCCTTCTTTAGCTGTGAGATGTGTACCCAAGGTTTAAGTCCCTGAAATTTGGCTGCCATCTGGGTAGTGTGAAAAACCTGGTATAGTCCCTTCCAAGAAGGGACTCAAGGGGACTCCAAGAAGATTCAAGGGCAGTAAGAAAATTGGAAAACATTAGTTTGGAGAGTCATAGCCAGACATTTAAGGAAACTAGAACATTTTAGGATCCAGTCCAGCTTATTAAATAATTAATAGAACTAGAATTTAATATCTACAATGGTGCAAACATAATTTCTCTCTCCATGATTACCCCCCATTTATCAAGGATAATCATAGTGAATATCTAAGTCTATGTATATCTTTCTCGAATATAACATTCCAGTCAAAGCCTTGGTAATAAAGCCAATATTTCCAATTGTGTCCTGTTATATGGAAAATAGATTCTCATTGAATTTATGTAAACGCATACACAGTCATGAAAAGAATACTTAAGAGTTTCCAAATTCTGGAGGGATCAGGTAGAGAGAAAAGATAAATGTTTTAACCTTTGTTGTAAAGATACATTTTCTCAAAGGACAGGAGAAAAGGGAGTCCTTTAAATCTGGTTCAGTGTGGTGACCTGCATTTTAGAGTATTTGTCAGGATCTTTTCCATGAATTTCTCTGAAGATAAAACATATTTGTAAAAGCACCAGAGTATAACAATGACTGTGTGTAAATGACAAAACTCTTAAAAATAGCAATGGTTAAAAATATGATTGACAGGTATATTTGGTCATTTCTGTGCAAAGATAAAAGGTTACACCACTGTTGGATATTTATCCAAAGAACTTGAAAACACCAATGCGTAAAGATACATGCACCCCTGTGTTCACTGCAGCATTAGTCACAATAGCCAAGACGTGGAAGCAACCTAAGTGCCCATCAAGGGACAAATGGATAAAGAAGATGTGGTATATATACACAATGGAATACTACTCAGCCATAAGAAACGATGAAATCCAGGCATTTGTGACAACATGGATGGACATTGAGGGTATTATGCAAAGTGAAATAAGTCAGAGGGAGAAGGTCAAATACCGTATGATTTCCTTCATTAAGTAGTAGATAATAACAACAATAAACAAACACATAGAGACAGAAAAAAAAAAGATAAAAGGTTACATACCTGTAAAGAGCCTTAACTATTCTTAGTAGAAAAGACTCAGCTTTTAACATAAAGCACAGGAAATAATTTTGATAAAACACAAAAAGATAAGAAAGAAAACCTTTCAGGCCGGCCCCGTGGCTTAGCGGTTAAGTGCGCGCGCTCCGCTGCTGGCGGCTGGGGTTCGGATCCCGGGCGCGCACCGATGCATCGCTTCTCCGGCCATGCTGAGGCCGTGTCCCACATACAGCAACTAGAAGGATATGCAGCTATGACATACAACTATCTACTGGGGCTTTGGGGGGAAAATAAATAAATAAATAAAATCTTTAAAAAAAAAAAAAAAGAAAGAAAACCTTTCTAACTTTTGTCAGGATCAAGTAAACTTTGTCCTCTTAGCTCATGAATGAAAATTGTTTCAGTTTTACATTGTACACTATTGATATTAAAGCTTATTTTAAAACGTTTATAGCAATGTTATTTAATCTTATCCAGCTTGATCAAATATAAAATTTTTTCCAAAGATTTCTGTTTCACAAACCTTTCACAACTTTCTGTTTCCGCAACAAAGCTGTATCTCTGCACCTCCATACCTCATATCATTTTTTAACCAAAAAAACCCCATCCTCCTTTCTTAGCATACAGGGATGTTTCTCTTATTATTTTCCCATAGCTTTAATCACATATATTAACTAGAATTCTTAACCCTTAGAAATCTTGATTCCTAGTGAAAACTAGGAATTAAGCAATTGTGGACTGGCAAATTTATAAATACATTTCACAACTTTTAGAAGCATATACCCCTTTAAATAATGCAATCTTTCAATGTGACACAGGACACGGTTACTAACAGACCAAAATTTATCTTTAGTTTCTTTGTAAAGAAAGCCAAAAGTGGATAAACTTATCTGGAAATGGTTTAGACATTCAATGAGTTCCCATTGTTTAATTTAACCTAGCAAAACTGTAAGGTTTCAGGTTACCTAAAAAGATTTGGGGAATCTATTTAAAAGGTTCACCTAGAAGCTTAATCCTATTTACATCCACTTTATTTGTTTTCAATAATTATGTTTAGATTTCTTATGAAAATTTCATAATATTAAGTTATTCTTCTGGCTGACAAATTTTGTAACAGAGATAACACGAACTTATTTGACTAATAAACCCAGGCAGAAGGAAAGATGTATGTCTGCATTACATTCAGCATTGATAACTCTAAAGACATGCCTGTTTTAACTAGACCAACAACCTTAAACTAGCTTTTACTTACTAAAATTAATCCTAGAACATGTAAACTTGAAAAGCATTTGGGTTAGTGTCCATTATATTATAATTCATATAAGCACTTATTTATTTTTAAGCCAATTAAATAGAGGTCTTTTACAAATCAATTTTCGGAATACCATTCACAGGCAGAAGAATATCACATCTCTATAACATACATACATGGATATACATAACATACAGACAGGCACAGACAGAGATCTCATAGCTTTCATTTAAAAAACTTTGGCCACGTCTCAGGTACAAAACTCAAAAGAATAGTTGGGTCCAAATTGTACTTTTGGCAGATGGATTAAGTTAATGTAAGGTTACCTGTTCAGATGGCCAAAGTCTTTTACTAAAGATTTTCATTTGCATTCTGTAAGGATCCTTTTAGAGCTGTTTTTGGAGTCATTTTGTCTTTTAGAAACTTCTGCATGCCGATCAAAGAGTGCATCTTATCGTCTCCCAAGAGGCTTGGAATCCTCTCTTTTAAGGGTGCCCCCTGAGGTGGGCTTATTTAAAACAAAACTTCCCCAGAATGGCCATTACAGTTCCAAATTATCCAAAAGTTCACCCATTTCCAGAAAGGCACAAGACCCTGGTCCATAAGCCAAGTGAAACCTATCTTGCCTTTGGATTCCCAAAAATGTCTTAACTGTGAGGGGCCCTGTTTTCCAACAGCTGTTCCAAAACACGGGGAATCACATGTTTCCCCCCTTTTGAACAGGAGGTGTGACTAACCAAGAAGCTTCAAGAGACAGACAGAAACAGAAAGCAAGTTTTCTCCCAGGAGTTTTGGAGTATATTTGTCTATTATCAAAAGTTATTGCTATTTAATTGCTATTTAATTTTTTCCTTCTAGTTATTTATTTGTTCCAGTTAACCTAGAAATAATAATTTGAGGTTTACCATTTGTATTAAAGGGGCAGGTTTTAACACATTTGTGGGAGGAGAAAGCAGAGAGAGGTTTGGAGAGAAAGAGAAATTTTGTGAGAACATTAGAATGGGGAAACTGAGGGTATAGAGGTGGTGGGGGCTGTGCAAAAGGGAAGGAGGAAGATGGCACTGGAGGCAGGGCCTGAGCACAAGATGGCTGCCACACACCCAGAGACAAAGAAGATGGGAGAGGGGAAAGAGAGGCCTCAGAAGCCATTTTGTCTTTCTTCAATTGTTTGTTTACCTCAGTTAATTTAAAAATTGTATTTTTCAGAGAGGCAATATTAGACTCCTGATACCATTTGAAAGCATCAAAGTACCAATCAATTCCCTCATTAAGTAGTAGATAACAACAAGAACAAACAAACACATAGAGACAGAGATTGGATTGGTGGTTACCAGAGGGGAAGGGGGGAGGGAGGAGGGCAAAAGGGATAATTCAGCACAAGTGTGTGGTGATGGGTTGTAGTTAGTATTTGGGTGGCGAACATGATGTAATCTATGCAGAAATAGAAGTATAATGATGTACACCTGAAATTTATATAATGTTATAAACCAATGTTACTGCAATAAACAACAACCAAAAAAAGAAATCAACCTAAAAAAAAAGTACCAATCAAAATAGGCGTCCCATTCAGTTTTGACAATTTTAGAGCCATGGCTGTCCAATTCAGTTTTAAGAAAAGCAAGTTTAGGGAGTTCAAAAGTTCTCCATTACAGCCATCTGTGTTCTAAATTACTTTTGGTTAAGTTGGTCCATTTAGTTAGAAATGCGCATGAGGAGGGATCATGGTTTTTAAACAAAACCAGCTGGGGGCCTTGAAGAGAGGATGCCCTCAGAGCATTTAGATGACTGGTATCCCATTTCTCAGAGTTTTGTTTTGTTTTTTTGTTTTGTTTTTAGAGCACAGGAAAAAATTCTTAAATAGCACAGTTCCAATAGGGACAGCCTGGTTCCAAAGGAATCAGAGCAAAGGCTAGCACACAGTCCCAAGAGGAACAGCCCAGTTCCAAAAGGAATCAGACCAAAGGCTAGCACAGTTCCAGTAGGAAGAGCCTGATTTCAAAGGACTCAGGCCAAAGTGCCAAAGAAGTACTCACAGAAAGGACAAAGCCTTTAACAGAAAGGACAAAGCCTTCAAAAAAAAAAACCCAGATCCTGATTAAAGCGTAGAGAGCTTCAAAATGCAAAGAGAGCAGAACTTGAGTCCAGGAGAAAACTTACCCTCAAACTCCAGGGTCGACGAGATTGCAGTGAGCTCAATGGACTCTGTGGGTACCAACACTTGTTGGCTCACCAGCCTCAGAGCTATCAGGGGTGAGGGGGTCTTCTCTAGATCCCACATCTGACACCAAGTAATGTCAGCTTTAAAAATAAAACAGCCAGTTATGTTACCAGAAAAAAATGGGTTTATTCGGGAACAGCAAAGAATTGCAATTTGGGACATGCAATCTACGGTGAACTACAGGCAAGTCTGGAGGACAAAGGAGAGGAACGTTCTTCTATAGAGGAAAAGATGTGTTGGGAGGGGCTGTAATAAACAAAGAGTCCATTGGAGGAATCTGAGAGTTCAAAGTGTAGTGGCTTTTCGTTGGCTGAGTTGTGACAGTCTCTCATTGGCTGGGCTGTTGCTGAGCAAGGAGAAAATCTTCCTTCCTCCTGCTGGGGTAGCAAAGCAGGCTTCTTCCTGTTGGGTCTGCAATTGATGTTGAGTGGTATGGTGTGACAGCACCCCCTTCTGTCCTCCCAACTCTATTTTAAATGAGGATTCTGTCTATTAATTTTCACAGGTCATATTGCAATTCTATGTTTCAATTACTGAGGAATCACCACACTGTATTCCACAGTGGCTGTACCATTTTATATTTCCACCAGGAATCTAAGAGGGTTCCAATTTCTCCACATCCTTACAACACTTGTTATTTTCCGTGGATTTTTTGTTTGTTTGTTTGTTTGTTTGTTTTGGATTATACACATCCTAGTGGGTGAGAAGTTGCATCTGACAGTGGTTTTGATTAGCATTTCCCTAGTCACTATCAATGCTGAGCATCTTTTCACGTGCTTGTTGGTTACTTCTGTATCTTCTTTGTAGAGCTATCTATTGAAGTCCTTTTGCTCATTTTATAGTTAGATTGTTTGTCTCTTAGTTGTTGAGTTGTAAGAGATTTTTATATACTCTGAATACTAGAGTCTTGTCAGATCTATGATTTTCAAATATTTACTTCCCATTCTGAGGATTGTCTTTTCACTTTCTTGGTAATTTCCTTTGAGGCACAAAAGTTTTTAATTTTGATGAAGTACAATTTATGTTTCTTTTTTGCTCATGATTTTGAAGTCATGTCTAAGAATCCATTAGTAAATCCAAGGTCATGGAGGCTTATCCCTATGTTTTCTTCTACTAGTTTTATGTTGTTAGCTTCTATATGTAGGTCAGTGGTCCATGTTGAATTTTTTTTATTGATGTCATAATAGTTTATAACATTGTGAGATTCCAGTGTACATTATTATTTTCAGTCACCATATAAATGCACCCCTTCACCCCTTGTGCCCAACCCCTAACTCCCTTTCCCCTGGTCACCACCAAACTATTCTCTCTGTCTGTGTTTTAGTTTATATTCTACATATGAGTGAAGTCATACAGTGTTTGTCTTTCTCTGTCTGGCTTATTTCACCTAACATAATACCCTCCAGGTCCATCCATCTTGTTGCAAATGGGACGATTTTGTCATTTTCATGGCTGAGTAGTATTCCATTGTGTGTGTGTATATATATATATATATATACACTGCATCTTCTTGATCCAATCATCTGTTGCTGGAGACTTGGGTTGTTTCCACTTCTTGGCTATAGGGAATAATGTTGCAATGAACATAGGGGTGCGTAAGCCTCTTTGGATTGTTGACTTCAAGTTCTTTGGATAAATACCCAGAAGTGGGATAGCTGGATCATAAGGTAATTCTATTTTTAATTTTTTGAGAAATCTCCATACTGTTTTACGTAGAGGCTGCACCAGTTTGCATTCCCACCAGCAGTGAATGAGGGTTCCCTTTACTCCACATCCTCTCCAAAATTTGTTATTTTTTGTCTTGGTGATTATAGTCATTCTAACGGGTGTAAGGTGATATCTTAGTGTAGTTTTGATTTGCATTTCCCTGATGATTAGTGATGTTGACCATTTTTTCATATGCCTATTGGCCATCTGTATATCTTCCTTGGAAAAATGTCTGTTCATACCCTCTGCCCATTTTTTGATGTGGTTATTTGTTTTTTTGTTGTTGTAAGAAGATCAGTGGATTCAATCGGAGACGTAAAAAGGAACTTTCCAACCCAAATGAATGGACTGAGTGCACACTTTATTATATACAGAAGGGTAAAGGCGAAAATTAGCAAATAGATATGGAGAATACAGGAAGTAGCTATATACAAAGAAACATCAGACCAGGTACTTATAACATCCAAATTAGTCAATAAAAAGAGGAAACAACATCAGATTGATCAAAACAGGGAAACATCAGATGGATCGAGAGAGAAACGTCAGACAGTGTACTTACAACATCCGCACCCTTACACCAGGGAGATTCCCTTTAACTGACACGGCTAGGCGGGAGTACCGATCGAAAGAGGTCCTGGGCAAGGCGTCCCCCCCACAGGCGACACTCTCACCAGGCCTCAGTTTTCAGCAGCTTATATAGTATGAGTAATCTTCAGAGTAAGCATTTGGTGTTCTCATGCACAAATGGTTATCAGTTGTGTACGTGCATTGAGCTCCTTGGTTATCATCCTAGCGTGGCACAGATGGCCAGTCCATCCTGGGCTATGACGCCCAAAGAGTCTCACAACTCTCTCTGTGGGAGAAGGGCCAGTTCCCACCACACAGAAAGCCACTTTATATTTCTTTGTGTGCTGGTGGCTGTAGGTTCATGGACGGGCCAAACATGGCTGTACTCATGTCAAGACAATTGTTCAGTTGTGTGAGTTCTTTATATATTATGGAGATTAACCCCTTGTCAGATATATGATTTGCAAATATCTTCTCCCAGTTGGTGGGTTGTCTTTTCATTTTTATCCTGGTTTCCTTTGCCTTGCAGAAGCTCTTTAGTCTGACTTTTTTCTTTTGTTTCCCTTGTCTGAGCAGACATGGAATTCAAAAAGATCCCTCTAAGACCAATGTCAAAGAGTGTTCTGCTTATATTTTCTTCTAGGAGCTTTACAGTTTCAGATCTTACCTTCAAGTCTTTGATCCATTTTGAGTTAATGTTTGTGTATGGCAAAAGATAATGGTCTATGTTCATTATTTTGCATGTGGCTGTCCAGTTTTTCCAGCACCATTTATTGAAGAGAATTTCCTTTCTCCATTCTATGTTGTTAGCTCCTTTGTCGAATATTAGCTATCCATATGTGTGTGGTTTTATTTCCGGATTTTCAATTCTATTCCATTGATCTATGTGTCTGTTTTCGTACTAGTACCACGTACTGTTTTGATTACTGTAATTTTGTGGTATATTTTGAAGTCAGGGATTGTGATGCCTACAGCTTTGTTCTTTTTTCTCAGGATTGCTTTAGCTGTTCAGGGTGTTTTGTTGCCCCATATGAATTTTAGGATTCTTTGTTCTATTTCTGTGAAGAATGTCATTGGGATTCTGACTGGGATTTCATTGAATCTGTAGATTGCTTTAGGTAGTATGGACATTTTAACTATGTTTATTCTTCCAATCCAAGTGCATGGAGTATCTTTCCATTTCTTTATGTCATCCTCAATTTCTTTCAATAATGTCTTATAGTTTTCATTGTATAGGTCCTTCACCTCCTTGGTTAAAATTATTCCTAGATATTTTATTATTTTTGCTGCGATTGTAAATGGGATTGTCTTCTTGAGTTCTCTTTCTGTTAACTCGTTATTAGAGTATAGAAATGCAACTGATTTTTGTAAGTTGATTTTGTACCCTGCAACTTTGATGTACTTGTTGATTATTTCTAATTGTTTTCCGATGGATTCTTTAGGGTTTTCTATATATAAAATCATGACGTCTGCAAACAATGAGAGTTTCACTTTTTTTGGGGGGGAGGAAGATTAGCCCTGAGCTAACATTCAATGCCAATCCTCCTCTTTTTGCTGAGGAAGATTGGCCCTGGGCTAACATCCATGCTAATCTTCCTCTATTTTATATGGGACGCCACCACAGAATGGCTTCACAAGCAGCACATCAGTGCGCACCCAAGATCCAAACCCGCAACCCCCAGGCTGCCGAAGCAGAGCGCACGCACTTAACCACTACACCACCGGGCCGGCCCCAAGAGTTTCACTTCCTCATTGCCTATTTGGACTCCACTTATTTCTTTTTCTTGCCTAATTGCTCTGGCCAAAACCTCCAGTACTATGTTGAATAAGAGTGGTGAGAGTGGGCACCCTTGTCTTCTTCCTGTTCTCAGAGGGATGGCTGTCAGTTTTTCCCCATTGAGAATGATGTTGGCTCTGGGTTTGTCATATATGGCCTTTATTATGTTGAGGTACTTTCCTTCTATACCCATTTTGTTGAGAATTTTTATCATAAGTGGATGTCAGATCTTTTCAAATTCTTTCTCTGCATGTACTGAGATGATCATGTGGTTTTTATTCCTCATTTTGTTACTGTGGTGTATCACATTGATTGATTTGCACATGTTGAACTATCCCTATGTCCCTGGCATAAATCCCACTTGATCATGATGCATGATCTTTTTAATGTATTTGATTTGCCAATATCTTGTTGAGGATTTTTGCATCTATGTTCATCAGTGATATTGGCCTGTAATTTTCCTTGTTTGTATTGTCCTTAGTCTTCTTTGGTATCAGAGTGATTTTGGCCTCATAGAATGTGTTAGGAAGTGTTCCATCTTCCTCTATTTTTTGGAATAGTTTGAGAAGGATAGGTATTAAATGTTCTTTGAACGTTTGGTAAAATTCTCCAGAGAAGCCATCTGGTCCTGGACTTTCATTTTTGGGGAGGTTTTTGATTACTGTTTCAATCTCTTTTCTTGTGATTGGTCTATTCAAATTCTCTATTTCTTCTTGATTCAGTTTTGGGAGGTTGTATGAGTCTAAGAATTTATCCATTCTTCTAGATTGTCTAATTTATTGGCATATAGTTTTTCATAGTATTCTCTTATAATCCTTTGTATTTCTGTGCTATCCATTGTGATTTCTCCTCTTTCATTTCTAATTTTGTTTATTTGAGCCTTCTCTCTCTTGTTCTTAGTGATTCTGGCTAAGCGTTTGTCAATTTTTTTTATCTTCTCAAAAAACCAGCTCTTAGTTTCATTGATCCTTTCTACTGTTTTTTTGGCTTCAATTTCATTTATTTCTGCTCTAATTTTTATTATTTCCCTCCTTCTGCTGACTTTGGGCTTTGTTTGTTCTTCTTTTTCTAATTCTGTTAGGTGTAGTTTAAGATTGCTTATTTAAGATTTTTCTTGTTTGTTAAGGTGGGCCTGTATTGCTATGAATTTCCCTCTCAGGACCACTTTTGCTGCATCCCGTATGAGTTGGTATGGTGTATTTTCATTTTCATGTGTCACCAGATATTCTTTGATTTCTCCTTTAATTTCTTCAATGATCCATTGGTTGTTCAGCAGCATGTTGTTTAGTCTCCACATCTTTGTCACGTTCCCAGCTTTTTTCTTGTAGTTGATTTCTAGTTTCATAGCATTATGATCAGAAAGGATGCTTATTATGATTTCAATCTTCTTAAATTTATAGAGGTTTTCCATGTTTCCCAACATATGGTCTATCCTTGAAAATGTTCCACGCATGCTTGAGAAGAATGCATAATCTGCTGTTCTTGGATGGAGTGCTCTATATATATCTATTAAGTCCATCTGGTCTAGTTTTTTCTTTAAGTCCACTCTTTCCTTATTCACTTTCTGTCTGGATGATCTATCCATTGATGAAAGTGGGGTGTTAAGGTCTCCTACTATTATTGTGTTGTTGTTGATATCTCCTTTTAGGTTTGTTAATAGTTGCTTTATGTACTTTGGTGCTCCTGTGTTGGGTGCATATGTATTTGTAAGTGGTATGTCTTCTTGGTGGGGTGTCCCTTTTATCATTATATATTGCCCCTCTTTGTCTCTCATTACCTTTTTTATCTTGAAGTCTACTTTGTCTGATATAAGTATGGCAACACCTGCTTTCTTTTGTTTGCCATTAGCTTGGAGTATTGTCTTCCATCCCTTTACTCTGAGCCTGTGTTTGTCTTTAGAGCTGAGATGTGTTTCCTGGAGGGAGCAAATTGTTGGGTCTTGTTTTTTAATCCATCCAGCCACTCTGTGTCTTTTGATTGGGCAATTCAACCATTTACGTTTAGAGTGATTATTGATATATGCAGGTTTAATGCTGCCATTTTATTGCTTGTTTTTCAGTTGTTATGTATTTCCCTTGTTTCTCGTCTCATGTATTTTGTACTGCTAATTCAGTTTGCTGGCTCTCTATGATGGTTTTCTCAGTTTTCTCTTTATTTATCATTTGTGTCTTTGTTCTGATTTTTTGTTTACTGGTTACCGTGTGGTTTGTATAAAAGTTCTCGTAGATGAGATAGTCTATTCTCTGATAGCCTCTTGTTCCCTTAGTCTAAGCAGGTTTCATCCTTTTCCTCTTCCCCTTCTAAGTTGTTGTTGTCACAACTTATTCTGTTATGTGTTGTGAATCTGTGGTTAAAATGAAGTGATAATATTTATTTTTGATGTTTTCTTTCCCTTTATCTTTAGAGTTATAATTAAGTGTTTGCTGATCTGTTCTGACAGAGAGTTGCAATTTCTGATTTTATCTGCCTATTTATCTTCTTTCTCAAGGCTTTGTAAACTCTTTTTTTTTCAGGTATGAGGGCCTTCTTGGTCAAATCTTGTAGGGGGGCCTTGTGACAATGAACTCCCTCAGCTTTTGTTTATCTGAGAAATTTTTTATTTCTCCATCATATCTGAAGGATATTTTCACTGGATATAGTATTCTTGGCTGAAAGTTTTTGTCTTTCAAAATTTTGAATATAGCATTCCACTCTCTCCTAGCCTGTAAGGTTTCTGCTGAAAAATCTGCTGAAAGCCTGATAGGGGTTCCTTTGTAGATTATTCTCTTCTACCTTGCTGCCCTTAATACTTTTTGTTTGCCATTGACTTTTGCCAGCTTTACTAATATATGCCTTGGAGAAGGTCTTTTTACATTGATATAATTAGGAGTTCTGCTGGCTTCTTTTGTGTGTAATTCCAGCTCCTTCTCCGGTTTGGGAAGTTCTCAGTTATTATTTCTTTGAACAAGCTCTCTGCTCCTTTTTCCCTCTCTTCTCCCTCTGTAATACCTATAATCTTTATGTTGCATTTCCTAATTGAGTTGCATATTTCTCAGAGAATTTATTCATTTCTTTTTAGTCTAAGTTCTCTCTCCTTCTCTATCTGAAGCATTTCTGTGTTCCTATCCTCCAGATTGCTAATTCTATCCTCCATATTGTCAGCTCTGTTGTTTAAGGACTCCAGATTTTTCTTTATCTCATCCATTGTGTTTTTCATCTCTAATAATTCTGTTTGATTTTTCTTTATCAATCTCTTTTGTGAAGAATTCATTCTGTTCAATAATTTGGTTCCAGATTTCATTGAACTGTCTTTCAGAATTCTCTTGTAACTTATTGAATTTTCTTATAATGGATGTCTTGAATTCTCTGTCATTTAGATTGTAGATTTCTGTGCCTTCAGGATTGATTTCTGGGTATTTGTCTTTTTCCTTCTGGTCTGGAGTATTAATATATTTCTTTATACCATTTGATGGAGTGGATTTGTGCCAGCACATAGTGATAGTTTCTGGACACAGGTTCCACCTGCCACCACTTGGGGGGGCAGGAGCTGTGTAATCTGAATCTGCTGCCATGATCCCTGTCAGCTGTGCCTGTCCAAGCCTGGGTCACTCCTTGGGATCACTGCAGCCCTGTGGCCTCTCCCACCAAATGGGAAAGTAGTCACAAGGAGGGCTCAGGGCTGCTGTCACCTACTCCCACAGACCCTCAGGATTGTGCTCCCCACTTTGGGGTTGCAGCAGTACTATGAGCTTTCACAGCATCTGGGGGCATGTTCAGTTTCTGCTGCCCTCTGCTCCTAGGTCACACTAGCTATTGTGCTTGGTGGGTGGGACCTCCCCTCTCAGACTGAGCCAAAACCACTCCCTAGGACCCTGGTGCGATTGTGGATTCTCCCACTGGATGAGAGAGTGATCACACAAGAGCTCAGGTCTACTGCCACATGCTCCCACAGATCCACAGAGTTGTGCTCCCTGCTTCAGGGCTGCAGTGGTACCATGGGCATTCATAGCAGCCAGGAGCTTGTTCACCCAGACTTGGAGCTCAGCCACCCTCTGCTCCTAGGCTGCACCACCCATTGTTCTTGGTGAGTGGGACTTCCCCTCCAGGACCAAGCCAAAACCACTCCCTGGGACTGGGTAGGGTTGTGGATTCTCCCACCAGATGAGAGTGTGGTCACACAGGGGTGCAGGGCTACTGCTGCCTGCTCTCGCAGTCCCACCAAGATACACTTCCCCCACTTGGGGCCGCAGCAGTACTATCGGTGTTCATGGCAGCCAGGAGCTTGTTCGCCTGGACTGGGAGCTCAGCCACCCTCTGCTCCTAGGTCGCACCAGCTGTTGTGCTTGGTGGGTGGGACTTTGCCTCCAGGACCAAGCCAAAGCCACTCTCTGGGACCGGGTAGGGTTGTGGATTCTCCCACCACATGAGTGTGGTCACACGGGGGCTCAGGGCTACTGCTGCCTGCTCTCACAGTCCCGTCAATATATGCTTCCCCCTTCGGGGCCACAGCCGTGCTATGGGTGTTCACGGCAGCCAGGAGCCTGTTCGCCCAGACTGGGATCTCAGCCACCCTCTGCTCCTAGGTCTCACCAGCCATTGTGCTTGGTGGGTGGCACCTCCCCTCTAGGACCAACACAAAGCCACTCCCTGGGACTGCAGTGGGATTGTGGATTCTCCCACTAGATGAGAGAATGATCACACGGGGGCTCAGGGCTACTGCCACCTGCTCCCACAGTCCCACCAAGACATGCTTCCCCTCTTCAGGGCTGCAGCAGTACTACAGGCATTCGCAGCAGCTGAGAGCTTGCTCGCCCAGGTGGCAGCTCAGCCGCCCTCTGCTCCTAGGTCGCACCAGCCTTTGTGCTTGGTGGGTGGGGCTTCCCCACTGGATCCAAGCCTGTGCTGCTTTCTGTGGGCCACGTGCCCCTGAGGGCTGTCCCACTAGGTGGGGAAGCGATCACACAGGGGGCTCAGGGCTGCCATCACTGTTTCCACAGTCTCGCTGAGGCATGCTCCTACCCTCAGGGCTGCAGTGGTGCTATGGTCGCTCCAGCCGGGAAAGCAGTCACATGCGTGCACTGGGCTGCCTGGGGTCCAGAGTGTGCTCACCTATCTCCACCACCTCCTTGGGGGGTAGTCCATCCACATTCAGATGTATAGCTGCTTGGGTCTCTCAGGCATCCTGATGTGCTGTGTGGGTATCCTCTGCTGATCAATGAATTATGCTGATGAATGAATTTTAGTTGTAGTTCGAAGGGGGAGAGACACAGGGAGCAGCTCACTCTGCCATGTTGCTGACGTCACTCTCCTAGAACTAGAGTTAATTTTTATATATCATGTAAGGTACAGTTCCACCCTCATTATTTTGCATGTAGATATCCTGTTATCCCAGCACCATTTGTTGAAGAGACTATTCTTTCTCTAAATGGTCCTGGCACTTTTGTTGAAAATCAGTTGGCCTTAAAATTTTGGGTTTATTTTTGGAGTCTCAATCCTATTCCTTTAGTTTATATGTCCTTACTTATGCCAGTACCACATTGGTTTTTTATTACTGTAGCTTTGTAGAAAGTTTTGAAGTTGGGAAGTGTGACTCCTCCAACTTTGTTCTTCTTCTTCAAGATTGCTTTGGTGATTCAGGCTCCCTTTCAATTCTATATGAATTTTAGATTCAGCTTTTCCACTTCAACAACAACGAAAAAAAAAGGCCATTGGAATTTTGACGGGATTACACTGAAGCTGTAGATCACTCTGGGTATTAGAAGACAACAATTTTGTCTTCCAATTCATGAACACAGGATGCCTTTCCATGTATTTAGGTAAGGTTCTTTCAGTAAGGTTTGGTGGTTTCTACTGTACAAGTCTTTCACCTCAGTTAAATTTATTCCCAGGTATTTTCTTCTTTTAGATGCTGTTATAAAGGGAATTGCTTGATTTTCTTTTCTGATAGTTTATTGCTGATGTATAGAAATGCAACTGATTTTATGTGTTGATCTTGTTCTCTGCTACTTTGCTGATTTTATTTAATAGCTCTACTAGCCTTCTTGTGGATTCTTTGGAATTTTCTCTACATAGGATCATGTCATCTGTGAATAGCAATGGTTTTACTTCTTCCTTTCCAAATTGGATGCATTTTATTTCTTTTTCTGGTTTAATTTCTCTGGCTAGATCTTCCAGTACAACGTTGGCTAGAAGTAGTACATCTTAAATGTTCTCACCACACACAAAAAAAAGGTAATTGTGTGAGGTGATGGAGTTGTTGACTAACCTTATTGTGGTAATCATGTTGCAATATATATGTGTATTAAGTCATCACTTTGTATACCTTAAACTTACACAATGTTATATGTCAATTATATCTCAATAAAGCTAGGGAAAAAAGGAGTGGTGAAAGTGGGCATATTGATGTCTTATTCCTGTTCTTAGGGGAAAACCTTTCAGTCTTTTGCCATTGAGTATAATGTCATTTGTGGGATTTTTATAAATGCCCTTTATCATGGTGAGGAAGTTCCCTATATTCCTAGTTTCCTGAGAGCTTTTATCATGAAGTATATTTTCAGGCCATTAACAGTGGTTATGGTGCTTGTGTAAACTTTCACTCTATGGTTTATTCATTTCCGCAGCATTTGAATTATTTTACTTGGAGTAAGATTATTTTGGGAATCAGAAAAAAAGAATCAAGTTGAATGCAACTGAAAGGATGCTGTCCTGATCTGCCTCCTGATCCCAGGCCCTGACCGAGGTCTAGGAGGCCCAGCAGGTGGTGCTTCTGTTCTCTGGCTGCTGGTTCCTCCATCATACGCCTAAGACATTAAAGCTCCCTGCATAGTAGAAAGTGACACAGAACAGGACAGACAGAGACAGTCTGAACCCCAGGGTCAGGCTCTCTTTAGTGACTTTGCTCAATGAGATGCTTCCTTAAGCCACAAGCCATTCTAGACACCGGTCACCCTCTTGCTTCGACACCTTTGTCACAGACAGGACAGGTTTGTCTTTATTTTCTCAATTTCTTCAGAAAGACCTATTTATAGACACATAGATAGGTAAAAATTCAGAAACATACAGTTTCTTCAACACAGCTCAGTCTCTTTCTGCAAACAGTGCTGATTCTCCATCAGGCAATGCTTTGTTCCTCCTCTCTCCATCTCAGGGACTCATGTCTCCGGGTGCTTGCACTGGGGCCTTGCCCATTCCCCATCCTTGCCATTCTGGTGCCCAGTAAGCAGCCCCGTTGTGGTGTTAAATAGGGGCATCATTCAAGGGAAGGCAGAAGAGGGAGAATCTACCTCATCTCTCCTCTCCACCTCAGGGAGACCGCCTCCCCTTTTTCTTGTGCTCGAAGACCCTTGTCATAACTTGAGGGAAGAAAGGGGCACCATAATAGTTTGGAAAACCACCTTTGAGTAGGATGATGCAACGTGATCTTCAACCCACTAAGGCTGATCTGGGTACTTCTGCTGCTGCATGCTCAACTTATTGCAACCCCTAATAGATTATCACCACAGAGGGACCAGCCAGCTACCTGGTGGAAGGTTGATTATACTGGATGCCTTCCCTCAAGCAGAGGGCAGCAAGTTTTTCCCTCTGGATTAGAGACTTTTTCTATATATGTACCTGCCCTCCCCTTACCATGGTTTTGCCAGCAATACCATCCACGGACGTACTAAAGTCTTATTCACCATCACAGTCTCCACACAAAGGTTCTACTGAACTGGCTTTGAGGAATTTCCCTGGCCATTTGGGGCTCCTGGTGCTATTGAGCCAACAAGCCAGAGGGGGTTATTGTGTTGGCTGGAGGGAGGCATCCTGATGACCCAGAGGAGAGACAACTGCTGCTACACATTGAGGTTGGGGAAAGTATGCCCGAGACCCACAGAATTTTAGGGAGCAACTCCTAGAACTGCTATGTAGGAAGGTGAAGTTTAGTGGAGGATGGCAGCAGGTCCTTATGGACAGGACCAGCAAGGGCGCAGCCCCCTCAGGAATGAAGGCTTGGGTCACCCCGTCCTAACCAGCTGGGATGTCAGCTCGGGGCAAAGGGAACAGGGAACGGGTAGTAGATGAAAGAAATGAAAAATACCAACTCTGACCTTACGTCTAACGTAGAAATCAGGACTGCAATGCTCACGTTCATTTTATTCCTTTGTTATTTTACGTATCTTTTCATTCGTATTAGCCAATTTCCTTAGCTCCCCACCTTCTGTCTGCTATGTTATAGTGGTTGTGTTGGTAGAAGTTAACTTTATAATTTAGTCCCTAGCTTATTATTGGTTCTCCACATGACATCAGGAAGGAACTAGAGATGGACGGAACATCACCCTGAGATGGATGGGGCTTTGAGTCTCCCCTGTTGTGGAGAGAGTGAGTGTATTTTTACTTGTTTGGAGGACAGCTGCGTTATGGCAGGCAGGAGAGTGTTGTTGCTATTCTCTGAAAACTTACATAATGGATTAACACATGTAAAGCCCTTGAAAGAGGGCCTGGAACATAGGAAGTGTTAGCTACTATTATGTCTTGGAAGAAAAGTACGTCTGGGTGCCAAGTAGCCAAAGGGAAGGCCTGTGGAGGATTCTGTGGTTTGGCTCCTCACCATCTGTTCCAACTTTCGTCTAGTGAGCCTTCTCCTGCACACGTTGGAGAAATAAAAACTGCATTCCCTTGGCTCCTTTTAGAACTAGCATTCTGGATGTGGTTCATGTTTGGCCAGTTTGTTGCTCTTGCATGTGTTTTGGAAGGCCAAGTGAAGTGGAAGTCTGCTTTTAGCTACTCTTTCTGCAAGTTACAAAAAAGCGGGTTTCCATGTGAGTATTAGCAGAGTGTCTGTGTATGGTGAGAGGCAGGGTGCAAGCCTGTGGTGTGCTGGGGCCACCACCTCAGACTTGCTGGTGTGGCAGCATCTTGGTAGCATCTATTCGTAGGTCGGCATTCAGTGACGTCATGTCGGTAGCTTGAAATCGGCTGTGGTGCGAGTGTGTACACCATGGACATCAGCAACTGCTACAAATCAGGGCTCTTCCCTGCCTCTCGGGAGCCCATTGTTAAAGATTCATCAGCACACCACTGGGTCCAAGGCATCCTTTCTTGTGCCCGGTGCACATCTAGTAGCTGCAGTGTGGCTCTGGAACCAATAGTCACAGAGGAAACTTCCTGATGCCTGGACCATAGCAAGGAAGGTGTGTTCCCAGAACCAACGGTGGGGTCAGCAGCTTCCTGATCCTCCACATTCCTTGTGGCCTGGGTACTGGCTGGTTCCCTTGGCAGGTCAGGTCTGTGATGTTCTGGGTCATTCCCCAAGCTCAGCCTACATTCTATTCTTCCAGCTCTTGAAATGATTTTGTAAGCACCCAGTTCTCTGTGTTAAATTCCCCGTGTAAAACTAGCCAGAGAGGTTTGCAATATCTGCAAATGAACCCTGACCAATGCATGAGGATGCCCTAAGTAATTCTAAGATGCCTGCATCTACCCTTGGAGTGCAAGTCAGGGTGAAGCAGGAAAGAGGTGGAACCTTTAAAGTATTTGCCTGAGGAGCACTTAATGAGAGGACTGTCGAGAGGGGTGTAAGGAGAGGAAAGGGACCAATAAGCAGTGGTGAGCGGGAGCCGGCTCATATGAGCTCCGGAGAGCTGAATGTTAAATTGTCAGAAATTTGGGAGCTGAGTGTTAAACACAGCCAATAGTAAAAAATTATTTTATTTTTTAAATCAGTTTATTGAGGTGTGTTGGATGTGTAAAAAGCTGTCCATATTTAATATATACAACTCGATGAGCTTGGGGATGAGTACACACCCGGGAAACCATCACCACCATCAAAGCCATAGACATATGGGTCATCCACCAAAGTTTCCTCTCGCCCCTCTTTATTATTACTTGTGTGTGTGTGTGTGTGTGTGTGTGTGTGTGTGTGTGGTAAGAGTGCTTAACATAAGATATACCCTCTTAGCACATTTTAAGTATACAATACGCTATTGTTGACTATAGGCACTGTGCTGTATAGTTGATCTCCATAAGTTATCTTGCATAATTATTAAAATTTTGATTATATAAGCTTAAGTAGTATTTTTAAATTGTATTTTTAAAAGGTAAAAAAAACCCATCGCTTTCTAATTATTTTACTACTTGTCACTGTTATCTATGCTTTTGGGGTTATTTTTGTCTATTGGATCTGGATGATGGAAATTCTATACAATGGTGAGGGAGTACACATCTCTTCCCAAGTGTGTGTTCAGTTGACATCACACTGGTGGCTGGAAATCGGCCAGGCTGCAAGCACTGACAGCACGGAAACTGGCAAATCCTGCAAGTCAGGGCTTGGTTTATTGTTTCGTTGATTGCCTAGACTTAAGGAAGTGATGGAGGAAATGTTAATATTGCAGATTAAGTGCACTTAAAATTGTGTGTCGTGTCTGTAGCTGTTCCATTGTGAATAGCATAAAACTTTGAGGAAACGTTTTTCCAGTATTCAAACACTATTATTTGACTCAGAAAAAAAGTTTCTCGTGTCACTGATGAACGTGTGAAGTTCTGACATACGTCTCCGTTGTTTCGGTTTTGCCTTACTCATTAACATGAGTGAAAATATCACCCAACGTTCATGTCAGGGCCACACTCACTCATTCATCACTTGCAACTGCAGACTGGCTACAGATACAAGAGTTTGGCAAAAGTCAACTAAAGACTGTTGAATCTTTAGCAGTTCTAAAAGACTCTGGAGAATCCATGAGGTATAAGGGATTTACAATAAAGAGTATTTTATATTTTGTGATTATTTGTAAATTATGTGCTACACATTCTGTATGTGAGTCAGAATTATAACAGAGTTAGAATTATAGTAAACTTAATATATATGTATATACATACTTTCCACCTTCCCTCCTCCTAGAGAACCAGTTGTCAGTCATTTACCAGCAGGTGCCACAGCTAACAAGGGATGGTCAGGCACCAAGGGAAGCCATCTTCTCTATACCACATCTAGGCCTAAAGGGGCAGGGATAGGGGTCAGTGCTACTGTAGCCTGGTGAGAGCCGAAGGAATGCAGCCACTCCCAGAACCGCAGGGAGGCACAGAGGGTGCATCAGGGACAAATACCCTTGGTTCTCACTCCTCTCCCGCTCTGGTCTCCTGCCAGTGCCTTCTATTGGCTGAGTCCAACTGGCAGCCTGAGCAAAGGAGCCTCCTGAGTGATGCCATCCACCTCGGGGCAGCCTCTGGGGCAGAGAGCAGGGCTGGGGAAGGACAGTGACCAGCACAGCAGGTAGAAGAGTGGCCTGGAAATAGCAGAGAGGCACCTAGACATGGCCCGTGTCACCTCCTGGCCCTGAGGTGTGAGGGGCGTGGCCCGGCACAGGAGAATGAGTAGTCAACACCACTGGTGAGGACAGCAGGAGAAACACTATCCCCCAGGCAGGGAGCACAAGGAGGGGGAAGGAACACACTGAGAGGAAGTTGAGAGGAAGGAGAATAACCATCATCACAGGTCTTGACCTCGATAGCTCCTTTGACTCCAGGAGCTTAAATAGGGCGTTTGGATTTGAATTGCTTTAAAATTTTTAAACAAAATCTTAGTTTACTGTTTCCATCCTGTCTGTCAGCTGGGAGTTCCTGTGAGACCTTGGCTTCTCCTCCTGTCATACCTTCCACAACAACTAACATGGATGCTCAGTCAGGAAAGATGCTGTTTCTGTTTGGTCACATAAATCATTGGCTCCCTGTTAACGATATGCATGTAACATAGATGGGGTAAATGAGGAGCACTCTCCTATGGACTGAATGTTTGAGTCCTCTCCCATCCCACCCCGCCCCCAAATTCATATACCATATTGAAGCCCTGACCCCGAACGGCAAGGTATTTGGAGGTGGGGCCTTTGGGAGGTAGTAGGGTTTAGATGAGGTCACGAGGGTGGAGCCTCCACGGTGGGATCAGTGCCCAGCCATGAAGACATCCATCAATAAGAGCCTCCCAATTTAGGGGAGACCCCTTTTCTTGGAAGTCATATACTTGCCCTGATGTTTTTATTTTACTGTGGCTTTATTTGGGGGAGGGGCTGGAGGGGTTGTTGGGGTGAGGCGGTAGCCCTTATTGCCTGGAGTGGCGTGGTGTGGGAGATGCTGTTGTGGCCTTGGGAGTGGAAAGCTACAATTAATCTCTTGGTGGTGTATCCGTGGGCACGTGGGAGGTTTCACAGCCCATCCTTAAGGGAAGTGAGTATTTTCGGCTGGCCCGAGGGAGCTAGCTGGCTGCTTGTGGGACAGGAGCTCATTAGTACGTTGTTTAGAAATGCTTGTTATTCTTGGAACCTTAAAAGTTTGAGACTGGCAGAGACTTTTTAAGATGATCCAGTTTTCCCCAGCTTGCCAGCCTTACATTGCCATTTATGGATAGGGCCACTGAGACACACAGAGGGATCATAGGGATATTGACAAAATTTCTTTCCCTCAGTGCACACCTCTCCAAGTCCTGACCATGGTGGCCAATGTCCCCTCAAGGCTAAATCAGCCATGGCTTGACCCCATTTCCCCTGTCACATTTGCCCCATCTTTCTGCTCCCCTTCATTTGGACTCACTGTCTTCAATTCCTTTCCTCCTATTCTTTCTTAATCCCACTCCAGTCAGGCTTTTGCACGCACCCTCCCCCCAGCCTCTCTTGTCCAGGTCTCCATGATCCTGTCACCAAGCCCCAGCGAGCGTTTGGGGCCTCATCTCCCTTGACTGTTGGCAGCACCGGACAGAGCCGACCACCCTCTCCTCCCTGACCCCCACCCCCCGGGGGTGGGGGCCTCACTCGTGTTCCAGGACCCACCCAGAACTCTTTAGGTCCCTCCCACCCCTCCTCAGTCTCCGCTGCTGGCTCCCCGGCTTCTCAGCCACCTCTGAGCGTCCCAGGGCCCCAGGGCCCAGTGCTGGGGCCGCTTCTCCCTCTACAACCACTCGGCGGCCCTTGGTGAGCTCAGCAGGGCTCGGGGCTTTCAGGGCCATCTTTATATGCTGAGAACTTCCAAAGCTCTCTCTCCAGACCAGACTCTTTCCAGAACTCCAGACTCCTTGTCCACCTGCTCACTAGATGTCTCCGCTCAGATGGCACCACCGGCCCCTCCAAACCTCCTCCTCGTCTCAGTGCAGCGCCCGGCAACGCCGTTCTTCCGGGTGCTCAGGCTCAATCTCTCGGAGGCTCCCTGACTCCTCTCTCAACCCCGCATCCCGGCCATCCACAAGCCGGGTTGGCTCTACCTCGCAAACAGGTCCCTAATCTGAAGACTTCTCCGTTACACAGCTAGCGCCCTGGTCCCAGGGACCTCCAACTTCCCGGGCTCTGCTGGAGCCTCCTGCCAGCTGCCTAGCTCACCCCTCGCCGCCTGCACCTTGGAAGGTCACCTGTTCAGTGCAGCATTTGGGCAACCTTGGGGAAATTCAGTGTCTGCAACTTCCCACCCACCTTCCCAGGACCTCACACCACATTCCCTGCTGGGCGTGTCCCTCCTCAGCACACCAGTGCCCTTTCTCCCCAGGTAGTCAGCTCCGCGGGGGAAAAGGCTTTCTGCCGGCTTCCTTCCCTGCTCTATCCTCAGTTCCTGGAACAGGGTCGTGCGCAGAACAAATACTTGTCCAAGGAAGCAGCTCGAGGTGGGAGGCCTCCCCACTCCTCCACCCCAGGCCCACCCCCTACCAACCAGACAAGCAGAGGTGGATCAGGAGCCAGCTTTGGAAAATGGCATGTTTTTATTGCTATGTTTGCAGTGGCTTCTTAGCACAGGAAGAATGTCCCCGCTGGCCCCCTGCCCTCACCCAGCCCCACCACTCCAGCGGATGTCAGAGTGTGGTGGAAGCCTTTCTGGGGTCCACTCGGCTGCCTGGGGATTGGACGTGACACAGACGTGGGTTTAGTCAAGCTGCTACATGGAAGACTTGAGACGTGGAAAGTGCATCAGCCTTAAGCTCACAGGTGGGAGCCATGCCCGGGATCCCTTGCCTGGCTGGTGCCCACCTCAGATCCCTGCAGTCTGCCCAGCCCAGGGGGCAGGGTGTGGGAAAGCCTGAGCAAGCCAGGTGAGCAGCCCCAGATCCCCCCGGATGGAACACCGCATCCGCTCACCCCGCCCAATAGTGGTCAGAGGGGGAGTGTGGGGACAGGGACGCCCCTCCCCCAGGCAATGCTGCCCCCAGCCCTCCCGTCATCCCCAGCCCTGCCTGCCTCCAGCTGTCCCTTTTCTGTTGACTTGACCCCCTTCCAGACACAGAAGTACACCAGCACCCAGCAGGCCAGCAGACACAGGGTCACCTCCCAATTGAGGGCCCCTGGCACCTCCAGCCCCCCAGAGAGCCACCAGGCTTTGTTCCTGGGGGAGGGAGAGCCCATGAGGGCTGTGCCAGCAGAGGGCAGAGGGACAGGGAGCTGTCCCATGGGTGGTGCTCCCCCTCGTGCAGCCCAGCAGTCCAGCTGGTCCCTCCTGGGCCCCGATACCCGCAGACTCGGGCCACATGTGGAGCCCAGAGAGAGGCACAGGTAGTCCCGGCCCAGAGGTGCCTGACTCCCTCCCAGAACTCGAAGACAGGGGACCACCGGTCAGCAGGCTGGTCACAGGTGAGGCTGGCCCGGCTGGCACCGGGCTGGGCTTCGAGGTGCTCGGGGCATGCTTGGGGCGGGGCAGGCTTGGCGGAAAACAGTCACGTGCCTGGCGGCCTTAGGAGTTGAGCCCATGCACACTGCAGAGCTTGAGCTGCACCGAACTAACGGGATGAACGTCGAGCAGAGACCTCATTGGCTAAGCAGCCTGTGGGGTGTCTGGGGCCTGCAGCAGGGCCGGCTTGGAGGGACCCGCCCATGTAGGTGTCTCTTTGCACAGGCGCACTGGGGTTACACAGTGCTCTAAGGGGCGAAGCTTCATAAGGGAGTGTTCATTGGCTAGAGAACCTGTGGGGTCTCTGGGGTCTCTGGGTGTGAACCAATCAAGAGTCAGGAGGCATTACCTGGTGTGTGTTTGCGCAGGCGCTCTGCGTATTCCGAGTTGAATTGCGTGCTAAGGGGTAGAGTCTTGTGAGGGGGCGCTTTGTGCTTCAGCGAGGCACGGAGAGGGTGGGAGAATTCAAGATGGAGTCTGGGGCGGATGGAGGAGGAACAATGAAGGCAGCAGAGGAAGGAGCAGGTGTCACGGCCATTGTGGTGGGTGCAGCAGGTGGCGGCCAGGGCGCACCATCCTGTCCTGGTGGCCCCGGTGGCCTTGGTGACTCTGTCGACCTTGGTGACGCCGGAGGTACGGGTGATCCCCGAGGCCCTGGCGTCACGGGAGAGGCAGGTGCCGCAGCCGGAGGTGTTCCTCAGATCGAACAGGCACCCCACGCACCAGGGCCTGCCAGAGACGCAGTACCCGTGGCTGGAGGTCCGGGTAACTGACTGCTCCAGTTGTATCCTTTTGTAGGAGCTCCAGTGGGCTGGGCGGCTGGGGGATGGGCTGGAGGTGGTTTGAGGGGGGCCGCAGGTAGGTGGGAGCTGAAAGGGAAGCAGGAGGAAACTCTGGGCGGCTGGAGGATATGGGCCAGTGGTGGCCTGGGCTGACAGAGGATGGCAGTGGTGGGGAAAAGCAGCCTGTGGAGAACCAGGGAGCAGAGGCAGTGCTGTCCAGGGTGGCCTAAATGTATAGGGTGGGAGATCGTGGACTGCCTGAGGGGTGGCCTGGGGGGAAGGTGGGCCTCAGTGAGGAGGAGGTCTGAGGCACAGGCAGAATCCGATGGTGCCTTAACCATGTCTCCACCAGCATCCTCACAGTGCCTTTCCCGTTGCCTACAGAGGCAGAGATCGCCCATCGGTTCCTGACTCCAAATGCTGAACTCCGAGGGCCAGTTCGGAAGGAGCTCAGTGTGAATGGCAGCATCCTGACTGTGTCAGTTCTAGAATGGGCTGGGGAGGAGGTGGTGGCAGGTGGCCAGTGCCAGTCTCAGCCCAGGGGGAGCTGTAGTGGAGACAGAGAGACAAGGAAGGGTTAAGCCTAAGGAAGAAGTGTGGTGCTCTGGAATTGTCACTGTGTGAGGAGGCAGAGCAAGGAACGAGGAACGTGCCCCTCCTCCATTCTAACTTGAATTTTCTTTTTCTCTCCCTTTTAGCCTATTGACTGCTGAAGACCCCGGCTAACTCCGAATGTCTATCACCTCTTGTCTTGACCAGCTTTCCCCGGTGATGCAGACCATGCAGCGCATTGTGCCCCCGTTTTTCGCTAAGCCTCAGCAGGGAAAAGGGGGCTAAGGTCTAACCTCCTATCCCGTCCTAGGCGGTGCATCTTTCCTAGGCGGAGGATTGCTGCAGTTGTTGCCACTTTATTATGGGGCCCTAATGTTTTGCTTTTACTGGCCTTTGGGCACTCAGGGTCCACTTGTTTCATTTGGTGATTCAGTGTTCGTTACAGCAGAAAATAAAACTGAGCAACTATTCCGTGTCTGAGTTCCTTTTCAGCTACTGCACCTCCTAATATTCTTGTCTTTGTCTTCATGGTGGGGGCGGGGGTGGGTTCTGGGATTCAGATAGTCCAGTAGGACAAGGCAATTGAAGACAATTTAGGAAATGGAAGAAGGTGGGTCTTGTCATTCAGTATTAACTACTGTCAACATTTTGGAATATTTTCTTACTTTTATAGTTGCATTTATATATTAATGTGTAACACCAGAATACTGAATAGGAATTTGTGGCTTACTGGCCTTGATTCAGATCTGTGAAGAAAAGTGCTGTAACAATTGGTTAAGTGTTTGGGGTGAGGGGATTAACTCCCTCTAAACTATGTTGTAGCCTGCAACCTTGCAAAACTCCCTAGTCTAGTAGCTCCTTTGTAGAATCCATCAGATTTTCTATATAGGTCATCATGTCTGCAGATTGTCTACACAAATAATCCATACCCTCTCTATAAATCAAAATTGGGGTGAGTCTATTATGAGCCAGATCTGAGAACTAGCCCAGGGCCTTCCTTCCCCAAGGAAAGAAGGAGACCAAAGAAATGGGGTGTACAGAGTGGTTATATACTGTCAAAGAGCATGTATCACATATGATTGGAATGTCCGTTTTACAATGGTCACGAGATTGCCTAGCCTGCCTACCCAGCACAGTGATTCACACAGCAATTGATGAACACAGCAGGTAGCAGGTCTGTGTTCTCAAGCTGGGTGATGATAGCAGGTCAGCAATCAATCCCTAGCCTAGAGAGAGATGCTTATCCTTAAGGAAATGCCAATGTGGGGCAAGTTACTTTATCTTTAAGGGCATTTTCTTGCCTTTGGGACATAGAAAATGCTTAAAGCAGATGGGCAATGCACGCTCAACAGCCACGTCAGGCCCTTTTGGGAAAACAAGGTCAGGCTGAATTAGTTTTACACCAAATGGCTTCCTCATATACTCCAATATATCCTATTCCTTGTCATTTATTTATCATTTTCCCTCTTTTGATCTATAATCTTTCAATAGAAAGCATTGATGATCAAAATATTGTGCCTTGGCGCCAGGGTGGTTGCTGCGTGCCCTGGGTCCATCATGTCCCTCGGTGCCAGACTTTTACCTCATTTATTTGTCCAGTTGTCTACGTTGGGAGGAAATAACCGGATATAGTGGACAAGCATAGAGGTATATATATTAACAGAGGAAGCAGTTGATAGATTTTTGATTAATTTTAGGTTGTTGCACAAACATTGTATATGTGCTCTTTTATGACTCCTGACGTTTACATTGTTTACAATTATAGAACAAGTATAGTAAGAATGATAATAATTCAATATATTTGAAAATATTAGTTTAAAATGAGTTCTTAGGCATAGTCCTTATCAGAAAAGGAAATTTGTCCAGGGTTATAAGATCAATCGACCATCTCAAGTCTCTGAGTAATCATTACTCTATCTTGCGTGCCAGTCTTACAACACTGAGTAAAGAAAACAGCAAATAGTTTGAATATTATGACTAGTGCAAGAAGTCCAAGAAGTAATAGAAATAGGAATTGCAATCTGGATCGAAAAAGGGAACCGATACCAGAAAGGAGCCAACCAAACAAATCAAGACCAGGTGTAGGATTGCCGGCATTCACCTGCTTTTTCATGTGCTTTAGCAGAAATGAAACATTGGAAGAGTCATCAGGTATAAAAACACAGCATTCACTTTCAATGATTCCACATGTGCCACCTTGGGATGTAGTTAGAATATCTAAGGCCATTCTATTTTGAAGGACAGCCTTTTTCATCAAAGACCTTTCAGTATCTAATACGGCTATTCCTGCCTGACTGCCATTAAGGGCTTGTTGAGTAAATTTAGTCAGGGCTTCTGTATGTGATATGACATCCTCTAGCTCCAAGGAAGGAACAAATACAGCTAGCTGCTCAGTGGTCAAACCAGTGGAACACTGAATGAGCCTGTCTGGCCTTAAAGAGAAGGAAGTTGGCAACAGGTATCAGCTCAGTGAATCCTTCCCTGCATCCAAGGGAAGCTCAGAGTGCAGTGTTTTAGCTATCCAGGCAGTAGCCAAGGTCAGAGATTTGTTCCACATAACCATTGAGTTCCATTAGGAGACAGCCAATAAATGACTGGCCTTCAAGACCAGTCTGTTCCAAATCAGTCACTTTCTTTAAGTATAATAGTATTTTGAAAACCTTAAAGGGAACAATTATAAAATAGGTATACAGTTTAAGCATCACAAAGATTTAAATGAGGAGATTTAAGGTTGGGAATACAGGCCTGGTCCAGTGTGTTCGGACAGCTGTCTGCAACAGATGCCATCTTCTTCTCATCCTGGTTTGGAAATATTTGCATTGGTCAGTTGAAGCTGAGTATCAGAAGTAGGAACTGAAACCCACTCAGGTGGAGAAGCCTTTTTTAAAATGAGAAATGTGAATCCATGAGTCGATGCCTTTTGATTCTGCAGTGCATGAGATGGTTAAAAGTACCTGGTATGGTCCTTTCCAACAGGGCTGCAAAGAGTCTTTTATTTGATGCCTCTTCTGATAAATAAATTCTCCAAGTGATAGTCCATGATCTTTAAGGTCTGGGAGGTCTCTGTGAAACGAATCAGCTACCAACCTCTCATTTTTTTAAGTGTCTCAATTAGACTTTGATAGTAATTAAGATATTTCCTTTAAGCAAAATTGGTTCATACATTTCTTTGTGTAATTGCATAGGCTGTCCAGTTATTATCTCGGAAGGAGATAGCCGATATTTACCAAAGCGTGTAGGTCTAAGATTAAGGAGCACTAGTGGAAGAGCTTTTGGCCATGAGACAGTAAATGCTTATGAAAGCTTTGCCAATTGAGTTTTTATTGTGCCATTAGTTCTTTCCACCAATCCTGAGGATTGGAGTTGGTAAGTGCAGTGGAAATGCTGCATTATTGGCCAAATGTTACAAATAGATTTAATTATTTGTCTGGTGAAATGAGTTCCCCGGTCACTGTGTAACTCAGTAGGAATTTCCCAAACAAGAATTATTCTCTCCAATAATAATTTACCTAAAGCCATCGCTCTTCCACAAGGAAAGGCCTCAGCCCAATGTGAGAACACACAGATCATCACAAGATATATTTACATCCTTGAGATGATAGCATTTGGACAAAGTCTAATTGTCGTACCTCAAAGGATCCCTTAGGAAGGGGAAAGTGGCCTTGTGACCCATGAAGTGGTTTCCCTGGATTATACTTTGGGCATATAACACAACAAGTATAGGCTTTATGGGCCAGTGTGGGGGAAAGTTTCCAAAAGTGTTGTTTTCCCCATAAAATCATCTTTTCAGGTGTCCAATGGGTTAATTAGTGTATATGCTGGAGAAGTGGCAATTGTGCTCCAATAGGCACTATGGGTTTCTTGTTGGTCCCAAACCACATCTGTGAGGGGGTCTCAAAAATTCCCTCTTTTGATGTCATGTCTGTTTCTCTTCTTCCGTGACGATTTCTTGAGGCTGTAGAAGGAAATCCTTTACTGGGTCAGCAGAGTTAATAGAAAGTAGCAGGCATTCTCAAGACTGGACAGTATACCCAGCGTGATAATGTCCTTGCTTATTATTTAAGTAATACCCATCTGTAAACCAAATTAGATAATGGAATGCAGTTATGGTCTTTTCCTCTTGTGATGTTGGAAGCAAGGTAGCAGGGTTAAAATAGTGAATAACATTTACTTAGTCAATATAACCTAAGAAGGTTTACTATTTACTTGACAATGTTTCCCATGCAATTCAGCATACCAAATGAGCCTAATTAGTTTAGTATCTCCGTCTTTATAGGAAGATAGAATAAATTTCTTTGAGAAGTCCCAGGGGCCCTTTGAAAATTCTCAAAGAAAAAAACCAAAAGAAAGACTTTATTCAGGATATGAATTTTGGGGAGCTTGTCAAAAATATCAAAAGGTCTTAAAACACTTGGTCAAACAAGATCAAGTGTCTGCTGATCATGTTGCTGTGAAACAATGCTTAGTCACCCATTCAAACAAAGTGGCAACAGAAACAGTCAAGGGCAAACAGAGCATTAAAACAGTAAAAAAAAAAAAAAAACTTAATAGAGAAACCTCAGTCTTTTCGAACATAGAAAATTATCTTATCAAAACACAGATCTCCGTCTTTTAGGTAAACTTACTCAAAGGTAAAGAAAAACCCTTTGTAACCTCTTTATCAGGAGCAGACTAAGAATTTAAGAAAATTATCCCTTTTAAGAGAGAGAAAACCACATTCTAATTTTTGTACCAGCTTACTTCTGATATTAAAACTTATTCTCTTAATTAAATTTATTTTAATCTTAGCCAACTTGACTATGCATAAAACTCTTTCCTCAGGGTTCCTCTTCAACAAACCTTATATTACTTTCTTTTTACATTCAGAATTTGTCCCATGCCATTTTTTTCCCTCCTAGTACTTTAGGACAAATTTATCTTTCTTAACCAAACAAAAATATTTCCATTATTTATACCTTCTTTACTGAAAATATACATCTTTCCTTGAATACAAATATATTTTCCTAATTTTTAGAAGGTTTAATCACATACAGTAGAATTTTTAACCCTTAGAAACCTTAATTTCTAAGTAAAAACTAACTAAGCAACTATGAACTGTCTTTTACATTAGCATGCTGTGGTTTGGAAAACTTATAAATATCTTTTATAATTTCTAGAAACATGTTACTTCATAGTACAATTTTTTTTTTTTTTTTTTTTTTTTTTGTGAGGAGATCAGCCCTGAGCTAACATCCGCCAATCCTCCTCTTTTTTTGCTGAGGAAGACGGCCCTGGGCTAACATCGGTGCCTATCTTCCTCCACTTTATATGGGACGCCGCCACAGCATGGCTTACCAAGCAGTGCGTCGGTGCGCGCCCGGGATCCGAACCAGCGAACCCCGGGCCGCCGCAGCGGAGCGCGCGCACTTAACCGCTTGCGCCACCGGGCCGGCCCCACATAGTACAATTTTTTAATAAAATACAAGATATGTTTACTAATAGACCTAAACGCCTTTTAGTTTTTGTGTAATAAGAAGCCAAGAGTAGATGAACTTATATTTAATAATGTCTAATATTTTATCTTATTAGAGATAAAATGAATTTTTATCATTTAAATTAACCTAGCAAAACTTCAAAGTTTCAAATTACCAAAGAGATTTTGGAAGCTGTTTTAACTACATACACCATAACACATAACTATTGTTAAAAAAGTTCCTGCAACACTCACCTTTTTCACCTCTATTTAGTTACTTCTTCCCAATAATTATCTAGATTGCCTACAAGACTTCATGAGCTATTAGACACAATTAGCCATCATTTTAAGTTATTATTTTTGTTAACCAGTTTTGTAATAGAGATAACATCAGCTTATTTGACCAATAAATGTAGAATAAATCCTGCATGTCTGCATCATATCCAATGCTGATAGCTGAGGACATGCCTATTTTAATCAAACCAACAAACTTAAACAAGCTTTTATTTACCAAAGATTATTTCACATCACATTAACTTGAAAGACATTTGGGTTAGTTGCATTTAGAAATCATTTTTGTAAGTGCTTACTTTAAGCCAGTTGAATAGAGCTCTTAATTTTGGCCATACCATCTGGAGGTAAAATGCCACACATTTATAACATACACATATAGACACACACATAAACAACAGACAGATACAACAAAGATTTTTATAGTCTCTGTCTTAAAATTTTTCCTTAGATTTTTGGGCAAGGGTGTTTTCATAGCAGACTGCATCTGCAAAAACTTCGTTTCCCATTTTTTTTCTTTCAGTCTTAGGAATCTGGGATGGGCTAGATATTCCCCTTTTGTTAAGCACTTGCGCAAGTCTCAGCATGAAGCCAGCTGGAGTTCCAAGGGGGAGGCCACCCATTCAGGAACTGCTCAGGCTTTTTTAGAAGCTCAATTGCTCACTTTTCTTTTAGTTTCATTTTGCTATAAAGTCTGAACAACATCTAGGGACAGTGTAGTGGGTCACAAGTGTGCTGTTCGTGAGTGTTACTCCCTAAAGAAAGGTCGTAGGCACTCTGTTTTGTGACTCAGTTTTTCTCGCCAGCACTCTAAGACCACTGTGGGGGCTCGGAGCATGGGTGACCAACCCTCATAAGTGCTTCTCCAGACAAGCCTTTAATTAATTAACGTGAATGATAGTGGAGTTCCCTATGGGACCTCTGCACATCTCAAGGCTCAAACTCAGACACTCCCACTAGATTCTCAGTCGCCTGAGACCGCTTTTCAGCTTGGAGGAGCAATGTCCCTTTTCTTCACAGCTGAACACATTTGGTCTCTCATTTCTGTATCAAGCAGTTTGTTCAGACTTTATAAACATAATTCTTTCTGATTTAAAGCCAAATGAAAAAGGTCAGCCTGCCGCATTCACTCCAAAGTTCCTCCTAGGACCCCCTAGCCTAGGAAATTCCCTCTAGGTTTCTCTTTCCTAGGAAATACCCCCCAGGTTCCTCTTACCTAGGATATGTACCAGTACCCCCTTAAGACACCTAGTCTTAAGGCTTGAAACAACTCATATAAACTCTGGACCATCGACTTAAAATAAGGAGGTCCAGGTTTCAAGAAAACTCACCAGGGTCACCTGAAGAATGCAGTGATCCAGGGGTGGGATGCTCAATGGGCCCCTATTGGTACTGAATGCCAGGTTGGTGTAGATTCCAGGTGGTCTCCAGTGGGTTTCTCTGAAATCCTGCCAACTACACCAAGAAATGTTGATGCAAATAATCCATAATCTCTCTATAAATCAAAGTTGGGGTGAGTTTATTACAAGCCAGATCTGAGGACTAGCCTGGGGCCTTCCTTCCGCAAGGAAGGAAGGGGACCAAAGATGTGGGGTGTACAGAGTTGTTATATGCCATCAAAGAGCATGTATCACATATGATTGGAATGTCCCTTTTACAATGGTCACGAGATTGCCTAGACTGCCTACCTGGCACAGTGATTCACATAGCAATTGATGAACACAGCAAGTAGCAGGTCTGTGGTTTCAAGCTGGGTGGTCACAGCAGGTCAGCAATCAACCCCTAGCCTAGGGAGAGATGCTTTTCCTTAAGGAAATGCCAGTATGGAGGAAGTTACATCTTTCTTTATCTTAAAGGGCTTTGTTCTTGTCTTTGAGACATAGTAAATGCTTAAAGCAGATATACAATGCATGCTCAACAGCCACATCAGGCCCTTTTGGGAAAACAAGGTCAGGCCGAATTAGTTTTACACCAAATGGTTTCCTCATATACTCCAATATATCCTATTGTTTGTAATTTATTTATCAAGATAAAGTCAGTTTTTCTTCTTTCTTTCCAACCTGGATGCCTTTTATTGCTTGATTTCTTGCTTCATTATGGGTTGGATTTTCCTGCTGCTCTGCATACTTGGTAATTTTAGATTGGATGCCAGGCATTATGATTTTCCCTTGGGTGCTGGGTACCTTTGTATTCCTCAACATCTTCATGAGCTTTGTTCTGGGATACTGTTAAGTGACTTGGAAACAGTTGGATCCTTTTGAGTCTTGCTTTGAAGATTTGCTGTGTGGGACCAGAGCAGCTTTCAGTGTTGGAGTCATTTAATTAATTGTGAATCTTCAATGATTGGGAAGGCTGTAGTTGGAAAGAAAGACTCATACACTATCAGTTCAAGTGGTAGTAAAATCTATCTGGACATTTAATTGGCATTTTCTACTAAAATTAAAGATGTGTGCACACTTTGACCAGCCTTTGGGAATCTCTCATAGAGAAACTCTTGTATATGTGACAAGGCAGAATTGACCACAGTATTGATTACTACACTGTTTGTCATTGTGAAAAACTGGAAAGAAGGTACATCAACAGGGAAAGTCTCAATAAATCATGGTAAGTCCACCCTGGTGAAATAGCATGTGGCAGTTAAAGAAAGAGCGAGGTAGACAGTTGGGTACTAATATGGAAAGAGATTAAAACAAGAACTCTGGGTATGGCTCATTCCTGGTTTTCAGCACATTCCCACCAAGTGAACATGTGGGGAAATACATAGTAACTCCCTAGAAGGAGCCACCCCAACTGTTAAGAATGCTCCTCACTGGACAATAGCATCAGGGAAGGAAACTTTCAGTATTTAGATTTCCGATTTCCATGTTGTTTAAATATTTTCATAAAGAATTATTACTTTTGAGATAGATGTTTTTCCTTTGGAAAATAATAGTTTGTTCTATTTTTAACTTTAAAACCATTTACTTACAAACTTTCATTCAGCAAAGGTCTGTGGGGGAGGACTGGGGAGAGGACACACTCCTTGGAGTGGATGTGGACCCCCAGAGTCAGGAGAGGGAAGTTGGTGGCCCAGTCAGCCAGGAGCAGGGCCCAAGCTCTATTAACTTAAGGAATAATCTTTCCTAGTCTTGTTTTTTCAAAACATTAGAAATGGATTTTGAATTTGATGTAATGTCTGTGCCATTGTAGAGGACACTTGTGGGTTTTGTCACCCAGCACCCATTCCCCTTCGCCTGGCACCAGTATCCTTATTTCCTCCTAGAAAACCCCTATTTTCCGTCCCCTCAGCAGTCATGATAGTGGTAGAGTTGACTTCACCTTTGATTCCAGGGGTGGGCAAGTGGCTCAGGCCTGGCCGATTAAAGCACTGCTTTCCTATGGCCACGGTGACCTCATCCAAGCCAGTGACACTTTGGGAGCTGCAGACAGGCAGGCTGGCACTGGACAGAGGGGAAGCAAGAGAAGGAAGGCAAACCTCAGAGAATCAAATCCTGGATCCAGCCATGCCTGGCTTAAGCCAACGTGAATATTTTTAATTTTTTGTTTTGTTTTGTTTTTCACCTGCAATAGAAAAGTCTTGACTATTGTTGAATCGAGGAACTATAGTTTTATTTCTTATTTAACCTATTACTGTGGTCTGAGAACGTGGCCCTTCTTTCCTTTAACTGAGAAATTGGCTATTTTTTTTACTAATGGATTGGCTCTTTGCTGATTAGTCATCAAGCCATATTCTGGTAGAAAAGGAGACAAATGAGCCTTTTGTGGGGAAGAATCCAAGAGGGAGGGGAGGGACTGCAAGGGGCAGCTGGAGGAAAGAGATGAGAAGAAGGGGCACCGAGACCAGCCTTTTCCAGATGGGGCTCCCCAAACTGTCCCAGAATTGTAGGGTGAGATCACCTCGGACATTGTACTTTAGTCTGAGCCTCCCTCCCTCACTCAGCAAAGTCCAGAATCAGTCCGCCACTTTGGCCCCACAGATAGACTACTGAGGCTGCTGGCGGCTTTAACACCTAAGTCAGGTCACAAAACTCCTCTGTTCCAAACGCTCCTTGGGCTCCTCTCTCACTCAGAGACAAAGCCAAGGTCCCTACAGTGGCTTAGAGAGTCCGATGTGATCCAGACAGCTTCCTCTCTGGCCTTCTCCCCTCCCCTCTCCACCTTGTTCACTCTGATGGAGCCACATTGGCCTCCTCCCCTTTCATTTTTTTTTTGTGAGGAAGATCAGCCCTGAGCTAACATCCATGCTAATCCTCCTCTTTTTGCTGAGGAAGACCAGCTTTGAGCTAACATCTATTGCCAATCTTCCTCCTTCCCCCTCCCACCAAAGTCCCATTAGATAATTGTATGTCATAGCTGCACATCCTTCTAGTGGCTGTATGTGGACGCGGCCTCAGCATGGCCGGAGAAGTGGTGCATCAGTGCTTGCCCGGGATCCGAACCCGGGCCGCCAGTAGTGGAGCGTGCGCACTTAACCGCTAAGCCATGGGCCGGCCCTCCTCCCCTTTCTGAAATGCACCAGGCCCACACCTATCTCAGGGCCTTTGCACTGGCTTTTTTGTGTCTGGAACGCTCTTCCTCCAGAGTTCCGCATGCATCACTGAACTGTCTCCCTCTCAGCGAGGCTTTCTGGGCCACTCTATTTGAAATTTGACCCTACTTTCTCCTCACCTGCATTACTTAACAGTTGTGGGGAGTAAGAGGTAGGTAAATGCATCATGATGGCGATACAGCTGGGACAGGAAGGGGTTGCCAGGTTGTAAGGAATTCGGATGCATTGGAGCCAATGGGGCATTTTGAACACAGTGACGACATGATCTGTCTTACATCTTAGCAGGTTCTCTCCGCCTCCCGCATTGAGCATAGGCTGAGGGAGGCCAGGGCAGGATGCCAGTGAGTGAAGTTGGCAACATCCCTGGGGGACAGGTATTTACAGATGGAGACAGTGAGGTGGAGGTAAATTAAATAAATAGGTGGTTGGGAGTATAAATAGCAAGGAAGGCAGGGGCTGTTGCAACACCTGAGCACAAGGGCAAGAGGTTTTGGGGCTCAATCCTTGGGCTGATTCACCCTCTACACCTACTCACTGCTTCCCTTGGTGAGTTCATCCAAGCTGATGGCTTTAAATAGAATCTATATGTGCTGCTATCTCCCAAAGATCTATCTCCAGTGAAGACCACTTTCTGGAACTCCAGACTCCCATATCCAACTGCCATCTAGACATCTCTACTTCAGTGTGAAATAGACATGTCAAATCAACATGTCCCAAAGTGATCTCCTCTATTCCAGTGTTCAGCCATAACAATAGTACCGAGTGAAATAGCATAATATAAACTACAGGAACCTGATAAAAACCTTAAATATACATTTATTAAAATATATGTGTAAAACAATACTGCAATTTCAAACCAATGATTGTGTTTATATTCAGAAAAGGATGTCAGAATCAGAGCTTCTTAATAAAGCAAGAAGGGACCCTGGTGATCACTTTCTCCAACCTCTTCCTTTTACAGATAAGGAAACTAACTTCTAGGATTTTGATGTCTTTCTAGTTCCCACTAAATTGCAACATTATCTCCATGCCATTGTTTGCAGAAATGATATTATATTATTCAGTAAAGTGATATGAAATCTATGTATTATTCAATGGTGTTACCACCTCCCAAATTCAGAAATTCAGATCCTAAGGGCTCTACACAGGATCTAATCAAGGTGGTGCCAAGACGATTTCCAGGAGGTACTCCTAACTGAGAGCCAGAAACAGGTTAAGGTAAGGAGTGATGTTAGTAGTGTAAAATTGGAGTGTCCCTATCCTCCATCTCCCTACTCCAAGCTGCACCTCCCAGGGTGCACACTATTTGGCAAACATGTCTGCCACTCTGTCAGATAAAGGCTTGATGACATTGTGAAGTTGGGATTAGCTCCACAGACCCTCCAAAATACATAATGCCCCACAGATTATTCCAGTGTTTGAACTGGGGACATTTTTTTAATACCCACTTGCATCTGTAGACTCTGCTGTGCTAAGACTGGCCCCTGAGGTTTAGAGAAATCTCCAATTACATTGGGCAGTTTTAGGCAACTTGTTTCCCCAGAGTCCTGCCTTATTAATTTTTTCAGTAGAAGCATTCAGGCAGACTGCTAAAAAAAAGATATCCTTTTACTTCCATTCACCCAAACGTGCCCTACACCAACTTCCCCATCTCATCTGATGGCAGCTCCGCCTTTCCAGTTTGCTCAGGCCAAAATCCTTGGTGTTATCCCAACTCCCAATTCATCAAAATCCTATTGGCTCTATCTTCAAAATAGATCCAGAGCCAAGGAGTTCATACGGTCTTGAATGCTACCACCACTTTGAACCAAGCCACTGACAACTCTTGCATGGGTTACTATAATGGCCTCCTCACTGGTCTCCCGATCCTATTCTGCTTGCCTTCATCAGTCTATTCTCCACACAGCAGCCAGAAGGATCCTTCCTAAAACACGTCAGATCATGCCACCCTTCTGCTCAAAACACCCTAACGAGTTGTCAACACTCATCTCTCAGTAAATGATAAAACAAGTAGACAGAAAATAGTAAAGACATAGATGATTTGAACAACACTATCAATGAAATAGACCTATTCAAAATTTATAGAACACGCCACCCAACAACAGCAGAATACATTATTTTCAAGTACACATGAATCAAGATAGACCATATGCTGGGCCATAAAACAAGTCTAAATAAATTTAAAAGGATTGAAATCAACAGAGTATGTTCTTTGACCACAATAGAACTAAATGAGAAATAAATTTCTTTTTAATCTTGGAAAAGAATCACAAACAACACTGTCGTGGTCTGCTTGGGCTGCCATAACAAAATACCATAGACTGGGGGGATTAAACAGCAGAAATTTATTTTCTCACAGTTCTGGAGGTTGAAAGTCAAAGATCAGGGTGCCAGCATGGTCAGTTTCTCATGAGATATCTCTTCCTGGCTTGCAGATGACTTCCTTCTTGCTGTGTCTTCACATGATGAAGAGAAGGAGCTCTGGTGTCTCTTTCTCTTCTTATAAGGGCACCAGCCCTATTGGATTATGGCCCCACCCTTGTGACTTCATTTAACCTTAATTACCTCCTTAAAGTCTCTGTCTCCAAATGCAGTCATATTGGGGGTTAGGGCTTCAACATATGAATTTTAAGGGGGTGGGGACACAATTCAGTCCGTAGCAAACCTACAGTAAAATAACCCATGGTCAAAGAAGAAATCATAAAGGAAATCAGAAAATATTTTAAAAGAAATGTACACGAATCACAACATACCAAAATTTTGAGGATGCAGGTAAAGCAGTACTTAGAGGAAAATTGATAGATTTAAACATTTATACTAGAAAGCATGAAGGGTCCAAGTTCAATGATGCAAGCTTTCACTTTAAGAAGCTAGAAAAAGAAGTGCAAATTAAACCCAAGGCCAGAAGAAGGGAAAAAATAACAAGTATAAGAGCTGAAATCAATGAAATAGAAAATGAAGAGATAATAGAGTAAATACATCCATTAAAAGCTGCTTTTTGGAAAAGATCAATAAAGTTAATAAGCCAATAATAAAACTGATCAAGAAATGAAAGGCGAAGACACAAATTACCAATATCTGAAATAAAAAAAGGAACATCAGATCCTCCAGGCATTAAAAGGATAATCAAGGAATATCATGAACAGCTTTATGCCAATAAACTCAACAACTTAGATGAAGTGAACAAATTCCTTGAAACACAAAAATTGCTAAAACTGACACAAGAAGAAAAAAGAATATCTGAGGAGCTCTATATTAATTAAAGAAAATGAATTGACAAAAATCTTCCCACAAAGAAAACTCCAGGCTGGATGTAACATTGGTTAGTTCTATCAAACATTTAAGGAAGAAATTGTGCAAGTCTCACACAATTCTGAAAGAGAGGAATAGGAACAACATTACTCTGAAACAAAAACCAAAGATATCACAAAGAGAACTTCAGACCAGTATCCCTTATAAGCACAGATGAAAAGATCCTTAACAAGAATTGTGTAAATCAAATTCAAAGATATAGCAACAGGATAATACATTATGGTCGAATATGGATTATTCTAGAAATGCAAGGTTGTTCTAACGTATTAAATCAATCAATGTAATTCATCATATTAACAGAATAAAGGAGACAATCCATATGATTATCAAAATAGATGCAAAAAAGCACATTGGCACAATTCAGTACCCAATCATGATTTAAAACAAATTAGCAAACTAGGAATAGAAGGGAACTTTCTCAATCTGATAAAGGGTTTTTATGAAAAACCTCTGTGTTGAGCAAGTGGCATCTGTTGCTTGTTATATCAGGAGTAGAAGTCTGAACACACTGCATCTTGGTATTGGAGTTGCCAAGGAAAACACAAGGCAGTCAAGCACTGGAGGGAACAACACTTGCCTCACATAGAGAAGAGACAGGGCAAGATCTCTTCAGTAGCAGGGGTCAGTCCCCATGGCCATTGGGTCCCTCCTGGCAGCTGATGCAGGACCATTGGCCTGAATGCACCATCTTGTGCTGCAGAATAAACAAAGGACCCCACCCCTCCCTGCAGGGGACAGATACAGCAATGAAGTTGAGCAGGTGCTATATGTTGCACATACTTAAGCAGAACTAAGGACTACACATTGAGTCTGACACTGGGAAAGATATTCCCACACAAGGTGATAAGTCCAGCATAGGCTGTGAGGGTGCTTTATCTCTTGGTAAGGAAGTGTTCCATTCCAAAGGCCCATTCTTATGTGGCTGAGTGGGGGTCAAAAGACTGCATGCAAGAGACTGCCTTTCCAAAACTATAACTAGCATCATACTTAAAAGTGAAAAACGGAGTGTTTTCCCTGTAAGATTAGGAAAAAAATGGTGCAATAGGCATTTTCTACTGTCTTTACCCTTAAGAACACCAATTTTGACATCTATCCACAGATGAGAACGCCTTTATGGAAGTCCAAGAGTCCAGCAGAGCAGTTCCAGCAAAAGAAATCCAAGATCACATGCATTGAAGAGGATAAGAGGAACAGTTTCACTTCACCTGCACCACCCCTCCCTCAAGGTGGCACATCTCAGTGCCAAGAGAGATCATCTCAGCCAGCGATTTCTCCCACGGGACAAAGTGAGAATGTATGAGTAAGCACCTGGCTTCTCCAGCTGTGCAAGACACTACTTCTTTCTCATTTCATCCAGAATACTGAGTGCGTTGCATGACTAGGGGGCAGGGAGCAGCTGAAAGAACAGTACCCAGGGTTCTTGGAGGGCATCATAGGGATATGAATCCTACTAACCACATTGAAGACTCAATCAGGAAGCCAGCCCATGAGCCACTGGGGATGCCTCACCTGTGGATCCCCCCAGCTGGCCCATGGGCACTCTCAATGCTTTGCTGACCTTACCTGCACATATCCCACCCCATGGACGGCTCCCCGTGCATGTGTCTGAGGGCAGCAAGCCTGAATCTTTGTAGACAGCTAGTGAGCATGCACAGAAAGCTGGCCAGACTCTGGGATTTGGAGAAAGCACAAAAACTTGAACATTCAGCACTGCCCTAGGGAAAGCTAACAGAAGGCTGTCAGCACCCATTATGACTTTTGAGAGAAGGCATACAATCTTATTAATTCTCCCTCAAGAGGAAACAAGAAGTGTGGAGCAGGAGTATCCATAGAAAAGGTCTGAGAAAACCTCAGAAACCATAACAGAACTGATGGAAGGTATTTCTCTCCTGAAGTCAGTCAGTAAAGACTGGAGAAGGTGACTGCTTCTTTAAATGTGAAGACAGCAATGCAAGACATGAAAAATCAAGGAAACATGACAAAGGAAACCAATAATTTTCCAGTAACTGACACAAAAGAAAGAGAGACCTGCAATTTGCCCAATAAAGAATTAAAAATACTTATTTTCAGGAAGCTCAGTGAGCTACAAGAAAACACAGAAAGAAAATTTCAACAAAATCAGAAAAATAATGCATGAACAAAATGAGAGGTTTAACAAAGAGACAGAAATCATAAAAAAAGACCCAAACAAAATTCTGGAGCTGAAGAATACAATGAACAAAATGAAAAATGCAGTAAAGAGCCTCAACAGCAGACTTGATCAAGCAGATGGAAAAAACCTGTGCAGTAAAAGACATGACCTTTGAAAGTATCCAGTCAGAGGAGAACGAAGAACAAAAGAATGAAAAAGAGTGAAGAAAGCCTACGTGAAATATGGGATACCATTAAGAGAAACAATCTATGCATTATTGGATACCCAGGAGCTGAAGAGAAGGAGAAAGGAGCAGAAAGCTTATTTAAAGAAATAATGGCTGAGGAGCCCACACAAGGGACACTCCTGGAATATTTGGAACTGGTGATGAGAGGGACGCACACTGCTGGGCCTCATAAGGCATCTCTTACATAAGGCCACCTCTGCAAGATCAGGAGATGTAGCTGACTTACCTAATACATAGATATAAGCACAGAGAAAGAGGCAAAGTGAGGAGACAAAGGAATATGTTCCAAGTAAGGAAACAGGACAAAACCCCAGAAAAAGAACTAAACAATACGGAAATAAACTATCTACCTGACAAAGAGTTTGAACAAAGAGTCATAAGGATGCTCACTGATATTGGGAGAAGAATGGATGAACTCAGTGAGAACGTCAACAAAGAACTGGGAAATATAAAAAAGAACCAATCAGAACAGAAGAATACAATACCTGAAATGAAAAATTCACTAGAGGGACTCAAAAGCAGAGTAGAGGATACAGAAGAACAGATCAGCAAGCTGGATGAAAGACTAGACGAAATCACCCAAGCTGAACAGATAAAGGAAAAAAGAATTTAAAAGAACAAGGACAGTACAAGGGACCTCTGGGACAACATCAAGCATACTAACATCCGTGTTATAGGTGTCCCAGATGAAGAAGAAAGAGATAAAGGGGCAGAGAATCTATTTGAAGAAATAATCGCTGAAAAACTTCCTAATCTAAGGAAGGAAACAGATATCCAGGTACAGGAGGCACAGAGAGCACCAAACAAGATAAACCCAAAGAGGCCCACACCAAGACACATCATAACTAAAATGTCCAGAATTAAAGATAAAGAGAGAATCCTAAAAGCCCCAAATAAAAGGCAGCAAGTTACATACAAAGGAAACCCCATAAGGCTGTCAGCTGACTTCTCAGCAGAAATCTTATAGGCTAGAAGGCAGTGGCATGATATATTTAAAGTGCTGAAAGGAAAAAACCTACAGCCAAGAATACTCTATCTGGCAAGGTTATCATTCAGAATGGAAGGAGAGATAAAGAGTTTCCCAGAGAAGCAAAACTAAAGGAGTTTATCACCAAGAAACCAGCTTTACAAGAAATGCTGAAGGGACTTATTTAAGTGGAAAAGAGAAGACCACAAATAGAAATAAGAAAATAAAAAAAAAAGCAATAAAATCACTGATAAAGGCAAACATACAACAAAGGTAGCAGATCAACCACCTGTGAAGCTAATATAAAGGTCAAAAGACAAAAGTACTAAAATTATCTATTTCCATGATAAGAGGGTAACGGATAAATTTACATAAAAAAAGAGGTTATATATGATATCAAAAACATAACATGTGGGAGGAGGGGAGTAAAAGAGTAGAGCTTTTACCAAGAGGCCAAACTAAAGAGACCATCAACTTAATATAGATTGCTATACACGTAAGTTTTTATATATGAACCTCATGTTAACCACAAACCAGAAACCTATAATAAATACTCAAAAAATTAAGAGAAAGCAACCCAAACATAATACTAAAGAAAGCCATCAAACCACAAGGCAAGAGAGCAAGAGAAGAAGAAAAGAACAGAGAAGAAGTACTAAAGCACCCAGAAAAAAAGTAACAAAATTGCAATAAGTACATTCTTATCAATAGCTACTTTAAATTTCAATGGGCTAAATGCTCCAATGAAAAGGCATAAGGCGGCCGGTTGGATAACAAAACAAGACCCATGCATATGCTGCATACAAGAGACACATTTCAGACCTAATTACACTCAAAAACTGAAAGTGAAAGGATGGAAAAAGATACTCCATGCAAATGGCAATGAAAAGAAAGCTGGGGTAGCAATACTTACATCACACAAAATAGACTTTAAAACAAAAACTGTAACAAGGGACAAAGAAGGATACTACATAATGATAAAGGGAACAATCCAGAAAGAGGATATAACACTTGTAAAGATCTATGCACCCAACACAGGAGCACCTAAATATATAAAGCAATTATTAACAGACATAAAAGGAGAAATAGACAGCAACACAATAATAGTAGGGGACTTCTATGCAGAAATAGAAGTACAACGATGTGCACCTGAAATTTATACAATGTTATAAACCAATGTTACTGTAATAACAAAAATATAAAAAGAAATGATAGTAGGGGACTTTACCACTTACACCAATGGATAGATCATCCAAACAGAAGATTAATAAGGAAACATTGGCCTTAAATGAAACATTAGACCAGTTGGACTTGATATATACAGAACATTCCATCCAAAAACCACAGAATACACATTCTTTTGAAATGCACAGGGGACATTCTCCAGGATAGACCACATATTAGGCCACAAAACAAGTCTCAGTAAATTTAAGAAGATTGAAATAATACCAAGCATCTTTTCTGAACACAATGGTATGAAACTAGAATTCAACTACAGGCAGAAAATCAGAAAAGCCACAAATATGTGGAGACTAAACGAACTGCCACTGAACAACGATTGGGTCAATGAAGAAATCAAAAGAGAAATCAAAAAATACCTAGAGACAAATGAAAACGAAAAAACGACATGCAAAAATTTGTGGGATACAGCAAAAGCAGTTCTAAGAGGGAAGTTGATAGCAATACAGGCTTACATCAACAAACAAGAAAAATCTCAAACAATCTAACAGTGCACCTAAAGGAACTGGAAAAAGAAGAAAAAAAGGCCAAAATCAGCAGAAGGAAGGAAATAATAAAAATCAGAGCAGAAATAAGTGAAATAGAGACTTAAAAACAATAGAAAAAAAATCAATGAAACTAAGAGCTGGCTCTCTGAAAAGATAAACAAAATTGGTAAGCCTTTATCTAGACTCACCAAGAAAAAAAGAGAGAAGGCTCAAATCAATAAAATCAGAAATGAAAGAGGAGAAATTACAATGGAGACCTCAGAAATACAAAAGATTATAAGAGAATACTACAAAAATCTATATGCCAACAAATTGGATAATCTAGAAGAAATGAATAAATTCTTAGAATCATACAACCTTCCAAAACTGAATCAATAAGAAATAGAGAATTTGAATAGACCAACCACCAGTAAGGAGATCGAAACAGTAATCAAAAACCTCCCAAAAAATGAAAGTCCAGGACCAGACGGCTTCCCTGGTGAATTCTACCAAACATTCAAAGAAGACTTAATACCCATCCTTCTCAAACTCTTCCAAAAAATTGAAGAGGAGGGGAAGCTTCCTAACTCATTTTACAAAGCCAACATTACCCTGATACCAAAACCAGACAAGGACAACACAAAAAAGAAAATTACAGGCCAATATCACTGATGAACATTGATGCAAAAATCCTCAACAAAATACTAGCAAATTGAATACAACAATATATTAAAAAGATCATACACCACAATCAAGTGGGATTTATTCCAGGGATGCAGGGATGGTTCAACATCTGCAAATCAATCAACGTGATACACCACATTATGAAAATGAAGAATAAAAATCACATTATCATCTCAAGAGATGCAGAGAAAGCATTTGACAAGATACAGCATCCATTTATGATAAAAACCTTGAATAAAATGGGTATAGAAGGAAAGTACCTCAACATAATAAAGGTCATATTTGACAAACCCACAGCGAATATCATTCCCAATGGAGAAAAACCGAAAGCTATCCCTCTAAGAACAGGAACTAGACAGGAACAGGAACTAGACAAGGATGCCCACTCTCACCATTCTTATTTAACATGGTATTAGAAGTCCTAATCAGAGCAATCAGGCAAGAAAAAGAAAAGGGATCCAAATCAGAAAGCAAGAAGTGAAACTAACTATTTTCAGATGACATGATTTTATATATAGAAAACCCTAAAGAATCCACAAAAAACTTTTAGAAATAATAAATGAATACAGTAAAGTTGCAGGAAACAAAATCAACATACAAATATCAGTCGCATTTCTATACACTAACAACAAAGTAGCAGAAAGAAAAATTAAGAATACAATCCCATTTACAATTGCAACAAAAAGAATAAAATACCTAGGAATAAACTTAACCAACGAGGTGAAAGACCTGTACTCTGAAAACTGTAAAACATTGTTGAAAGGAATTGAAGAAGACAGAAAGAAATGGAAAGCTATTCCGTGCTCTTGGATTGGAAGAATTAACATAGTTAAAACGTCCATGCTACCTAAAGCAATATACAGATTCAATGCAATCCCTATCAAAGTTCCAATGACGTTTTCCACAGAAACAGAACAAAGAATCCTAAAATCTACAAGGAACAACAAAAGACCCAGAATAGCCAAAGGAATCCTGAGAAAAAAGAACAAAGCTGGAGGTATCACACTCCCTGATTTCAAAATATACTACAAAGCTATAGTAACCAAAGCAGGATGGCACTGGCACAAAAACAGACACACAGATAAATGGAACAGAATTGAGAGACCAGAAATAAACCCACACGTCTATGGACAGCTAATTATAGACAAGGGAACCAAGAACATACAATGGAGAAAGGACAGTCTCTTCAATAAATGATGTTGGGAAAACTGGACAGCCACATGGAAAAGAATGAAAGTAGACCATTATCTTACACCATACACAAAAATTAATTCAAAACGGATTAAAGGCTTGAATGTAACACCTGAAACCATGAAACTTCTAGAAGGAAACTTAGGCAGCACACTCTTCAACATAGGTCTTAGCAGCATATTTTCAAGCACTATGTCCCAGCGGGCAAGGGAAAATACAGAAAAAATAAACAAATGGGACTACAATCTGAAAAGCTTCTGCACAGCAAAAGAAACTATCAACAAAACAAAAAGACAACCTAGCAATTGGAGAAGATATTTGCCAACCATATTTCTGATAAGGGGTTAATATCCAAAATATATAAAGAACTCATACAATCCAACCACAAAAAAAACAAACAACCCAATTAAAAAATGGGCAAAGGATCTGAAGAGATATTTTTCCAAAGAAGGTATACAAATGGTCAAAAGGCACATGAAAACATGTTCAACATCACTAATTATTAGGGTTGTGCAAATCAAAACTACAATGAGATATCACCACGCCCGTCAGAAAATGACTATAAGTAACAAGACGAGAAGTAACAAGTGCTGGAAAGGAGGTGGAGAAGAGGGAACCCTCATGCACTGCTGGTGGGAAGGCAAACTGGTGCAGCCACTATGGAAAACAGTATGGAGAGTTCTCAAAAAATTAAGAATAGAAATACCATATGACCCAGCTATTCCACTTCTGAGTGTTTATCAAAAGAACACAAAAACACTAAGGCAAAAAGATATATGCACCCTTGTGTTCACTGCAGCATCATTCACAATAGCCAAGACTTGCAAACAACCTAAGTGCCCATCAACGGATGAAAGGATAAAGAAGATGTGGCATGTATACACAATGGAATACTACTCGGCCATAAAAAAGGGTGAAATCTTGCCATTTGCGACAACAGGGATGGACCTTGTGGGTATAATGCTAAGCGAAATAAGCCAGACAGAGCAAGTCATATACCGTATGATCTCACTCATAAGTGTTAAATAAAATTAAAAAACCGATAACAACAGCAAACAAACGTATAGATACAGAGATTAGATTCGTGGTTACCAGTGGGGAAGGGGGGAGGGAGGAGGGTGAAAGGGGTAATAGGGCACATGTGTACGACGATGGGTGGTAATTAGTCCTTGGGTAGTGAAAAAAAATGTCTCTTTTTAAAAAATTGAGCTGTAAAGGCTGAAGCAGCAAGAAAATGAAGAAAGAGAAGACAAAGATGATAATGAAAATAAAGAGGTGGCTGGGGACAAGGAGGACAACAATTATAATTCCACTGAAAAAATTGGTTTCAACAAAGACGTTTGTTGTCTATACAGCATTTAAATCCCATTACAAATCACACTACTTCAAATTAAAAAAAAATTCGATACTCTGGAAGATTTAGATTTCTTTAGGCTGTTCTTGTGTACTCAATACCCTACTGTACATGTCTTTAGACAGTCTTGTCCTTTTGTGTCATTTTCAGTAGCCACTGACTCTGTCCATGGGGGGCTGGAACCCGGCCTCTACAGGTATAGGAGGTTCTTGTTGGTTTCTGAGGACGGCAGGTTTTTCTGGTTCACATGCATTTGATGCAGCCTCAATGAAGTAACCATTGTTCTGTTAACTAAATATCACACTGTATTTGCAAAATCCTACAATTGTTTTGAAAATAAAAGCTGGGTCCCAGCATCTATCCATACCTGGAGATGGGCAGGGAAGTGGGTGTGAGTGGCCCTGCTGGGCTGGCCTGCACCCTGTCTCCCCCCCCAACCCTGCCCTGCCTCCACCTCACATGAGGGGACCCCAGCTACGACCAATCAGGTTTGAGATAGTAGATGATGCCATCCAAGGCGCCAGGCACCAGCACTCCACGCACCAGCAGCACAACGAGGACCACGTAGGGGAATGTAGTGGTGAAGTACATGATCTGGGGGCCAGGCTGCTCAGAGGGGCCCTGCAGCACCCACCTCCCACTTTGAGGCCCTGGCCTGAGCAGGACCACCAGGCAGGCATGGTCCCCGGCTACTGGACAGTATGTTCAGAGGTAGGGAGGGAGGCTGGCCAACAGCGCCCCCCTTCTACTCCTCAGAGCCATGGCTCCTCCCAAAGGAAGCTGGGTGCTCAGCTGGAGCACCAACAGCCCCACGGCAAGCACAGGTCAGTTGCAGAGGGAGGGGAGAGGCAGGGCCCTCCCCAGGCAGGGAGTGGGACATCAGCATGGAGGCAGGTCCAATGCTTCCCCTGCCACCAGCTCCAGGTCATCCTCTGTGGAGAGGCGAGGTCCTAGGTAGTTGGGATTAGAAGTGGGCCAGCCAGAGACAGAGGCAAGAGCAAGACGGTCGACAAAGGCCTCTGCCTCCCATCCAAGTGGGGCCAACCAGCTCAGCAGGTTGGCCCTCGGCACACTGTCTATAACGTGTCTGTTCACACATTTGTCTCCCCAACCTGACAGGGAGCCCCTGAGTGAGGGCATGTGTCTAGCCCCCCCCCCGGGGTCCCCAGGGCCAGAGAGGCAGGCGAGAGAGACAGCCACAGCCCAGGTCCACCCAGACCATCAAAACAGAGTCAGATAGTGAGTGAGAGAGAAACAGGCAGAAACGGGGGTGGGGGTAGGGGCGGGCGCAGGGACGGGGTTGTCCGACACAGGGAAGGGGCAGCTACTGCCTTGGCCTCTCCCCCTCAGGAGGGAAGGCTGCTGGGCCCACATTTGGAGGGTGGGGAGGACTATCCAGCTGTGGGGTGGGGATCAAGTGGCCTGGATTGAAGTACCTGCCCTCTCCCCAGGCCCTGGCCCTGTCCCTGGCCCTGGCCCTGTCACCTCCCGTTGCAACAGGGAGACACCCCTCCCCCAGGCAATGCTGCCCCCCAGCCCTGCCATCATCCCTAGCCCTGCCCTCATCCAGCTGTCCCTTTCCTGTTGACTTGACCCCCTTCCAGACACAGAAGTACACCAGCACCAAGCAGGCCAGCAGACACAGGGTCACCTCCCAGTTGAGGGCCCCTGGCACCTCCAGCCCCCCAGAGAGCCGCCAGGCTTTGTTCCTGGGGGAGGGAGAGCCCATGAGGGCTGTGCCAGCAGAGGGCAGAGGGACAGGGAGCTGTCCCAGGAGTGGTGCTCCCCCTCATGCAGCCCTGCAGTCCAGCTGGTCTCTCCTGGGCCCAGATACCTGCAGACTCGGCCCACATGCGGAGCCCAGAGAGAGGCACAGGCAGGCCCGGCCCAGAGGTGCCTCACTCCCTCCCGGAACTCGAAGACAGGGGACTCGTGGTCAGCAGGCTGGTCACAGGTGAGGTTGGCCCAACTGGCACCGGCCTGGGCTTCGAGGCGCACGCGGCACGCCTGGGCAGGGGCAGGCTTGGCGGGAAACAGTCACGTGTCTGGTGGCCTCAAGGACGACGCCCAGACCACAGCTCTCTTCCCCGGAAACAACCGGCGGTGTGTTCGCACAGGCGCACTGAGGTTACTTAGCGCTCTATGGGGCGGAGCTTTATGAGGGAGTCCTCATTGGCTAGGCAGGCTACAAGGTCTCTGGGCCGGCTTGGCGGGAACCAGTCGCACTCCGCAGGACTCAAAGCGAGTCTGTTCGCGCAGGCGCACTGGCGATCCCAAGTTGCATTGCGCGCAAAACAGTGGGACTCGGTGAGAGGGCCTCAGTCGCTGAGCCGCGGGCTGAGAGGGCAGACGGGTTTGAGTTGGACTCTGAGGGGAACAGCGGAGTGGCAGCAGCTATGCAGGCTGCAGACGAAGGTGGCAGTGGTGCGGCTGGTGCACGGGGTGGCCCCAGCAGCCCTGAAGGCCTGGGTGGCCCTGGAGGCCCTAACAGCCATAGTCTCCCTAGCGTTCTAGAAGGCCAGGGTGGTCCTGTCAGCCCTAGTGGCCCTGGTGGTCCCAGCGACCAAGTTAGCCCTGGGGGCCCTGACAGCCCGAGTGGTCAGCGCGGCCCCGGCGGCCCCCGCGGCCCCAACAGCCAGGGTGGTCCTGGCGGCCCCAGTGGCCGGGGTGGCTCTGGCCTCCCTGATGGCCAGGGTGGCCCTGGTGGCCCAGGCAGCCCTGGAGGCGAGGGGACGGTGGGATCAGCAGCCATAGGTGCTCCCGACGTCGCGCAGGCAGCACATGCTTCAGGGCCAGGTGGAGATGCAGCACCAGTGGATGCAGGACCAGAAAGCCGACAGATGGTCTTGTATCCTTTCCAATGAGCCCCTGGGGCCTGGTGGCCAGGGGATGGGCCAGGGACATCCCACAAGGCCAGGGACAGGTCACAGGGCAGCCGGGTGGAGACAAAAAGGGGAGCAGTGAGGGGAACCTGAGGTAGCTTGCTGGGGGGGAGGGGCGGGGGTGGGCTGGGGGGGTTGACGCCTGAGGGGGCTGGAGGGTGGGGAAACAGGCCTGAAGGAGTGGGGGAGGTGAGACAGGGTGAACCGAGTGAGGAGGGAGGCAGGCAGGCCAGGGTGGCCTGAGCTGGCAGGACTGGGTGTGTGTGTGGGAGGGTGGGGGTGGACGGCCTGAGGGGAAGCTGGGGTGGAGGCCAGCCTCTGAGACGCAAGGAAGTCTCAGGCACTGGCAAATTCGGTAGCAGATGACGCCTTAACCGTGTCTCCCCCAGCACACTCACCGTGCCTTTCCGGTCCCCCCTGGAGGCAGAGATGGCCCACAGGGCCATGGCCCCAGATGCCCAACCCCACCGGCAGGTGGTTCAAAAGGAGTTCACAGTGAACGGCAGCGTCCTGGCTGTGTCAGTTCCAGAAGGAGCCAAGACGGGGGTGGCAGCAAGTGCTCAGGGCCTGAGAGCCAATCTCAGCCCAAGGGGCTCTGTGATGGATACGGGGAGACATTCAAGTGTTAGGTCTCAGGAGAGGGTGTGGTGTGCTGGGTGTAAGAGAGAGTCATCACCTTTAACTTGATGTTTACCCCTCACTTTTAGCAGGTGGACTGCTGAAGACCCAGGCCTCCTCCAAATTTCCATCAACTCCTTCCTGGACCAGCTTTCCCTGGTGATGCGGAACATTCGGCGCATTGGGGCCATCTTTCCCCTAAGTCTTGGCCGGGGAAAAGGAGGCTGATCCCTAACCCCGTGACCCCCACTAGGCAACGCACCGGGCATTGATTCCTGGAGTGGTTGCCACTATCTTACTGGGGCCTCATTGTTTGCCCATGTTGGCGTTTGACTCTCTAGGCCCACCTGTGTTTCCCTGTTGCTGGAGGAGGGGATGATTAAATGCTTGTTACTGCAGAAAACGAAATTGAGCTAGTAGTCTGCGTCTGAGTTTCTTTTCAGCTACTGCACCTCCAGATTTTCTTTCCTTTGTCCTCGTGTGGGAGGGGAGGTTCTGGGATTCAGATAGTCCAGTAGTACCAGGTAATTGACATTTAGGAAATGGAAGAAAATGAAAATCAATTGTGTCCTGGTCTCCAGCATTAAGTACTCTCAACATTTTGGAATATTTTTGCCGTTTTATGCTTGTATTTATACATTAAATGTATAATGATAATATAAACAAATGAGGTTATTACTTATAAGCATGTTTTTGCAAGTTTAGCACTGATCTTTCCTGAAATTCTTTCATTTAATGTAAACATTACCTCTTTCTAAGAGTGCTTCAAAAATATGTTAGGGAATGGATTCATAAAAGATGCATTATAATGTAATTGTCGAACATTCAAATTGATCCCAATTTTTTGATTATTATGGTTAGGGATTCAATGGACTTCTTGTATTAAGTCTTTCCATGAATGGTTATTTCCTTAAGCTAGATTCCGAAAGGTAGAAATATTGACCTGAACGTTTCCTTTCCTGTTTCTTTTTTACGACTCTTGATCACAATTGCTCTTCAGAAAATACACCTCCTACCAGATTTCTGGTTTTCCAATGTTCTTGTCACCATTGAGTTGGTTCCCTACTAAAATAAAAACTTAGTTTGCATGAAAAGAGAAAAAACCCAGGCACACTAAAACAGGAATTTTGTGGCTGACTGGCTTGTTTCAGATCAGTGAGGAAAAGTGCGGGGACAGTTGGCGAAGTGTTTGGGCAGGGGGGAGGTTGGCTCCCTCGAATTTGTCTTTTATCCTGCAATCTTGCTAAACTCACTGATGAGGTCCAGTCACTCTACAAAAGATTTCATTGGATTTTCTACACAGACAATCATATTGTCTGCAGACAAAGTGTTCCTTCTTCCTTTCCGATTGGGAAGACCTTTTATTGATTAATTTATCTCCTCGTAATGGGTTGGATTTTTCTGACTCTTGGCCTATCTGCTTATTTTTTTATTGCAGACTGTGTGTATTTTTCCTTGGGTGCTGGGTATTTTCGTATTCCTAAATGTATTCCTGAGCTTCTTTTTTTTTTATCAAATATTGCTAACTTCCTTTGGAACAGTTTGATCCTTTTGAGTCTTACTTTTAAGATTTGCTACATAGGACCAGAGCAGCTTTTAGTGTAGGATGAACTATTTTCCGCACTATTGATACAAGATCCCTCTGAGTACTGTACCTGATGTCACTCGAATTAGGAAGTTTTCCATGATGGCTAGTGGGCACAGGTGCTCACCTAGGTCCTATTTAACCTTTGATCCTTTCTAGTGGTCCTTTCCCAGGACGAGGGTAGTTTCCTCACATGCCTGTGCTGATCAGTATTCTCCTGAATACTCAAGAGGGACCCTCTGCAGATCTCCAGGATCCTCTCTGCCTACAGCTCTTGATCTACAGTACACCGCGCCTTAGGGCCCCGACTTCAATCTCCTTCTTCCTCGATCACCCGGCAAAGCCCGGACCCGCCTTGGCCCCACAGGTGGACTGCTGAAGCTGCTGGCAACATTAACACCTAAGTCAGGTCACGAAACTCCTCTGTTCCAAACCCTCCCTGGGCTCCCTTCTCACTCAGAGACAAAGCCAAGGTCCTTACGGTGGCCTGCAGAATCCAGTGTGATCTGGACCGCTCCCTCTCTGGCCTCCTCCTCTCCCCTCTCCACCTTGCTCACTCTGATCCAGCCACATTGGCCTCCTCCCCTTTTCTGAAACGCACCAGGCCCATGTCTACCTCGGGGCCTTTGCCTTGGGCTCTTCCCTGTCTGGAACTCCCTTCCCCCAGGGTTCCACCTGGCTCACTCCCTGACCTCCTTCAGGTCCTTCTCAGATGTCACCCCCTCAGAGAGGCTTTGCTGGCCACCCCATTAAAACTGCATCCAGCTTCTCTCACCCCCTGCATTACTTATTACCCCTGCAGTATCCCTGGCTCCGAGAACACTGCCTGCCTGGCACAGAGCAGCCCCAGATACACATGCTCCTTAATCAGGCCGTGGTCTCTCTCAGCGAGTCTCATCAAATGCTATTCTCTTGGCCCAGAACACTCCCGGGGCCTGGCCCAGCTCCCCTCCTTCGTCCTGCATTAATGGGTGGGGGAGGGGAGAAGAGGTCCCTCCCTAGCTTCACCATGATGGAGATACAGCCGGGACAGGAAGGGGTTGCCAGATTTTAAGGACTTTGGGTGCATTGGAGCCACACAGTGACGACATGATCTGCCTTACATCTTAGCAGGTTCTCTCCGCCTCCCACATTGAGCATAGGCTGAGGGAGGCCAGGGCAGGATGCCAGTGAGTGAGGTTGGCAACATCCCTGGGGGGACAGGTATTTACAGACGGAGAGGGTGAGGTGGAGGTAAATTAAATAAATAGGTCGTTGGGGATATAAATAGCAAGGAAGGCAGGGGCTGTCACAACACCTGGGTGCAAGGGCAGGAGGCTGGGGGTATTGCTGCTGCTGGGGTCGGGGGCTTGGTCCTGTCACCCTGTCCCCCTCCACCCCCCACCCCCGCCCCGGCGGGGCCCAAAGCAAGGCACTAATGAAGGGGGCGCAGGTGGGCCAGGGGCACATTGGCCCCGTGGCCTCCCCTGTCCCGCCCGATCCAGGGCTCAGCCCCTAGACCCAGGTGTGTGCCGCCCCCCTCGACGGGAGGACGGCTCAGGACTGAGAAGCCCCCTCCTCACCGGTTCACCACCCTTAGCTGTTGCTGGACAGGAGGCTGATGATCTGTTCCAGCTTCTGGCGCAACTTATGCTTCCGACAAGAGGCATCTCGGTCCAGAGCGGTGAGAACCTGGGGGAGGAGGGCCCCTCGGAGCTGGGCTCGTGGGGAGGGGCCAGCTCCTCCTGGGCAAACACCCCCTCCCCAGCCGGGAGCTCTTCCCTCCCTCACACCTCAGCACATCCCTCCTCCCAGGGGGCCCTGGGCACGTGGGATGGGCTGCAGTCTCTCACCTTTGAATACACCCTGCAGCTTCTCCTCGACCCCAAATCCTCCTCCAACTGCAGAACTTTCTTGTCGTCCTCTCCACAGCCAGAGCGCAGCGCCTCCCAAGAGTGGTCTGGACTCGCTGTCCCTGATTTCCCCTTACCCATTCAGTCCTGACACCCTCCCCTACAGCCTCTCTTGTCCAGGTCTCCATGATCCTGTCGCCAAGCCCCAGTGAGCGTTTGGGGCCTCATCTCCCTTGACTGTCGGCAGCACCCGACAGAGCCGACCACCCCCTCCTCCCTGACCCCCACCCCCAGGGGGGGTCTCACTCGTGTTCCAGGACCTGCCCGGCACTCTTTGGGTCCCTCCCATCCCTCCTCAGTCTCCGCTGCTGGCTCCCCGTCTTCTCAGCCACCTCTGAGCGTCCCAGGGCCCCAGGGCCCAGTGCTGGGGCCGCTTCTCCCTCTATACCCACTTGGCGGCCCTTGGTGAGCTCAGCCGGGCTCGGGGCTTTCAGGGCCATGTCCTGGCTCACAAGTTCTTGTCTCCAGGCAAGGATACATCCTGAAGTCCACACCTCTACGTCCCCTGCCTCCTGAGGTCTCCCCTCGCAAACCCCCCAGGCGCTACAGTGGGGGGGGCCCCCATCCTCTGGGGATTCCTGCCCACACCTGCTTGAGTCTTCCCAGCTGAGGCCCCAGACATCATAGGGCAGAGACAACACATCTCCACTGTGTTCTGTCCTAATTCCTGACCCACAGGATCTGTGTGCACAACCTGTGGCTGTTTTAAGCCACCTACCCTTTGGGGTAATTTGTTATGGAGCCATAGCAACTGGAACAAATAGTGACGGCGGCAGCAACAAAACAGCCAAATGGTGGTGGCTAACCTTGACGCAACACTGACTTTGTACGGGTCCTTATTGCAAGCACTTTACTTACATTCACTCCAATTACTTCTCATGACAACCCTGCCAGGTAGGTATTCTTCCCACCTCCAGTCCCCAGACCATGAAGCCTAGGTCCAGAGCTGGCAGATTATCGGTCAAAGGTCATGTAGTTCTTAAGGGCAGGGGCTCTGGCTGAATCCCCACAGTCTGGCTCCACAGCCCATCTCTTAGCCACTGTGCTACGTGGCAGGCCACCCCTGATTCTTCTTCCAGCATCCTAACTTGCACTGCATGGACAGTGAGGTCATGGGGCCAGAGGGCAATGGCAGAGGGTGCTCATTTCACATTTCAGTTTTTATTTAGGAAATGTGCTGAGGGACCTTAGCAAGACAAGCATAAATCTCCACCTCCAAAACTGGAAGAGTGTCACCCTGCTGACACAAAGAGAAGGCAGGGATTGACACAGTCTTATTTTCTTAGAGTCTGGGACACCTGTCAGACATTCCAGCGCAACTACCCAGACCCGAGATTCTGAGCAAGTGGCAATGTGTCTTGGGGCAGCAACGGAACAGATTAACGAAAAGATTAGAAGTGATTTAGAGGAAAACAACAGTTCTTAGTTCGAACAGTCTCCACGAAGTTCAAGCTTTTATTCTGAGCAGGTGATGTGCTATTACATAAGTAAATTGCTCCCAATGGTAACCTCTTGCTGCCCTGCATGCCTGACACCGCGGGAACAGGGCAGAAAGAGAAACAGACAGCAGGCCACATCTACAGTGCCCTGGAGAAAGACAGAAATCGTTTAGGATGGGAGAGGCTGAGCCAGGAGGATTAGGGAACATGGATACATGGTGCAGCCCACCTGGAACCAATCAGTCTTTCCTGATCCCCTGCCTGACACCATTCAATGGCTCCTTACCACCCAAGATTCCTCACATGTATGTGTATGTACATATACACGCTTACCTTCATTGGTTTTTCATTTTAAAACTGACAAGTGCTCGCCATAAAAATATTCTGTGATACAAAAGCATAAAAGGTGGAAACTATAATTAAATTCACCCCCTTTCTCCAGTCCTTTCTTATTGTGGGCAGAATTTGAAGATGTCTGCAGAGATTCCCACTCCTGTTGTGTCCGCCCTGTATAATCTCTTCCCCTCGAGGGCAGAAGGGAGCTGAAAAGATGATGGCACTAGCAACCTGTGCCAGGTGTGCTGGCTGCCCTCTCCATCCTACCGCTGATTTGGGTTTTGAGAGATGTTAGGTGGGCAATTTAAAATGCCACGGCACTCTCCTAGCACAAATCAGCCCCTTCTTTCTTCGCCAAGCTTTTCCCTAGTGGTATGTTTTTGATGAGATTCCAGAGTTCTGTAGACATTGATTCTGACAGTTTTTGCCAGCTCATTAGTTGCTTTTGTGGAGGAATGCAGCCCTGGAGATCCTCATCTGCCCTTTGTTGGCGATGTCACGCAAAACATCCATGTGTCATATTTTAATTATAAATATCCAAACTCTAAGAGATGAACAGAATCTAATAGAACCACAGTGGAAGAATGAGGAGGAGAAGCAGAGTGGATGGTGTTGCAAAAGAGCTGAATGCTCTTCTGTGCATCAATAATTAATCTCTAAAAAAGAAGAGTCAAGAAAGGAGAAACGACCAAAACAGAGAGTGAGGGAAAGGGAGAGGGACAGGGAGAAGGAGGAAAAAAGGCAGGCAGGAAGGAAGAAGGGAAGAAAGAGAAACAGAAAGGGAGAAAAAAGGAAGAAGGAAAAAAAGAAAGAAAAGGGAGGAAGGAAGGAAGAAAGCAGAGAAAGAAGGAAGGAAGGGAGGGAGGGAAAAAGGAACAAAGGGAGGGAGGGAGGGAGCAAGGGAGGCAGGCAAGAAGGGAGAGAGGGAAGGAGGTGAAACCGAGAACAGAGAAGTTGAAAAATCTTCCCTAGAGCAAAAACTTGGAGATAAGCTTTGCTAACTGCAGCTGTGCATACTCAGCATAATCAACTGTTGTTCAAAACCAACCAGGTCTTTCTGTCCCTCCTTAGTAAATGAGTGAGCTGTATTTCCCAGGAAGTCAAGGTTCCAGTTAATCAAGATTCAGCCTCACAAGGCCAAACACAGGCTGAAGATGAAAACTAACCGGAAAAGTCCAGACAGTCAAGAGAAAAGAAACTCAGTCTTCAAGGCCAAACACAGGCTGGTGGGAAGACGCCAACCAGCAAGGCCACGTGCTCCCCCCTCCCCTACCTAAAACCCCAGCACATGCTCCCCTCCCCCACCTAAAACCCCAGCACATGCTCCCCCTCCCCTACCTAAAACCCCAGCACATGCTCCCCTCCCCCACCTAAAACCCCAGCACATGCTCCCCCTCCCCTACCTACAACCCCAGCACATGCTCCCCCTCCCCCACCTAAACCCCAGCACATGCTCCCCCTCCCCCACCTAAAACCCCAGCACACGCTCCCCCTCCCCTACCTAAAACCCCAGCACATGCTCCCCCTCCCCCACCTAAACCCCAGCACATGCTCCCCCTCCCCCACCTAAAACCCCAGCACATGCTCCCCCTCCCCTATCTACAACCCCAGCACATGCTCCCCCTCCCCCACCTAAAACCCCAGCACATGCTCCCCCTCCCCTACCTACAACCCCAGCACATGCTTCCCCTCCCCCACCTAAAACCCCAGCACATGCTCCCCCTCCCCTACCTACAACCTCAGCACATGCTCTCCCTTGCCTACCTAAAACCCCCAATAAAAACCCCTCCCATTTTCCCTTCTAGGAGGTGGACCTAAATTTTAACTCCCATCTCCTCATCTGGCTGCCTTTTGATAATAAATCTCTTCCTTTGCCACAAGCCTGGCATTTCCAGTTTTTGGCCCTCCTGTGCAGTGGGTAAATGCCAGAACACTGGCCCTATGTGCATTTTTCTTGTGGCAAGGAAACAGGGTCTAAATTTGTTTGTTTGTTTTGTTTCTGGTTTGGAATGGGCATCCTTTTGGTGAGTTTCCTAGTTAAAACTGACCAAGTCCTATTTTTCCTTTCATTTGTTTGCCTCTGCTTCCTGGGTTTTGTTCCAGGTTACTGGAGTTTGTTTGGTGTGGCTCCAATTTGTTGAAAGGACTAGAGATCTCACTCAGAGAGGAACTGCAAGCTCCATCTCTTTTGATACTAGTGTGTGTGTGTGTCTGTGTGAATCTGTGTGTGTGTGAGTGAGTGAGTAGTTTGTTTGCCTCTGTTTCGGGGTTTTGTTCCAGGTTACTAGAGTTTGTTCAGGGGGAGCCTTGATTTGTTGAAAGGACTGACTCTTGGCTCCATCTGTTTTGATACTTACGTGGGTATGTGTGAGTGTGTATAATGTGTGCTTGGGGGTGGTGCTATAATGGGAAACTCATATTCGATTCCCAGTGGCAGCCCTCTGGGTTATGTATTGCAAAATTGGAATGTTTTCAGTTACAAACCTATGAAAAAGAAAAAGATGAAACAATTAAATTTGGGGTCTCAGCTTCCTCTCATGATCTTACAGATGCTAACAAAAAGAAGTTAACAAAAGAATAAAAAGAAGCTGAGAGAAAAACAAAGGGACTCTTCTCAACAAGGTAGAAATTTTTAAAGGTATTATTTTTTACTTTTTTTTATTGAGGTCATAATAGTTTATAACATTGTGAAATTTCAGTTGTACATTATTATTTGTCAGTCACCATATATATGTGGCCCTTTACCCCTATGCCCATCCCCCAACCTGCTTCCCTTCTGGTAAACACTAATCTGTTCTCTTTGTCCATGTGTTTGTGTATCTTCCACATATGAGTGAAATCATGTGATGTTTGTCTTTCTCTGTCTGGCTTATTTCACTTAACCTCATACGCTCAAGGTCCATCCATGTTGTTGCAAATGGGACGATTTTGTCTTTCTTTATGGCTGAGTAGTATTCCATTGTATATAAATATACCAGATCTTCTTTATCCATTCATCAGTTGATGGGCACTTGGGTTGCTTCCATATCTTGGCTATTGTGAATGATGCTGCAATGAACATAGGGGTGCATAAGCCTCTTTGAATTGTTAATTTCAAGTTCTTTGGATAAATACCCAGTAGCAAGATAGCTGGGTCATATGGTAATTCAATTTTTATTTTGTGAGAAATCTCCATACTGTTTTCCATAGTGGCTGCACCAGATTGCATTCCTGTGAGCAGTGTATGAGGGTTCCCTTTTCTCCACATCCTCTCCAACACTTGTTATTTTTTGTCTTGGTGAGTATAGCCATTCTAACAGGTATAAGGTGATATCTTAGTATAGTTTTGATTTGCATTTCCCTGATGGTTAGTTATGTAGAACATCTTTTCATGTGCCTATTGGCCATCTGTATATCTTCTTTGGAAAAATGTTCATATCCTCTGCCCATTTTTTGGTCAGGTTATTTGTTTTTTTGTTGTTGAGTTGTGTGAGTTCTTTATGTATTTTGGAGATTAACCCCTTGTCAGATATATGATTTGCAAATATTTTCTCACAGTTGGTGGGTTGTCTTTTTGTTTTGTTCCTGGTTTCCTTTGCCTTGCAGAAGCTCTTTCATCTGATGTAGTCCCATTTGTTAACTTTTTCTTTTGTTTCCCTTGCCTGAGTAGACATGGTATTTGAAAAGATCCCTCTAAGACTGATGCCAAAGAGTGTACTGCCTATATTTTCTTCTAGGAGTTTTATGGTTTCACATCTTACCTTCAAGTCTTTAATCCACTTTGAGTTAATTTTTGTGTATGGCGAAAGATAATGGACTTCTTTCATTCTTTTGCATTTGGCTGTCCAGTTTTCCTACCACAATGTATTGAAGAGAATTTCCTTTCTCCTTTGTATGTTCTTGGCTCCTTTGTCAAATATTAGCTGTCCATAGATGTGTGCTTTTATTTCTGGGCTTTCAATTCTGTTCCATTGATCTGTGTGTCTGTTTTTGTACCAGTACCATACTGTTTTGATTACTGTAGCTGTGTAGTACATTTTGAAGTCAGGGATTGTGATGTCCCCAGCTTTGTTCTTTTTTCTCAGGATTGCTTTAGCTATTCGGCGCCTTTTGTTGCCCCATGTGAATTTTAGGATTCTTTGTTCTATTTCCGTGAAAAACATCATTGGGATTCTGATTGGGATTGCATTGAATCTGTAGATTGCTTTAGGTAATATGGACATTTTAACTATATTTATTCTTCCAATCCATGTGCATGGGATATCTTTCCATTTCTATATGTCATCATAGACTTCTTTCAATATTGTCTTATACTTTTCATTGTTTAGGTCATTCACCTCCTTGGTTAAAATTATTCCTAGATATTTTATTCTTCTTCTTGCCATTGTAAATGGGATTGTCTTCTTGAGTTCTCTTTCTATTAGTTCATTATTAGAGTATAGAAATGCAACTGATTTTTGTAAGTTCATTTTGTACCCTGCATCTTTGATGTGGTTTTTGATTATTTCTAATGGTTTTCCAATGTATTCTTTAGGGTTTTCTATATATAAAATCATGTCGTCTGCAAATAGTGAGAGTTTCACTTCTTCATTGCCTATTTGTACTCCATTTATTTCTTTTTCTTGCCTAATTGCTCTGGCCAAAACCTCCAGTACTATGTTGAATAAGAGTGGCAAGAGTGGGCACACTTGTATTGTTCCTGTTCTCAGAGGGATGGCTTTCAGTTTTTCCCTATTGAGTATGATGTTGGCTGTGGGTTTCTCATATATGGCCTTTATTATCTTGAGGTACTTTCCTTCTATACCAATTTTATAGAGAGATTTTATCATAAATGGGCGCTATATCTTGTCAAATGCTTTCTCTGCTTGTATTGAGATGATCATGTGATTTTTAGTCCTAATTTTGTGAATGTGGTGTATCACATTGATTGATTTGCAGATGTTCAACCATCCCTGCATCCCTGGTATAAATCCCACTTCATCATGGTGTATGATCCTTTTAATGTATCGCTGTATTTGGTTTGCCAATATCTTGTTGAGGATTTTTGCATCTACGTTCATCTGCGATATTGGCCTATAATTATCTTTCTTTGTGTTGTCCTTGTCTGGATTTGGGATCAGGGTGATGTTGGACTCATAGAATGTGTTAGGAAGTGTCCCATCTTCCTCAATTCTTTAGAATAGTTTGAGAAGCATAGGTATTAAATCTTCTTTGAATGTTTGGTAGAATTCTCCAGAGAAGCCATCTGGTCCTGGAGTTTTTTTAGGGGGGAGGTTTTTGATTACTGTTTCAATCTCTTTACTTGTGATTGGTCTATTGAGATTCTCTATTTGTTCTTGGTTCAGTTTTGGGAGGTTGTATGAGTCTAAGAATTTATCCATTTCTTCTAGATTGTCGAATTTGTTGGCATATAGTTTTTCATAGTATTCTCTTATAATCTTTTGTATTTCTGTGGTATCCATTGTAATTTCTCATCTTTCATTTCTAATTTATTTGAACCTTCTCTCTTTTTTTCTTAGTGAGTCTGGCTAAGTGTTTGTCAATTTTTATTATCTTCTCAAAAAAACCAGCTCTTGTTTCATTGATCCTTTCTACTGTTTTTTCTTTGTTTGTTTGTTTAAATTTCATTTGTTACAGCTCTAATTTTTGTTATTTCCCTCCTTCTGCTGACTTGGGGCTTTGTTTGTTCTTCTTTTTCTAATTCTGTTAGGTGTAGTTTAAGATTGGTTATTTGATATTTTTCTTGTTTATTAAGGTGGGCCTGTATTGCTATGAATTTCCCTCTTAGGACTGCTTTTGCTGCATCCCATATGAGTTGGTATGGTATATTTTCATTCTCATATGTCTCCAGATATTTTTTTTTTGATTTTTATTGATATTTTAATGGTTTCTAACATTGTGAAATTTTGGGTTGTACATTTTTGTTTGTCCATCACCCCATATATGACTCCCTTCACCCCTTGTGCCCACCCCCCACCCCCACTTCCCGGGTAACCACAGTCCAGTTTTCTCTGTCCATGTGTTGGTTTATATTCCACATATGAGTGAGATCATACAGTGTTTGTCTTTCTCTTTCTGGCTTATTTCACTTAACATAATACGCTCCAGGCCCATCCATGTTGTTGCAAATGGGACGATTTTGTCTCTTTTTATGGCTGAGTAGTATTCCATTGTATATATATACCACATTTTCTTAATCCAATCGTCAGTCGAGGGACACTTAGGTTGCTTCCACTTCTTGGCTATGGTGAATAATGCTGCAATGAACATAGGGGTGCATAAGCCTCTTTGGATTGTTGATTTCAGGTGCGTTGGATAGATTCCCAGTAGTGGGATGGCTGGATCATAGGGCATCTCTATTTTTAATTCTTTGAGGAATCTCCATACCGTTTTCCATAGAGGCTGCACCAATTTGCATTCCCACCAGCTGTGTATGAGGGTTCCTGTTTCTCCACATCCTCTCCAACATTTGTTGTTTTTTGTCTTGGTGATTATAGCCATTCTAACGGGCGTGAGGTGGTATCTTAGTGTTGTTTTGATTTGCATTTCCCTGATGATTAGTGATGTTGAGCATCTTTTCATGTGCCTATTGGCCATCTGTATATCTTCCTTGGAGAAGTGTCTGTTCATTTCCTCTGCCCATTTTTTGATCGGGTTGTTTGTTTTTTTGTTGTTCAATTGTGTGAGTTCTTTATATATTATGGAGATCAACCCCTTGTCAGATGTATGTTTTGCAAATATTCTCTCCCAGCTGGTTGGTTGTTTGTTCATCTTGATTCTGATTTCATTTGTCTTATAAAAGCTCTTTAGTCTGATAAAGTCCCACTTGTTTATTTTTTCTTTAGTTTCCCTAGTCTGGGTAGGCATGTCATCCGAAAAGATTCCTTTAAACCCAATGTCAAATAGTGTGTTGCCTATATTTTCTTCTATGAGTTTTATAGTTTCAGGTCTCACCTTCAGGTCTTTGATCCATTTTGAGTTAATTTTTGTGAATGGCGATAGCACATGGTCCACTTTCATTCTTTTGCATGTGGATGTCCAGTTTTCCCAACACCATTTATTGAAGAGACTTTCCTTTCTCCATTGCATGTCCTTAGCACCTTTGTCGAAAATTAGCTGTCCATATATGTGTGGTTTTATTTCTGGGCTTTCAATTCTGTTCCATTGATCTGTGTGTCTGTTTTTGTACCAGTACCATGCTGTTTTGATTACTATTGCTTTGTAGTATGTTTTGAAGTCAGGAATTGTGATGCCTCCTGCTTTGTTCTTTTTCTTTAGGATTTCTTTAGCTATTCGGGGTCTTTTGTTGCCCCATATAAATTTTAGTATTCTTTTTTCTATTTCTGTGAAGAATGTCATTGGGATTCTGATTGGGATTGCATTGAATCTGTAGATTGCTTTAGGTAATATAGACATTTTAACTATGTTTATTCTTCCAATCCACGTGCATGGGATATCTTTCCATTTCTTTATGTCATCGTAGATTTCCCTCAATAATGTCTTGTAGTTCTCATTGTATAGGTCCTTCACCTCCTTGGTAAGATTTATTCCTAGGTATTTTATTCTTTTTGATGCAATTGTAAATGGTATTATCTTTTTGAGCTCTCTTTCTGTTAGTTCATTATTAGCATATAGAAATGCAACTGATTTTTGTAGATTGATTTTGTACCCTGCAACTTTGCTGTAGTTGTTGATTGTTTCTAACAGTTTTCCAACAGATTCTTTAGGGTTTTCTATATATACAATCATGTCATCTGCAAATAGTGAGAGTTTCACTTCTTCGTTACCTATTTGGATTCCTTTTATTCCTTTTTCTTGCCTAATTGCTCTGGCCAAAACCTCCAGTACTATGTTGAACAGGAGTGGTGAGAGTGGGCAGCCCTGCCTCATTCCTGTTCTCAGAGGAATGGCTTTCAGTCTTTCCCCGTTGAGTATGATGTTAGCTGTGGGTTTGTCATATATGGCCTTTATTATGTTGAGGTACTTTCCTTCTATTCCCATTTTATTGAGAGTTTTTATCATAAATGGATGTTGTATCTTGTCAAATGCCTTCTCTGCGTCTATTGAGATGATCATGTGGTTTTCATTCTTTGTTTTGTTGATGTGATGTATCACGTTGATTGATTTGCGGATGTTGAACCATCCCTGCGTCTCTGGTATAAATCCCACTTGATCATGGTGTATGATCTTTTTAATATATTGTTGTATTCGGTTTGCCAATATTTTGTTGAGGATTTTTGCATCAATGTTCATCAGCGATATTGGCCTGTAATTTTCTTTCTTTGTATTGTCTTTGTCTGGTTTCGGTATCAGGGTGATGTTGGCATCATAGAATGATTCAGGAAGTGTTCCATCTTCCTCTATTTTTTGGAATAGTTTGAGGAGGATGGGTATTAAATCTTCTTTGAATGTTTGGTAAAATTCACTGGAGAAGCCATCTGGTCCTGGACTTTTATTTTTTGGGAGGTTTTTGATTACTATTTCAATCTCTTTACTTGTGATTGGTCTATTCAGATTCTCCATTTCTTCTTGGTTCAATTTTGGGAGGTTGTATAAGTCTAAGAATTTATCCATTTCTTCTAGATTGTCCAATTTGTTGGCATATAATTTCTCATAGTATTCTCTTATAATCCTCTGTATTTCCATGGTATCCGTTGTAATTTCTCCTCTTTCATTTCTAATTTTATTTACTTGAGCCTTTTCTCTTTTTTTCTTAGTTAGCCTGGCTAAGGGTTTGTCTATTTTGTTTATCTTCTCGAAGAACCAACTCTTTGTTTCATTAATCCTTTCTACTGTTTTTTTGGTCTCAATATCATTTATTTCTGCTCTGATTTTTATTATTTCTCTCCTTCTGCTGGCTTTGGGCTTTGTTTGTTCTTCTTTTTCTAGTTCTGTTAGGTGTAATTTAAGGTTGCCTATTAGGGCTTTTTCTTGTTTGTTAAGGTGGGCTTGTATCGCTATGAGTTTCCCTCTCAGGACCGCTTTTGCTGCGTCCCATATGGTTTGATATGGCATGTTATCATTTTCGTTTGTTTCCAGATAGTTTTTGATTTCTCCTTTAATTTCATCAATGATCCATTGGTTGTTCAGTAGCATGTTGTTTAATCTCCACATTTTTGTCACTTTCCCAGTTTTTTTTTCCTGGTTCATTTCCAGTTTCATAGCCTTATGGTCTGAAAAGATGCTTGTTATGATTTCAATCTTCTTGAATTTATTGAGGCTTGCTTTGTTTCCCAACATATGGTCTATCCTAGAGAATGTTCCATGCGCGCTTGAGAAGAATGTGTAGTCAGCTGTTTTTGGGTGGAGTGCTCTGTATATGTCTACTAGGTCCATCTCGTCCAGTTTTTCATTTAAGTCTAATATTTCTTTATTAACTTTTTGTCTGGATGATCTATCCATTGCTGTAAGTGGGGTGTTAAGATCCCCTACTATTATTGTGTTGTTGTTGATTTCTCCTTTTAGGTTTGTTAATAGTTGTTTTATGTACATTGGTGCTCCTATGTTGGGTGCATATATATTTATAAGTGATATGTCTTCTTGATGGAGTGTCCCTTTTATCATTATATATTTCCCTTCTTTGTCTTTCTTAACCTGTTTTATCTTGAAGTCTACTTTGTCTGATATGAGTATGGCAACACCTGCTTTCTTTTGTTTGCCATTAGCTTGGAGTATTGTCTTCCATCCTTTCACTCTGAGCCTGTGCTTGTCTTTAGTGCTAAGATGTGTTTCCTGAAGGCAGCATATTGTTGGGTCTTGCTTTTTAATCCATCCTGCCACTCTGTATCTTTTGATTGGAGAGTTCAATCCATTTACATTTAGGGTAATTATTGAAATATGAGGGTTGAATGTTGCTGTTTTGTCACTTATTTTCTGGTTCTTTTGCATTTCCTTTGTTTCTTGTCCCATTTGTTTTGGACTGCCAATTCAGTTTGGTTGTTCTGTCTTACGATTCTTCTAGTTTTCTCTTTGTTTATCATATGTGGTTTTAATTTGATTATTTGTTTAGTGGTTACCTTGAGGTTTGGGCGAAAAATCTTCTGTATGAGATAGTCCATTATCTGATAGCCTCCTATTTCCTTATACTAAGTCAATTCAGTCACTTTCCTCTTCCCCTTCTAAGTTGCTCTTGTTATACCTTATTCTATCTTGTGTTGTGGCTGTGTGTTTACAGTGATGAGGTTAAATTTATTTTTGGTGAATTTCTTCCTTTGATCTTTGATTTTAGTATTTAAGTGGTTGCTAACCTATTCCGGTAAAGATCTACTATTTCTCTGATTTTGTCTACCTACTTTTCTCCTTACTCCAAGCTTTGTGTTCCCTTTCTCTTCTTGTTTTCAGGCCTGAGGGCCTTCTTGATTATTTCTTGTAGTGGCGGTCTCGTGGCCATGAACTCCCTTAGCTTTTGTTTATCTGGGAGAGTTACTATTTCTCCATCATATTTGAAGGATATTTTTGCTGGATAGAGTATTCTTGGCTGAAAGTTTTTGTCTTTTAGTATTTTGAATATATCATTCCAGTCTCTTCTAGCCTGAAAAGTTTCTGTTGAGAAATCCGCTGAGAGCCTGATGGGAGTTCCTTTGTACGTTATTTTTTGTTTTTGTCTAGCTGCCCTTAATATTGTTTCTTTGTCGTTGACCCTGGCTAGCCTTACCACTAGGTGTCGTGGTGAAGGCCTTTGTCTGTTAATATATATAGGAGTCCTGTTGGCTTCGCTTACTGGTATTTCCTGCTCCTTCCCCAGATTTGGGGAATTTTCAGCTATTATTTCCTTGAATAGGCTCTCTGTTCCTCTTTCCCTCTCCTCTCCCTCAGGAATACCTATAATTCTTATGTTACATTTTCTAATAGAGTCCGATATTTCTCGGAGTCTTTCTTCATTTCTTTTTAGTCTTAGTTCTCTCTCTTCTTCCATCTGGAGTATATCTGTATTCCTATCCTCTAAAGTACTAATTCTTTCCTCCATATTGTCAGCTCTGTTCTTTAAAGATTCCAGATTCTCCTTTATCTCCTCCATTGTGTTCTTCATCTCCATCAGCCCTGATAGGTTTTTCTTTATGATTTCAATCTCTTTTGTGAAGAAACTCCTAATCTCATTTAATTGTTTGTCTGTGTTGTCTCGTATTTCGTTGAGTGTTTTTATGATAGCTATTTTGAAATCTCTGTCATTTAGTTTATGGATTTCTGTGTCTTCGGGGTTGATTTCTGGGTGCTTGTCATTTTGTTTCTGGTCTGGTGATTTCATATATTTTTGCATTGTGGTTCCTGTGTTGGTTTTGATTTTCCTCATCCTGGAAGTCTCTGGTTGCAATTTCCACCTGCCGCCACTGTGTGGTGGTAAAGGGCTGTGTAGTCTAAGCCCCCTGCGCTCTGCCCCAGTTTTTCTGCTGCGATCCGCAGTTTTGTTTTGTTTTGTTTTGTTTCTTTTCCCCACTGCGATCCACGGGTCCAGTCTAGTTTATTCAGGTCTGCCTCGGACCGCTAGATCTGGTCGAGCTGCAGACTCCGGGTTGCGGGGAGGGGGGAGCTCTCTCTTTTGCCCTCTGGGTCCCTGACGTGGGAGGCTTCTCGATTGCCCCTCTTTATCCGCTCTCTGGGTTGCTCAGATGTTGATGGTAGCCCTGTGGCTCCTCTGAGCCCTCTGTGCGGGAGTTTCCCACTGGCTGAGAGAGCCCGAAGAGCTACAGTTTCCCGCCGAGTGCCGCCCCTCCCCCCCTCTGGGAGCCGCGCGGACCGGGATCGCTGATCTGATGGGGAGGGAGCGGAGTTCTCCTTTCCTCTCCCCACTTCCTCCGGGGGCCCGGCACGTTCCGCTCTCAGATGTGCGGCAGTGTGGATCCCTCCGCTCCAGCTTTTGACTGTCTGGGATTCCGTTGTTGGTCTGTGGCTGTTACTTTTGTTGTATTTTGTGGGGGAAGAATTCACGGGAAAGCTCACTCCGCCATGATGCTCTGTCTCCAGATATTTTTTGATTTCTCCTTTAATTTCTTCAATGATCCATCTGTTGTCCAGCAACATGTTGTTTAGCCTCCACATATTTGTCACTTTCCCAGCTTTTTTGTTGTAGTTGATTTCTAGTTTCATAGCATTATCTTTGGAAAAGGTGCTTTATGTGATTTCAATCTTCTTAAATTTATTGAAGCTTGCCTTGTTTCTCAACATATGGTCTATCCTTGAGAATGTTCCATATGCACTTGAGAAGAATGTGTATTCTTCTGTGTTTGGATGGAGTGTTCTATATATATCTATTAAGTCCATCTGGTCTAGCTTTTCATTTAAATCCACTATTTCCTTATTCACTTTCTGTCTGGATGATCTATCCCTTATGTGAGTGGGGTGTTAAGGTCCCCTACTATTATTGTGTTGTTGTTAATATCTCCTTTTAGGTTTGTTAATAGTTGCTTTATGCACTTTGGTGCTCCTGTGTTGGGTACATATATATTTATAAGTGTTATGTCTTTTTGATGGACTGTGCCTTTTATCATTATATACTGTCCTTCTTTGTCTCTCATTACCTGTTGTGTCTTGAAGTCTACTTTGTTGATATAAGTATGACAACACTTGCTTTCTTTTGTTTGCCATTAGCTTGGAGTATTGTCTTCCATCCCTTCACTCTGAGCCTGTGTTTGTCTTTAGAGCTGAGATGTGTTTCCTGGAGGCAGCATATTGTTGGGCCTTCTTTTTAATCCATCCTGCCACTCTGTGTCTTTTGATTGGAGAATTCAATCCAATAGAGTGATTATTGATATATGAGGGTTTAGTGCTGCCATTTTATTACTCATTTTCCAGTTCTTGTGCATTTCCCTTGTTTCTCTTCCCTTGGTAATTCGGACTACCAATTCACTTTGGTAGTTCTCTATGATGTTTTTCTCAGTTTTCTCTTTATTTATCATTTGTGTCTCTGTTCTGATTATTTGTTTAGTGGCTACCATGAGATTTGTATAAAAAATCTCATAGATGAGATAGTCCATTTTCTGATAGCCTCTTATTTCCTTAGACTAATCCAATTCCATCCCTTTCCTCTTCCCCTTATAAGTTACTATTGTCACAACTTATTCCATCTTGTGTTGTGAGTTTTCAGTTAAAATGACAAGATTATATTTATTTTTGATGTTTTCTTTCCCTTTATCTTTAATGTTATACTTAAGTGTTTGCTAACCTGTTCTGATAGACAGCTGCAATTTTCTGATTTTGTCTACCTATTTATCTGCTTGCTCAAGGCTTTGTAATTGCTTTCTTATTTTTTTCAGGTATGAGGGCCTTCTTGGTCATTTTGTGGGCGGGGGGGGTCTTATGGTGATGAACTCCCTTAGCTTTTGTTTATCTGGGAAAGTTGTTATTTCTCCATCATATCAGAAGGATGTGTTTGCTGGATAGAGTATTCTTGTTTGAAAGCTTAGTCTTTCAGAATTTTGAATATATCATTCCACTTTCTCTCAGCTTGTAAGGTTTCTGCTGAGAAATCTACTGAAAGCAGATAGGGGTTCCTTTGTAAGTTATTTTCTTCTGCCTTGCTGCCCTTAATATTTTTTCTTTGTCATTGACTTTTGCCAGCTTTACTACTATATGCCTTGGATAAGGTCTTTTTACATTGCTATAATTAGGATTCCTAATAGCTTCTTTAACCTGTATTTACAGCTCCTTCTCCAGGTTTGGGAAGTTCTCAGCTATTATTTATTTGAACAAGCTTTCTGCTCCATTGTTCTTCTCTTCTCCATCTGGAATACCTATAATCCTTATGTTGCATTTCCTAATTGAGTTGGATATTTCTTGGAGAATTTCTTCATTTCTTTTTATCTAAGTTCTCTTCCTCCTCCATCTGAAGTATTTCTGTATTTCTGTCCTCCACACTGCTGATTTTCCCCACCACACCTGGGACAGCTCCCCATCCCTTTTCCCTCTGCTGGCACAGCCCTAATGGGCTCTCCCTCCCCCAGGAACAAAGTCTTGCAGCTCCTTTGGGTGGGGGACTGGAGGTGCCAGGGGCCCTCAACTGGGAGGTGGTGCTGGTGTACTTCTGAGCCTGGACGAGGGTCAAGTCAACAGGAAAGGTACATCTGGAGGCAGGCAGGGCTGGGAATGATGGCAGGGCTGGGGGGCAGCATTGCCTGAGGGAGGGGTGTCTCTGCCAGGGATGACTGTTGCAACAGGAGGTTACAGACCAGGGCCAGGTCCTGGTGAGGGGGCAGGTACTTCAATCCAGGCCATTTGATCCCCACCCCATGGCTAGATAGTCCTCCCCACCCTCCAAATCCAGGCCCAGCAGCCTTCCTTCCTGAGGGGGAGAGGCCAAAGCAGTAGCTGCCCCTTCCCTATGTTGGACAACCCTGTCCCTGTGCCCCACCACCACCATTTCTATGTCATCACCCCCCCAGTTTCTGTCTGTTTCTCACTCACTATCTGAGTCTGTTTTGATGGTCTGGGTGGACCTTGTCTATGGCTGTCTCTCTCGCCTGCCTCTCTGGCCCTGGGGACCCAGAAGTGAGTCTAGAACCATGCCCTCCTCAGAAGCTTCCTGTCAGGTTATGGAGACATATGTAAGCACAGCTGTGCAGTGGAAGAAGGCTCACTAGATGAAGGTTGGAATAGATGGTGAGGAGCCAAACCACAGAATCCACCACAGCCCTTCCCTTTGTCTACTCGGCACCCAGATGTACTTTTCTTCCAAGACATAATAGTAGCTAACACCTCCTATGTTCCAGGCCCTTTCAAGGGCTTTACATGTGTTAATCCCTTATATAAGTTTTCAGACAATAATAGCAACAACACTCTCCTGCCTGCCATAATGCAGGTGTCCTCCAAACAAGTAAAAATACACTCACTCTCTCCACAACAGGAGAGACTCAAAGCCCCATCCATCTCAGGGTGATGTTCTGTCCATCTCTAGTTCCTTCCTGATGTCATGTAGAGAACCTATAATAAGCTAGGGACTAAATTATAAAGTTAACTTCTACCAACACAACCACTATAACATAACAGACAGAAGGTGGGGAGGGGAGGAAATTGGCTAATATGAATGAAAAGATGCACCAAATAACAATGAGGTAAAGTAGGTATGAGTTACTACAGTCCTCATTTCTGCAATTACACATACAGCCATATGTTTTTTGTTCTTTTATGTGATGGTCAGTTAGGTATGGCCATAAGAGGAGACACAGGAGAGGCACAGAAAAAAAAAATGTTTATTATACTCAGAGTTCCTAAAGAGACAGAGTCACTGTACCTCATGCCAAGAGGGGGTCACATGGGAGGGAGTGCCAAGGGGATGGGCTCAACCAAGCTGGTGGGGAACAGGCAGAAAGCAAGAATCTGTGGGCAAGCACCTTTACTGGGAGTCAGGGTGGAGTACAGAACAGAAAGTGCAAAGGGATTTCATCGGTGTGTTTGAATGTTACTAGGTCACATACAGTAAGGGGAAGGTAGGAAGGGGACCTTGTGGCAGAGGCCAAGCTTAGACTGGTGCACCTGGGTGCCTGGGTGAAGTGCTTACATGCTGTTTGTGAGGATGTTGAGGCAACAGGAAAGTATGAAGTTTTAAAATTTGCAGTACACCATGGTTGATATTTGTCATTTCCCTCCTCTATTATCCTATCCGTGTAGTGTTTTTCCTCAGCCCACATTTCAGCTGATTATGATTCTTTATTATATGAGGTGACCTAAGTCTTCATTCCTGAGGGGGTGAGCCCTTGCTGGTCCTGTCCATAAGGATCTTCTGCTGTCCTCCTCTAAATTTTACCTTCCTACATAGCAGTACTAGCAAGTGCCTTCCAAAATTCTGTGGGTCTCAGAAATACTTTTCTCTTACTCCAGTTACATAGCAGAAATTCTCTCTTCTTGATAATCAGGACCCATCACCCCAGCCAACGCAATAACTCTCCTCTTGCTCATTAGTTCAGTAGCACAAGGATCACAGAGTGGCCAGGCAAAAGTCTCAAGTCTATTTCAGTAGAGCTTTTGTGGGGAGACTGTGATGGCAAATTAGGCTTTAGTATGTCCATGGATGGTATTGCTAACAAACCATGGTGGTGGAGAAGGCAGATACACATACAGAAAAAGTGTCTGTTTCACAGAGGAAAACTTGCTGCCCGCTTCAGAATGGGAAAGAAGCTGGCTGCCATTCACAGAGGAGGTCGTTCTATCCGGCTGATTATTGAAATCTTCCTGTGCAGCGGATGTGCTGCAGTGAACATTCACAGGGGCTGCACATCCCCTCATGTTGTGGACCCATTCTTGGCAATCCATTCATGTACCTCTTTCCCAGCCCACCTTGCTGTCAATCCTCCACCAAGTGCTTCCAGGTCTGAAACACATACCCTGGAAGGGACAGGGCTAAGGTAGAGGGGCAGCCAGCTGGAAGGAGGTGGGAGTGTGAGGAGTGAGTTTCTAACAATTAGTTGTTCACCATCATGTCAAACAATTCGTCCTCTCTTTTCTGATTTTCAGCACCGTACTTCTCTTTTTAAAAGAATATTGATTAAAAAGAATCATAAATGTCAACCAAACAATTGCAGGATTTTGCAAATACAGGGTGATATTTAGTTAACAAAACAATGGTTACTTCATCGAGGCTGCATCAAATGCATGTGAACCAGAAAAACCTGCCATCCTCAGAAACCAACAAGAACCTCTTCTACCTGTCAAGGCCAGGTTCAGACCCCCATGGACAAAGTCAGCGGCTACTGAAAATGACACGAAAGGTCAAGACTGTCTAAAGACACGTACAGTAGGGTATTGAGTACACAAGAACGGTCTAACGATTAAAAACAAATCTTCTAGAGTCTTAAATTTCCTTTTTTTGTTGTTTTGTTTTGAAAAGTATGAGATTGGTAATGGGGCAGTTAACTGCTTTAGAGACAAAAACACCTCTATTAAAACCAACTTTTTCAACAAAATCATCATCGTTGCCATCCTTGTCTTCAGACTCCTCATCGTTTTCATTATCATCTTTGTCTTCTTTCTCTTCCTCTTTTTCTTGATTTTTCAGACTTTACAGCTCCATTTGCTTTCTTTACATTAGGTATCTGTTAACCACATAGGCAATAATATCCATTATATATTTTTCTCCATCTGAACAACCTTATTATCTGCTCATTTCTCTCAGTTTCTTTGTAGCATCTCCCATGGAAAGGGCAGGAAGCTCTCCTTGACTAGAATGTGATACTCAGCACAAAGGAAAGAAATGGACATAGGGCTCTTGAATGCATTAGGATCCTTGCATTGTTTTCTTTTCTCTTTAGTGGAAAATGAGCTGTGTCTGCCTCTGCCATGTCTTGCCCTTTTCAGAGCATTTGGAGTGGAAGACTGAAGCATCTGGATGAAGCTTCTGATGTTCCTTCTGGCACCATCTGGACTCTCAATTCCATTCCACTTGTCTATATGTCTATCCTTATGCCACTAGCACACTGTTTTGATTACTGTAGCTTTGAAATAAGTTTTGAAATCAGGAAGTATGTGTCCTCCAACTTTGTTCTTCTTTTTCCAGATTGTTTTGGCTATTCAGGGCCCCTTGCAAATCCACATGAATTTAAGGATTGGAATTTCTATTTCTGAAAAAATAAAAAGAAATTCATTGGAATTTATATAGATATTGTCTTGAATCTTTAGATCATTTTGGGTGGTATTGCCACCTTAACTAAATTAAATCTTCCAAACCAGAGAGTCCAGAAATAAACCCATACATCCATGGCCAATTGATTTTTGTCGTGGGTGCCAAGACAATTCAATGAGAAAAGAATTGTCTCTTCAACGACTGGTGCTGGGACAACTGGATATCCACATGCAAAAGAATGAAGTTGGACCCCTACCCAACACCATATACAAAAATTGACTCAAAATGGATCAGCTACCTAAATTGGATGTCTTTCCATTTATTTAGGTCTTCTTTAATTTCTTTCAGCAATGTTTTGTGGTTTTCGTGTACAAGTCTTGCACCCCCTTGGTTAAATTTATTTCTATGTATTTTATTCTTTTTGATACTATTGTAAGCGGAACTGTTTTCTTAATTTCATTTTCAGATTATTCATTCCTGGCATATAGAAAAACAACTGATTTTTGCATGTTGATCTTGTAATCTGCAACTTTGCATAATTCATGTATTATCTCTAGAAGTTTTTTGTGGAGTCCTTGGAATTTTCTATATATAAGATCATGTCATCTCTAATAGAGATAGTTTTACTTTTTCCTTTCCAATTTGGATGTCTTTTATCTCTTTTTGTTGCCTAACTGCTCTGGCTAGAACTTCTAGTACAATGTTGAATAGAAGTGGTGAATGTGGGCATCCTTGTCTTGTTCTTGATCTTAGAAGGAAAACTTTCAGTCTCTCATCATTGAGTATGATCTTAGCAAAAGGTTTTTCATAAATGCCCTTTATCATGTTTAGAAAGTTTCTTTATATTCCTAGCTTTTTTAATGTTTTTATCATGAAACTGTGTTGGATTTTGTCAAAAATTTTTTCTGAGTCACTTGAGATGATCATGTAGGTTTTTTTCCTTTGTTCTATTAATGTGGTGTTATTACATTGATTCTTTGATAGATTTTCGCATGTGGAACCATCCTTGCATTCCTGGGATAAATCTCACTTGGTCAGGCTGTGTCTAATTCTTGTAATATGCTGCTGAATTCAGTTTGGTGGTATTATGTTGAGGATTTTTGCACCTATATTCATAAGACATGTTGATCTGTGGTTTTCTTTTCTTGTGATGTCTTTATCTGGCTTTGGTATCAGGGTAATGCTGGCTTCATAGAATGAGTTAAGAACTGTTCCCTCTTCTATTTTTTGAGTTTGAGAAGGATCGATGTTAATTCTCCCTTAAATGTTTGGTAGAATTCTCCAGTGAAGCCATCTGGTCATGTACTTTTCTTTGATGGGACATTTTTTATTACTGATTCAATCTCTATACTTATTATATGTATGTTCATATTTTCTTCCCCAAATATCCATGTGGTTTGCTCCATCACTTCTTTCAAGTCTTTGCTCAAATGACTGCTTCTCAGCAAGGTTTTCCCTGCTCACTACATCTAAAAAGACACACACCCCAACCTCTTATCTCTCTTCTATGGTCTCTTCCGTTAGTAATTATTGCCATTTACCACACCATTTATTATCTGTCCCCTCCACAGGAATATATGCTCCATAAGAAATTGTTCCATGAGCAAACTCTGTCTGGATTTTTCACCACTACAGGCCTAGTGCCTAGCAATAGAAGACACCCAATTAATATTTGTGGAATATATGCATAAATAAACTGGAGCTCAGTGAGTGGAATGGTAGTTCCTAGATGAGGCAGAGCCTCGTAGGCCATAGAAATGAGTTTTTAGTTCAGTTTGAAGTGCAATGGAAGGCATAGAAGAGTTTCAAACAAGGAAGTAAGATGATCTTATTTATGTTTTAAGATCAATCTGGAAAATAGATTTGAGGGACTCTATGCTGAAGGCTAAGAGACCAGCAACTTTACTGTCAATAGCTTTCAGAAGAGAGATGATTATGGCCTGAACTAGGTTGACAGCAGTGGTATGGAGAAAAGTTGATGAATTCAAGAGATATTTTGAAGATAAGTGGCACATAACTGGTAAATGAATTGGATATGAAAGAGGGGAGAAAAAGGTAGGTGACAATGATCACCTTTAGAGTAAAACCATCTTGGACCTTCCAGACAAGACCAGTCACCATCTGAATACCACCAACTGACCACAGTTGATATCACAAAGAGCAGAATTGGCCAGGTGAGCCTTGCTCAATTTCTGACCCAAAATATTGTAAAATATAATACCACGGTTGTTATTTTAAGTTAGAATAATTGCAAGTAGCTTATTACACAGATCAGATAACCAAAACAACACTCTCACTAAGAACAATTATAAATGCTGATAAATTATAAAATCATATTTTTAAAGGCAGGGAACTACAGAAACAATAAGAACTAAAAGGACTAAGATTCCAGAGAGGGGAGTACTATACACTGCATGTTTGTGTCCCCGCAAAATTCATATGTTGAAACCTAATCCCCAATGTGATGGTATTTGGAGGTGGGGCCTTTGGGAGGTGATTAGGTCATGAGGGTGGAGCCCACATGAGTAGGATTAGCTCCCTTATGAAAGGGACCCCAAAGAGCTCCCTGACCCCTTTCGCCATGTGAGAACACAATGAGAAAATGGCTGTCTATTAACCAGGAAGCAGGCCCACCAGACACTGAATCTGCCAGCACCTTGATCTCAGACTTCTCTGAAACTGTGAGAAATAAATGCCTGTTGTTTATAAGCCACTCAGTCTGTGGCATTTTTGTTATAGCAGCCCAAGCAGACTAAGGCAGGGAGAAACTTTCAGACTTGAGCCGAGGAACTGCAGCTGCTTTTTGCTTAAAGGAATATGCTAGCTATAGTTGAAGGCTAGATGCTGAGAATCTGAACTTGACCCAGGCAGAAGGCTATTGCTAAGGTTCAGAAAAACCAGCAGAGCGTTTAGCAGTTATGAGGGGCTATAGTGACAAAATTGGAGACTTTGGGGCCCTCAAACCCACAGCTACTCTTCCCCAAGACATTGGCATAGTTCTGAAGCTGCACGGGGTGGGAGGCTACAGACCTAAGCTGAGCAGTGATAGGCATTTTCTGCGGTCTCACAGTGCTTGGGAAACAAAGACCTGCTAAAGGAGGGGCCCTGAAAACACAACAAACATGAGTAAAAGCCCTGGAGGGAGTGGTGAATTTACACTGATCATCTGCAACCACTTTTTTCCTGGGAATAATTTCAGATCTCAGTGCAGATAGAGGCTGAGGGTTGCTGCTAGGAGGCAGAGAAATCAGCAGAGCTTTAAGTGGTCAAGTAGAGCGGAAGTGACAAAATTGGAGACCTGTGGGATGTATTAGTTTGCTAAGGCTGCTGTTACAAAGCACAACAAACTTAGTGGCTTACAACAACAGAAATGTGTTCTTACACATTTCAGGAGGCCAGAGGTCCAAAATCAAGATGTTGGCAAGCCATACTCTCTATGAAGGCTCTAGGAAAGAATCTGTTCCATGCCTTTCACCTAGTTTCAGGTGGTTGCCAACAATCCTTGGCATTCCTTGGTTTGTAGATGCATCACTTCAATCTTTGCCTTAATCTTCACTGGTATTATCCTCTCTGTGTCAGTGTCTCTCTCTTCTCCTCTTCTAAGGACATCAGTCATATTGGATTTATGGCACACCCTACTTCAGTATGACCTGATCTTTACTTGATTACATCTGCAAAGACCCTATTTCCAAATAAGGTCATGTTCACAGGTACCATGGATTAGGACTTGAACATATCTTTTTGGGAGTCACTATTCAGTCCACAACAGGGGACCTCAAGCATTCAGTTGATCCTCAGCTCAAGAGATACTTACAGCATCTCAATAGAATAGAGGACAAAAACCACGTGATAATCTCAATAAACACAGAAAAAGCGTTGGACAAAGTCCAAAACCCTTCATGATAAAAATATTCAACAAACTAGGAATATAAGGGAAGTTCATCAACATGATAAACAGCAGGTATGAAAAGCTCACAGTTAACATCATAGTGAATGATGAAAGACTGAATGCTTTCTCCTTAAGATCAAGAACAAGCCAAAGATGTCAGCTCTTTACTTTTCTATTCAACATTGTACTAGAGGTTCTTGCCAGTGCACTAAGGCCAGAAAAAGAAATAAAAGGCAGCCATATTGGAAGGAAGAAGTAAAACTATCTTTATTTGCAGGTGACATGATCCTGCAAGTAGAAAATTCTAAGGAAACCACTAAAAAACCATTATAACTGAGTTCAGCAAGATAGAAGATTACAAGATCTATATATGAACATCAATTGTATTTCTATACACTTGGAATGAATGATATGAAAATTAAATTAGGAAAACCATTCCACCTACATGGCATCAAAAACAACAAAATACGTATGAATGAATTTGACAAAGGAAGTGCAAAACTTACAGTCTGAAAACTACAAAATATTTTTGAAAGAAATTGAATGACATCCCATGTTCATGGAGCTGAAGACTTAATATTGTTATGATGGCAATACTCCACAAATTAATATATGGATTCAATCCAATCCTTATCAAAATCCCAGATAAATTCTTTGCAGAAATTGACAAACTGATACTGAAATTCATATGGTGATTAAAGAGACCAAGAATATACAAAACGATCTTGAAAAAGAACAAACTTGGAGGACTAGCTACAGCAATCAAGAGTGTGCGGTACTGGCATAAGGACAGACATATAGATCAAGTGGAATAGAATTGAGAGTCCAGAAATAAACCCTCACATTTATGGTCAATTGATTTTCAACAAAGATGCCAAGACAATTCAATGGGGAAAACATAATCTTTTCAACAAATGGTTCTGGGACAACTGAATATCTACATACAAAAGAATAAATTTGGACCCCTACCTCACACCATACAGAAAAATTAAATCCAAATTGATCATGGACCTAAATTTAAGAGATAAAACTACAAAACTCATAGAAGAAAACAAAGGTGTAAAACTATGATCTTGGATTGGAAAATTGTTTCTTAGATATGACACCAAAAGTACAAGAGGAATACAAAAAAATAGATAGACTAGACATCATCATCAAAATTAAAAATTTTGTGCTTCAAGGGACATCATCAAGAAAATGAAAAGACAACCTACATAATGGTATAACATTGTGCAAATCATATATCTAATAAGGGCCTACTATCCTGAATATAGAAAGAACTATTACAACTCAATATTAAAAAGAAAAACAACCTAATTTTAAATGAAGGAAAAGGTCTGAATAGATATTTCTCCAAAGAGGACATACAAATGCCCAATAAGCACATGAAAAAATGTTCAAAATAATGAGCCATCAAGAAATGTAAATCAAAACCAGAATGTGATACCACTTCATATCCACTAGGATGGCTATATTTAAAAAGACAGACAATAACAAGTGTTAGCTAGGATGAGGAACAAGTGGAACCTTCATAATACATTGCTGGTGGGAATGTAAAATTGTGCAGCCATTATGGAAGACAGTTTGCCATTTCCTCAATACGTTAAACATAGAATTACCACATGACTCAAAAATTTCACTTCTAGGTATATACCCAAAATACATGAAAACAGACATTCAAACAAAAACTTGTACAAGAATATTCAATGCAGTACTATTTGCAATAGCCAAAAGGTAGAAACACCTCAAATGTCAATAACTGATGAATGGATAAGCAAAATGTGGTCTATCCATACAATGGAGTATTCTTCAGCCATAAAAAGGAATGAAGTATTGATACATGCTACAATATAGATGAATTTTGAAAACATTATGGTAAGTGAAAGAAGCCAGACACAAAGGACCACATATTGTGTGATTCTATTTATATGAAATATCCAGAATAGGTAAATCCATAGACATAGAAAGCAGATTAGTGGTTGCTAGGGGCTAATGGTAGGGAGGACTGGGGAGTAACTGCTTAATGGTATGGGGTTTCCCATTTGGGGTGATGAAGAAGTTCTGAAACTAGATAGCAATGATGGATGCACAACATCGTGAATGTACTAAAGGCCACTGAATTGTATACTGTAAAGTAGTTAAAATAGTGAATTTTGTATTATGTGTATTTTACTACAATTTTTCTTAAATATCAGAGTAGAAACTTCCGCAGTCTCTCAGTGCTGAGAAGACAAAGACCCATACCCACTAGGGCTGTCAATCAAAAGCCCTAGTGAACCAGAAGAAGACTGCAACCTGGCATCAACATAGACCAGTCCCTGATTAGACAGAGTGCAGTGATCAGCAGAGAAAATGCTTCACCCTTTCTGGTGGAAGACAACCTCATCTAGAGCATCTACGGTATTTTTTACACAATGTTTGGGACTCAACCAAAATTACTAGGCATGAGAATTGACAGGATTGTGTGACCAAATAACCAATAGAAAAACCAGATAACCAAGAGTAGCAGACTGAGGGGTGACCAGGTATTAGAACGAGCAGGAAATGACTTTAAAATAACTATCATTAATATGTTCAGAAAAATAGAGAAGACGGAGATTTTCATAGAGAATTGGAATATAAAAAATGATAAAATGGACATCCTAAAACTGAAAATTCCAATATTTGAAATTAAGAACTCAATGGATGACTGGCCAAAGGAAAGTATCTAAAACGAAACACAAAAAATAGATTTTTTTTAAAAACTGAAGAGTGCAAAAGGCATGTAGAACACGGCCAAGAGGTCTAACATACATATAAATGGAGTCTCAGAAAGAGACAGAGACAATGGAGCAGAGTCAATATTAGAATTTGAATTTTTCAAGTTAATGAACGACATCAAGCCACAGAATAAAGAAGGTCAGCAAAGGTCAAGCAAGATAAATACAAAGAAAACCATATCTAGGCACATTGTAGTAAGACTGCTGAAATACAAAGAGAAAATCTTAATAGAAGCCAGAGGAAAAAAGGAGGGGAAAGGAACAAGACTAAGATGAACAGCTGAATTCTCCACAGAAACAGTGGAAGCCAGAAAATGAGAAAATCACATATTTAAAGTGCTGAAAGAAAATAATTTCCAACCTAGAATTCCATATACCCAGTGAAAATATCATTCAAAAATGAAGATGATGTATATGGAATTCCCACTATGACAGAGTGAAGAGGTTGACAAATTCTATCCACAAAACATCAAGTACAAAACTAGACAAAGTTATCAAAAACAACCATCGCAGGGCTCTGGAAAGTGACCAAAGGCAGACGATGAACTGTTACAACTTCAGCTAAGAACAGCAGGAATCTGCAACCTTCTTGCCCATCCCCTTAATTAGGCAAGGTCAGTACGTTACCAGTGCAGGGCTGCCAGCTGTGTTGCCACAGGAGGTGGTCTTGATTTGGAGCAGGGAGCAAATGTCAGGCTTTTTCAGCTAAAAGTGGAGAATTTGATAGGAAACTAATAGAGGAAAGCCACAGTTTGAATAACCTGAGGTTGTGATCATGGTTGGGGTGAGCAGTGAGCCATCCAGAAATTTAACAGAAAAACCTTGGAAATAAGAGAGTCATGAAAGGGTAAAATAAGATTTCCACTCAGCCCTGGCTGACTAGGAAATTACATGCATGAGCAGGGGAGACTCAAGAGAGACCAGCAGAAAATGAAAGCCAAGGAAGACTTGAAAGCTGTCTGAACTTGGAATGCACTCCCAACCCACACACAGATCAATCTGCAAATGGTGGAAGTGTTTTGGGCTCAATAAGTTTGAGCACAATCTCTACCAAAATCGTTGGCTGACCACTAAGCTATACAGACACTAGGAAGCAAGGTTAATAAATAAAATAAGAATTTTTAAAATATGAGGAGAGAAAACAGCAGCTTTACCCCATGGGTTGCATAGATTGTGGAAGCAATAGATTCAACAGTTTAGGTCCAGGAAAGTCATTAAAACAGAGCAAAACAAAACGAAAAAAAATGCTCAGAAAAAGCTCAGAATCCAGAGTTCCTACATCATCTAAAATGTCCATTTTTCAACCAAAAAACAAAAACATGCAAACTGTAGGGGTTAAGAAATTCTGTGTGGCACCCTGATGATCTTGCACATCTCCACATACAATACATAGGCAAGGACTGACTACAGTGTGACCTAGGTCTTGGCACTATACCCTGTGATTCTCCTGGGGCACGGAGAAGAAGCCTGGTATGGAGCTTCTGTGAGGAAATTTCTCATCCATATCTTATGAGAGACTTCAGCAAGGCCATTTCTTATCCATCTCCCTAGTTGCAGTTGAGCATAGAACTTTTCACCTTGTCTGCCCTTAGGTTACAGCTTCAGGTTTCTATACGAGTCTATCAATCTGCTTGGCTGTAATTTTAGAAGTGACTCCTCAATGGCAGAGTGATCCACTGCCTGTATCACCTGTCATTTGGTCCCTCTAGTTTGGTGTCATCCTGTGGAACTAGAGACATGATCTGACACCATGCTGATCTTGTTTTTGCTGACTGTGTAAGTAACAAACTGTCTGAATCAATTTGAGCTCATTGTCTCCTTACAAATTGAATCTATGGAAATGTGGCAAGCCAAGCTAGCAACCACAGTGCTGCTGCCTAGGAATTGCTTGATGACTTGACAGAAAGAAAACGGAAAGTATGACCCAAACTCACGAGTAAAAGTAGTCAATAGAATCTGACTTTGAGGGGGCCTAGATATTCAATTCAGCAGTCAAAGGCTTCAAAGCAGCTATTATAAACATGTTCAAAGAAGTATATAAAACTATGCTCGAATAATTAAAGAAAAATATGACAATTCAACAAATGCAGAATATCAATGGAGAAATAGAAACTATATTAACCAAATAGGAATTCTAGAGTTTAAAAATATAAGAACTGACATGAAAAATCCACTAGGTGGACTCAAGAGTGGATATGAGATGAAAGAGGAAAGAATCAGTAAACTCAAAGACAAACCAATAGAAATTATCAAATCCAAAGAAAAGAAAGAAAAACAAATTGAAGAAAAATTAACAGAGTCTCATATGGTGGATATACCTGGTGGATGCCATCAAGTGTACCAACTTAAGTGTAATGAGACTCCCAGGAGGAAAGGAATGAAAGAAAGGGGCAGAAAAAAAAATAAATGAAAAAATAATGGCTGAAACCTTCCCAAATTTGATGAAAAACATTAATCTAAAGAACCAGGGAGCACAACAAACCCCAAATAGGACAAACAGAAAGGTATCCATACCTAGACAGACCATAGTCAACCTGTTGAAAGCCATACAGAAAAATCTTGAAAGCAGCAAGAGAAAAAAAAAATTCATCATGTACAAGAGAACAACAATTCACTTAATGGCTGACACCTCATCAGACTCAACGGAAAGCCAGAAGGCAATGGATGACATTTTCAAATTGTTGAAAGAAAAAAAATTGTCAACCAATAATTCTATATCCAGAAAAACTAGACTTCAAAAATGAAGTTAAAATAAAGACATTCTCAGGTAAAGAGCAAAGGAATTTGTTCCTAGTGGACCTAACTTACAAGAAATACTAGGGAAAGACTTTCTGGTTAAAAAGAAATAACACCTAGTAACTCAAATGCACATGAAGAAATGAAGAGGAAAGGAAATCCTGACACAAAACGGGACTTCAATACTCCACTTTCAACAATGGATAGATCATCCAGACATAAAATCAATAAGGAAACATTGGATTTGAACTATACTTTAGACCAAATGGACCTAACAGACATATAGAGAACATTCCATCTCAGAGCAGCAGAACACACATTCTTCTCGAGCACACATGGAACATTCTCTAGTATAGATCATATGTAAGGTACAAAGCAAGTCTTAACAAATTTAAGAAGACTGAAATCAAGTATCTTTTCCAACTACAATGGTATGAAACTAGACATCAATAACAAGAGGAAAATTGGAAAATTGCCTTTTTTTCCTGAGAAATTGATGTTTTACTGAGAGTTATGAGGGACAGAAAGGAGGAGGAATTTCCATGAGATGTCAGAGATCAACATCCTTTTAACATGCTTTATGTTCTTTAAAAAAAAAAAAAAAGGTAATTTATTTTTTCACAGTTCTGGAGGTTGGAAGTCTGAGATCAGGATGACAGCATGGTTGAGTTCTGGTTCTCTCTTCCTGGCTTGCAGATGGCCAACTTCTCACTGTGTGCTCACGTGACCTTTCCTCAGGGCATGCGTGTGGAGAGAGAGAGTTCTGTCCCCTCCTCTTCTTTTTTTAAAATTTATTTTACTGAGTTCATATTGATCTATAACATTATATAAATTTCAGGTGTACATCATTATATTTTTACTTCTGTATAGACTACTCTTTGTTCACCACCAAAGGTCTAGTTTTCATCTATCACCATACATATGTGCCCCTTTACCCCTTTTGCCCTCCCCCTAATCTCCTTCCCCTCTGGTAACCACCAATCTGTTCTCCATATCTATTTGTTTGTTTATCTACCACAGATGAATGAAGCCATATAGTAATTGTCTTTCTCTGTCTGACTTATTTCACTTAGCATAATACCCACAAAGTCCATCCATGTCATCACAAATGGCACGATTTCATCTTTTTTATGGCTGAGTAGTATTCCATTGTGTATATATACCACATCTTCTCTATCCATTCATTCATTGATGGGCACTTAGGTTGTTTCCAAGTCTTGGCTATTATGAATAATGCTGCAATGAACATAGGGGTGCATATATCTTTTTGCATTAGAGTTTTCGTGTTCTTTGGATAAATATTCAGAAGTGGAATAACTGGCTATTTTTAATTTTTTGAGAAATATCCATACTGTTTTCCATAATGGCTGTACCAATTTGCATTCCCACCAGGAGTGTATAAGGGTTCCTTTTTCTCCACATCCTCTCCAACACTTGTTATTTCTCGTCTTTTTAAAAATAGCCATTCTGATAGGTGTGAGGTGAGATCTCATTGTAGTTTTGGTGTGCATTTCCCTAATAATTAGCAATGTTGAACATCTTTTCATGTGCCTATTGGCCACCTATATATGTTCTATGGAAAAATGTTCATATTCTCTGCCCATTTTTTGATCACGTTGTTTGTTTATTTTTGTTTGTTTAGTTGTATGAGTTCTTTATATATTTTGGTTATTAACCCCTTATCAGATATATGATTTGCAAATATTTTCTCCCAGTTGGTGGATTGTCTTTTCATTTTGTTGGTGGTTTCCTTTCCTGAGTAGAAGCTTTTTAGTTCGATGCAGTCCCATTTGTTTCTTTTTTCCTCCTTGCCTGAGGAGACAGTTTCAAAAAGATACTGCTAAGACTGATGTCAAAGAGTGTACTGCCTATGTTTTCTTCTAGGAGTTTTATGGTTTCAGGTCTTACATTCAAGTCTTTAATCCATTTTGAGTTAATTTTGGTCTATGGTGTAAGATAATGGTCTACTTTCATTCTTTTGCATGTGGCTGTCCAGTTTTCTCAACACCACTTATTGAAGAGACTTTCCTTTCTCCCTTGTATGTTCTTGGCTCCTTTGTTGAAAATTAGCTGTCCCTAGATGCGTGGGTTAACTTCTTGGCTCTCAATTCTGTTCCATTGATCTGTGTGTCTGTTTTTGTGCCAGTACCATGCTGTTTTGATTGCTATAGCTTTGTAGTATATTTTGAAATCAGAGAATGGAATACCTCCAGCTTTGGTTTATTTTTCCTCAGGATTGCTTTGGCTATTTGGGGTCTTTGGTTGTTCCATATAAATTTCAGGATTCTTTGTTCTATTTCTGTGAAAAATGTCATTGGGATTCTGATTGGGATTGCATTGAATCTGCAGATTGCTTCATGTAATATGGACATTTTAACTTTGTTTATTCTTCAAATCCATGAACTTGGAATATCCTCCAATTTCTTTTTGTCCTCTTCAATTTATTTCACTAATGTCTTATAGTTTTCAGTGAATAGGTCTTTCACCTCCTTGGTTAAATTTACTCCTAGGTATTTTATTCATTTTGTTGTGATTGTAAATGGGATTGTATTCTTGAGTTCTCTTTCTGCTAGTTCATTGTTAGTGCATAGAAATGTCACTGATTTTTGTACGAAGATTTTGTACCCTGCAACTTTACTGTGTTCATTAATTGTTTCTAATAGTTTTCTGGTGGATTCTTTCGGGTTTTCTATATGTAAAATCATGTCATCCACAAATAGTTACAGTTTTACTTCTTCCTTTCCAATTTGGATCCCTTTTATTTCTTTTCCTTGCCTAATTGCTCTGGCTAGGACTTCCAGTACTATGTTGAATAAGAATGGTGAGAGTGGGCATCCTTGTCCTGTTCCTCTCCTTGGAGGAATAGCTTTCAGTTTTTTACCACTGAGTATGATGTTGATTGTGGGTTTGTCATATATGGCCTTCATTATGTTGAGGTACTTTCCTTCTATACCCATTTGCTTGAGAGTTTTTATCATAAATTTATGCTGAATCTTGTCAAATGCTTTCTCTGCATCTATTGAGATAAACATGTGATTTTTATTCTTCATTTTGTTAATGCACTGTATCACATTGATTGATTTGTGGATGTTGAACCATACCTGTATCCCTGGAATAAATCCCACTTGATCGTGGTGCATGTTCCTTTTAATGTATTGTTGCATTCAATTTGCTAATATTTTATTGAGGATTTTCACATCCATGTTCATCAGTGATATTGACCTATAATTTTCCCTTTTTGTGTTGTCCTTGTCTGGTTCTGGTATCAGGGTAGTGTTGGCCTTGTAGAATGAGTTAGGAAGCATCCCATCCTCTTCAATTTCTTGGAAGAGTTTGAGACGATATGTATTAAATCTTCTTTGAATGTTTGGTAGCATTCACCAGAGAAACTGTATGGTCCTGGACTTTTGTTTTTTGGGAGATTTTTGATTATGGTTTCAATCTCTTTACTTGTGATTGGTCTATTCAGATTCTCTATTTCTTCTTGGTTCAGTTTTGGGAGGTTGCATGATTCTAAGAATTTATCCATTTCTTCTAGGTTATCCAACTTGTTGGCATATAGCTTCTCATAGTATTCTCTTATAGTCCTTTGTATTTCTGTGGTATCCTTTGTTATTTCTCGTCTTTCATTTCTAATTTTATTTGAGCCTTCTCTCTTTTTTTAGTGAGTCTAGACAAGAGTTTGTCGATTTTGTTTATCTTTTCAAAGAATCAGCTCTTAGTTTCATGGATCCTTCCTATTGTCTTTTTAGTCTCTATTTCATTTATTACAGCTCTGATTTTTATTATTTCCTTCCTTCTACTGACTTTGGGCTTCATTTATTCTCCTTTTTTTAGTTCTTTTACATACAGAGTTAGAGTTTTTATTTGAGACCTTTCTTGTTTCTTGAGGTAGGCCTGTATTGCTATAAACTTCCCTCTTAGTACTGCTTTTTCTGCTTCCCATATGTTTTGGTTTGTTGTGTTTTGGTTTTCAATTGTCTCCAGGTATTTTTTGATTTCTCCTTTGATTCCTTCATTGATCCAATAGTAGCATGTTGTTTAGTGTCCACATATTTGTGACTTTTCCAGCTTTCTTCTTGTAGTTAATTTCTAGTTTCATACCAACGCGGTCAGAAAAGATGTTTGATATGATTTCAATCTTCTTAAATTTATTGAGGCTTGTTTTGTTTCCCAAAACGTGGTCTATTTTTGAGAATATTCCATCTGCTTTGGGATGGAATGTTGTGTGTGTGTGTGTGTGTGTGTGTGTGTGTGTGTGTGTGTGTGTGTGTGTATATATATATATATATATATATATATATAGTGTTTCATTTAAAGCCAATGTTTCCTTGTTGACTTTCTGTCTGGAAGATCTATCCACTGGTGTTAGTGAGTGAGGTATTAAAGTCCTCTACTATCATTGTGTTGCTGTCAATTTCTCCCTTTTAGGTCTGTTAATAGTTGCTTTATATACTTTGATGCTCCTATGTTAGGTACATATATATTAATAAATGTTATGTCTTCTTGATGGACTGTCCCCTTTCTCATTATTTAATGTCCATCTTTGTCTCTTGTGTTTTTTTTTTGGCTTGAAGTCTATTTTGTCTGATATAAGTATGGTCACACCCACTTTCTTTTGGTTGCCATCTGCTATGAGTATCATATTCCATCCCTTCACTTTGAGTCTATGTTTGTCTTTAGAGCTGAGATGGGTCTCCTGGAGGCAGCATATTGTTGGGTCTTGCTTTTTAATCCATCCAGCCTCTCTGTGTCTTTTGAATGGTGAATTAAATCCATTTACATTTAGAGTTATTATTGATATATGAGGGCTTAATGCTGCCATTTTATCTTTTTTTTTTCTGGTTATTGTATATTTCCATCATTTCTTTTTCCTTGTGTTTATTTCTTCCATTTCAGTTTGGTGGTTTTATGTGATGTTTTTCTCAGTTTCCTCTTTATTTATGTTATGTGACTCTGCTCTGATTTTTTGTTTTGTGGTTACCATGAGGTTTGTATAAAAGATCTCATAGATGAGACAGTTCTTTTTCTGCTGATAGCATCTTATCTCCATTAGCCTATGCAGGTTCCATCCTTTTCCTCTTCCCTTTCTATGTTTTTGTTGTCACAAATTACCTTTTTTTTGTGTTGTGAGTTTCCTACAAAATTGAAGCGGTCATAGTTATTTTTGATGCTTTCTTTCCCTTTAGCCTTTATGTTATAATTAACTGATTACTAACCTAGTCTGATACAGAGTTGCAATTTTATGATTCTGTCTGTCTATTTATCACTTTGTTCAAAGCTTTGTAAACCTTTGCCTTTTTGTTTCAGGTAGGAGGGCTCCTTTCAACATTTCTTGTAAGGCAGATCTAGTGGCAATGAACTCCCTCAGCTTGTGTTTGTCTGGGAAAGCCTTTATTTCTCCTTTATATCTGAAGGATAACTTTGCTGGGTCAAGTATTCTTAGTCTGTAGCTTTTGTCTTTCAATATTTTTAATATATCATTCCACTCTCCCAGACTGCCGAGTTTCTGCTGAGAAATCCACTGATGGCCTGATGGGGTTCCTTTGTAAGTTATTTTCTTCTGGCTGTTCTTAATATTCTTTCTTTGTCATTGGCTTTCAACAGTTTTAATATAATATGCCTTGGAGAAGGTCTTTTTGCATTGAGAAAATTAGATGTTCTGTTAGCTTCATGTACTTGTATATCCAGTTCCTTCCCCAGGTTTAGGAAGTTCTCGGCTATTATTTCTTCGAATAAGCTCTCTGCTCCTTTCTCCCTCTCTTCTCCTTCTGGGATATCCATTATCATTATGTTGCTTTTCCTAATTGAGTTAGATATTTCTCATAGAATTTTTCCTTTTTTTAAAAAATCTTAGTTTTCTCTCCTCTTCCACCTGAATCATTTCTAGACTTCTATCTTTGAGTTCACTAATTCTTTCTTCCATATGGTCTGCTCTACTTTTAATGGTTTCTACTTTATTTTCCATATCATTAATTGTGTTCTTCATCTCCAGAATTTCTGTTTTGTTTTGTTTTGTTTTGTTTTTTAGAGCTTCAATCTCTTGGGTGAAGTACTCCTTCCATTCATTAATTTTATTCCTGAGCTCATTGAGCTGTCTTTCTGAATTTTCTTGTAACTCATTGGGTTTCTTCATGACAGCTGTTTTGAATTCTCTGTCAGTTAGATTGCAATCTTCTGTGACTTCAAGTTTGGTTTCTGGAGAGTTGTCATTTTCTTTCTGTTCTACCATGTTACTGTAGTTCTTTGTGATGCTTGATCAGTTGATCCTCTGCTGGCACATTTGTGGTAGTAAATGCCTTTCTTTTTTGGCTAAGGATTTGTTTACTTTGATTCCAAGCTGCTTCTGATTGTATTTGAGAGCCTGCACTTTCCACCCTCCACTGCCTCTGCCAGAGGCATTGTCAGTGCCCTCCTTGTGCTGCTTGTGCCTCCGAAGTTGCTGGTGCCTTGCTGCTTTCAGTGTCACTGCAGTCACAGGTGTCGCCACCATGGTCACCAGGCTGCAAGCAATTCTGCTTCTTCTGGGGTTGCCTGGGTCTCATGTTCCCCCACTGGCTCTCTGCAGGCTCTCCACAGGCTTGGGTGCTGCTGCCCTCTGCACCACCTGCACTACTGCCCCCAGGTTATCTGGGGGTTCTGGCAGCACTGCTGCTGGGACCCCTGGGCTCACAGATGTCACTGCCACTGCCAAGGGACCAGGGTCTTATATTCAGCCCCCACTGCTGGTAGAGCCTGTGTAAGGGTGCCACCACTGGGGGCTGGGTCACAGGTTCTCCTGTGGCTCCTGAAGCCTCAGGTCAAAGGTGCCACCTGTCACTGCTGGGGAAGGGGTAGAGGCTGAGCCATGAGCACCGCTGCTGCTCCTGCAGCCTCTGGTCACCAGAACATGCTGGTGTGCTTCTTGAAACCTCAGGTCTGGGCACCACCACTCCTGCCGGGAGCATCTGCCTTTTGGATTGCCACCACTGGTGGAGAGGGAGGGGGCTGCTCCCCTAGTTCCACTGCCTCCTGGAGGTCCAGTATACCCACCTCCATATTTATACATATATGGATCTCTCAGGCGTTCTTTTGTGCTGTTCAGAGAGTCCTTTGTTGGTAAATGGATGTCCTACTGGTTGTAACTTAGAGGGGAGAGACAAATGGAATAACTCACTTTGCCATGACGCTGACACCACTCCCTGGAAAATTCCTACATATGGAAATTAAGCAACACACCCCTGAACAACCAATGGGTCAAAGGAGAAATCAAAAATATCTTGAGACACACAAAAGTGGAAACACAATATAGCAAAACTTATGGGATGCAACAAAAGCAGCTCTAAGAGGTAAGCTCTTAGCAATAAATGCCTACATTAAGAAAAAAGAAAGATCTTAAATTAAAAAACTTAACTCTACACCTCAAGGAACTAGAAAAAGAAGAGCAAACTAAATCCAAAGTTAGCAGAAGGAAGGAAATAAAGATCAGATCAGAAATAAACGAAAAAGAGACTAGAAAAACAATAGAAAAGATCAACAAAACTAAGAGTTAGTTTTTTGGGGGGTTTTTTGTTTGTTTTGTTTTGTTTTTTGTTTGTTTGTTGTTGTTGTTGTTTTTGGTGAGGAAGATTCTCCCTGAGCTAACAGCTGTTGCCAATCTTCCACTTTTTGCTTGAGGAAGGTTGTCTCTGAGCTAACATCTGTGCCAATCTTCCTCCACTTTGTATATGGACACCAGCACAGCATGGCTTGATGAGCAGTGTGTAGGTCCATGCCTGGAATCCAAACCCACGAACTCCAGGCCACCAAAGTGGAGCGCACAAACTTAACCGCTACTCCACCGGGCCAGCCCTAAGAGTTTTTTTTTTTGAAAATATAAACAAAATTGACAAACCTTTAGGTAGAATTACCAAGAAAAAAATAGAGAGAGCTCAAACAAATAAAATCAGAAATGGAAGAGGAGACATTACAACTGATATCACAGAAATACAAAAAAAATCATAAGAGACTACTATGAACAATTATATGCCAACAAATTAGATAACCTAGAAGAAAGGGATAAATTCGTAGAAACACACAACCTACCAAGACTAGATCATGAAATAGAAAAGCCATTCAAGACCAATAATGAGTAAGGATGCAAACTGGTGCAACCTCAATGGAAAACAGTATGGAAATTCCTCAAAAAATTAAAAATAGAAATACCTTATGATCCAGCTATCCCACTACTGGGTATCTACCCAACGAACCTGAAATCAACAATCCAAAGAGGTTTATGCACCCCTATGTTCACTGCAGCATTATTCACTATAGCCAAGACATGGATGCAACCCAAGTGTCCCTCCACAGATGATTGGATAAAGAAGATGTGGTATATATACACCATGGAATACTACTCAGCCATAAAAAAGACAAAATTGTCCCATTTGCAACAACATGGATGGACCTGGAAGGTATTATGTTGAGCGAAATAAGCCAGAAAGAGAAAGACAAACACTGCATGATTTCACTCATATGCAGAAGATAAACCAACACACAGACAGATAGAACTGTTTGGTGGTTACCAGGGGCAAGGGGGGTGGGGGGTGGGCACGAGGGGTGAAGGGATGCATTTATATGGTGACTGAAAAACAATAATGTACAACAAAAATTTCACAATAAAAAAAGAAAAAATAATAAAACAAAGACAAATAATAATAATAATAATAGTAATGAGTAAGGAAATTGAATCAGTAATCAAAAAACCTCCCAACACAGAAAAGCCCAGGACAAGATAGTTTCACTGGTGAATTTTTCCAAACATTTAAAGAAGAATTAATGTAAAGCCTTCTTAACCTCTTCCAAAAAATTTAAGAAGACAGAACAACCCCAAACTGTTTTATGAGGCCAGAATTCCCTCGATACAAAAGCCTTATAAGGACACTACAATAAAGGAAAATTACAGGCCAATAGCCCCAATGAACATAGATGGAAAAATCCTGAACAAAATACTAACAAACTAAATTCAGCAGCACATTAAAAGGATCATACACCATGATCAAGTGGGATTTATCCCTGGGATGCAAGGATGGTTCAACATCTATAAATCAATCAATGTGATACACCACATAACAGAATGAAGGAATAAAATCACATGATCATCTCCATAGATGCAAAAAAAGCATTTGACAAAATTCAATATCCTTTCATGATAAAAAAAAAATCTCAAAAAATTAGATATAGATGGAATGTACCTCAACATAATAAAGAGTATATATGATAAGCCCACAGCTAGTATCATACTGAATGATGAAAGGTTGAAAGCTTGCCCTCTAAGATCAGGAACAAGACAAGGATGCCCACTCCTACCATTTCTATTCAACATAGTACTGGAAGTCCTAGTCAGAGCAACTAGGCAAGAAAAAGAAATAAAAGGCATCCCAATCACAAAGGAAGAAGTAAAATTATCTCTCATTGCAGATGACATGATCTTATATATAGATAACCCTCAAGACTCCACCAAGAAACTGTTAGAACTAATAAATCAATTCAGTAATGTTGCAAGATACAAAATCAACATTAACAAATCAGTTACATTTCTATACACTAACAACATACTATCCAAAAAAGAAATTAAGTAAACAATCGCACTTACAATCACATCAGAACAATAAAATACTTAGAATTAAATTTAACTGAGGTGCAATGGTGAAAAACTGAAAGCTATCCCTCTAAGAACAGGAACCAGACAAGGATGCCCACTGTCACCACTCCTATTTAACATAGTACTGCAAGTACTAGCCAGAGCAATCAGGCAAGAGAAAGAAATAAAAGGGATCCAAATTGGAAAGGAAGAAGTGAAACTGTCACTATTTGCAGATGACATGATTTTATATATAGAAAACCCTAAAGAATCCACCAAAAAACTTTTAGAAGTAACAAACGAATATGGTACAGTTGCAGGATACAAAATCAACATACAAAAATCAGTTGCATTTCTGTACACTAACAACGAAGTAGCAGAAAGAGAAATTAAGAATACAATCCCATTTACAATTGCAACAAAAAGAATAAAATACCTAGGAATAAACTTAACCAAAGAGGTGAAAGATCTGTACACCGAAAACTATAAAACAGTTCTGAAAGAAATTGAAGAAGACACAAAGAAATGGAAAGATATTCCATGCTCTTGGATTGGAAGAATTAACATAGTTAAGATGTCCATACTTCCTAAAGCCATCTATAGATTCAGTGCAATCCCTATCAAAGTTCCAACAACATTTTTCACAGAAATAGAACAAAGAATCCTAAAATTTATATGGAACAACAAAAGACCCCGAATAGCTAAAGGAATCCTGAGAAAAAAGAACAAAGCTGGAGGCATCACACTCCCTGATTTCAAAATATAATACAATGCTATAGTAACCAAAACAGCATGGTACTGGCACAAAAACAGACACACAGATCAATGGAATAGAATCGAAAGCCCAGAAATAAACCCACACATCTATGGACAGCTAATCTTTGACAAAGGAGCCAAGAACATTCAATGGAGAAAGGAAAGTCTCTTCAACAAATGGTGTTGGGAAAACAGGATAGCCACATGCAAAAAAATGAAAGTAGACCCTTACCTTACACCATACACAAAAATTAACTCAACATGGATTAAAGACTTGAATGTAAGACCTGAAACTGTGAAACTTCTAGAAGAAAACATAGGCACTACGCTCTTGGACATCGGTCTTAGCAACATATTTTCAAACACCATGTCTGACCGGGCAAAAGAAACAATAGAAAAAATAAACAAATGGGACTACATCACACTGAAAAGCTTCTGCACAGCAAAGGAAACTATCAACAAAACGAAAAGACAACCTAACAATTGGGAGAAGATATTTGCAAACCATACATCTGATAAGGGCTTAATCTCCAAAATATATAAAGAACTCATGCATCTCAACAACAAAAAATCTACCAACCCAATTGAAAAATGGGCAAAAGACCCGAACAGACGTTTCTCCAAAGAAGATATACAGATGGCCAACAGACACATGAAAAGATGTTCAAAATCACTATCAGGGAAATGCAAATCAAAACTACAATGAGATATCACCTCACGCCCATGAGAGTGGCTATAATTAACAAGACAGGAAACAACATGTGTTGGAGAGGATGTGGAGAGAAGCGAACTCTCATACACTGCTGGTGGGAGTGCAAACTGGTGCAGCCACTATGGAAAACAGTATGGAGATTCCTCAAAAAATCAAGGATAGAACTACCATATGATCCAGCTATTCCACTGCTGGGTATTTATCCAAAGAACTTGAAAACACCATTGCATAAAGATACATGCACCCCTGTGTTCATTGCAGCGTTATTCACAATAGCCAAGACTTGGAAGCAACCTAAGTGCCCATCAAGGGACGAATGGATAAAGAAGATGTGGTATATATACACAATGGAATACTACTCAGCCATAACAAACGATGAAATCCAGCCATTTGTGACAACATGAATGGACATTTCGGGTATTATGCAAAGCGAAATAAGTCAGAGGGAGAAGGTCAAATACCATACGATTTCCTTCATTAAGTAGTAGATAATAACAACAATAAACAAACACATAGAGACAGAGATTGGATTGGTGGTTACCAGAGGGGAAGGGGGGAGGGGGGAGGGTGAAAGGGATAATTCGGCACATGTGTGTGGTGATGGGTTGTGATTGGTATTTGGGTGGTGAACATGATGTAATCTATGCAGAAATAGAAGTATAATGATGTACACCTGAAATTTATACAATGTTATAAACCAATGTTACTGCAATAAATAAAAAAGTAAAAAATAAATAAATAAAATAATACAAATAAATTTAACTGAGATGAAAGATCTGTACACTGAAAACTATAAAACATTGATGAAAGAAACTGAAGAAGACAAAAATAAATGGAAAGATATCCTGTGTTTATGGATTGGAAGAAGTAATATTGTTAAAATGTCCACACTACCCAAAGTGATCTACAGATTCAAAGCAATCTCTATCAAAATTCCAATGGCATTTTTCACCAAAACAGAAAAAAGCAATCCTAAAATTCATATGGAACCACAAAAGACCCCAAATAGCCAAAGCAATCTTGAGCAAGAAGAACAAAGCTGAAGGCATCACACTTCCCGATTTCAAATTATATAACAAAGCTATAGCAATCAAAATAGTATGTAGTTCTGATGTAAAAACAGGCACATAGACCCATGGAAAAGAACGGAGAGCCCAGAATAAGTTCATGCATATATGGTCAACTAATCTTTGACAAGGGTGCCAAGAATATACAATGGGGAAAGAATAGTCTTTTCAATAAATGTTGTTGGGAACTGGAGATCCACAATCAAAAGAATGAAATTAGACCCATATCTTACACCATATACAAAAATCAACTCAAAATGGATTAAAAACTTAATCTTAAGACCTGAAATTGTAAAACTCCTAGGAAAAAACTTAGAGAGAAAGCTCTTTGACATTGGTCTTGGCAATGATTTCTTGAAGATGACACCAAAAGCGCAGGCAATAAAAGGAAAAATAGACAAGTGGGACTACATTAAACTAAAAAGCTTCTGTATCGCAAAGGAAACAATCAACAAAATGAAAAGGCAACCTACAGAATAGGAGAAAATATTTACAAACCCCTATATCTGCTAAGGGGTAAATATCCAAAATATGTAAGGAACTCACACAACTCAAGATCAAACAAACAAATGACCCCATTAAAAAATTGTCAAATGACCTTAATAGACATTTCTCCAAAGAAGACATACAAATGGCCAAAAGGTACATGAAAAGGTGCTCAACATCACTAATCATCAGGGAAATGCAAATCAAAACCACAATGAGATATCACCTCACACCTGTGAGGATGGCTATTATTTCAAAAAGAAAAAATAAGTTTTGGTGATGATGTGGAGAAAAGGGAACCCTGGTACACTGTGTTGGTGGGAATGTAAATTGGTGTAGCCACTGTGGTAAACAGTATGAGGTTCCTCGAAAAATTAAAACTAGAACTACCCTGCGATCTAGGTATCCCACCTCTGGTGATTTATCCAAAGGAATTGAAATCAGGGGCTCCCCTGCTCATTGCAGCATTATTCACAATAGCCAAGATACGGAAATAACCTAAATGTCCATCAACAGACGAATGCATAAAGAAAATGTGGTATGTGTATGCAATGGAATATTATTCAGCCTTAAAAAGAAGGAAATCCTGCCGTTTGCAACAACATGGATGGACCTGGAGGTATTATGCTAAGTGAAATAAGCCACATACAGAAAGACTAATACTGTCTGATCTCACTTATATGTGGAATCTAAAATAGTCAAACTCATAGAAGCAGAGAGTAGAACGGTAGTTGCCAGGGCCTGGCAGGAGGGGGAAATGGGGAGATGATGATTAAAGGGTACAAAGTTTCAGTTATGTAAGACAAATAAAGTCTGGAGATCTATACAGCACAGTGCCTATAGCTAACAATACTGTGTTGTATACTTAAAATTTGCTCAGACAGTAGATCTTATGTTAAGTGTTCTTAACACACACACACACAAATAATAACAATAATAATGATGATGATGATGAAGACAGGAGGAAATTTTATGGCATAGATGGTGGTGATGGTTTCCTGGGTGTATACTTACCCTCAAACTCACCGAGTTGTGTGCATTAAATATGGACAGCTTCTTATATGTTGGTCATACCTCAATAAGTGGTTTTTTTAAAAGGCAATAGGAGAAAGAGAAGGAGGGGGAGAAGACGACAAAAAATTGTTACACGGCAATAGGTAACTGAAACAATAGCAAAACTATAAAGAAAAGAAAAAAAGATTAACATAAAAGATCAGAGTGGTGGTTACCTCTAGGGAGGAGGGAGAGAGTCATGATTTGGAAAGGATACAAGGGGCTTTCTGGAGCTATGGCAATGTTTTATTTCTTGCCTTGAGTGATGGTTACACTGGTGTTTACTTTATAATAATGTATTAAGCTGTACATTTATGTTTTGTGCCCCGGCTGTATATATGTATATTTCACAGTAAAAGGCTTAAGAAAGATTCAGCCAAGCCATTGTGTATATCTCTAGTTCATTATTTTCACTGCTGTATAATATTCCATTAAATGATAGATAACACAAGAGAAAAAACAGACAACCTGATAGCACAATTAGACCTGGCATAGCTGAAAATCAGAGATAACCCCGTTGGTTATTGCCTCCCTTCCTCTGCCCAGCCCCCATTCTCAAACAGAGGCAGGCTGAAGTTTTTACCTTCAGCAGAAAGTCATGGAGGGGAAGGTAAAGCCGGGTAAGGAAGAGGCACATGACCTTGTCTCAGGAAGCAAGACAGAGGAAGTGTCTCCCCAGTATCCTCCCAGCCCAGTCTCCCCAGATCAAGTCAATAAAACAAGTCCCCAACTGAGAGATTCCCAGAGTTACTGCCACTGTGCTGGAATTCCCAGCCAGCCACTGGACCCGGAATCTTCTCCATCAACGCTTATGCCAGAGCAAAACCTGCCACTAGATGGCACAAAACTCCTTGCAGGATCAGGACAGGTTTGGATGGCCCAGTAGGCTTGCCCCATTCATGTCATTAATCCCACAATGACACAATTTCACATTCTACGTGAGGGAATTTCTTGGAAGCTACCTATTACTTTATGGCAGTGTTTTACTGCTCCAGCTTATCTATTCTACTGCTGATGGGCATTTGGATAGTTTCCTGCCCTTGGCTATTATAAATAATACTGCTATTTCATTGTTTAATTAGATCTTTCATTTCTTTCAGCAATGTTTTGTAGTTTTCAGCACACAAGTCTTGCACCTCCTTGGCTAAATTTATTTGTTTATTTCATTTCCTGTTTTATATATACTCCAATTACATTTTTAAAAGTAGTTGGTCACCTAGAAACACAGACTGTATTACAGTTTTTCTGTCCCGCATAGTGCCTTGCTAAATATACCTTTGTTGACTGACTCTTTAAACTCACAAGTAAAGATTTAGTATGCTGTAAAATGTAAACTCACGGGTAAAAATGTTTGCTCTTTCAATCAACATAGATCATGGCAACACCACTTCATTCCTAAATGCCAACATAATGGATACTAGAGAGTTCGTTTTAAAGCAGCATTTTGAACAGCATTCACTTAAATTCTTAGTGGACTCCAATCTTCTTCCACTGCGCGTCTTACAGCAGTTTGGCTCTACTTGCTCTGACACCCCAGGCTGGTAACAATTAGTGAGGAGAGCTGCAGGCAATTTCTCTTCTTCTCCAATAACAACTTCTGACAAAGGAAAGAGAAAGGATGAAAAGAGAGAGAAAAAGAGAAGAAAGTAAAAGGGGTGGAGCCCTAATGACATCTATTGATTAATAAACATAATATTTACTACTTAAAGTGCCTGTCATATAAAACAGAGCTCCAGAAATGCAAGGTAACGTTTTTAAAAGTAAGGCTCAGCTAATTACTGTCTATTCAGCTCTGTTACACCAAAGAATGATTAACGCGCTACATGAAAACATATATTCAAGTGATATACTCTATGGAATAAACTCTAAGAGGCTTTGGAACTAAGAGGAGGTACGAAAAGAATATCAGGGAATCCTAGAACAAAGCTTCTCACCCCAGGACTAACCTTCGTCAGGTTACAGCCTGTCTGAGCCTCAGTTTCTTCCCCCATGAAATGAAGAGCTCATCGACTCTATGGTCTCTAAAGTTCCCTTCCAAATCCATAATTCTTTCCACGGGTTCAACGGGAAAAGCAGGGATAAAGCAGAACGAGATGAAGAACACTTTGACTGAACACATGGTCAGTTCTGGTATAGCCCTTGTTTTGAAAATACAAATTTGTTCCAATGCAATTGATATATTAGGGAACAACTTAAGCATAATTCAATTTTCGCATTTGCTTATGAGAAACACTAGATGAATGCAGAAACCTGTACTGAGCTGAACCAGTCAGTGCAGGACCACACAGAAGGTACGAATGTCCGCCTGCTTCCCCTGTTCACCGCGTGCACTCTGAGCCCCAGCCGCCCGCGTGCTCTCAGACTTCAGATCCCCTTGCTTTCACTAATTCTCAAGCTGCAGCCCTTCCACTGCCAAGTCCACAAGCAAACTTCAGGTCTTTGTCAAGGTAAAGTGCCATCTTTGTTGGAGGATTTATGTATTTTAACCATTTAACATATGTTAAATTGTGCTACTGTTTTTATTAGGTTCCCATCTTTTTTTACGTGTCGCAGAGTTTTTGAGTATTGTCTTCCTAACCCCATTCTTCCCATAAGCCTTGTGGGTTTTACTGCACAAGGATTTTTAGCAATGCATATATCATGCTGTAGCAGAGCTGCCTGTATTACTGTTCGAGAAAACTTAATCAATAACCAATTTATTTTTTCAAAGATCATAGATGGGCAGAATTCCAGCAAGTCTGCTTAAGCATTAAATCAAAGTCAGAGAACAGCTGTTTTTTCTCCAAGGTGTATCCGTTGAGTAGGTAGCTCCCCAACCAGAGACCAGAGCTGAAGCTGGAAGGAGATCATTCACCTTGAAAGAGTGAACAAAAACTTGGTTTTGTCAAGAAATAAAAAGGCATTAAGGTTACCTGTCTCCATGTAGCTTCAAAAATCTGACCTTGATTCTGGCAGAAAACCTCGGCATGTGTCACTGTAAGTGCCACCTTTACAATAACAGGATGTTCAACAGCTACTCGATGCCAACCAGGAAGGAATTTGCAGCAAAAAAAAACATCATTTCTGCAATATAGTATAGTCGTAACAGTGCAGTAGAAACCTTTGACGAAGTCTTTAGAAACACTCGCTCCTGATTCTTGATAAACTCAGTGAAATAAAAGAGGTTATACATGTTTCCTGGTTCCCATGCACACTTTTTTTTTTATTGTGGTAAAAAGCACATATTATAAAATGTACCATCTTAATCATTTTTAAGTGTACATTCAGTACAAAGTAAGTTGGCAGCTGGGTCCTCCTGACACAACCCCATGGTCTATGCGAGTTTCTCATTTTCTTTCACAATAAGAGGTCTCAGGTTTACCCTGAGCACCTCCTGCCTCAGACTTGACATCAGCCATTTCTGCAGGGAGCCCTGTTCCTTTAAGTGGGGTGGGAGATACTTAGGGACCACAGTCTTAATCCTAGCTGCGACTGGGTTGTCATTGCTTCTAGGCTTTTTCAGGAGACAGAAAAAGGAAATCTGTCTTTTTGAGAAAGAAAAAAATAAATCAAGTTCATGCTGATATTTCCAATTCAGATCTAAAATTACCCAGTTTTTACTTCTTGGACATATATTAAGTCACTTTTTATAGTTTCCTATTCCCTGCAGATATTTTCAAGCCTTTGTTCTTTAAACTTTCTAAGTTCAGTTGCTCTGTCATCATGGCCTGGTGGACCCCTGGAGCCTTCCTGTCTCAGGGCACCTGTCCTGCTCAGGGCACCTCTTCTCATTGACCACTTGGTTGTTTTTTACTGCTTGTTGTCGCTAAGAAGTTTTTTGTGGGGATTTTTTGGGCCATAGGATGGCATTCTCCAGAAAAGAATTGTGTTTGCTTTTGCCAAGCACCTAATGGTACTATTATGCGGTGAGTTATGCCATAGACTGAATGTTCCTGTCCCCTTGAAATTCGTATGTTGAATCCTAACCCCCAACGTGATGGTATTTGGAGATGGGGCCTTTGGGAGGTGATTAGTTCATGAGGGTGGAACCCTCATGAATGGGATTAGCGCCCTTATGAAAGAGACCCAAGAGAGGTCCTCAACCCTCCCACCATGTGAGGACACAGTGAGAAGACGGCAGTCTATGAACCAACAAGCAGGCTCTCACCAGACACCAAATCTGTCAGCACTCTGTGAGAAATAAATGCCTGCTGTTTATAAGCCACTCCATCTGTGCTATTCTGTTACAGCAGCCCGAGCAGATTAAGACAATTTGCGTCTCCCAAAAAGAGATGTTGAAGACCTAAGC